>NC_057863.1:267802826-269299493 GCF_019393635.1 Dromiciops gliroides | reverse complement strand
AATAAATAAATATATATTTATTGGGAAGGTCAGCTTTTTGCTGCTAGGTGTAGGCAATTGCAGACTATTGCAAGAAGAGAGAAGAACTTGGACATCAGTAGTTGTAGTAGGAATGGTAAAGAGAGAAACAGGGCTTGAGGGAGATTGTATCCTGGGAGTGGGATCAAAGGGGAAGGAAGACTTAAAGATGATTCCAAAAAATTGTTGGGGAAAGGTTTATGATATGGATTGAGTTTTAGATTTGAATTTAAGGTGATGGCAGAGTGTTCAGGAGGAGATAACAATTCTGGGGAAAATCTGAGATTGGAACTAGTGATTTGGGAATCATTTTCAGTCAAGTCATCCTTGAAGCCACAGGAGTAGATGAGGTCCACAAAAGAGAAAGGGGAGATAGGGAAGAGGGATTATGAGAGACTTTGGGGGCTTACCCACATGAAAAGAGTGGATAGAAGATGAAGAGCTAGCCAGAAAGTCAAAAGGAACAATCCCAGGGACAGAACTGTGAAGGAAAGTGTCATGGAAACCAAGGGAGGCAAGCAGCATGGTGTAGTGGAAAGAATACTGAATTTGAAGTTGGAGGATTTGGTGTGATAGCAGCCTTGCCCCTGGGCACCTTTTTGACTTTGACAGTCCTAGCTGCTTAACCTCTCTGGGCTTCAAAGAGCATGGACTAAATGACCTCCAGGATCCCTTACAATTCCAAATCA
This sequence comes from Dromiciops gliroides, assembly GCF_019393635.1. Classification (NCBI taxonomy): domain Eukaryota; kingdom Metazoa; phylum Chordata; class Mammalia; order Microbiotheria; family Microbiotheriidae; genus Dromiciops; species Dromiciops gliroides. The sequence continues at coordinate 269,298,786 of NC_057863.1, read as the reverse complement.
GTGATGATAGTAAGAATCAAGGCTATCCAAGAGGGGGTTATTGACAAAATCAGATCCCACAATAGATGCCAAGGAGGATAAGGATAGAAAAGAGGCTTGGACCAATATAATCTTTCAGGGGAAAAAATGGGACTTCAATGAAAAAGAGGACTTTCAGGCATTTGTAATGAAAAGACCTGAACTGAATAGAAAATTTGATTTTCAAATACAAGACCCTAGGGAAGGTAAAAGGTAAACAGGAAAAAAATCATGAAGGATATTAAAAGATTAAACTGTTTACATTCCTACATGGGAAGATAATACTTCTAACTCATAAGATCTTTCTCAGTATTAGGGCAGCTGAAAGGAATATACTTATACAGAGGGCACAGGGGTGAATTGAATATGAAGGGATGATATCTGTAAAGCATTTTTGGTTATCCTTGTTTTTTGTGGGGCAAGCAGGGTGGGGTGGCTTATGTCTGGGGCCAGATATGGGCTTGGGGCCTCCTGGTTCCAGGGCTGGTGCTTTGTCCACTGACCCATGATGACATCTTCAAAATAAAGTTAAGGGGTAAGAGGAATGCACTGGAAGAAAAGGAAAGGGAGAGGTGGACTGGGAGAAGTAGCTCACATAAAAGAAACAAGAAAAAGCTTATGGAGTGGAGGGGAAGATGGGGAAAGAATGGGGAAGTGAGTGAACCTTACTTTCATCAGAATTGGCTCAAAGAGGGAATAACATAAACACCGAAGTGGGTATAGTAATATATTGTGCTCTGAGGGAAGGTGGGAGGGGAAGGAGATGGGGGGGGCGGCAAAGGAAGGAAGGACAGATTGGGGGAGGGGCAGGGATTTGAGGAGGGATAGGGTGAAGGAAGATAGAAAATAGAGTAAATATCAAGGGGAGGGAATAAGATGGAGGTTAATGCAGTTAGCAATAGTAAGTGCAGGGCAGCTAGGTGGCTCATCAGATGGAGCACCGGCCCTGGATTCAGGAGTACCTGAGTTCAAATCCAGCCTCAGACACTTAACACTTACTAGCTGTGTGACCCTGGGCAAGTCACTTAACCCCAATTGCCTCACTAAAAAAAAAAAAAAAAAGAAAAAGGGAAAAAAAAAAGAAATAGTAAGTACAAAAGAAACGATGAGCAGGATGGTATCAGAAGGATGTATGAAAAATGCAAACCATCAACAGAGAAAGAACTGATGGTATCTGAATACAGATTGAAGTATAATTTTATTTGTTAGCTCCTCTTTCTAAAGTTATTCTATTTTCTTTCATAACTTGACTAATGAGAAGATGTTTTGCATAACTGCACATGTATGACTTAATATTGAATTTCTAGATTTTATAGGGAGGAATGAGGAAGGAGGGAGGAAAAAAATTTAGAACACAAAGTTTTTTTAAAAAATCAATGTGAAAAGTAATGCTGAGCAGGAGGAGTTCAGAGAAACCTGGATGGACTTACAGGAACTGATGCGGACTGAGAGGAGCAGAACCAGGAGAACATTATACACAGTAACAGCAACATTGTGTGATGAACAGTGGTGATAGACTTGGCTCTTTTTAGCAATGCAGTGTTCCAAGACAATTTCAAAGAACTGCATGATAGAAAATGTTCTCAACATCCAGAAAAAAGAACTGTGGTTTATGAATGCAGATTGAACCATACTGTGTCTACTTTGGGGTTATTTTCCCCCTTCTTTTTTGAGGTTTTTCCCTTGTTCTCTGACTCTTCTTTCACAATATGACTAATGCAGAAATATCCAAATGTTTAATGTTCAATGTGATGGCACATATATAACCTATATTAAATAGTTTTCTGTCTTGGGGAGGAGGGAGGGAAGGGAGCGTGGGAGAAAAATTTGGAACTAAAGATCCTCTGAAAGCAAATGTTGAAAACTATCCTTATATGTAACTGAAAAATAATAAAATACTGAACTATCAAAAAAAAAAAAGAAGGAAGGAAGGAGGGAGGGAAGGAGGGAAGGAAGAGAAAGAGAGAGAGAGAGAGAGAGAGAGAGAGAGAGAGAGAGAGAGAGAGAGAAGAGAAGAGAAGAGAAGAAAAGAGAAGAGGCTTGGAAACTGCTTTCCTCACAACAGCCATGTAAGGTGGTAGAATAAGTCTCCTAACTCCCAAGTCCAGAACCGTATCTATTATACCATGCTGCTGCTCATAAGTGTGAAAGTTCACTTAGAAACATTTCCATAGAATTTCTGCTGTAAAAATATAATAGAATGCAGAACCTGAATTTATAAGGGCTTTTTTATTAAAGACAAAAATCCTGTGATTTTGGACACCCTTTGGTTTCTAGGGTCATTGATCTCTTTGGGTGGGGAAAGAATGGTACAGATATCTGTCTTTGGGAAGATTAAAGAGAGGGAATTGGCCAAAGTAATCAAGTCTAACAAAATAATTTTGGAGCTAAACTTTGTATTTCCAAAGCCTAGCACATAGTAAGTATTAAAGAAATGCTTGTCGAATGAATGACTGGATTGAAACTTTGGCTATTTTCTTGCAGGTATTTCTTGGTGGATTTTTATGCACCAACAACAGCTGTTGGTAGTATAATGGATCATTTATCCCGAGATGTTGATGTGGTCAGACCGAATATTGTGAAACACCCACAAACCCTACCAGTGAAAGAGTGTGAAGGCATCGTTCCTGTTCCTTTTGAAGATAAATTATATTCCAAGAAGAAATAAATAGAAGATGTGACTGGTTGCAGCCTTATTTCTAATTCCTTGACAAAAGTGCACCGTTTATTATCAGTTCACTAATCTTGACCTTTAATTGTGTAAGAACTTTGTAATTAACAAATGGCGAGTGTACCTTAATTATTGAAAGTTAATGTTAATATAAAGTTAATATAATAATAAAGTAATCTTGGATCCCTCTTCTTAGAGGGATATGACTTGCTCAAGGAAAGTTGTCCAATTATCCTCTGACCTATATGAGGCCAGAATATTACAATTTTTAAAAGTAATTTTTCTTTTTCCCCCATTTTTCCCATTTTTCTCTGTTAAAAAAAGTTTCAATATGAAAATTATAATCATTATTGAAAACTGAAAGGTAAATAACACCATCAGAAGGACAGCTGCATTGACTACCAGGGACATTGCCTTGGACTACCAGGGACCTTGTTTCTAGCCAATCATAATCATACTGTGCAACTGTGCACAAACTGATGTTTAAAACCACTATGTAGTATTGTGTGAATTCCTTTTGAACAGGGTAGTAAAGGTGATTTAAAAAATTAAAATAAGGTCAAGAAGAGCATTTTATGATTTCTTCACACTCTTTCAAGATACTTTGTTTAGGGTGGTTGGGTTTTGATTGTTTCTTGGTAGAGGATCCAGATGATGAAAATTGAGAGAACTGTGTGTACAAGGTAGGGGAAAATGCAGAAGAAAGGGAAGTTGTATTTTATTTAACTATTAGATTTCCTGGCCATTTTTTTTTAAAGGCAAGAACTTGCCCATCAAAAGTACAGTTAGTGGGCAGCTAGGTGGCGCAGTGGATAAAGCACCGGCCCTGGAGTCAGGAGTACCTGGGTTCGGATCCGGCCTCAGACACTTAACACTTACTAGCTGTGTGACCCTGGGCAAGTCACTTAACCCCAATTGCCTCACTTAAGGGAAAAAAAAGTACAGTTAAATTCAACAGATATTAAGTATTTTCTATATAAGATACTGTCCTAGATACTATGGAATCCAAAGATGATAGCTTTCTCTGGAATAGTACCTTATATGCATTCACATTTAATCATTACAAGAGCTCAGTGAAGAGAATAGTGTGACTACTCTTTTCTCATTTTACTTATAAGGAGCTTGAGGCTCACAGGTGAAGTGACTTGCCTGTGGTCCCATAGAGCTCTAAGACTTGAATCCAAGTATTCTAGTGTCAGTCAGATCAAGCACACTTACAACGTTAAGCAGTATCATATTCCTTGGGGACACAATTATAATGCATTTGGAATATTAGGAATGTACAAGAAAAACACTCAAAGTGGTATGAGAGATTTGAAGGGAAAGAGATTACTTCCTTCTGTGTTGACATTAGGAAGCTGGGCCTTGAAAGAATTCAGCAGGCAAAGATGGTAGGGAAGGAAGAGAATAGTTCAGGTTTAGGAGACTGTATGAACAAAGACACAGATGAAGAAGAGAATGGCCCAAGTTCAGCAAACAGTATGGTTTATGCCTCAATCATTTTTCTGCTCATCTCCCTTTTGGGGGAAAAGGAGGGAGTGCAATAGGTACAAGATGTTTTGTGGAATCTAGGTTTCCCTAACTTTTTGGAAGCTAAATACAACACACATGAGAAGGAATAAAAGCTTCACACAAGCAATCAACCCTAATAGCAAATAGCAAATTCAGCCTTTTGTTTAATTGACATTGCTAGAGTATCTCCCAAAGTAAGTTTTTTTTTTTAATTTTTAAAATTTTTTTTTGGTGAGGCAGTTGGGCCAAAGTGACTTGCCCAAAGTCACAGCTAGTAAGTGTCAAGTGTCTGAGGCAGGATTTGAACTCAGGTCCTCCTGACTCCAGGCCCCGTGTTCTATCCACTGCGCCACCTAGCTGCCCCCCAAAGTAAGTTTTAAGAACATTGAGAGTTACTGGAATGAACACCCACACAGGCAGCTTTCTTCAGCCTTGTGCCAGTTTCATGCCCATCACGTGGTCAGAAGTAGGTCTATCTGTCACTGATCCTGATGTCCTCCCATTTTTAGTGTCACATGTTCCCTTTCCCTCATCCTATGCTTGATGGACATTAATTCAGTATCACCTTGAGTTAATAAAGAAGCTACATGTTTCTGTTGCGAATTGCCCTGAATTGGGAGGGGGAGGGGCATGCTTTGAGGCTGGATATACCATTGGTAGAGGTACTTGGTAATTTTCCTAGGGCCTGGGGAAGATGACAGATCTTCTGTATCTCTTTGAGGTCATGCAAATGTTCAGTTTTGTGGCATAATTTAGAAAAGAGCTCACAAGGAAGTAGCTAAGTAGGACAGCAATTCAGCGTGCCAATTACTGGCCTCTGAAAGCCCTCTGAACTACTGATTCACCAGTCTGCCTGTGAACACTAAGAGGTTCCTTGCTCAATAATTTGCAATTGCTGTTGATGTTTTTAAGTCCTTCACAAGAATAGCTAGAGTTCAGCACTTTAAAGATTTCAAAGCTCTTTGCATATGTTGTCTCATTTGATTCCCATAATAACCCTGTGAAGATGAATTGTCCCCATTTTATGGATGAAGAACAAGAAATGTCTGAGGCAGGATTCAGATTTAGGGCTTGCTCAGCTCCTAAATCCCGTGCTGTCTCCACTGAACCACTTTGCCACCTGGGGCAGCTAGGTGGCATAGTGGATAGAGAGCACTGACCCTGGAGTCAAGAGAACCTGAGTTCAAATCTCACCTAAGATACTAGCTGTGTGACCTTGGGCAAGTCACTTAACCCCAATTGCCTTAAACATCCAGGGTCATCTCCACTGGACCCAGATAGCTCTGGAGGAGAGAATGAGGTTGGTAACTTTGCACAGCCCTCCCTCACTTAAATCCAATTCAGTGCAGCTTCTGACATCAATCACCCCAATGTCATGGTCCCCTTCAGGAACAAAGGACAGACAATAACAACTTTGCTACCTAGTGCCTTCACAACCTAGCGTCAACCTCATTGCACATGACTCCCTTCCCAGACTCTGATTTCAGCTAAGCTGGCCTTCTTGCTGTTCTTCACACACTATACTCCATCTCTGTACCTTTGTAGTAACTCCTGCCATGCCTAGAAAGTACTTCCTCTTCACTTTAGCCTTACAGAATCACCCTTTTCCTTCAAATCTCAACCTATGAAGCCTTTAACTCATCCCCAGACCTCTCTGTATTGACCCACTTTGTATTTACTTGTAATTATTTCCTTTATATTTCTGCTTTGTAAACTTTTCTGTGTTCACCTCATATTCCCCATCAGAATGTATACATTCCTTGCAAGTAAGGATTGTTTTAGTCTTTGTTGTTGTATCTCTAGTTCCAGCCCAGTCAGTGCCTGGTACACCATACTTGTTTAATAAATACATATGGAGTGATTGGTCAGTTCTTTGATCCCCCAACTTTTGATTTCTCTGGCATTTTTGAGTTACTGGCAAAGGAACTTTGCATCTGTCTTGCCATCATTTTCCAAGGTCTGCTTTTGTGAGTCCTTGTTAATCAGGATAAATAAAACACTTGGTTATATCAGTAATAAACTACTGGTTAGAGATGTGCATTCGGTGATGGGACCTGACTCCCCAGAGCTTTGAGGCTCTTCAGAGATTGAAAATAAAGAGATTTAGGGACAGCTAGGTGGCACAGTGGATAGAGCACTGGCCCTGGAGTCAGGAGGACCTGAGTTCAAATCCGGCCTCAGACACTTAACACTTACTAGCTGTGTGACCCTGGGCAAGTCACTTAACCCCAATTGCCTCAAGAAAATAAAGAGATTTAGCTTGGTGAAGAACCAAGTGGTAGCTACGATGTGTATGAGCAAGGAGAACTAAATCTAAAGGTGGAACAGGGAAGGAATGACCTGTTTTCTTCACATCCTTATAAATAGGAAAAGGTCATAGTGTATTCACTGTTTTTTATCCATTAAAAATGGTGTTTTGGGGTTTTTTTAATTTTGTTTTTTAAATAATTGCTTGATAATATCAGACTTGCCTTACTTGATTTGACCTGGCTGCAGTATAGAAAGTTACCCTTTGCTCTATTAGGTGAAATGAACTTTATTAGCTTAGACAGGTAGCTGGAAAATTCTTGACTGTAGCCATGGGATACCACAACTTCCCCATTTAAAAAAGGGGAGTTTAGGGATGGCCCGGGAAAAAAACCAAAATTAAGTTTTAATTACGTGTCCTCTTTCTGTGCTTCATGTTGGAAAATTACCCATTCTTCCCTCTTTGACCCACTCCAAAAATACTTCCTTTCTGTCAGTAGCCTGGTCTCAGCTGTTTGAAGAAGAGAACTAATTAAACAAACTTACACAGGCTAAGTGCTTAGTGTGTTGGCTCTCCAAGGGAATAGAGAGAAATTCAATTAAACATTAAGTATTCTGAGCTTAAATTCTACTGGGGAAATATAGCATGTACATAAGTATGTTCCTTCTTGGCCTCACTAGGTCATCATTAGATCATTATCTGTGACCTGCCCCCCTAACTGTGGTGTACCCCAAGGCTCTATATTGGGCCTTCTCTCTCTAAACTCTACCAGTGGCCCCTTCAGTTCCCGTGGGTTCCGTTGTTACCATTAGACTGGAATAACAACTAGACCTGCAATTTCATTAGTATAGACATTTCCCAGATGAGAAAAATGAACTCTGCCTTTATGGGTTTCATTACTTTCTCTGCAACTTCAAGTCTTAGAGAGTTGCCTAAAGTGCTGTAAAAGTTAAATGTTTTGCCCAAGGTCAAAGTCAGTCAGAGGCAGGACTTGAACCCAGATCTTGGCTCTCATTCCAGCTCCCAGTACACTATGCCATATTATTTCTCTGTCTCTGCGCAGGTGATACTGAAATTACAGTAGTTTGTGCCTGAACTCTCTAGGCCTGCATTGCTGAGTCCTTACTTGACAACTCTACTTGCCAGTGAGGTGGTACAGTAGATAGAGGGAGTGTTGGGGCTTGGAGCCAGGAATACCTGAGTTCAAATCTTGCCTCATACTCATTTATTTGCTTTGTGATCCTGGTCAAGTCACTTTACATATTTTAAACATAGTGTTCTTGTCTGTAATGTGAGGGGGTTGGAGTCAGTATCATCTAAGGAGCCTTCTAGCTCTAAACTATTGGCTGCTCTGGTTCAACATGTCTAAAACAGAACCTATTTTCCTTCTACTCCCATCAGTCCCTAAATTCACCTCTCTCATTTTCTCTGTTTCTCTTGAGTATATCACCATCGTTCTAGTCACCCAGGTTTACAACCTAGAAGTTGTCATTGATTCTTCCTTCTTCCTTATCACCCCACTTAATCCCATTCCTCTTCCCATCTCCAAGCAATTCTTGTTTATTCTATCTCCATGTTTCAAAACCATCCCGTTCACTTCACTTTCTTGGCTTTCAACCTACTGCAGGCCCTCCTCACCCTGCCTCTCCAGTCCTCCCTACAGATGCTAAGACAGTCTTCCAAAAGCATAGGTCTGATCATGTCACTTTCATATTTGAGAATCTTAGTGGCTCCCTGTTCCATCCAGCATAAAACACAAACTTTAGTTTGGCATTGTAAGCCCAAATCTGGTTCAATGGCACAGACATTCCTTGTTATTTTTCATGAACTTCCAGACCCACTTGCTGTTTCCCAAACTCAGCATTATCTTTCCCCTCTCTGCCTTTCCACAAGGATGCAATCCTTCTTTACCTCCACCTCTTAGGATTCCTAGCTTCTTTCAGGGCCCGTGGCAGGTACCATTTTTAGAAGCCTTTCTCAACACACCTATAATTAGGGCTCTCTTCTCAAATTATCTTGTATTTAATAATATTAGCTTATGCATAATCTTTTGCCTCCATTTATATATTCTACCGGCATCCATTTATGTATCTATCAGTCTATCCCCAGTACTTTTTACGTGTAGGTCCCTAACAAACATTTGTGTGTTGAATTTAGTAATACAAGATAAACTGAAGGAAGACACTAACTGGGGACATTCCACAGAGGAGGTCGTACCCGAGTTGAACCTTGAAGGAAGTTAAGGACTCAGAGGTAGAGATGAAATTTAACAGAGATGAAGTGCACAGAGGCAAGAGGTGTTTGTGGAGTTGCAGAACAGGTGGAATAAGTCGTCCAGTTTGGCTGTGCTATTAGTTTAAAAGAGTAAAAGGATGAGATGAGGTTGGAAAAGTAAGTAGCCCCCAGGTGGTGGAGGTCATTCAATGTCAAGGCAAAGAGTTTGTATTTTATCCTAGAGGCCCCTGGAGGTTTTTGAGGAGGAGGGCAATAGGATTGAACTTGCTCCTCAGGAATGGTATTTTGTCAGCCATGCCTCTTCCATAAACTCATTTATCACCTCTGCAGATGATTCTTATCTATTTATCCAGCTCTAATCTCTCTCTTGACATTCAGTCTTGCATCTCCAACCGCCTATTGGACATCTAGAACTGGATGTCCCATAGATGTCTTAACTTTGGTATGTCCAAAATGGAACCTGCTATCTTTCACAAAACAAAACTACCCTCTTCCTACCTTCCCTATTATGGTCAAAGACATCAATTTACTAGTCATGGAAAGGATAAAATTTAAAATCCTTTGGCTTTATTTATTTATTTATTTTTGCAGGACAATGAGGGTTAAGTGACTTGCCCAGGGTCACACAGCTAGTAAGTGTCAAGTGTCTGAGGCCAGATTTGAACTCAGGTGCTCCTGAATCCAGGACTGGTGCTTTATCCACTGTGCAACCTAGCTGCCCCCACACTGGCCTGTTCTTAAGACATCTGCTTCCTCAGGTTTTATTGCTCCTCCCTCTATCAGTCTCTTTATTTAACTGTCCACTTGAAATGCAACCTTGAAGAGCATTTCCTCTTTTCTCTGGATTTTAGACTGAAGGATCATGGTATATTCTTTTTCAGTGTTCCACCATTATTCATATGGCTTTTCAAGTCTCCTCAAGCATCCTTGCCATGTAACATCACATCTTGAGGTCTTCTGACTGAAATTTCAAAAGCTTACCCTTAAGATTTCCTAACAATCTCTTTTTTTCCACTTGGGAATCTTGCCAGTGCTATAGTTCATTCATTCATTCTTCTGACCCAAATAGCCCATGTTTCTTTCCCATGGAGACATGTTTCCTTCCCTCAGGAAAGTCCAATTTTAGGTCATGATGTCACAACAAATGCTGTGAGGTGTAGAAGATAATGGCATCTATAACTGCCTGTGATGCTACAGATATATTTCCTGATAGCATCAGTACAGATAATCTGTTGCTAGATACACCCAGATTGATGAATAGAGTCTTAATAATATGGAGAATCCTCTCATCCTTAGTGAGAGGTCTGATAATCAGCTTCTAAGTTCTATTTTACCAGGGATTTTAGAAGAGTCCATACCCATAAGTAACTTACAAAAAACAGACAATACATTATCTTCTTCCTTGTGTCTCAGTATTTCAATCTCTCCAAAGTAGCGTGTGTGCACACACACACATACACACACATTCAGTTATATATAGAAATGTAACTTAATAGAGAAATAAAAGGGGAAGGGGATAGGAGAAAGGTGGAGGATAATAAAAGAAGGGGGTAGATTAAGGGAGGCAGTGGTTGGAAGCAAAATAGACTTTTGAGGAGGGACAGGATAAATAGAGAAGAAACAGAAGATAATGGGGTGGAGGGAAATTCAGATAGTACTCATAACTGAATGAATGGGATGAGCTCACACAAAATGGAAGCAGAGAGCAGAATGGATGAGAAATCAGAACAATAGGTTGTTTACAAGAGATATACTTGAAACAAAGACATGCAGAATTACAATAAAGGGATAGAGCAGAATCTAATATACTTCAGCTGAAGTAAATGCTACTGTTGCTGTGACTAAGATGTTTTTGTGAAGATATTTGGATAGTAAATGACCATAGTAAAATAGTATATGATAAACCTAAAGATTCAAGCTTTTGGAACAAAAACTCATGATTTGATAAAGACTGCTGGGAAAACTGGAAAACATTGTGGTAGAAACTAGGTATAGACAAATATCTCACACTATATACCTAGATAAGGTCACAATGGGTACATGATTTACACATAAAGAGTGATACCATAAGCAAATTAAGAAAGCATGGACTGGGGCAGCTAGGTGGCGCAGTGGATAAAGCACTGACCCTGGATTCAGGAGGACCTGAGTTCAAATTCGGCCTCAGACACTTGACACTAACTAGCTGTGTGACCCTGGGCAAGTCACTTAACCCTCATTGCCCTGCAAAAAAAAAAAAAAAAAAGGAAAGAAAGCATGGACTAGTTTATCTGTCAGATTTATGGATAAGGGAAGAATTTAAGACCAAAGAAGATATAGAGAGCATTACAAAATATAAAATAGATCATTTTGATTTTATAAAATTTAAAAGGTTCTGCATAAACAAAACCAACACAACCAAAATTATAAGGAAAGCAAAAAACTGGGAAAGGATCTTTGCAACAAATATCTCTTATAAAGGTCTCATTTATCAAATATATAGAGAAATGAGTCAAATTTATAAAAATACAAGTCATTCCCCAATTGAAAAATGGTCAAAGGATATGAACAGGCAGTTTTCAGACAAAGAAATCAAAGCTATCTATAGTTATATGAAAAAATGTTCTAAATCACTATTGATTAGAGAAATGCAAATTAAAACAACTTGAGATACCACTTCACATCTATCAGAATGGCTAATATGACAGAAAAGGAAAATGTTGGATGTTGGCAGGGATGTGGGAAAACTGGTGTGGTAATGCATTGTTGATGCAGTTGTGAACTGATTCAACCATTCTGTGGAGCAATTTGGTACTATGCCCAAAGGGCTGTAAAACTATTGTGAGGGCCAAAATTTGATATAATGAGCGTTATTTGGGTGACTCACCTTAATATTGGGGTCCTGGAAATATGAGGGACCTTTTAGGTTTAATCTCCCCTCTGAACTGCCCTTTTTAGATATTTCTCCCAGACCAATAAGAAAGGAGCCTCTAAATTTTCGTTCAAAAAAAGGATCAGATTTTATTACTTGGGAATTAATTAAACAACAAAGGTGAAACTAATAAAAATCAAAGATAAGGAAATAGGAAAATAGAAATACAGAGAAATGCTCTTAACTCTAAACTTAGCCTATTTGGGTTTTCCGTAATTAAACTCACCAAATACCTGAATAGCCTGCCAGTCTAAGGTTGCTTGCGTGCCACTCAGACCACAGTCACCACACCGAGAGCACGAACATGTGCTGCCTGCGCAAGGGCCCATCAGGAAAAAGCCTGAGTTCCAGAAGATGCCTCACCTTCTGGAAGCAGCCTGCCTCCCTTCAGCGAGCATTCAATCTCTACCCCCCCACCATCCCCCAAAAGGGGAGGTCCTTTAAAAGCTGCCTTTCTGAGCTCAGTAGCATATGTAACCTTGGGGTGGGCCAGGTTTGGCCCCTCCCAAATGAGTTAGCTAAAAATGGGAATATTAATCTTTACCACAAATAATTTTTACCACACTATGCATACCCTTTGATTCAGCAATACCACTGCTAGGTTTATAGCCCAAAACTATCAAAAAAAAGAAAATAGGACCTATTTACACAAAAATATTTTAGCAGTTCTTTTTGTGGTGGCTAAGAATTAGAAAATGAGGGGATGCCCACCAGTTGGGGAATGACTAAACAACTTGTGGTGTATGACTGTAATGGAATATTATTGTGCTATAAGAAATGACAAGCAGGATGACAATGATCCAAGACAATCCCAAGGGACTAATGAGGAAGCATACTATCTGTCTCCAGAGAAAGAACTGATATTGATTGAATACAAACTGAAGCATGCCATTTTTCACTTTCATTTTTTTTCTTTTATTCAAGTCTTCTTGTACAAAATAACTAATATGGGGGCAGCCAGGTGGCACAGTGGATAAAGCACTGTCCCTGGATTCAGGAGGACCTGAATTCAAATCAAACCTCAGATACTTGACACTTACTAGCTGTGTGACTTTGGATAAGTCACTTAAACCTTATTGCCCTGCCCCCCACCCCCCCAAAAAAAGTTATTTGGAGGGGAATGTTGGGAGAATTCAGTTAGATGGCTGTCCCTAATCTGCCACCTTGGCTTTTCCATCATTTAATAATTTCTTATTATTTATTTATTTATTTATTTATTTTTTTGCAGGGCAATGAGGGTTAAGTGACTTGCCCAGAGTCACACAGCTAGTTAAGTGTCAAGTGTCTGAGGCTGGATTTGAACTCAGGTCCTCCTGAATCCAAGGCCAGTGCTTTATCCACTGCACCACCTAGCTGCCCCCAATCATTTCTTATGGTACAATAATACTCCATTATTTTAATAATTATCAGCTTACAGTTTGATAAATGTGAGGTAGAATATAAAAATTGCTATAATTTGCATTTTTCTAATCAGTGCTTTAGAGCATTGTTTTATTTGGTCATTGCTTGGAATTCTTACTTTGAAAACTGCCTAGTCATATCCTTTGTTTATCTATTGGGCAATGGCTTTTATTCTTATAAATTTGAATTGGTTCTTTATATATTTTGGATTTGAGATCCTTCTCAGAAAAAGATGTTTTTCCCTATTTCTAAGTTTGCCTTCTAATTTTAATTTCTCAGATTTGTCTGTGCGCATTTTTTAAAAACTTGAAATAATAAAATGTCATTTTACCTTGTGCAAAATCCTTCCTATTAGTTGTTTAGTTAGGAACTCTTCCCCATTCATAGACCTGAAAGGCAAATCCTTCTTTGTTCCTATAATTTGTTTATGATGGGACTTTTTATATCTAAATCTTATATCCCTTTGGAGCTTATCTTGGTATATGGTGTTAGGGGTTGGGCTAAATCTGATTTCTGCAATATTACCTGTTGTCTAGTTTTCCCAGACCTATTGACCTATTTTTTGATAGTACTCAAGTTGTTTTGATGATTATTGTTTTATAACAATACAGTTTCAGATCTGGTACTAATATAACCCTTCCTTCCCACTGTTTTTTATCATTACCTTTGAGATCCTTGACTTAAAATTCTTCCATATGAATTTTCTTATTTTTTTTCTAGCTCTATAAACTATTCGATTGGTTAGTATAGCACTGAATAAGTAAGTTAATGGAGATATTATTATCATTCTCATTATTATTTTTTTTTAAGTGAGGCAATTGGGGTTAAGTGACTTGCCCAGGTTCACACAGCTGGTGAGTGTTAAGTGTCTGAGGCCATATTTGAACTCAGGTACTCCTGACTCCAGGGCCAGTGCTTTATCCACTGCGCCACCTAGCCGCCCCTATCATTCTCATTATAATGGCTTTACCTATCCACGAGCAATTAATGTTTCTCCAATTATTTAGATCTGTATTTCTTTTTTTAAAAATGTCTCTAACTCTCCATTTATTGTTTTTTATTGTAAACATTTTTATTTGAAGTTTTGAGTTCCACATTTTATCTTTCCTTACCTCCCCTGCCCTGCTACCCCATCATAGTAACCAATCAGATATAAGTTATTTATATGCAATTATGTAAAATATTACCATATTAATAATTTTGTACTAGAAAACTCAAATAAAAGAAAAAAATGAAAGAAAGAAAGAAAGAAAGAAAGAAAGAAAGAAAGAAAGAAAGAAAGAAAGAAAGAAAGAGAAAAATAGCATGCTTCAGTCTGTGTTCAATCAATATCAGTTATTTCTTTAGAGGTGGATAGTATGCTTCATCATTAGTCCTTTCAGATTGTCATGGATCATTGCATTTCTGTCTGCCTTTATTTCTTCAGTGTTTTATAGTTGATTTCATATAATTCCTGGAGATTCCCTCCATTTCTCTTTCTTATCTTACTGCTTGCTACAAGCTAGCATTTTTAGCATTATGTTAAATAGTGCTGGTGATAATGCATATTCTTGCTTTACCCTCATCTTACTGATCTCTAACAGGATTTATCATATTTATAGTATTCCTTACATTGAACCTTTCCTTCTGGTTAAACCCAGCCTGGTCATAGTGTATAATCTTTCTAATATGCTGTTGTAGCCTACTTGCTAATATTTTATTTATAATTTTTGCATTAGGATATTGATCTACCATATTCTGCCTCTGTCTCTTCCTGATATAGGTATCAAAACTTTATTCATATCATGTAAAGAGCTCGAGATGGTGCCTTTTTTTTTTTTTTTTTTTTTTAGTGAGGCAATTGGGGTTAAGTGACTTGCCCAGGGTCACACAGCTAGTAAGTGTTAAGTGTCTGGGGCCGGATTTGAACTCAGGTACTCCTGAGTCCAGGGCCAGTGCTCTATCCACTGCGCCACCTAGCTGCCCCAAGATGGTGCCTTTTAAAGATGATTACAAATAATTTATATAGTTTTGGAATTAATCAGTTATGGAATGTTTGATAGAATTCACTTATAAATTTATCTGGGCCTGTAGATGCCTGCTTTCTTTCCCTACTCCTTTCTTCCCCCACTAGCTAGGCTAAGTGGTGTTCCATGAACTCTCTTCAGCTGGACTTATAGTGGTCTTTGGGGCAGCTAGGTGGCACAGTGGATAAAGCACTGGCCCTGGAGTCAGAAGGACCTGAGTTCAAATCTCAGACACTTACTAGCTGTGTGACCCTGGACAAGTTACTTAATCCCAATTGCCTTAAACATCCGGGGCCAGTTGTCCTGATATATATATATATATATATATATATACCTTGCCACTGGACCAAGATGGCTCTGGGGAAAGAGTGAGGTTGGTGACCTTGCACAACTCTCCTTCACTTAAATCCAATTCAGTGTAAGTTGTGACATCTCCCTGATGTCATGGTCCTTTTCCAGAGTGAAGGACAAACAGCGACAGTGCTCTTTAAATCTGGAGCGCTACAAAGCTCCTTTAACTAGAGCAATGACCCTTAGCTTAGGATATGAAGAAGCTTTTTCCCTTAAGGCTCCCTAAGTGCTTTAGTTCTGAGGTTGTTGGTTATTTCCTAGCAAGAGATGGCAGAAATCTTCCTTCTCTTCTCAGAAAACTCTGTCTCTAAAGCTCTTCTGTCTGTAAACCATCCCAAGTTTCCTTAGGGTAATACATTTTATTTCAGTCTTTTTCACCTCCTATACTTCTTTTGGAATCAAATTTATGGGAGTGCCTAAGGACAAAAGTGTGAAGGCAATCTATACCCTGGAAGGATTGTCCTTGTCTTCCTGGATTCTTCATATGTTCTTAAGGTATTTAAGCTTCCTTCCTTTTATTAGGCAGGGAATGTATATTTTGCTTCTGAAGGTTTTCCCCTTTACCTTTCGATGTCTCTAATTTTTTTTTTTTTGCCTCTGTAGACCTTCAGCTTTTGCTACCCTCCTTCCCATTTCTCTTCACCCCCTCCCCAATAAATTTCAGGAAGGTCAGGTCAAGTCAGGTAACACAGTTCTGGGTGATCATGAGAGCTATGGTATGACTACCTTTGTGGTTGTGTGGTTGAGTGAAGAGGGAGGTAGCTCATCAGAGTCGAGGATGTTAAACTGGGAAACCAGAGTTCTTGAAGAAACAGAAACATGTATATCCTCAAGTATGAAGGTCTGAGTTGGTATGGAGAAGCAGGAACTGAGAGAAGAGGGTAAATGACATGGAGAGGGATTTCTTTTTTTTTTTTTTTTAACTTTTTTTTGGGTGGGCAATGAGGGCCAAGTGACCTGCCCAGGGTCACACAGCCAGCAAGTGCCAAGTGTCCGAGGCCAGATCTGAACCCAGGTCCTTCTGAATCCAGGGCCGGTGCTTCATCCACTATGCCACCTACCTGCCCCTTAGAGAGCGATTTCTTAACTTGGAGACTGTGAATTTGTTATTTTATTAAAAAATATTTTTATTCATTGTATTAAATATTTCCCAATTACGTTTTTAAAATGTAAATTTGAGAGGCAGCTAGGTGGCACAGTGGATAAAGCATCGGCCCTGAATTCAGAAGGACCAGAGTTCAAATTCTATCTCAGACACTTGACACTTACTAGCTGCGTGACCCTGGGAAGTCACTTAACCCTCATTGCCCGAAAAAAAAAACAACACCCAAACAAACAAAAAAAACACAAACCTGCTGGAAAAACTAGAAGGTAGTTTTGCAGAAACTAGGCTTAGACCAACATCTTATACATAACTCCAAATGGATACATAGGTTAGACATAAAGGGTGATTTACTTAAACTAGAGGAATAAGGAAGTTTTTTTTAATCTTTCAGATCTGTGGATAGAGAAAGAGTACATAACCAAACAATGAATAAGTAGGATCACAGAGATAAAATGGACAATTTTAATTAAATAAAATTAAAAGGTGTTTTTTGTTTTTGTTTTTGTCTTTGCTCAGAGCAATGAGGGTTAAGTGACTTGCCCAGGGTCACACAGCTTATAAGTGTTAAGTGTCTGAGGCTAGATTTGAATTCAGGTCCTCCTGACTCCAGGGCTGGTGCTTTATCACTGCACCACCTAGCTGCCCCCAAAAGGGTTTTACTCAAACCTAAAACTGGTGTGGCTAGAATTGCAAGTCAAACAGAAAACTGGGGAAAATATTTTTGTATTATATTTTGCAAAGGGGTCTCATTTCCAAGGAACTGATTAAGATCCATAAGAATAAGAGCCATTCTTCAATTGATAAATGATCAAAGGATATCAACAGACAGTTTTCTAAGGAAGAAATCTAAACAATTACTAGCCATATGACAAAATGTTTCACATCACTAATAATTAGAGAAATGCAAATTAAAGCAACTCAAATTTTCTACCTCATTCTCATTAGATTGGCAAAGTTAACATAAGAGGGGGAAATGAAAAATGTTGGAGGAGCCACTGGAGAGCAGGCACATTAATGCACTGGAGGTGGAGCTGTGAATTAGTCTAGCCATTCTAGAAGACAATGTAGAACTATGACCCAAAAGTTACTGAACTGTGTATTCCCTTTTATCCATCCATACCACTGCTAAGTTTATACTTCAAAGAGATGAAAGAAAGAGGAAAAGGACCTATTTGTACAAAAATACTTATAGCTACTCTTTTTGTATAGTCAAAAACTGAGAAGTAAAGGGGTACTCATTAATAGGGGAACATCTGAACATATTATGGTAATTAATGTAATGGAATATTATTATTCTACAAGATGTGGTGAAAAGGATGATTTCGGTGAAACATGGGATGACCTCTATGAACTGTGAAGTGACTAGAACAAGGAGAACAAATTATATACAATAATCAAAACACTGGACAAACAACTTTGAAAGCCTTAAGAACTCTGATCAACACAGTGACCCACCAGAAGACCAATGATGAAGCATATTACCTACCTCCTGAAAAACTAAATATCCTTGTGTAAAAGCTAATCTGACTGTTAGTGGTTAAATGGAACAGGGGTGCAGGGGGTCGGTAGGGCCTGGAGTCATTAGCAGAGAGCCTGGATACCCTGAACTCCCTTAAAGGTACAAGAGAACCCAGGGGAGGGGTTACACAGGCTACTGGCCTTCAGGCAGTAGGGGCCAGCTCAGTCAGTGTAGCAGCTGTGTGTATGAAGAGAAGAACTTTTGTAGTCAAATTAGTCTTTAGGGCTATCAGGAACTTCCAATTTTGTGGGGTGGGAAAGTTGTGAAAGACAAAGAAAATAATACCATCATCAGAGTAGCATTGTCAGGTAGAAGGTTCAATCGTTATTATTATGATTCTCACTGAATGACTTGGGGCAGCTAGGTGGTGCAGTGGATAAAGCACCGGCCCTGGATTCAGGAGGACCTGAGTTCAAATCCGGCCTCAGACACTTGACACTTACTAGCTGTGTGACCCTGGACAAGTCACTTAACCCCAATTGCCTCACTAAAACCCAAACCGAACCAAAAAACCAAAAACACCCGAATGACTTGCTTGACAAAGGCCACACAGCCAGTTTGCAGTAGAGACAGATTTTAAATCCAGGTGTTTTTATTTTTGTACTCCAAAAACCAACAACAATATTAATAGCTGGCATTTGATTATTTTTCCAGCTCTTTAAGGTTTGCAATGTGCTTTACAGGTGTTACCTCATTTGATCCTCACAACAGTTCCATTATTGTCCACATTTTATAGATGAGGAAACTGGAGATATGGATAATATATATAATGTAATATATAATAACACAGACATGTATCCATATATGTTATATATGTATAATATATTATATTTATATATTTTTTCAGCAGCTATTAAAAGGGAGATTTTTATTCCATCTACCAAATTCCAGGGCTTCATAAAGATGTAGAGATGAATGAACATTAAGTCCTCAAAGACTGCTAAAGGAGGTAAAGATCTTGCAGGTTTTACCAAGCAGGAAAGGTTCTTAGTACAGACTGATAATAGATTGTCATCCTAGAACCAGCCTAGTTACATTTAGAGAAGTTTATCATCTGAAAGGTTGAATATCAGCTTGTTTTGGACTGGAGTAACTCTTGTCTTTCCTGACCTCCATTTAAGGTATCCCCAAGGACCTGTCATCTGAATGCCCTATAGGCATCTAAAATTCAGTACATCCCAAAGAGAACTCTCTCTCCCATTAAATTTACTCCAGTGTCTTAACTTCCCTACTTCTTTTGAGGGTAGCATCATTCTTCTAGTTCCCCAGGTTTACAAGTTAGAATTCAATCTCAACTCTTCACTCTACCTCATTACCTATATCCAGTCAGTTTTAAAATCCTGTCATTTCTACCTCCATGATATCTCTCGCATCCAACCCCTTCTTTCTATTCATGTCACAGCAATCCTCGTTCAGACTCCCTCCCATCAGGACTACTGCAGTAGCCTCTGAATTGGTGGTTTCCTGCTGGCAGTGTTTTCCCTCTCCAATTCATCCTCCACATGGCCGTCTAAGTGATTTTTCTAAAGCACAGGTTGGCCATGATCCTATGTCACTTGCCTGCTCAAGAAGTTAAAAACAAAACCAAAAACAACACATGGTTTCAGATTGTCTTCAGGGAGAGTTCTTTGGAGGGAGAGAAAGACTCTGGGGCAAAGGAGACATGTATGAGAGTCAGTGCCTTGGTCATCTCCCTATACCTAGCTAACCACATGAGAGACTTTGAGGGATATCCTCTTGGCTTAGATTAGAGACTCTCTCTTGAGCTATCTTGCTCCCAATGGGAGAGTTCATTCACTCTGTATTGTCTGGTTTGTTCTTATCTATACAACTTCTATGAGCCTTGTTTGCTTTTAGTTTAGATAAATGGGGTTACTTGCTATTCACTATGTGGGATGGCCTTTGTTTAACTGACTTCTGACCAGGAGTCAAGTCTTTGGATTTAGCTTGGGGCATTCTTTCTGTATTTTGGGGGGTGGGGTGGGGTGGGGAGGCGATCAGGGTTAAGTGAGTTGCCCAGGGTCATATAGCTAGTAAGGTCTGAGGATGAATTTAAACTCAGGTCCTCCTGACTCCAGTGTTGGTTCTCTATCTACTGTGCCATCTAGCTGCACCCATTCCTTCTGTATTAAGGTTTAGTGACCAGGAGCACAGTTTGAATCTAAATAATAATTTCCCTGAGATCAGCAATATTTGCAGGTGAGGGTGTGGATAACTATAATTCTAGCCCAGTAACCCTCTGTCTGAAAAGAAGAGTATCCAACCTCATAGACCCAGCGTTTTGCCTGGCAGGAATCAAAGTCTTTCTTAGAGAAGAAGTGTAGACACAAATAAACTACATGGGCAATACACATAGCTTACAGAAATAATCTATTTGTAAAGTACTTGGCAAACTTTAAAGTACTATATAAGTGCTAGTTATTAATTATTATTGCTACTATAGACAATTATTAAATAGGATTAATTACATAAATATATGATGCAATAATGATAATAATAATAATTATTATTATTATTATTATCCACAGACTCTCCATCCTGCCAAGCCCCCCCTACTTCCTGGTCTCCCTATTTGACATTTCACCTCCTTCCTCTGGGGAGGCTACACAGGTTGTCACACACTCTCTCCTTGCTTCTAAGGCTCTGCTCAAGCACTATCTACTAAAAGCTGCCTTTCCCCTCTAAAGTTACTTTGCATTTATTTTCTAAATATTTTTCATTTCTTAATCTGTGTTTGTTGTTGTTGTTTGTCCTTCACTCTGGAAGAGGACCATTACATCAGGGAGATGTCATGGCTTGCCCTGAATTGGATTTAAGTGATGGAGGGTTATGCAAGGTCACCAACCTTACTCTCTCCTTCAGAGTCATCTGAGTCCAGTAGCAAGATATGAATCAGGATGACTGGAGATGACCCCAGATGTTTAAAGGCAATTGGGGTTAAGTGACTTGTCCAGGGTCACATAGCTAGTAAGTGTCTGGGGTGAGATTTGAACTCAAGTCCTCCCAACCTGAGGGTCAGTGCCCTATCCACTGTGCCACCTAGCTGCCCCTTAATCTGTGTACATATCTCTCCTGACCTCTCCTCAGTACCCCTCACCAGGATTTAAACTCTTACTTTCGTCTTGCATCCCTAGTGCTTACCATGGTTCCTGACACATTTTATTTTTTGTATTGGATTTATGCTTTGGTCCATACAGGGAACTCTTAGTGAGGAAATTCCCTCTAGCAAGGTACATTGGCAACTGCTCTGAAACATATAGTCTTTAGAGACGTGGATAAGGCACTAAGTTATCAGTTGATTTGCCCAGGGTCACACAGACACTATATATCAGAAGCTGGACTTGAACCTAGGTCTTTTTTTTTTTTTTTTAGTGAGGCAATTGGGGTTAAGTGACTTGCCCAGAGTCACACAGCTAGTAAGTTTTAAGTGTCTGAGGCCGGATTTGAACTCAGGTACTCCTGACTCCAAGGCTGGTGCTCTATCCACTGTGCCATCTAGCTGCCCCAAACCTAGGTCTTTTTGGATCCAAGCTCATCTCCTTATCCCCTAAGTTAACTATACCTGTTTTTATTATTTTTTTGTTATTCCCATTCAGTGTCCTGTAAAATGAATGTATGAAAGGGAGTCAGGTCTCAATACTGAAATACTCAGCTCTGAACCATGAGAGAGACTCAGTAGAGGGGCCAGGGAACAGAGAGAGACACACAAAGAAAGAGAGAGAGAGAGAGAGAGAGAGAGAGAGAGAGAGAGAGAGAGAGAAACAGGGAGACACAGAAACAGACAGACAGAGACACAAAGACACAGGGAGAGAGACAGAGAGAGACAGATAGATAGAGAGACAGACAGAGACAGAGATAGAGAGACAGACAGACAGAGACAGAGACAGAGAAACACAGACAGAGAGACAGAGAGAAAGGCAAATTGAAGCTGGAAGGTGGGGCGCTTCCAGTGCTAGAATAGACCTTGATGCAGATTGAGGGAACTTGGGCCTGGCCTCCTTAAAAATCAGGTCTGGATATTTAAGAAAGACACTGTGCAAAGGTCCCTAGATCAGTAGTTTTGAAGCACTGAGGTTTAGCCCTGATCCTGCCACTGACTTCTCTGAATGACTTGGGTAAGCCATTTCCTTTCTGTCTTTCTATTTCTTTCCAGCTCTAGAGATATGATGCTGTGATCCTATAACTTGTCTTGTCCTGTTCTTCTGTTTGTGTGTATGGGGTGAGAGAGTTGATGAACCGTTAAGAAAACTTTCTTAAAAGGTCTGGAAATAAAAAGGGGTGGGTGCCCAGTGTAGAATGAATCATACATTTTCATGTGTTGGTTTATTTTGCTTGAGTATACTTACTTGTTTTAAGGAGGGATGTCTTTTTTGAGGGGGAAAGGGGAGTTGGTAGGTAGTGATAGTATTGCAAAAAAAAAAGAAAAAATTGAAGAGCATCAAATGAAAGATTTTTTAAAAAACATAAAAGAGCAGAAGGGAACACACAAGCAGAATAATTATGTTACTTTGGTGTTAAATTTAATATAAACTTGAAAAAAATAAACCGTATAACAGATCACAGTTTCATATACAATTCTTGTCTGTTCTTTCTACCTCAAAATGTTAATTTTCTTGATATTTTTTGATTTCATAATAAATTTTAAAAGAAAGGCCCTGAGCTTTCTCTGTAATGCCATTTCCCAATAACTGTAACAGTTGTTTTCCTAACCTACCTGTGGACTCTCAGAGGGGTAGGGGGTGTCCATTACTCTAGATAGAATGGACACTGTACTCAATCACAGGAAAACAGTACAAGGCATTCAAGAGGTCAGCACAATAATTTGATGGGTTTGAATTACCAACATTCTTTTTATCCCCCCTCTCCCTCAGAAAAGGAAACTTTGAGGGACCAGAATTTGGCACCAAATGCATACCTGCAGGAGACAGTCTATTAATAAAGGAGAATTCATAGTTCAGTAACCAAAAAATTCCTTGGTAGTGGTCGATTGGATATTTTTTTAGAGCTGCAACATGACTAGGACAATAGACTGAATACAAACAGCAGCAGCAGGAATAAACCAAGACAATAATTCTACTATCCCTCTCAGATACAACCAACTCCCTTACTTCTTTCCCCCGTCCAACAAAAAGATTAGCAAATATCAGATGACTAAAGCAAAACCAGATCTCCAGATCACTCAAATAATTTTGGGAGCTGATGGGAAGAAGCCAGGGTATCTGGCTATTGCATCTGAATTGCAAGCCATTTCCCCAGCACCCTAGTAAAGGGACATTGTTCTTTCTTCACATTTCACCCTAACACTATTTCATTGTGTAGAGAAGACACAAGAGTGCATTGTTAAAGGGACAATGTTGGATGTGAGGTTTATGCAGAGTGGACTCTTAGCCTCTGGGTCGCAAACAAGTCGGAGACTGCATGGTTTCCATAAAGCTCTTATTGAAGATAATAATCTTGCTCTTACATAGCACCCTTCTTACAAAGAGATCTCAAAGCACTTTATGATTTTTAACTGAAATGAAATTAGCTAATTGGTTGGGTATCTTTTCAAACTGCCCAAGTTTTCATCCTTGATCCATATCCAAACCCTAAGAAATCTTTGACCCAACCTTCTCCTCTCCAGAGCCTCTCAGCAATGCTGGAGGAAAACACAAAACTGACAGTCCACTATAAATTCATGCTCTCTAATTGCATTTTGCTAAGCTACCATCCTAGAGATCTGAGTAAAACTGAAAGTTGGAAGGGGCAAAAGAAAGATTCATTAAAATGAAAAGGGAAGGCTTTTTTTAGATGTAAAGGAAGTACTCCTTATCCCAGAAAGGGTCTGAGGCTAGAATAACTCAGTTTCACCTCAGAAGGCCTTGCAGATCATGAATTTGCCCCCAGGCACAGGTGGCCTCCCCATACCTTTTCCCTCAGATGTTCAAATACAGCAGATTCAGCTCGGTTGATCACCTTAAGCTAGGTAGCACCCCTCCCCCTTTACCCCCTCTCAGGTCCCCTCCATCTAAGCAGATTGTGACTAGAGGAACCTAGATCTCTCCTACCTCCTGCCCACAGGTGACAAACCTCACAAGGCCTTTTTTTCCCCTTAAAGAGGAGACTTCTGACAAACAGCTAACATCTCCAGAGATCTGATGGTCTAAGAGTGTAGGTTGAAACGTATTTTTTCCCTTTGTTTTCCTTTTTTTTTGGGGGGGGCAATGACTAATGTGGAATTTTTTTTTTAATTCTTGCCTGGGGTGGGAGGAAAGGAGAGAATCTGGAACTGAAAATAAAATTGACCCCCCACCCCCTAACAACAACTAATATCTAGGGCACACTGTGGAAGATAAAGGGTTTTATTTGCCATCTCCTCTAAGACCACAGTGAATAGACTGAGAGGAGCAGAACCAGGAGAACATTGTACACAGTAACAGCAACATTGTGGGGTTTTTGTTGTTGTTGTTGTTGTTGTTGTTTTTGCGGAGCAATTGGGGTTAAGTGACTTGCCCAGGGTCACACAGCTAGTAAGTGTCAAGTGTCTGAGGTCAAATTTGAACTCAGGTCCTCCTGAATCCAGGGCCGGTGCTCTATCCACTGCGCCACCTAGCTGCCCCAGTAATAGCAACATTGTGTGATGAACAATGGTGATAGACTTGGCTCTTCTCAGTAGTGCAATGATCCAAAACAATTTCAAAGAACTCATGATAGAAAATGTTCTCAACATCCAGAAAAAAGAACTGTGGATTATAAATGCAGATTGAACCATACTGTTTCTACTAGTGGGCAGGTTTTTTCCTTCCTTTTTGAAGTTTTCCCCTTGTGCTCTGATTCTTCTTTCACAATATGACTAATGCAGAAATATGTTTAATGTGATTGTACATATATAAACAATATCAGATTGCTTTTTGTCTTGGGGAGAAGGGAGGGTGGGAGAAAAATTTGGAACTAAAAATCCTATGAAAACAAATGTTGAAAACTATCCTTACATGTAACTGGAAAATAATAAAATACTTTTATTTTTTAAAAAAGACTACAGTGACTAAACCCCAGGATCCTGAGCCCAAGCGCCCTGGGAATAGCAATGCCTTTCAGACCAGAGATCCTGCTTCTAGCTCAGTCCTCACAGCCATTATCCCCGGAATCAGCTCTTATGAAAACAACCCAGCAACAGTGGCCACAATTACTGAAGACCTGGAAAATGGTTTAACATCAGAAATAAATATGGTTTTAGCAATGAAAATAGCATTAAAGAATATGTATATGCTTTGCTGCTGTACCCTAAGGACTAAGGGTCCTGATATCTTGCTGAAACCTCCTATATGTAATGTCTTTCTCTATTAGAATTTAGGCAGGTAGGTGACACAGTGGCTAGAGTGCCGGGCCTGGATTCAGGAAGACTCATCTCCCTGAATTCAAATCCAGCCTCAAACACTTACTAGCTGTGTGACCCTGGGTAAGTTACTTAATCCCATTTACTTCAGTTTTCTCATCTGTAAAATGAACTAGAGAAGGAAATGGCAAACCACTCCAGTATCTTTGCCAGAAAAACCTCAAATAGGGTCATGAAGAGTCAGACATGACTGAACAACACATTACAATATGAGGTCTGTGACATCTGGGACTGTCTTGCTTTTCTATTTGTATCCTCCATAATAGTTCTTTGCACATAGGGAAGAACTTAATAAATGCTTTTTCTTTATTCCCTCATTCATTCAGCCTTAGCCTGAGGGCTGTTGCCCTTGGTGATAAAGAGCACTGTAGCACTATAACTAAAAAGATTATAACAAGGGTTAAGTCAAAGGCTGGGGGTGGTGAAGACTTCAGCTACCCATTGACCAATGAGCCTGGCAAGTGCAGTGGTTCAAGGCATTCATCAGAGATGTTATGCCCTATGACTGGCAGCAACTGCTCAGCAACCTAGGGGGTTGCCCAGTCCAGCAACAGCTGATCATAGTGAGGAGCCAGATTTACAGCTAAATGACTAGCCTGACCTAGTGTAACAGTGGGTTGGTCTCTGAAGGTGGAAATGCCATGTCCTTGGGGGAGCCAGCACCACTGAAGAGCAAGGTAATTCTTCCATCAGCAATTTCATACTTCACAGTAAATTTCATGAGGGCCCACCCTCTGGAGAAAGAAAGGGCATGAAGACCCTTTAGTTCCAGAGTTCTAAATTGCCTTGGCCACAGGTATTAACTACTATTGGACTATAAGCTTGTACCCACTCTTCCTAACATGGGCTATGCCTGTGTTTGTGGGAGAGGGTACTCTAGAGGTTTTGAGGGAAATACTTTGTAACTACTGTCCTTGTTATGTCATTTGAGTAAATTTTTTGGGGGGGAGGGTAGGACAATGAGGATTAATGAGGGTTAGTCTTGTCCAGGGTCACACAGCTAGTAGGTGTCAAGTGTTTGAGACCAAATTTGAACTCAGGTTCTCCTGAATCCAGGGCCGGTGCTCTATCCAGTGCACCACCTAGCTGCCCCCTTGAGTAAATATTTTTGATGAAGACTGAGTCTACTGGCTGATTGTTAAGGGGAAGCACATCTGTAGGGAATTCATGAGCTACAATTTTGTTAATTTCTTCTTGATGTTCAGAATTTTTATTTTGAAGTTTAGTTAGGTTCCCCCTGCCCCAGTTTTACATATGTGTGTGTGCCATATATATATATATATATATAGTTTTATTTTTATATATTTATTTATTATTTTTATATATTTATATATTATATTTATTATATATTATATATATTTATTTATTATATTTATTATTATATATTCCCTTTCCTTCCTGCCTCCCTCCCTGCTACTGCCCTGCACTTCTTTGACTGCATCTAAGATATTTTATTTGCCATTTTAGGAAAGGTCTTCTGTTTTGGCTGGGCAATGAGGGTAAAGTGACTCGCCCAGGGTCATACAGCTGGTAAGTGTCAAGTGTCTGAGGCTGGATTTGAACTCAGGTCTTCCTGAATCCAGGGCCAGTGCTTTATCCACTCCACCACCTAGCTGCCCCCTATTTGCCATTTTAAAAATAGGATGATTCATCTTTTTTTGTGTGAGATTTGTCTAGGTCTGAAAGAGAGTACTTTGAGGTAGTTTTGCTATCAATTTCTCCCTATAATTCAATTAATTTTTCCTTTCAATACATAGATTAGATGCTTTGCCATTCAGTGGACCTGAATTAAATATTGATATTGTTTTATTATGTCTTTAAGCATAATCTTTTCCTTGCTTATCTCTTTTAAGCATATCTATTTTTATTGTTTCATTGTTTGAGATCATCATTACTTCCCCTACCTCTTTGAAATCTCTTGAGGCATAATAAATTCTCCAGCGCTTTAAAAAAATCTGTTTGGATCTTTTTGTTTCAAATGTGTTTCTTGTCAACAACTTACATAATGTATTCTGCTTTTTCATACATTTTCTACCCTCTTGTTTTATGTTCATTCCATTCAAGTTCATGATTATGATTGTTAATTATGCATTTCCATCCATTATAACCTCTTAGACTTTTCCTTCTTTTCCTCCTACATCCCTCTTTACAAAGTAGAAGTGGGTGGAGAAAGAGAAGTAATATGATGAACCCTAAATATAATTGAAGTGTTCTGCTCCTACTCCCTCTGACCCTTCTCTCTTCACCAAGTCCAGACTCTTGTCTCTGGTTCTCACATTCTTTTTCTCTTTTTAATTACCCTTTATGATCAGCCGTCTGAAGCTGAAGTTTGTTTTGCTTATTACTATTCTTTTCCTGAATCTACTCTCCCACTTATTTTCTTCATCTGTCCCCCCACCCCAATCTGTTTCCCTGTTGGGTGTAATGTATTTCTACACTGAAGTTAGTGTGTGTGTGTGTGTGTGTGTGTGTGTGTGTGTGTGTGTGTGTGTGTGTGTGTGTGAGAGAGAGAGAAGAGAGAGAGGGAGAGAGAGAGAGAGAGAGGGAGGGAGAGAGAGAGAGAGAGAGAGAGAGAGAGAGAGAGAGAGAGAGAGAGAGAGAGAGAGAGAGAGAGAGAGAGGATGTGGATGTGGATGTTTACTGGTTCAGTTAAGGATGAGGTCATGAGATGCCTATATCTCTTACTCCTTCCTCCATATTTATTTACTCTTTTTCTCATACTCTCCCTTCATGTGAAGTAATCTTACTCCCCCTTCATCCTCATTTCTTCCTTGTGTATTCTTTTTTCCTTCCTTTTTCTTTCCTCTCTTAAAACCAACAAACCATAGCAAAACTATACATGGACCCTCTTCTGACCTTGCTGTGACCCTTAAAAACATTGATATTCTGAAGGGACACTTCTCTTTCTCTCTATTAGAACATAAACATTTTATTATTATGTAGCCCCTTCTAATTTTGGGGAATCTTTGATGCAGAATGGTGAGGGAGGTACTTGAAGGGACAATATTTGATTCTCTTCAGAAGCCCAGAGACCGTTTTTAAACTAAGGATATAGACAAATGTACCAAATAAATTCTTGTCCATTTGTGGAGTTCAGGGGTGCTACATAAGTTTAGAAAGTTTAAAAGGAGGGCCAGCTTCTACTATCACTCTGGTAAACTACAACTCTCTCTGGGAACTGCAGTGAGGGTTAGGGGAGAGGTGCTCAGAGTGGAGCCCAGTGCAAGACCCAGCATTTTGGGAGAGCAAAGCCTCTGTCCCTGTGCAGCATTTAACAGGGGAGAAGTGTCAGCACTGCTAGGATACTATTGGAAGACACCCTGTTTTCCAGAGCTGAGGCCCAGCCAGCCCTGAGCTTGACATAACAACAATCCTTTGTGCTCACCTTCTGGATGAACTCTGCCATAGCAAAATCCCAGAATTGTTTCACACCAGCACCAGGTGGTTCCTGACCTCAGACAAGCACCTGCAGGACCCATGTTCCAGTCATGAAGCCCTGCTATGGATCAAACTTGCCTCATTGTTACTGCTGCCCCTCATTATCAGGGCTACAGCTCACTGTGTAGCCATTGGCATATGTATTGAGATTTGCCCAAACTAAAGTGGGTCTCCCAGTGGGGGTGGGAGGCACATGTGTCTAGTTTCTCTCCTTTCTTAGGAAGAAAAACTCAACTTACAAGCCCCTTCCTTCACAAACAAATTAAACTTGTTTGGTTCCTGACTCTTTTGACTCTTGCCTGCTCTGGTCTTTTCGGCTCTGGCTATCTGCAGGTTAGAGACCAATTTGGTTCAGTTGGTAACACACATGGCACTGAAGCCTTATCATAGAGTAATTGAATTCAGGTTCTGATAATGAGATCACAAGCACATTGGGACAATAGATTTTCTTGTGTCAGAACTCAATCTCTTTTATGGGGTGGGGAGAGAGCAGGGACATCACTTGAAGCACCAAGAATGGTATTTTGACTTAGGAGAGCAGAGCCCAAGCCCCATAGTGACATGACCACAGCCCGTAATGAGGGGGCAACTCTCAGGCCCTAGGTCAGCCTCAGCATGGAGAAGAATCCATTCACTGTAAGAGTTGCTGTTCCTGTTTCTATGTTCTGGAATTTTTCACTGAGGCCACCTAGTAGCTACAACAGTGACCTGAACTTTAGTCCCATGAATCAATTAAGCCTCCAGCATGGTTTCAATATCTTTTAATGAAAATTTGCTCACAGAGCAAATATTGCTCCTGCCCCGGAATTGGATGATTTTAAAATAATTTCTCCTTGAACTCTTTTCTAGTTAAATTACATTTTTGGATTTTTTTTTTTATCTTTTGATTTTGTTCTAATATTTCTTGTTGTCTCCTGGAGCCATGTCTTTCTTTTCTTTTCTTTTTTTTTGGTGGGGCAATGAGGGTTAAGTGACATGCCCAGAGTCACACAGCTAGTAAGTATCAAGTGTCTGAGGCTGGATTTGAACTCAGGTCCTCCTGAATCCAAGGTCGGTGCTCTATCCACTGTGCCACTTAGCTGCCCCCTGGAGCCATTTCTTTCTATTTGTTCCATTATAATTTTCAGGGAGTACACTTTTTTGGTTAAGTTTTTTCCACTTTCTATTTTAGACTATTTCCCTTCCAATTATTTCCTTCAAAACTCTTATTTAACTTATCATTTTATTTTTTAAATATCTTGCTTCATTTCTTTCTGTGACTCTTGGAGTCCTTGTGGCCAAGCCGTGTTTTTCTCTGAGTCCAGTCTTCTTACATCTTATTCCTTGCCACATACTCTTTGATCTAGTGATGCTGGCCTCCTGGCTTTTCCACAAATGAGATACTCCATCTCTCCATCTCCAGACATTTACTCTCTCTTTTCAACTTTACCTGCTGACTCACCTGGCTTCCTTTAAGTCCCAACTAAAATCCCATCTTTGACAGAAAACCTTTTTAGACCCCTCTTCATTGTAGTGTCTCCCCAATGTTAATTATTTCCTATTTATCCTGTATCTAGCTTGTTTTTATATATTTATTTGCATGCTGTCCCCCCAGGCCCATTAGATTACCTTGAGTCCCTTACCTTGAGGGTAAGGAATGATCTTTTGTCTCTTTTTGTATCCCTAGCACTTAGCACAATGCCTAGCACATAGTAGACACTTTTTGATTGATTGAGGCTCTGATTGTACTGGTGCAATTACTCTCTTCTCTGTTTACCTCTTAATTTTCTTTTTCTTTTTCTTTCTTTTTTTTTTTTGCGGGGCAATGGGGGTTAAGTGACTTGCCCAGGGTCACACAGCTAGTAAGTGTCAAGTGTCTGAGGCCAGATTTGAACTCAGGTACTCCTGAATCCAAGGCCGGTGCTTTATCCACTGCGCCACCTAGCTGCCCCTTTAATTTTCTTTTGAACCATATTATTTCTTTATTGTATTTGGAGTTTTCTTCTATTTACTCATATCTACCACCTCAATTTCTGGTATATCCTTGTGCCAAGGCTGAACTCTGACCTTCTTCAGGCAATTTTAGATGTGGTAGTCAGGCCCTGTTTGGTCCTGTCCTTTATTTCTTGGGCTCCTGTCACTGACTATCCCTTTCCATAGTATATCTGATAGCCTTCCAATGATCCCAGTCAGAGCTCCATGGGTTTCTAGGCCTGAGGTGATGCTGGAAACTGGACTGATAATTTCTGGCCCTAGGGCATCCCTGTTCATGGTGTTGAGGGTTTTCAGCCACCTATATCTGGATATTATGAGTCAGAGTCCTATAGTCTTCTAGTGTTCCTGGTTAGTCCCTTGTCAGGGTGCTATGATCATCTAGTCCCCCTGGGACCTGTTCAATTGAGCTTGTGCTACCTTCCCTAGTGGAATCTTTCTTCCAGCACCTACAGCTTCTGTCTATCTTTTTGAACAGTTCTGGACAGAATGATAGTATCTGTCTTTGGATTTTTTGGTTAATATTTTATCTTTACTGAAGTGGATGTGGGGAAAACTAGGCTTCTCTATGATCTTTCCTGGAAGATGTTACCATCTTACCTGGAAGTAAACTTTAGTTAATTCAATTCTGTCCTGTCCTCTGCTCTGAATCCCTTATCTCCTTATCATATCAAACCCTGTATTACTACCACTGCCACTCAGAGCCTGGTATTGAAAAGACCTGAGTTCAAATCCAGCCTCAGACACTTACTACCTATATGACTCTGGGCAAGTCATTTAACCTTTGTTTGCCTTAGTTTCATCATTTGTAAAATGAGTGGCAGAAGGAAATAGTAAATCACTCCAGTATCTTTGCTAAGAAAACCCCAAATGGGGTCATGAAGAGTTGGACATGACTGAAAAACAAATGAGATAGTACTTATCAAATGCTTAGCACAGTAGAGAGGAGGTAGATAGTTAATGATAATAACAACAACAACGTTTATATAGCTCTTATTACATGCTAGGTACTATGCCTTTCTTTTTTTTTTTTTTTGAGAGGCAATTGGGGTTAAGTGACTTGCCCAGGGTCACACAGCCAGTAAGTGTCAAGTGTCTAAGGCCAGATTTGAACTCAGGTCCTCCTGATTCCAGGGCTGGTGCTCTATCCACTGTGCTACCTAGCTGCCCCACTGTGCCCTTCTTTTGAAAGCCAGCCCTTCCTGTCTTCACTCTCCCTTTCTTCCTACTTGTGTGCCACTGAATGGAGGTAGAGGAATTGTTTAATTAAATTGACATCTACTACAAAGTGTATTTCATCTAATCCTAATTGGGCCCTTACAATAGCAAGACAATCCTTTTAGTCATCCCTAATTTATTGTCTATCCCACTCTCCACAAAGACTTTTCTAGACTTTCTTTTATCTCCTTAGGCCTCCTACACCATTTCTTCCCCTCTCCCTCTCGGCTAAGAAACTTTGTTTCAGAAAATAGAGACCATTCAATTTAGCTTTCTCCTTTATTCTCAAATGGATATCTAACTGAAGCAAAGCAATTATTCTTTTCCTCCTTAATCAATCACCATCCCTTTCTCTACAGAAGCTGTTCCAAACTTTTTCTCCTTCTCCCCCTCCTCTTTCTCCTCTTCTTTCCTTGCAATTGGAACCAAGGTAGGAGTTTGCCAATGATTTAACTTTTTAAAAAATTACCTATATTAATTGAGCTTTTAGGTAATACTATCTTGCTCTTCCCCAATTGCCCTCATCTCCTGATAAGGAGTCATAGAAATAGCCATAGAATAAAAGAATTAAGCTATGGAATGAAAATATTTACTTGGAGAAGGATCTCACTCAGTTTAGCTTTATAACAGTCCCACTGAAAAAGGACTCAGGGTTTCAGTACGCTGCAAGCTCAACTTGAGTCAACATTGTGACCACAACATCTAATCAGATCTTAAGCTGTGCTAAGAGACACAGCATCTAGTGTCTAGAACAAGGGAGGGGAGAATCCTACTGTGCTTTGTTCTTGTCAGATCACATCTGGGATTTTATGTACAGCTCTAGGTGCCGTATTTTCAGAAGGACATTGGTGAGCTAAAGAGCATCCAGAGGAAGATGGTGGTCTGACCAGAATGGCTGGACAAAGATAGTAAAGAGCCTTGAAAGTATACCCTACAAGGATCATTTGAAGAAACTGGTAATCATTAACCTGGAGAAGACAAGAGTTAGGTGACACAATATTATTTCCAAGTATTTGAGGAGCTATTTGGATGAGGAATTACATGTCTGTTGATTAGTCAATCAACAAACAGTTATTAAATGGTTACTATGTGCCAGCCATTGTTCTAGGTGATGGGAATAAAATACAATGAATTCAACAATCCTACTGATAAGGAGCTGATATTCTTTGGGGGGGGGCAATGAGGGTTAAGTGACTTACACAGGATCACAGAGCTAGTAAGTGTCAAGTGTCTGGGGCCAGATTTAAACTCAAGTCCTCCCGAATCCAGAGCTGATACTTTATCCACTGCGCCACCTAGCTGCCCCCAGGAGTTTACATTCTAATAGAGGAGACAACAAGCATATGTGTGTATATGTATGTGTATGTGTATATGTATATATGTACATACAGTAGAAATATAAAGATAATAAATATAAGGTAATTTGGTGGAGAGGGAACTAGCAGGAGGGTGAATTAGGAAAGGCTTCATATAGAAGGTTGTATTTTGATCTGGATCTTGAAGGAAGAGAAGGATTCTGTAAGGCTTTGGTAAGGACAAAGTGCATTCTGTGTTGATAAAACAGTCAATTCTCAGGCACAAAGATGAAAGATAGAGTTTGTATGTGAAGAACAGAGAGAAGGCAAATTTAGCTAGATCACAGAATAGAAGAAAGAGCTGGAAAGACAGGTTAGAGCCATGTCATTAAGGGCTTTTAAAACATAAATAGGGGTATTTATATTTCATCTTGGAGGTTCTGGCAAGTCCCTGGAGTTTATTGAGTAGGTGAATGATATGGTCAGATCTCTGGATAAGGAAAATAAGTTTGGCAGCAGTGTGTAAGATGGACCAAAGTCAGGAGACTTGAGGCAGGAAGATCAATTAGAAGGTCATTTCAATAATCTAGGTGAGAAGTAATGAGGTCATGAACTAAGGTTTTTTAGATGTTTGAATAGAAATAGAGTGTCATATCTGAGAAATATTATAGAGACAGAAATGGTGAGATTTGGCAATTGATTGGATATGTATGGGCTGGTAGTTGCTGCAGTAGATAGAGGGGCCAGGCCTAGAGTCAAGAAGATCCGAGTTAAAATCTCATCTCAGATATTTACTAGCTGTGTGACCTTGGGCAAGTCACTTAACCTTGTTTGCCTCAGTTTCCTCACCTGTAAAATGAGCTGGAAAAGGAAATGGCAAACCTTCTAATATCTTTGCCAAGGAAACCCTGAATGGGGTCGTGAAGAGTCACACATGACTGAAATGAGTGAACAACAATAACAATGGATATATATCATGAAAGAGAGTGAGGAGTCAAAGGTAGCATCAAGGTTATAGACCTGGGAAGCTATAATCATGGGGGTGTTTTCAATAGAAATATGGAAGTTTGGAATAGGGAAGGATATGAGGAGACAAATTATGAATTTTGTTTTGGACATACTGAATTTATGATGTCTCTAGGCCATCACAGTTTGAAAGGCCCAAGAGGCAATCAGTGATACAAGGCTGGAGAGATTGAGTCCAGATGTAGAAATCTGAATCATCTGCATAGAGATATTAATTAAACCCATGGGAGCTGATAAGGTCACCAATAAAGTGAGAGAAATAGACGGAGATGGGAGATAGAGAGAGACAAAGAGAGAACAAGAGAACCAAGCCTTGGGAAACACTAAGGAGGCACGATCTGAATTATGAACTAGCAAAGAAAGGTGAAGAGTGGTCAGACATATAGGAGGAGACAGAAATTTCAAGAAAACCCAGAGAAAAGAGATGATTAAGATGTAAACAGTCTCAAATGCAGCAGATAGTTTGAGATTGATGATTGAGAGAAGACCATGAGATTTGGCAAATAAGACATCAATTACAGAGGAATAAAGGTTCTTTTCTTGAGACCCAGAAAACAGAACTATAAGCTACTAAGCAGAAGTTACAGAGAAGTAGATTTGATCTTGATATAATGAAAAACTTCCTAATAATTATTATCTAAAAATGGAATGAGCTCTGCCAGGGAGATTGTGGATTCTCCCTCATTAAAAATGTTAAAGCAGGGGCAGCTAGGTGGCACAGTGGATGGAGCACTGGCCCTGGATTCAGGAGGACCTGAGTTTGAATCTGACCTCAGACACTTGACACTTACTAGCTGTGTGACCCTGGGCAAGTCACTTAACCCCAACTGCCTCACCAAAAAAGAAAAGAAAAGAAAAGAAAAATATTAAAGCAAAAGTTAGATCTCCAAAGTGGGGGCCATTTATCCCAGGCATACTTAAGATGGTTAGCAGTGGTGGAGGCTTCTCTGCCTGGGTGTCTGTTGTGGCAGTGGGGTGGGAATAGGCTAATCAAGGGGATCAATCATAGTTAGCTCTAGGTGAGTCAAGTGTCAGGGGTTGGAGTAGAGAAGTAGCAGCTACAAGAGGTGACACAGAGGTGGCAGAAGTGATGGGGCAAAAGAGACTGAACTGGTGTGGTCATGGAGGCTGAAGGAGTCAAAGAGTCAGCAGGATGCACTGGGGACTATGTGTACATTGGCCAGTCTTTTTCTCCCACTCACCTCTGTACAAGAGATGGGTAGTTTAAATGTTCCTCCTGGACAGGTACGGGCTGAGTAAGAGGCCTTCATCAACCAGGATAAGAGTAGTTAGGAGAGATGGTGGTGAGAGAGACAGATACATCACTGGGCTGCCACACATGGAACATAGTGTCCATTGTCATTTGTTAGAACAAACTCTAAAATCTAAAATAGTTTTAGAAAGAAATTTATTAGGTTGTTTGATAAAGGAAAGAAAGTGTGACTACCTCTCCTCCAGAAGGTTTACATTATATAAGATGTAGACAAAGGTACCTACACATGAATTGCCAGATAGGGTAACTTGAAAGCAAGGTAGATGGAGATGGATATCAATAAATATGAACATCCAATAAAATTTGAGTGAAGCCAAAACACAACAGAACACAAAACACAAGCTTGAATGGATCCAAAATATATTTTTGGATCCAAGATCTGGGGGAACGCAAAATTCTTTGTAGCCATCTCTGGTATTCCTGGAAAGTTACTGGTAAGGGTGACATTCTGGCTTCAAATAATTGCTGGTCACATAAAGTTAGATTTAAATAGTATAATAATTAATATATTTTCCAAACAATATAATAAAGCATTTCCCGCACCACTGGGGCAGCTGCTAAAAGCAGCAAATAGGCTACTGACAATCAGCAAGCATTTATTGATTTGTGTATGTGTATGTACATATGCATATATGTATTTATATATATATGTACATGTACACATATGTATGCACACATGTTTTTGTGTATGTGTGTGTATATATGTTTTATATATCTGCTAGGTGATAGGGATATGAAGACAAAAGTACCTGCAATAAAAGAAAGTAAAAGAATTTAAGTTCTTTGGGGGAGACAAAATATTTTTCCCCCAATTTTTATAAGCATGTTCAAAATAGATATAAGAACATTTTTTGGGGGAAAAAGCATTAAAAGCTGAGGGAGATTAGGAAAGGCTTTTTTAAAAATATGGTATTTGAATTGATCCTTGAAGAAAAACTAGAGATTCAAAGAGATGGAGGTGAGGTGGGATTATATTCTAGGCATAGGGGACGACAGCAAATGCAAAGACAGAAGGTGAGAAATGGAGTGTCCAGTTCGAAGAACAGTAAGAAGGTCAGAATATGAACATCTAATAAAATCTGAGTGAAACCAAAACACAATGGAATCCAAAACACAAGTTTGAGTGGACCCAAAACATAAATATTTTGAATCCAAGACCTGGAGCAACTCAAAATTCTTTGTAGCCATTTCTGGCATTCCTGGAAGGTTACTGAGGTCAGGGTTATATTTCTCCTTTTTTCCCCCTCTTAGGCAATTGGGATTAAGTGACTCACCCAGGATCACACAGCTAGTGTCTGAGGTAAGATTTGAACTCAGGCCCCCTAACTCCTGGGCCAGTGCTCTATACACTATGCCACCCAGCTGCCCCAGGAAAGTCAGTTTGGCTAAAACATAGTATGCATGAAGGGAAATAATGTTTAATAAGGCTGAAAAGATAGGTTTGGACCAGGTTTTGAAGGGTTTCAAATGCCAAACAGAGGAGCATGAGATAGAAACCTATGACGAAGAGAATAGTGAACAGGGACATTTTTCCAGGAGGAAGATGTCTCTACCTGAGATGGATGTCAAGATACTGAGGAAGAGGCAGAAAATGAAGGTGCATAAATCAGAAAGGGACAGATTTCAGTGTCCTACTTAGCTCCATAGGGGACTCATTTGACAGAGGAAAAAGAGTCAGACACTGAAGTTTACTTTAAACTGATCTCAGACTCCATGTGCTCTCTGAGCCATATGTCTAAGCTCTTCAAGAATTGCTACTACCATTCCAGCTAAGTCTGTTTGCTTGGTTGGTCTGAGCTATCATCAGCCTCCCAGAGCTCCCACAGATAAATAACAATAAAACCCCAACAATAGTGATAACAGCTAGCATTTATTTAGTGCTTTAAGGTTTACAAAGTGATTTACTAATATTATCTTACTTTATCCTCCCAACATCCCTGGAAGGTATTATAATCTCCATTTTATTTTATTTTGGTTTTGGTTTTGTTCAGTATTTTATTATTTTCTAGTTACATATAAGGATAGTTTTCAACATTTGTTTTCATAGGATTTTCAGTTCCAAATCTTTCTCCCACCCTCCATTCTCTCCCTCCTCCCCAGGACAGAAAGCAATCTAATATAGGTTATATATGTGCGATCACATCAAACAAATTTCTACATTATTCATATTGTGACAGAAGAGTCAGAGTACAAGGGAAATACCTCAAAAAAGAATAAGAAAAAACAGCCCCAAAGTAGAAACAGTATGGTTCAATCTGCATTCACAAGCCACAGTTCTTTTTTTCTGGATGTTGAGAACATTTTCTATCATGAAGTTCTTTGAAATTGTTTTGGATCATTGTATTGCTAAAAATAGCCAAGTCTGTGACCATTGTTCATCACACAATGCTGCTATTACTGTATACAATGTTCTCCTGCTTCTGCTCCTCTCAGTCAGTTCATGTAAATCTTTCCAGGTCTTTCTGAACTCCCCCTGCTCATCATTACTTTTCACATTGATTTTTTAAAACTTTGTTTTCTAAATTTTCTTCTTCCCTCCCTCCTCATCCCTCCCTATGAAATCCAGCACTTCAACATGTCATACATGTGCAGTTATGCAAAACATCTTCTCATTAGTCAAGTTGTGAAAGAAAATAGACAAAATACCTTTAGAAAGAGGAGCTAACAAATAAAGTTATACTTCAATCTGTATTCAGATACCATCATTTCTTTCTCTATTGATGGTTTGAATTTTTCATATGTCCTCATAGCATCCTGCTCATCATTTCTTTTACAAGTACTATTGGTAACTGTATTATCCTCCATTTTAATACCTCCTCTTGATATTTACTCTATTATCTATCTTCCTTCACCCTATCCCTCCTTGAAAGTGTTTTGCTTCTTACTGTCCCCTCCCCCAATCTGTCCTTCCTTCCTTTGCCTCTCTCCACTCCCCTTATCCCCTTACCCTCCCACTTTCCCACAGGGCAAGGTATAATACTATCCCCTCTTGAGTGTGTAAATTATTCCCTTTTTGAGCCAATTCTGATGACAGTAAGGTTCATTCACTCCCACCCTCTTTCCCCATCTTTACCTCTAGTCCATAAGCTTTTTCTTGTTTCTTTTATGTGAACTACTTTTCCCCAATCCTCCTCTCCCTTTCCCTTTCTTCCAGTGCATTCCTTGTACCCATTAACTTTATTTTGAAGATGTCATCATGGGTCAGCTAGGTGACACAGTGGACAAAGCACCAGACCTGGATCCAGGAGGCCCCAAGCCCATATCTGGACCCAGACATAAGTCACCCCACCCTGCTTGACCCACAAAAGACAAGGATAAACAAAATATAAATGCTTTATAGATATCATCCCTTCATATTCAATTCACCCCTGTGCCCTCTGTATAAGTATATTCCTTTCAGCTGCCCTAATACTGAGAAAGATTTTATGAGTTCGAAGTATTATCTTCCCATGTAGGAATGTAAACAGTTTAATCTTTTAATATCCCTCACGATTTCTTTTTCCTGTTTACCTTTCTATGCTTCTCTAGGGTGTTGTCAAATTTTCTATTCAATTCAGGCCTTTTCATCACAAATGCCTGAAAGTCCTCTTTTTCATTGAAGTCCTATTTTTTCCCCTGAAAGATTATAATCAGTTTTGCTGGGTATGTGATTCTTGGCTGTAGTCCCAGTTCCTTTCCTGCTGGAATATCATATTCTATGCTCTCCAATCTTTTAATGTAGATGCTGCTAGATCTTGTTTTATCCTTATTGTAGCTCCACAGTATTTGAATTCCTTCTTTCTAGCTGCTTGCAATATTTTTCCTTCACCTGGGATCCCTGGAATTTGGCTATAATATTCTTGGAGGTTTTCCTTTTGGGATCTCTTTTAGGAGGTGATCTGTGGATTCTTTCAATTTCTATTTTAGCTTCTGCTTCTGGAATATCAGGGCAATTTCCCCTGACAATCTCTTGGAAGATGCTGTCTAAACTCTTATTTTTGTCATGGTTTTGAGGTAGACCAATGATTTTCAAATTCTCTCTGCAGGTCAGCTGTTTTTCCAAGGAGATATTTCATATTGCCCTCTATTTTTTTTTTATTCAGTTGGATTTGCTTTACTGTTTCTTGGTTTCTCATAAAATCACTAGCTTCCATTTGTTCAATCCTAATTCTTGGGCAATTATTTTCTTGAGAGAGCTTTTCTATTTCCTTTCCCATTTGGCTTTTCAAACTGTTGACTTTTTTCTCATGACTTTCCTTCATTGCTCTCATTTCTCTTTCCATTCTTTCCT
Source organism: Dromiciops gliroides (assembly GCF_019393635.1). NCBI lineage: Eukaryota > Metazoa > Chordata > Mammalia > Microbiotheria > Microbiotheriidae > Dromiciops > Dromiciops gliroides. The sequence goes on along the minus strand of NC_057863.1, from coordinate 269,258,943 downwards.
CCATCTCTCTAAATCTTGCTTCTATCTCTCCTACTTTCTCTTCAAAGTCCCTTTTGAGTGCTTCCATGTCCTGAGACCAATTCATATTTTTCTTGGAAGCTTTGGATGTTGGACCTTTGACTTTGTTATTATCTTCTTCTTCTGAGGGTATATTCCAGTCTACCTTTTCCCCAAAGAAGTTTTTGATGATTTGCTGCTTTCTCTGCCTGCTCATCTTGGCCACCTATTTCTTGGCTTTTAACTCCTTCTTAAAGTGTAGCACTGCTTCCAGGACATACTGTTCTGACGTACAGCATGGTCCAGTGGGTGATTGGGCTTCTTCTCAGCCTGCCTGGAATGTGAGTAACCATGACCACTTTCTCTTTGACCTGGAAACAGAAGTCTGATTGAACTCTGATTCTCTATGGTAGGAAGCTTGGTGTGCCTGTGCTCCTCCCCCAGTGGGCCACCACCAGTTGATTCTCTTTGCCCCAACTTCAGCAGAGACTGCCTCCACTTCGCCCCGGCCCACTGCCAAGCCCCCTCACCAGTCCTCGATCTGAGCCTCAGAAGCCGCTGCCGCTGAAGACTCTGAGGCACACTGGAAGCACTGTCTGTTCCTGGCTGAGTCTGGACTGCATGCTGACCTGTTCGGCCTGATCAGCAGGTGATCACAATTGCCCTCTTTTGCTGAAAAATATTCTCACCCTGTTCTTATGTGCATTAGGCTACTCTGTTTTGTTGGGGTTTTTTGTTTTGTTTTGTTTTTACAGCATTATTTGGGAGTGAGTGGATGGGTTTACCTGGATCTTGTGGAAGTCACAGTCCTCTGCCATCTTGGCTCTGCCCTCCTTGTGAATATATCTCTATTTTATAGAAAGGAGCTGAAGCAGACAATTGTTAAGTGACTTGCCTATGTCACACAGCTGGGGAAGATTTGAACTTAGATCTTCCTGACTTCATGATCAATACTTTATCCACTGCGCCGTCTCTCCATTAAAATAAAAACAAAACAAGGAAGATGACAACAGGCTGACTGTGAAAATGAATAGTCCTGGAGCAAGTCTCTGATGAGATGTCTGTTTCTGGCAGTTTATACAGTGGCCACAGGTAAAGATGGACTTAGGCCATTCTCTTTAGATGCTCGTCAGAAAAATCATTCCCCTATAGCAGACAGCTGTGGACTGTTTGATTGAAGAAATATATCTGCTGCTAAATTTATTTTTTTTTGTTGAGGCAATTGGGGTTAAGTGACTTGCCCAGGGTCACACAGTTAGTAATTCTACTGCTAAATTTCTAACCTCCTATTAAAGAGGAAGATAACAACACTCTAATGGCTCAGCATCTCAGGATCTCATCTCCAAGGAAAAGATAGGAAGGTGGCCCAAGAGAAAAGCATTCCTTCAAAACTCTGTGACTAAAGGAAAGATTTTGGAATCTGAGCAACCACCAAGCATATTCAAAAATGTTACAATGCTTTAAAAAAACTGGCTTGATTCCATAATTTCCTAGTGTGAAATCATGTAGTAGTGTGAAACATTGTAGAGAAACCCATTTCTACCCACATAAAACTCTAGTAAATAGCTGAAAAGGACCCCAGCAAGACCAAGGATAAGGAAAGCAAAAAAGAAACAGAAGAAAGCTGCTGTAGCAAATCCAGACTTACCTAAAAGGACGACCAGAAATCTGTAGAGATAGGTAGAGGGGTCATGCCATGGAAGCCAGTGTGAGACCACCAACTAAAATAAATGGACTGGAAGTTGCCTCAGGAAAGTAGAGGAGCCATTCCAGTAAGCCAACATGGGTAACAGAAAAATGGATCCAAAGCTAACCAAAAAGTCTCAAGCATGGGGCAGCTAGGTGGCACAGAGTCAGGAGTACCTGAGTTCAAATCCGGCCTCGGACACTTAACACTTAGTAGCTGTGTGACCCTGGGCAAGTCACTTAACCCCAATTGCCTCACTTAAAAAAAAAAAGTCTCAAGCAGGGTGTAACTAACACAAGTGCCAGTGATCAGAGACCAAATCCTGATCCCTATCTGTCAGAACTGAAGGGGACAGAACCAGCCCCTGTTGGTTACTAAGCAGGGGAACAGGGAATAGCAGGAGGTGAGGCCAATTTAGCTTAACCCCTGATGCCAGTGGGGATGGGGGGTAGGGGGGCTGTTTAGGAGGCCTAAGACCTGCTTGATCTCCAGCATTATTCCGGGGCTTGTCAGGGCCAATATAGGGAATGCAACCAAATTCTGATTAGGGACCATGTCAAGAGAAGTAAAGATTCCAATTGAGGACCACATGGAGACTGAAATGGAAGCCAGACAGAGGGTAGAGCTTAAAACCACCCAGACTAGCTGAACTGGTGGCAGAAACTATGTCAAGACAACAGAGAGTATTGCACCAAACAAGCTTTGCCCAACCTTTCCAAGACTACTAGAGGGGATAGCCTGAGCCAAATATCTCAAACAAAGAAAGGAAGCTAAAAATATGAATAAACAAAAGAAAATACCAAACAACAGAGGAATGGTATGGGTTAAAACACACACACACACACACACACACACACACACACACACACACACACACACACACACACAACCTCTCCCAAGAGAAAAATCCAGGAAAAAAAAACAACTTCAAATGGCTATAAGCAGAGCCTTGAGGGAAAAATGACTCAGGCACAAGGAGTACAATAATGACCAGAAGAAATAAAACAAGGGGTAAAAACTAAAATTAGAAATGAAATGAGAGTTCTGGAGGAAAAATTGAAGAATAAATCACTTAGAATGAAAAGCAGAAATCCTTACTTAAGTAATAGACTCCCTGGGCTAGGTGAAAAGAGGAGGATCAGAAGAGTAGGAAAAGAACACTTTAATTACAAATTAGTAGTATTAATCAAATTCCTTCTCTTTCGCCACCTTTTCTTTGTAAAGAGGGAAGGGAGAAAAGAAATAGTAAAGCAGGTAAGAAGATAGAGGGAAATATACAATTAATGACCACAATCATGAATGTGAATGGATCATACTCAGCCATAAAACAGAAGAAGGTATCAGAATGGATTACAAAGAAGAATGCAAACATATGGGGTTTATAAGAAAAATATTTGAAAAAAGATTCACAGTTAAAATAAGGGGTTGGAGTAGAACTTATTATGATTTAGGTGAATTTTTAAAAGTAGAAATAATCTCAGGGCAACAGTAAAAATACTAATTTACCTAATACTTAAGGATTACCATACATAATGAAATAATATCAATACTGCATATATATGCAACTTAATGTCATAGCAAGTAAGTGCTTAAAGGAAAAGTTAGTTGAATTATACGGATGAATAGAAAGCAAAATTGTAATAATTATGGACTTTGTGTCCCTTTCAGACCTAGGCAAGTTAATAAAAGATAAATAAAAAATAAAAAACCTGAAATAGGATTTTAGAAACATTAAATGCAACAGTCTCTGATTAATGGAAATAGAAATGAGTATATGTATGTCCTAACACCTTTACAGAAATTAAACTTTTTCTTGAGCATAAAACCCTTATAAACAAATCGAGAAAGACAAAGATATTAACCACATTCTTTACTGACAATTGAATAAAATCATAATCAGTTAAAGGACTTTAAAGAAAGTATTAACAATTTAGTTTCCTCTTTAATTAGATTTATCTGTTATTAGTTTTTTTAAAGAAGTAATTTTCTTAATGAATTCATTGAATTTTTTCCTTTCAACTTTCCTTGTTTCTTTTTTGATTTTAATAATTTGTTTTTTATGTTTTGTTGAGGTTTCTTAATTTGCTACTTCTCTAGTATTTTTAGTTTTATGACCAATTCATTTTCTTTTTTTTATCTGATGAAAGTATTTTATTTTTTTCTTCCAGTTACATGTAAAGATAGTTCTCAACATTTGTTTATACAAGCTTTCCAACTTCAGATTTTTCTCCCTCCCTCTGCTCCCTCCCCCTCTCCCCTAGACAGCAGGCAATCTGATATAGGTTATATATATCAGATACACACACACACACATATACATAACAACATTAAACAGATTTCTGTATTAGTCATGTTATAAGAGAAGAATCAGAGCAATGAGGAAAAACCTCAAAATAGAAAAACAACAGCACCAAAACCAAAAGAAATAGTATGGTTCAATCAGTATCTATACTCCACAGTTATTTTTTTTTTTTCTGGATTTGGAGATCCCCTTCCATCATGAGTCCTCTGGAACTCTTCTGTACCATTGCATTGGTGAGAAGAATCTAGTCCATCACAGTTGATCAACACACAATGTTGATGACACTGTGTACAATGTTCTTCTGGTTCTGCTCATCTCACTCATCATCAGTTCATGCAAGTCCTTCCAGGTTTCTCTGAACTTCCCCTGCTCATCGTTTCTTACAGCACAATAGAATTCCATTACATTCATATACCACAACTTGTTCAGCCATTCTCCAATTGATGGGCAACCCCTCAATTTCCAATTCCTTGCCACCACAAAAAGAGCAACTATAAATATTTTTGTACATGTGGGTCCTTTTCCCTTTTTTATGATCTCTTTGGAAAAGGAAGCACAAAGATTGACTGAAGAAAGCAATTCCTTAAAAAATTCATTTGGCGAAATGGAAAAAAAAGTATAATTAGTCATTTTACTAATAATGCTAGCATTTTATTAATAAAAGAGGTCAGTGGTACTCTTGAATGCCAAAGACCATCATGGTGGTGATAGAGGAGGGGAAAAGGGATTAATAGACAAACTGAGGCTTGAGTCCTTATCAATAGTACCTAAAAGGGTTAACAGAGAAACTAAGGCTTCTGTTCTTATCCACAGAACAGTAACTAGAGGGTTCAGTCCCTATCAACCAATACCACCAACAGAAACAGTAACCATGGACTATTAACCATTAATAGCCATTAATATTCCTAGATGACAGGACACCTAGAAACCAGATCTTAAGTAAAGAGATATCATAAACACAGAGACCCTCTGGGTCTGACAAGTTTAAGCATGTCTTTAGGAACATGCACAGAAAAGACCAAAAAAACATGACCAATTCATTTTCACTGAAATACTCTTTCCTTTTTTTGATGATGAAAATATTTAGTGACATAAATTTCATCCTGAAGACTATTTTGGTTGCATTAGAAAAGTATGGGCAGGTTTTCTCAACTGTTATCACTTCATCGTTATATAGTTTCTCCCAAATGTATTTACCATTCTATGTTTCTCTTGAGTCCTATATTTATATTTTAATATATTCACTAATTCCTGGTCTTTTAATCAGGAAATCTTAGAAATTCTCTATTTTATTTAATTGTTTTCCTCTATAGCATGATACTCAGTTCTGTTGGATGTTATTCTTAGTCATAAGGCTTTATATTTTCTCTCTGGAATAGTGCATTTCAAACTTTCTTTTTTTTTTCCTTAGTGGTATCTATCAGGGGCAAGTCACTTAACCCTGTTTGCCTCAGTTCCTCCTCTGTAAAATGGACTGGAAAAGGAAATGGTAAACTACCTTAGTATCTTTGCCAAGAAAACCCCAAATGGGGTCATAAAGAGTTGGACATGACTGAAACAACTGAACAACAACAAACCAGATCTTGTGAGATACTGACTGATTTCTTGGGATTTGAACTCTTTTTAGCTGCTTATAGTATTTTTCTTTAGCCTAGGAGATATAGCTTTTTCCAATAATGTTCTTGGAAGTTTCCATCTGGGGTTTCTTTCAAGGTATAACTTGTGAATTCATTCTATTTTCACTTTGTCCTCTGGTTCTAATAGATCTGGGCAGTTCTCCCTCCTGCTTTCTTGAAGTATGATGGCCAAGTTTTTTCTCCTTGATTCACTTTCCAGGTCAGTTTTTAAAATGAGATATTTTACATTCCCTTCTCATTTTTTTTCAGTCTTGATTTTGTTCTCATGATTCTGGTCTCATAGAGTCATTGATTTCTCTCTGATCCCTTCTAATTTTCAGGGAGTCTGTTTACTTGGGTAAAAATTTGCAATTGCTGTACTAAACGATTTATTTTCTTTCTAATTATTTCCTATAGAGAGAGCTCTTATTTAATTTCTGATTTTCCAGTTACAATCAGGTGCTGCAGAATGCTTCTGGTCCATTTACCTGTGGTTTGGCTTCTCTGGCAGGGCTTCTCTACCAGTCTCTGCAGCTTCTTGTTCTTATTTCATGCAGCCTCGACCAGAAGAAAAAGCTTACTGAAGTTTCTCTTCAGATTTTTTGGACATCATTCATTCCAGTGTTCTCTCTAGATAATTTCTGTAGTAAAAGTGGGAGATCTGGGCTTTTGTATGATCTTTTATGCATTTATTTTAACTGGACTTTCCAAAAAGTCTTTACTGACTAGGGAATCAAGGAAGGGTTTCCTCATTGCTGAAGGTGAAATTTGAGTTGAGTTTTAAAGGATGGGTAGGAATTCAACAGACAGAGATAGGGAAGAGAGTAGTCCAGGAATAGGAAAGAATTGGGGAGTTCATTCCAAGGCATGAACTGGGGAAAGGGGGACTGTATAAAATTCATGTTAGCTGGAGAAGAAAGTATGGAGAGGAAACTAGTGTAAGACAAGTTTGAAAAAAATAGGATAGTATTAGATTGCAGGAGCCCTATAATGCCAGGCAACAAAGTTTGGACTTTGCTTTATAAAGAATAGGAACCATTGAAGGGCAGAGAAGCCACAGGACCAGATCTCTGCATAAGTAATATTAATATGAAAGTGACATGAAAAATAGATTAGAGTAGGGAGAAAATTGAGTTGGAAAAATTAGTTTGGAAGATATTGCAGTACAGTGAGATGGCAATGAGGCTCTGTACAAAAGTGGTGGTAGTAGGAATAGAACAAAGACACAGATATAAGAGATATGATAGAAGTGGAATCCAGAGGACTTGGAATCTGAAAATGAGGGGAGACAGAGACAGAGGGAGACAGAAAGAGACAGAGAAACAGACAGAGACAGAGAGATAGAGAAGATTCAAAGATGACCCAAAGATCATGTAAGTAAGAGACTGACAGGAATGATCAAGGTATTTAGAAGGAGCAAGTTTTGGGAGAAAGAGTAATTCTGTTTTGATGACTTTGAAAATCCTTTCATAACAACTGTCTGTTGAAGGTAGCAAATCCAGAATGGAGAGCCAGATTTGGGAAGTGAATATATGAATGAGAAGATAGTGTCAGAGCATGGAATTTGGATTTTTGGAGCATCACTTATAAGAACAGCAATGCTTGGCTCTGTGATAATTCTCAGAAAGACCTGAGTTCAAATCTAGTGTGAGAAAATAAAATTGATTCCATTTCTTAATCTATTCCATTTTTGTAATTAATTCTATTTGTAGTTGATTTTATTTGGTATTTTGTATAACTACCTATGACCCTTTCTTTGTCTCTAAGTTAAGAAGTTCATTGGTTCAGAAGTTCAGCCTTCCTCTTTGAGCTAAGTTGTCCAATAAATCACCTTAATTCAAAGAACTATATTATCTCTACCCATCTTATTGCCCACGTACAATTAAGGGAGAGTTGTTATCTCGCTTACAAGCCTTGTAAGATGCAAGTGGGTGCCAGGAAATCTGTTATTTCTGTTCCACTAACAAGCCCTGCAGGATACACATGGACTCTATAAATCAGTTAGCATTTCTTAACAACAGGGAGGGGTTGTTGCTAGCTGAGCATTCCAATTTTTCAGCCAATCATATTGTTTTTCCCATCTATGATGCTTCAGGCTTTGTAACCAATTATATTGTTTTCCCTGTCTATGATGCTGCTTTCTAGCTTTTAGATGCTTCGACTTTTGTTTGTAAAAATGATATAATTGCCCTCATTCAAAGTCTTTTTTGCTTGAGGAGGAGCTGAAGACCCCCTTTATAGGCAATTGCTAACATTACCAATAAATTGAACTGCCCAGAATTTTGTACCTCAGTTTACTTTGATTTCAATTTGTGACACTTGGGTAGGTCACCTAATCTATTTGCTCAGTTTCCTTAACTGTAAAATGGGACTCAAATTAGATATTTGTAAAGTGCTTAGTGCAGTAGTAGGTTCTTAAATGCTCATTTTATTTTTAGGCAGCTACGTGGCACAGTGGATAGAGTGCTGGGCTTAGAGTCAGAAGGCCTGAATTAAAATCTAGCGTCAGATACTTATGAGCTATGTCACCCTAGACAAATGACTTAATATTTTTCTGCCTTGATTTCTTCAGCTATAACATGGGGAGTTGTCTTAATAGCCTTCTTCCAGTGTCGTTTTAAGGATCAAAAGAGATAATATTCACGAAGTGCTTAGTATTATGTGTGGCATATAGTAGGTGCTTAATAAATGCTCATTCCCTTTCTCTTCTCACCTTCCCTTCTCAAGAGTCTTTCTATTATATCCTAGAACACATGCCCTAAGAAGAGAGTAGGCCTCTTTCAAGTCAACAACTTAAACCAACAAGTATTAAGCACTTAATATATGCTAGGCACTCTGCTAACTTCCAGGGATTCAAAGAAATTCAAGAAATAGTTTTTGCTCTCAAGAAACTCATAATATAATGAGGAACACAATAAGCAAATGGCTATGTATGAATTATATGTTACACATACATGCATACATACATACATACATTAAAAACTCAGAGGGAAGGCACTCCTGAGATTAAGGAGAATTGCAGAAACCTTCTTCTAAAAGTGAGATTTGATTTTATTTTATTTTCATTGGGTTTTTTTTCTGGGCAATGAGGGTTAAGTGACTTGCCCAGGGTCACACATATGGTAAGTGTCAAGTGTCTGAAGCCAGATCTGAGCTCAGGTCCTCCTGAATCCAGGGCTGGTGCTTTATCCACTGCACCACCTAGCTGCTCCCTAAAAGTGAGATTTTAGCTAAGATTTGAAGGACACTAGGGAAGCTGGAAGGCAGAGGTGAGGAGAGAGTTCCAGGTATAGGGAATAGCTAGGGAAAATGCACAGAATTAAGAAATAAGACTGTTGTGAGGGAGAATCACCAAAGAGGCCAGTGTCACTAGATTATAGGGTATATGGAGGGGAAAAAGATGGGGCATACAAAGACTGGAATGGTAGAAAGGGGCAAGGTTATGAAAGGTTTCCAAAGTCATACAGAGGATTTTATATTTGATCCCAGAGCTAATTGGGAGCTATTAGAGTTTATTGAATGGGGGGAGGGGAGACTTGGTCAGACCTAAGCTTTAAGAAAATCAGTTTGACAGCTGAGTGAAGGGTGGATTAGAGTGGGGAGGTACTTGAGGCAGGGAGACCAACTCGTGGCTATTGCAGTAGTCCAAGTTTGGAGTGTGAGGACCTGTATCAAGGTGGTGGCAGTGTAAAAGGAGAGAATGGAGTATACATGAGAGATATAGCACAGATAGAAACAATAGAACGTAGCAACTAATTGGATATGGGGAATGAGAGACAGTGAAGAGTTAAAGATGCACCTAAATCGTAAGCCTGAGTGATTGGGAGGATGATGGTATCCTTGACAATAATAGGCAAATTAGGAAAAGAGGAAAGATAATGAGTTCAATTTTGGACATCTTTGATATTTCTAGTTCAAGATGTTCAGTGTGGGAGATATGAGACTGCAGGCCAGGAGAGAGGTTAGGGCTGGATAAGTAAGTCTGAGAATAATTTGCATAGAGGTGCTGATGAGATCACAAAGTGAAAAAGTATAGAGAAAGAAGGGAAAAGGACCCAGGATGGAGTCTTGGAGCACACTTACCATTAATAGGTAAGTAACCTGGTTCTAAGTTCAAATATGGTCTCTGACATTTACTAGCTGTGTGACCTGGGCAAGTCACTTAACCTCTATTTGCCTCAGTTCCTCATCTGTAAAATGGAGACACACTATAGAAGGAAATGGCAAACCACTCCAGTATCTTTGCCAAGAAAACTCCATGGGCAATAGCTTGGATAACAATCTGGCAAAGAAAACTAAGGAGTGGCTAGACAGACAGTAAAAAAAAAAAAAACCAAGAGGAATCAGTGTCATGAAAAACTATGGAGAGAAGAGTATCAAGGAAAAGGTGATTTATGATGTTGAAGGCTGCAAAGAGGTCAAGAAGGATGTAGATTAGAAAAAAAGGCCATTAGCTTTGGCAATAAAGATATTACTGGTAACATTGGAGAGATGTTTCTAGTGAATGATGAAACTGAAAGACAAACTTCAGAGAGTTAAGAGGAAAGTGAGGGGAAAAGAAGTGGACAACACCTATAGACAGCCTTGTCAAGTGGTTTAGCTATAAAATGGAATAATAAATAGTGGGGATGGATGGATCAACTGTGGGTTTTTTGTGGATGGGAGGGAAACATAGCTGTGTTTATAGGAAGTAGGAAGCAATCAGTAGATGGGGAGAGATTGAAGTTTAGTGGGAGATTTGGGCTAAGAGAAGGGACAATCTACTGGAGAAGACAAGGTGGAATGGGATCACTTGTGCATGTAGAGTGCTTTGCCTTGGCAAGGAGAAGGACCACCTTCTCAGAAGGCATTTGAGTGATGTGAAAGAACCATAAAATGAAAAGGGTTTAGAAAAGGCATTGTGGTAAATGGGATAGTGAATCGATGTGGAGTTGTAAAAGGATTGCCTTGCTGCAGTGAGGGCTCATTTGAGTATACTGTAGCATATCTGTGGCAAATTATATCAAAGACAGGTCAATAGTTGCCCCCCTTCTCTCATCAATCACCACCAGACTTTTCTTTGTCCTCTATTATTGATTGATCTAGCACCTACCTCCCAGGCTTGTTGTGATGATCAAATGACATAATAATTGTAAAGTCCAGTGCCTACACATAGTAAGCAATATATAAATGTTTCTTGTTGTCGTTATATTCCCCGATGGTATTTGTGGATACATATCATCATTTCTTGGAGCACAAGAAGCTGCTTCCTCAAGAGATCTACCAGCTCCCTCCACTATAAGCAGACCTTCATACCTTTTATGTATAGCTCCAAATGATCAATTGTCCTTCTCTTCCTTATCTATGTCATATTCTTCTATCCTCCAGTTTCCTAAAAGAGATGAGAATTTCCCCCTGCCCCTTTATATCTTTAACAACTGTTAATGCTATGCCCAGGGGCACCGGGACTCTTTTCCCCTCCCAATAACAGACCAAAGGGTCCCCAGTTCTGGGCTTATGTAGATGAGGTTCCATCCTTGGAGAGTCTGAGGGATCCAGGAACCACTAAACTTCAGAGGTAGCCATCTCTCAAAAGGCTAGCTCTTATAATTGTTATTTGGTCACCTAGCTTAGGAAAAGAAGCCAAAAGCAGAAGAGATAGCTAGGGGTTTAAGGCCCAGGCTCTGGTTTGCCAAAGCAACACTTGCATTAGGTGTCCCATGCAAGTAGCCGTTGTTTCCAGGCAGAAAAGGAGCCCTTCTCCCCTAAACCTATGGGAAGTTCAATAGTTTCCACACTACATATTCTGGAGAGAAGAAGAAGAGAATGAGAGCAAATGTCTTGCTCTTTGAAGTCTACTGAGTAGGCAGATCTTCCTGACTTAGTGGCATTCTTTTTGATGCATCCTTCTGCCAATATAGGAACCAAGAGACTTTCATGCCAAAGTGCTAAGTCCTCCTGGACTGAGCAAGAGTCCATGGGGCCCACTGAGAGTGGTCCAGGGAAGCCCCAATCTGCTCCATGCATGCTCCAATGAAGTTTTCCTCACCCTGGGAGATGTCCCTGCCCCTGTGGCCCTCTACTGATTGCTAAGTTCTTCCCATAACCTCCATCCAAAGGAAATGCTCAGGCTAGCCCTATATTCACTCCTTCACTCCTTTTCCTAGTACCTCTCCTGACTCTTCAGGTTTCTCCTCCATTCCCCAAAAGTCTTCTCAGCCTAGAAAATGTCTCTGCCTCTGTGACCTTCTACCCTGGGAGATCCCTCCCCCTCTTTGGCCCAATCCTCTGATTAGTGGATTCTCCATGGAGCCTCCATTCTCTCCTTTTACACTGCCACCACCTTGATACAGGTCCTCATCACTCCAGCCCATTGCTTACTTCAACCGGACTCAGTCCATGATTTCCTGGACCACTTCTCCATCTTAACTCTGTGGGATAACTTTATACTCCCCTCCCCTTTCAGTTCCCTTTCATGTGGTGTCTTTACCCATTAGAATGCAAACTCCTTGAGGATGGGGACTGTCTTTTATCTCAAGTGCTTAACACAATGCCTGGCATATAATATGTGTTAAATAAATTCCTGTTGACTTGTTCGCTTGACCATATTGGGACTGTCCTAATTACCCTCACTACGTATCTTTTTTCTTCTTTGCTTTTTCTTCAAGCCCTTCTTTGGTTCTTTTAAGGAACTCCTCATTTCTCCCTGCTTATTTGCAGAGTAGAAATGGGTAGCTCCATTCTACCTTTCTCTTTTTTTCTAGAGACCAAATGGGTGTTACCTGGTTCTGGAAGAAACATAAGAGTACACTAGCTGCAAGCCACTGGAAATTCTCCTTGCCTTATATATTTGATTAAAGCAATCTCTATCATCCTTCGTCAAACTTTTTTTTTCTAGCTTTAGAGTCAGGAAAACATGAGTTCAAATCCTGCTTCAGATACCCTGGATAGTTACATCACTTCTCTAGGCATCTTCATTTGTAAAATGAGGGCATTGGATTTGATGACTTCTGAGGTTCCATCCAGCTCTAAATCTATGACTCTATGATCTTCTCTTGGCTAACTCTTTTGTCTAACTATTGTGAAAAACTATTGTAATATACGAGTCTAAGAAGATCCACTCACCCAGTTTTGCCATGCCTTTGATGTACAAATACTTTATTCTACTTCCCTGGATTCTAGGCTCATTGTCTCTACTTTGTTGGTTGGTTAGGTAGGGAGGGGGAAAGCAAGAATTAATTTACTTACTAATTACTTACTAATGCTGACCTTTATTCACCTTGTTCCCTAAATTCTCCCCTCTATTCCTGGACACTAGTATCTCTATTGCTACTTGGGAGTTGACATACCTTTTCTCCTAGATAGTTGTTTCCTCTTCTCCTCCTCCTCCTTCTCCTCCTCCTTCTCCTCCTCCTTCTTCTTCTCCTTCTCCTTCTCCTTCTCCTTCTTCTTCTTCTTCTTCTTCTTCTTCTTCTTCTTCTTCTTCTCCTCCTTCTCCTTCTCCTCCTCCTCCTCCTCCTCCTCCTCCTCCTCCTTCTCCTCCTCCTCCTCCTCCTCCTCCTCCTCCTCCTCCTCCTCCTCCTTCTTGTAGGGCAATGAGAATTAAGTGACTTGCCCAGGGTCACACAGCTAGTTAAGTGTCAAGTGTCTGAGGATGAATTTGAACTCAGGTTCTCCTGAATCCAGGGCTGGTGCTTTATCCACTGTGTCACCTAGCTGCCCCAGTTTCTTCTTTCTGCATTTTCTGGATGCTGTTCTTTTCTGGTTCCCCTCCTACCTGTATAATTGCTTCTTCTTGGTCTCCTTTGCTGACATTATGCAGATCATGACCCTGACCTGCCATGTACAGATAGTTCTTGCTTTATGTGTAAAGAATTCTGAAAGAAATCTGCATTCCAAAAAAACCCACTTATGTTAACATTACTGTGTAGTACTACGTTCCCTCTCTCTTTCTTTCTCTCTCTGTCTCTGTCTCTGTCTCTGTCTCTCTCTCTCTCTCCCTCTTTCCCTCCTCTCTCTCTCTCTCTCTCTCCCCATTTGCCTCCCACTCCCCAACAACAACCAAAACCCCCTTGAAATACTCCTAAAAACCCTCCAGGTGAAAGCAGAAGAATTTGGGATGTGGGAAAATCACATTACATAACAATTTTACTTAGAGGTCTGCAGAAGGGTCCACTTAGTAGCATGAGAACTGTCTATTTCCTAGGGTTCTGCCTGAGTCCCTCTTCTATATTCTCTCAACTTAAATAAAACCAAAACAGAAATCATTGTCTTTTTTCCCAAGACCATCCCTATTCCAGATTTCTGTATGACTTGACTATTATCAGCAATACAATGATCCAAGTCAATCCCAAAGGAATATTGGTGAAACATACTATGAACTTCCAGGGAAAGAACTAATATTAATGGAACATATTGGGGCATACTATTTTTCACATTCTTTCATTAAGTGACAAATATGGTGATGTTTTCCATGATCATATGTGTATACCCATATAGGATTATTTACCACCTCGGGGAGGGGGCAAGGGAGGCATAGAGATTGGAATAGAAAACTATAAATAAAAATGTTTAATCTGCAAAGGTGGAGGAGGTGTGTGCTGGTAAGGGTACAGGAGGTATATATGTAATATGTTGTACATTTATGAGTTATTTAGGTATTATTTATATAGTAATTATATTTAAACAAATTTGTCATATAATTTATATGAAATGATATGTATTTGTAATTTATAAAATAGTTATTTAAGGAATTAAAATACTAAGTTATATGTATTAGAATATTTCTAGGTATATCTAAATGTAATAATGTAGAATATTTAAATTATATATGCCATATTTTGTCTTTGTGTATATTATGTCTATGTTTGATATATGTATAAACATAATTTTATATTACAAATAAAATTAAAAATTAAAAAAGAATATATGTATTTTTTTTTAAAAGAATGATACCACCAATTGGAAGGCATTATATGATGATGAGATGATAACAACTGAGAAAACATACCCAAAGTTTTAGAATGTAACCAACAGTCTTCAGAGTTAAATTTATATAACTAAATGTTTTCATCAACAAAAATGAGAAGGAAAAGGAACAATTTTTTAAAAACCAACTCAACAAAACAGAAAAATTGAACTTTTGAACATTAAAGACAGGGAAATTTGAAGGCCAAAAAAAAAAATCTTTGAAGTGATAACTAAAACTTTTTGCTGTTCAATCACTTCCAACTTTGCATGAATCTATTTGGGATTTTCTTGGCAAAGTTACTGGAATGGTTTGCCATTTCCTTCTCCAGCTTATTTTATAGATGAAACTTAGATAAACAGGTTTAAGTGACTTGCCCAGGGTTACACAGTTATTAAATGTGTGAGGCCAGGTTTGAACTCCGGTTTTCCTGACTCCAGGCCCAGCATTCTATCCACTTAGCCACCTAGCTGCCCAACTAAAAGTAAGAGTCATTAAAACAACAAACCCCAATACAATAGTTAAACAACTAATCTGATTAAAGAGGGAAACAAATTTCTAATACTTTCTTCAAAATCTCTTTGTTGATTTTGATTTTATTGAATTGTCAGTAAAAATGTGTTGGTTTTCTTTTATTCTTCTTAATTTTTTATGAAGTTGTCATGCTCAGACATGTAATGATTGGAAAAAGCTCTGCCATGAGGAGAAAGTATATGATCAGTTTCTAAGCTAAGAAATATGTGTATTCCTTTCTTTTTCAGTTTTTTTTCAGTCTTCCAGGCTGTTTTTTTTTTGTTTGTTTGTTTTGTTTTTGGTGGGGCAATGAGGGTTAAGTGACTTAGGCAGGGTCACACAGCTAATAAGTGTCAAGTGTCTGAGTCTGAATTTGAACTCAGGTCCTCCTGAATCCAGGGCCAGTGCCATCTTCCAGGTTGTAAGCTTGATATTATCCTCAACTCATTACTCTTTCCCTATATCAAAATCTTGCTTTTTAATTTTTACCTCCACAACATCCCCAGAATCTATGCCTCTTTACTCACACAGTAACCACCTTATTTCAGGCCTTCATTACCTCTTAGTTGGATTATTGGAATAGTTTCTTAATTTCTCCTTTCCCTAATAATGTTCTCCCTATTTCAGGTCTTTCCCCACTTTAATTTGTCTTCCACACAGTCACCAAATGCAAGTCTGACTTCATCTCACTCACCATCATTGTAGTTGTCCTTTGTACTAGAAGAGGACCAAAATGACATCACAAATAGTAAAATAATATACGTGATGTCTTTTGACTCGAACATAAATTGAGGCAGAGTTGCCCCTGAAGTTGTCAGCCTCACTCTTTTTTTTTTTGGTGAGGCAATTGGGGTTAAATGACTTGCCCAGGGTCACGCAGCTAGTAAGTGTCAAGTGTCTGAGGCTGGATTTGAACTCAGGTCCTCCTGAATCCAGGGCCAGTGCTTTATCTATCCACTGTGCCACCTAGCTGCCCCCAGCCTCACTCTTTCTTCCAGAATCACTGGAGTCTGGTGGAGTCCCAAAGTCAAGAGGACTGGCAATGACCTGGGATGCAGCAGATGCCCTTGGCATCTTTGATGTCTAACCAAGCTCTAAGCACTACACAACATCTGCTTCAGCTATCTTCATGACCTGTTGGAACAAATTGTTCACATCTGCCTATTTCATCAGGGAAGTCTTTACATGCTTGGAATGCTTCATATCCCTCTAATTCATCTATGGATCTGAGGCCTGCTGGTTATCCTCAACCTGGTTGAGCCCATCTGCCCAGACAGTTTTAGTGGGGTGTGGCTGCTAGCTGAGAGTTGAGTGCGGGTGGATATCAAAAGTGGAGGAGCGGGGCAGCTAGGTAGCACAGTGGATAAAGCACTGGCCCTGGATTCAGGAGTACCTGAGTTCAAATCCAGCCTCAGACACTCGACACTAGCTGTGAGACTGTGGGCAAGTCACTTAACCCCCATTGCCCCACAAAAAAAAAAAAAGTGGAGGAGCAGCCCTGAAAAGGGCTCAGCAGGCCACATTCCAGAGGTGCAAGTCCTGCTGAATACCCTCTATACCTCAGTAATTCAGCAAACTCCAGGAACTCCCTATGACTTCTAGAGTTAATCATTAATACAACTCTACTATTTGGCAGATGGAATTCTTTATAACTCTGGCTCCATTCTATCTTTCCAGTCTTTTTGCAGTTGGGCAATCACTTTTTTGTTTGTTTGTTTGTTTGTTTTCTGAAAAGAAAGTTTAATTTCTAAAAAGAAAAAGACCAGCACAGACAGCACAAAACACTCATACGGACTAAAAGATAAAATCACAATGTGGGATTGCTGAACAAACATTCCTCATTCATCTCAGACTTGTAGTATCTAAGCAACTTGCAATATCATGGAGGACTAGATGCTCCTCCCCTCTCATGCCATAGCTTTAGTCCTACAGCTGTGGTGGGAGCCTGTTGGTAGCCTTCCTCATCTTCACGCTCATGATTTATAATTGACTTCTCCTGCAAGTTGCCATTTTCTGCTTTGGAGTGGAGTGGGGTGAGCAGGTCAAAACATTCTTTCTGGGGGCAGCTAGGTGGTGTAGTGGATAAAGCACTGGCCCTGGATTCAGGAGGACCTGAGTTCAAATCTGGCCTCAGACACTTGACACTAACTAGTTGTATGACCCTGGGCAAGTCACTTAACCCTCATTGCCCCGCCTAAAAAAACAAAAACAAAAACACAACAACAACAAAAAAAAACATTCTTTCCCTCACTTCTGCTGCATTCTAGTCTGCAAAACTGGAGGACTGGACCAGATGTCCTCTGAGCATCCAGGTTATCTTCTTCCCTCTCTCTTCTCCAGGTTGTTGGCTGTGGGTTTTTGCCTCTGAGCCTGCACAGAGGAACCTCCTGCCTCTGTGGGATGCAGTCTCCTACCATGGGAAAGGATTCAGATGATGAGAGAGAAGAGCACTGGCCTAGCTAGCAATCACCCTCCCTGTCTCTTTTCACTCTTCTACACAAGGTAGACTGAGGCTCCCTGGCTTTCTGAAAGTATAGAGCACTCTCATACTTCTCAGAATCACACTCCCAGGCAGGGAGGCCCACTATGTTCCCAACCACGCCCAGTCTCTGGTGATCACTTTATTACATTATAGAAGGAATTACACTAACAGGTTCTGTGAGATTCCTTAATTCTGAGAGTAAGACAAAGAGATAGCTTGCCATTTTTACCACCCTAGTTCAGGTCCTCATCACCTCTCCCTAGATTGTTCCAATAGCCTCTTTATTGCTCTTTCTGTCCCAAGCCACCTCCCCTTCTAATTCATCCTTCACAGAGATGCCAAATGGATGTTCTTAAACTGTAGGTCTACCCGAGTCATTCCCTGCTCAGAAAGCTTCCCGTGGCCTTTGGGATAAAATACAACCTCCTTTGGTATTTAAAGTCCTTCATAATCTAGCTGCAGCCAGACCTTCCAGACTTTTTGCACATTCCTCTTCTTCCTGTACTTTATATTCTAGGAAAACCAACCTACTTCTTATTTCCTATATATGACACCTCATCTACCTCCTTAATGCTTTTGCACAGGCTGTTTCCTCTGCCTGGATTGTACTCATGCTTCATTTCTACATCTTAAAATCCTTAGCTCCCTTCACTATTAAATGATAAATTCTTCCCCATTCCTTTAGCATGCAGAAACAATATAATAAGGAATATAAATCATAAAGAAGGAAGTACATTTATTGACAAATAGAGACACAAGAATTTTTTTTTTCTGAGTGGAAATCATATGAGTTCCTTCTAGGGTTGGAAAATGGAGGTGGGGAAGAGATATTCTGAGAACTGTGTCTCACAGTGACATTGACTGCGGCAGAGGAGCCATAGGGAACTATTTCTAGAGGAATTATGAAGTTATTGGAATTCCTTTCTCAAATTGGAAGGCCTCGACTCCCTTCCCCCCTTTCTACCAATGAAAGATATTTCTCTTACCTCAAATTTTCCTAGAGTACTTTGTATGAATCCCTTTTTTGTTACCATCACATTCTTCCTTTATTCCTCCTTATTCATATGCATTCTCCCATTATGTGAACTCTTTGAAGGTAAGATTGTGTTTTTCATCTTTATATCTCAGCATCTAGTATAATGCAATATGTGGGGGACATCTGAAAATGCTTAATTGAATTGAATTGAACTATTCACTTATCTGAGATAGTTAAAGGTATTATTCTTCTTGAAGGTAGGAAGATGAAATAGGTAGGGAAATTTGAATTTAGTGGTTGTTCCCAAATGTTAGCATCATATTCCAGGCCTTTCTGCAAAACACGTTGACAGAACACAGTTGGGGTGGAGGTGGGGGGCATGGGAGGGAGGGAGGGAAGGAGGAGGGATAGCAGGGAGAAAGGCAAGGAAACTAGTCTTCAGTAAGGAAGCCAGTTGGAGACTTGAGTATTGAACTCCTTTGGGCAGCTCCAAGGTGCTGTGGCAACAACAGGTCTTAGCCATAGCCTATACTAATGGAATAGTGACTTTGGGTTGCTATTCTGATATGTGGGTCACTGGTGTTCAGTAGCATAGATATGTGTCACACTTTAGGCTTGTCTATGGAAACTGGAAGCTTAGTCTGTGTGAATTAGTTATGCTTTACTGAATATGCATATGCATATCTGTTAGAAAGGGGTTGTTTCTCTTTTTTCTTCTCTCCAAGGTAGAAAGGTGGGAGGGAGAAAAGATAAATGTAGCTCACTCAAGCTTTACTTTCCTCTCTTGTGCCTGCAGGGTCTATGGGAGTGTTGTGCTGGTAGCTGACCACATTGCGTGTCCATAAACTGTGATCTTGGACGGGAAGGAACATTTAGGGTCATCAAGGCAATAGTCTTACTAATGCTTGGAGAATTTGCAGCCTTCTCTTGAATACATAAACAAAACAAAACAAAACAAAAAAAGCAAAATCTAAATTTCTTTGAATTTCACATTGAAATGATTTTCTTCCATCTGTCTCCATTTCCCAGATGTAGATTCTAGTTTTTATCTCTGTCTCATTTTGAGGAGGTTTGCATTTGATCATGGTTCTTAACTTAATGAGAAGAGGCATGTAATATCTAGCTCTTTTGGGCCCCTTTTGCAGATGGAGGAATAAAGCTTATTTATAGTTTCAATTTCCCCCATTAGAGAATATTTCATTTTGTTACTATTTGGTCTTGGATTATGAATTAGATGGATAACAATCAATTAACAGTCATTTATTGAGCACCTACTATGTGCTAGGAGCTGGGACTACAAATGGAAGAAATGATTCTTGCCCTTAGGGGGCTGATGTTTTGTTTCAGAGCTGGAAAGGACCACAAAATCTGACCTCCTCAAGTGGAAAAACTGAGGCCCAAAAAGCTATTGTGTTCTCCCTCCTTTGTAGATGATTGGAAAAAAGATGTCATGTTTTCTTTGCCATTTTATACTGTGATAATTAATTTATCTGGTATTTACCAAATGCATCTAATAGTGATAGCTAACATTTACACAGTGTTTACCATATGCCAGGCACATAGTAAACACTAAGTGCTTTATAATTCTAATCTTATCTGATGCTCACAACAACCCTGGGAGAGATGCTATTATCACTCTTATTTTACAGATGAGGAAACTAAGGCAAACAGAAATTAAGTGACCTGCCCAAGATCACTTGGCTATATTTGAACTCAGGTCTTCCTGATTCCATGCCTAGCACTCTATCCACTGCACCATCCAGTTGTCCCTATATATTACAACCTATAAGAATCACTGTAAAAGCATGTTCTCACCTATATATTGACTAAATCTGAGATACATAGGAACCACATCAGTTGACAGTAGAACCACAATGCTCCTACCACGGCTAGGAGGATGTTGGTCCACTAATTGAGGACAGTGTCCTTTTAGAGACTCAATCATGTCTAGAGATATGGCCTAAGGGAAAGTGAAGGACTGAATCAGAGAGAGCCAGAGACCAAGAACAAGAGCCAAGAAATGGAGTCATGACATGGCTCCTGGGACATGGACTCTAGGTCTGATTAGCACACACAGTGGTTTTTTTTTTTTTTTTGGTGGGGCAGTGAGGGTTAAGTGACTTGCCCAGGGTCACACAGTTAGTAAGTGTCAAGTGTCTGAGGCCGGATTTGAACTCAGGTACTCCTGAATCCAGGGCCGGTGCTTTATCCACTATGCCATCTAGCTGCACCCCCCACACACAATGTTTTATGATTAGCAAGTACTGCCCTGGCCTGCTGTCTCTCCCAGCACTCTCCCCCATGCCTGTGCTAGTGGTTAAGCCCCACCAGCCTAGGTAGAGGAGCAGGCAAGGTGGGGAAACATCTCAGGCACAGCACCCAGGAGGCTTCAGAAACTTTGAATATTACTTTTATTATGTATTCAATTTACTTTAATACTTCCATGAGTCCTTAGTTTAATAGATGTGAGTGTTCTCTCCATGGGTACAATTTGCTCTCCCCCTGACCCCCCACCCCACCATGTCTTCTTATGCTATGGCATTCTTTTCCTTGTCTTCTATATTTTCTATTGAGAACCCATGCATCGCATTAGAGCCCTTTCCCTAAGTCTTAATACTTAATGGATATCAGTCTAACTCAGCCCAGGGGTTACAATTACAACAGAACTACTCGGTCCAGTTAGGGGGCCCTTCGGCTCTGGATTCATGCTAGCAGAACAGACCCCTCTCACTTAGGGGGCCCTGCAGCTCTTGGTTCATGCTAGCAGACTGGCTTCAGTCCTGTACAAGCCAGACAACTAAAGAACAGGTCAGTCATACGGAGAATCACTTAAAATTTAGGTTTGGCTCATGCCAGTTATAGGTCAACTATTTATTTGATCTACACAAAAGAAATGCTTAAGACTTAAAAGACTCACAAGCACAAGTTGACAAAGCAGCAACTTGCAACCACTGGGTTCTGCAGAGAGGGTGAAAATGAAAACCTGAACTCTTTGCAGGACTGCCGAGTGAGCATTTCATCTTCATTTCTGCTTTACCTTATCTCCCCAAAAGCCAGGCCAGTGGTTGGGATATTGCCCCCTAATGGTGGCCATCTCCTCTAAGAAGCACAATAGTTGTTGTAGGGTTTTTCTCCTACATAGTAGAGCCCATTGACTGAGGGAACCCAGGAGCTTCACATTTTTTGCAATAGCAGCGTTGTCTCAAGGGATGGCAATGTCCATCTTAGGATGGATATTCAGTCGCCTGTACTCACGGAAAGAAACACAAAGCAGAAGAGGCAGCCAGAGATTCTAAGACCAAGCTTGTCTAACTATGCCACTGGTCCAGATGTCATGTGTGAACAGGGGCCATTTCTATCTGTTGGGGGTAGGGGAGGGCTCTTCTTCCTCATTTCTCTCCTGGGAAGAGAAAGAGAGAGAGAGAGACAGAGACAGAGACATAGAGAGAGAGACACACAGAGACAGAGACAGAGAGAAACACACAGAGAGACAGGGAGACACAGAAATAGACACAGGGAGACAGAAATACACAGAGATTCAGAGACAGAGACACAGAGACACAGGGAGACAGAGAGACACAGAAAGAGATCAGAAACATAGAGAGACAGAGAGATAGAGACAAAGAAATTGTTAGTTACAGAGATAGAAAGAAAGAGAGATCCTAGAGGACTGAGCACAGCCTTTTAAGATGTACTGACACAAGCTATGTGACCCGGGGCAAGTCACTTAACCTTCATTGCCCTGGGGAAAAAAAAAAGATGTACTGAGTGGGAAGCTATTTTTGACTCAGTGGCTAATCTTTCCTGATGTAGTTTGCTTCCCCTTCATGGGGGTCAACTCTTTAAGCCTTGAGCCCTGGAAGTTGCCAGAGGGTTCAGCACACATTCCATGTACATTAGGCAGAGCTGCTAGAGGGAGGAATTTTCCTTGATTATACCCATTACACACTTTGGGGGGGGGGCAATGAGGGTTAAGTGACTTGCCCAAGGTCACACAGCTAATGTCAAGTATCTGAGGCCGGATTTTAACTCAGGTCCTTCTGAATCCAGGGCTAGTGCCTTATCCACTGTGCCACCTAGCTGCCCCCTACATACATATTTTAATGCCAAAATTTTCTACCCTTTGTGTTCCATGAATGTTTGTTTTATGATAAGCATGTGTTCAAGTATAGAGGGCTTCAGAAGACTATTCTTAGTAATCTATGAAGTAATTCAGAAGGCTCAAGTCCATGGTACATAATTCAGCAGGCACCTACCATTCCTTCTTAGTTCCTACAAACCCCTTCCAGAGAGGTCAGGTTGCTCATCTCAGAAGTTTTCTCCCCAGTTCCCTAACCCACTATGAAGTGCCTGGCACAAGACTGTGCCAGGAAAAGTCACTTAGGCAATGTCAATATTTTTCCGTTCAATTATTCAGTGTGCTATAAAAATCCCTCCCCTCAAGCTAGAACTATGGGCTGGCTCAACACTGGAGCAATGCCCTATTTGTTGCTAATGTACCTTAAACTGGTGGAGCTCACAGCATTCCTCAGGGTATAAGATGGATGCTGAAGTTCAGGCCTGGCTGTGCTGAATGGGGCCTACAACTTCAGGACTAGAGTGAATGCATTGTTGGGTTGCTTGTTTTACTTATTTCCTGTGTATCCTTCAATAAAGACCTCGAGCACTCTCATACAAGGTCTCTTGTGCAAATCACTTTTGATACCTTATAATTTGAAACTAAGTCATGCAGAAATTCTGTACTCTGAGTTTAGGTACACATCTGCCAAAGATAATTTATTAAATAAATTATTCCAAGCACCTCCCCTTAGAGAGAGAACAAAATCCAAAAGGACCAAAATCTCAGAGAAATATGTTTCGATCTCTTTGCCTAAAACATTTTCCACACATAGGTTATAGAGTTCTTGACCAAAGTCAAAATTCCATAATGAATATTAAATTGAAGGACAAAATCTAGGCAGCAATTTTGAATCAACAAACAAAATAGTCATCATTTCATTTTTGGTGCACTCTGGAGAATTCTTTTCCTAAAACCATTCCAGCCCTCTTTAACCATTCCCTCTAAAAACTCTCTCTGGCTGTCACTGTCTCTCTGTCTCTGTCTCTGTCTCTGTCTCTCATAGAAACAGGAGAACATTGTACACAATAACAGCAATATTGTATCAACTGTGAATGACTTAGCTATTATTAGCAATACAGTGATCCAAGACAATTCCAAAGGCCTCGTGATGAAAAATGCTATCCACCTCCAGAGGAAAGAACTGATGGAGTCTGAATACAAATTGAAGCATACTATTTTTCACTTTTTTTTTTTTTTTTGGTTTCTTTTGTCTGTTTCTTTTTTCAAACATGACTAATATGGAAATATGTTTTGCATGATTGCACATGTATAACCTATATTAAATTGCTTTCTGTCTCAGGGAGGGGAGAGGGGAAGGAGGAAAGAAGATAATTTGGAACTCAAAACTTTAAAAAATGAATTTTAAAAATTATAATTGGGGAAAAAATAAAGTATTATTTTTTTAAATTCTCCTTTTTTTTTTTTTGGGCAAAGGTAAACTCAGGGATACTTTTATTAATTAAATTAACCAAAGACCTTTTTTCTCTTGGACTGATCATTTTCAGGGAAGATTCCTTCCTGGACCTCTTCCTTAGAAACTAGCTAGGCCTTGGGTAAGAATGATATTTGAAAAATTCATGTAGAACATTATTTGATATTGATAAAGGAAGAATGATTCAGATTGGATCAAGCAATTTAGACTAAAGTACTCTCTTAATATTATTTTGTAATATATAACCTAAGGAGGGAAAAAGGTACAAGGGGGAATGCCTTAGTAGTGTAGTTTATACAATGAAGGCTCAAGACCTTTGGTGCCCAGTAATGTATAGGGTTTCAATTTTCAAACTTGCCTAGCACAAAAAAATGCCTCATACCATCTCTGAACCACATTTATCAGACCAAGGAATGAGACAAGCATTTATTTCCATCTCAGTCTCTTTTTGAAAATGTTATTCATACAGTCGCTATATTATACATATTATATATATTTTGCTTGTTCAGTGGCACTGATGAAAAATGGCATTACCCTTGTAAATTTCAACATTTGTAGTTCTGTACGTGTCTTCCTTTCCTGCCCACTGCAAACTTCTTGAGAGTGTTTCTTAACTGGCTTTCTCATCTTTTCCTTCCTTCCTTCTTTCCTTCCTTCCTTCCTTCCTTCCTTCCTTCCTTCCTTCCTTCCTTCCTTCCTTCCTTCCTTCCTTCCTTCCTTCCTTCCTTCCTTCCTTCCTTCCTTCCTCTTGTTCATATTGCTTAGTTGTATGTTGCCTCCATGGCCACTGAAAGAAGAAAAATACTTCCTGAACTGGGAATTGGGAATTTGGTAAATGTCCGAGAAGATGGAAAATACTGGGACAAGATAATTTAATTTAACAAGTATTGCAGTATGCTAGAAATACTTCAAGGTTGTGAATCCACATCTCTTGCCCAGTGTATTTGTTTGTTGTTGCATATTTGTTGTCGTTGTTTAGTTATGTCTGACTCTTTGTGACCCCATGGACCATATGGCAAAGGTCCTGGAGTGGTTTTCCATTTCCTTCTCCAGTGGATTAAAGCAAACAGAGGTTAAGTGACTTGCCCAGGGTCACACAGTAAGTATCTGAGGCTGGATTTGAACTCAGGTCTTCCTAACTTTCGGCTCAGCACTCTGTTCACTGAGACACCTACCTGTAAATCCCACTTTCTTACCCCCATCCCAGTGTATTTGTATAATGCCTCAAAAGATACTTTAAAAATATTTCATTGTTCTTAATTTATGGGGTAGCTTAGGGTTCCAAACATGTTAGAATAGGGGTAACAATTAGATAGATACAGCATTAAAATGCTTATTATGTACCATGCACTGTGGTAAGGGGATCTGGAAAGCAGGGGAGGAGAGGGAGGGAGTGTGGGGGAGTTCATGAGGCAAGGTGCCTGTCGTGAAGAATTTAGGAGTGTGAATTGATACAGGAATGAAGTGACCATGGCTGGGTCCCTTCCTGAAATGGTAGTCCCGGAGAGGGAGTCTCTAATAAGGAAAACAAGGACTAGGGACAGATGTCAACTGGGGAAGAGGTGGAGAAGTATAGAGATGGATGTTATCATTATTAGTAATAGTGGAAGCAATGCCTTCCATTTGCATAATTCTAGGTTATAAGCACTCTGTAGAAGTTATCTCACTTGCTCTTCACAACAGCCTTTAAGCTGAAGAGCACAATTATCACG
Organism: Dromiciops gliroides; assembly: GCF_019393635.1. Lineage (NCBI taxonomy): Eukaryota > Metazoa > Chordata > Mammalia > Microbiotheria > Microbiotheriidae > Dromiciops > Dromiciops gliroides. The sequence goes on along the minus strand of NC_057863.1, from coordinate 269,233,159 downwards.
ACCTCAATTTTATAGATGAATCCATGAACTTATGGTCCTCTGGCTTTACAGAATCACAGAATTAGAAGGGACCTTGGAGAATAACTAGTCCAATCTCCTTATTTTACAGATGAGGGCAAATTGCTATGCCCAAATGCACAGTTTATAAACTTATAAGTGGCCAAGCTGGGACTTGGACTCAGATCTTTTAATTCCCAGTACCATATACTCTTTCCACTACACCACACTGTCTCTTCAGCACTTAAAATATCACTTTTTTGCGAGGCAATTGGGGTTAAGTGACTTGCCCAGGGTCACACAGCTAGTAAGTTGTCAAGTGTCTGAGGCCAGATTTGAACTCAGGTCTTCCTGACTCCAGGGCCAGTGCTCTATCCACTGTGCCACCTAGCTGCCCCTTACTTTCTTTTTAAAAATGTAAATAGCATTTTATTTTTTCCAATTCCATATAAAGATCATTTTCAACATTCATTTTTTAAAAGATTTTGAATTCCAATTTTTTTCTCTTTCCCTCCATCTCTCCCTTCCTTCCTCCCCAAGATGACAGGCAATCTGATAGATGTTATACATATGCAATCATATTAAACACATAAAATACCACTTTCTAGTTTGTTTTGTCCAAAATAAAAGGGGCAGCAAGAATTTTCCCATTTGTGATGTCATTCAAAACTGTCTTGCTTAGAATAATGATTTTAAACATCACACTATTTAATAACATTAACTCTCACTGATGACTGTTCCCCTTGTTGCTGCCCTTGTGGTGTTAAGATGATGGATGCAAAGAAACTGCTTTCTGGTTTTCCAAGAAATTTTTGTGAAAAGGGGATTGTTACAAAAGTAATTGATCTTCTTCAGGGAGATATTCCTTTTTAAGGGGATAATTTTGAATCACATGGGTCCCACCCTATTAATAAAGGCTTCTCTATTCCATTTAATCATGAGTCATTTTGTCTCTGTCCCCCTTTCCAAAAATCTAGAAAGCATTTGGGTGTCAAGTGTAATTATGATATAGGAATTATAAAACTATGACAAAATTATGAATTATGAGATAAAATATTCTGTTTAAATGTATTTATTGGGGGCAGCTAGGTGGTGTAGTGGCTGAAGCACCAGCCCTAGATTCAAGAGGACCTGAGTTCAAATTCGGTCTCATATACAAGCTGTTTGACCCTGGGCAAGTCACTTAACCCTCATTGCCCTGCAAAAAACAAAACAAAACAAAATAAAATAAAATGCATTTATTATAGCTTCTTGTATTTAGAGAAAGTTGGCTATATTGGAGATAGTGACTAAGGGGTTGTGTGATGGATTTGAAGGAAGATTAGTGGACACAGGCTATTAGATAAACCATAAAAATCATATATTTTGTTTTACTGATGGATATGTGATCTAATAAACATGAATACTGGCTTTATTCAATCAATCAACAAGCAGTTATTAAGCACCTATGACCTCACCCCCCCCACACACACAAAAAAGCAGTTTTTGCTTTCAAGGAGCTCATAGTGTAATTAGTAGGACAATATGAGGACAAGTATGTACAAACAAGATATATACAGGGTAAATTGAAGAGACTCAGATAGATAGATAGATGATAGATAGATAGATGATAGATATGTAGGAAGGTACATAGATACATAGATACATAGATAGATGGATAGATAGGGACAGTTTGTGCAGGCATATGCATATACATATTTGATTGCAGTCTTATTTTTCCTAGCCTCACAGGAAAATGAAGTTTGAGACCTAAACAGTAATTCAGACTGTAACTCACCCATGCCTTCTTATCTCATTAGTACCAGAAGGGGTCTTGGATAGAGTGCTGGAACTGAAGTTAAGAAAACTGTATTTTGAATCTTGCCTCAGATATTTCCTAGTTATGTGGCTGTGGACAAGTTACTTAACCTTTATCTGCCTCAGTTTCCCCATCTGTGAGGATAATAATAGCACTTCTCACAAGATAGTTGTGAGGATTAAAAAATATAATATTATGCATATCTAAAGCACTATATAAATGTAAATTCTATAAACTCTCCATAGTGAATTCATCAAACCTGCTGCAAGCTTTCCTCTAGATCCCATAACATCAAGTGAACACCATTGGAGAACTTTCTTTTGCTTACAAAAAGCTTTTCTGGTCATTAAATTTACCCAATATTATGTTTTTAAAAAAATAAACATTTTTATTTAAAGTTTTGAGTTCCAAACTTTATGTCTCCTTCCCTTCTTCCCCTCCCACCTCTCTGAGTTAGTAAGCAATCAGATGTGGGTTATACACGTGTTATTAATGTAAAACATTGCCATATTAGTCATTTTGTACAAGAAAATAAAAGAAAAAAATGAAAGAGAGTGAAAAATAGCATACTTCAGTCTGTGTTAAATCAATGTCAGTTCTTTGGAGGTGGATAGTATGTTTCATCATTATTCCTTGGGATTGTCTTGGATCACTTGTATTGCTGAGAATAAAAGTCATTTACAATTCTTCATTAAACAATATTGCTGCCTCCGTGCACAATCTTCTCTTGGTTCTGCTCACTTCACTATACACCAGTTCATACAAGTGTTTCCAGGCCTTTCTGAAATCATCCTGCTTGTCATTTCTTATAGCACAATAATATTCCATCACCATCACATACCACAGCTTGTTTAGCCATTCTCCAATTGATGGACATCCCTTTGATTTCCAATTATTAGCCACCACAAAGGAGATGATATAAATATTTGTGTACAAATTGGACTCTTTTTCTTTTTTGGGATGTCTTTGGGATATAAACCTAGCAGTAGTATTGCTGGATCAAAGGCTATGCACAGTTTTATAGCTCTTTGGGCATAGTTACAAATTGCTCTCCAGGATGGTTGGAAGTTTTCACAACTCCACAAACAGTGGATCAGTGCCCCAGTTTTCCCACATACTCTCCAACATCCAATATTTTGCTTTTTTATTATATTTACCACTCTGATAGATGTGAGGTGATACCTCAGAGTTGTTTTAATTTGCATTTCTCTGTTCAATAGTGATCTAGAACATTTTTCATGACTATAAATAGCTTTGATTTCTTTGTCTAAAAACTGCCTGTTCATATTCTTTGACCATTTATAAGTTGGGGATTGACTTGTATTTTTATAAATTTGACTCAGTTCTCTATATATTTGAGAAACAAGGTCTTTCTGATAATATCTTTGCCATTTCTCCTAGATAATTCTTCATCAGTAAGAAGGAAAGAAGGAAGGGGAAAAAAAACCCCAACAACATTAAATGACTAATATGTTGAAAATACTGTGTTAAGCTCTTTACAATATTATTTGGTCCTCACAACAACCTTGAGGTAGGTGTTACTATTATCTCTATTTAACAGATGAGGAAACTTAAGTGACTTGTCCAAGATCACACAGCTAGTAAATATCTGAGGCCAGATTTAAACTCATGTCTTCCTGACTTTAGGCCCAGTACTCTATCTACTGCACCACCTAGCTGCTATACCAACAGTATGGTGCAGTGTGATCATAACCAATATCTAGCTTTCCATTGTCCCTTGCCTGGCATGAAAATTCCATTCTTTCAATACCAGTATTTCATGCTCTATAATCATAGCAGAAACTGTAATAATATTAAAAATGTGAACCTTTCAGGGAGAAGGTTGGAATTCTTAAAAGTGCCATCATTTTCCAAATGCAATTCAGCTTGCTATCCTTCAGTTCTGGGATCCATGTTTTTGTCTGTTCAACTTTAATCTGGAGAAAAGGCAATTTTCACCTATTTTTTTGGTGCTAGGCAGAATTCTTGAATTATAAGCTCTCTAATTTAGTACTCTCAGCAGTTTTTCAGGACTTGATTTAGTAAACATAACATTATCCACCACTTGGTACTGATAGGTACTGTACATCCACTGATAGGAGGAGTTGATCTTTTCCATTTGAACTCTGTGCTCCAGTGCATCCTCTATGACAGTGACAAATATCCCTGGAGAATATACATCTTCCTGTGCTTGGTATTTATAATTGAAGGATGATCAATCAAAATGATCTATGTTGTCACATCTTTTAAGGACTCTCATTCCATTGTAAAATCTAAATGGAATACATCTTGGAGGAGAGCTTTTATGATTGCATTTCGCTTTACCAAATCAAATGCTTAAAAAAAATATTTGGCAAACAGTAAACATAATACAATCTTATATTCTCTGCCCCTTTGGTCAATTCTATGGCTATAAAGAAGTGGCCTGTTTTAGAATATAATTAATAAAAGTCTAAATATTCCTTTTAAAATTTATTTATCAGGGATACTTTTGATACCTGTGTAAATTATTCTTATGAAAATTTTGTAGAGATGAGAAAGTAGGCATGAGAAGAGGCTGAGGCACTTTGAAATCTAGGCCCCTGGGAAAATCACCATCAGAGGGGAAGGAGTCAGAAAGTGAGCAATAAGGGAAAATAAGGACAAAAAGACTGGAATTACCAAAGATCTCATGAATAAAAAAACCTCAAAGACCTTGAACTTAAGCATATAAATCAACAGAGAAAACCTTAACAGAAAAAAGAAATAAGGCTTCCAGATCTAGTAAAAGAGTTCAGGCATTTATGAATAAATACTGTAAAACAAAGGAAAATCATTTAACACTTGATGAGACAGAAGACCTTGTGGAATCTGAGGAGAACTTGGAATCACAGCATGCTATTGCTCAGTGTTTCAAAATGTAAATGATAATTATGAGAGCAGAATTTTATTTGCCTGCACAGCAAAAATAATGGTCAGAATCTTCAGTGGTTTCATCAAAGAAACAAAAGAAAGAACAATAGATTGGGAATGCAAATATCCAGAAGTGAAGGACCATTTAGGAAAAGAGAAGCAAAAAACAATAACATTAAACCAAAATATTGTCTCTATTTAAGCAAAACATACTGATCTCCAACACAATATGAGTAGAGAAAACCTAAAAATCATAGGTCTCCCAGAAGAACACAATAGGAAAAAAAATCTTTAACACCATAATACAGGCAATAATAGGAGAAAACTGCTAGAACTTTTGAAAATAGAAAAGGGAATGACAATTAAAAGAATTCATAGTTCGCTTCCAGAAAATCAACCCCCAAACTGCAGACTCCAACACAGTGATTAAACTTAACAATTCAAGTAGAAGCAACATGTTCTGCAAGTGATTAGTAGGTCTTCAGATATGAAAGAAAGAAAATTCAAATAACACAAAACTTCTGTACCCACCAGAAAATGTAGAAGAGAATGGAATAATACGTTCTGAAAAGCAATGAATGCAGGATGCAGCTGAGAATGACCCCCACTGCCAACCTGAGCTTAATCATAAATGAAAAAAGATGGATGTTCAATAATAAAGAGGAGTTTGAAACATTGTTAGAATGGAAACCAGACTTGAAGAGATTATTTGCTTCTCAAACACACCAATAGAAATGTAAGAGGAATGAATAAAGACAGTACCCAAAGACAGCAATAGCAACAGAGAGACCAATGATAGACTTGATTCTAAATATGCATAAAGAGAAAGGGGTAAAGTTAAAGTGGAAGCCTGGTGGTGGTAAGAGTAAAGATGTGGGCCTGGGATATTATGGACAGAACATGGGGACATACTTTCTATAGGTGAATCACTGTTTTTTATGGGCACACATTATAACATGGGAAGGTGTATGAAAGGAGGAGGGGGAGAACAGGGGAATAGAAAAGAATTGCGTCTGGGTCAAATTGAGTAGTAGCAAAGAGGGGAAGGTGACACCTACACTCTCAGTAAGAAAAGAGTCTGCAGAAGAGTGTATGAAGAAGAGAGGGAAAGGAATGAAAAGGAGGGGAAGGAAAGGAGGCTTTGCATTCATGATGGGAGGGGGTTCATTGTTGAATTCTGTGCGTGAAGAGAGATGTTCTGGGAAGGGAGATGGAGACCTTGTGCTGCGTATGGTCTGAAGGATTTGGTGCTTGAAAAGTTCACTTGTCCTTCCTTAGGAGAAGGGATAGTTGGAATGTCTGGAGCTGTCACCTGGAGGAGAAGGAGATGAACCCAGATTTTTAAGGCAAATGGCGGGGGGGAGGCAATAAGGGGATGATATTAATCAGTGGTAGGTTGCATAATCAGGGACATGTGTAGAGTAGAGACCTTACCATGATCACTGTCCTGTCTGATAGTTGAAATAATTGGCAATATTCTGAGAGTGAGGCATAATGGAAAGGGTGATCCATGGGACAAGCTCTATGAGGCAGTGACAGAAATTGCCTGAAGGAAAGAGCCTAGAATGGAGATTTTGGTTGTTTTGATTGCATGAGGAATACAGATAATAGAGAGATTAGATAATTATAGGGCTCATGAATCATAAAATGACAGTCTAGAGTAGACAGAATGAAGAAAGTGAGGAATCCTTTTTTTAGAAAGGGGAGAAAAAAATGAAATGTAAAAATAAAACCCCCAAAACAGGGTTGGTTGAAGGGGAGAACAGAAAGAAAAAAAGAGGCAAGAATTCTATACCACATAAAAGTGAGAGAAAAAGGAAGTAATAAGTAAAACCCCACAAGGAAAGGGGTCATAAATGAGAAGAGGGAATCGGGAGTGAGGGGCAGAGAGTGAATGAAAAAAAGGTCAACTTAAAAAAAAAAGATTAAAGTAACTGAAAAAACGTATAGTGCTGTGTTACAGCAGAAGAAGGAAAAAATCATAACTGAAAAAAAAATACCCAGCATTAGAGAGAGATGGAAGAAAACATAAACCCAATTCTCATAATTTTAATTGTGAATGGATTAAACAATCCAATAAAAGAAAAAAGAGTAACAGATTGGATAAGAAAACCAAACTTAACAATCTGTTGCTTATAAGAAACACATTTTAAAAATAAAGACACACAAAATAAAATTGGGGAGATGGAAGAAATATTACTATGCTTCAAGAAGATCCCCCCCAAAATCAAGAGTTGCAATCATGCTATCTGACAAAAAAAAAAAGTTTTTTTTTAAATAAATAAGGATAAATAATGAATTTGACAATGAATAAGTACATTATACTGAAAGGAACCATAGAAAACAGACTAATATCAGTAATAAATTTATTTGCTCCAAATGCCTGTGTAATTTAAGATTCTAAATATGGATTCTAATCTGTTCCCCCAGTTTTGGGGGAAACTGACTAAAATCACTGATAAAACAAGTTTAGGTTTTTAAGGGTTTATTGGAAAATAGAAAGAAAAAGATTGAGAACAGAATTCCAACTGCCTGGCATTCCTATCTTTCCTCAAATTTCCTGTGAAGTCCTCTGTCGCCACCACCATCCAGTCAGGAACCCAAAAAGCCCAAGAGCCTGCTCTCCACGCAGGCTCCCTCTCCTCCTTCCTGTCTCCTCCCAGAAAATAGGAGGCTCCTCAAGTTGATTGGCTGGTAGCCTTGATAGACAGCCCCCATGAGCAAACGTCATTTCCTGATGCCAAGGAAAAGCCACAATGTCTCTGAGGCATTTCCTCATGGTGGAGCTTTCCCACAGCAAGTCTCCAGTAGGTGGCATCATTCCAATCATTACATGCCTTAGTATCCAAATTTATAAAGGAAATATCTATGTTGTTCCTTCTTTCAAAGGGGACCAATTATTTCATAGGATAATGTCTTGATTTATGAATGAATTGGATTTAAATGAGGCAGAGTTGCACAAAGTCATTAACCTCATTCTCTCAGAGTCATCAAAGTCCAGTGGCAAGAAAAAAGTTAGGATGCCTGGTGATGGCCTGGGTTGCAGTGGATAACTTTGGGGTCTTCAGTGTCTGACCAAACTCTTAAGTGCTCCATACTGTTTGCTTTGGCTGCCTTCATGGCCGCTGGAATACATTGTTTTCATTTGCCCATTCTGCCAGAGGAAATCTTCACATGCTTGGGGTAGACATCCCCTTAACTCACCGACAGGTTTGAGGCCTGTTGGTTACCCTCAACCTGGGTTGGCCTGTCTTCTGAGACGATTTTACCAGGGTGTGGCTGCTGTGCATGCTATAGCTTCTTGGAGCCACAGGTGGGAGTTGGGTGAAAGTAGAAACCAAAAGTAGATGAACACAGGGGTGGCTAGGAGGCGCAGTGGATAAAGCACCGGCCCTGGATTCAGGAGTACCTGAATTCAAATCCGGCCTCAGACACTTAACACTTACTAGCTGTGTGACCCTGGACAAGTCACTTAACCCCAATTGCCTCACTAAAAAAAAAAAAAAGTAGATGAACAGCCCTGAAAAGGGCTCAGCTAGAGGTGCTGGTTCTCCCCTAACACTCCATACATACAGTAACACAATCGTGAAAAGAGACTTCAATATCTCTCAGTTTTGGATGAGTCTAACAGAAAGATAAACAAAACAGAAAACAAGGAACACAACAAATTTCTATGGAAACTAGAGCAAAATGCTTATGACATCATCTAAATGAGACTGGAAAAGAGTATACATATTTCTCAGAACCACATGGAATTTTTACAAAAATTGACTGAATTAATGAAGTAAGGCACATAGATATTGCAAAAAAATTTAATAAAGTGACAAATAGTTAATACAGCCCATACAGAACATAACTCAATACAAATAGCTAGCTTTTCCATCCTTTGATGATTCTTCACTCTCCTCCTTCACTCTAGCCAAGCATCTTAAATCTCTTTTCACTTTTAACTGCCAGATTCTTCAATCTACACCTATTACTTTGGGAAGCTTAAATCAAAGCCTTCTGTTACTCAATTATTCGCTTTTCATTAACAAGGTAAAAACTCATCAATAAGGTAAAAAATACCCTACAAAATCAACAATCCTCATTTAATCATCTCTTAGTTTTCAAGCATTTATATGATTTTTAATTGTTTTACCCTCTTAAATCTTAAAACAATTACATGGACATGAGCTGAGGGATCATAATCTCCTTCAGTTTCAGCTTCTACAAAACAGTCCATTTTAATGGTCTGTACCTCTGACAATTGTGTTTCTATGTACTCATATTTCATCATTTCAAATAAAAATTCTTCTCTGTACCTTTAAACCATCAAACTCTTCACATACAAAAGATAAGTTGACTTGAGGCCTTATATTTATGCTGCAGTTTATGTTCTGTCCCCTTTGCAACAAAACTACTCATAGTTTATCTGAAAACAATTTCCTAATGCAGATTTTTCATTTCTTACATGCAATTTTTTTTTAATTAAACCAAACTTTCCCCCATTCTGTCTAGATACTAAACTGTTCCCTTATGATAGAGGCAATACCATCCTTTAACAGTTGATATAATTATTTTTCTTTTTGCAAAAGCAATTTTCCTTCCCCTTTTAACACTGAACTACTTTATATGAAAAAGTAGTATCTAAAGGAATAGTAGATTGTGCTAACAATCAGGTAGAGCTTATACAAAATACAGAGAATATGAAAATGGAATTTGGGATACCCTTTTCTTCCTAGACAGAGCCTGTATTGTAATTGTGATCTCCAGTGTTGTGGACTCTTGTAGCTGAGCATTTCCATCTCCCCTTAGTCTCAAAGAACCAGCCAAGAGCTGAAGAGAGAATGAAGGGAAGGCACCAGAGGATAAAGTTCTACCCTAGCCAGTCCAAGAGGCAGAGACAAGGCAGTTTGTGAGGTTTTCACCATCACCTTGGGAGGGACAGGAATGAGGACACAGACATCTAAACTTTGGGGCCTTGGGTTTCTACCCACTTGAATTTATAAAGGTCAGAGAATAGCTCTTCTAATTTCTTAAATTATCTTGAATTTTCAACTTTGTATTGGCCATTTTTGTTCTGTCTTTTAATTTTTTTTAATTTTTAAATTTATTTATTTTGTGGGGGAGGGGGAACGAGGGCTACGTGTCTTGCTCAGGGCCACACAGCTTGTAAGTGTCAAGTGTCTTAGGCTGGATTTGAACTCAAGTCCCCCTGAATACAGGGCTGGTGCTTTATCCACTGTGCCACCTAGCTGCCCCCTTGTTCTGTTTTTTTAAAACAAAAGACCATTTTCTTTGGCCAGGAAAACAGAAACAAAATCAAAGTTACATATTTCTTAATTTTCCCAGTCACTTCTTATCATCATCTTATATAGCCCAAGAAATAGTACTGTTCTTTTCTGACCCTCCTCTTCCCTCATATATAATAAACAGACCCAAAAAACTAATCCCAAGAAAAATAGAACCCTACAGCTATGGACATTTTAGTTACTTAATTGCAATTCCAAATTGCTTTCCAAAATAGTTATGCTCTTTCACAGTTTCACCAACAGTGTGCCTATCTTCCCACAATCCCTCCTACCTTGATTATTATTCCCATCTTTTTTTATTGCCAATTTTTTTTTATTGTGAGGCAAAACCTCAAGGTTGTTTTGATTTGTATTCCTCCTATTATTAATAATTTGGAGAAGTTTTTCACATGATTTTTTAATAATTTAGAATTCTTTTGAGAACTATTTGTTCCTATCTTTTGAGACTCAGTCTTTTTTCTTTTTAAATACAATTACCTTCAAGTAAGGTAAAATAAGTACGTGTTTTATTTTATTAGATTCTTAGATTACCAGATTGGGAATTGGTAGGTCTGAAAGAGAAGGAAAATTTTTTCAGAAATGTGTTTATACAGTTGGAAGCAGAGGTGGAGAAACAGTGAAAGAGAGAAGATACAAAGACAAGCTGTGCCTATATTTACACCCTGGTTTGTACTACCTTCTTATTACCCAGATTAGGACATGAAGTTTTAGTTCTAAGGAGAACTCATTTTGTAGGCCTAATGTTTTATTTCTGAGTCGAACTTCTCTGCCAGATTCTGAGTCCTCAGCGCAGCATCATCTTGTCCCCATCTTGGATCAATGTTCTGTGTCACTTTTAGGTTTTTCTCATTGCTACTTTGGACAAGGAGCTCTCAATTCAAATAAGATTTGTGGGGGGTGGAGTTGAGGGATTGGAAAAAAAAAAAGATGTTCTTTCTCCCTCTTTTCTTCCTTGTTTTGGGTATGCAAAGTTTGAATTCGGGGTGAAGAGAGATGGGTAAGGAAAAGGTAAAAATAAATTAGAGAAAACAAAACAGAATGTAGCACCAGCCCTGGGAGAGTTACTGTGAACATTGAAGACTCGAACAGACTCCGTCCTAGCATTTGCTACTTGGTGGTGTCTTTGAGCATGCATTTTGGGGACTATTTTTGGTGGCTGCTGGGAGAGAGAAGCTGGAAGAAAAGAGTCAGATCATTGATTTTATTTGTAACATTAGAGAGTTCTTTTAGCAACTTTCCTCTTTGACCCTCTCAGCTCCTGTTACCAGATGATGGGAATTAAAAGCTGAGGAGCAACCTTTTCCCTCTGAACTGATAGGATGTGCTGGTGAGTTTGCAAGGTAGACTGAAGAAGCATTATTTCTGTCCCTTCTTCATTACATTCCTCCTTAAAGATAGCTTAGCTCAAAGCTCATATTCTATTCAAGTGGGTAGATAATTTCTTCCTGATTCCTCCACATTGTAGTAGAGGGTGGATCTTAGGGACAGAAGACAACTCTATTCTCTATTACAGGCACCTGTTTCCTTTGGAATAGTTTGTTCCTTGATTGCTTAATATTGTTGAGAGGGGGCTGCAATTTTTTTTTACTTTTTCATTTCAGTGCTCCCGAGGTGAAAAGGATTTCCCAGTAAAAGCCCTAAAAGCATTTAAATGTTGGAAGGTTCTCTAGAAGATCCTTCCCACCATGGAGTGATATGTGAGAAGACCAATATCTACATTGGGTGAAGCTAGTTTTACCCTAAAGGGTGACAAAGCTATTATGGGATCTGGTTGGTCTCGACACAGCTTTCTGATAGCCTCTATCCATATTGACATGACTTCCTGGTCATTTGAGGGTATATATAGGCCCAGACATGTGGAGTTTAGGCCTTTCAGATTTAGTGGATATCCAAAGACCACATGAATCATCTCAACCTGTCTTTCTTTCTATAGAAAGGCTGGAAGCCTTTGTGGTAAGATTAGGGGTAAAATAAAGGTGCCCATTATCATGACTACTACTTAACTTAATGATAGGAATGCTAATTATAACAATTAGGACAAGAAAAGAAATAGAGGGAATATACATATGGAAAGAGGAAAAAGAATGACCATTTTTTGTAGAACATATGGTAGTCTATCTAGAGAATCCTAAAAAATCAATGAAATTTAATCAAAACAATGAATAAATTTAGCTAAAATGCGTGATACAGGGGCAGCTAGGTGGCACAGTGGATAGAGCACCGGCCCTGGAGTCAGGAGTACCTGAGTTCAAATCTGGCCTCAGACACTTAACACTTACTAGCTGTTTGACCCTGGGCAAGTCACTTAACCCCAATTGCCTCACTAAAAAAAAAAAAGAACAAAAAAAATGCATGATACAAAAGAAATCCATAAAAAGTATGGGCATTTCTGTTTATTGCCAATGAAACCTAGCTGGAAGAGAAATTCCATTCAAAATGACTATAGAATGTAAAAAAAAAATACATTAATGATGTACTCAGTATTAGGCATGTCTAATTGAAATTATATATATATATATATATAACATTATTCTAAATTCAAGCATTTTCCAGCTTAGAGATATAAATGTAAAATCTGAAATAGTACCCTAAGCTCTGAGAGACCAAGGTCAGCAATCAGTCATAAAAATACAATGACCAGGAGCAGCTACGTGGTGCAGTGGATAAAGCACCAGCCCTAGATTCAGGAGGACCTGATTTAAAATCCAACCTCAGACACTTGACACTTACTAGCTGTGTGACCCTGGGTAAGTCACTTAACCCCCATTGCCCCATGCAAAAACAAAACAAAATAAAACCAAACCAAAACAAAACAAAACAAATACAATGACCAGTCATGATTCTACAGGCTTGATGATGAAGCATGTTACCCATTCAATAAAGAGACCTCTTGGACTGACTTAAGGGGCAAAATAAGACAGGAAGCAGTTTGCAGGATTGCTGAATTAAGATTTTACATTTTATTTCATCTCTTAACTGTTCAAATAATTCCTTCCAGGACTGTATCTTCTGAGACTAGGAGAGTGGTGTCATCTTGCTGGTGGTCATCTTATCCAATGGAGAAACTCCTCTTGCTATTACACAGAAATCACTGAGGAATCCAGGAGCTCTGATCTCTTAAACGCACTGGTTTGCCACCAAGGCTCAATATGTCATATCCCTCTCAGGCTCACTGAGTGATCGGCTATGCTCTGCAAGAAATATAAAGAGAAATGGCACCTGGGGACCCAAGGATCATACTCGTCACAGCCATGATTTATCAGCCATGTACTCACCAATGCCATGATATCAAGGTAGGGGAAGGGCATTTGCTGTCCCTCATCCCTCACTAGAAGTTGAGGGAGAAAAAGTCACTTGATACATGGGAGAGTTGAAGGATGAGAGAGAGTAAGAAATTGTTTCTACTTGTTAACTAATATAGCTTCCTGCCTCTGTCATAGGATGGAGAAAGACCTAGTGACCATTCAGGGTTCTCTGCATCATATCAAAGTATCGATTCCTCCTAGCATGAAGTAATTTATTACCCTGGAAGTAGCTGGAACACAGGCTTATCACTCTATGGGGTGAGCTCTAGCCAGAGCCGACCAAGGGCAGCCTGATTTTCAGCCCCCTAATTTTATTAGGATGAAAGGAACTGATAGATTTGTGCCACCAGAAGAAGCAACTATAGAAAGACCCAATCCTGCTGGAGAGGAAACAGTATGGTGTGCTAGGAAGCATCAAGAGACACTAATTCTAGTACCAGCTGCCATTATTTTACTCTACATAGTGCTAGACTTGGAATCAAAGAGATCTGAATTTGAATCCTGCCTCAGGACAGTCCCTCCTTCTCAAGGAGCTTACAATTTAATGAAGGGGACAACATCTACACAATTGTGTTCTAATAATCTATATATAGGATAAATTTGAAATAACCAACAGAGTCAAAACAGTAGAATAAAGGGGAATTGGGAAAGGTTTCCTATAGAAGGTGAGGGTTTAGCTGGGATTTGAAGGAAGTCAAGGAGGTGAAGATGAGGAAGGAGAGAATTCTAGGAATGGGGGACATCCAGGGATGAATTCACCTCAGGTGGAAAAAAGGGTATGCCAGCCTTCTTGTTTATATGTATGGAGAGGACAATAATTATTCACCTCCTAAGTAGGAGGTGTTGGAGTTCTAGATAGGGTTGAAGCTCCAGGAACTCTGGGTGGAGGCTGCAGCCAGAAGTGTATTCAATTTTAAACTGGATTTCAGATTCCTGGTGGAAGATGTGGCCCAGAGAAGTTTACAGAAATAGCAATATCCTCAAACTTCCCTTTAGTCAGCATTTAATGGTCAGGGAAAAAAAAAAAAAGTATTTACTCCATCTCCACACCAAGGGAACAAAGACTACAGTTTAAAATTTGTCATTGGACAGAGAGGGTTGAATCTAAAAAGCCACCTACCAGGAACATTTTAACAGGGCCTGTACTTTCCCCAGGTAGTAAAATGAATGCTATTAATGTTCTTATCTCATCTCCAGGCAGAAATTGGGAGTGCAGCCAAAGGATGATTTGCAGAATTGATTTAACCTTGCAGCGAGGGCTCATCTCTTGAGAAAGGGGGGCAACTTCCTCATCTATACCAGGGTCAGCTTGTTCTCACCCTTTGCTTGTAGACAACTTTTAAGTGTTACAAATGATCACAGAAATGTTTATTTTGAAATGTTCCCTTGAATATCCCTGGCTTGTCAAAGAAGGCAATTCCTCAGACTACTGTTAGGAGTCAGGACCTTTGCATCATTTATGCATTTACTGGGTGTCTTTCTTGAACACAGCAATAATAGTCACTTGTCTGGTAACAAGCCGTCCCTTTTAATTGTGGATGGCGTTTCTCCCCCAATTTTCACTAATCCTCCTCTGAGATTTCCATCTGCCCTGGAAAATTTGTGAATATGTTTTTACCTGGAAAAATCTCTGGAAAGTCATGATAGTCTAAGCCTTGGCTTCTCATGCCCCTCATCCAGAAAGTGCTGCCACAGAGATGAAAGACGGAAGCAGATGCTATCCCAGAGATCACCAGTTGCTGATGTGTTTGGATCTTATAGTTTTAGGACTGTTTTTGAGGCTTCTGGGAGAGAGGAGCTTGAGGTCAGAAGAAATGGTCATTCTGTTTACCCACTCCATATGGGTATATCCAGATGTCCATATGCCCAGATAGGCTCCTGAGCTTTGACTGCTGCCTCTTGTGACCCTTTCTCTGAAATCTAAAGACTATTAGTTGTAGATAACTGGAATTAAAAACTGAGGAACAGGCTTAATCCCTGTCTGGTATAGGCATGGTTTTGGAAGGGCATTTGGATCTCTTTAGAAAAAAGGCAGGAGGGGCAGCTAGGTGGTGCAGTGGATAGAGCACCGGCCCTGGATTCAGGAGGAACTGAGTTCAAATCCAGTCTCAGACATTTGACACTTACTAGCTGTGAGACCATGGGCAAGTCACTTAACCTTCATTGCCCTGCAAAAAGAAAAAGAAAAAAGGCAGGAAAAGCAGTCACTGACAAGTATGAAATTTCTGTAAACAGAGCATGAATAAACACATGGAGAAAAAGAATATGTATCTATATATATGCACATATATGGAGCAAGTATACTCACTTTCTTGGAGTAAGACTTGTCACATCACCTCAGGTTTTTAGGGGTAACCCTGAAGGATTAGAAGTTTTTTCTTAAGCGTTCTCATTCTGAGTGTGTTCCTCCCCCTGTTAATTGTTACTAAGGTCTCAATTCTATTTAACCAATTAATAGCAATTAGTTTTTGCAAAAGGATTTTTATTTTAGAGATATACAAAAACAAAAGGACAATATCTCTGGGGGCATACTCTCCCCTATGCCACTGTCCAGGGAGAGTGGGCTCAGATTTATACTAGTTTCTACATAGCATTGATAGCACCAAATTCATGTACAAATGTGACATCACCACTGGATAAGTCTTTTTCTCAGTAACTAGTGGGCAGGGCTTGATGGTCACTCCTTGATACTTAGGGCATTAATACTAGGGCTAACTGCAAACGTAGGCATGGATTCTGACTCTTAGACTTCTGGAATCCCAGATTCCCAGACTACCAGTTTCCTGGAGACTCAATGTCCTGTGTGTTTTTAAAATTATTGTGGCTACTGTATTTTAAAAAATTAATTGATTGCTAATTCTATATTAATGGCTATTGCATCCATTTTGGCAGTAAGCATTTATTATTAATTAATATCATATATGGCAGTAAGGAATTGACTGCATGTCTCCTTAATGTCTCATAGTCTCATGCCTTCATATCTACATAGTCCTAAGAGGAAGACCACACACCAAGAGACAGCATTCTGAGCCAAGGGACAGGGTCAAGGGAATCAAGAGAGAGGAAGCCTCCCGTGGTCAAGGGTTTTATCCTCTTTTGATGGAGGCAGGTCATACATAGACAAAGCTATTTGGTTAGCATCATCCAATTCCATTGGTTGATATGACTTGAGGGTGGTCCAAATTAAAATGAACTCTAAAATGACATAAGGGAGAAGAGACCCTTGCTGAAGGGCAAAGTCCAGTATCTAGGTGTGGTTTAATCCCATCAGTTCACTGAACTAGACAAAAAAATCAATCTCCATTTCTTTTGTTCCCTTGGGCTTGTCCCAGAACTTCCTCAAGAACTGGACTTTGGAGGGGGGTGGGGAGAGCAAGGACTGAAACTGATCTCTGGGTCCCCCCAAGAAATTCATTATTAATAATTATTTTCTCACACCTGACCTTTCAGAATTTACAGGCTAGATTACCAGAAATAGTTACAGAATGTCTATGCATGCTCCAAAGTTTCTTCAAGACAAATCTGCTACATATCATCACAATTCTCTGGGAAGCAGGCTCCCCAGCCTGTTCCATGAAGGGAGCTGCATCAGTGGTGCACTGTGCATGTCCTAGTCCCCATGTATGCATGTAGGTATGCATGTATATGTATGTGTGTAGGTATGTGCATATACTCTAGTGCAGTGAGGTGGCAACAGAGAAAGTACTGAACCTGAAGTCAGAAAGACCTAAATTTGAATCCTGCCTAGCTGTGTGACCCTCAGCAAGTTACTTAATGTCTGGCTGCCTCAGTTTTCGCATCCATAAAAAAGGGATAATAATAGCACCTACTTTCCAGGATTGTCATAAGGCTCCAATTAGACTATATATGGAAAATACTTTGTAAACTTTAAAACATTATATAAATTTTGGTTTTTATTATAGGATATATACATATACTCCTAGATCTTTTGCCTTGAGGCAAAAGTAAACCACCAAGATTGGGAAAGGGGGATCTGTGCTACCTGTAGGGTCTCTACTCATTGAACCATCTGCTACAAAGAAAACTGTTCACTAAATT
Source organism: Dromiciops gliroides (assembly GCF_019393635.1). Classification (NCBI taxonomy): domain Eukaryota; kingdom Metazoa; phylum Chordata; class Mammalia; order Microbiotheria; family Microbiotheriidae; genus Dromiciops; species Dromiciops gliroides. The sequence goes on along the minus strand of NC_057863.1, from coordinate 269,215,814 downwards.
AATTCGACATGCAGGTGATGATGGTCTACACCTCCAGTTGAAGTTCAAACATCCATACCTATTCCCATTTGCTACCCCCTTACTTTCCATGTTACTGGTGGGACCTACCTTAAAGGGAAATACACTCCATAAATGCTGCAAGAGAAAACAATTTTCCATGCATTCTTTCCATGTGGGAGCCTTCCCATTCAATCCTTGGGAATTAATTTTGGAAAGGTTTTTGTTTTTTATTGCTTTATCTCCTGTTATTGGAATTTGTTTTTTATTGTCTTTCAAAAGGTTATTTTAATCCTCTCTTGTGAGTTGTGTGGTGGGTAACCAGAATGACTGCTTATTCCAATCTCTTTCTCCCAGAAGACTTCAGAACAAATTCCCAGAAATCTGAGTTTCAAACACATCAACTGGGGAACTCTGGGATAGCATTTGCTTGGGTGTCTGAGCCTCATAGCAGGGCTGTCCTGGCAAGGAGCCTAGGAAACCAGGGCTGCACTATAATTCTTTTTCTCTGCCTGTCCTGCTTCCTGGAGAGACCCTGGTAGTCCCTGAGCTATGTGTCAGCAGTGGCTTACCCTCCCCATTGCACCTATGATATCATGGAAGGTTGCCCTTTAAAGCTTCTCTCTCTCTCTCTCTCTTGCTATAGAAAATCCAAAGATCAGCTAATATATAAAGGAATAGAGATCCATGATGGGAGTATCCATACAGCTTAAGTGATATCAGTTTGATGCACTGATATTTGGCTTACCAGGCACCAGAGGGTGACTAGTGGAATCTACCAAACTGGTACAGGACTCCTTCTCCCAAGAGCCCCAGCCTGAAGATGGGCCTGCACCATTGCACACTGGAGAGTGACATTGAAACCCTTCCCCCAGTGGCCTCCCTTTGCGTCTGCCCACTTAGATTTTTATTACCTAACAATGATGCTGTATGTATAACTGATAGTGGTGGACCAAAGAAGAATAGAAAGATTTGCATATGTGTAGGCTGCCAGACTTTGAACAAGAGAAGTAGACCAATACACTAAGGTATGAGTTCAGGATGTCCAGGACTGTATTCCAGGTAGTCTGTGGTTCTCATTCTTGGATTTATGGAATGAATGGTATAATATACTCATGGCCAAGGAACACAAAGAAAAGAAAATTTTATGAGCTCAGCTGAATTTTTCCCAATTCCTGTGTATACCATAAGACATCTAGTGGCGAAGCTAGGTGACTTTAATGATTGGAATGACATCACCTGCTGGAGGCTTACTATAGGAAAGCTCCACCATGAGGAGAATGCCTCAGAGGGCAAGGTCATGCGTCTTTTCCTTGGCATCAGGAAGTGACGTTTGCTCATGAGTACTGTCTATCAAGGCTACCAGCCAATCAACTTGAGGAGCCCATTTCTGGGAGGAACACACGAAGTAGGGAGCAGATGCTGGGGGAAGAGTTCTCATTCTTTGGGTTCCTGACTTCACCGTGGTGGAGGAGAGAGACTCCAGAGGACTTCACAGGGGAAATGAGGAAAGATAGGATTGCCAGGCTGTAGGAATTCTGTTCTCAATCTTTCTCTTTCTATCTTTCAGTTAGAACCCATATTTAGAATTTTAAATTACACATGGCACAATTAAAAGAGCTCTGAGCCTATAGTCATAAAGAACTGAGTTTGAATCCAGCCAACCTCAGATATCTATTAGATGTGTGGCCCTTGGCAAGTCACTCTTTGCCTCAGTTTTCTGAACTATAATATGGGGATAGTAGTAGTAGTAGGCCTCTGCCAATCACGGACGACCATGGATCAGTGCCTTAAAGAGCCACAGGCCACAGTGTGGCTGTGCAGTCCGATATGGGAGCTGCAGCTCCTGAGTGACTTATAACCCGTAACTGCCACATCCTGTGTTGTATCTACCCCATGAGGAGTAGCTGGAGTGTCCTCTCCAGGGTGCTGGCCTGGGCAGATCAATATGGAAAACAAGCTGTTGCCCATGCAGCAGGTTTTCCCTCTCCACAACATTGGTGGATCTAAAGGAAAGGCAGAGCCAGTACAGTTTGGCACCAGTGCCGCTGCAGGAGTTTGCCAGAGGGATGTGATGTCCAACATCCAACTGCCTAAGGGACTCTGACTCCTGATTTTTCCTCAGGGTTAACTCCCGAAGCCTTTCCCATAGATGGGTATAGATGCAAGGCAGCGGAGGTTTAAAATCAGGGTTTCCTTCCCCTATGCAGGTTGCCTGCCAAGGCTAACAAGCCCCACCTGCCTGAAGAGACTGGTTTTAAGGTGCCAGTGACTCACCTTCACCCCTTCTCCTGTTAGTAGAAACAGTTCCGCCACGAGAAGGCCAGGAGTTGGGCTTCAGTTGTCGGAGGCTATTTGAGGCACACACCACTGGAGCATTTTATAGAGAGTGGGAGCTTATCCCCAATCCCACCCCAGCATGACAAACCTTTGGAACCAATATGGGGATAAATACTATCTATCTCTCAAGGTTGTTGTGAGGAACAAATGAGACATTTGTTAAGTGTTTATCACAGTACCTGACACATAGTAAATACTATATAAATGTTAGCCACCACTACCACCACCATCACTCTGGGCAATTTCTACTTTCTAATAATTGATGGAAAATTAGTCTATAACATAAATGATATGGAAGTGTTGGTTTGTCCAGTTGACTTCATTGTGTTTGGAAAGACAATGGAAGATTAGGAGAGACTGGTGAAAGTGTTGAAATGGTTGAAAGAAGTCAATTTGAAGCTGTCAATTGCATTTGAAGCAAAATTCCAAGTATGGACTTTGCAACAGTTTACTGTATTATAACCAGTGATAAATTAGATACTGCATGTTAGAGATGGGTAGCTATACAGTATCATCCAGGGAATTACATATTGAATGGAGATGCTCTGTTGTGAAGGCCAAATGACAATTAAACTAAAGTGACACTGAAATAAAGTTATATGTTATTTCTTCCTAGGGATCTGGGCTACAATCCAGTGAAATGTGGGTTAGAGCTTGGGATTTCTACCACATGGCATGTCAGTAGAGTATACAGACCTTGTTTCATTGAACCAACATTATCTCAGTTGTCTGTGAATGATTGAAAACAAGAGCATATGGCTGACAAAGGACTAACAGAAGTGATACAAGCCAAGAAACAATGCGGTGATGCTAAAGGACTCAAGTTAAAACTAAACCCAAATCCCATCTTTTATAGGAAGTCTTTCCCAATCCCTCTTAATTCTAGTGCCTTCCCTCTGTTATTTCTTGTTCATCCTATATATTACTTGCTTTGTATATATTTGTTTGCATATTGTTTCCCTCATTAGATTGTAAGCTCCTTGTGGGCAAGGACTATCTTATGCCTCTTTTTATATGCCCAACACTTAGCATAGTGCAAGACACATAGTAGGTATTTAATAAATGTTTATTGTTTGATTGATCAAACTTCCATTCATGAGAAAGAACTTTATTCTTTCTACAATGGCAAAAGTTGGAGCTATTGCAATGGGATGATGTACTGGACTGTTGCTGATCCCATTCATAGTGCCAGAAGGTACTTGATGCTATCCAGAGAACATTTGCTTGGATGAAGAGAGGAATTGATAATCTACAAGGAATCAATTTTACTGGCTCAAAATGGCAGGGGATATGCCTAAGACATATGAAACTTGTATACGATATATATAGGTTAATGTGATGCCAATTTATGCTGCATGTTTGGAGAATATAAGCAACAGCAAACCTTTGGAATTTGCCTGCATTGACTTTTTGGAGAGATAGTAGGAACATAAGTCATATCTCCATGGTAACTGATTATTTCACCAAGTATGCACTAGTATGCCCAAAGAATTCCTCAGAACCAGAAAGTAGCCATGGTTGTTATTATGGGAGAAACATTTCTTAATGTATGGATTCCCTACTAGCTTCTATTATGACCAAGTCAGAGACTTTGACAGAAAGGAAATATTAGCTTTGGCAGGTGTCAAGAAGTCTAGAACTACACCAGACCATCCCTAAGGAGATTCATAGACTAAGCATTTCAACTGCATGCTGCTGAACAAGTTAGGATCCTTGAAACCAGGACAAAAATATTGGTTTAATATATAGCATTTCTAGTTACATGTAGAGATAGTTTTGTTTTGTTTTGTTTTGTTTGTTTTTTTTAGTGAGGCAATTGGGGTTAAGTGACTTGCCCAGGGTCACACAGCTAGTAAGTGTTAAGTGTCTGAGGCCAGATTTGAACTCAGGTCCTCCTGACTCCAGGCCCAAGACTCTATCCAATGCGTCACCTAGCTGCCCCCATATATAGCATTTCTAATACAAGCATGTAACTACTGGGAGTAATGCCACTGGCTAGACATCATCCTTGCTTATGTTTGGCAAGAGCCATCTACCTATTCACTTGTGCTTTGGAGTTTTTGAGGTTGGAGATGATGCAAATACATCCAGTACATCTTTTGGCTGAGAGAGAATTGACAAAGGAAGCTTACCAATAAATCATGACATTAGCTCAGAAGCCCTATATTAAAAACAAACAGTACGATGCCCAAAGGTAACGTGGAGACAGAGTTCTGTTAAGAAACTCTAGAGTTTAAGGACACACAAGTTAGCAGACTGATGGAAAGCTTATCTGTACACTTTTAATGAGTGACTAGACAATTTGCCTGTTTATATTATAGCCCCAGAGAGTAGAAGAGGCCATATCAAAACAATTCTTTACAACCATATATTTCCCAGAAGGACAGTTAGTTGGGTTCTCTGACGAGTAAGGAGAGAAGTGATAGACAAGTAAAGAGAGAGGTGAACAAAGGAGAGACTGTCCACAGATTGTAAGAACAGATATTAGCACTGAAAATAATGTTTCCAGTGAAGGAGAACTTGTGTACCCTTACCTGATGACTTGGCTATAAATAAAGAGGAATCCCAGTTCAGACAGGAGAAGACTGAAACCAGAGGCAATTCCTTTCTTGCCTAGAATGTCAGCTGTACTTTATGGTAAAAAGACAACACATGAAAAAATGGAAATACCAATGACCAACCTGACCCTTTTACACATTCAGTTTTAGGGGAACAATATGACAGTGATGATGATGATAAATCCATACCATTGACCACTTTATAGATAGAGGCAGGTGGATCAGCAAGTCACAGAATGGCTAGATCCATTTGATTTGTGCTTAGACTAATTTATGATGTTGTAGGTGAGTTAGAAGTAGTTGTATCTAAAGATAGGTGACAATACTAGATTGCTTATCAGAAGCTGAGGGGGCTTCTCTGCCCCTGCTAAATCCTGGTCTAGAGTAATTAATATTGGCATGGATAGAAATTAGGGGAGAGGTTTGGATCTCTATAAAGAGGTGGGAGACACATTTTTGTTTCAGCCAAGTTAAGTCTCGAAGAACAGACAGTTAGACCCTTAGGGCAAGAAGAACAGATGTTGATTCCTTTTGGAAATCCCAAACATGATAGAATCATATTGGAATCATACTCTAGGCAAGTTCAAGCTTCCATAAATAGGAAAACTTATAAGCAGGGAGAGAATATACATATATAGCTATGTACATATATATATGTACATATATCTTTCTATCTTTCTTCCTGGAGTCAAACTGAGTCAAGACCATCCTATAAATAGTCTTTCCAAATCTGACAAGGATAACAACTCGCATTTGTGTGTGTACATCTTTCTAGTTTGCTGTATTTTCCTCACTATAACCCTGTGAGGCAGTGGCTATTATCAGTGAGAGGCAGGGTTGAAGGCTACATTTTGAATTAGGAAGACCTTGGTTTGAATTCTGCTTTTAACATGTACTAGATGAAATTTACTAGATTTACTTTGACAAGTCACTTAATTTTAAATTTTAATTTTAATGCTCCAAGTAACTGTTTAAAACTCTTAAGTTGCAGAGAAGGTGCCAAATTAGATTGATGTAGGGAATTTATTCAGACAGGAATTCCCTATACCAGGCCAGAAATGACCAGGTTTCCTATTCTTATCTTACTGATGAAGAAACTGACTTTGAAGGTTTCTGGGCTAATGTCAGAGTAGGGACCCTAACCTGTATCACATTCTGGGTCCACCCTGCAGAATTTCATCTCAATGCCAAAGAGAATCCAAACCAATGAGGCAGAACTATGGAAGGCCTACAATCAGGATCCAGTTAGAACTGGCTCCTAAGGGCTGGTTATTTAATTTTCATCATAAGAATTTACATCTTGGAAATCAGCAAATGCTGATTAATAAATAAATTAATTAATTAACAGAGCATGATTTATTGTTTTATTGATTATCTAGACTTAATAAAGTGACAGAGAAAATGTTAATAATACAGATTAAACTTAAAAGTGTGTTGTAGGTACATTTCACTCCTGGAGAGCTAGTTATTAAACATTTACCAGCCCATCAATGAAAGAACCCTTGAGCTTGGATTTAACCTCTGAGCCAGCTATTTATCCACTAGACCACGGGCCTCCCTCACTCTCTCTTCTCCCTCATTTTCAGCCTCTCAAAATAATTTTGATCCATGGGATAGAATTGAAAGCTCTGGTGAAGTCATTTAAGGCGAATAGTTTCTTCATTGCTACCATCTCATTATTGGACAGTGATATTTTTGTAACCATCCCTAACTATATTAAGACAGTTTAACTGGACCATCTTTTCTAAGTAAGCCCCTCTTTCAGGACAGGCAAAAAGTATGTATAAATTCCAAACCTGAGGTTGAATTCAAACTTTGGTCCTCTTTGTAGTCAAATGGCCAGTGGAGTCTACTCACTGGTTTTATACAAACACACACACACACACACACACACACACATATAGATATCTATATTTATATATGTGTGTATACATACATACTGCTATCTGGGAGTTTGTTTATATCTATGTATTTGGATGATTTAAATCATTCTCCTTTGGAATTTATTTTAAAAAAAACACCACAATTTCTCTTTTGGGTCCCTGCTATTTGTGCACTCTGCTTTAAGCTATGATAAATTTAGAATTATTCTTAAGACACACACACAGCATTTTGCATTATCCTGATTGCACTAGTTTACTTGCAACAATCTTAAGATATTGAAAAGTCAGAAATCACAAATTTCACTTTGGCTCTGCCATTTGGATTTTGTTTGTAATCCCCTCAATATTGTTTTGTTCTTCATAAACTGCATTTTTAAACATTGACAAAGACAGCTAGGTGTTGAAGTGGACAGAGTGCTGGAGATAGATTGAGGAAGAATCAAGTTCAAATCCACCCTCAGATACTTACTAGTTGTGTGACCTGAGCAAGTCACTTAATGTCTCTGTGCCTCAGTTTCCTCATCTATAAAGTGGGGACGATTATAGCACATACCTGCAGGGTTGTTGGGAGGATAAAATGAGAAAATATTTGTAAAGCACTGGCAAACTTAATGAACCATATAAATGCTAGCTATTACAAATTTAATTTCTGATCTTTGGTAAATATCTAGAGAGCTTGGTTTTGTGATGAAAAATGGGATTTCCCAGATACTCAAAGACCCACCTGGAGATTAATCTAGACTGATTGAATCAAGTGAGAGTGATTGACTGCTGATTAGCCTACTTTAAGTCAACTGGATTGTAATCACACCTGGCTATCCCTTAAGAAGGTATTGTTCTCAGAAGCTAGACTGTGAACTCAACTTGAGAACACCTTCAAAACCAATGGATTTGGATGACACCAACCAATCAGCTTGAAGCAGTGTGTAAGGACTGCCTCTGTTCCAGACCTATAAAAAGCTTCCACAATCAGCTTGCTGGAGAGTTCCTGATTAAAGCAGGCTGTGGCTGGAACTCTAGGCTAGATAGACTTTTTCTTAACTTTCTGAACTCCCTGTGAATACCTGTATACTTTAATAAATGTTTAATGCCCAAAGACTGGTGCTGAAGTTTCTAAATTAAGGCAACCACAATTTAGATTTTAAACATCACAGTTTCATATGTTAAAGACAAACAACTATACGGTTGAACTTGTGCTATTCAGTTAATTTTATTAGGGATTTCTTGGAATCAAAATAGGAAACGGGATTCAGACTTCCCTCCAGGATATATTCTTAAGCACCTAGGACTCTTGATGGACTCAGTTTTTCACTGGAGTTTGGATGAAGGAGTTGGATTAGCTGATTTGAAAAATTTATACTATGTAGAATCATAGTATAATCAAAAAATATTATAGTTGTAAGAATTTCTACTGTGTGCTTATTATATCATAAGCAACTAATAACAGGAAGAAAAATGGTAACATTTACCATCAAAACCTAACAACTCTACTGAAGGCAAAATGTTAGTCCAAACCTACAAAATGGACAATAGAGATACAAACAAGCCCTGGTTAATGAATTTGCTAGTTGCTTTCCTCTATTCTAGTCAATTGGCCAGAATTTTGTTTTTAGCAATGATACCACCTCTGGGAAAAATCTTGTTTCCAGACTATTCAGGGAGTATGATGACATATATAAATCCTTTTCACTTGACTTTGCAAAGGCAAAATTGCTAATTTTCTTTCTTTTTTTTTTTTGGTTTTGTTTTTGCGGGGCAATGGGGGTTAAATGACTTGCCCAGGGTCACACAGCTAGTAAGTGAGGCCAGATTTGAACTCAGGTACTCCTGAATCCAAGGCCAGTGCTTTATCCACTGCGCTACCTAGTTTCCCCCAAATTGCTAATTTTCAAGAGAGAAAAACCTAGAATTACTGAGATTGGGGTGCCAACAAGAACTGTGTGATGGAGAAGGGCATGCCTTAGACTAGAAGGGTTGAGAGGATCAATCAGTGACTCCTATTTAAGAGGCCCCAGGGAAAACAAAGGCAAAAATGAAACAGTTCCTGACCTCAAGGAGCTTACATCATATCAAAATGAAGAATTTAATCTATACTCTGCATTTTTATGGCTTAGCCAAACATTTTTATTACTTGTGTACACACGGGGAGAATTACACTATGTATGTCTCACAGACATTCTACAATCCCATGGAATATGGCTGATCAATTTATAGTCTTACAATTGGGTTATGAAAGGCTATGGGCTAGACCTGTCATTTTAGGTAAGTCCCAAGTGAGGACCGCTCCCGCCCAACTATCAATGCTAGTCAGTACCTTCTCTGTAATTTATAATCTTAAAGAATTTCGTAGAGCACTGAGGGGTTGAAGTGACATGTTCTGATGTGTAAATTTTACAAGATCCATGTAATATTTTTTTCATTGTTAATCTAGTTTTAAAGCCCAAATCCAAATTTCTAAGTGCCATGTGCAGAAGATCTCTAAATACACTCATAAAATGGTATGGTTGTGTTTTATTTTGTGCTTGTGTAGGAGGAGGGTGTATGTGGGGTGGGGTTGGGGGGAATACTAGGATAAGGCCATTCATTGCTCATCTATCTGGCATTGATCATTACTAGGAAAGCAACTCCCAGTTTTCTTCCATTTTTGTATTTCAATTATTATCTACATATTTAGTGATGGTTGCTATTAAACTAATAAATGTAAATTATATTTATCTTTCTTCCATGACCTTCACTTTTGCTACAAATAGCTTAATTTTTTAATATTTGAAAGCAGTTCTAAAGAAAAATAATTGAGGCTTCTGAAGGTGAGGAAGATAGACCCAGGGACATGTTGGTAAATGTTGAACAAGCTGCTCTTGGGAAATAAATATAGCCATAATACACTTTTAGTTGGTCTTCATTATTAACGTTTTCTCCATCACTTTCTTTGTTGTTGTTCAGTTATTTCAATCGTGTCAAATTCTTCCTGACCCCATTTGGGCTTTTCTTGGTAGAGATACCAGAGTGGTTTGCCATTTCCTTCTCTGGCTTATTACACACGAGGGAACTGAGGCAAACAGAGTTAAATGACTTGCCCAGCCAGATTGGAACTCTGGAAAGTGAGTCTCCCTGACTCCAGGCCCAGCACTCTATCCACTGTGCTACTTTCTTTGGTCTATATAATCAACCAAACAACAAATCAAACTTCATTTTGTAGTGTCTTCTGATTTCCAAAGTGTAAATGCAAACAGTGAAAATTTGACTATCACCATGGTAGATTTATGGGAGGTCATAGTATGGACAGGCATAAATGAATTGTGAGCTGCTTCAATGCATGGAATACATTTATGAGGTCACAGAGATCCAATGGATGTGGATTAAAGTCCCAGTTCTATCATGTCACCATTGTTGTTGTTGTTAGATTAGCTGTAGTGTTATCATCCTAGTAGTTGTGATATAGGAACAACAGCAACAGCAGCAAGAGTAATACCACAATCACTACCACCACCACCACTACTACCATTTATGTAGTGTTATAAAGTTTGCAAAGCACTTTAATCCTCATAACAACCTTATGAAGTAATTTTCTTTCTTTTTTGGGGGTGGGGGTGGGGCAATGAGGATTAAGTGTCACACAGCTAATAAGTGTCAAGTATCTGAAGTCGGATTTGAACTCAGGTCCTCCTGAATTCAGGGCCGGTGCTTTATCCACTGTACCACATAGCTGCCCCTTGATTTTCTTATTCTCATTTTGCAAATGAGGAAACTGAGGCTGAGAAGAATTAAATGATTTGCCTACCATCACACAGGGGCATCTAGATGGCACAGTGGATACACTATCTGGCCTGAAGTCAGGAAGACTCATCTGGAGTGTAAGTCTGGCTTCATACATTTACTGGTTGTGTGATCCTGGGCAAGTCAATCATGTTTGCCTCAGTTTTCTCATTTGTAAAATGAGGAGAAAGAAATGGCAAAGCATTCCAGTATCTTTGCCAAGAAAACCTTAAATGGGGTAAAGGCATTCTTACATTTCCTCAAGGTATTTCATGTTTTGTCTTTCAATTCTGTCTCGGGAGCTAGTATGCAATAGCTATATACCACGTTGAAATATTCTAAAGAGATTATGTTTTTCTCTCCTTTCTTCCCTTTGCCTACCAGTATCTACTCCATGATGCTTTGTTTGTTCTTATCTCTGCAGCTGGTGCTCCTCAGAACACCTCTTCCCCTCCCCTAATCTCACTTACAGGTTGGGTCCCCTGAGTTAGGATGGAGGTCACAACCCAGGTTCAAGGTACTCTCAGTCTATACTCATACCACTATAGCTTATGAGTTCATAATCCCCTTTAACAGTCATCCAGGGGATATGATCAGATCGAAGTAAAAAGCATTTACTGATATTCTCTACAAAATATTCCTTCCATAAACCTGAGACACAAGCTCTTTTAACCAGCCAGTAGTTGTTGCCTTAGAATTCCATCCAGCTTGATGGAAGAACTTCATACCTCATGATGGGTAACAAAGCTTGGATACTGCTTTGTGCTTCTTTGATGATCCTGACACCACATCATCTCTGTTACTAGCACCTTGTCTTCTGTAATTTCACCAACTGGGCTAAGAGAAAATTGATTGATCCAAGGTATCCTGATCAACTCTCCTCTCCTTTCTTTAGAAGTATATATGGATTCTCATTTTTGTTAGTACTTTTCTGAATTTATCTTAAGGGTTTTATTTAATATTAACGGGGAGTAGGGCCTTTGAACTAGTCAGTTGTCAGATTTCAGTTTGTCACTGCTATTTGTTAAATACAAATCATGATGGGGCAGCTAGGTGGCTCAGTGGATGAAGCAGCAGCCCTGGATTCAGGAGGACCTGAGTTCAAATCCGGCTTCAGACACTTCACACTAGCTGTGTGACCCTGGGCAAGTCACTTAACCCTCATTGCCCCCCCCCAATAATACAAATCATGAAGCAGCTGTGAAAATGGGCACGGGACCCCCTAAAACTCCTATGAGAGCTTAGCCATATTTATTGAGGCGGCATTTCTTTGGAAGCTGGTAGAGAACTAAAATTCTTTTCCTTGTATTTAGTAAACTTTGGGGTAAAACTTTTGGGGAAAAAAAAGGTTTTATATGATGGCAGTCTTTGAATACTGAAGAGCCAACACCCTAACTAGATTTTTTTTTTCTGTAACTCCAAGAAATTCTGACAAGTGGCAGAAGCATGAACTTTTCCATTCCAAAGTAACTAAATGTCTGGACTCCTGCAGGGATTCCAGGCAGACACTTATCCCCAAGGTCTGCCCAGCGTGTAAACTATCATTCTGTTGGATATAGACCCTGAGATTCAGTATGTTTTTGAACAAACTTGGCTGACCTTTAGCATTTTTTTTTCTCTCAGAATTCTCTGAATTACAAAGTAGGAGAGGAAGAGTCTGATATGTGTGTTGTGTGACTGCTGTTCCTTCACTAGCAAATGTAGGCAGATGAACTAGAGCCCTGACGACCATATTATCTTCACATAATCTTCTGGGAAAGAGATCCCACTAGCTGCATGAAGCATATCTGAGCTAGCAGGATCTGTGGCTCCTGGAGCCCAGAGCGCCTTCTAACTTTGCCTTGTGAATCATTTTAGGTTAACAGTTCATTGTGAGGATGCTATTGTCTAAAATAGCCAATCAATTGGGTAAAAACCAAATAACAAGTAAACAAAAAAACAAAAAAACCCCGAAGAAAACATAGGATTGACTGTAAAGACAAAACAGCAGACCTTTGTGAAAGTTTGTGAAGGAGTCTACCACTCCCACATAAACGCCAGCAAATATCTGAAAAGGGACCCTGGTGGAGCAATTATAAAGAAAACCTAAGAGATATGAAAATGAGCTCCCCTAGAGTCCAAAACAGCATGAAAAGATGGCAAAGGAGCTGGTGGAGCCTGGGAGAGGGGCCAGAAAAGCCAGCTCCAGTTCCCATAAATGCCCAAAGCTAATTGGCACTCTGAAGAGAAGGGGGATGGGAAGATTGAAATCCAGCATAAACTTCTGTAATTGGGGACCTGAAACCAGATCCCAGCTCTGGCCTGCCAGAGGCAACTCTGGCCAACTCAGGCAGGGCCAACTCCCATAAGTCAAGGAGACAAGGTCTGTCTGGGCACTGGGAGACATAGCAGGAGGCAGCACTGGAGAAGCTTACAGAAAGCCTGAGATCAGCGTAATATCCGACTGAGTGGGGCCTATCAAGTCCATAAAGGGGGAAAAGAATCAACCCCTGATTGATTGGATCGTAATGGTGTTTTAGCACACCCAGATCACCTATGATGGAGATGCCCATGTGGAATATAGCAGAGACTTGTTTCTTGGGCAGCACATCCTTCAGTTGGCCTACCCTGTAGGTGGGAGCAGCCTTTTTTTCTATCAGTTGTATAATTGGAATTGATTGCACCTTTAAAACGACCAGATGGGGACAATCACACTTTCTATCTTTCCAGTAGCATCTAGGAGTAAAAGTCTTATTCAATATGGGAAAGAACCACCTTTCCTTTCCCTTCAAGTCCTGTTGTCCCAAGAAATAGGCCTGGAGTCTTGATCAATTTCCTTTGTTCTTTTCTAGTTCTAGGTAACTGGGGATAGTGGAGTTCTTGGACCTGGGAGCTTGGGTACCTTGGTCACCTTGTCACCGTGGAATACACCAGGCTGAATGTTACTGTTAGTCCAGCAAGGAAGCACTAAAAAGCCAGAGTGCCAGGACATAAGGCCACTGAGGCTCTGGATACAGTGTGACTAACACATAATTTGTTGGTGGTACAGCAGATAAAACACTGACCCTAGAGTCAGGAGGACCTGAGTTCAAATCTCACCTCAGATACTTACTAGCAGTGTGACCCTGGGCAAGTCACTTAACCCCAATTGCCTTAAATATTGTCCTGATATATATCTTGCCACTGGACTCAGATGGCTCTGGAGGAGAGGGTGAGGTTGGTGCCCTTGCATAGACCTCCCTCACTTAAATTCAATTCAGTTTAAATCATGACATCACCCCAATGTCATAGTCCTCTTTGAGAACAAAGGACAAACAACAACAACAACAACAGTGATTAACACAAAAGGGAAACTGAGTTAAGTTGTGAACCTAATCCCCACCCCCTATCCAGAGACCTGGGTAGCATAGGGAAGATTATTTTCCTGAAGGGAAATATTAGTATATTTGTTCCTATTATATTTTTGAAGCAAATATTCCTTTGTAAAAGCTAATCTGACTGTTAAGTGGTTAAATGGAAGTGGGGTGCTTAGACCCCTATAATTGGGGGAAATACAATAGATGGGGGCTTGAGCTAATGGCAAAGATGAGAAACTCCTGCTCCCCAATCTTCCTAAGAGAACCAGAAAATCCTGGACAAGGGGTAGTTGGGGTCGGAGTAAGTAGGAGATTGTTCAAGAAGAATGACAGAGACCTGCAAAGACTGGAACCCTCACTGGATCATCAGGAGTCTGACAGAAAGCAGGTATTGAAGCAGAGGAAAAGGCCAAGTATAAGCCACACTATCTAGAGCTACAATGACAGTGGAATCCAGATTAAAAAAGGAACAAGATTAAACAGGACTTTATTCAATCTGTCTAAGTTCTAGAGAAGGCTGGTCTGAGCACAATGACCCAATTCAAGAACAGAAAGGAGAAATATGAATAAATAGAAGAAATCATGAGATACCTTGAAAATTTTTTGTGGGTAAAGAAAAGCCCAAGAGGCAAACTGAAGATAACTTCACAGGAATCTATGTTTTAATATTTCTTGTTGTCTCATGTAGTCGTTGGCTTCTATTTGGTTCATACTAATTTTCAGGGGCTTTGTTGCTTGGGCAAGATTTTGAACTTCTTGTGCCAAAGTTATTAATTCCCTTTCCATTTTTTCTTTCATAGCTATCATTTCTTTTCCCACATTCCCCTAAAGATCTCATCCCATTTTTAATATTTTTAAAATTTTGAGTTCCAAATTCTTTCTCCCTTCCCTGCCCTTCCCCCACCCATTGAGAAGACAAGAAATATGATGTCAATTGTGGTAAAAAAAATATGAAAGTTTTTTAACAGTCGGTTAGGATAACTGAAAGACGCCAGTTTTTTTAAGGACCACCCTTTTGGGGAGGAGACCAACGGCATGAGCTACGCACGCCAGTCCACCTGCTGCGCACGTCAGACTGCCTGCTACGCACTCGACTTCCGGGGTGCAAGCTTAAAAGACAAGGAGAGAATGGAAGTGGGAGCTTTTTCCTGCTCTGCTGGTCTCCTGACTGTGCTGCACAGACGGTCTCTCTCTCTCCAAAGGTGGCCTTCGGTTTTGGTGAGTTTTTATAAGGAATATAGACTAAGCTTAGACTTAAGACGATTTGTATTGTGTTTCTACTTTCCTATCCTTCTAATCAACATCACCTTGTGACTACCATAACAATAAAAGGTCTATCTAGAAAACCAAAAGCTTCTTCTATTTACTAGTCTGGGAGATAAATTAAGGGAAAGGTTAAGTAGGGGAGATTTATGGTCTAATATCCAATTTTAAATCTCACACAATTATACATGTGAAATCATGTAAAACATATTTCTATATTAGCTATGTTGCTAAAAATAACCAAGAAAAATAAAGTGAAAAAAAATTCTTCCATCTGCACTCAATAGTTCATCATCAATTCTTTCTCTGGAGATGGACTACATTTTTCATCATTGAATCCTTTAAAATTGTCTTGGATCACTCAAGTCTTTCACAGTTGATCATTGTTACTACATTGTTGTTACTGTGCACAATGTTCTCCTGGTTTTGCTCACTTCACTTTGCATCAGTTCATGTAACTCTTACCAGGCTTTTCTGACTCTACCTCCCTTGTCATTTCTTATAACACAATAGTATTCCATCATAGTCATAGAGTGGGGCAGTTAAGAGATAGAGTAGTATTGAGAAAAGAATTGTCACAAGAAAAATATACTCAAACTTTGGAAAGTGTTTCATGAAGGAAGACCTTTAAAAAGAGAAAATATAAGAACCAGGGGTTAGGCTCTAGGGTTGGTGATGAGAGGAGAGGCAGAAGAGTAGGGTCAGATCACTTTAATTATATTATTGGGGTGATCAAATTCTTTCTCTTTTCACACCCTCGTTTATGACTTCAATCTTCTCTGGGCTTCACTCTTGACTCTCCAAACTTTCTTCTTTATTGTGTTCCTATAGCCTTCTCACACTGGAAGACCCCTCTTCCCTTGAATTCTCCTCCTCTGATTGCTTGGTTCTCCAGAACCTCCACTTTAAGGAAAGTGTCCAAATCATCCATGTTCAATACTTCATTCCTCTACAGGTTCCACTCCTATCTTTCCAAATCTCTTTCTCCACCATTGCCTTCCATAACTTCCACTTTTCAGCTTGCTTTCTTTCTTTCTTTTTTTGGTGGGGCAATGAGGCTTAAGTGACTTGCCCAGGGTCACACAGCTAGTAAGTGCCAAGTGTCTGAGGAAGCCAGATTTGAACTCAGGTCCTCCTGAATCCAGGGCTGGTGCTTCATCCACTGTGCCACCTAGCTGCCCCTCAGCTTTCTTTTATATGTTGCTGTTCTTTGTTAGGATGTACATTTCTTGAGGGTAGGGACTATCTTTTTTTTTTCTCTTTGTATTCACCATGATTAGTACTCTTTTGTCACATAAGTGCTTAATAAATGCTTGTTGGCTTAACTTGATTGAACATCCTTCTTCCTTGCAAAGGACAGGGGGCAGAAGTAAAAACAGAGATTTTGATGGAATGTATAATTTACACTTATGAAAGTGACAGTGAATGGGACAAATTCATCAATAAATGGAGAAGGGTAGTAGAACACATTTAGAAAGCACAATTCATTGATATGGTGGTATAAGAAAGACACACTTGAAATATTAATATTCATGCAGAATTAAATGAAGGGCTAGAGAAGAATTTATATTTCTTGAAAGTTAAAAAAAAAAGTAGGGGTAGCAATCATGATCCTAGATAAGGCAGCGGCAATATTAGACATGGTTATGTAGAAAACTGCATTAGAGGTAAAGGCACCAGAGACAATCAAATGATATCAATACCTAATATCTATGCACAAAATGTCAGAGTATTGTGGAAGAAATACTCAATACTCTGTTATTTGGACACAAAACTATTGGATTGAAATTCATTAATCTATTAATTAAATTATTCTAATATTAAATATTTCTGCTTAGAGAGAAATCCAAAGAGACAGAGATCCGAACTGCTTTTGAAAACTTCTTTGACCCAAGCTTCTTTCTAGTCACAAAAAATGTTTAAAAAATAAAGATAAAATTCCAAAATCAAGATGACATAGGAATATAAAATTTAGGTGAGTTTTGATTCATCAAAGATAATTAAATTTTAGAGTACCCTAGAGAATCTTTCCCCCAAAACCATTCAATTCATTCAAGAGTGAGGATAAAGGGTCTGGCCTTAAATAGAGGAATCAAAAGTTTCTTGATCTTAGTCTGATCCTAATAAATTTCTAGGAGGGTTCTTTTTTGGACTAGTCAGTGCTTCCCCTTTAAAAACTGGTTAGACCTTTGAAAAGAATTTCAGTGCCAGAAATTGTTTCAGAATTCATAGTTCAATGAAATTTTGTCATAAAAGAAAGATTGATAAAGTTTCTCATTCAGATTAGGCCAAGGACTTAATACTCAACTACTGTCCTAATATTATTTTTTGGTAATATGTAACCTAAAGAGCGAAGGGTCTGGGGTGGGGGCAGGGAGTGAATTTGTATGCTTCTACATTAAGTAATTGAAGGAAAATGGACAACAAATCTAAACTAATTATGCCCCTTTCAGACCCAGACAAATATAACAACAACAACAAAATCAGAGAAGTTAAGAACCAGAAAAGAAACTTAAAAAAATTTAGATATGATAGACTTCTGGCAATTACTGAATGACTATAGAAAAGTATGACTATTTTCTTAATATGAATGATATCTGTAAAAAATATTTAAAATGTCTTATGGCATAAAATTTTATAAACAAATACAGAAAAAAATAAATATGAAATGCAACCTTAATGACCACAATTCAATAAAAATAGTAATAAATAAAGGACACTTGAAGAAAAAATTCAAACATAAATAAAGCCTAAATACTTTGATCTTAAGGAATTGGTGGGTCAAAGAATAGATCATAGAAACAATAGTTATTTCATCAAAGAGAGTGGCAACAGTCCAACAATATGGCAAAAATTTTGGGATTCAGTCAATTCAATCCACTAATAAGACCCAATTAGAAGAGGCTAATGTGTAATTAAACATTCTAAATGTGGGTTCTAATCTGTTCCCCCAGTTTTGGGGGAAACTGACTAAAATCACTGATAAAACGAGTTTAGGTTTTTAAGGGTTTATTGAAAGATAGAAAGAGAAAGATTGAGAACAGCATTCCTACAGCCTGATAATACTATCTTTCCTCAATTTCCCTGTAAAGTCTTCTGGAGTCTCCCTCCCCTCCACCACAGTGAAGTCAGGAACCAAAAGAGACAGATCTCTCTTCATAGGCTCTTCTTCCTCCTTCCTGTCCCCTCCCAGAAATGGGAGGTTCTTCAAGCTGGTTGGTTGACTGGGCCGGAAGTTCAAAGTTTTTTTTAGATTCTGAGAACCATGCTTTCTTAAGTACCAGCCAGATGTGCTTAGAATCTAGTCAACTAGTAATCCAGTCAAATCAGCCAGTAATCCACTCAGGTGGGCTCCTGAGAATCTGCCAAATCTCATCTATCACATTCCATTATCTTGACACTGAAAAATATGTTCCATTCAAAACTGCAGAATATTTTAGGTAGGTGGGGAGTCCACTTACCAAGATACACAAGAGTTATATGAGCACTATTACATTTAGAATCAATCAATAAACTATTAAA
Organism: Dromiciops gliroides; assembly: GCF_019393635.1. Lineage (NCBI taxonomy): Eukaryota > Metazoa > Chordata > Mammalia > Microbiotheria > Microbiotheriidae > Dromiciops > Dromiciops gliroides. The sequence continues at coordinate 269,197,160 of NC_057863.1, read as the reverse complement.
TGCCTATTATATGTCAGGCATTGTGCTAAATACTGGGGATTCAAGAGGCAAAAAATAGTTCCTGTCCTCAAGAAGCTTACAATCTAATGAGAGAAAACTGTCTAGCAAAAATTAGGTTTAGATCAACATTTCATACTGAAAAAGGCACAAGAAAGCACAAGAATAGAAAAGGAGATACTTTCACAGCTATGGATAGAGGAAATATTCTTAACTGAACAAGGGACAGAGAGGAGAAAAGGTGAAAATAATATAAAATTCTGATTGTATAACTTTGAAAAGTTTTTGCACAAACAAAATTAAAGTTAGCTAGGAAAAAATCTTTATAGTGAATTTCTCTGATAAAGTTCTTATATCTAAAATATATAGTGTAAAGTTGCTATCTTTAAGGTGGCTAAAATTCTAGCTAGACTGTCTAAAAATCTAATGAGTGGTTGCCAATAAATTAGAAGCTTTAGCAAGAGTTTAGACTTTTAAGCATTTATTAAGGAGCATAAGAATTTCGTGAGGAGATGCCTTCATCTATCTATCTACGGGAGCCAGCATCTCTGCTCCACTCCACATGAGGTCCCGGTGAAAAAAAGAGCCCTCGCCCCTTCCTCTTCCCAGAAGCCTCCTCTCCAACAGGAAAAAGGACCGACCACACACACAGTTCCAAGCTAATTGGCTGGTAGCTCTGATCGACAAGTCTACAGGCAGCTCTACAGAGAGAACTTCCTGGGTGCTTACCAGCCAGCTTCTGGATGCTAAAGTCACATGTCTCCCCTCAGGCCAGAGCTTGCAATGTTCCTCCCAGCAGGGGCATCATTCCAACTCTCACAATAGGAAATGGATATGAATAAGACCATATATAAGAATGTATATGAAAGACATAAACATATATGTTTATGTATACACACACATATGTGTATATGTATGTGCCATTCCCCAGTAAACAGTAAAAGTTTTGGAAATAGCAATTCTCAAAAGAAGAAATGTAGTCTATCAAAACTATATGAAAAAATATATTAAAGGGTGCTTTGAATCATTAATAATAGCATAACAATAATAATGAGGAGGAGGAAGAGAACGATAGAAATAAACATTAAATAATGCTTTTTCCACCTTATAATCATCAAATTAGAGAAGCTGACAAAAAAGAAAATGATAATTATTGGAGGGACCATGGGAGGACTGGAACACTAATACCTTTGATTGACCTGTGTGTTGATCCAAACATTCTGGACAACAATTTGGAACTCAGCTCCAAAAGTTACTAAACTTTCCATACCTCTTGTCCCAGGAATATGACTCCTAGGCTTATACCCCAAACTGATCAAAGACGAGGGAAAGGACTCATATATATGAAAATATTTATACAAAACTTTTTCTCATCAGAAAGAACTGGAAACTAAGGCTATGTCCATCAATTGGGGAGTGACTGAACAATATGGTATATGAATTTAATAGAATATTATTGAACTGTAAGAAACGACAAAAGAGATGGATTCAGAGGAATATGAAGACACTTGTACAAACTGATTTTAAACAAAATGAGTAGAACCAGGAGAATAGTCTATACCCTAGCTTCTTCTTCTTCTTTTTTTTGGGGGGCAGGGCAATGAGGGTTAAGTGACTCACCCAGAGTCACACAACTAGTAAGTGTCAGGGGCAGCTAGGTGGTGCAATGGATAGAGCACTGGCCCTGGAGTCAGGAGGACCTGAGTTCAAATCCGGCCTCAGACACCTAACACTTACTAGCTGTGTGACCCTGGGCAAGTCACTTAACCCCAATTGCCTCACTTAAAAAACAAAAAAACAACTAGTAAGTGTCAAGTATCTGAGGCTAGACTTGAACTCAGGTCCTCCTGAATCCAGGGCCAGTGCTTTATCCACTGCACCACCTAGCTGTTCCTTATACCCTAGCTTCTTAAACTGTGAGTTGTGACCCCATATGAGGTCATGTTACTGAATGTGGGGATTGTGAAAAAATTGGCAACAGTAAAAGATTATGTATATCTACTTTATATACCTATATACCCAGGGTTGCATAAAAATTTCTCAAGCAAAAAGCAGTTGGGAGTGGAAAAAGTTTAAGAATCCCTGGTCTATACAATGACTACAAATATTAAAAAGGAATATAACTGAAAGAGAGAAAAACTATGAATCATATAGTTACTGATGATGAAATATGTTTCCCACCTCTTGGTAAAGAGTTTATCAGCCAAAGGAGTAATGTGTGGCGTATTACTGGAGGAAGGGAATCATAAGGGAGACATTAGCACAGGACGGTTCAGCATGGTGTGCCTACATCAAAGAAGATGCTGTGGCCTGTGAACAAAGCAGAACTACAGTAGTTTAAAAGAAATGGGAGATGCACAAATTTAGAGCCATCTCTATTCCAAAAGTTCCTATGGACTAAACGTGCTTAACCTGTGGTGGAGCCTTCAGTCACACTCACTGTGCTTTGACCCTGACATAGTGATGTCATTTTGGTGCTCTTCTAGCATGAAGGATAACAACTAACCAATATGTGACATACATTTTCAGACGTTTGCTTTTTTTAAAATTTCCTCGACTGCTTGATTGCTTGATTGGAGGATTTTACTTTGGGAGAGGACTTAAAGGAAAGAGTGAGGATAATGATAGTGATACCAAAGAAAAGGAAGGAAAGAAAGAAAGAAAAAAGCAAAAAACGAATTATTAAAAAATACAGAGAGTGAGGGGCAGCTAGGTGGCGCAGTGGATAAAGCACTGGCCTTGGATTCAGGAGGACCTGAGTTCAAATCCAGCCTCAAACACTTGACACTAGCTGTGTGACCCTGGGCAAGTCACTTAACCCTCATTGCCCCACAAAACAGAACAAAACAAAAAATACAGAGGGCAGAAGAAAGTTCAGACAAACAGTGCAGTGTTGGAATTAATATGCCAATTTTGAAATGTATTTTTAAAATACTTAAGCTATGCATAATAGAGATTCATAGTTTTATATGTAATCTTTTTCTCTTCTTTGGGAGAAAGTTTATATCTGTTGTATGTTTGCCAAGTTTATAATAATAAAAAGGATTATTTATTAAAAAGACAAAACAGTAACTTGATTAATATTTCTCACCTTTTACAAGAAATTTTTCTAACAGTTTAGTTACTATGTGTATATTGTCATATTTTGTCCCTTGGTAGTGGGAAATTTAAGGGATAATGACCAGTGGCTGCAGCTGTGCACAGTTTATACTTCACTGCAGGAGCTGTAGGTGATTGAGGATTGGGAGAGGAAGCTGGCATGTTAAACATCAAGGGTTTACTTATGAAAAGATCACGAAGAGCACCAATGCCAAGAAAAGTAACTGGGACTGAATATTAAATATGGAAAGCTGGAGAAAAGGTTTTCAGGAATACAGAATCTTGGTCAAAATGGGTCAAATAGTCAATTGGCATGTGGACTAGATGAAGCAAAGAGCAGTAACTAGGTCAAAATCAAGTGCCTGGAAGCACATCATCTTTGCACCATAGTTAAGTGGACAGTTGGTATGCCATGGTTTTTTACTTTATTGGGCTTTCTTTTAGAATTTTTTTTTTGAGGCAATTGGGGTTAAGTGACTTGCCCAGGGTCACACAGCTAGTAAGTGTCAAGTGTCTGAGGCCAGATTTGAACTCAGGTACTCCTGACTCCAGGGCCGGTGCTCTATCCACTGCGCCACCTACAAATATTCTAAGGCAGTTAGGCGGGGCAATAGATAGAGCACTGGGCTTGGAATCAGGAAGACCTGAGTTCAAATTCGACCTCAGACACGTATTCCCTGTGTGACCCTGGGCAAGTCACTTAACCCCATTTGCTTCAGTTTTCTCATCTGTAAAATGAACTGGAGAAGTAAATGGAAAACCACTCTAGTATCTTTGCCAGAAAACCCCAAATAGGGTCACAAAGAGTCCCATGGGGATGAAATGACTAAACAAACAAATACTCTAACTTACTATTTCATCAGTCTATTCAATTCATACTCAGCTCTATCTCAGCTATAGACAGAGATGGTCATATCCTTGATGTTACAATCACACACAAATATTCCATTCCTTTGCTCAAGAACTTGGAAATTCCTTTATCTGGTCACAAGTTTTTATTAATCCGTATTTCTTCATGCCTTACACTTCTAAACATGTTCTTCATCTTTATTGTGACCTCCAATCTCTCCATCCCTATATTCTTTTCCTACACTTTCCTTCTCTTAATGTAAAACAATTAAACTCTACATAACTTTCTTTTCTAGAATTCTCATCATCTTGTCCTTTTACTGGTCATACCTTGCTAGACATTGATCTTGTATTACTTTCACCACCTTCCTCCTTTGTGGCTGAGCAAAGCTAGAGAGAATCAGAAAATTATTTTGACTGGGCTCACTACAAATTTGTTACATAATTTCAACTGGACCCTCACTAAAGCAAGTATTTTTTTTCTTCCCTTGTCATTTTGCTATCCCACTCTCCACAGTAACTGTTGCAAACCTTTTCATCCTTCCTCATCTCTCCCATGAAAACTCCTCCCCTCCCCTGCTCAGCTGAGGACCTTCTCTCATACACATTTCACGGACAAAATTTGAAGCCATTTTTGGAGAGTTTCTTTCCTCCTCTTCATCTTGCATCATCCAGGCATTTACTCTTTTTTTTTTTTTTTAGTGGGTCAATGAGGGTTAAGTGACTTGCCCAGGGTCACACAGCTAGCAAGTGTCAAGTGTCCGAGGCTGGATCTGAACTCACGATCTCCTGAATCCAGGGCCGGTTGCTTTATCCACTGTGCCATCTAGCTGCCCCCCAGGCATTTACTCTTACTATCTCCTTCACCTCTGTCTCACATAAAGAAGTGGCCCTTCTCCTTGTCAAGACCAATGTCTCTTCATGATGCCTCTTGTCTCCTTTCATCAGGTTCCTCCTCTATCATTCCCACTCTCAAATCTTCAGTATCTTTATATCTGCTGACTCCTTACCTTTTGCAGAAACATATCCATGTTGCCCCCATCCTTAAAAAAGTCTGAAAAACAAAAAAAACCCCTTCACTTGATGTAGCCATCCTTACAAGCTATCGTCCTTACAAGCTCTCTTTCCCTGCTTGGCCAAACTCCTGGAAAAAGCTGCTTTCACTAAGTGCATCTACTTCCTTTCCTTCCATTCTCTTCTAAACCCTATGAAATCTGACTTCTAATATTATCATTCAACTGAAATTACTTTCTCCAAAATTACCAGTGATCTCTCTCTCTCTCTCTCTCTCTCTCTCTCTCTCTCTCTCTCTCTCTCTCTCTCTCTCTCTCTCTCAGGCAGTTGGGGCTAAGTGACTTGTCCAAGGTTACACAGCTAGGAAGTGTCAAGTGTCTGAGGCCAGATTTGAACTCAGGTCCTCCTGAATCCAGGGCGAGTGCTTTATCCACTGCGCCACCTAGCTGCCCCCTAACCAGTGATCTCTTAATTGCCAAATATAATGTGGTTTTTTTTTTCTGTCTTCATCCGTCTCTGTAGCCTTTGATCTCTTTGACCCTTTCCTTTTCTAGATTTTCATGTCTCTCCTGGTTATCATCCTACTTGTTTGACCACTGTTGCTCAAGCTTATTTTCTGAATCTTCTTCCTTGTCACATCATTAACTATGGGTATCCTCTAAAACTCTGTTCTGGACCCTCTTCTCCTTTACTCTATACTATCTTTCTCAGTGATCTCATCAGCTACCATCAATTTACCGATCATTTCTATGTACATCAAAGTCTGAGTTTGTCTCCTGAGGTATACTCACACATTTGGAGTTGCATGTTCCATATGTAGCAAAGAAAGAGAAAAGTGCACCCCTCTTCCACATGGAATGAAGAGGTGTCTGCCACTGTGTGTGGCTCCAAGGGAGGCAGAGTAGACATCTTTAGCCTCTTTCCCCTCTACCTTTCTCCAAGAGAGACTTTTATTCCTGCCAATAGGTCAAGTAGGAACTTGGGGGCCAAAAGCTACTCTCTGCTTTCCTCAGAGAGAGTGTGTAATAGGCTAGACATATATCTTTCTGCTTCCTTAAATATTATTAGTTTAAGGCACACAATCAGGTTCCATCTAGCTTCTGATTGCCTTGTCCTTTTGGGGGTGGGGAAGAGGACCCCAAACTTTATATCCAAGGCTTGCCTCCTTTCTCCCTAAATCACAGTTCCACAATGAAAATAATGGAGAATAGCAAAGAAGCCCATTTACCCAAGTCATAGCAAAACAGAAATAACCCTACATCCTGATGACAGTCCTTCAAATACTTGAAGACAGCTTTCATGCATTCCTCTTTAATCCTCCTCCTTAGTCTCCTTGCAATTGTTCTCTTCCCCAAGATAACCCTTCCCAGTTCAATGAATTCTCATAGACCATGGGCTTACAGTCCTTCACCACTCTGATTGTGCTTCTCTGAATGATCTCTAGTTTATCAAAGGCTTTCCCTAAAATATGGTTTTTAGAACCAAATAAAATATTGCAGAATCGAATTGATGAGGGCAGGATACAGTGACATTGTCACTTATGTATTCCTGGATACTCTATGTTTCCCTTAATGTAGTCTAGGATTGAATTAGCTTTCTTGGCTCCAAAATTACCCTCTTGAGATCTTTGAGAGGTGATTAAAAATGAATAACTTTTAGTTTTGTTGCATGTAGCAGCTATCATGAAAATAATTGATTGAAATTACAGCAATGATTTTTAATTTCATCACTGTGGGAATGCCTTTGTATAGTTACAGATAGAAAGACTTTGTAGACAATCTTTGAGAACTGCCGTGGTTAAAAAAAAATTAATAGTCATCGGTTAATCTGGTGATAATAAAACTTTTTGACTCTTTTGGTTAGATTAGTCTTTACATAACAGACATTCGGTCTATTACCAGGCCTGTACTTGAAGCCTTTCCAGCTTGGTAAAACCTGTTAGCGATTATACTATGGACTTAGAATTAATTCAACGATTGTTTGTTAGGCATCAGCTCAACACTGGGATGAGGAATCAGAGGAGGACTTGGGTAGAAGAATTGAATAATTGAATAGTAAGGCCTGATAAATAGTACCATTAATAGAAAGAGGATCTGGGACTTAATTACAGATGTTATTGATTTGCCCATTTGCTACTTGCCAACAATTAGTGAAAAGCCCTCAGTTGTGTTGGATTGTCTCAAAAAAACCAAAGAGGCTAAAATGAAGAGATGGGAAAATTTATGTCTCTGTTAACCACCTCATTATCCTGACATCTCCAACCAGACTAAATTCATTAGATGTGCAGCTGGAACTGACCAACTCTCATCCAATAATTAGTACAGAAAGAAGCTTCCCATGGAACATTTCCTTTTCCTGGGAAGAGATGAAAGGATGTCTTAATGAAGGGGGGTGGGAGGAAGTTCTCACTGCCATACTGGGGTGAACACTTTTTTTTTCAAGACTAAAGAAGTCTTGCTTTTTCTGGCAGGTGGCCTTGTCCTGTTCTATCACTTGTTGAGCTGGTGATGCTAGAGTTATCATCCAACTCTTAGGTAATGGTTCTCTGTGGTTTAGGGCTCTCGTTTCTCTGGAGAGATCAGTAGCTAATTAAACATGAGGAACTGCTGTAAAGAAAGACTGATTTGATCAGACCAAATTAATTGCTAAGATTGGATTTGCATTTGGTAACTGGAAACAGTGAATTAACTACAGCTGGAGAAGAGATAATCCTTCCCATACTACCCTGACTGTGTCGAAAACAGACCTAGGATCATTTTTTTTTTGGTTTTGTTTTTTTGTTTTTTTTTAGTGAGGCAATTGGGGTTAAGTGACTTGCCCAGGGTCACACAGCTAGTAAGTGTTAAGTGTCTGAGGCCAGACCTGAACTCAGGTCCTGCTGACTCCAGGGCCAGTGCTCTATCCACTGCGCCACCTAGCTGCCCCGGATCATTTTGATAACATAGACAAAGATAAAGTTTTCAATAAAGCATAAACGCATCTCCTATTGGGAATGGAATGGAAAGATCATGGACATTTCAGTTATAAACTGTTGAAAATATGTTTGGGTTTTTTCTCCATAGGAAGAATAATTATTATGAGTCTTGAAAACATTTGATCAACTTGAAAAATCATTATTTGGCTTAATAGTAGCCTCCTTTTGTACCTACAAATTTTGATGACTGGGGCTGCAGGGTCATGGGAGCAAAAAGATTTAGAGTTGGAAAGGACTTTAGAGGTAGGTACTTTAATCCAATCCTCTCATTTTAGTAATTGAGGGTATTGAGGCCCAGGAAAGGGAACCGACTTCCAAGTTCCCAAACTTAGTGAATAGTAGAGTCTAGATTGGGCAGTTTAGGTGGCACAGTACTGGGTCTGAAGTCAAGAAGACTCATTTTCCTGAGTTAAATCTGGCCACAGACATTTAACTATATGTGTGACCCTGGGAAAGTCACTTAGCCTTATGACCTCAGTTTCCTCATCTGTAAAATGAACTGGAGAAGGACGTGGCAAACCACTCCAGTATCTTGACCAAGAAAACCCCAAATAGGTCATACAACTGAACAGAATTTGGATTGCAATGCTGGTTCTTTAACTCCAAAACAAGTACTTTTTTCCATTTGCTTTCTTTTTTTTTTATTTTGCTAGTTGTGATGCATATGGGAACTAGGATGGAGAAAAATGGGAGAAGGCTAATTATTCTCTTAGTTTTTCCTCCAGAACTTCCAATACAAAGTATATGTTTAAAAGCTTTTGAGAACAGGTCTTTTACAGCTCCAACACTGAGTCATTTATTCATCCATTCAATGAGATACTTTGCTAAGTGCTAGAGATGTGAAGCACAAAAATGAAACGGTCTCTGACTTCAAGGAACTTACACTCTCTTGGAGATTTATAACATGTACAAAGCCAAGCAAATATAAAATATGTAAAACATAAATATAGAGCAATTTTATTTAGGAATGGGGTGGGAGGACAGGTGGGGGAAGATCATAAACATCTGGAGGGAACAATAAAGATTTCCTGTGCAAATTGGAACTTGAACTGAGCTTTCATGGAAGCTAGGGATTCCCAGAAGTCCAAGTGAGGGGAAAGAGAACTTCAGGCATGGAAATAGCCTCTGCAAAAGCACAGAGAATAACTCGCAAAGCACTTTGGCTGAAATGTAGAATGTATAATAAGAAGATGGTCTGATCTATTATCTACTGTGATCTTTAAGTAAAATAGCTAACTACCATGACAGGGGTTGGAGGTAAGACAAACAAAAACAAAAAGTCAGTGGTAAAAATGAATCTACTTTCTTCTCTGAATCCCATCTATTCTTATTATTACTGGATGACTTTCATGCTATTGAGCCTGGAGATTTCACTATTGTCTTTCCAGAAGTGATGATATTTTTTTTCATGTGAGGAAAAAAGTTGACTATCATAAGAACAGAAAGTAATGGTCAAAGGAGAATATATGCATTTTTAAACATAATTTTACTCCTAAATTCACACACTTGCATATGAGTAAGGAAGACTTAGAATATATGCAATATTCTTTGCCTATGCATGCTCAAAGGCTCCCATTGGCTGCCTCTCCCCCCGCCCATTATATGGATCTGGCCATGTACACACAAAGGATCTATAGGCATTTGGTGATGTCAAGAGAACCTATGTGTCCTCTTTTTCTGTAAATAAACTTTATTTTTTAATTTATTTTTCCTTAGCAGAGGGTTTGTTGTACCATATTTTGTTTTGGAAAAAAATTGCTCTGGTGGTGTGATCTCTACAGAGCAAAACACAATATATAACTAAGTTGGAAGATAATGAGACCTAATACAATGGCTAATAACATTACCAACCAAGGAAAACATTTTTCTTTTTTTCTCATACATAATTAGGATTACTATTGATCTGAATTTCACTCAATCAATTTCAACCATGAAGCCATCTTTAACCAAGAAAGTCCTTCCCTTCCATCCCCAGAAGTAAGCTTGCATGATACCATAGAAACAAGCCATCCTGAGTTTTTGTAGGCTCCCTTCACTAGGGTGTGTGGAAACCCAAAGCCAGAAGTTTAGTGCATAATAGGATGGGTGTACTATTCTTTGCTTGGGTAAGAGGCTACTACAAAGTATGCAGAAGTACCATCTTAATGTACAATTTGAAGGAGGATAAGGATTCTAGGTTACATATTAGAATAATTGATTCTCCTGTCTGGTTGACCTCATTTATCTGATTCTGGTAGGACTGAAAAAAAGAATTCTGTCCAGTCAGGACTTTACTTAGACTCTGTAGGCATAAAATCTGTTAAGCAAATCTTACAGGTTTGCTTTTCAAAATGAAAAAGAAAAATTATAGTTTCTCCAGTCTCTTGAGATGTCCAAAATACTCTTGCAAAACCACCTTTGGATGAGCTTTTAGTTGTCAGCAAATCAAAAACATGTGGATTAAATTTCCCTTGAAACACACTGCAAGAACAAAGGGCAGAAGGACTTGGCAGCAAGCTTCTCCAATTTTGCCAAACCCCAAGCATCTGACACACAGTGTGAGATGTTATGCTGGCCCCCAAGCAAGTCTAGTCTGGCATGACCTAGCCATTGCACTTCTTGGTATAGAATTCTACTTTTCATTCTGATTTGTAGGCTGTCCTGTTAGTCTATTTTGGCTGCCCGAAGGGTTCTCTAAATGCCAGACACATATCATGAAGGGGACTCTGAAAGAGGGGAGTTGGTTCCACAGTGGGAGATAGAAGATTTGCCCATTCCTGTGTTTACAATAAACAGCTGGTCTTGTTATGCCTTCAACCACATTTATACTGTACCTTTAAAGTTTGAACCAACTCTGGGAAAGGTTTTTGTTTTTTTGTTTTTTTCCAAATTGATATCTCAAGGGGAAAATATTTTTCTTGGTTGGTAATATTGTCAGGCATTATATTAGTTATTTTTATTTTCCAGCTCTCTAAGGTATATAACATGAAACACTTCAACACTGTTTTGCTCTGTAGAGGCCACACCACCAGAAAAATTTTGTTCCAAAATAAATATGGCGCAACAAAACTTTTGCTAAGGAAAAAAAATAAATAATAAAGTTTATCTACAGAAAAAGAGGACAAATAAATTCTCTTGAAATCCACTGAATGTCTATAGAATGCTTATGTGTACATGGATAGATCTGTAAGGTCAGCTACTGGGAGCCTTGTCCAGGTATAGACAGGGTATACTGCACAGGCTCTAAGTCTCCCTTACTGCAAGAGTGTGTACTTAGGAGAAAAATCATGTTAAAAAAAACACAGACACACATTTCCCTTTAATCATTACTCTCGGTTCTTTCTTATGACTGTTGACAAGCATTTTTCCAACACCTGCTATGTGTTAAGCAACATATTAGATGCTAGAAATTCAAAGACAGACATGAAACAGTCCTTGTCTTCAAGGTACTTACATTCTATTAGGAAAGTGAAGGATAGGCTAGTTCCCACCCCTCCCCCCACAAAAGTCAGGGAAGCTATCCCTGAGGTTTGATTGGTCCAGGACAACAAGGTTTGAGCTGTTAATATAGTTTCCCAGTAACCCATAAGGAGTCAGTGACTCTCAGACTTGGTGGACATTGCTGTGTGTCCCAACACACCCTGCTGACAAAATGTGTTTCTGTATACAAATATTCCTGAACTACTATTACATCCTTGCTGTGTCTTTTAAATTTTTATTTCTTTTATTTTTTAATCATAGAAGTATTTTATTTTCTAGTTATATGTAAAGATAGTTTTCAACATGTGTTTTCATAAGATATATATTTGTTATATATATATATATATATATATATATATATATATATATGATCCAAATTTTTCTCCCTCCCTCCCTTCCCTCCCCCAGACAGAAAGCAATCTGATATAGGTTATATATGTACAATCACATTAAACAAATTTTAGCATTAGTCATGCTGTGAAAGAAGAATCAGAACAAAAGGAAAAAAAACCCTCAAAAAAGAAAAAAAAAAACAAAAAAAAAGTAGAAATAGTATGGTTCAATCTATATTCAGAATCCATAGTTCTTTTCTTCTGGATGTGGAGAACATTTTCCATCATAAGTCCTTTGGAATTGTCTTGGATCGTTGCATTGCTGAGAAGAGCTAAGTCTATCACAGTTGATCATCACTATCACAGTACTGCTGTTACTGTGTACAATGTTCTGGTTCTGCTCACTTCACTCAGCACCAGTCCACTTAAGTCTTTCCAGGTTTTTATGAAATCTGCCTGTTCATCATTTCTTATAGCACAATAGTATTCCATTACATTCATATACCACAACTTGTTCAACCATTCCCCAATTGATGGCCATCCCCTCTATTTCCAATTCTTTGCCACCACAAAGAGAGCTGCTGTAAATATTTTTGTACATGTGGGTCCTTTTCCCTTTTTTATGATATCTTTGGGATATAGACCTAATAGTGTTATTTCTGGGTCAAAGCAACGTCCTTGTAATGTTCTCATTGACCTTGGTCTCCAAGTCTCTATTGCTTAGAAGCAGTCACCATTAAATCTCACTTCAGGTTCATTTGCCACCCTGGCCTCAAACCTTATTACGCATTTTGGGGGACATTTTGGAGCAAAAGGTGTCTTGACTCTGGAGACTTCGATATTCTGAATAAGATTTCAGTTCCAGGCATAAGGCTCATTATTTCTCTCTTTGACTTGCTCAACTAAATTCTGCAGCTAGATTATCAGGAACTGTCAAATTTAGAATGTCCTATAAAAGGAAAAAATTAAGATTCCCTTCTCAGAGAGTGAGGCTGGTCCTGTACTGAACTCCCTGAGCACATGTTGCTGTAGAGCAAAGTTGGCTGAGCACTTGTCCTAGCACTCTCTCTCTTCCAAAAGGAAAAAGAAAGAAGCTGAATTCTCCAAGACTAAACCTTTTCCCCCTTCACCAAGGAAACTCAGGGGAATAACCTTCTTTTCAGCAAATGCCTCTACTCCCCACCTTCTTTCTTTCTGTTCCAGAACAGAAACTATATATTTTTGTAGGGTCTTCAGTTTGAATAGCTATTCTTAGCTACAACAATGAGCTTGTTTTAGACTAAGGGCAAAAAAGGCATAGGATATACATGGATTACTTTTTCTACTCAATTAGAGAATTTATTTATGATGAAAAATTACTACCAAAAGCTTGATACCTCAGAGCCCCACTTTGAGATAATGCCTAATACTTAGACAGAGATTTATATTATTCTCCTATTTCAATTCGGAGTATTTTCTAGTTAGCCATATATATCTAATCTGTGTCTATATTATCTATAGCTATATCTATTTCTAATCCATGTCTATATTATCTATAGATTTATCTTTTTTAATAATAGGCATTTTTATTTATAGTTTTGAGTTCCAAATTTTATCCTTCCTTCCCTCCCTCCTTCCTGAGGTGGTAAGCAATCAAATATAGGTTATACAGTGCAATTATGTAAAACATTACCATATTAGTCATTTTGTACAAGAAAACTTGAATAAAAGAAAAAAAAAGAAAGAAAGTGAAAAATAGCAGGCTTTAGTTTGTATTCAATCAATATCACTTCTTTCTTTGGAGGTGGATAGTATGTTTCATTATTAGTCCTTTGGGATTGTCTTGGATCATTGTATTGTTGAGAATAGTTAAGTCATTCACAGTTCTATAGATATATCTATATATGCAATATACATCCATTGTACACATATATTTTATATATACATAAAGGGAGAGTACTTTCATATATAAAAATTAAATAAAAGTTATAACAAACTGAAACACCATAGAAACTTAAAAGTAGAAGTCCTACCATAGACAGAGGGAAAAAAGGCGGGGAGGGGGGGAGAGGGAGGGAGAAAGACAGAGAGAGAGAGAGAGAGAGAGAGAGAGAGAGAGAGAGAGAGAGAAACCAAGACAGAGACACAGAGAGAGACAGAGACACAGAGAAAGTTGAGATATGTCCAGACACTTCTCAGATATAGAACCAGTTAAGTCATACTCACCCATATGAAACAGCTTGGTGGAGAAGTGAATAGAATGATAGACTTGGAATCAAGAAGAATTGAATTCAAATTTGTCTCAGACACACTGAAATCACTTTATCTCTTTCAGTTTCATGATCTGTAAAATGGGGACAATCACAGCATCTGTTCTTGCAGGCTTATTGTGAATGGTCAACCCCCCTTTCCAAAATCATAGTGGTGGGTAGAGCCTAGTCCTGGTACAAAGCCCCAATTCAGGGACTAAAGCCAGAGACATGAGTAAGTCAAAGAAAATTATCATCCTGTATATGTGTATATGTAGAGATGTATACGTATACAGAATTCTAGGATTCATTCTATTCTATGATATAGAATATGGTCTTTATTATATATTTCATGTGTGATATATAATATAGAACATGTTCTGTAATATAGATTTCATGTATAATATATATTGCAAACCTGAGGATTCATAAAAAATGAGAAAGTAATGTAACAACTGTAAATTAAGACTCGAAGAAAAAAATTAATTTTCACAAGCACTACATGAATACATAGAAAAATGAAAGAAAAGTTCCTGAGAAAGGAAAGAATTAGAAAGAATAAATAGCTTAGAAGAGAAAATGGTAAGGTTTACCTAAAAAACGGACTTTCTTGAAGCTAGTATAAACCAAAAAGAAATCAATAACTCCATGACACAGAAAGAAATATTAAAGCAAAATCAAAAGATTGAAAAAATAGAAGAAAATAAATGTAATTTGTCTGACATAAGAAATAATTGACCTTGAGATAGACTAATTAGGTTAATTAGAGTTAAATAGCTTAATTAGAGATTATTTATGAATCATTGGACTCCCCCAAAACCATGATTTTTAAAAATCCTAGACATTTTATTTCAAGAAATCATAACAACTTTTAAAATGTGTTAAAATAAGAGGGCAAAGTTTAGACAGAGAAGATATACTAATTGTCTCCTCAAAAGAATCCCCTAAAAGAAAAGTCACAGGAAAATCATAGCCAAAATCCATGGTTCCTATTTCAAAAGAAAAAGACCACAATCATCTAGAAAGAAATAGTTTAAGTACCCAAAAAACTACAGTTAGGATCACACAAAACCTGGTAGTTTCTACTATAAATGTTTGTTTGTTTTTTGTTTTGTGGGGCAATGAGGGTTAAGTGACTTGCCCATGGTCATGCAGCTAGTAAGTGTCAAGTGTCTGAATCCGGATTTGGCCAGTGCTTTATCCACTGAGCCACCTAGCTGCCCCAGTTTCTACTATAAATAAAAAGAGATCTTAGAATACAGTATTCTAACAGGCAAAGGAGCTAAGCTGCAACCAAAGATAACTTGCACTACAAAACTGAATGTAATCCTGCAGGGAAAAGACAATGGCTGAGTAAGAACTTTGAAAGGCAAACACAAAAGTCAAGAGAAACCTAGAAAGGTAAATTTATTTGACCAGCTGGAAGGGGTTGTTGGACAATGTAGTATTAACATTCTGTGACAGTTAGGTGGTGCATGGATAGAGCAAGGGCCCTGGAGTTGGGAGGACCTAAGTTCAAATCTTACCTCAGCTGTGTGACCCTGGGCAAGTCACTTAACCCCAAATGACTCAAACATCCGGGGCCATCTCCAGTTGTCCTGATGTATATCTTGACCCAGATGCCTCAAATCCAATTCAATGCAAGTCATGCCATCACTCTGATGTCATGGTCTTCTTCAAGAATGAAGAACAAACAACAACTAACATTCTAATTGGGGAAAAGAAGCAAGTATCCCTTTAGAACCCTTATGTCTTCAAAGGATATTGAAAAAATTAAGGCTCAAATAGCAAATCCTCCATCTTTTGAAGCCCTTCATAATATGGCCTTTCCCTGTCTTTCCAGTTTTCTTAAACCTTATTCTCTTCCACTCTGTGATCCAGGAACACTGTATTTCTTGCACTCCTCATCTCACACTTCCTGGCATTTTCACAAGCTGTCCCACCTGTCTGGAATTCTTTGCTTCCTTATATCTATCTCCTTACTTCACTGATTTCCCTCAGGTTCTTGCTAAAATCCCATATTCTTCAAGTAGTCTTTGCTGATGCCTCTTAATGTTAGTCCCTTCTCTCTGAGATTACTCCCCTCCCCCATTTATCATATCCATATTTATCATATATATACACACACATATATATTTACATCTATATTTAAAATTTGTATGTAATTGATTCCATGTTTTCTCCTCCATTAGACTGTGAGCTACTTGAGAGAAGAGACTGGGCTTTTGTCTGGTTGTTGTTGTTGTTTTCTTTCTTTGGATCCTCAGCACTGTGCTTGGAACATACTAGGCACTTAATAAATGCTTGTTGAATTAAGCAAGAAAAAACAGAGGACCTGGGGATAGGTTAGTTCCATGCTGAGGGTATGAAAAGGGGAAAGATGGAAAGAATAGAAGGAATTCTGGGGTAAAAAAGGACAGAAGAAGAGTAGGGCTTGCTATTTTTTTACATAACTGTAGTGTGTAAGAAGAGTATACTAACATGGAGGAGGTGGGGTGGGGAGAATGAGTTTCCCATAAGCCTCAATCTTATTTGAAATGGGCAAAGGAAAGTTGGACACACACATACTCACTCACAGACACAAAGACAGTTTGGTCTAGAATTATATCAAATTCAATAGGGAACCATGAAAGAATGAGGGGATGGTTAAGAAGAAAGATCATACTAGGGAAGGAAGAGTTGCAAGCAAACTTCTTAATCTTGAAAGAGGAGATGGATTAAAAGATTAAAAAGAAAAAAGGAAAGAAAAGAACTCAAATCTAATGGGATGTTATTTCATTGAAATAAATTACAAAAAGGATGATGCAGAGAATCCTGGGTAGTATGAACTGATGCAGAGTGAAGTGAGAAGAGTTAGGAGATCAATTTATATAAAGAAAACATTATTTTTTAAAAAAAAGATTAGAAAGACTTAAGAACCTTGATCAATGCAATAACCAACCATGTCTCCAGAGGACCTGGGATGAAGCATGTTACCTTCCTCCTGACAGAGAAGTGAGAGTTTAAAAATGTATAAGGAGAAATAGTTTTAGATGTAACCACTGTGTGGACTCATTTTTCTTGTCTTTTCTTATTTGTTTTGAGTTTCTCTTCTTCTTTTTCTTCTTTTGTTATTTGGGTGAGAGCAGTTGAAGGGAGAGGGGATGATTAGCAATACTGATGTACAAAAAATGGTTATTGAAACATTTTTTAAATGCACAGAAATATTAACAGTTTTGAAAGTAGTATGGAATTTATTATATGCTTTTTAAAGCAAGAATCATGAAACAGTTTCACATAAAATCATCTTTTCATGTTCTGTGGTACATATGGAAAAGTGATAACAACAACAAAACAACATCCCTGTCAATTTGCTGGGTGTAAGTTGAAACCCTGGAGTTGTTTGGGTTTCATGTCTCTTATTATAAGTGATTTGGAGTAATTTTTCCTAGGGTCGTTAACATTTTGCAATTCTTCTTTTGAAAAATGTTTGTTAATTTCCTTGGACCACTTATCTATTGGGGGAATTGCTCTTGTTCTTGTATATTTGTTTTAACTTTTTTTGGGGGGGCAGGGCAATAAGGGTTAAGTGACTTGCTCAAGATCACATAGCTAGTAAGTGTCAAGCATCTGACATCAGATTTGAACTGAGGTCCTCCTGAATCCAGGGCTAGTGCTCTATCTACTGCTCCACCTAGCTGCCCCTTCTGTTTTAACTTTTAAGAAGAAAATACAATATTTTTTCTTCTCATGATTTCTTCTCTGGTAGATAATAGATACTGAACTATATTGGATTAAACAATCCAAGAAAGTGAAAAAGAGTGACAGATTAGATAAGCAAACAAAACCCCACAGTGTTACAAGAAACATACCTAAAAAGTAAATGCAGGGGGAGGGGGGGAGCAGCTAGGTGGCACAGTGGATAAAGCGCCGGCCCTGGATTCAGGAGGACCTGAGTTAAAATCCAACCTCAGACACTTGACACTTACTAGCTGTGTGACCCTGGGCAAGTCCCTTAACCCCAATTGTCTCACCAAAATAAAACAAAAAACAAACAAACAAACCAACCCAAAACCAATAAGTAAATGCATACATAGAATAAAAATGAAGGAATAGAACAAAATTTACTATGAATCAAGTATATCCATAAAACAGGAGTTGCAACATCCTCTTCCTAGTCCCTCAGACCCACAACATAGGTACCACCATCCTTGACTTCCATTCCTCTGCTTCCCCAATAGCTAGTCTGTTGCTAAAGTCTGTTGATTTCACCTTTGCAGCTTCTTCTTCTTCTTCTTCTTCTTCTTCTTCTTCTTCTTCTTCTTCTTCTTCTTCTTCTTCTTCTTCTTCTTCTTCTTCTTCTTCTTCTTCTTCTTCTTCTTCTTCTTCTTCGCAGGGCAATGCCCAGGGTCACACAGCTAGTTAAGTGTCAAGTGTCTGAGGCTGGATTTTAACTCAGGTCCTCCTGAATCCAAGGCCAGCACTTTATCCACTGTGCCACCTAGCTGCAGCATCTTCTTAATGCTCCCCCTTCTCTCCACTGACACTGACACCACCTTGGCGCAGGCCCGTATCACCTTATGCCTGGATTATTGCAATAGACTGCTGGTGAGTGTCTGCCTGACTCACCCTCCCAACCCATCCTCCATTCTGACACCAAAGTGATTTTCCTCAAGCTCAGGTCCCACCATGACACCCCTGTACTCAATAAAGTCTAGTGGTTCCCTAATGCCTCCTGGATGAAATACAGAATCTTGTGCTCATAACCTAGCCTGGTTCTACCTATCTAGTTTTCTTACATCTTACTATCTGCCGTGGATTGTATTCTTCAATCTAGTGCCACTGGGGGAGTCTTCACATGCTTGGGGTAGACATCCCCCTTAACTCACTGATGGATTTGAGGCCTGTGGGTTACCCTCAAGCTGGTTTAGCCCACCTGTGTTTTATGGGGTCTGCTGTGTATGCTATAGCTTCTTGGAGACATAGGTGAGAGTTGGGTGCACACCAAAGGTGGATGAACAGCCCTGAAGAGGTCTTAACAAGCCCTCATACCAAAGGTGCTTTGTTGCTTAGTCGTTTCCAGTCACGTCTGACTCTTTGTGACCCTTTTGGGGTTTTCTTGCCAAAGATATTGGAGTGGTTTGCCATTTCCTTCTCTAACTTATTTTACAGATGAAGAAATTGAGGCAAACAGGGCTAAGTAACTTGTCCAGGGTCCAATAAATGTCTGAGGTCAAAATTTGAACTCAGATCTTCTTGACTTCAGGCTCAGCACTCTATCCACTTCTTGACTTCAGGCTTGGCACTCTATCCACTGAGCCACCTGGCTGTCACAAGAGGTGCAAGTCCTTCCTGAACATCATGGATATAAATACAACCAAGTAAGAAAATTCCTGCCCTCAAGGAGTTTACATTTGAATTTGAAAAAGCACCATGTTATAAAGTGGTAAAAGGTTCATAAGATGAAGACAGGGTAGCTTTTGATGTGGAGAAGACCGGGAAGCAGTGTGGAGATCTGGTTTCAGGCAAGATAAGGTGAAAGCTCACATATGAGAACTTGAATAGCCTGGCTGGTAGATTAGCAGGGTAAGATATAATGGAATCTAGCATTGACCAGAAAATCTTGAAGGAGAGGATAAAGTTAAGAATGGATATGAAGTCGCTAAAAAGGAGAGACTGATTGTAAACAATGTACTAAAAAGAGGGGAATAGAACTAACAGTTTATAATGGGAGAAAAGGAAAAGAGATGTCAGGCACTTAGCCATGTTTACTAACCAGAAAACCAATGTGCTTATATTACAATAGTTTGTGTGTGTGTGTGTGTGTGTGTACAGGGAGGTAGATAGAGAGTAAAGGGTCAGATTCTTTCCTCACTGGAAATTTATTTGTTTTGTAATTAATATCATGACATTTCAATGCTATATTCAGAATACTCAGGACCCTCTCCCCTATAAGTGAGTTTTTCTCATCTTAAATCTTTATTTGTAATTTGGCATTTTTCTGAGGAGAGAACCAGTCTGTCATTACAACAACCACCATTACAAATGAATATAAGAAGACCTGATTTGGATTTACAGTGAGATTCAGTAAATCTATCAGTGGTTGGCTGAGGAGAATTAGACACACTCTCTTTGGCCTCTGCCCACCAACAGGTAATCACTCATTCTCAGTGCCTCCCTTTGGGAGTTTCATGGAAGTAGACACCACTTTCCCTGTAGTCAACTCCATTACTACGCCTTGGTAGGATGGGGTTCTTTTAAATCCTGGAAACAAAGAGTAAGACATTTATTCAAGTTTTCTCATAGGGATGACTGACTCATTTACCAAATCTCCGTTTAGAAAACTGGTAGCTTATCTCCTATGTCCAGGCTAGTAAAGATTCACTTATTCTTCTCTGCTTTTAGGGAGAGGAAGGATGGATTTTAATAATATGTATTGATAAAATATCTTTTGTTCACCTTGAGACTGCACATGGTAGTATCAGTGATTAGAAAAAGAATTAATTTCTCTCTCTCCCTCTATATCCTTGGCTGACTATAGTCTCCCTCTCAGCTACATTTAATCCCCCAAGAACACACTCACACAATGAAAATCTTTTGGAGAAACATGAGGTAAATAGAAAAATCAAAGAAACTCTTTAAAAATGAAAATTGGAGATATGTGCTCAACACAATACTCAGTGATGTTAAGTAATGGGAATTAGGAATGTTACTTTCATTCTTGGGAAAAGGGACAATGAAAGCATCCATCCAGTCTTGCTTCCACATAGGTTCAACTACAGTCTTTTCTTAGTATCTTGCTCCCATTTGGAGCAGCAGCACTATCAGCAACAACAATGGTTCTGGGTGTTTCGGGGTGGGAGGGCCAGGGCAGCCAGTCTCCCATTATCCCTCTTGTACTCTCTCAGTTGCACTGCAGGTCAAAACCACTTATGGGGGGCGGCTAGGTGGCGCAGTGGATAAAGCACTGGCCCTGGATTCAGGAGTACCTGAGTTCAAATCCGGCCTCAGACACTTGACACTTACTAGCTGTGTGACCCTGGGCAAGTCACTTAACCCCCATTGCCCTGCAAAAAAAACCCAAAAAACCAACACTTATGCATTTGAGATTGTGGAATCATGATTAAAACCATTTGGGTAGGGGGAGCTGGGTGGCACAGTGGATAGAGCACTGGCCCTGGATTCAGGAGGACCTGAGTTCAAATCTGGCCTCAGACACTTGACACTTACTAGCTGTGTGACCCTGGGCAAGTCACTTAACCCCCATTGCCCCACAAACGAACAAACAAAAAAAAAGGAGTAAGATGAAAACCATTTGGGTACAGAGGCTATAGCATGGGGAAGGTGGAAGACCCCCTACCTCCCTACATGAGTTCCTTCAGATCCAGGAATGTCTTTTACATGTCTTTATATCCCTAGACCTTAGCAGAGTGCCCAACACATAGTAGGTGCTTCATAAATGTTTATAGATTGACTGACTTGGTTATGATTTTGATTTTTTTCTCCATTATGATAGCACTATGCTCCTGGTATTCCTAACACATACACTTTTGAGTTGATCACCTTCAAGGGGAGCCACTGACTAAGCACTTCAACTCTATACTGAACGAACAAGTTAGGGAAACTGACACCAGAATAAAAATCTCAGTTGAGTCAACAAATGGCATGACTGGTACATGCAAAAATCTCTACAAGCATGATGACATAAGCTTTACAGCTTACATGCTGATATTGGCGGGCATACTTGCCTACCTCTTGTGTTTTGAAGTTTCACAGGATGGAGAAACTTCAGACACTCACAAACAATATCTTTTGTCATTAACTAAGTTTCCCACCCAACTCCATCAGCTCAGAAAGGTGCTGCTAGAAACAAATGCCGGTCGTTTGTCATGAAGATCTTCAGTAATACAACATTTTGTTGAGAAATCTTATTTGTGGAATATGCAAGTTAGCATATGGATGGAAAGCTACTTCATACTTAGTTATTTTTAAAAATAATTTATTTTATTCTGAACTTCAGAAATAAAATAAGCATTTCCATAACAAAGTAGAATAGAAAAATAGGATTGCACCCAAAATTGCAGATCCATTATGTACAACTTGACATTCTTTACAAATATACAATAGTTATCATGTAACTTTCTTTTTTTCCCTCCCCCCCAAAAACTTAGAGATGGCTACCATTACACCCAAATCTATATGTGTATATATGTATATATGTGCATGTATGTGTATAGACCCATGTGTGTATGTGTGTGTACACACACACATATACATACACACATATACATACACACACATATATGTATTCTTTTTCTGAATGCAAATAGCATCTTACTTCATAGGATCTTTGTGATGACCTGGTCACTCAAAGTTGTTCTTAAGACAATACTGCTGTTACTATATACAGCGTTCTCTTGGTTCTGCTCATTTTGCTCTTCATTACTTCACAGAGGTCTCTCCGTGCTTTTCTTTTCTTCCTCTTTTCTTTCTTTCTTTTCTTTCCTTCTTTCAGTTCCCTGAACCAATGAAGTATTGAGGAGGGTTTCAATACCTTGTAAGTAAAATCTAGTCTGAATAGGGGTAGGGCTCTAGGGTATTAGTACTACTAGAGAGGGCATTTTTAGTGAGGCAATTGGGGTTAAGTGACTTGCCCAGGGTCACACAGCTAGTAAGTGTTAAGTGTCTGAGGTCGGATTTGAACTCAGGTACTCCTGACTCCAAGGCCGGTGTTCTATCCACTGCGCCATCTAGCTGCCTCGAGAGGGCATTTTTAAAAGTTCAAATTTCATTCAAATTTCCCCCTCTAAGAAGAATCTTATACTAGGTGGTGTGGACTATAAAAAAGGAACATAGTTTCTATCCAAAAGATGATGCCCAATCCCAACAAATCTTCCTGAATCTAAAAATCTAATTTTAGTAATATCTATTCCCATTGGACTTTATTTAAACCATAAGAGATAGCATCTAAGAAGCTTTTTTCATAGCTTGAAAAACACTGTGTTCGTCTCTGCTGGTTGAATCTCTGCTCTTGAAACAGAGACTGAAAGGAAAACCCATGTCCTCACGCCAATATTTTTCTTCCATTGTGCACACACAATGGCTTGTTTTTACAGAGTAGCTCATAAATGTGGAAAATGGACTCTGAATTGAGGAGGCAAAATAAAGATCACAGAAGCACTTGTTTTGGAGGGGGAAATAAAGAGACATCTTGCCCAGTCAATCATAACCATAATAATACATTTCTGTAGTTTAATGTTTCAAGTTTGTAAAACACTTTTCTCACAATAGCCTCGAGATGTGGGTATATTGTTATAGTCCTTGCAGATATGTCTCAAATCAGACAACAATTTAGACCTAATTTGTCCTGACTTATTTTTTTGATATGCAGACATTTTCCATTTATACTGAAAGTAACAAAAGTAGACTGCCTCTAACAAACTGAATTTTGGGGCACTGGTCTGTTTCCAGGCATGGTAAGCCATTGTTCTTCCAGTTTAGCAAAGAGCCAAGCAATCAACAAGCCTTGGACACACTGGCTAAGGATTTCTTTTCCCTCTTTCTCTGAAACAAAAAGCACATAATCCTTCTAACCCTAAACCAGAGGAGGTTTGCTTAGCCATAGAGGGGAAGACATTCAGAACAGCAATGGGAGAAATCAATTCATTTAGGAACATCTTTTGGTGTAGCTCATGTTGCTGATCTGTGGTTATGAGACTGAGAGAGGAAGTTGCAGTACTTAATGTCCTAGTAGTTTTATACCCAGGTGACAAGGAGACCAGGAAAACCATGTCAATGGCTGGATCCTCCTTTGTCAATAAGGACAATTCTCTCTCTCGCGCGCTCTCTCTCTCTCTCTCTCTCTTTCTCTCTCTCTCTCTCTCTCTCTCTTTGTGGGGCAATGAATGTTAAGTGATTTGCCCAGGGTCACACAGCTAGTAAGTGTCAAGTGTCTGAGGCCAAATTTGAACTCAAGTCCTCCTGAATATGAATACAGGACCTGTGCTTTATTCACTGCACCACCTAGCTGCCCCAATTCCAATACGTTTTGTTTTATTTTATTTTATCTTTATCTTAAATTTTTTTTGCAGGGCAATGAGGGTTAAGTGACTTGCCCAGGGTCACACAGCTAGTAAGTGTCAAGTGTCTGAGGTCGGATTTGAACTCAGGTCCTCCTGAATCCAGGGCCGGTGCTCTATCCACTGTGCCACCTAGCTGCCCCCTCCAATATGTTTTAAAGAAAAACCAGTTAACTTTTGTGGCAAGGGAGTGAGAGGAAGGGAGGAGGCTTAAGATACTGCTGTCACCACAGAAGTTAGGCTATAACCAAGCAATGTTTTTTGCTCAATAATCACCAAATATATCTGGGATTTAATGTTCTCTCATTAAGAAAAGAATGTAGTCTATGTCCTGGAGGCAAGTTCATTGACTGCCTCAGCATCTCAAAGTCATAAAAAAGATACAATCACACCTAAAAAGGCTTCACCCACAATTTTTGTCCCAGCTTCAAATTTGCTGAAGTCTGAAAGAGGAAGATCCTTATACAAGCTTCATTTTCCCTCCCTTTAAGAAATGATAAGATAAATTCAGGAGATGGAGGTTCAAATCCTGCTGAGACACTGAATAGCTGTGGGACTATAGGGAAATCATTTAACTCTTCAGAACCTCAGCACATCTGGAATTTGGGGATATTGCTTATAGCATCTTCCCCACAAGTTTTTGTTGTTGTTTGTTTTGTTAGGAAAACACTACAAAATCTTTAAAGTGGCATTTATATGTGTATACCCATATATACTCACACATATGTATACATTTCTGTCAATTTTTGTTTTTATGCTTTTCTCCTATAGAAAAAAATAGGTGAGAGAAATTATTTTCGTAATGTCTTCTACAGGAAAAACCAGATCGGAGACAGACAGGAAAAATATAGTACCAGTTTATTTGTCACAAGAACAAGCAAACAAGAATCTTGCTGAGCCCCCTTCCAAAGAAGGAGCTTGAAGACTCTTTCTTTCTGAGGGTATATAAGCTTTCTTTGCTCACTGGTTACAGGGTGTTATCAGTTTCATTAACATGATACAAATCAACCTAAAAGCAAATACTATGACAAGAATGGACCTTTTAACAATTTCAGTTATGGTTCAACTTAACAGGAACCCTCTAAGATTATAGGATTCCCAAAAAGGGTTTGGCAAGGAGGAGGATGCCCAGATATTTTTACAAGATAGGAACTTACTATCCTGGGGACAGAAGTCAGCAGATAAGGCCTTAATCAGCTAGCTAACTGGGTTCAGTTTGAAGTTCAGTCAAAGGGCATTTTGCTCCTATTAATCCAGGGTTTTATAAAATCCTTTTGGATAATAAGGCAGCTCTATCAAATTCAGGTGGTCCATACATTCATCATAGCAATACATATAAGCTTTTCACAAACCACAATACCCATTTCTGTTAAAAAAAAAACATCAGAAATCAAGGAATAAATAGATCTTCCTTTATCATGATAAATTTTATCTGTCTAAAATTAAGAGGCAGCATAATATGTAATGGGGATAAACTAGAATCCTTTCCAATAAGATCAAGGGTAAAATATAGATGTCTATTATCATCACTTCTATTTGACATAGTACCAGATATGCTAACTATAGTAATAACCCCTCCTACCCTCCCCCCAAAGAAACTAAGGGAATAAGCAAAGGTAAAGAAGAAACAAAATAATTGCTCTTTGGGCATGATATAATGGTGTGCTTAGTGAACTCTTAGAGTCAACTAAAAATTAATTTAAAGCATAACCTCAGAAAAGTTGCAGGATATAAAATAAATTAACACAAATCAGCAGCATTTCTGTATAATACCAACAAAACCTAGCAGGAAGAGATAGAAAAAAATCCATTTAAATTAACTATAGACTGTATAAAATACTTGGGAATCTACCTAGAAAGATAACAAGAAATACATAAGAATTATATAAATGCAACTATAAAATATTGTTTTCAGAAATAAAGAAAAACCTAAGTAATTGAAGAAATATTAATTTCTCTTGGGTAGGCTGATTCAGTATAATAAAATGACAATATTACCCAAATTAATTTACTTATTCAGTGCCATACTAATCAACCCCTCCCTAATCTACAAAAGATTCCTTTATAGAGCTAGAAAACACATGGCAAAATTATATGGAAGCACAAAAGGTCAAGGATCTTAAGTGAAATAATGGAAAAAAAGTGAGAAAAAAGGAATCTTAGCAATTCCAGATCTTAAACCATATTACAAAGCAATAATTTTCAAAACAATTTGGCACTGGTTGGAAATAGAGAGATCAACCAGTAGAATAGATGAAATACAAAGAAAGTATACAGAAGCAAATGAACCTAGTAGCCTAGTGTTTGATAAACGCAAAGGTCTCAGCTATTTTGGTAAGAACTCTGTATTTGATAAAAACTGCTGATAAAGCCAGACAACAGTATGGAAGAAATTCGGTTTAGGCCAATACCTCACACTTCATACCAAAATAAGTTTGGATATAAGATCTATATATGAAAAATCATATTATGAATGAATTAGAGAAACAAGAAAATTACCTGTCAGCTCTTTGGATATACAGGAAGAGTTCATGTTCCAAGAAGGCATAGAGAGAATCATGGAAGACAAAACGGGCAGTTTTAATTATGTAAAGTTGAGATGGTTTTGAACAAAAATTATAATACAGCTAAGATCAGAACAGAAAGAATTAATGGAGAAAAAGCCTTTGTAACAAGTTTTTCTGATAAAGATCTCAGTTCCAAAATATATAAAGAATTGATTCAAATGTATAAGAATATGAGCCATTCCCCCTTATTTGAAAATGGTCTAAAGATATGAAGTTAGTTCTCAGTGAAAGAAAGCAAAGCAAAGAAACTGTAGATATATGAAAAAATGCTCCAAATCACTAAAAATTAAATAAATGCAAATTAAAGTATTTCTCAGGTTATACTTCACATAACCCGTAAGTTGGCAAAAATGACAAAAAGAGAAATTATAAATGTTAAAGGATCTGCAGGATGCAGTTGATGGAATTGTGAATGGGTCCACACATTCTTGGAATTATAAACTAAAAGTAAGGGAACAGTACACACACTTTCACTCAGCTGTTAGGCCTATTTAAAAGAATTCAAAGAAATTGGAAAAATGTCCTTTATGTAGAAAAGCATTTCTAGCAGCTCTTTGTGTTTAGCAAAAACATGGAAAATAAGGGGTGGCCCATCAATTGGTATATGGTTGAACAAATTATGGTCTATGAATATAATGAAATATGAAGAAAAAGATGGTTTGAAAGAAATGTTGAAATATGTATGTAGACTTAGAGTGAAGTGTGCATAACTAAAACAATTTGTTCTCTGAAATCAATACTGTAAGAACAAACAATTCTGAGAAACTTAAGCACTCTGATTAACTAAGTAACACACCACAGATCCAGAGGCCTATTAAAGAAGAATGCTTCCCTACCTCATGACAAAAAGATGCTAGACATATTAGTCCATTGTCCTTTGGACATGTCCAATGTGGGGAGTGTGTTTTGTTTGACTGTACTTATGGGATACAGGGGTTTTATATTTCTTTGCTCCTATTTCCCTCCCCCAGTGGATAAGGATTCAGAGGGAGAAAAGAAATGAATGCTTGGTAATTGAAAAAAAAAATAACCGGGTAGATGACAGCTTGTCAGAGATGCTATAGAGGGAAGTATAGGTTGGACAAAATGGCCTATGAGAAGGTCTGTGGTGGTAAATGTTTAACAACACCTCTCTGGCAAGAAAAGATATACATACTTTTAAGTTGAATCTACATTATTAACACTCTCTTAGTCTAGACAATCAATAGTACAATAAACTCTGATTTGTAGAAATAGTACACCTATTTCTGAGGTGTAAATGATCACACTGAAAATTTAGCCATCAGTTCTCCCAAGTCTGTGAGAGTTGACTCTAGCAACCTCTGCTAGATCCGCGCCCGCGGCCCCCCCCCCCCCCCCCCCCCCCCGCCAAATGTGACCATAGAGCAAATATCTATACTTTTTCTACTTGTCCAAATTAGGGATGGAAAGGAACAGCAGTGACATGCAACTCTGCTTAGAGGGAATTTTCCTAATGTTTCTGGACATGCTCCAGTCTGTCAATGTCCTTTCTGTGGAGCTGTGGGCCTAGCACCTAATTGCCCCAGCAGATAGTCTGACTTTAACAGTGCACCAGACACAATTTTAAAACACCAGGCATTTTTTTTTTTGTGGGGGAGAACCCTAACTAAAATATCATTACTTCATTCTTGGCTTCTTCCAGTAGTGTTATCTCAGAGCACAGCCTTTCTTTTCTAGCTCCCCTTGGAGTTACATTGCCTACTATCTTCACCCCACTCTCTCTCCAGCTGAGGAGAGATCAATCTTCCTCAGGGGAGAGGTCACCTTCCTTAGGAAAGTTATTTCCACCCAGTACCACAGACCCTTTTAAATTTAATATGTGAGAGGCAGTGTGATATAGAGTATATTAGATTAGGAGTCAGGAGACCTGAGTAAGGACTGGTTTTCTGAGAAGGGTGGGAGAAAGTGTGCACAATACACTTTTAAGCCATTTTCTCTATCACTTTCTTTGTTTAAAAATTAGTTGTCATATTATTAAATATATTTAATGGAATTAGTATGGAATTTATTTCATTTTATGGAATAAAACAAGCATTTCCATAACATAGTATAATAAAAAAGATGATTACACATGAAACTGCAAATCTATTATGTAGAACTTGCTATTCCTTTTAAATATATAATAGTTATCATGTAAATTTCATTTTTTTCTTCCCCCCATCACTTTCTTAAATGTAGACCATCAATAAAGCAATAAATCAAGCCCTCCTTTGTAGTACTTGTTTATTTCTAAGGTCCAAATATCCAAACTGAAAATTTAACAATTTCCTCTCTTGAGCCAATGGCTCAAATGTAACCTTGGTTCTACCACTAACTATAGATGGGTTATTTTTATCATAATTTAATTTTACTGGGCCTCAGTTTCCCTTTTTGTGAAATAGGAACTGTTAGAATTGAATCTGTGATTTCATTAATACAGGGAACTTCTGAATGAGGAAACTTTATCAGTACAGGTTGACACCGTCTGTGTGACTTACCATTTCAGAACGTTGTTGAGAGCACTAAGGGGTTAAATGAATTACCCAGGATCACACAGTAACTATGTGTCAGAGGTGAGACTCAAACCCAGGTTTTCCTGGGTCTAGGCTGGTTCACTCCAGCTCACAATCTATAAATTAGGAATAGTAATAAGCATGCCCACCTCACAAGATTATTGTGAGAATCAAATCAGACAATTTAAAACGTGAAGAGAAATTCCCTTCATACCCAACTATGTGCTGTCACTTTCTACAAAGTGGAGAGAAGTCCTACTGTGTCAGACTGCCTAGGGAGAGCTTCAAGAATTTGCACGTTATTTTTACTATGTTAAAAAATGCTTTGGGAAAAAGTATCCAGGTATAAGTCTTTGATTATTTTAAAACAAATGGCTATTTTATTTAATATCACAGCTCCTGAGGGAATACCTAAGAAATACTCCCTTCAAGGAAAGGGAAAGAAATTAAATAGATATATAGAAGATGCCACTGACACCTCACAGTGGTGTGTGTGTGTGTGTGTTGGGAGTGGGGTGCTGGTGGCTCTAAATATTTCTATGATTAGGTTACTGGATTAGGTCGCCTTACAAAGTTTTAGGAACCAGCAAAAAACTGTTCCTACTACCTTTGCTACACAAACGATCTAAGCTGGGGGCAACTAGGTGGCACAGTGGATGAAGCACTGGCCCTGGATTCAGCAGGATCTGAGTTCAAATCTGGCTTCAGACACTCAACACTTACTAACTGTGTGACCCTGGGCAAGTCACTTAACCCTCATTGCCCTGCCAAAAAAAAAAACCAAAACGATCTAAACTCCCATTATCTTTTTCTCCTTCTTTCTCTTCTCTATTGAGGTCAGATACAAATCACAGGATGACAGTCTTAGAAGTGACCAAGACCTAAGAGGTCATCTAGTTAAATTTGTACCAGACACATGCAAATATACACATGCATGTACATTGTACATAATGCAATTGTATATTTAAATATGGATATATGTGTATGTATTTGTATGCTTATGTGTATGTGTGTATGTGTGTACATGCATACAATGTAGTGGGCTGCCTCGGTAAATAGGTTTCCCCTAATGTAGTCAATCAGTCAATTTATCAAAAAGCATTTACTATGTGCCAGGTACTGTTCTTAGTGTTGGAGAATGCCAAGAAAAGCATAAATAGTTCTTTAATTCTAGTGGAAGAGACCAACACGTAAATAAATAGGTGCATATGTGATACATCCAGAGAAAAGGAAAAGTAACCTTTGAAGTGAAGGAGCCAGGAACCAGGAAAGGTATAAGGCATCAGGAGACATCTGAGCTGAGTCTTAAAGGAAGTAAGGGACTCTAAGTGGGAGAGGTGAGGAAAGAGAATGTTTCAGAGATAGAGGATGGCCAGTTCAAGGTCACAGAGATAGAAGATGAAGTTTCATGTATGAGGAACAACCAAGAGGCCAGAATGGCCCACATTCATTGTTATGTCCAGGGGGGTAAAGTGGAAAGTTAGGAAGTGGTCTAGTTGTGAAGACCTTTAAATGCTAAACAACTAATTTTATCTTTGATCCTGAAGGTAATAGGAAGAGAGAGGTAGGTAAGGGTGACAGGGTCAGACCTACACTTTAAGAAAAACATTTCTATAGTAAGAGAAATTATTTCTCTCTTGTATTTAATAATGAATTTTTTAAAATTTTAATTTGTGAAATAAAATAAGCATTTCCATAATGTAGTACAATAAAAAGACAATTGTACATGAAACTGCAAATCGACTATGCACAACTTGCTATTCCCTTCAAATATACAACAAAATTATTATGTAAATTTTTGTCCTTTTTTTCCCTTCCCTCTGTCACCCCCTTTCCCCATGGCTACCTTTAGACACAAATATGTATATACATACATACGCAGACATATACAAAAGTTATTGAATTAGCACCAAGGTTTCTCCCCTTTTCTACTTCCTCATTCAGAAATCAGCCCCTGTAGGTTACTCGCATTTGTTCAAAATATGAAGTCAGGTGAATTGATGGACTCTGGTCAATTTTACTCAGGCATAAGTGTGTTTGGGGGCGGGGGAAGTGGGTGTGTGTGTATGTATTTTCTCTTTGTCAGACAGGCTGATATGGATACAGATAAGTCTCTTTTAACCCAAACTGAATGATCAGACTCACATACCCCAGACCCTCATTAGAATAGGTTCACCTCTCATTATAATATTCATTTTCTCATTAATTATTAATCAATCAGAGTTGATTTCCACCCTCAGGAATATCCACTCTTCCCAGGGCATATGTGTTAAGTGAGTTCCATGAGGGGTCCTGGGTCTAAGAGAGATGGCCAAATGATCATCTTTTTATTATTGCTAGCAATATTAATAAGATGATCAATTACACAAAACTATGTCTCTTGAACTTTTTAAACATCACAACAATTATGTGGAGACTGAATTGGAGTGGGGAGAGACTTGAGGCAGACAGATACTTAGAAGGCTATTGAGGAAAAGATGGCAGAAGCAGGAGGAAGCAGTACAACTCAATTCTCCTCCACAACAATACCAACAAAAGCCTAGGTTGTGATTGGAAAACTTAAGGAAACATTCTAGCCAAGTCTGCAGGCACTTGGGTTGGGGTTTAGCCAGGAAGTTACACAGAACCTTCCTTCCAAGGGGCAGAACTGGGCAAAGAGGCAGTGACTAGGGCAAAGAGGTAGTCCTGGATACAGCAGGCATGAGCCTGACAGTGTACAGGAGCAGAAATAGGAGCCAATTGACAGATCTTTTGCTTATACTTTAGGGCTGTGTCACAGATAGACTGAAGAGGGGACCTATACCTAGGAGTAGGTGGCTGAGTTTCAACAAGGAATGGTCATGGGACTAAGGCTAGGTATTTTTTTATTTTTTCAGGGCAATGGGGGGTTAAGTGACTTGCCCAGGGTCACACAGCTAATAAGTGTCAAGTGTCTGAGGCCAGATTTGAACTCAGGTCCTCCTGAATCCAGGGCCGGTGCTTTATCCACTGCCCCACCAAGTTGCCCCAAGGCTAGGTATTTCTGAAAGAGCAAGAATGAAATATACAATCCAGCCCATAGCTCTGGCTGAAGCCTGTAGCTAAGTAACCATGAAAGGTATTCAGACCAAGTAGATAGCTGAAATTCTGTCACACTTAAGTTGCAGTCTTCTATCCAACTAACAGGGGGCTGGGACTAGCAACAGTCAACTGAAGCTCCAACCAGAGTCAAGCCAACAATGTGTTGCCTTGACCCAAATTGTAGTCAAGAGCATGTGAAGCTCAGACCAGAAGAGAAGTGATCACTTTACCCTTGATCAGACAACTTTGAGAATTCAGAAAGTTGGAAGGTCTCTGGTTTGTGCCTCCCCTGAGATAGTGGAAGAGCACAGCACTCAGTACTCAGAGAGAGCAGATCATGGAATTCATGGAAGTGGGATATTTTTGGGTAACGGCAAGATCAAAGGTATGATTGTTTACATGTGTGGCTGAAGGAGAGTTGATGTTGTTGGTATAAGTTGAGGAATTGTAAAGTTATTGAAGAAACATGAACATGTTAGTTGAGCTACACTGGAATAAGAGTTGGAGTGGAGAAAAAGACAGTGAGCCAGGCGATGAACTCATTGAGGAATGAAGAAAAACAGTTCGAGGGGGAAGTTAGTAAATAATGGCCACCAGGATTTGGATTACATGATGCATTTTAATACTATGAATTTAAAAGAAGGAGAGGTTGCTGAGTGACAGTGGTAGAGGGAGGGTGTAGAAGAAGCAATGGAGGCAATGGAGAACAAGGAGAACTCTGATTCCCCAACCTTGATTGGTAAGACAGTGGTTATGAGTGAAAAACGTTGCCAATACTGGAAAGGTTGGCCAGGAAGGCAGTGTTATCATGAGGAAGTCACATCTCAATGAGTGCCAGAACATAGAAGGAGTTCAAGAAAAAAGGATATTTAAGGTTGAATAAAAACTTATGAAATATGTCATAGAAGGAATTCTTGCAAAGGCATGGCTTGGACTAGATGTTCTCTGAGGTCATCATGAAATTCTAAGATTCTTTGCCTTTTTGACCTCTATGACATCCCCTACAAGTGATTTTGAATCTAATTGAGTTGAGTTTCAATAGTACGATCGATCTCTAGTGAGGAGTGATATAAGCTTGGATGCTGTGGTAGGTGAAAAGATGAAATGATTGAGAAAACAACTGTTCAATCTTCTAAGCATATCGATTTGTTAATCAATACATGCCAATTACCCCCCAAACTGGGACCAAACTTCCTCATATTATGCCGGGACTCCAAATACAGGAGGAAACAGACTTTAATACATTAAAACAATCACATAAGGCCAATTAATTAAAAGGAAACTATACAACATTAGGTAAGCTGATTTCTAATTGGATGAAAGATTAAGGACTTTCCAAGTTGGGAAGGGGAGAGCTAACAGGTGCAATTCTTTGAAATCAGGAAAGGAGGTGTTCCACATGCCAAAGTGTAAACAATCAAAGGAACACAGAAACAATAACTAATTGATCCGTATTTGGCCAGTTTTCAGATAACACATATGGGTTGCTTGAGATTGACATTTGTGAGAAAACTCCTTTCATCAATCTTTGGATCTGACAGTTTCAGGTCAGCATAACCTAGGTCCTTAGTTAACGGTCTCTAAACAGCAGGTAGAGGTGGCCCATCTTCCCAGCCATGCAGGGCTTGGTTCAAACAATGCAGCAAAGTTTTCTCTCAATTCTCACAATTGAATAAAGTTTTCTCACAGGACAGAAGTTGGACTAGGCCTATAATTGAATAGAAAGGAAACTGAGCCAGCTCCAGAATTGAGTCACAAGATAGAGTCAGTGTGGTTCACGAAATTCTGATAATTAACCACTTGCTGTCTTAATCCCCTAAATTCTCTCAGTTCGAAGGTTGAAATTGCCATATATGCATATGGCATTGGGAGAGTGAAAGTTTTGGAATCATGAAGTTTCTGGAAAACCTCAGGACCCTAGGCAGTTTGTTAAGAAAGTAGCACCTATATGACTAGGTATAGTTTAGCCTTCAGGAGTTAAAACCAAGAAGCATGTGAATGCTCATCTGAAACTCCATTTAGATCTCCCACAGAGAAAACCAAGCTTTAGGCCAGGAAGTTTAATTTAAAGGAGAGATTAAGCCTGAGGACACTAGCCCACTAGGAAGACTCTGCTTTGTGTCCTAATGAGCTTGGTGCCTAAGGCAAAATAGTTCCTGTGGGAGAAGAAGGCCTTTCAGCCAAGACTTAGAAAAGGAGCAAATAGATAACTTCTTATAGAAGAAAAAAAAAAAAGCCAGGAAAGACTCCATCTCCTATCCCCTAGCCCAGGACTTGTGTTGGTCCAGTGCTGAGATTATTTGAAGCAATACAGAACTCTCAAAATGTTCATTAAATATCTTTAGCTTGCTGCATGCCTCTTGGGGGATACCTATGGTAAACCATAGAGATTTTGTTTGTTGTATAAGAATTTAGACATTTGGCCATGGACACACTTGGGCAAGGCTGCAGCTAGAAATCTTCCATGGCACTTGCTGTTGCTTTTAAAAGAGAGAGAGAGAGAGAGAGAGAGAGAGAGAGAGAGAGAGAGAGAGAGAGAGAGAGATAACTATAAAAATGCCTTCACTCTCACAGAGCTCTCTCTCATGAGAAAGAGGTAGCACTACAAGAATGGACAGTAGTTGAAGCCAGAAACTGGAATCAGACTGTGGAGTAAGGGCTCTAGACCTGCCTTATTTGGTTGTGCTGCTACAGAGCCTGAAATTACTGCAAGAGGGTAAAGGTAGGCTAGACATTGTTACTGGGCAGACGGACTATGAGAAAAGTACTTTCACACGGGAAATTCTACTGCTTCTGTCTAAGTAAGGCATTGGAAAATAGCTGCTCAATTTACAGTAATTACATTAATTTGTAATGTTTTTCTCAGAATATTTTTGAAAGGGAAAAAACTAGGATTCAATTGCTGAGGTTTGCTGCTTCTATTTTGTATCCCTTAATTTCTTTCCTAATTTTGTGCAACTTTATTCATGTCTTAATTTTATACCTACTTTTCCTTGTTAACCCTATATCGCCCTGGTTTGATTTTCTCATATTTTCAACAGATGATAAATTGTTCATTTATATGTACTCATTTGCACTACACCATACCTGTGCCTTGTTTGGAGGCACCCACTTTTCAGGGTAAAGGCTGTTCCTGGAGTTACACTAGGGAGTTAAAGGTCAGTATCTTGAGAATCAGAAGACCTAGATCCAAATTCAGCTACATCTTCTCATCTTCAGGTGAGGTTAGGCTGATGGCCTCTGAGGTCCCTTCTAATCCTAGAGATATGATCTTATGATTTAAAAAAAATTAAAAATCAGGATTGATATATTTTATTTTGACATAAGAGATATTGTTGTTTGTCCTTTGTTCCCAAAGAGGACCATGACATCAGGGTGATGTCACGACTTGCACTGAATTGAATTTAAGTGAGGGAGGGCTGTGTGAAGTCACCAACCTCTCTGTCCTCCAGAACTATCTGGGTCCAGTGGACTGGATATATATCAGGATGATTGGAGATGGCCCCAGATGTTTAAGGCAATTGGGATTAGGTAACTTGCCCAGAGTCACACAGATAGTAAGTGTCTGAGGTAACATTTGAACTCAGATCCTCCCAACTTCAGGGCCAGTGCTCTATCCAGTGCATCACCTAGCTGCCCTGACATAAGAGAAACTAACAAGCACCCAAATTCCCTTGCATAGTTTACTCCCTGAAAACATTTAGGCAAAGTCATTTAGTTTATACAACTGCAACTGTTAGTACTGTCACTATCTACTTTTATTCTGTTAATAGAAAAGTATGTATTTTTTCTTTTTTGGTGAGGCAATTGGGGTTAAATGACTTGCCCAGGGTCACACAGCTAGTAAGTGTTAAGTGTCTGAGGTCGGATTTGAACTCAGGTCCTCCTGACTCCAGGGCTGGTGCTCTATCCACTGCACCACCTAGCTGCTCCCCCATGTATTCTTTATCTTTGATACATTGGTATTAGCAATGAAGCTAGTAATTTGATCTTAGTCTTGTTGCATCACAGATGTGACTTTACTTATATTCTTGTAGTTATGATAGATAGGTAGATAGATAGATAGATAGATAGATAGATAGATAGATAGATAGATAGATAGATAGATAGATAGATTCTAGATAGATATGATATGGGGAG
This sequence comes from Dromiciops gliroides, assembly GCF_019393635.1. NCBI lineage: Eukaryota > Metazoa > Chordata > Mammalia > Microbiotheria > Microbiotheriidae > Dromiciops > Dromiciops gliroides. Next base: position 269,160,870 of record NC_057863.1, on the reverse strand, counting down.
AAAGCATGTGGGTCCTTAGGATTCCTCTGTAAAGAATTACACTCTCGTGCAAGACCTAATTAGGAATAAAAGAACAGGTTTATTGGGGTACAAGAGAAACTGGCCGGGAGGAAGGTTTTGGAGAAACAAAACGCTTTCCTCCTCAACTAGCTCAGGGAGCACCCTTTTATAGGGTTCAGATGGCGTGGGTAAGCATGTCCCCTATTGGGTGAGGGACTGGGGGTTCTCTGGAGTTGGGCTGGGGTAGGAGAGATCGGTCCTGAGCAATCTCGTGATGGGCGTTAACTCTGTTCTGATGGGTCCGAGCAGTCTGCTGGTGGGCAGTTCCAGGTGGTCTTCCCCTGGTGTAGTCTCTCCCAACAGGTTTACCTGGACTGCAGGGTGGTGGTCCTAGAGCATGCTCAGTTCGATATGGTGCCGCTTATCTCTTCCTGGTGTGTATGTCTTTGATTGAGCTCAAGGAGAGGCCTACTTGATTTCAAGGGAAAACTCCTGAGGTTTCAAGGAAAAAGTTTCTTGACCTCCCCAGACAACTGTTGGGGTAACTGGGGCCCCAAATCCTCCCATAACAGGTAGATAGATAGATAGATATAGATAGATAGATAGATAGATAGATAGATAGATAGATAGATAGATAGATGGATAGATAGATAGATAGATGGATAATAGATGGATGGATAGATAGATTTTTTTCTTCACATTGTAGCATTTCAGATGAGTCTTCCCATTTTTTAAAATTCCTCATATTCACAATGCAGTAATATTCTACATGTGTAGGGTACACTAGCTCTTTAAAACTCTTTTTATAAGGATCATTTTATTTTTAAAAGGGCAAAAAAGTGTTTTGGGTTTTTTTTGCAAAGGAAGATTTATAATAATTATCAAAGGTTGTGGCATATTGTTGATGTGGGATGGAATTTAAGGTTAAATTGATTGTGAGTCGTCCCAAAAGAATTACAGGACTCAATGACTTCCCAAGTTTTGTTGCAATACTGTGAAAGAACACAGAGAGAGAACCAGAAAAGTGGAAAGGTATCTCTCGAAGAGGGAAAGAAAAGATAGTTATATTTATGGTATGGATAAATTGATTATCAGTCTCATAATAATCTCCACCTTAGGGAAGTACAAGGGAGGGCTTATCTTAATTTGGAGTTCTGGGGTCCTAAAACAACCCCTGAATCGGGTACCTTTTTCTGTGGAGGCGTGTTTTGGGGGTTTACGAGTCATAAGGTAAATCTGGGGACAAATTTGGCCTTTTCTGTGCATGTTTCTTTCTGATTCCCATGCTTAGTTTCAAAATATCTTCACTTATTTATTTTCAGTTAGAATTTCTATACCTTGTTAGTGTATCATTGTTATTGTTAAAGTCTCTCTGACCTGCCTCTTTATGTTTTTGTTATGGGTGGTGATTAATGTGGGTAAGAGAACCTAGGCCCTGACTTGTTTCCCAAATCTTAAGTTATCCATTACCTGGGGTCTGAATCCCTCTTAGAGCTCATATCTAAATTAGAGCTTGGGTCTTAGGTTTTTCTGTTAACTCCTTTTTGCCTCCTACATCATTGTGATTCTTATGGATGAACATTTTGACACCTAATAAGGATAGAAAATAACTTTATTTTTATATAAAATCCTAAAACGTGTGTGCAAAAGAAACAACATTTGGACAGTTTTGGAGAGAAAATGGTCTCTTATGTAATTGTGAGGGCTTGGAACTTCTTTTCAACAATGTGAAATGATTCCTCACTCATCAAGTCCCATCAACAAACATTTACTGTATAATTGCCATGAACTAGGCTCTGTTCTAAGCACTAGATATACAAAGAAAGGCAAATAATATCAAATAGTCCCTGCTCTTGAGAAACACAGTCTATTGAGGGAGAAAATATGCCAATAACTATGTACAAATAAGGTAGTTATAGTGTAAATTGGAGATAATCTCAGAGAGATGATGCTAAGATTAAGGAAAGTACTGAGGAAGATTTTTTTACCCCCCAGAATATAGGTCCTTAGCTAATACTTGAAGGAAGCCAGGAAAACCAGAAGGCGAAGATAAACAGGGGAAAAGGAAGAAGTGAATATTTATTAAGCACTTACTATGTGCCAGGGATTATGCTAAACACATTACAAATATTTTCTCATTTGATCTTTTTTTTTTTTTTTGGTGAGGCAATTGGGTTTAAGTGACTTGCCCAGGGTCACACAGCTAATAAGTGTCAAGTGTCTGAGGCCAGATTTGAACTCAGGTCCTCCTGAATCTAGGGCCGGTGCTCTATCCACTAAGCCACCTAGCTGCCCCTGTCATTTGATCTTTACAGCAACCCTGGGAGGTAGGTGCTATTCGTGGTCACCAAACTGTGATGTTTAAAATCTAAATTATGGTCGCATTAAGTTAGAAGCGTCAGCACCAGTCTTTGGGCATTAAACATTTATTAAAGGCATACAGGTATTCACATGGACTTCAGAAAGTTAAGAAAAAGCCTATCTAGCCCAGTGTTCCAGCCTGGTCTGGTTCTTCCTCAAGTCCTCTGTCACAAGCCTGCTTCAAGGTCCTTACACACTGCTTCAAGCTGATTGGTTGATGTCATCCAAATCCATTGGTTTTGAAGGTGTTCTCAAGTTGAGTTCACAGTCTAGCTTCTGAGAACAATACCTTCTTAAGGGATAGCCAGGTGTGATTACAATCTAGTTAACTTGAAGTAGGCTAATCAGCAGTCAATCACTCTCACTTGATTCAATCAGTCTAGATTAATCTCCAGGTGGGTCTTTGAGTATCTGCTAAATTCCATTATTTCATCACACTATTATTATTCTCATTTTATAGATGAAGGAACTGAGGCAGAGAGTAATTAAGTGACCTACCCAAGGTCACACAGCAATGAAGTGTCTGAGGATGGATTTGAATTCTGGTCTTCCTGATTCCAAGCATTTTAGCCACTGAACCATCTACCTGCTTAAATGGCAGCTAGGCAGGGAGAAGAATTTAGGCATGAGGAGTAGCCAGTGAAGATACATGGAAAGTGCAATCAATTTTGGACATGTTGAAGTTAAGGCATCTATAAGACATGTAGGTCAACATATCTAATAGACAGTTGGAGATGAAAGACTGGAGGTTAGAAGAGATGTTATGGCTGGACAAATAAATCTGAGAATCATCTGCAGAGAGAATAGTTGAATCCTTGGGAACTGATGAGATCATTAACTGAAGAGGGTCTAGGAGGGAGCTTTGAGGGACACCCATAATTAGTGGTCACTATGTGGATGAAGATGCAGTAAAGAAGACTGAGAAGGAGTGATCATACAGGTAGGAGGAGAACAGGAGAGAGCAAAATCACACAAAAAAGAGAAACGAATCTCAAGAAGTGGGTGATCAACATTGTTAAAGACCAGAGAGGTCAGGAACAATGAGATTGAGAAAGGAACACTAGCTTTAGCAATTACGAGAATATTAGTAACTTTGGAAAGTGGTTTTGGTTGAATAATGGGGGCAGAAGTCAGAAAGAAGAAAGTTAAGAGGAGATTGATGATTGATAGTGGTCATGGATGGAACAAGTGAGAATGAGGCTGAAAAGGCTTGTTTATAAAGAGGCTATAGGGAAGCAGCCAGTAGACAGGGAGCAACAGAAGAGTTGTGAGAAGAGGGATGATAGAGGCAGTCATTTGGAGAAGATGAGATGGAATGGGTTCACTTTCATGTGGCAAGGAGGACTGTTGCTTCATATAAAGCAGAGATGAAGCAGGAGATAGTAGCAAAAGGCATCTAATGAAGGTGAAAGGAAGAAGAAGAGATAAAAGAGATTCCCCAACCAATGGCCTCCTTTTTATAGTGAAATATGAGGCATATTTTTCATCTGAGAGGGTGGGCCAGGGGGGAACCATTGGATATTTGAGTAGGGATGCATAGATTTGGAAAATGTGCTGGGTCAGTGGGTGAGTTAATTAGGGCAGTGCAAATGGATTGTCCTACTATAGTGAGGATCCAGTTGAAGTTATATTAAATAAATTTATAGTGGACCCAGTCAGTATGGTTTAATGATTTCTCCTTAGCTTTATTCAGCAGCATGTGAGTAAGACCAAAGTAGGCAGATGGTGGCACTAATCCAAGGTTAAGATTTGGCAAGGCAAAAAACTTCAATAGGATAAGGTGATGAAGGATTCAAGAGAAGAGGGCCTTGTAGAGATGAACTGGTTAAGATAAGAAGATGGTCAAGGTAAAAGGTGGGAGGATGTAGCCAGTGCAAGTCTGGGAGAAAAGATTTGTGTGGGAACAGTTTAATGTTTTAAAAAGACAGAAAAAAACCCTTTTACATTTATTGAAAACTAGAGAAATGTTATTGTAAAGAAACAGTTTAAATGGCACCAAAGAGAAAGACTATTATATTGAGAACTTCAAAGAGTTGCAAAGTATGATGGTATGTCAGCTCATTTCAAATGCACATCTTATGACTAAGAAAATGAGAAATTATAGGAATATTTAGAGACAGGTATGTTTTTAAAAGAACTGTTGATTTGATATAAGAAATTTGGGGAGTTGTTGCGACTTTATAAATAAAAGGTGAGTCACAGTCAAGGAGCTCTCATTAGTCTATTCAATGCTTACCATGAAAAACAGGAGGCAGAGAAGGAAGATTTCTATCTGCCTCTGCTTTAGTGTCTTTACTAGACAGCTCACCATCCTACACAAGATTGATCTGTATGGCACAGAAATAGGCAGTTGGATCATCTTTAACGTCCAGATAACTCCTGTTCACATTGAGCTAACATTTTCTAAACATTCTTTTGAGAATGATGGTTATGAAAGAGGTTATAAAGGATGTGTTCCAGTAGTGAAGTTTTCCCCAGCTCAAGAGTGGTGAAGATCAACAATTGAGTAGTGAGCAAAGAATGGACTGATGACATTGAAGTCTGAAGTATTGAGTTGTGAGTTACCCTAAGTACATGAGTTTTTCTCATTCATGTGTTTCCCAGCTAGGTAAATTTAAGTGTATCATAGATATAGAATGCATTGGTATGAGAATGTGATCTGGGTTTATACATGTATTGGGATATATTTGCTTTGATATATTAGCATCTATAACATTTATTTATAATATGTTTCTTTTACTTTATTAAGTAAATGGTAATTAATTGGTATTTTTGGTAATTAATTGATAAATTCAATGGTAAAAATAAATTTAGTAATTGATAAATATAATTAATGATAATTAATAAGTAAATGCTTTTTAAGTAAAAGTGTAAGATATAAAAGTATCATTATTATGAGTAGTATAAGTATCTCATACTTTATGCATGCACTGTCTTGTGAGTGACTGGTTGTATAGTTAAAGACACATTGAATTAGAATCAAGAGTAGGTGAAGTATCTTTCTTTTCAATTGGGTTACCTCTAGGACCCAGAGAATGTTAGTAGCCATGTGGTGGTGATCTATCTCTGGTCTGCCAGTGTGAGCAGATTGGAGTGAGCAAGCCAAGCCTAGCAAGCAGTGCTGTATCTTGCACACCTAGGGGAGAGGCATGAGGCCCCAGATGGGACAGTCAAGGCGTTTTTATACCCAGTCTGCTTGTAGCTGGTGTGTCACATATTCAATCTCTGGGTCAAAGAATAAGAACAATTCCAAAATACTTTCTAGAATGATTGAACCAATTCAAAACGTGTCTGGATTCTCATCTCAATACTCCTAAGTTGAGTGTTCACATCTTTGATTGTATTTGCTGACTTTATAGTATGAATACCTCGGGATTGTTTACATTTTATTTCTCAATTATTTTGGTAAATTTTAGGTGGTCGTTGATAATTTGTATTTCTTCTTTTGAAAAAAAAATATATCCTTTGACCTGATCAGTTCCCAGCCATCTCCATGGCAAACTGTCTGCCAGACTTCACATCCCACTACAACTATAGGCTCCATCCCTAGGATATTGGACTCTTTTTGGTGATCTTTCACTGTGTTTTGTCGAATCTTATTGATTCTACTTTACAACATCTCTTGCATCTGTAGCAATCTTTCCACTCACACAACTATTCTAATTCAGGCTCATCACTTTCCTTTCTGGCCATCTAATTCTCCCATTACATGTTATTTTTCCCTATTAGAATGTAAGTTCCAGGGCAGCTAGGTGCCACAGTGGATAGAGCACTGGCCCTGGACTCAGGAGGACCTGAGTTCAAATCTGACCTCAGACACTTGACACTTACTAGTGTGAGAATTGGAATGACACACCCTGCTGGGAGGGACATTGTGAGCTCTGGCCTGAAAAGAAACCATGTGACTTTGGCATCTGGAAGTGATGTCTGCTGCTTGTGGGTCCTGTCAATCAGTGTTACCAGCCAATTAGCTTGGAGCAGTGTGTGTGTGGACAGCCCTGTTTCCTGTTTCTGGGAGAAGTGAGGTCTTTTCATTTCCGGATAGGAGCTTGGCAGCAGAGACAGGCAGAATAGGGAGAGCAGGCAAATCTCATACTTTATCCACGTGTTTCTCTTTACTAACCCCTAATATACTTTAATAAATACTTAGTGCCCAAAGATTGGTGCTATACATTTTCTAATTTAAGGTGACCACTCATTAGATTTTAGACATCACAGCTAGAATTTTAGGCCCTTATACTAGCCATGTGACCCTGGGCAAGTCACTTAACTCCAATTACCTCAAAAAAAAAAGAATATAAGTTCTTTGAGGGCAGAAACTATTTTTCTAGCTTGTATTTATGTCCCTATTACTTAGCACAGTGCTTACTAAATGTTTTTATTATTATTAATTTATTTATTTATTCATAGTCTATTAGAACGTCTCTTAATCTTATAAAATTGTGCTATTTCTCTAAGTTTTTCAAAGTGTTTTAATGCAAAGATTTTTTTATCCAAATTCATTTTTTCTTTTGAATCTGTGTTTATTCTAAAACTTTTGCATTTTATACAGTCTAAATGGTTTATTTTGTTTTTCATTACTTCAATGCCTAGAACATAGTAGGTATTAAGAAATATTTATTGACTGACTAATATTTACTGTTTTTACTTATGATTTTGTCCCCTACCAAAAAGTATGTAAGCTAAACCTTCTATACTTCTGTAATTTTTATATTTAAATAATTTATTCATCTGGAAATCATTTTGGTATTTGGTATAAGATACTGGTCTAAAGTTATTTTTTTCCAGATGACTTTATAGTTTCCCAGACAGTTCTTATAAAGAGTTGCCTCTCTGGTAATTTGTTTTATTGGATTTATCAAACACTAGATATCTTTTTGGCTATTATTTTTAATGTCACTAATCTACTTTTCTGTTTTTAATATGGCACCATTAAATTTTGCTTACTGCTTTATAAATATAGTTTTAGATAAAGTAGTATTAAACCTCCTTCACATTCCTTTTTCCATTATACCTCTTAATATTCCTGATCTTTTCCCTTCCAAATGAATTTTGCTATTATTTTATCTAATTCACCAAAATGTTCTTTTAGTAATTTGGTTGGTACTAAACCTATACTAAATCTGTAGAGCAGTTGTTGTAATGTCATTTTAGTTCTCTAGGAATAGTTCAGTCGTGAACTTTGAATATCTCACTAATTAGCTGTTTTATTAATGTAAAGAATGTTTTATACTTATTTTGTAATCTTGCATATGTCATGGTAGGTTAAGTCCAAGAAATTTAATGCATTTTGTTGTTATCTTAAATGGAATTTCTTCCCCCCCCCTCCATTTTTTTCCTTCTAGGTTTTATTGGTAATAAAGAGCAATGATTTCTTTTGAATTTATTTTGTACCCTCCTATATTATCGAAGCTATAATCTTGATTCATTATTTTTGTTAATACTCTAAGGTTCTCTAAGCAAACTAGCACATTAACTGCACATGCAGAACGATGTAAACCTTTATTCTCCTTCATGCCACATATCCAATCAAATGTCAAATATTATTCATTCTACATCTACCATGTCTCTTGTATCGCTCCCCTCCTCTCCACTCAAAGAAACACCACTCTTGTTCAGACCTTCATCACCTGTTCCATGGCAATAGCCCTTATCCTAGTTTGCCTCCCTTTCTGATTCATCCTCTAAAATGATATCTCTAAAACATAGATCTTAAATTCATGTCATTTCCTTGCTCAATAAACTCCAATGGTTCACTATAAACTAGAGAATAAAACATAAACTCCTTTTTAAATTTAATTTAGACATTGTCATAATCTGGCTCCAAACTTCCTGTCCAGTATTAATATGCATTATTCTCCTTTATATTCTCTACTGTGGTAAAATTGATTGTTTTGCTGTATCTTCCATATGGCATTCCATTTCCCATCTCTGAGCCTTTGTACGAAATGCCTCTCATATTTGAAATTCATGATCCTTCTATTTCTTTCTTTTAAACTCCCTCATTTCCCTTTAAACTTGGTTCAGAAATCACATCTTAGATGAAGCTTTTCCTGATCACCCCAGCTGCTAGTGTTGCTTCTTCCTCTCATCCCCAATTACCCTGTATTTGTTTTGTAACTATTTTGTGTGCCCTTTTTTATTTATTTAGATGTGTAACATGCATTTATATTTATAATGTGTCAAAACTACCCCCACCTCATTTAGCCTTGATAATTTAACTAGGTGAGAACACATCTCAATCAATCAATCACTCATAGGCCATGGTTCAAGCTGCACAACATTGCACATGAATCACACTGGAATAAGCCAAACAAGTATAGGTATAACTTAGAGATCATCTACAAGTTATAAATGTAGTTGAGAAGCTTCATTGGAGAGGTTGGAGCAAGAATAGCTTTATAGCATATGCCTGAGGAAGAATCACCTGGGGTTTGTCCAGATCTCCTTCCTCTTCCTTCTCCTACTCCATGATCTCCTTGAACAGCAGGAGACTATTGTGATCTTGAAAGGGCTTGGAGGATTTTTTTTTACTTCCCATCTTCCTATTGATATCCTAGCCATATCCCCCAAAAGGTTGGTGATATTGTCTATATTGGGAGCAAAGGACAGATGTATGCAAGATTTGCCATAATTAAGGGCAACTTCTTGAGTATCCTATGAATGTGAGTAAAGGACTTCAAGAAATCAGGAATGGTTAGTTATCCCATTTTGTGCTCACTAAACTTGAGCCACCTTTCCTCTGGAATCGGTATGTACTTATGGGAGAGCTTGTCACAGGTATTGGGGGGATTTTTGTAACCACTTTTTACTGTACTACCTTAGGAAATGTTACTGTTGTTGTTCATCCTTCTTACTTGAAGGGACCAATGACATCACTATATTGGGGTCAAAGTACAATATGTTTGATAGTGAATGATCAGTCCAATATAAAATTGGAAGGCTCCACCTCAGGTGAAGCGCAAAAAGTTCATTTTAACATTTGGAATGGATATGTCTTTAGAATTGTACACTTCATATTTCCTTTGTGCTGTTACAATTCTGCTTTGCTCATAGAGCACTGTGTCTTTTTTGATGTGGTCATGTCATGCTAGGTGGTCCTGTGCGAGCATCTCCCATGTCTCATAATCGATACTAAAGTTCTTCTGAGAGATCTTGAAATTGTCCTTGTACCACTTTTTCAGAATAGGAAATTCAGAAGTTGCTAAAAGAAAAATGAGAACTCTACAGGGCTTACCAGCAGAACAGTTTATCAGCCTCAAAGAAGTCAGCATTTAGCTCCTTCAAAAGTAAAGCGCAAGCAAAACTTAAGAGAGATGCAGGATTTTTGGCTCAGTAAGAAGGCAGAAGAGATTCAGTTTTATACTGAAAATAACGATCCAAAGTACTTTTACAATGCCTTTAATAATAATAATAAGTTTATGGGCCAAAGACCTATAGTACATCTCAACTACTCAGCATTGATGAAGCCACATTGATTAATGATAAAGACATGATTCTGGAGAGATGGGCTAAACATTTCCATAGTGTTCTCAATGGACCAGTCAACCAATCATCAACCAATACTGAAGCCACTGACCTCAAGTTGAAGTCAATCCTTCTCTAGTTGAACTTCCAACTAACAAGAGGTTTTGAATGTCATTAGGTCCCTCTCATGTGGCAAAGCTCCTGATGGTGATATTACAGCTGAGAGTTACAAGGGTTCACTGCTCATACAAAAGCTGACTGAGATCTTCTGGATGGCATGGTAAGGGAGGGTTATCCCCCAGAAGTTCAAGGATGCCTCCATTGTCCATCTCTATAAAGGAAAAGGAAATAAGTTGTCCTGTGACAATCAAGGGTTGTGTGTGGGTGTGTGGGAGGGTTCTCAGTCATTGTTGGCAAGATTCTTGCCAAACTCATCCTTAATAAGCTGATCCTGGGGCAGCTAGATGGCGCAGTAGATAGAGCACTGGCCCTGGAGTCAGGAGTACCTGAGTTCAAATCCGGCCTCAGACACTTAACACTTACTAGCTATGTGACCCTGGGCAAGTCACTTAACCCCAATTCCCTAAATAAAAAAAAAAAAAAAAAAAAAAGCTGATCCTTCACCTGGATAATGGTCATCTACCCAACAGTCAGCATCACTTCAGAAAAAGCTAAGGAAGAGTTGACATGGTATTTACTGCTGGAAACCCAGTAGAAATGCCAGGAGCAGAACAGAGGTCTGTACACAATGTTTATTGATCTGACCAGGTCCTGTGAGGCCTTTGGAAGATAATTTCAAAATTTCTAAAAGCTACTTAAGGCTAACTGAATAAAATTAATAAATGAATAAAATTATTCTTAACTAATATATATTCTTGGGGTGAAGTACCCCAGTAGGGATGTGTGTGATCTGATGGCATTAGAGAATCACTCATCAGCCATCAGGGGTATGCCTACAACACTAAGGGGGAGATAGAGCCTATCACACTTTTGGCTTGTTCAAGAGAGTTGGGATGAGAATCCCAAGGATCTTCAGAATTCTTTTGAAGCTACATATGTATAGAGATTATGCATATTGTCTCCTCCCATAGAATATAAGCTCCTGTAGGGCAAGAACTATTTCGTTTTTGCTTTTTATCCTTAATTATTGGTACACAGTAGGCACTTAATAAATATTTGTTGATGGATCAATTGATACTTTTTCCTCCTCTGTGTATGAGTATTCTCTTAATTTTTTTCTTGTCTTTCAAAGTTTTTCAAATTCATGCATCAAAGTTATGAAAGAGTCCCTGAAAGACAAAACAATAGAGACAACCTAATTTGACCACCTTCTAATAATTATCAAGACAGGAATAAAACAGGGAGACACATGCTCAACCAAAGTGTTCATTACTGTCCTAGAGGAGATTCAGTATTGAGTCCATATTAAAGAGGTATCTAATACAGATGATGAGGTTCTACAGATATTCCTGTTTACAGATAATACTGTACCAGTTACATCAAGAACATAGTAGACCTTCCTAAAGCTGATCCACAATCACTTTAAAGAGTGAGAGAGATATGTAAACACTCTAATAGGCTTGGGCTAAGTATTCAAACAGGGGAAAAAAGTTAATAGAGAATGCCTATTGATATGCAACTGGATAAGCATTCTACATACCTTATTTGTCAGTATGTATATCTTAGAAAGAGTGCAAGGGGACAATGAGCTAGGTCCATAAATGAAAAGGAGTAGCTCAGCTGGATTTCCTTTGAGAAACTGCAAAATTCTTGTAATACCCCAAGCTTCTACATGATGCCAAGGCTCATATTTTTTCTTTAAAACCTGTTTTATTGATTTCTTTTCCTTTTCTCAACTCTGTCAATTCCTAATGACTCCTACCTACCCTACAAATCTCAAATAGAAACACTTGTTTGTTTGTTTTTTTTAGTGAGGCAATTGGGGTTAAGTGACTTGCCCAGGGTCACACAGTCAGGAAGTGTTAAGTGTCTGAGGCCAGATGTGAATTCAGGTACTCCTGAATCCAGGGCCGGTGCTCCATCCACTGCGCCACCCAGCTGCCCCTAACACTTGTTTTTAACAAAAAAGTACAGTAAAGAAAAACATTAACACATTGGACATAGCTGAGAAAATATGTCTCATTCTTTATTTTCTACATCTTCTCTTCTAAAAGAAGGGAAGCATAATGGTGTGGGTCATGTGAAATCATGACTAGTTACTGAACAGATCAGATTTCTGATATCTTTCAATGTTAGTTTCCTTTAATTATCATGGTCATTGTGTAAGCTGTTCTCTAGGTTCTGATTACTTTATTTTCTATTGTTTATGTAAGGCTTCCCAAGTTTATCTGAATTCTTCATATTTGTCATTTCATAAAGTGCAATAAGATTATATTAAATTTATATATTACATCTTTTTCCCATTTGAGGAAGGCCCATCTTCTTAATAACAATATGTTTGTGTTGGTACGATATGACCAGGGGTGATAGAACACTACAGTCTTTGCAGAATTTAATTTGAAGATCACCCAAAGGGAAATGGAGAAGCAGATGGTGGGATCAAGTAGGATAAACCACCTTACAAACAAAAACATTATAAAGGAGAAGCATTGTAAATGATGTCATCCAAGAAATGCATAAGTGGAAATGAATTTGAGTGCATCGTGCCTTAAATATGAGAAATAACAGATGAATAGTACATGTGTTCCATTTGTATCTTCGTGATGCTAAGAGCAATTCAGGAAGGTGCCCAGGCTGGACACTCTGGTTAATTTTTGAAAGGAAATGGGAAAGAATCACAGAGGATGAACAGACATTAATGAGTTTCTCTCTATCACTGCAACAAATACTCATACAATGAGATAATTCTTCTTATTTCATGTGAAATAACAGAAGAAATCATAAGCATCCTTGCTTTATCTCTGATCTTATTGGGAAAACTTCCAGTATTTCTCCATTATGTGTAGGGTGTTTAAAAAATCTTAGTGCAGTTTTAAGCTTGAGTAGCTTAAAACTGCACTAAGACTTTTGGACTCTGTATAATGCTAGGTCTGACTTTGGATAGGTGCTTTTTATTAAGTTAAAAAATGGTGGTTTTGCTTCTTTTTCATGAATGCTTCAGTTCCGTTTTTTCATTGGTGAGTTCCCCTGGAACCTTTATTGTGAAGAAGGGACAAGTCCAGCCATGTTTTGCTCTCTGGATTTCACTACTGTACCACTGATAAGCATCCTCCCCACCCACCCCAAGCTTTTTTCAGATTCCTTTTATGTGTTCTCCTATTAGAATATAAGTTCCTTGAGGTCAGGGACTGTCTTTCTTTATTCCTTGTATTTGGGTCCTCAGTGCTAAGCACAGTGCCTGGTACCTAGTAAGTGCTTAATAAATGCTTATTGACTTGCTGTATTTTATCAAAGGCCTGTTCTAAATCTATTGACAGAATCTTGTGATTTTTATTTTTTATTAATACTTTTTGTAATAATTTAATTTTGTAAATAAATTTGTAATACATTAATTTTGCAATGATTTTTGTAATTAATACAATTAATTGTACTTTTAGTTTTCTTAATGCTTATCTTCTTTGCTATCCTGGTAAAAATTCAATCTGGACTCATTGTAAATACCTTTTTGATTATGTTCTTTTAGCCTCTTTGCTAATATCTTACTAATTATATTTTTATCAATATTCATTAATATTTTACTCTACTTTACAAAAGAGAGTCAAAAAACTTAGAAACTTTCTCATGAAGAAAACACTTAATCTTCTTGAAAACAGAGAGATGGACCCCAAGGGCAATATAGCTTTAGAATATAAACTAATTTATAAAATCTTATATAAAAAGATGGTAAAGATTAAGAGCAGTATTAGTAGTAAACTAATGAAATGTTATAGAGCCTCTGAAATGAGAATGATAAACATTTCTGTGGGTTTGGACTAAGTATCCATGTACAAAAGTAGAAGAGGGTAAAAAATATTCATTGTTCAGACCATGCCACACAGTTAGGTGGAAAACTCATGAAGCATTCTTAAATGTTAGACACTGTAATAATGAATTTTGTCCAGAATTGAACAGGAGTAGAAGGATACACTTCTCTCTGAAGTAAAAGCCTATTATTTAAACACCAATGTTCTTCTAGTGATATCATCAATATCATAAGAACTGAAATTGAGGATCACCCAAAAGAATATAGAGAAATGCATGAAAATAGACTGAAAGACATTACAAATGAGTAGTTGTGCAGGAAAAGTGGCATAAAAGATAAAATAAAAAATATCTATGTCTGGAAAAAAGATAGTTGGTCACAGTGAGAATGAGGAATAATTGATTGACAAAGTTATTCATTAGAGACATAGGTGTTCTATTCCATTGGAATTCACACATTGTCAAGAGCACTAGAGAAAGGATCCTAGCATGTTGATTTCCTATGAAAGTTTTATGTGAAGTCATGGAAAAGAGTTGTAAAGATTAAGCAGGCATGGATGGGTTGTGTCCCATTTCTATGTCAATGAGATAACAGACCTATTTGTGTATTAAAATATTCATTAATAATTTGTATAGAGTTCATTGCCTGCTATATCTCTCCCTAGTTTGGGCATCAGGGGTATGTTTCTCTCATAGAAAGACTTTGACAATTGATGCCTACTTTTTCTATTTTTATAAATTACTTCAATATGTGATAAGTGATGACTAAGTTATTTCAAATGTTTGATAAAATTCATTTATAAATCCATCTGGGCCTAACTTTTTTTAAAATTGGAAATCCGTGTATGGATTACCCAACTTTTATTGTTTATATTGAAATAGTTTTCTTTCAATTTTTTGTTAGTTTTTTTAAAACTTACTAGGGATCCTATGGTTATTTAATTTTCTTTGGGGAGTTTTAGTTGTAGTTATTAAGGAATTTTTTTCTGGAGGTTTCTCCTTTCATAGTTTTATCCTAAAGCATTTCTTCATTGAGTTAGGACTTCCCCCTTCCCTTGCTCCTGCCTACTTAATTCATTCAGTCTTTGTTGCTTTTCTCTGTATGATTTGTTTGTGTAAATTTCAATCCTTTACCCTCTTTTTTTTTGTTTGTTTTGCTATTTTACTTTATTTAGTAAATTTCATGCTGATTTGAAAAGCTGAAGGGGAGCTGAACTTAGATAAAACTTTTTACTTAGCTGTCTTGCAAGAAGTCTCTAGAATTGTTTTCCTTTAAATTATGCCTAAATATGTCTCTGTGCATCTTCTGCCCATTGCTTCTTTTTCTGCCCTCTGTGTGAAAGCAGAAGTCTAGCCTCTTCCATATGACATCCTTTCAACAACTTGAAAACCACTATTAAAGCACTTTAGTGGGGTCACCTCTTCACATAGCCCTACACAATTGAGGCTACATATTTCTTTTGTTACTTTTTTTTACCCCTTGAGGCTACCTTTGATGCCAATTTAAATCATATTTATATAATACCTTAAGGTTCACAATGTGCTTTCTTCACAACAACCCTGTAAAGTAGATCATACAAGTACTGTTATTCCCATGAGGAAAATGAAGTTTAGGAAAGTACAGTAGCTTGTCCGGGCTTTGTTCAGTTATTAAGTATCAGAGCCAGGGTGTTAGGGGTGAGCCCAACACCAGCATTCTAGTAATTTAATTTGATGTTTGGACAAAATGATGCAGTTGAAAATCATTGCATGAAGGTTTTTTGTTTGTTTTGGAAGTTTACTTTGCTCCAACATAGCAAGGATACAATAGGACTTAGCTTCTCTGGACACAATTTCCCCTCAACTCCATATGGAAAAGTGTCTGCTCAGCAGGGCAGGCTAAGGTGATGTGTTTTTTTCAGATTTATATCAAGATAGAGGAGTCCCAATTCCACGTGGGTGGGACTTTTTATCCCCTTAGATGACCAGGAAGCTGTGTCAATCGAGGCATGGGTCAATCAATCCCAGAGACAGACTTTTAGGGAAGTTGACTTTTTAGTTGACTTTCAGGGAAGACTAATTCTTGTTGTAGGGAATCAGGGAACTTGATATCCTATCACAAAGGGTTTGAACCCAGTTTTCCATACTGCAAGTACACTTAAAGCAATATTATCCTCATTGATAACAAGAGGGGCACACAATGAAATTTCTTCAGGCATGCAGTCTAGAAATGATCTTATGAACAACCCCCCCCCCCAAAAAAAAATCCAACAACAACCAATTCTTTCCCTTTCCTGAACGTTCTGAAATTCCCCAGGCTGGCAGGGAAATAGTCTGGGCCTTTTCTTCCAGCTCAGTTTTACCACTTGAGTTTCACTAAAGCAGCACTTCATTTTGTAGGTCATCCCCACAACCTTATGTAAGTTACATCATAAATAGTGAGGGATAACTAGAACAGCTCCCTGTTCTGCTTGGGGTCTCTAGGGAGGCAGTGATCATATAGAAGCTGAGATAGGTCCGGGCACTGAGAAATTAGAAATGTCTATGAATGCAATTATGAAGGTCTCCATGATTCCTTGGGGCAGGGGAGAGGAGGGGGAAGGAGACAGAGATGGAGCTATAGCCAACTTGAATTTTTTTACATATTAAATGCCAACCTGTCATAGGCTGATTTAGTAGCATTGTTCAAGAGATGATTCTCCTTGTTAACCCCAGCTGTCATAGAGCAGAGAAGGTAGTTTGGGAGCTCATCTGATATTTTGGACTCCTACCTGGTTGTACTCATTTGTGTACTACTTTATTCTTTTACTCTGGTTGAGTAATTAAAAATCCCAACCCCCTCCCCCCAAAATCTTATTTTATTCTGGTTGAGTGTTTTTTTTAACCTGGAATATTAATTCGACTCTAGAGGGTAGGAATAGGGAGAATGGAGATCTCTCAATATTTTCTTCCAAGTATCTGCTTTGGTAGCTGAAAAAAATTGTCTTCTCATACTTTAAAGACAGTGCTACTTTATCTCCCCCAAATTTATTTTCACTCATGTCCCCAAAATAACTGCTATCTCCTCCCACCCCCCAATTTTCAGAATATGCCCTTTGACTCACATCTATTCCAAAACTGTTGCAACTGAGAACTATAATCGAATATGTAGTCTAAAGGTTTTTGTCTGCTATGTTTTGCACGACTGCACATGTATAACTTCTATTGAATGGCTTGAGTTCTTAAGGGGGGAATAGGAAGGAAGGAAGGAAGAGAATTTGGAACACAAAGTTTTAAAAATCAATGTTACAATTGGTTTTTACATGTAAGGTGGGGAAAAATTCCAAATAAATAAATTGTTTTAAAAATTGAATATATAATTAGGTATGTTTCAGCTGGAAATTGACTCCTGCCTCACTCTTTTATTCTGGGGGGGAAAGGGATAGTTCTAAGCCAGTGATTTTATCTGAGTAGAAAATTTTACCAAAGAAGATTTCCCAATTCCACTTATCAATTTGTAGTCTGAGAAAGCTGACCAGGACACTGAGAGATTGAATGACTTGCCCATAGTCACACACCTACCTTATCTCAAAGGTAAAACTTGATTCCAGATCTTCTTGACTCCAAGGCTGAACCTCTTTCCACTTAGTCATGCTACCTCACTCTGTAGATTGTTTTATTTTCTGTTATTAGGTTTCTGGTTGAATTTAGATATAAAATTTAAATATAAAAGTGTAGATTTAAAAGGCCATGCAAATTAATATTCATTTGTCCCCTACTTTTTTTATCTGTCATTGTTGGAGTTGAAAAAAATCTTTCAAATTTCTTTCTTGCAGAGATCGAATTTTCAGCCATCTTTACAATCAACCACTACATTGAGGACACTGTGCATCCATAGAGAGTTAATGCCATTGTGATGCAGGAGACTGTGTGAACGGATATAACGCCCTACTAAAATGTGTGCGGGTGTGATACTACAAAAATAAGATGCTAGGTATGATTTGGGGCTGTAGGGCAATAATATAATCAAGGCGATCTTAGGTATTCTAAGATCTAACGTTGACCTCGACCAGGTCGGCTACGCTCTGGCTTTGTTTCTGAGGGTGGGTATGGACGGAGTGGATCCACAAGGCGACACATCTATACTCCCTTTTCTCCCTCCCTCGTTCTAATTCCCCCTAGAATTGACTCTCCACCCCCTTTCCCCCACTCCCCACCACTGACCTTATTAAACACACAAAAAAATTACTCAATAGAGAAAACCCTGCAAAGTCAACACAATAAGTGATGAGTGGGTTCCTTTGCTAATCTCTGAAAAGGAGCCAGGACAGACGTGTCTGTTTTTTTGGATGAAGTATATTTCTTAAAGCTTTCATCCCTTCCTGGAAAATTACTGAGAGCTGTTGTTTTCCCCTGTTGCTGCTGCTGCCGCTGCCTGCGCTGCTCCTGCCTCCGCCGCCCCGCCCCCGCTGCCACCGCCGGGATGATTTTGTGATCAACACGGGGTCAGCTGGATATGAATTCTTTGAGCGGTGCTGTAATGCCGAGGTGTCATTGAAAGAGGCCCCGATTTCTTTCTGCTTTCACAAGTTTCACCACATGAGAAGTAACCATTTTCAACAATCCTTCCTTGAGGCTTCTCAAACAAATGAAAGGCAAGCTATGCCCAGGATGCTGCCCAGTGGGTCTTCCCATGGCTTAATACAGAGCCACCTCTCCTGATAGTCTGTGAACGTGTCCTAGCAACTTCCCAGATTGTGAATTTCTCAAGGACATGGACTTCAGCCTCTTATCCCAAATGATCCCAGCCACCTCGCAGGCACTCTATAAAAATGACTGAATAAATGAACAGTTGAGGTCTGAAAGCCCACTTAGTAAAACACTATCTCTCTCCTGGGTCCTTAATTATTTCTTAACATGTGAATAGCACGTGAATATCGTCGTCAAAAATTTTATTTATAGGTAAATAACGACCCATTTTAGCTCTGAGAAGAGATAAGGAAATGCACCTGCCTCTTCTCTTGAATGGTGGCAGACTATGGGTGTGGGGGATGTTTGCTGTCAGAATTATATGGTCACTCTGGAGGATGGTTTTCTTTAACTG
Source organism: Dromiciops gliroides (assembly GCF_019393635.1). NCBI lineage: Eukaryota > Metazoa > Chordata > Mammalia > Microbiotheria > Microbiotheriidae > Dromiciops > Dromiciops gliroides. The sequence continues at coordinate 269,142,059 of NC_057863.1, read as the reverse complement.
TTTTTCTTGGTCACAAAGGAAGGCTCAGGGGGCAGCTAGGTGGTGCAGTGGTTAAAGCACTGGCCCTGGATTCAGGACGACCTGAGTTCAAATGTGGCCTCAGATACTTGACCCTTACTAGCTGTGTAACCCTGGGCAAGTCACTTAACCCTCATTGCCCCACCAAAACCAAAAACCAACCAAACACCCCCCCCCCCAAAAGAAACAAAGGAAGGCTCAGTCAGGGTTTTGGAAGGCTAATAATAATAGTAATAATAATGAAAATGACTAGCATTTATATAATGCTTTAAGGTTTGTAAAACACTTTACAAAAAATATTTCATGGTTAGGTGGCATAATCAATAGAGCACTGGACCCAGAGCCAGGAAGATCTGATTTTAAATCTGACCTTGGACACTTACTAGCTGTGTGATCATTGGTAAGTCACCTAAACTCTGCTTGTCTTAGTTTCCTCATCTATGAAATGGGGATAATAATGCCTCTCAGGGTTGTTGTGACATTAAAATGATATATTTGCAAAACACTTTGCAGACCTTCAAGTGCTATATAAAACACGACAATGATGATGGTGATACAACTTTCTGATTTAGATGCTATTATCATTCTCATTTGATAGATGTGGAAACCGAGGTTGAGAGAAGTTAAGCGATTTGCAGAGGGTCACATAGCTAATAGTAATCTAAGACAGAATTTGAACTTAGGGTATCTAGAAATGACCAAAGTAAGAATAAAAGGCAATAAAATTTAAATATATATATATTTAAAATTAAAAATATGTCATTTGTTTATAGAATGATGAATGTCACGTGTACATGTGTTACTATTTTTCAAATGTATACAGATGCTGTGATGATTAATAAAGTGTAAATGCTTTTTTAGACATGTTTTCAGGAAAAAAAGAAAGGAATAGAATTATGGAATTTAGAGCTGGAGGGAACTTCGAAGATCAACCAAGTCAATCCAATCCAACAAGTACTTACTAAGGACTTCCTAACTACCATGGGCATTGTATTGCATCCCCACCCAAGGTTGGGCAGGAACAGATTTGTTGTAAGTGATCTGTATCATTGACAGGAAGTCACAAATCAGTAATGTCACAGGCCCATTTGAGTATATGCTAGATGCCATTATAGGTACTAGGGATACAAGGAAAGAAAAGAGAACTGGATTTCAACTCAGCTCTTCCTGATTCCAGGGTCAATACTCTACTCACTGTGCCCACTGTGTAACTGTGAGGTCACATTCTATCCATTAACATACAACAGGTTGACAGATAAGTATATTCTTGATGATATGTGGATAAGTTAGCACACACTAACAGGTAGGGATGTCACCTAGTTCAACTCCCTTACTTTACATATGAGAAAGCTGTAGCCTGGAGAAATATCTGTCTAGTTAGTGAATTCAGCAATATTTGTGAGAACTACTAATAAATGGGGCTCAGTGAATTAATTTGGATTCTTGAGGGTATAAGAGATTGGCAGGAGGTGGCTTAACCCCTGAAGTTAATTCTCTACTATAGAGTGGGTTTTAAAATAATACACTTTTATTGAGATTTTGTTTTTATGTCACATATATATATTTTTCTTTTATTTTCTTTCTTTCTTTCTTTCTTTCTTTCTTTCTTTCTTTCTTTCTTTCTTTCTTTCTTTCTTGTTCTTGTTCTTGTTCTTCTTGTTCTTGTTCTTGTTCTTCTTGTTCTTCTTCTTCCGGGTCAATATGGGGTTAAGTGACTTGCCCAGGGTCACACACAGCTAGTTAAGTAGTGTCAAGGATCTGAGGTCAGATTTGAACTCAGGTCCTCCTGAATCCAGGGCTGGTGTTTTATCCACTGTGCCACCTAGTTGTCCCCTATGTCACCTATATTTTTCAAATCTATCCCTCCCCCATTCATAGAGTCATCACTTAGAAGGAACTTCTCTTACTAATACAGGTTGACACCTTCTTTTGGACTTAATATTCTTGGAGAGTTGCCTAAGATGCTAAGAGTTTAAGAATTTAAGCCTGTTCGTGTGAGATGAAATTTGAACTCAGGTCTTCCTTGTTTCAAGGCTATCTGTGCTCTAGTGGATGGAATACTAGGCCTGGAATCAGGAAGTCCTTACTTCAAATTTGGCTTCAGGTACTTACTAGTTGTGTGACCCTGGGTGAGTCACTTAACCTCTGTTTGATCTAGTTTCCTCAGCTATAAACTGGTGATAATAATAGCACCTACCTCCCAGTGTTTTTGTGAGGATCAAATGAGAAAATATTTGTAAAAAAGTTGCTTAGCACAGTGCTTTTCACGTAGTAGGTGCTTATTCTCTAACTAGTGCCTATTGCATGTTTCCTCTTATAACAAAAAAGAAAAAGAAAAAACAAAACCTTTCAACAAAATTTACCAACATATCAAAAAAAGACTGATATCATACATAGGACTATAAAGTCTTCTAACACCTCTTCTAATAAGAGAGGATGACAATAGTAGTAGGAGAAATATAGTGGTTGTTTTTTTTTTTTCCTACAAGATTTCTTTTCTGGACATGAGGAATCATTCAATAGATGTACCTAGTACTGTGCTAGGGGAAGGAAGTAGGACAGAAAGGAGTATGAAACATGATCCCTTTCCTCTAGGAGATTACCATCTAGTTGGGTGACAATATTATTTCATGAAGCTACTGGTAAATAACAGAAGCTAATTAAATGATGAATTGGGTGAATTAGCCATTGAAAATACAATGGCAGTCAATTACTAGGTCTTGGACACATGGTATATGCAGCCCCTGAATAGAAGGAAAACTTTGTGTTTTGCCCGTACTACATAAATACACACATATGGTATCATATATACACATGCATGTGTGAATATGCATATATATGTATGTATGTGTGTATATGTATATACACAAACATACACATATTTATACTGTGGTTAAAACACACACACACACACACACAGAGGGTGATCTATCCTCAAGCTCTATAAAGAACAAAAAGAACTTTCAGTTGTGTTAAGAAAACGTTCCCTTTGAGAAATTAAAAATAATTAATTCAGTGTCAGTGAGTTTTGTCCTAGGGTTCATTAGTGGGCAGCAATGGAGTTAACTAAAACAGAGAGAACTGTAGGCTGCTTACTGCCCCCAGAGACCACTTTACTTTGCAAGCTTCTGTTCCCTTCTTAGTTTTTAAACTTGAGAAGGCCAAAGCTTTTCAGTTCCAATCAGGTGGGGAACATGCCCAGGGCTGGACTTAGCTATACAAAGCCAGCTGGGAAAATTCCGATTATGTAGCACAACCCAGAAGAATTTCCAGAGCCAATGTGCCATTACTGTTCCCTCTCATCCTCTCTAAAAAGAGAAAAATTGTTTGTTTTCCACACAGGCAGACAAATCCCCTATTGCCTTCTGAATGTGGTTTAATTGCTAGAGCGATGATCGGCTTGTAAATAAGTGGCTGCCACTGTATATGTGAATGTGGTTTAGTTTCTAGAGAATTTGCTCAGCTTGGAGTCTTCTGATTCTATATCTACTGCAGATTTCCCTGGGCAGCCCTGAAAATGGCCTTTGACCTCTCCTTACTTCAGCTATCCTTATCTTAACCCCCTGTCCAAGTAGGATGATAACATATGCCACATATTTACCTCAGCATAGGCTCTTGAGCAAGAACAAGATTAATCAAAGAATCAGTCAACATTTATGAAACACCTACTCTGCGTCAGACACTGTGTTAGACATTGGGGATACAAAGTCATGCCCTCAAGGAACCTTCAACTTGTGGGGGGAGGTAATAATACATAGACAACTAAGTGTAGGCAACAGCTGGCATACTGTATAAGAATATAGAAAATAAGATAAAAAGAAAGTCTGGTTCTGACCTAGAGAAAGGAGAAAATGGGAGAAAGAACATAAAGGGGAAGGGATATATAGAGAGACGGTGGAAAATGAGGGTTGAGAAGATTATCCTAGATGTTGAAAGGAAAAAGAAACATTAAGCTGGTTTCCCTACCTCCAGTCTTTTCCTCTCTATTTCTTCACACCTTTACCAGATTAATTTTTCAATGATGGTGACGAAGAAGATGACAATGATGATGATGATGCTAAATTCAAAGCCCTGCTCAAAAGCTTTCTATGACTTACTATACTGGTTACAAGATAAAGTTCAGACATCTTAGCTTGATTTTCAGGGGTTTCTAGAATTTGTTCCTAACTTGCTATTACACACTTTCCTCTCCTACTCCCTGATATGAATTTTCCACTCCAGCTGGATGAGTCAGTTTATAGAATCATAGATTCACAGAATCTCAGAGGCCATATTGGACAGATGGTGATCCAGCATTCAAGTGAACACTTCTAATGAAGAGGAACACATGACCTCTGGAGACTGCCCATTCCACTTTTTTGTTAGATCCAGTTGCTAGGAACTTTTTTGCCCTGTGAAATTTCCAGCCACTGCTCTTGGTTCTTCCATCTGGCCCCAAGCAAAATACGTTTAATTTCTCTTGGACAGTTATGTATTTGAAGATGGTTATGTATCCCCTTAAGTCTTTTAAAAAATTCTTAACATCCTCAGTTCCTTCAATCAATCCTCATGTTGACGACCTTCACCATCCTAATCACTCTTCTTGGATGCTTTCTAACTTAGTAATATCCCTCCTAAAATGTGACTTCCAGAACTTGACATCATGTTTCAGCTGTGCTCTGACTAGGACAGAATACTTAATCTAAAACCTCCCATACTTGAGACAAGTTATATTGTTCTTGATGCAATGTAAGATTGCATTGAGCTTTTCTTTTTGACAGTCATGTTTCACTATGGACTCATCTTGGGCTTTTGGTCTACCAAAACCCAGGTAATTTTCACAGGAACTGCTATCTAGCAATATTTCCCCTCTCAGGCTTCTCAGGATGATTTTCATTCAACCAAAGCATAAGACTTTGGAACTAATATACTGCATATAACATACTTTATATATACCATGTATCTACTGTATATATAGTTATATGTATACATATAATTGTATATGCAGGTGTATATAATACATATTTATATACACATATATATTTGTATTTAGTATATGTCTATAAATAAATACAGGTACACATACCTGTATACATATCATGTATATAACTATATACATGATATATTCTCTTTAAATATACATATACACACAAATATATACGGGTATGTATGTAAATGTAAGTGTATATAAATACCTATATGTGTGTGTATATTTAGGTGCATGTGAATGTATATAGGCACACATACCTATATATACATATGTGTGTATATATTATATTTATATATTAATATGTATTTATATGTGTATGTAAATATTCTCTTTCAATATACCAAGACACATATATGTATGTATAAAAGTACACTTAGGTATATATTGGTATATGTATATATAGGTAAATGGCTACATATACACTTATGTATCTGTATATATAAGGATATATAGATATATGTTTATAAATGTATACAGGTATACACACCTATATATATTTGTGTATATACCTATATTTGTACATATATGTGTGTACTCTTTCTCTCTCTCTCACACACACATCCCTCTTTAATTCAAGGGTTTAAATATTTAACAATCTTTTATAACAAACTTTTCTCCAAAATGCATGACACACTCTTTTTTTTATGACACACTCTCAAGTGTAATCTTCATTATTAATATTTTCTCCATCATTTTCTTAAGTGTAGACGATCAAAACCACAATAACTGAAGCTCTGATTCATAAGCACTTGCTAATTTCCTAGGTGTAAATGCTCACGGTGGCAATTTAGCTAGCTGGGGGGAGGAGTCAGTTCTAGTTCTGATGCCTTACCTTGACATGGAGATGATCCAGAATCATCAAAGACTATAGCAGCTTAGCACAAGCATTAGCAGTTCTGCCAGTCTGGAAATCGATAAAGGTTGCCACCAAGTAGTAATGATTCACAGGTGGACTGTATGTGTGTTGACTAAAGAAAAAGTAAGTATGCAGAAGACCGTTACCAGAAGGTCATCCACTAAATGGATAAATTTTCTCAACCAGAGTCCCTCACAACAACTCCCTAGTGAAGTGAAAAATATTTGTGATGTATCTTAATGGACCAATGAAATAAAAGATCCTCGAAGTATGTCATTTTCCTAATTATGTCATTAACTTTTTAGGGGCAGGGTATTTCTTATATTTTTCTCTCTTCTCATATTCCCTAGGACAAGGAGACTCATAATAAATACCTATTGACTGAGAGGATAGGAAGAAGGATGAATAAAGCAAAGAGGGGGACAAAGACATGAACCAACCAGAGCAGAGAAAATACACAGGAAATGAAGGAAAAGGTATTCACTTGAGAAGTTTGTTTATTCAATTCAGAAAACAGAAAGTATAATTCAACCAGGATGTTTTGGTAAATGTTTAACAACTGACTCTCCAAAAGAATTTTATGTATTACACTCTTCCTTTTTCACTTTTCCTTTTAAAAGTTTCTTTATATTTATTATTTTCATATTACTTTCTTTTTAAATTTTGAGTTCCAGACTCTCTCTCTCCCTCTCACCTATCACTTGCCTACTGAGAAGGCAAGCAAAATGATCTTAATTGTACATGTAAAATAATGTAAAAAAATATTTCCATATTAGCCACATCATAAAAAAGTGAGAAAATTGTACCTTAATTTGTACTTTGATTATATCATTTCTCTCTCTGGAGGTGGATAGTGTTTTTTCATCCTGAGTTCTTTGGAATTGTACTGGATCATTGTATTAATCAGAATAGTGAAGTCTTTCACAGTTGATCATCATTACAACATCAATGTTCCTGTACACAATGATCCCCTGGTTCTTCTCCACTTTGCATCAGTTCATAGAGGTCTTGCCATTTTTTGCCCTGAAACCTTCCCCTATTTCTTACAGCACAATGGTACTCCATCACAATCATATGCTACAACTTGTTCAGCCATTCCCCAACTGATGAATATCCCCTCAATTCTCAATTCTTTGCCACCACAAAAAGCTATTATAAATATTTTTGTATAGATAGGTCCTTTTCCTTTGATCACTTTGGGGTTCAGACCTAGTGGTGGCATTGCTGGGTCAAAGGGTTTTATTTATAGCCCTTTGGGCAAAGTTCCAAACTGTTCTTCAAAATGATTGGACCAGTTCACAAACTCCACCGACAACTCCTATTGCTCCTCTTGGCTGGACATTGATATCTTCTTTATCTCTTCCTGTGGGGAAAAGGATAGAGAACTGTTCCCAAAAAGTGACATAACCACACATGGATGAAATTCATAGAGGGGAACAGATGTCAGTGAGAAACAGCATTTGGGGGAGCCCCCCTCTCCCTGTCCCCAGTTCCTTGGGTAGACTAATAGCTGATATGCAAAAGTCTGTGCCCTTTTATCCCAGACCCCCAGCCAGTGAGGGCTCAAATTTATATAGAGTTTTTAATAAAGAGTTGATGTGACACTAATAGGAGATTGGCCTGACACCTGTAGGATGAGGCAGTAGAGTAGTCTAGTTCCCAGAAATCAGAATATTTTTTGAGTCACTTAATAAGGAATAAAGAATGAAGGGCAGGGACTCCAAGAACTTAACTGTAACTTTGCGATAACAAGTAATTGGCTGGGAGGTGGGGAAGAGATGCCCAGTCTTCAGGTTAGTTGAATCTAGTATACATATGTCCTATGGGCTATAGCTGTATGAGAAAATCCAGTCATAAAAAATTTGTAGGAGTAAGGAAGAAATTATCTTTCAGATATATGGATAGGAGAAAGACTTCATGATCATAAAAGGGATAGAAAAGAACACATAAGTAAAATGGACAATTTTCTTTTATTCAAGTTTTCTTATACAAAATGACTCATATGGTAATGTTTCACATAATCGTACATGTATAACCTATATCTGATTGCTTACTGCCTCAGGGAGGGGGAGGGAGGGAGAGAGGGAAAGAGGGATAAAAATTGGAACCCAAAACTATAAATAAAAATGTTTATCACTTAAAAAAAATAAGTAAAATGAAATATAGAGGGCAGCTAGGTGGTGCAGTGGATAAAGCACTGGCCCTGGATTCAGGAGGACCTGAGTTCAAATCCGGCCTCAGACACTTGACACTTAACTAGCTGTGTGACCCTGGGCAAGTCACTTAACCCTCATTGCCCCGCCCCCCCAAGATAATAAAATAAAATATATAATAAAGTTTTTAAAAAGTCTCTGGAGTGACTACAGAGGTCACAGGTGGTGACTGGATCCAGGGTGGTATAAAGTCCTCAGAGTCAGGAGGTCATAGAAAGGTTGACTAGATCTAGTACAATCCTATGCTCCTTAGAAAGTCCCAGGGCTTAAGGCTGAGGCTGGTCACCTCAAGCTAGATAAATCTAGGGTTAATATTTGATCACCAAAACTTATGAAAGAAGCACAAAAGCAAAGACTCAGAGCTTTGAGATCCAGTCCAAGGCTCACCTGCATGGAGTGTGTGTTTTAGCTTCCATGTGTTTATGGCCACACGGTAGCTAATGCTGAGGAAAAGGCAAGTTGTTCTTTGCCCCCAGCCCCTCCTTCACTTCTCATGGGAAGTGATTCAAAGTCTTCTGCTATGCTCCACAGGCAGAAAGAGTCGGCAGCTCTTCCTGTTCCTCCTCAGTGGACAATACAGGGATTGCTTCATCATACCCTGAGTCATACACGACCTTTTGGTAACAGCCAGTTCATTTATTATTCCCAAAGTGCCCAAGCAATAAGCTAGCATACACAGTAGGCCAGAATCTGGCAGGACAGTTATGCTAATGCCACATTCAACTCCATTTACAAAAGCAAATAGAAAGAAGGTACAAAGTTATTTCCTGGGAGAGGGAGCCGATTTAATATGAAGGGCCACTTATGAACAATAGAACAAGGATTCTAGAATGCCCTGGAAGGATAGGGTGGATGGAGTAGGAAAAGACTAAAGGAGGGATGGGACTGCATTCTAGACCAGGCTTAAACAAGGACAGTTCAATACTTTGGGCCTGAGGGTTAAAATGAAAACTAGGTCAGTTCAATACTTTGGGCTGAGGGTTAAAATGAAATTACACACCCATAGAAGGTAAAGTATACTAAAAACCACTGTACTACTTAGGAAATTAAAAGAATCAATTTCAAAGTGAAAAGGATTCAAAACTCCTTTCCCCTCTACTTTAAGTGACCAAATCAATAACTTGGAGAAAAAGTTTTCCATAAGCCCTAGGAGCTCATGTGTATTCTCTGACACCAATTCCTGACTGACTGGTGGGAGCTTTTAAAGCTTCAAGCAGCAAATATCAAATGACCAGTAGCAACAATAGAGGCAATGCCTCATCATGGTCTTTCAGGAGAGGAAAATTGAGGGGCAAAATATCAAGACCCCAAGGCTCCTTCCCATATGGTCTCTAGTCCCAAAGTGGAGTGGGAGTTCCAACCTCTCAATTCTAAATCCTAGAATCTTTCTTCCTAAAATCTCAACAAAACAGTCCACGAATCCCAGTTCCAAAATGTCACCAGTTGGCAGATTGTGGGGTGGTCTCTATGGGAACTTGGTTTACATAGGATTTCTGTATGGGAACAGTATATTGACAATCCTGATGAGATTAGACGCAGGCTTAATAAGTTTTAGGGGAGGCAGATTTTAAGTATGCCAACAAGGAGGGCCAAGTAGCAAGGAGAAGCATAGGAAGAAAGGACAATATTCAGAAAGAGCAGGTTGAGAAGCAAAAAATGAGGGACACATGACAAGAGGATTATGAATTGAAAAAGAAGTGCCAAAGACCCACTTAATAATTGTGCCCAGTGCTGGTCTTATTTAAGTTATACAGACTGGTTTTTGTTCTACATTGAGTGAACTTAATGGACAGTTTTCTTTTGCTTAGGTAGAGCTGACCTTTGTCTCTCTTAAGTGAAGATACACCACACACACACACACACACACACACACACACACACACACACACACACAATGACAATAACCCTACGTATCATAGAATTACCCATTGTAATGACAGAATGATTTAGAATATCTGAAAAGTGTTCCAGGACAGAGTATATGCCCACATAAAGAGAGGATTCAGTTTGATTATAGGACTGGGTCATAAAGTCTACTCTGCCCATTGATTTTCCTCCCTTCTCCATTCTTACCCTGTACCCCAACTTACTTCATGCTGTCCAATTAACGTTACCCTGAGGGATTAGGGTACAATTGAAAATGAGGAAATGCTTAATTGAATTAGGCCCCTGAAGCAAGTAAGAATCAAGCATAAAGGCCATGTACTGCTTCCCTGTGGAAATTTACTGGGCCAGAGAAGAGTCAACATAATCATAGATTGTTTTGAAATAGATGCCACAGTGTTCAGAAAGGTTCTGAGATCAGTTTCCAAATATTTTAAAAGCATCTCAATGAGTTATTATTGCATTTTTGGAGGTGTTCATACTCATATACATGCAGTCTCTTCCTGGATAAAACTTGAAAATGTAGCAGGAGATCAAGATACCTAAAATATCGAGCATTTAAATCACCCCATGACTCATGCATCCTTTCCTTCCTCATTTTAGGCTGCTCTCACTTTAAAAGGTTTATTTTTATTTTTCCCTCAAAAATGTCATGACCAAGTTTTCCATTCATTATCAAACTGTTCTTTTGCCACTAACTTCCTTTCTAAGTTAAAATAAACATTGCGAATCATGTTTGTGCAGCATCTCGGATGAAATGTATTGTAAACAATAACAAGAGGAAACATTTCTTAATTCTCTGCAATAGATTCCTCTCTGGTAATTGGCCCCATTTTATGTAGGAGACTCTGGCAGGGGGCATGCCAAGAACTATCTAGTGACAGGAGCAGGGTGAGAAGTCCAAAATTTCTGGTCCCAAATCCTCATAGTAGATTGCCACACTGTTCTACTGAATATGGCTGGAGGTAGGAGGCTAGGGAAAAGGGAAAAAAAAAAGTTTTTAAAAATCCTGACTGATTTCAGAACAAGTCAGCAATAGTAAATGGAAAGTGTGTGTATGTGTATAAAAATAGTTTAGTTTTCAATGAAAGTAGGTCAGAAAATGAACTCGCCAAAGATCTATTCAACACTACTGATGCTATGCTTGATGTCCATAGAAGAGAGACATAAAAGATCTAGGACTTAACCTATTTCACGACTCTGAGCCTTGTTCTGCTGGTAAATGTGTCATTTCATAATTTGAGAGCTTCGTGGTTCCTGGAATGGACTGTGTACTATAGGAGGGTGAGTAGTAGGGACTGGGCTTCTAAGTCATGCTTGCCAGCTCCTCTTTTATCCCCCACGCAATTCTTCCCATCAATGCATTCAACATGGGACCATGGGATGTTGAACTAGAAAGGACTTTAGAACACATCTAGTTCGACCCTTTCATTTTACAGCGAGTAAACTGAGGCCTAGAGAGTCCCATTTGCTCCAGGTCACATAGATTAGAATGAGCAGTGCTGGGATTTGAAGCTGGACATCCTAGTTCAAAATCCATTGCACTTTCCACTGTATCTTTCCCACTCTGGTGGGAGGACAAGAAAAGAACTGCTTCTTTTTGACTTCTACAAAGAGCTTTGTTATATCTAGTCAATCCTCTTGGTGACGTCATTTATAGCGCTTTAAGGTTTTCAAGGCGCTTTACCAATGTTATCTTATGTTATCCTCACAACAATCCTGGGAGGTAGATATTATCTTCCTTTTATATCTGAGGAAACTGAGTCAGACAAAGGTTAAGACACTTGCCTAGGGTCACACAAGTGCCAACGATACTCAATGCATATATACGTATAAAGGCATATGTGCATTACTCAATGCACATACCCTAAATAACATGGTCCCATTCAACAGAGTTTTGCCAGAATGCCATTAATATGACTACACTGTGACTAAAAAGTCCTATCCATACTGTAAACTCCTGCTGTGATACCATTTGGCCAATCACACAAGATATGAACTGAATTGTCACTGATGAATCAAACTCTGAGCATCAGCATCTGCTATCCACTGCCAAGTTGAGGATAGTTTCCAAATTGATGAAATCTCAAATCCATTTGAGTACTTAAAAAGTATTTGAGTATGAGAATACTTAGAGAAAAGCAACAAAGGCATAAGAAAGAAGAGTTTGCAGGGCACCTTCTTTTATGGAAAGGTACTAAAGTGAAGCTGATCAAAATTCTACCCACAGATGTTGGAAATGCCAAGGTTTCTGATTTCTGAGTTTATTTCGGTGGGTTTTTGGTTTATTCACAAACCCACTTCCTTTTCCAAGATCTAGCCTATCTGCCCTTTTCAGTCCTGTTAGCCCCATGGCCGATGCCATCTTGTTTTACTATCAGATTGCATGGAAATTCCTGATATTCTAACTGGGCTTATTTCTATGCCACCAACGAACAGTTTCTATTACAGCTCTAAAATTGTGTGTCCCTTTGAGATATCTATCAAATTCATATTTCTCTCAGCTGACCTTGACTAGTTCCAACTTAAGCAGGGTCCTGCAGCACTCCCACATTTGTAAAAAAGAAAAGAAAAGAAAAAAACAACTGAGTGATCAACTCCTCTCCAGGTGTGCCCATTAGGTTATGGAATATCATATTTAGAGTACAGAGAACTGAGTTTATGTTTAGAGACAGTCTAACCTCATGACTTAATCTCCTACTGCCCTGTCTATTCTTCTGTCACTGACCCTGCAAAAAGGAAGAAAGTCATGAGCTTCTCCAAATTTTTCCCAAAAACAAAGACCCCTTAAAAATTTTTAGTATACTTCCACCAGTGATTCTATGTGTCTGTGTCATGGAATATTACAGTAAGTCTCTGAAGACTTAGAGTTGTAGGTCACATGAAACAGAGAGGCACATGATGGATGTGAGTATTACTAGTGAAGAATTGTGCAGTAGAAACCAAAGAAATGATGACTAGAAAAATAGGTGGGTCAGTCATGCAGCAAGAGCATGAGTTTACTGCTTAAATAAACTCAGAAACTAGAAACCTTGGCAACTCTGACACCTTGGGTTTGAATTTTGTTTAGCTTCACATAAGGACCTTTCCATAAAAGAAAGTGCTTTGACAACTATTCTCTTTCATGCATTTGTTGCTTTTCTCTTAATTTTCTCATACTTAATTTTCTCAAACACTTAAAAAAATACTGAAATGAATCTGTAATCTCATTGATTTGGAAATTGTCTCCATAACCCATCTATGTAGCTTACTGGCTAGAGTCCTGGACCTGAAGTCAAGAAGACCAGTTGTGTGACCCTAGGCAAGTGTCTTAACCTTTGTCTGACTCAGTTTCCTCAGATATAAAAGGAAGATAATATCTACCTCCCAGGATTGTTGTGAGGATAAAATAAGATAACATTGGTAAAGCGCCTTGAAAACCTTAAAGCGCTATAAATGACGGTCATCATCATTATCACCACCATATCATTTAACCTATATGTACCTCAAGCAACTCCCTATTACTTGCTTACTAAGTCATAGGCTGCTATCTGCAATAATGGATGAATTTCTGAGACTGAGCCCTTTATACTTTAAAAACATAGATATTTCATGTAGAAACATACCCCTTTCCTCAAAAATTGGTCATGAATTTGTAAAGTATTCCCTGATAGGTTGTGTCCCCTGAAGACTGTAAGGTCCCTGAGAGCAGGGACTATCTCAGTTTTGTTCTTGTATCATTTAGGAATATCCTGCTATGATTCTTTGCTCTTTTGAGAATTCGTAGGGTCTTCTGGCCTCATCAGGTGTTGATTCAGTTTCTTTTGTCTTTGCAACATTTATTTAGAGGTGTCTAGACTCTTTTAGCTGATCTGGAGGCAATATTCTCTTTTGTTATTAGTATCTTTCCTGTTGGTTAATCTGCTTATATTCAAGGTCTTTAACCGAGTTTTCTTCTTCCTCATATCTTTGGTAATTTCAATCTTTTTTTCCCCTTATTCCTCTATTATCCACTTTCTGATTCCCTCCCATTTTGATGATGTCTTCCCTAGAGGATGGACTTCAAAGCCACATCAGCTTCATTCCAGGCTGGACAATTCATGTTTTGCCAGCTTCAGTTTCTCCCTCAAGTGACTTCTGGGAAGAAAGAACTGGGTCCAGTTGGACACTGGGTTCTTTCCTTCAGGTTTAAAGACTTCCACACAGCCATACAGCCACACACACACAGTGCCTAGCATTATGGCTGGCATAGAACAGGCACTAAATAAGTGCCCATTGATTGAGTAACTAACTAGATGACTTTTTCTAGTTCTGACATTCTAGTTTTTACTGCTTCTGCCGCTTCATTCATAAACAGGGGTGGGGATTAAATACTTTAAATATGATCATTTTAGTGACCTGTGGAATGTGGTTGCAAATATGAGTGAAAACCCTCTTTCACATGAAATGGCATGGCATCATATGCCAATCTGTGAGGAGAGAAGAGTTCTCCAGTTGGGCACACTCAGTGACCACAATCTCAGAAGCTTCTTTATGTCCCCTCTGCATAGTCTTAATATCATTTATTTTAAATCTCCCCTTTTTCATTGGAATGTAGTAATTGACTTGGAATGAATGTAATCTGTGGTAGAGAAAAACATGCTTACTTGGTAAATAGTGTCTTCTTAAAAGAGGGGCAAAAAGCAGATTATGTGCAAATTCAGAGAATGCTCTTTGGTGCCAAGCTCTGTTGGAGCTGAAAGGTTCTGTCAAGTTTTGGGCTCAGAACTTGACATTTTAATGGTTATTTATGTCACTTATTAACTATGGTATGTTTTATCAATGCTATTCACCCCAGCCTTGTAAGTAGCAGAGAAAATTTGTCTGTATTAAGATATAAACCTTGCCATGTGTTGTTCCAGTTTAGGCTTTCTGAGCAAGAAAGAAGAGTGACAGATCTGAAAGAAGGGCTTGTAGAATGGGTAACTTGTGAATAGTTGGGTTTTTATGTCATCTCCTGCTCACTTCAAGTGCTCACCCAAAAAGCTAGAGACATTTCTGATGTTTCCTTTCTAGGGAGAATCTAATAGGTGCTATATGGAAAAGCTAGATGCAGAACTAAATGGAAGAACTTTTTTTAAAAATCTGGTTTTTTTTGGAGAAGATTCATGGACATTCAGATGAAAGTCTTCATTTCTGAGAGCATGTAAGTGAAGAGAACCATGGGATGTCATACAAATCAATAATAGATTAATTGTGGTTGTTCATCTTTCATTTTCGAAAACAACCAATGACATCACAGGTGATATCTTGACTCATGTGTGAATTGGCTTTAAGTGAGGCAGACATGCACGAAGTCAGCAACCTCAATTTCTCTTCCCAAGTCATCAAAGTCCAGTAGCAGGATAAAAGTCAAGACAACTGGTGATGACCCAGGATGAAGGGGATAACCTTGGTATCTTTGATGCCTGACCAAGCTTCAGTCACCTTTATGGCTTTTGGAACAAATTGTTCTCATCTACCCATTCTGCTGGGGAAAGTCTTCACATGCTTGGAGTAGACATCCCCCTAACTCACTGGTAGCTTTCAAACCTATTGGGTTAGTCCTTCTGCTGAGATGGTTTATCAGGGTGTGGCTGCTGCACATGTTCCAGCTTCTTGGAGCCACAGGTGAAAGTTGAGTGAATGTGGACACCAAAGGTGGAAGAGCAGCCCTGAAAAGGATTTGGCAAGCCCTTACAACAGAGGTGCTAAACTTCCCTGAGCACTCCAAATACACCAATAGATCAATAAACATTTATTAAAGCGTCTACTATATGTCAGGTATGGTGCTAAGCACTGAGGATACAAAAAGAGGCAAAAGACAGTCCCTGACTGCAGGGAGCTCAAAATTTATGGAGGAGACAACATATACCAAACATAAACAGACAGGGATAGATAGGGAACCTCTAAAGATATACAAGATGGATAAGAAATAATTAACAAAGGAAAGAGACTAGAATTGAGAGGGATTGGGAAAGGCTTCCTGTACAAGGTGAGATTTTAGTGGCATTTTAAAGGAAGCCAGGGAGGTCAGTGGGCAAAGGTGAGGAGGGAAAACATTATAGATGTAGTAAAAAACATGCTCAAAGCCAAGAGAAGGAGTATGTTGTTAGTGGAATAGTCAGGAGGCCCATATCACTGAGTTGAAGAGTATGTGGTGAGAAGTAAGGTGTAAGAAGGCTGGAAAGGTAGGAGGGGGCTAGATTATAAAGGGCTTTTTTTTTTTTGTGGGGCAATTGGGGTTAAGTGACTTGCCCAGGGTCACACAGCTAGTAAGTGTCAAGTGTCTGAGACTGGATTTGAACTCAGCTCCTCCTGAATCCAGGGATGGTGCTTTATCCACTGTGCCACCTACCTGCCTATGAAGGGCTTTTAATGCCAAACAATCCATTTTATATTTGATTCTAGAGACAATCGGGAGCCCCTGGAGTTTAGTGGGTAGAAGGTTTGGGTGATTGGTCAGACCTGAACTTTAGGAAAACCATTTTGATGGCAAAATGAAGGATGGGTTTAGAGTGGTGAGAGACTTAAGTCAGACAGACCCACAGTAGACAATTGCAAAAGTGTGAGACATGGGAGACCTGGCACATGACTGCTCAACATGGCATGCTCACATAGAAGAAGATACTGTGGTCTATGAGCAAAGCAGAATCACAGTAGCACAAAGAAAATGTGGGGAATTATTTCTTATGCATCTTGTATATGTTTAGAGATTTCCTATCTCTGTCTATGTTTGTTGTATGTTGTCTCCTCCTTTTAACTATGTGCAAATCTAGAGACATTCCCTTGTCAAATGTTAAAATGGGCTATTTGTGCCCAACATGTGGTAGAGCCTTCTGAGCTCATATTGGACTGATGAATCACAGTCAAACACACTTGTACCTTGATGCCAGTGTCATGATGTCATTGTTCCTCTTTAAGTATGAAGCATGGACAACAACAACAAAACATTACAATAGTATAGGTGATGAGGACCTGTACTACAGTGAGGGTAGTGTCAGAAGAGAGAAAGGAGCTGATTGGAGAATTCAATTGGCAATAGAAATGATAGGAAAGGGGGTGAAAGATAGTGAGGAGTTGAAGGTAACTCCTAGGGTGTGAACTCAAAAGTCTGGGAAGACGGTGTTGCCTTCTACAGTAATAGCAAAGGTAGGAGATGAAAAGAGTTTATGGAGAAAGATAAAGATGTCCTGTTTTGGATATGTTTAGATTAAGATGTTTACTGGATATCCAGTTTGATATATCTGAAAGGCAGTCAGAAATGAGAAATTAGAGGTCAGCAGAGAGATTGAGGCAGGAAAGGTAGATTTGAGAGTCATCAGTATAGAGATGGTAATTAAATTCCTGGAAGAGGATGAGATCACTGCGTGAAGTAGTATAGAAGGAGAAGAGAAGAGGGAAGAGAATCAAACCCTGAGGGACCTGCAATGAGTGTGATCTGGAGACAGATCCAGCAGAAGAGACTGAGAAGTAGTGGTGAGATAGGTAGGAGGAGAAGTAGTAGAGAGCAATATTCTGAAAACCTAGAGAGAAGAAAGTATCAAAGAAGAGAGGAAGCTCAATAGTCAAAGACTGCAGAGAGCTAAAGGAAAATGAAGATTGAGGAAAGGTCATAGGATTTGGTAACAGAGATCACTGGTAACTCTGGAGAGAGAAATTTTGATAGAATGATAAGGTTAGAAGCTAGATTTTAAGGACTTAAGAGACTGAGAGAAGAGAAAGTGAAGGCACCTATTGTAGATGGCCTTTTTGAGGAGTTCAGCTACAAAGGGCAGAAGAGATAATGGGGATAGTGGGGATGAAAGGATCAAGTGAGTTTTTTTAGGATAGGGAAGAAATTAACATGTTTGAAGGAATAGTGAGTAAGTCATAGTCAAGAAGAAATTTAAAACCACTTATACAGTGGGGATGACAGAGAGAGTGATCTGTTGGAAAAGATGGGATGGAATGTGATCATTTCAACAAGTAAGAGGGGTTAGCTTGGTAAAGAGTAAGGCCACTTCATCATCTGAGGGAGAAGTGAAGGATGAGAGTCTTCAAATCTGAGTGATAGGAGATGAGGAAGAGGGGAGAAGAGGGATGGTGAATGGCCTCATTTTTTTTTCCTGTACAATATGAGGCAAGGGGGACAGCTAGATGGCACAATGGTAAAGTACTGGCCCTGGATTCAGGAGGAGCTGAGTTCAAATCCGGCCTCAGACACTTGACACTTACTAGCTATGTGACCCTGGGCAAGTCACTTAACCCTCATTGCCCTGCAAAAAAACAAAAAACAAAACAAAACAAAAACAATATGAGGTAAGGATCTCAGCTCAGAGAATAGGGGAGGAGGAGCCATGGGAAGTTTAAAAAGGTTTGGAAAAATCTGCTGTGGAGAGTGAGATAGTGAGTTTATAAGGGAGGTACAGTAGGATTGCCTAGCAGTTGTGAGAGCCCAAAGTTGTGTAACATAAATTTGTAGTGGATGCCTTCAGAATGGTTGAGTGATTTTCTCTACTTTCATTCAGCAGTGAAGGTAATGAATGGTGAGGGTGATCCAATACTGAGGATTGGTGGAATGTAATATGATATGATATCATAAGAGATCTTACCATATTAAGAGAGGAGGGCAGTGGAGAGTAGAATTGGTTTGCCAAGGAGTCAGGATGGAGGAAAAGGAGAGAGGCTACTGTAGGGGAGATGTTGTAGGAGAAAATGTAGGGGTCAAGGGATTGGAGATCATTGTGTGGATGAAGAGTGGGGCTTTGTAAGGGAAGTCAGGGGAAGAGGTGAAAAACCAATATGAGAAACAAATAAAGGGATTTGGGGATTCTTGAACATGGAGCCATTACCTTTTTTTGGGTTATAACAAGATCAAGAGTATGATCATCTTTGTTTGTGGTTGAGGTGAGGTGGAGAAGTAGCTCATGGGGAGTAAATAAGTTGAAGAAATCAGTAGTTAAGGTGTTTGAGGGAGAATCAATATGTATTTTGAAGTTCCCTAGTATGAGAGCAGGAGTTGGGGAAGTGAAAAAAATTATAAGCCAGGTTGGTTGTTGTCCTTCATGCTAGGAGAGGACTGAAATGACATTATTATGTTGGGATCAAGATACAGTATGTCTGACTATGGTTGATTAGACCAATATAAGTTTGGAAGACTCTACCACAGATCAGGCACAAATAGTCCATATGAAAATTTTGGATGGAGGTATCTCTAAATTTGCACATCTCCTGTTTCTATTGAGCTACTGTATTTCTGCTTTGCTCATAAAGGACAGTGTTTCTTTGGTGTGCACAACCCATGCTGGGTGCCAGTATCTCCTATGTCTCACAATGCATTCCAAAGTTCTTCAGAGAGACCATGAGAGTGTCCTTGTATCACTTCTTCTGACTTCCATGTGAGCACTTGCCTTGTGTGAGTTCTTCATAGAATAATCTTTTAGGCAAATGTTTGTTTGGCATTTGAACAATGTGGCCAGCCCAGTGGTTGCAATCTTTGCAGTAAGGTTTGAATGCTTGGGAGTTCAGCTTAATAAAGGACCTCAGTGCTTGGTAACTTATTTTGCCAGGTGATCTTCAGAATTTTCCTAAGAAAATTCAAATGGAAGTGATTATGTTTTCTATCATGGCACTGGCACATTGTCCAGGCTTCACAGGCATACAGCAATGAGGTCAGCACAACACATATCACAGCAGTCTCATACCTCTTCTCTTCTACACTTTTCTTAAGTTTCCCAAACACTGAGCTAGCTCTTGCAATGTGTGTGTCAACCTTATCATCTGTGTGTACATCCCTGTGAAGTATACTGCCAAGGTAATTTAATTTATCCACACTGTTAAAATTTTCTCCATTTGCTGTAACCAATGGTTCAACATATGGATAGTGTGCTTCTGGCTGGTGGAGAAGTTCTGTTTTCTGGGTGTTGTCAGGCCAAAATTAGCACAAGTGGCAGAGAACAGATCTATACTCTCTTGCATCTCAGCCTTAGCGGATGCATTGCAAAATCATCTGTGAACAAGAAGTCATGCACCAGTTCTCCCTTCACTTTAGTCTTGGCTGATAGCCTTTTAAAAGTTAGATAAGTTGCCATCAGGGTGGTAGCTGACCTTGATGCTGGTTTCGTCTTCATTGAAGGCATCTGACAACATAACTAAAAACATCATGCTAAAAAGCATGGGAGTAAGCACACAGCTGTGCTTCACTCTATTGGTGACTGAGAAAGTTTGAGAGCATCATCCATTATTCAGAACTCAGACAAGCATGCTATCATGGAACTGGTATACAATATTGATGAACTTCTCTGGGCAATCAAATTTTGCCCTAATCTTCCAAAAGCTCTTATGACTGACAGTATCTGAAACCTTGGTCAGATTGGTGAACATTGTATACAGCCATTTATTCTGCTCCTGGCATTTCTTTTGGAGTTGTCCAGCAACAAACATCATACTGGCCACTCCTTGGCCCTTTCTGAAACTACACTGGCTCTTGGGCAGATGACCATCTTCCAGGTGAAGGATCAGCCTATTAAGGAGGACTCTGGCAAGAATCTTGCTGGCATTGACCAAGAAAAGAAACACCCCACCCCCACCCCATGATTGTCACAGGGCAATCTATTCATTTTTCCTTTATAGAGATGGACAATGGAGGTATCATTTTACTCTGGGGGTGGGGGGGAGACAACCTTCTCTTGTCATATAACTTGAAAGATTTCAGTCAGTTTTTATATTAGCAGTGGACCCACTGCTTTGTAAATCTCAGCTGGAATACAATCAGCACCAGGTGCTTTGCCACATGAGAAGAGCCTAAAGACATTCAAAATCTCTTCTTCATTTGGAAGTTTAGCTAGAGAGGGATTAATTTCAACCTGAAGCATATGGTCAATGACTTCATCATTGTCTGATGACAGTCTGTTGAGAACACTATGGAAGTATTCATTCTATCTTTCCAGGATCATGTCCTTATCACTAATCGATGTGTTTCCATCAATGCTGAGGTACACCATATGTCTTTGGCCCATAAATAGTCTTCAGTGTGTCATAAAAATGCTTTGTATGGTTACTATCAGTGTAAAACTGAATTTTATCTGTCTTATTACTGAGCCAAGAATCCTGCATCTCTCTAAGCTTTGCTTCTACTTTACTTTTTTTTTTTTTTTTTTAGTGAGGCAATTGGGGTTAAGTGACTTGCCCAGGGTCACACAGCTAGTAAGTATTAAGTGTCTGAGGCCGGATTTGAACTCAGGTCCTCCTGAATCCAGGGCTGGTGCTCTATCCACTGCGCCACCTAGCTGCCCCTCTACTTTACTTTTGATGGAGTTAAATGCTGACTTCTTAGAGACTGATAAACTGTCCTGCTGCTAAATCCTGTGGAGTTCTCATTTTTCATTTAGCAGCTCCTGAATTTCCCCATCATTTTCGCCATACCAATCTTGATGTTTGCAAGTGTTCTGGCCCAGATGAGTTAATGTAATGCTATATAGCAAAACGCTAAGAGCTGTCCCCTCCTTTTTTTTTTTTTTTTTGCTCCACTATTGCCAACTATGTGTTGGCTCAGCTTTCCCTTCAAGTTAGCAATAAACTGTTGATGTGGGAGAAGCATTCTAATCAGTTTACATTAAGTCTTCTGGTAGTCATCTTGCCTTAGGGTCATTGCTTTTGTTGAATGTAAATGTTTAGCTTGGAAGGTTAGACATATGTCTATGATTAGTCCAGTGCTCAGCTCCACACATTGCCTTCATAACTCTCACATCCTGTCTGTCTCTTCTCCCTACCATGACATGGTCATGCCAATGTTTGATTCAAGGCTTCATCCATGTTTTACTGTGATTAGGTAAATGGAAGATAGTGTTGGTGGTGAGGTTATGAGATACACACATCTTTAGTAATAGGTTACTGTTGATGTTTCTGATTCCATTCCTCTCAAGGACTCCCTGTCTGTCAGATAGTCTGTGCCTACTCCAGTGTTAAAGTTGCTCAGAATTATAAGCTTCTTCTCTTTCAGCAATATTGACGACAAGGGTTTCCAAGTCTTCATAATATTTTTCTTTGACTTTATCAGAGTTCATCATGGTGGGAACCTATGCAGTAATGATGGTGGCATAGTGCTTTCCTGCAAGGGGCAATTCCATTGTCATGAACCTGTCATTCACTCCTTTTGGGAAGCAGACAAGCTTGTTGACTAGATTAGTTACGATTGCAAAACCCACACTAGCTTCATGGCACTCCCCATCACTATGACCTCTCCAGAAAAATGTGGATCCAGCTATGACTTCGGTAAGCTGACCATCATTTGCCACCTTGTTTCACTCAGAGCTGCTATTTGTATATTATACCTGAGTTCTCTCACAAGAGTTGTTCATCTCTCAGATGTACTGGATTTTGTGCTATCCATAAGCATGTACATGTTCCATGTACTTATGGTAAATGGAAGTTTTTGTACATTTTTTTGTGTTTTGACCATAGAGTTGTGATCCCCAATTGCTACAATAAACAGTCCAGGGCTGGGTGAAGCAGACAATTTTTAGGGCATCTTTTCTAGTCCTCTCCCCATGCCAGGAGGTGAACAGTGCAGTCTTTTAAAAAGGTTGCTCAGAAATTAAAACAACTCTGAGGTACCACCTCAAACCTATCAGATGTGACAAAAAAGGAAAATGGTGGCTGTTGGAAAACTGGGGCACTAATGCACTTTTGGTGGAGTTGTGAAGTGATCCAACCATTCTGGAGAGCAATTTGGAATGATACCCAAAGGGCTATAAAACTGTGCATGCCCTTTAATCCAGCAATACCACTAGTAGATCTATATACCAAAGACATCAAAAAAGGGGAAAATACAATAATATTTATAACAGTTCTTTTTGGGGTGGCCAACAATTAGAAATTGAAGGGATGCCTATCAATTGGGGTGTGAAAAAATAATGGGATTTGGCAGACACCCAGGGGCCCCACCTGAAGATTGATTTAGAATTGATTGAATTGGGTGAGACTGAGAAACTGACTGAGAACCTACTTAAGAATGATTAAATCGAGACCATATCTGGATGGCCCTGAGTGGGGTGTTGTTTTCAGAGGCTGTGGACTGCAACACCACTCTCAACCAATCAGTTTGAAGGATCTCCCCTTTTGGGGAGGGAGACAGGAAGTATGAAGCAGAGGCTGGCTCTCTGGATCTCTCTCTTTTTCATCCAGGATTGTGGTGTGGTGGTGGCAGGGGCAGGTTAGGACCCACATTTAGATTTTAAACACCAGAGGGGAATGGCTGAGCAAACTGTGGTATATGATTGTAATAGAATATTATTATGCTACAAGAAATGACAAGCAGGATGATTTCAGAAATGCCTGGAAAGACTTATATGAACTGATAGAAAGTGAAGTGAACAGAACCAGGAGAATGTCATACACAGTAACAGCAATATTGTTTGATGAATTGTGAATGACTTAGCTATCCTCAGCACCACAATAATCGAAGACAAATCCAAAGGACTAATGATGAAGCATACTATCTACCTCCAGAGAAAGAACTGATATTTATTGACTACAGACTGAATCCTGAATGCTATTTTTCACTTTCTTTCTCTCATTCATTTTCTTTTATTCTAGTC
The DNA here is from genome assembly GCF_019393635.1 of Dromiciops gliroides. Classification (NCBI taxonomy): domain Eukaryota; kingdom Metazoa; phylum Chordata; class Mammalia; order Microbiotheria; family Microbiotheriidae; genus Dromiciops; species Dromiciops gliroides. The sequence goes on along the minus strand of NC_057863.1, from coordinate 269,118,542 downwards.
TTCTTGTTCAAAATGCCTAATATGAAAATGTTTTATATGATTGTACATATATAACCTATATTTTATTGCTTACCATGTCAGTGAGGGGAGAAGGAAGGGAGGGAGGGAGAGAATTTGGAACTCAAAACTTTAAAAAAATGTTAAAAATAATTGTCTTAACATGCAATTGGTGGAAAACATATATTTATATGTGTGTGTATATGTGTGTGTTTAAAGGTTGTTCAAACACCCAAGGGGCTGCTGAACCCCACTGCTGCCTCAGTCCAGTGAGAAGACCACCCTACAGCCTGAGCTGCTTGTGTGCAAGGTTGTGATTGTAACTGTCATCTCAGCTGCTGTGCATGTTACAGTTCCTTAGAGTCACAGGTGAGAACTGGGTGGCAGATGGACACCAAAGGTAGAAAGCAGCTCTAAAAAGGGTTAGGCAGCCTGCACACAAGAGGTGCTAGTCTTCCCTGAACACCTGCACATCCCTAAGAGTCTGATACTAAATTCATTGAGGAAGGAAGGGCAATAGATGACCTGAGAATCTGTAGCAAATTGCCACTTGGATTTTGATTGGGTGGTAGATATGAAAGGCATTAACCTCAAATGAAGAGAGGCCACTAAGTGATAGAGGAAGAGGGAGAATCTGGAAGTGGAAATGGGGAGCAAGGAGCATTCAACTCCTCCACCTTGACCAAATAATTAAGGAGAATGAGTAAAAGTTCAAGTAGTACTGGAAAGGGTGGCCAAGGTGGCTATGTCCTCAGGGGGAACCAGGTTTCAGTAAGAACTAGTAGATGGAAGAAGTTGGAAAAGGCAATGACAGGATGAAGGGAAGTTTGTTGCATATGGAAAGATAATTCCAGGAGGCACTGTGGAAGGGCTGGGTGGTGTTTGGTTGAAACTTTGAGGGAAGAGGATTGAAGGGGATGGATATAGGGAATCCATTGATTGGGGGTAAGGAATGGAGTTTGGAAGATGATCTAGAGGAGTTTAGAATCACTGGGATGTAAAGGGTATGCCTAGGTATGAATGGGGACAATAATACCTATGGCATTTACCTTACAAGGTTTTCCTGAGGCTTAAACGAGACAGTATATAGAACATTTCCCCTAATGTTTGCTTATGATTTTTGCCATGGTGTTATTTTTTTTTTTTTGCTGTGATCCTTAGGTCATTGACTGTAATATGAATAGGCTACTACTCTATTCAAATGAGTTCTCCCAAAACAATCTTGTCTGGATTTGGTGTGTCTCATTTGTGTGGGTTTTTATTTAACATAGAAACATGATGAGGTGAAGTTGGATTGGTTTGTGTGGCCATTTAATAGCACATGGTCAAAGTTTTTCCTTGTTCTGGTGGACCAAAGGAGAGCTTCTGGCCATGTATGACTTAGGGCTAAAGGGTTTATGCTTTGAGATTGTGATGATTAAAATCTAATGTGTGTGTCCTTACCTGCCCCCCCCCCAGTGGTGGGGAAACTAGCTAGGATTTAATTATAAATTCACAAGCTTCAGCAACAGTTTAGGCTTTAAGCTTTTATTTATTTATTTTGTTTTGTTTTGTTTTTTAGTGAGGCAATTGGGGTTAAGTGACTTGCCCAGGGTCACACAGTTAGTAAGTGATAAGTGTCTGAGGTTGGATTTGAACTCAGGTCCTCCTGAATCCAGGGCCGGTGCTCTATCCACTGCCCCACCTAGCTGCCCCTTTTTAAGCTTTTATTAAAGCATATTAGAAGTTAGTATAGATAGAGCACATGTCTCTGAAAGAATAGAAAGAACCCTAGTTTAGACCTATACTCAAGAGGGAGAAAGAGCTCTTTCCCCTAGCTGCTCATACTTCCAATGAGAGAGACTGAGTCAGTTCTAGCAGAAGTTCCGTGTGGGACTGGAAGAGGGGTGGTCTCCACACACAGCTCCAAGCTAATTGACTGGTCACATTCAAGTCCATTGATTGACATGACTTAAAGGCGGTGTATGAATAGAGGCCACTTCCAGGACACCAATCTGACCTTAGAAACCTCAGAAAGATCACCTCATGTATTTCTTGGCAGGGGGAGGGCCCCCTGGTTCTCACAAGATGATGAAGAATCTCTTCATTAGCTGTGAAGGCAGAAGTACTAATGATTCAGTGCATAAATAAAAGGTAAAGATAATCCATTTGGCTTTTCTCTTCCTTTTCAGATGTGAATATTGTCAGCACTGTTTTGAGTTGCTTTATGGAAGGTGGATGGAGAGAGTGGTGACTTACTCTAACCCCTCACCCTGGTCTACATGTGGTTGGGAACACATGGCATCTACAAAGTACACAACCAGTTTAAACAATCTTGTCTGGATTTGGTGTATTTCATTTGTGTGGGTTTTTATTTAACATAGAAAATTTTATATTTATCCTAAGATGGATCTGTCTAGGTTTAGAAGTAACCTGAATAAAGAAATCTGGAAGTTTTATTAGAGTTGAATGATGGCGGTTGATGAGTCTCTAGCATCTACTCTGGTGCTTTTGGACATCTTAGTCACCAACTAAGATATTCATCCAAGCCTGGGAATGAGGCTAAAGCATCAACCTCCCAGAAGATTGTAACAAAAATTTAAAATTAAATCATTGAATCTTTTAAAGTCATTCAATTAATACATGGTGTGAGTCCTTTATGTTTATCATTTCATGTGTATACAGGAATAAATTACTTGTTCCACATTTGATTTACATTGTACCTTGAATACTTTTTACCTTCTCCTTTTGGGGGAAATTACAGATGTGAGCTATGAGAAAACTCATCTTGGGGCACTGACTTGGAGGTGGGGTTAATGAGTTGAAGAGGATGAAGACAGGTAGCCTAACTGCCTCCCTTCATAGGCCAAGCTCCCCAAGGCTGAACCTGGTCAAAATTGCATGCCTGAATATAGAACAGGGAGTGGGAACAGTACCTTAGCCCCTATGAGTGCAATAATGGTCTTTGAGTTTAGATGTACCAATGTTTGAAAGGTGTTTGTGAAATGCAGATGTTTTTTTTTTCTTTGTTTGATTCAGAGATAAGTGACTATGGAGCGAAGATAATGATATGTTCGGATGAATTTTGTTTCTATAATAGAAACGTGGAAAAAAATTAACATAAGATTATACTTCATAGTGGTTTGGTTCCCATTTCTGACTCCCTTCATCTCTCCACTCTCCTGATATCTTTAAGGTGAAACAGATCAGAAAGTTCAGGGTCTGGTAGTATAATGAGGGAAAAAGTCAAAATCATGGATGAGAAGTTGAGAAACTTGGATTCTCCAACCATGACTGACTCAAATGAGAGTAATAAAAATGTTTTGCATACACTTCTTTATACCTATTCTTCCTACAGGAGCATTCAGAGGATAGGTAGCGCAGCAGCCTGATTGTTTTGAAAAGTATATTTGGAAGAGTAATGGGAGATAAGGTTGGATAGGTAAAATGTATTACATTATAAGGAGCTTTGGATACTTGAAGGAGTCATGTTGTATAGCAGATAGCACATTGGACTTGAAATTAAGAAAACCTAAGTTCCAGTGTTGCTTCAGACACTGGTTAACAGTATGAGGCTAACCAGTTAGCAGTATGGGCAAATCACTTAGGCTCTTTCAGCCTCTGTTTCTTCATCTGTAAAATGAGGATATTGCAGAATCGTGAAGTCTTTCCCAACTCTAAAATTCAGTGATCCTGCATGCTGGAGGAATAATAAAAACAGAGCAAATTAAATGCATCTGAAAAAGTTGGAGATATTTGGTTAAGACTGAGCAATCTCTGGATATGTGAACTAATTTTATCAGGAGCTGAAGAAGCAGTTTCTAAAGTCTGTTTTATTTTACATAAATGTTTCGCCATTTGCAACATTTTGTCATCATTTATTTCCTTCTCTATACTAATCAGAACAGATAATTGTCTTGGGAGTACTTCTCTTGAAATTTATTTCCAATTTGCCATCTTAGCAAAATTCACAAACCTCCTGGATCCAACTCTTACAATAAGAGATTAACCAGTAATTCAACCAGAAAATATCATTGTCCTTATTTAGCTTTGTTTAAAAAATACTTTTCATAATGGATTTTACAATTCTTAGGGAAAACATTCAAATATACAAAGAACAAAAACGGATTGTATTTTAAACTATGAACTTGTTACATACTTTTTTCAAGTGTGTATTAAAGTTAGCAAGGTAGTAACAATTGTCTTGTTTGCATCCCCTTTTAAACATTTTTCATTTGTGCGCTTTGTTTTTTTTTTAAATTTCTCTTTGTCCTTCCTTCTTTCCTCTCTTTACTTCTTTCTCTCCTCTTTCCTTCCTTCCTTTTAATCCTTTCTTCTTTCTTTCCTTCCTCATCTTCCTCTTTTTTCTAGTCATCATTTATTATAGTAGAGTAATGTCCTATTACATTCATGTTCCACAATTTGTTTTTGCCATTCTCCAATCAAAGGATATCTACTTTGCTTCTAATTTTTTGGTATCACCAAAAAAAATGGTGGTTGCATATTGGGACTTTCTTCTTATCAATGACCTCTGTGGGGTAAAAGCCTAGTTGTGGAATCTCTGGTTCAAAAAGTATGAACATTTAGTCAATTTATTTGCCTAATTCTAAGTTGATTTCCAAAATGTTTATACTGATTCTCAGTTCACCTAACCATTGTTGGACACTAATGTGCTTATCTTCCTACAACCTTTCCAATGTTGATTTTTCCTATCTTTTGTCTTTGTCAATTTTCAGGGTGTGAGATGAAACCTCAAGGTTGTTTTGATTTTTATTTTTTTTATTACTAGTTGTACACATCTTTTCATTTCATCCTTACTATGATTCAGTGAAATAGATATGTCATGTTTTATTATCCCTATTTAAATGAATTTTAATGAATTATTTTGATACGTTTTGTCTTTAAATGATCTTTATGTCCAAACATATCCTCTCTAAAAACCAATAAATCAATTGATAAACATTTATTAAGCACTTATTATATTCCACGGACTGTGCTAAGCACTGGAATTTTTTTTAAAGGCACAAAAAAGACATGTATTGGGGGGGCAACAAACAAATATGTATAAATAAGTTAAATAAATTGACAAATAATTAAAATGATTGAGATGGGGGCAGTTAGGTGGTGTAGTGGATAAAGCACTGACCCTGGATTCAGGAGGACCTGAGTTCAAATCCAGCCTCAGACACGTGATACTTACTAGCTGTATCACCATGGGCAAGTCACTTAACCCCAATAGCCTCACCAAAAAAATTAATTAAATAAATAAATAAGTAATTGAGAGAGAAGGCATTAGAATTATTGGAATTAACTTACCACCCAATGAGTCATCCATTATAACAAAGAAAAAATATATATTGAAAAATAACACTTCAGCAAAATAAAACAACACACCAATTACTCTAAAGAGGGCTTCTAAAAGTTATCTGTTTGATCTTTTGTAATTGCCTTCATCATTTGCATTTTCAATCCATTGCTGTAAAAAGTATATGATCTGCTTTTTTTCTATTAAAAAAAATAGTGTAGTCTTTAATATTACGCTCATGTATCCATTTTATAATATATTATAAAATAGAATGTAAAGTGCTTGTCTTAACCTTGACTGCTTTTTAGTTTTCTCCACAATTTTTTCTCAAATAGAGATTTCTTTCCTAAGTAACTTCTGCTTTCTGGCTTATTGAGAAATGGGTTACTAAGTTCCATTTTTTTTCCTGTTTTTCTCTTGTCTAGTCTGCTCCATTGAGCTTTCTCTTCAGTTTTAAGTTAATAACAGATAGCTTTGGTGATTTCTGCATTATAAAATAGTTGGAGATCTGAAAGTACTATTTCCTTTTTATCTCTACCTCATTTCATTATTTCCCTTCCATTCTGGATCTTTTATTTTCCCAAACAAATTTTGTTATTATTTTATTGAGTTCTGTAAAATATCTCCTTGCTAATTTGATTGGTATAGCATTAAAACTATAAATTGACTCTGGAGGTATTGCCATATTCATTATATTGGCATGACCCCTCACTGAATATCTTTTCTGCTAATTAAGTTGTTCTTTATTTAATTTCATTTATTTTGTAATTGAATTATTACAAGTCTTTTGTGTGCTTTGGTAGATAGATTCTTAGATACTTTGTGAATTTTGTAGTTATTTGAAATGGTATTTTCCTTTCTATTATTGTCTTTTGGATCTTGTAATTAAATAGAAATGCTGTTGATTCTTAGGATTTATTTTGTAGCTTGCATCTTTGTTTAAGTTATTACTTGTCTCAATCTTTGTGGACTCTCTAGGATTTATGAAGTAAATAATTAGGGGCATCAGTAATAAAGAAAATTAGCAAATGTAAGTTTTATTTTCTCTTTGCCTGCCTAATTTCTTTTTCTTGTCTTATTGCTACTGCTTGCATGTAAGAATTATATCAAATGATAATGGACAGAGGAGACCATCCCCACTTTACTTCTATATTATGTGGGAAAGGTTTTATTTAGCACATCCACATTGCACATGATGCTTGCTTTTGGTTTTAGAAAGATAGTTTTATGATATTTTAAAAAGTCCATTTATGCCTACTTTTTAAGGGTTTTTATCATAAATGATTATTGCATTTTGGCAAAAAAAACCCTTTTATGCTTTGATTGAGATAATCATGTGTTTGGGATATTTTTGTTTTTAATGTGATTAATTATATAGGTTATTTTTGTATGTTTAACCATCGTTATATCTCTGGTATAAATCCAACTTAGTTATAATGATTACTTGGGCAAATCACTATAGTCTCTTTGACAAGATTTTATTTAAACATTTTAATCTACCAACTTAAATAACTTAAATAATGCTATACCAATCAAATTAGCAAGGAGATATTTTACAGAACTCAATAGAATAATAACATTATCTTTTATACAATTAATAATTATTTCTCTGATTTGTTCTTTGACTGATGCATTATATAGGAGTTCATTATTATGTCTTTATTTGCATCTGTGTCTTTTTGTTGTGCTCCCTGAACCAATATATTTTTTATTGTGTTATGGTCTATAAAGAATATATTTGCTATTTATGCCTTTTAACCTTTATTATAAACCTGTGCTTTAATATATGGTCAATTTTGGTGAAAGTTTTATGTGGTTCTGAGAAATACTCATATTATTTTGCTGTCCCATTTAGAAGAAACCATATATTTTAGCTATAGTTTCTCCAGCATCCATATATTTTCCTTTGTTTATGTTCCTGTTAGCCTTATTTCAAACTGGGAGAGGGACATTGAAATCTACTGCCACTATTGTATTACTCCTTATGTTTTCTTTAGTTCAGTTAATTTTTCCTTTATGAATTTAGATGGTAAGGTATCTGAAACATATTAGTTTAACATAGATACTGGTTTGTTTTCTGTGGTTCCTTTAAGCATAATGTAGTTTCTCTGTTTATCCCTTTTTTATGTGGTGAATGTTTGTTTTTGTTTAGTCTGATAGCATGATTGCAATTCCTGTTTGAAGTCATCTTATGTGTAGTAAATTTTTTCTAGGCCTTCATTTTTATTCTGTAAATTTCTTTCTTCCTCAGGTATGTTGCAAAAGATTGTAGAGGTTTTTTTTTTTAAATCTCATGTGTTATTCTTTTTCATTTTTGGACTATTTAATCCATTCACATTTATAGTTATGAGTCAGGTTTATATTTTCCTCCATTTGTCTTGAATATTTTCCCTCCCCCCTTTTTCATTAAGGTTGTCTTTTCAGTTATTTTAGCTTAATCTTTAAGACAATTTTAAATGTAAATCTCTGCTTTTTTCTAAAAAGGACAACCCCATTCTCTTCATTATTTAGCTTCTCTTTCTATTTTAAACTTTTGTTTTTTGATTTATTCTTCATGGAATTAAGGCTTATAGAGTATGAATTTTGAGTCCCTTCCTTAAAATAATTTCTATTTTATTGACTTGTAGATTTACTCCTAGGCCTTCTTTTTCTGTTTCTTTTCACTTTTAGGAATACCAATTTCTGCAGATGACAGAGTAGAATTTTCCCATTTCACTAACTGTGCAGTTCATTATTAACCTTTACCTTCATCATGGTCATTTCCCTCCATTTGCTTTGAAATCTTTCTGGATCCATGACCTCCTTCTGGGTGTCACTGATCTAAATTTAACGCACCCAGGATAAGAAGGGAAGGTATTGAATGAGAAAAATGAATGAGAAAAAATCTTTTATGTCAAATTTTGCTGATAAGGATTTGGTGTCCAAGAGAAATAATTAATACAAATAAACATATAAGCACAAACATACATCCATCTATCCATCCATTTTTCTCTCTCTCACCAAAAGTGATCCCCCAAAATATAAATCATCAATGGTTATGAAAGAATAGTTCTAAAAAATAAGAATTTCAAGCTAATAATAACCATATGAAAGAGTACTACAAATCACTAATAATAAAAGAAATATGAATAACTGCATGTTTGCATCTTGGAAAAATGCTTGGAATTATACAAAGTGATTAAAATGTTTATACCCTTTGAAAACCAAATATTTATAAGAATACTCTTTTTTTTGCAGGGCAATGAGGGTTAAGTGATTTGCCCAAGGTCACACAGCTAGTAAGTGTCAAGTGTTTGAGGTCAGATTTGAACTAAGGTCCTCCTGAATCCAATGCTGATGCTTTATCCACTGCACAGCTAGATGCCCCCAAGAATACTCTTTGTGCAAAGAATTGGGAAAAGTGGATACCCATCATTTGAAGAATTGCTAAATAAATTATGGTGCATGAATATTATTATACTATAAGACCTGTGCATGGTTTATTGTTGTACTCTAAGAAATGATGAATACGATGAAAATGGTGATTCATGGAAACATCTACATGAACTGATGCAAAGTGAAGTAAGCAGAGCTAAGAAAATAATATACATAATAACTATAAAAATGGTAAGAATAACCACAAAAAAAATCAAAAGTAAATATTGTAAAATTGTAAACAACAAACATGGCTCATGAGAAGGCATTTCTACCCCACTCCTTTGTTGAAGTGGGAAGTTTATAAGTGTTGTACATTGAATATATTATCAGGCTTTCCCCAATTTATTGAGGTTATTCTGAATTTTTTCCCTCTTTTTTTTGTCCTAAAATATTATTTGTCATATAGAATGACTGTCCAATAGCAGGAGGGACACAGGGGGAGATTATTATGCTATTTAAAATAACCCAAAAGACATAAAAAGTTATTTAAATAATAAAAATATAGATATCTGATATCCCTCCAATGATTACAGAATATGGAATTTCTAGATTGAGTAACTGTGAATTAGGTGTGAACAAGACTTCAACAGCTCAGTGGAATGAATCAATTAATGATGCTCTAATCCACTTAGAAGTAACTGCCTTACCTACCTGGAAATACTTCTTTTGAATCTATCAATTAATCAATTAAGGACATTGGTGTGATAAATCCCTGAAAACCATTGGATGAAATGGAGTAACAATACACACAGTAGGTTAGTACTGGCTGAGGACGTCCAGTCATGTTCAGTATAAAACAGCAGATCAGTTCAGAATCCAGTAGGATCCATTGGTGAATGGAATAAGTTAAATTCCATTCAAGCTACTAAAAGGAATCATGTAGGTTTAGCAATGCAGTTTCTTCCACCCCTTATTGACCTTGTGAACATCAAAGAGCTGGGAGATTTTGCCCGGTCTGGTGAATGTTATAGCAATATCTCTGAGCTGCCAGAAGGTAAAGGCAATGTCTATATCTGGTACTAAGGCAAACTGATGGAAAGAAGTTTCAAGGCTCTACAAATAATTCAGCACAGAGCTACAGCTTGAGTTAGCTAAGGGACTTAAGAAGCTGATATTTGCCAATTATGATTTTAGCTTGAGCCTACTTTCCCCTAGACTCTGTATGTACTATTTGGAGAATATGTCACAGATTTTTATAGGGATGTTTTGTACCAACTGTCATTACTCTGCAAGCTTAGTAAATACCCCTATAAAAAGGTAATTAAATCTGACTGACTTAATTGATATCCACTTATAATCTTTAAACATACTAGTGAGGGATCATGAGCTACAGCATTTTAAAAGTGATTCCAATCAATATGTCAGGACTTTCCATATTACTGTGGGGAGATGTAGGGATCTTGTTCTTGGGTACTCAACCTGACCATGCAAGTGGAGTTAGGAAGATTAACTCTAGAGCATATGCTACATGTATATGTCTGATGGTATGCATCATATTCTTTTATTTATTTATTTATTTATTTATTTATTTATTTATTTATTTATTTATTTATTTATTTATTTTGTGAGGCAATTGGGTTTAAGTGTGTAAAGAATTGTTATTTGAGGGTTTTTTGCCTGGCCTGGGGATCCACAAACCGCATGGTGCTCGACCCACTGGTTGTAGCCATTGCCATGGCGCCGGCAACTCACGTCATCACCACTCGCTAACACCTACATGGGCCTGGCAAAATTATAATGATTGGAAGTCTAGTGAGGGCGGTCATGTGATGTCAGAGCGGCCATCCAATTGGCTGGGGGCTGTGTGGAGTGTGCTGGGAGGAAGGAAGGTTTTTTTTTTTTTTTTTTTTACCCCGGCATTCTAGCTGGAAGCTGGAAGAAGACAGGAGCAGGGCTGTATATTCTCAGCTGATTCCTGGGCTGTGGTATTTTTTCAGGTTGTATAATTTCCCTTTCCCCATTTCATTTCCTTTCCCTTGATCCTACTGATCCTGTTTGTGTGTGTGTATGTGTGGTCTTTTTTAAGTTCATTCTTGTTAAAATAAATATTGTTCTGTTTTGAAGGAGGCTGCCGGTCTCCTTCCTTGCCCCAATATTGCAGCAAGCCACTTAGCTAACACTCCCCAATTAAAAATTGGTCCCCACAAGTGACTTTCCCAGGGACACACAGCTACTAAGTATCAAGTGTCTGAAGCTGGATTTGAACTCAGGTCCTCCTGAATCCAGGGCTGGTGCTTTATCCACTGTGCCACCTAGCTGCCCATGCATCATATTCTATATTTATATTCCCCTACCTCTGCAAAGAAAGGGGGGGAAGTACATTTTTTCAACCTTTCTTGGTTATTATAATTATACTGTTTAGCTTCTTTTCTTTTTTTCAATTTACATTTTTATAGTCATTGTGTATATTTGCTGGTTCTGCTTACTTCTCTCTCTGTATAAGTTCATATAAGTTTTTCTCTGAGTTCTTCATATGAGTTATTGAACAATAATATTTCATTTTATTAATGTACTATAATTTTTTAGCTATTCCGCTAACTTGGGGGAGGGCAGAAGAAAGGGAATAAAGATTGATAACATCAATGTTATGTGCTGGCACTGTGCAAAGTGCTTTATAAATACTATCTCATTTGATCCTCACAATAACCCTATGAGGTAGGTATAGACGTGTTCTGTTTATAGTTTGATACCACAAAAAGTGTTGCTAGGATTATTTTGTTGCATAGCTCATACATATTTTATAGATGACAATCTAAAGTATGAAAAGATTAAATGAAGTACCCTCAGGGGTGCACCTCTAGAGTTAGAAAGAATGATAACTGAGGTTCTAGCACAGGAGCAGAACAGAACTAAAAGGGAGACATGGGAGGCCAATAAGAAGAAAGAATAATCTAAAGGAGCAAATGAGGATTCTTCTCTAGAGAACAGAAATTTATTTTTTGAATGGACTTATTATTGGGGAACTCTGGGCATGGAAACACCATCTACTAAATCAAATCTAGAACTTATCTTGAATATTAGTATCTTTATTAACTTTTAGAAAAGGCTATTTATTTCGAAGCTATAGCAATATCAAAAGTATATAATGATTTCCCCCAATACCTTAAGAATATAACCATGCTGGGGCAGCTAGGTGGCACAGTGGATAAAGCACCAGCCCTGGATTCAGGAGGACCTGAGTTCAAATCTGGGCTCAGACACTTGATGTTTACTGGCTGCATGACCCTAGGCAAGTCACTTAACCCTCATTGCCCCACAAAAAAAAAAAAGAATATAACTATGTCTTCTTGGTCTCTGAGGACAATGGACTCAAACTTCTCTTAATCCTATACAGCTTTGGTCCCATTAAGCTCATGACTCCTAGATGAGTTCTCATCTTAGATACCACTAGGCTGGGTCTCAAGGTCAGGCTTTGATTTGCTGAGTACTTCTGCTTAGCTGGCTGTAAAACTAATAATAATAACAGCAGCAGGAGGAGCAGCAGCAACAACATTCATATAAACATTTTAAAGTTTGTCATGCATTTTACAAATATTATCTCATTTGATCCTCACAACAACTCTGGGAAGTAGGTGTTATTATCCCTGTTTTACAGATAAGGAAACTGAGGCAAATGGTGATGATTTGCCCAAGATCATACTGCTGAGGCTGATTTTGAACTCAGGTCTTCCTGACCTGAGGTCCAATACTCCATTCACTGTGTCACCTGGCTGCCTCTAGAAGCATAGGCATTGGCTTTCCTGAACTTTCAAAACTCATAAAACCAAAAGCTCCCAACGAAACCAATGTTCCAATTGAAAGAAAAAGTACAAATGCAGAGGCTGAGGACTGAGGCACATTTCTTAGGTCACATGGTCGTGAAGAAGAGAAGATCCCAAGCCTCTTTCTTTACAGCAGAGTCTTTCCCTTGACCATTTTGGTCAGAGAATGAATCAGATTATGCCAAGGCTTAATGAGGCCTTTTTGAAGACACAGGTTCCAGCTACCATACTAACCAAAAACTAGGATCGTAATTGGTGTTTGCATTGATCAGAGTTCTTAATTATTTTGAGGTTGTTTTCTTTATGATGTTACTATTATATAAACTGTGCTTTGTAGTATAAATCAGTTCATTCGAATCTTCTTAGGTTGTTCTGAAAATATCCCTTTTGTCATTTCTTATGGCACAAGAATATTCCATTACATCCATAAATTTTCAGCCATTCACTAAATGATGGATACCCTTCACTTCCAGTTCTATGTAACTGTTTTTTTTTTTTTTTGTCCTGATGGGTCCTTTTCTTTTTTCTTTGATCTCTTTGAGATATAGGTTGAAGCAGGTGCTGTGGGGTGATTAAAGCTTGGTCAGATATTGAAGATGCCAAGGTCTTTCACTGCTATGGCCAATTGTCCTGACTTTTGTCTTGCCTCTGGACCTTGATGACTCTAGAAGGAAGAGTGAGACTGATGTCTGTGCAATTCTGCCTTACTTAAATCCAATTCATATAGGAGTCAAGACATTACCCCATGATGTCACTGGTTCTCTTAGAAAACAAAGGACAAACAACAACAAGAGATATAAGCCCAGACTCTAGTACTACCGGAGGAGACGATGACTCTCAACTACAGCATGAGCTCAAGCCCTGGCCTGGCTTGCCAGAAATCATGAACCTGGAGGGAATTATGTAGATAATGAAGAGGAGAGGTGAAATGTAGAATGCATATTTAGTAACCCTACAACTGAATTATGTCTTGATGTTTTAATATTAACCTCCTAGGAGAATATAACAGTCATTATAAGTGATTGCTGCTATTCTTTAAATCTTTCTGTCAATGCGTGCTTGTATATTTTTTTTGTGTTTAACATGTTTTTGGTAAAGAAGAAATAAATAGTTGTCCGATACTCGATCTACATTGTACATCAAGAATCTTTTTTTCTGTTCCCTCTTTTTTTCAGGAGAATCTAGACATAATTTATTTCTAATCTTTAAATAATGTTCCCTGGGGCTCTGGACTTGGTGCTGCCGCTGCTGGTGGTATTAAGAAACAAAGACTGCCAAGGAAAAAAAGCTTCATCCTTCTTTTAGTTGGACAGGCTTCCTAGGGACTGAACCCAGTCCAGTCACTCATGGACCACTAGCTGAGAGGTGTTCCTTAGTAGCTAGTAGTAGAAAGAAGGCTTAGTAGAAAAAGGGTTCTGTGCCCCAGCTCCCTGGGCCCTGCCAAATTTATGTTATTAGATTTGCTTTTTTAAATTGCCTTTAGGCAGCCTCAGCGGGGACAAAGGTTGAAGTCTTTGTTGGGATTATTGGCCACAGGGCATGACTTTTTGCTCTCATAGTTCTAGTGGCTATCAGTATGCATTGTATGTCCTTTTGAGAATGAGAGGGACAGAGACAGAGAAAAAAATATACATAGAAGATAGATTATGATTATTATGATTTTTAAAAGAACCACCCCATTTCCAAGCGAACATCTCTATTTCTAGAGGGACTCTTCTATTTATTTTTCAATGTATACCTCTCCCCCTCAAGGGGAGGGGCACTGTTTGTTCACACTTTTCCAATCAGTGTAGACTTGGCAGGGAAAGCTGTCTCCCTCTTGTGGTCTCATTAAGAAACCACAGAACGTCACTGTCTTTTCAGAACAAAAGCATCAGACTAGAATTCTTAAGGCAGAATTCATGCTTCTTGGGGAAAGGACAAAAGCCATCTCCAATGCACAAGGCATGGATCACCCAATGAATGGGGCCTTTACCATATCCTTAGCCCCCTTTTTTGTTCATAAAGGCAAATGTTCAAGAGGAATACATGAAGATACCTGCATCTTAGCAATGATTCCATGATAATTAATTTTTCATCGGAGAATATAATAAATTGGAAGGAATGGAGGGGAGGGAAATGAAACAATCACAGACTTGGCAGGAGTGGCTAATAGGGAAAACTTGATTAGATTTTTTACCTTGGTAAAATGACCTTCCTGGAAACTTTATTCCCCGATCTTTGAGCCTGGTCTGTCACTGGTGAAATCTTACCTTCAAAATAAAGATGACAGTGGGGGTATCATGTTGCTGAGTAGAGAGGTAATAATTTATCTTCTTGGTGATAACAGTATTAATCAGAAGCATGTTAATATTAAGACACCTTGTGTTTGTATTGCCTTCAAATATTTTAATCTCATTTATCTCATCATTTCATTCATTCTAACAACTCTATGAGGCAGATATTTACAATTAGAGATATAGAGGCCTGAGAAGTTGAGTGACTTGTTCAAAGGGCACCCAGCCAGAACTGGAAACCTCATTCTCTGTTAAAAATTCTTTCCAGTAGATTCCACTACTGAATCAAATAATTGATTTTTTTTTTGGTGAAAGTGAGATTAAAATAATTAAACATCAAGATACATTCTGTAGTTACTCCTCAAGACTGGGGTTTAGGTGCCTCTTTGAATTTGAATGTTGGGAATGTATTCATGTCTGCTTTACCATACATCTGCCTAAACTTGAACAGTTTGCTGTCCAAATCTTGTTGATATTCTTGACCTATACCAACAGGTCCTCCAGATTCTGTCTCTTGAATTTATATTCCCTAATCTTGTCAACAAAGAGTTTTTTTTAACAGAATCAAGTTGCTTGTTAAATGCAACAGCCGTAATACCAATGTTTCTTCGAAACTATACTGAAGTTGTGGACTGAACAAGAGATAAAAACCTGGAAAGCCTTTTAAGAGCCATGGTGATCCTGGCCAGACTGCTCAGTCCTAGTCACCTTCCAAATAATTGATTGATTACTGAAAAGTAAATTAAGTGATTGGAGATGGAGACAAAGATATGAAGGAAGGTGAAATTGTCAATTGAGTAGGGAGAGGAGGTGTCTTAGTCAATGAACTCTCCTTGGAGAGCTATAATTTTAAACCTCTTGCAGATCAACTTTGAGGAAGCCCTTTTTTCTACTTTGGGAAATATTGAAGTCGTGGTATAAGATGAATGAAATACAACAAAGTCATGGTCATCTTGAGAGGGTAAAACTATATATTTGTGATATGCTCAAGGATATTACATTCATTTTATTGCTACAGGTACTTGAACCATTGAAATATTGGTTTTGCTTAATGAGGGGGTTCCACATAAACATTCTTTATCTTCTTTTCCTCACTTGATTGATCAGAGCCCACCAATGGGAAGCCATTAGGTGTTTCCCCAATAGAGATACTCCATTATTAGGGATGAACTGTATAAATGGGTCAAGTGCATTGTTCACAGAATGATAGAATCACATATGGTGCTGTGATATTTGAAATTACTTGTTGACTTCTGCCACAGCCTCTAGAAGAACTGTAAAATCTCAGCTCCCTAGGAAATCACTGAGCCATTGATCACTGGCCTCACCTTGAATCTGGATATATCTCAAATACATATAATTGCACTATCTGAGAAAGAAAGAGAGAAAAAAACATGCATGTGGGCACACACATAGAGCCTGTATGCACGAGAACACACTTTATAATATTACTTTGAATTGTATCTACTATCCAGGTTACTTGAGTATTCTTCTAACCCCACATGGGCACTTATGAAATCATTTTGTAATAATGATTTGTAATAATGATAGCTGTGTAAAGATTTACATAGCTAATCAAACTTTGCAAAGTTTTTTTGTATAATCATTTAAGCCTTACAATAGCCCTATGAGGTAAAATGACAAGTATTATCCCCATTGTACGGATGAGAAACATTAGGCTCAAAAAGATGAAATAAATTGCTCATGGTCATCTAAATAGATAGTCAATCAATCAATAAACATTTATTAAGAACCTACTATGTAAAACCAATGCAGCAAAAATTAGAAGAAAAGTAGGAAACTGGGAACAACATCTCTGTAGCAAGTTTTTCTGATAAAAGTCTAGTTTCTAAAATATGTAAGGAACTGAGACAAATTTACAAGAATAAGAGCCATTACCCAATTGATAAATGGTCAAGGGGATATGAACAGGAACTTCTCAGAGGAAGAAATCAAAGCTGTATAAAAATTATTTTTATGAAATTTTATAGCCATGTGAATAATACTCTAAATCATTAATAACTAGAGAAATATAAATTAAAACAGCTCTGAAGTACTACCTCATACATATCATATTGGCAAATTGACAAAAATGGGAAATGACAAATGCTAGAAGGGACATGGGAAAATAGATATACTAATACACTGTGGAGCTATGAAGTAGTCCAACTATTCTGAAAAGCAGTTTGGAACTATGTCCCCCAAATTATAAATCTGTATGTACTCTGACCCACCAAAACCCTTACAAGGTCAATATCCTAAGGATATGAAAGAAAAAGAAAAAGGATCCATAGGTACAAAAATATTTTAGCAGCTCTTTTTGTAGTGGCAAAGAATTGGAAAGTGAAAGGATGTTGATTAATTGGAGAATGGCTGCACAAGTTATAGTATATGAATTTTATGGAATACTACTATGCTATAAGAAATGATGAAAGGAATAGTTTTTTCTAGAATATTTTTTCCAATTGCATGTAAAGATAGTTTTCAATATTCACTTTTGTAGGATTTTGAGTTCTAATTTTTTCTTCCCATCCCTCCCCTGTACTGAAGCCAACAAACAATCTTGATACATTATAATCATATTAAACACATTTCTGTATTAGTCATTTTGTAAGAGAAGAATAAGAATAAAAGGAAAAAACACACAAGAAAGAAGAAACAACAATGACAACAACAACAAAAAACAAACAACAAAAGTGAAAATAGTATGCTTCAATTTGCATTCAGATTCCATAGTTCTTTTTCTGTACGTGGAGAACATTTTCCATCATGAGTCTTTTTTGGTATTGGCTTGGATCATTATATTGCTGAGAAGAGCTAAGTCTATTACAGTCTATTACAATGTTCTCTTGGTTCTGCTCATTTCAGTCAGCATCAATTAATATAAGTCCAGGTTTTTCTTATATCTGCCTGCAAATTATTTCTTACAGCACAATAGCATTCTATTACATTCATATACCACGACTTGTTTAGCTATTCTCCAATTGTTGGACATCCCCTCAATTTCTAATTCTTTGTCACCACAAAAAGAACAGCTATAAATATTTTTGTACATGTGCGTCAAAGGGTATGCAGTTTTATAGTCTTTTGAGCATGGTTCCAAATTGCTCACCAGAATGGTTGGATTAGCTCACAATTCCAGAAAGGAATAGTTCCAATAAAACCTGGAAAGACTTGTATGAAGTGATGCAAAATGAAGTGAGCAGAATCAGGAAAACAATCTATACAGTAACAGCAGTATTGTAAAGATAATCAACTTTGAAAGAAAATAAATCTGATCAACAAAATGACCAACCACAATTCCAAATGACTCATGAGGTCATCCATCTCCAGAAAGAGAACTGATGGACTCAGAGTGCATATTGTAGTGAATTTCCTTCTGTTTCTTTCTTTTTCTTGGAATATGGCTAATGAAGAAATTTGTTTTGCATGTTTATACATATTTTAATGGGTTTTATTTTTCTTCCCTTCTCAATGGTAGGAGATGTTAGGGAGTAGGGGAAGAATTTGGAGATGAAAATAGAATACAATTTAATTGAGACCCTTCCCCACAAAAAAGAGCCTATTATGTACCAGGAACTGGGCTTACAGGAAAAAAAGCCATAACTCAGTCCCTGCTATCAAAGAGCACACAGTATAATGGGAGAGATAACACACAAATAACTATGTACAAACAAGCTATACACAGGATAAATTGGGAAAAAAATCAACAATGAGAAGGCATTAGAATTAAGGAGGCTAGGGGAAGTCTCCTTGTAGAAGGTGACATTTTAACTGAGACTTGAAGAACATGAGGAAAGCCAGGAGGTGGAGGGAAGGAGAGAGAATTCTAGGCATAGGGAATAGCTAGTGAACATAACCGGAGTTGGGAGATGGAGTATCTTGTTTGAGGAACAGCAAAGCTGCCAGTGTCACTAGATTGCAGAGTTCATAATGGGAATATACAATGTAAGAAGACAGGAAAGGTGGTGTGTGTGTGTGGCAGGGGGGCAGGTTATGAAGGGCTTGAATACCAGACACAGGATTTTATATTTGGTCCTAGAGGTGATAGGGAGCCACTGGGGTTTAGTAACTAAGGGAGGGGACATGCTCGGTCCTGCACTTTAGGAAGATCACTTTGAGACTTGAATGGAAGATGGAAACCTGGCGGAAAAACCAACTAGTAGGCTATTGCAATAGTCCAGGGATATTTGGGGGATATTTCTCCTCAGAGATTCTTTTCAACTCAGATTCTTGGATTCTATACTTCAAGGATATTTATCAGCCAGGAAATATTTCTCTATTTTTTTCAGACTTTTCAGTGATGCCCAGTGAGGAATTAGCTTTTACAGGAATGGTCTCCCCATTCATGATTCCTTTCCAGAATTAAATGATAATTAAAGTACATAACTAGTAGGAATTTGTGATGGGAATTTGAAATGAAGTCTTTTTGTCTCCAGCCCTCTATCCACTGCATTGTTTTTCTTATGTTGTGTGGGCAGTGTATTTGTTTTAATATCATCTCCAGAACTATATTTCAGAGCTGGGGTGGGGTCAGGGGAGAAACCAGAGCTTTCCCTCTGGATACAGAAATCTAGAAGGCCCTGAAAACATTTGTACTGTTTCACCATATAGAAACATCAAACTTTAGTATCTATTTATCAAGAATTAAACTAGGAGGCCTGGTGGCTTCCTCTCAGGTGAAATCACTTTGCTTTCTTCCCTGGTAGGGGCCTCCTCAATAGTGGCCACATGTTGCCTCAGGGAGGTCGGGAGGTCTGTGACTAAACTGAATTTGTTTTTTAAAAAGTGGGTTTAGGACTGGGGTCATGTGATCAACAAGATAGAAGACTAGACATTTTTCCAATCTTCATGACATCTCAAGTCTCTTGAAAATAGAAATTATGCACAAGAGACAAACCAATTTCAGCTACTGATATGGTCGAAGACAAAAAACCTTAAGGAAGTAACAAACTAATGAATGGGAACACTAATCCCTAAACTCTATGGCACTCTATCCACCATGAGTGAAGGGCTATATTTACAACAAAACTCAATTCCACTACCCCTCTTACGAATGCCATGCAAATATAAAATGCACAAACTTATCTGGGCTAGGACAGCAACATAGAAGTACTCAGTGCTGCAACAGATCTTAGCCAGAGAACTGAGAAACAGAGGGAACTGGAGCAGGACAGTGTGTGTGTGTGTGTGTGTGTGTGTGTGTGTGTGTGTGTGTGTGAGTGAGAGAGAGAGAGAGAGAGAGAGAGAGAGAGAGAGAGAGAGTCTTTAAACCTGAAGGAAAGAACCCATTGTCCAACTGAACCCAGTTCTTTCTTCCCAGAAGTCACTTGAGGGAGAAGCTGAAACTGGGAAAACATGAATTGTCCAGCCTGAGAAGAAATTGATAAGGTTTTGCAGTCCCTCCTCCTCTAAGGAAGTCATCATCAAAAGGGGAGGGAAGCAGAAGATGGAATAAGGGAAAAAACGACTGAAATTACCAAAGATATCAAGAAGAAGAAAACTTGGTTAAAGACCTTGAGTATAAGCAGATTAACCAACAGGAAAGATACTGACAAAAGAGAATATTGCCTCCAGATTAGCTAAAAGAGTCTAAACACCTTTAAATAAATGTTGCAAGGCAAAAGAAAAGAAATCAACACCTGATGAGACAGAAAACTCTATGAATTCGCAAGACAGAGTGGAATCATAACAGGATGTTCCCAAACGATACAAAAGAAAAATAAGAATTGTGAAAGTAGAATTGGTGGTTTACACAGTAGAAACACAAATCCTCTGTGGCAAATTAATCAAAGAAACAAAAGAGATAACTGATTGGGAATGCAAATACACAGAAATGAAGGACAATCTGGAAGAAGAGAGGCAAGAAGCAATAATGTTAAAAGAAAATCTGATCTCTATAAAAGGAAAACATTGATCTCAAAGACAGGATGTGTAGAGACAATTTAAGGATTATAGGTTTCCCAGAAGAACATAGGAAGTAAAAAAAAAATCTTAATATCATAATGGAAGACATAACACAAGGAAACTACTCAGGAATTCTGGACACAAAACAAAATGTCAATCAAAAGAATATGCCAATCACTTCCAGAAAAAAAATGTTGATGTGAGGGTGTTTTTCCAACTGCTTGTCCCAGCCCCAGGTATGTTTTGTGGTTTCTTTTTATAGCTTATTAGAACTACTAACTATAGCTTTAGTGATCACATAAATGTATCCTTAATAAATACTTTTAGGAACCAAAGGTGAGTCTGTTCTTTACTTTTGCTACCAGAAAAATAAATAAGAATGAATAAGACAGTGGCAATGAAATAGAGAAGGTATAACTCAACATTGATACTTTAAAATGGACCTCAGGAAGTGGTAGTAAATAGTACTTTGCCACGTTTAAAAATGAATAATAAAGTCTTTTAATTAAGTTTCTGGGAGAGATGATTTTGGCATTAGTAGGGTACTCTATTAAAATCATTCCTAATACTAATGATTACAAGTCATATTACTTGGATTAGATAGATATTTCCTTTGAGTACTGATGTTTATCTGACAGAATTTACAATGATATCCTAGTTTCCTTCATCTGCAATTAATAATCTATGAAAATGTGACATTCTAAAAATTAACAAAAAAATTACTTAGAATCATCATTACATGTTTTGTAACCAATTTTACTTCATATATCATTTTAATAGACTAAATAATCAGAAGAAAAGTTTAAACTAAAAACCAGATGATAGCAGCCAAAAGTCTGTTACTAGTTTCAGAATAGGAATAATTTGTCTGATTTATGGGCATCCTTTCCTTTGGGACTACTAAACTATGAGCCCAGGAATTCTCTTAACATGCCAAAGTTATGTTGTTGTTATTGTTTTTTCTGAAAGCCATCTGAAATGGAGAATATCCACTCTGCATCTGTTTTGCACATTAGGAAAGACACACATAAAGTACCCCATTGTGCTCGTACTTTCATAGAATGTGATAGCCTGGAACAAAGTTATGATGGTTCGATATTAGGATGAAATTGATGGGAACCTGGCACTTATTAAATATAATTTTTAAATATAAGAGAACATTCTAATGAGAAATGACTATTTCCCATCCCCAGCCACTTCTCTGCTTCCCCTATACTCAAAAATCAATCATAACTACCAGAATATTCTTAAATTTGTCTTTTTTTTTTTTTTTGGCTAAGCATGGAGACAAGATTAACTCTTTTTTTTTTTTTTTGCAGGGCAATGGGGGTTAAGTGACTTGCCCAGGGTCACACAGCTAGTAAGTGTTAAGTGTCTGAGACCGGATTTGAACTCAGGTACTCCTGAATCCAGGGCCGGTGCTTTATCCACTGTGCCACCTAGCCACCCCCCAAGATTAACTCTTAATGAATGCTTCTAGAGAATTAGGCTAATCTCTTCTTTTTCTTCTGTTTTTTTGGCGGGGCAATGTGGGTTAAGTGATTTGCCCAAGGTCACACAGCTAGTAAGTGTCAAGTGTCCGAGGCTGGATTTGAACTCAGGTCCTCCTGAATCTAGGGCAGGTGCTTTATCCACTGTGACACCCAGCTGCCCCTAGGCTAATCTCTTCTCTTGTCATTGTAGTGAGGTTTTACACTCAATTATTGCTTGTATTTCTTGAAGATAATTGATCTAACATTAGAAAAGGCATCTTAGAGTGCTTTGATTTACATTTTCCCCATTATTAATGATTTGGAATACTTTTCATATGACAGTTCATTGTTTACATTTATCTATAGGAAACTTTTTCTTTCAAATCTTCTGACCCACGTATATAACATAAATATCATTCATTTAAGTGCATATTAATTAAGGGAGACAGCAGAAAGAGTGCTAATCTTGGAGTGAGAGGACTCTACTTTTTTGATCATGGGCAAGTTACGTAACCTCTCCACATCTCAGTTTTTTTATTTGTAAAATGAGGAGGTTGGTTGGCCTGAATGACCACTTAATTTTCTTCAAGCTCTAGATCTACGTCCTGTGATGATTTGTTATTGGTGTTATCTACTACAGGGGTTGGGAAACTGTGATCCTAGGGCAAATCCATCATTGTTTGTTTTTGTAGGGAGAGCTACGAATGGTTTTTACATTTTAAGTGAATTTTAATTTTATCTAAAATCATAAAAAACACTCTCACCTCCTTGCCATACAAAATAGGCAGTGTATTGGATTTGGCCAGTGGGTCAGTAATTTCCTGACCTTTGTTCTAACATACAATGTATTCATTCATTATCATTCCCTCTATTTAATTTTTTTAAATATAAGTTTTTGTTGATATATTGTATATCATTGGAATTTCCCTCAGTACTTCTTCCCTATCTCTCTCAGAGAGCCCTACTTCATATAACTAATATTATTTTTTAAGAAAATGTCTCTCAACTAATCAATATATGGAAAAAGTCTGAAAATAGGTGTGAAGTACCACACTGATGGAACCCCCACTTCTGCAAAAGAGCATGGTGGAAATATCTTCTCATATCTCTTCTTTGGAACTATGTTTCTTTGTAATTTTGCAACATCATTTTTGATCATTTGTGTTTGCTTTCTCCATTTATGTTGTAGTCATTATGTATAAAGTTTCTCGACTCTGCTTACTTCACTCTGAATAATAAAAATCTTTCCATGCTTTTCCGTAGTCATCATTTCTTACACGTAATATTCCATTACATTCATGTCTCCCAATTTGTATAGAATGTTTGCCATACTCCAATCTCTTGGTATTGACTTTGTTTCCAATTCTTTGCTATCACAAAAAGTGCTGCTATAAATATTTTGATGTATATGAGGACTTCTTATCAATGGCCTCAGTGTAAAAGCCTAGAAATGGAATCAAGGAGTTCAGAGTAATATATTTTAGTCACTTTATTTGCATAATTCCAAATGGCTTTCCAAAATGGTTATATTGATTCATAGATCCACCAACAATGCAAGAGTTCATCTTTCTTCTCTCAACTTCATCAACATTAAATATTCAAATCTTTTGTTATACTTTTCAATTTTCATTAAGCTGAAAAGCTCTTGCATGAATTAATGCACCTGAGATAATAAGAGAAGTGGTCAAATGGGGTGGAGAATGGGGGAAATCTGTGTTAATATTATTTTAAGGTTTGCAATTTTTACTCAGTTCTATTTCTTTTTCTGTGATTTAATTATTTAAGACATCTGTTTTATTTTATATTAGTTTGGGTGTTTTATATTTTTAAAGATATTCTTTTTTTTACTTCTCAGTTTTCATAGCATATAACTGTTCATGGTAGACTCCGATAATTTATCTTATTTCTTCTGGTTTTATTGGGATTTAACCTTGTTCATTTGCCTTTTTGTTGGTTTGATTTTCTTCCAGCTTCTTTTATGTCAGGTTGGCTGACAGTTTCTACATTTTATTAGTCTTTTCAAAGTAGCAGATTTTAGTTTTATTATAATTTTAATTTTTTGGGTTTTCTGCAAAGCTATTTCTCCTCTAGTACTTCTTTTAAGTTTATTTGTTTTTCTTTTTTTAAATGTATGATTTTAGTGATTTACCTTCCCATTAAAGTCTGAATTGTAGAAATTTTGGCATGTTGTTTCATCGTTATCATTTTATTTCACATAATTATTAATTGTTTCTATGGCCAACTCATTATTATTTTGCTGTTGCCCCCATTTGAGTTTGTGACTTTTGTTTGTGCTCCCTGAACTGATTATTATTGTCACAATGCTATGGTCTCTATAGAATGTGTTTACTATTTTTACATTTATTTGTAATATCTCTATGCCCTAATATATAGCTAGTTATTATAAAAGTTCTATATTGGGTTTTTTTTTTTTTTAGTGAGGCAATTGGGGTTAAGTGACTTGCCCAGGGTCACACAGCTAGTGAGTGTTAAGTGTCTGAGGCCGGATTTGAACTCAGGTACTCCTGACTCCAGGGCCGGTGCTCTATCCACTGAGTCATCTAGCTGCCCCCCATATTGTTTTGATAAATATGCATTAATACATACACAAGTATGTATATACATTCTTTTGAATAGAAGTGTCAAACACATGACCTGTGGGCCATATTGTAACCTGTAATATAGTCCGAGACTTGCCTGAACTGAACTAAAATATAACTGGGAAATATTTAACAAAATAAGTAAAAATACAATATAACGTAGATAATGTTAATATGTCATCTTTTGAAGTCAATATTTGGCCTACCAGGCTCCTTATATATGGTTTAATCATCGTTGTTTGATGCCATTGATTAGGAGATGTCATGTTTTTTTAGCTCTAGTTTCTCTAGCCATTCAATTAATTCTATGTTTTCTCTTTTGTTGATATTTTTATTAGATTTGTTTGAAACTGAGAGGGAAATTAGAAGATCTTGCCACTCCATGTTATGTATGGCCTATAGCTTCTTGTAATTTTTCTTTCATGCATTTAGATGCTAAGGCATTTGGGGTATATAAGTTTAATACTGATATTAGTCTATTGTTTATGGTTCATTTCAGCATAACACAATTTCCCTGTTTATTCTTTTTATGTTTTTAATTTTTGTTTTTGCTTTGTCTGACAGCATGATTATAACTCCTACTTTTTTAGATTCAGCTGACGCAGTTTACAGTTTTTTCCAGCTCCTCATTTTGATGTCTTCATTTTTTAGGTGTGTTTCTTGTAAGCAACACATTATGGAATTTTGTTTATCTAATCTTTCATTTTGTTGTTGTATAGTCTTGTTTAACCCATTCATATTTCGAGTTTTTAGAGATAGCCTTATATTTTCCTCTATTTCTCTCTAATTGGTTCTACCTCCCCTCAATTAGGTATTTTCTTTTTTTGTTCCTCCCTTAGGGTAATTAATTTTTGTACCTATGCCTTCCTTGATTACTACTTTTGTTTACTTTTCATATATATATATATATATATATATATATATGTTTCTATTTTCTAGGAGATTTGCAAAGCTCATATCCTTTCACAGCTGGTTTCTTTATAGAAATTCTTAAAATCTCTCTTTTATTGAATAGCTTTTAAAAATTAATGATAAAGGGACAGCTAGGTGGCACAGTGGATAGAGCACCGGCCCTGGATTCAGGAGTACCTGAGTTCAAATCCAGTCTCAGACACTTAACACTTACTAGCTGTGTGACCCTGGGCAAGTCACTTAACCCCAACTGCCCCGCCAAAAAAAAAAAAAACCCAACCAAACAAAAAATTAATGATAAAGCTTAGGTTTTTGACTTGAGAACAGTATGTTTTGCTTATATGGAGATCATATTTCATTTTAATATTATTGCCTCTTGTTTCTCTTCTTCAAGTTTGTTCCTCATTCCTGTGTATTTGTATTCCCAATCATTTGTTTTGTCCTTTGCTTCTTTGTAAGATTTTCTATCATAAATTCAAGTTTCTCTCATCTACCAATTATTTATGCTGTATAAACCAGAACTTCTGCTTTTGCAATTCTTATATCCTTTGTACCATTCAGGAGCATCTTGTTTTGGTCTGATACTCTCTTAAGAATCCACAGGATCTTCTGCCTCATCAGGTGTTGATTTATTTTCCTTTGCATTGCAATATTTTTTTCAGAGTTTCTTGGACTTATTTAGCTGATCTGGAGGCCATATGTCCTTTTGTTTTTTAAAATCTTCCCCTTTGGTTTATCTGCTTATGTTCAAGACCTTTAGCTGAGCTTTCTTCTACCTAATATCTTTGGTAATTTTGTTCTTTCCCCCCTTATATCCCCCTATTGCTTATTATCTGATTTGTACCTCAGTGATGGTGGTTTTCTTGGGGACTAGACCTTGAAGTTGTTCCAGACTTCTCCAACTCTAGGGAATTCACTTTTCCGTGACTTCAATTTGTCCTTCAATTGACTTCTGGGAGGACAGAACTGGACTCATTAGATGTCAGTCTCCTTTCCTTCAGTTTTGGTGAAGCCCCTCCTTCCATATGTTGCTGCTCAGTTACCTTTGTTCCTCACTTCTCTGGCTGAAAACTATTTTAGTACAGCATGTCGTCATCCCAGGGAGAGCAAGATTCCCACTTTCTGAGACATTGGGTGGGGTTAGAGAACAAGGTTGAGTTCTGTGGCATGCCCATGGGTTGGCTTATGTAGTCCAGCCAGAGTATAGCAGCTGGGTTAGGGGGAGGAGGTATTGAGTGAGTGTGTTAGGGATAAAAGGTTATCCTTCTTTGCTGTTAATTCATTGATTTGTTATTTTGTTATAGTTCTGGGTATCAGACTGAGGAGAGAGATGAAATTGCTTTATCTCTTGCCCAACTTTTTAATTCAGAAAAGTTTGAGAGGTCCTAAGGACTTGAGAAAATATTTAGTACTCTATCTTGTTGGTTACATGACCCTTTCTCCAATACAATTTACTTTTATTTCATTCACATGTGACAGATTTTTGGAGATGAACCCTGCAGGTAAGAAGTGTTCAGAGTCTAGGTGCATGAACTTCTGGGAAAGGTAGATGAGTATTGTTTCCACCTGTCCTGGGACAGACTGAGGCTGTTTTAATCTTTGAGGTGAATGCTACAAATGCATTTATCTCAGAGGCTCAATGCAGAAAATGAATGGAAGTTGGATTAGAGAAACTAGCGATGGATGGTAAGATGGCTTGGCTTCTTTAACCACTGTTTTTGTCTGCTTCTGGGGACCTTAATGAGAGCTGTAGCTGTAAAAGAGAGAAACATTACTTAATTCTTTCTCTCTGATAGATCTGAGGATAGTTATGTGTTTCTGCTTTCCTCTCTCTCTTTATCTCTGCCTTGAAATGACAGAGATTTATCCCAAATTCTCTTTGTTCTTTAAGTCTGTTCACAATTTCTGATTTTATTCAGATCTTTAAAACTGGCTTCCTTTAGATATAAAGTATTTATCATTCATTACTTTACAATTGTGAATGTCCTTATTTGTGACCAAGGGAAGTTACAAGAGACTGGCTAAAATTGGGGGGGGGGGAAGGAGGGAGAGAGGGAGGGAGGAAAGGAGGGAGAGAGGGAGGGAGGAAAGGAGGGAGAGAGGGAGGGAAGAAAGGAGGGAGGGAGAGAGAGACAGAGAGACAGAGAAAGAGAGAGACAGAGAGAGACTTTATGAGCCAAAGAGTGTTTGAAAAGTGAGTCTAGCCCTCTCAGTAGAGGGCAAGCTTCCTCATGGCTAAACCCATTGTAGATCAGAGCATAGGTAAGCTTTTGGAAGGGAGAGTGGGCAGTCCTTACATGCAGCAATTGGTTCCTACTATTAGACATACAAAAAGAGAAAAGTCAAATGGTGGAATTTTAGTCACTGTATCAAGGGGTGCCAATAATTTTGGATTGGGCACCTCCCTAGTGTCCCTAAGATTATATCACACAGGAGACTACTAACTTCACCTACACATAAGAGTATGTGAAGAAGCAAGACAGTAGAGATTCATCTGTCCCCAGGTGATTAGCTCCTACTATCCATGTGAACATGGGAATCATTGCTCAGTGCTAATTGGAATTCAAATACTCATATTTTTTTCTTCTTGACAATTTCATTTAGTAGTCACTTGGTGTTGGTCAAAATTTTTTATGCGCTGTTCCTTAAGTCCACTAATCTTAGTTAAATTGAAAAAAATTGTATTTAAACTGTATCAAATTGTTTGTTGAAAACCATTTAAAATTTTCAATGAGCTCAAAATACATGCTTTTAATTGATGAAGAGTGCCTTTAAAACCAGGATTAGTTACAATATATAACCACTGCTTTTGTGATGACAGTTAACTCTGATGACAAAATTCTAATAACATCATTTATTTGATCAACTGAGAACTTTAGCATATCGTAACAGGCTCCCATCCAGTCAGATTAATGACTTCTATTTATTTAGTGACTTAAAGTTCCAAAATATTTTACATATATTATCTCATTTGAGCCTCACAATAGCCCTGTCAGTTTGATAATATTATCACCCCCATTTTATTGGGGAGCTAATTGTCAATTTTAACTTTCTCAGGGTCATACTCAGTGGTAAACACACTCAGGGGAAAATAGGAATTCACACTCAAGTTCAAGTCTAATGCTCTGGCCACTGGATGGCATGTGCTTTTTAGATGAATTAATGCTAGGGTGATATTTGTCTTAGGTAACAATGCTGGGTTTCCATAGAAACATTTATGGTCCATTTGAAAGTGACTTGTTTAAAGCTTTTTTTAATGGGCCTGATTTTAAATAGGTCATTTAATTGTTAGCTTACATAGTGCCACCAAAATCATAATACCTCTGTAATAGTTTCCCCTAACCTGCCTATGGTACCCTTTCCCCTAAACTATGACTGACACATTGAATATACCCTCTTTCCTTCTTATCTACAATTCCCTCAGTCCTTATCCTTCTGTTGTATTTGGATAAATAACCCCCTGTTTGGATATCTCTCTGTACCATCTTAACTGATGTGGTTGGCAAAAATTGGCCCAGAAAATCGTGTCAGCAGGCGTCCTTTCTCCATTTCACTTCCTCTCTTCCTGCCTTCCACTCTTTAAATTTCTGGTACCTTCTGTTTCTAGTCAGCTCAAAAATGCTAGAAAAATAACCTTTCTCATAGTTTTTCTGCTCTTGGCACACCAGGCCTGGCTGGGACCCAGTAGTAGAAGCATGTATGAAAATGAAGGTCTGTATTCTGGGCCAAGATGACAATTAATTGTTATTTTCTAAGCCAGACATAGTGATTTCAAACTACTTTTGGCTTTCAGAGGGTCTCTTGAGTCCTTAGAACTATGCCCCAAATCTCCTCTCAACATAGATTTAATTAGAGTAAATGACATTAAGTTTTTCACCTGGAGGTCAATTTACCCAACTATGACACTTGGCTTCATGCTAGTTTTAATTCTACTATGACATTCTTAATAATTAACTTTGAATTTTACAGAAATTGTTTAGATTTAGAAGGGATCCCCCCTTTCCTTACCCATCTTGATTGTCTCGAATTTCCTATGGTCTAGGGGATTACATATTTATATTTTTTGTTGTTTAGTGGGCTCAAAACCTAGGTGTTAGTTTTTTACTTCATGTAGTCTTTCAGGCAAAAACTTCACAATTGTACAGAAGCTGTAACTGACTCTAACATTTCCAGATCAAACTAGGGAAACTGACCTTGTTGAAGCTCAGATATGTGATAGATGTCTTGGTCCTGTGGTACCAAGGTTATTGTTGTTGTTGTTGTTGTTTTAATAACAGGTGACACTAAGTTCCATGAGGTAAGTGACTGCCATCTTCTTTATTATGTAGACAGTTTACACAAGCGTTGTCTTGGATCCTCATTGTCACCCACTGGTGAGAACTTTGTTCTCAAGTGTGTATTAAGTGTGAAAGTTTCTTTATGAGGTTAACTATTCCATAACTATTCCATACCTTGTTCTAGGTTGTCTCATTGCTCTACATGGAGGGTGGTAGATTGGCTCATGGTCATTTCAGGCATCTGGGCTACATACCATTGGACTTGAATTTTAAAAGAGAACAAGGATGGAGGAACAAAAGAAGCTAGAATGAGAACTGGATAAAGAGAAGTCAGTTGGACACATATGGACTCAGGTCACCAGAAGGAAGCTTACTTAGCTATATGACCCCTGCAAGGAACCATAAAACCCCCAAACCGTGCACTCCAAAGATAGTTGTGGACAAAGGCTAAATTTCAGTGGAGTTTCTGGACCAAGCTGTAAGCTGTGAGGATAGGAGTCAGCAGCATTGGAATGGCAATGGTGAAAAGGCAAAGGAGCATTTGTAGTAGTATAAAAGTTTTCAGTTAAGCTTTCTGGGCCCAGTGAAATATTTCCTAGGCCAAGGAGAGGCTGGAACTGGAAGGTTAATCCTGGACCTTGTCCTTCATTGGTACTATGAGTTTTGTGGCTTTTCCTGGTCTGGGAGAGGAAGGGTTGACTGTCTTCCATTTGCCAGGGAAGCCTCAATCCCAGCATAGAATTCTATATGTCCTGTTAAAAGGTACTAGAAGGTACAGTTGCTTGACTGTCCAAAAACGCTGAGTGCTTTTCCCTTGCAGGGAGTGAGGTGAGACAACTCGGGGTAATACTATGAATCTGGCTGATGATATAAGTCCTAGGGAGGGATCAGAGAAGGAATGAGAGTTGTCTTGATTATTTATCAGTTCAGGTCTGAGCCCATCATATATGTTTTTTGGGGGGGAGGCAGGGTAAAAAGAGCTTATATTTGAAATTTTGTTAGCCTTAGTTCTTGCATGAAGCTGAGGGCCCTTTCCTTTTTGTCATAAAGATTTAGACATGATGTTCCCAAGGGAAATCTTGGGTCAGAGAAAACCAAGCCAAATTCTAATATTCTCAGGGGAAACCTTAGGATGGATGCGTAAGCCAAAAAGCTACTTAGTGAGAAATCCCCCAAATTGAACATAGTCTATATAAAGAGCTTTGGTTCTAGGCCATGGGTTGCTTTTATACACACACAGTAACTAGCATTAGGCCTTGTACACAGAAAGCACTCAGTCAATATTTATTGAATGCATGATGTTATTCCTCTCTCACTTTGCCAAAAAAAAAAAAAGTTTGCTTGTTCTATTTTACCATCTGTGTACGCATTTAAAAAAAAAAACTAAACTAAAACTCCAACTAAACAAGACTTCTAAAAGATTTAGGATAAATCAGGATGACTAGCTAGTTGTTCTTGGAACTTGATCAATCATTTCCCACCTCCATTTACTTCTTCTCCAGGTCGTCCCCTCATGTACACCTTCCTCATTATAGGTTTACAGATTCCTTCTATTCCTTTAAGGATCACCTCAGATGCCACTTCCTCCATGAAACTTTTCTTGAGTCTCCTTAACTGAAAGTTTTTTCCTCCCTCCTTAGTTTTCACTTTTTTTCTTTTTTTCCTTTGCCTCCAACATTACTCTCTACCTTTTATTTGCTTGTCCACATAAACACCATATCTCCCAGCAGAATGTGAACTCTTTGCTGGCAGTAACTATACAAATTTTTTCCCTTTGTTTCACTGGGGTCTTTCATAGAGTTAAGTACTAAATGAACAGTATTGTCAAAATGTAGGTATTAGTAGAAAGGTCCAGGATAGGAGAACAGCTTTATTAATTCTTCAACTTTTGGTGAAGAGGGGATAATTTTTCATTTTATTTCTCAGAAACTAAAGATCACTTATGAAGATGAATGTTAGATACAGGTACTGACATTGCTGCAAGTAGTACTTCTTTCCCCACTAAGTAAGCCAGCAAATCCCAGAGAGAGGCACATAGGGAAGATATAATTAAGATGACAACAGCCAAGGGGCAGCTAGGTGGCACAGTGGATAGAGCACCAGCCCTGGAGTCAGGAAGACCTGAGTTCAAATCCAGCCTCAGACATTTAACATTTACTAGCTGTGTGACCCTGGGCAAGTCACTTAACCCCAATTGCCTCACAAAAAACCCCCCAAAAACCAACCAAACAAACAACAACAAAAAAAACAGCCAAAAGAGTCTTCTATTTGGACAAAAGTTTCTCCCCCCACAACCCCTATCTTCACCAGGAGCAGCAATAGTGACTTACATGAGAAACATGGCAATGAGATACATATGCTTCTTGAATTCAATGTTCTGTGTAGAGAAATGTAGATTTTATTTTTAATAGTATTTTATTTTTTTCAATTACATGTAAATATAGTTTTCAACATTCATTTTTTTTTTTTAGTGAGGCAATTGGGGTTAAGTGACTTGCCTAGGGTCACACAGCTAGTAAGTGTTAAGTGTCTGAGGCCAGATTTGAACTCAGGTACTCCTGACTCCAGGGCCGGTGCTCTATCCACTGTGCCATCTAGCTGCCCCTCAACATTCATTTTTATAAGATTTTGAGTTCCAAATTTTTCTCCCTCCCTCCCCAAGACAACAAGCATTCTGATATAGATTATACATGTACTATCATGTTAAACATATTTCAACATTAGTCATGTTGTAAAAGAAGAATCAGAACAAAAGGGAAAACCACAAGAAAGAAAAAATGAAAAAAAAAAACCTAAAAAATGAAACTAGTATGCTATCTGCATTCAGAACCAATAGTTCTTTCTCTGGATGTGGAGAGAATTGTCTTGCTGAGAAGAGCTAAGTCTATCATAGTTGATCATCATCACACAGTCCTGCTGTTACTATGTAGAATGTTCTCTTAGTTTTGCTCACTTCACTCAGCATCAGTTCATGTAAGTCTTTCCAGGTTTTTCTGAAATCTGCCTACTCATCATTTCTTATAAAACAATAGTATTTCATTACAAGAGAGGGGGATTTTAAATTCTCCATATAGCAAGATCCTAGAATCTAGCCTTCTAGAAGAGAAGGGAGTTTTTGTTTGAACCAAATGGGTAGAACCAACTTTGATCTTGGTCTGATAAGAAGGGTTCATTTAACAAGCTCCAAAGATGTCAGGGCCATCTAGCTGGTACAATAGATACAGTGCCTGGCCTGAAGTCAGAAAGACTCATCTTCCTAAGTTCAAATCTGGCCTCAGACACTTACTAGCTGTATGACCCTGGACAAGTCATTTAACCCTGTCTGTCTCAGTTCCTCATCTGTAAAATGAACTGGAGAAGGAAATGGCAAACCACTCCAGTATCATTGCCAAGAAAACCCTAAATGGGATCATGAAGAGTTGGAAACAACTGGACAATAACAACAACACATGTTAAATTATCAGAGGAGTCTAAAGCACAAAAAATGACTATAAGACTTGGGAAAATTATATAGGACTATGTGGAAAAGAAGCACTTACTGGAATGATAGCTTGACAGCAACCCAAATTCACTTCTTTTCTGGCAAGAAACTTATGAGCTCTTTGGGTACTTTGTGTTTCTGTATTTTTTCCATGGGTTTCTGTAAGGATTTAGCATCATGAATTTTCTATAAGGTCAAATAAGGAGTGTTTCTGATCCAATGGCTATATTGTATGTTTGATTCCTCTGCAGGATTTAGGGATGCTGGCATCCATGTTTGGGGCATCCTAGACATGAATGATACCTAAATTTTATCCTTGGAAAATCCTGGGTTAATTCAAATTGGGACACCTAACTAAAGGAAAAGAAACTGAGACCTTTGGGGATCAGCTGATGGCCCTACAATTGCTCTTAGAGTATTCGGAGGGTCATGAGTCATAAACTACATGCAAAATGAAGGAATTGGACTTGATGATCTCTTAGGTTTATTCCAACTCTAAATTCTAAAAATCTAAGATTTTTTACCCTCAGACCTTAGATGTTTAATAACTTTGGCTTCTGTCTCCCAACATTGGTAGATGGGCAAGATATTCTTTACCCCAGCCTGCAACTATCTGTCCTTG
The DNA here is from genome assembly GCF_019393635.1 of Dromiciops gliroides. Taxonomy (NCBI): domain Eukaryota; kingdom Metazoa; phylum Chordata; class Mammalia; order Microbiotheria; family Microbiotheriidae; genus Dromiciops; species Dromiciops gliroides. The sequence continues at coordinate 269,084,536 of NC_057863.1, read as the reverse complement.
GAGAAAGGCCATGGTGGTTATATCAGTTCAGCTTTTAGTGTTTAAGGTTTTGGCAAAGATGAACTAAGTCCTAGTATTTCATCAATGATAAATGTGATCACCTTATTCCGACCTAGGAAGTATCAGAATCTCATAAAGCTCATGAGACTGGGCAGTAGGTCTGCCCTCCTAGGTCAAAGAACACCCAGCCAGAACCAGACTTAAAGCAAAAATGATCTGTGGCTAAAATTCCAGTCCCTGAGAGGGAACCCAAATTCTAAGCCAAGATTCTGTGTGTAAATTGTTTTAATTGACCCAAGCTAAATTACTGCTTGACTTTTCTGCCACAAAGGACAAGGGAATCTCCAAAGACATTTGTTCCCAAAACCAGTCCAGAAGTTTCATTATAGTCTTTGTATAGCCAGATGCTTTTCACAAGCATAACCCTGCCCTATTCCCTTCCTCCAACTCTTAATCTGTTTTTACCCCCCTCCCATGTCCTTTTCTCTCTTTCTGTCTTTTCTTCTAAAAAACAAAATAAAACCTTCATAATGCTTGGACCTCAGGGGGACCCTCCCTGCCCCCTTATTCTTCTCTATAAAGGTAAAAGCAAAGCCTCATCAATATAATAATTCAGGAGAAATTTGGAGATTCTGAAAGCATGGAAAAGACAGCCATCATTTCACAATATTGAATTATTTTATGTTATTTATTTTATGGTTCCTGACCCTTGTTCTAAATCCTTTTTTGTGTGCATTTTCATTTAAAAAGTATTAAAGTGAAACTTGGCAACGCGATTTGGCTCTACTAACTGCTACAACAGCTTAATCCAGATTTTATTAGACTGGGATTGAGTATAGGAATTAAAGGGGCAAGACTCAGGAGTTAGGGTGCTGTTCGAGGATTTAAGAATAAAGAGAATCCCCCTTTTTTTTCTTTTTTTTAATCATAAAAGTGTTTTATTTTTTCTAGTTACATGTAAAGATAGTTTTCAACATCTTTATAAGATTTTTGAGTTCCAATTTTTTCTCCTTCCCCCTTCCTCAAGACAGAAAGCAATATGATATAGGTTATTATATATGTACAATCACATTAAACATATTTCCGTATTAGTCATGTTGTGAAAGAAAAATCAGAACAAAAGGGAAAAACTTCAAAGAAACAACAACAACAAAGTAGAAACAGTATGGTTCAATCTTCATTCAGATTCCAGAGTTCTTTTTTCTGGATGTGGAGAGCATTTCTATCACGTGTCCCTTGATCACTGTATTGCTGAGAAGACCAAAGTCTATCACAGTTGATCACCACACAATGTTGCTGTTACTGTGTGATTACAATGTTCTCATGGTTCTACTCACTTCACTCAGCATCAGTCCATTTAAGTCTTTCCAGGTTTTTCTGAAATCTGCCTGCTCATCATTTCTTATAGCACAATAGTATTCCATTACATTCATATACCACAACTTTTTCACCCATTCCCTCGATTTCTAATTCTTTACCACTACAAAGAGAGCTGCTATAAATATTTTTGTACATGTTGCCCAAGAAATTTTTATACAATCCCAGAGATATAGGTATATAAAATAGGTATTCATAACCTTTTACTGTTGCCAAATTTTTGTGACCCCCCCCCACATTTAGTGACACAACCCCATTTGGGGTCATGACCCGCAGTTTAAGAAGCTTTTCTCTGTGAAATCAGATTTCAGGATTGAGTAAATATCTTTGTAACTATATATTTCCCTTTAGACCTATAATTTCATCCACAGGGAGACTTCCCAGTGCATAAACTCCCTCCACTGATCCAGATGGCCAACCTACCTGTCATTTGAAGAGTTCATTTTCCTGGGATACTGAAGGGAGAATCCCCATTTTTGACCCTAGATTATGTATAAAGATTTCTGTGTCCTTTTGTAACGATTGGAATGACACCACCTGCTGGAGACTTACTGTAGAAGAGTTCCACCCATGAAGCGAAGGTCTTTGAGGGCAAGACCAGGAGTCTTTTCTTTGGCATCAGGAAGTGATGTTGGGTAGTGGGAGGAAGAAGGAAGAGACTAGCGCTCTGTCTCGGCCTTTCCTTTGGACTCTGGTGGAGAGCAGAGCTAGAAATGTGCTCTCCCTTTAATAGATAGGAATCTAGGCCTTTCTCTCTCTCTTTACCAAATTCTTATTCTCTTTAATAAACGCTTAAAAGTCTAACTCTTGCTAAAGCTTATAATTTATTGGCGACCACTCATTGGATATTTTAGACAGACTAGCTAGAATTTTAGCCCTTAACACTTTTGACAATTCTTTAGTTTATTTGTCACTCAGTAATAATGACTGAGCTCCGAGGGTTCTAGAAAGAAAACTAAAACAAATAATTCACTTCCCTGAGATCACCACTTAATCTGGGCCTCTAGACATCCACAGGGCACAGACAACAAACTATATTCAGTGTTGGGGGTGGGTGGTGGGTGGGTGGGGAAGAGTGGTAGGAAGATGGAAATTAAAAAAAAACAAAACAGAAAAAAATGGTTCCTGACCAACTCAATTCAATTCTACAAATGCCAACTACATATTCAAAATGACAGAAGACACTGAAAATACGAAAACAAACAAACATAATAATGATTCCTGACTTCATGGAGCTTATAAACTACTGGGAGAAAACATGTACACAAATAAACAAATGTGTAGTAGGGATGAATTGGACTACATTCCATGGAGCGGATTTGGGGATGATCTGTGGGGATGTTGGAACATGATGTCAATTTAAAAGGAGAGGTAACTTTTTCTCTTTACTAAAAATCCATGTGAGGGGGCGGCTAGGTGGCTCAGTGGATAAAGCACCGGCCCTAGATTCAGGAGTTACTGAGTTCAAATCCGGCCTCAGACACTTGACACTTACTGGCTGTGTGACCCTGGGCAAGTCACTTAACCCCCATTGCCCCACCAAAAAAAAAAAAAATCCATGTGTTGGCTTAGGTTAGCCTGAAACTGGTGTTGGATTTCTAAGGGTTTTTTTTGCATGTGTGTATGTGTTTCTTTCATTTCCATAGGTGACTAAAGAGTCATCCAAATATGAATGTGTTTGAATTTGGGGATGATCTTGTGAGTTCAAGAAGCTCCTGGGTAACTCAGCTAGACCTGACAGCAATAGGAGTTCTCTATAACCATATGCCCTTCTCAGAGAGGATGTCCACCAGGATGGAGATAAGCCCAAACCCTGGCTTGACTTTTGTTAGAAGATATGGACCTGAAAGGGATTCTTTGGAGAGTTTAGAGACAAGGTAAAATATGAAATGCCAATTCTGTCCTGCAAGGAGCTTCATGCTTTTCTGTTTGAATCTTAACCTCACGGGAGACTATAACAGTGGTTCTAAGTTATTGGCTATTATTTAAATCTTTGTTAACACATGCTTTTGACTCTCTTGTGATAAACTTTTCTTTCATGTAGAGAAAACAATTCACTGTTCTATGCCTGATTTTACACTGAGTACTTTTCTACTCTATTATTTCAAGGAGCTGTAAGTCAAACCTAAGCTTCCTACAAGTGATCTTTGCTGAACTTCTAGAGTGGGAACTTAAAGAGAGAAACACAATGAAATTAAAGAACCTGATCCCTTTCCTTAAAGACTATGTTTTTCAAGGAGTAGAACCGACATTGGAGAAGATAGGGAATTTCCAGAAGACTTTATTCTGTAAGGGTGAACAAAAGGGTGTCTCTGGGTTTCTGTTATAGTGGTAATTAATGTCTGAACTTAGGGAGTGACAAGGTCTTAAAACTATTTGACTAATGGAAACCTCATATCTGTATCTGTATCTATGTCTATAATATTGTGATATCTGTATCTGTAATATCTCCCTGGAGAACCACTTGACTCTCTAGGTTGCATATCCATGGAGGACCTAAAGCAAAGTGACTATTCTAACTTGGCTCTTTATGAAGCCTCTGTCTGGACAGAGTCAGTATTGCTGGAAGGACCTTCTTCAAGCTACAATTTTTATGTCTCTACCAGAGTTTCCCTGTCCTTCTGGAAACATGAGCTTATCCTCTTTCAATAAAAGTGGCTTTTGTTACCACACTGTGGTTTTCACTCTTCTGGTACTCCCATGATTTGAACTCAGATCCATCCAGGGATACATATAACATAGTTATGACAGAATCATGGGACCAGTTGCTGAGGTCATGCTATTATTTAGAGCAAAAAGAGGAAAGGAGGAAAAAGAGACTCTTTATGAATTAAGGAAGACTGAGGTGATATCAAACAATTGTTTAGCAAAAGTTGCTCTCTGCTTATGGATAGGAACCTTTTGCAACCCTTGATGGTTGATGTGGATTCTTATGGCTGAGATCATGCCATGATCTGAGGGTATTCTTAAAAATTGCAAGGTAAACCTGAAGTCCAACTGTGTCTCCAACTTGTGAAATAGTTACACCCATCATTTGTACTACATGGTTTACATAAATATTTACCCTAACGCTGACCTAAAGCCTATTAGAGAAATTTTTTGTTCAGGGGTTTGGATTGCAGGAAACATAAAAAGAAGACGTTAGACAAAATGACAGGGTAGACAGAAGGATGTCTCTGGGTTGGAGCTATCATGGCAACTGCTGCCTGAACCCAGCTAGAACTACCAACACCTTCTTGGCCGGTTAATGACCAAGGCTTGAACCTAACTGGTAAGCAAACCCCCTGTCTGTTAAAACTCTCTGAGCAATTCTCTAGTTTGCATACCAAGGGGCAGCTAAAATATCCAACTTCTAGTTGCCTTGGAAAATATTAAGATAATTCTGCTACATCTCAATAATGAATACTCCTTATCTCAGTCATTAAGTCCCAGACTTTTCATAGGCTACAAAGGGATTTCTCTAAAGTATCTCTTATAGATGAATGAAATATAAAAGTCACTTGTGACCTACCCTGTAGGACAGTAGTACAATCTAAATCCTCAATGTATCTCCTTAATGTGGCAGCCTATGAATCCAACTAGAATAACCCCACAAGGAATTAAACATGAGATCATTCCTTCTCTGCCCCCATCTTCTTTTTGCAATACTTTGTCCTTGGAATTCACTTTCTCCCACACCAGCTTGGCATTTTTCTCTTGGATGACTTTTTGGGAAGAGTTCCAAATTGCTTTTCAGAATAGTTGAAATAATTCAGAGCACCACTAACAGTACATTAGTGTGCCTGTCCTCCCACACCCTGTCCAAAAATTGTCATATTCCATTTTTGTCATCTTCACCAATCTGAAGGGTGTGAAGCAGAACATCAATTATTTTAATTTGCATTTCTCTTATCATTAGTAATTTGGAACATTTTTTCTAATTTGTTTATTGATGGTTTACTTTTCTTCTTTTGAGAACTACATGTTCATATCCTTTGTCAGTTCATTGATTGGAAATGGCTCTTGTTCTTATGTATCTGAATCAATTTGATATATATCTAGGATATTAAACCTTTATCATAAATTTGCTGCAAAAGATTTTTATTCCCAGTTAGCTGTCTTTTCTAATTTTAACTATTGATTTTGTGCAAAATCTTTTCAATGTAATATAATCAAAATTGCCCATCTTTTTAAAATTATTTTTCCTCCATTCTTTTTTGGCAAGGAACTTTTTTCTCAATAGTTTTGAAAAGTATTTCCTTCCTTTATTCATCTAAATTTGTTTATGTGTGACCTTTTAAATTTAGGCTAGTCAACAAGCATTTATTAAGCACTTGCTATGTGCCAGGCACCGTGTTAAGTATCAGGGTTACAAAGAAAAGCAAAAAACTGTCCCTGCTCTTAAGGAACTCACAGTAAAATAGGGTAGACAATTATGTATAAACTGAATTGAAGATAATCAACATAAGGAAGCTACCAACATTAAAGAGGATTAGGAAAGACTTATTATAAAAGCTGGGATTTGGTCTGGGAATTGAAGGAAGCCAAGGAATCCAGGAGATGAAGATTAGAAAAGAGAGAAATCAAGACTAGTAAAAATGACCTCCAGAAGATGTAAAAAAGATGTGATAAATATCAAGGAAGCCAGTGTCATTGAATCTCAGAGAATGTAGGGGGTGGAGAAGAATAAAGTTTCAAAAGATTGGAAAGGTAGGAGAAGGCCAGGTTATGATTTTAAACACCAAAGAGAAGATTTAATATTTGACTAAAATTACTAAAGGTAATTACTAAATTACTAAAGGTAATAGGGAACCACTGAAGTTTATTGAATGGGGGGGAATGATATGGTCAGATCTGCACTTTAGGGAGATCCATTTGATGGCTAAGTAGAAGATTGACTAGAGTAGAGAAAAGATTTGAGGCAAGTAGACCAACTAGAAGGCTATTCCAATAGCCCATTATAGGCTAGGGTAATGATCTGTTAGAAAAAAGAAAGGGGTATATATAACAGATTCTACTAAGGTAGATTGACAGGACTTGGCAACAGATGGGATATGGGGGGTAGTGATAGAGAGGAGTTAAGGATTACACCTATTTTTGGAGCCAGGATTCCTGGAAGGATGGTAATACCCTCAAAAATAAGGAAAAATGGGACAAGGAGAGGGCCTGATAATGAAAGATAATGAATTCGATTATGGACTTGTTGAGTTTAAGAAATCTACAGGAAATCCAGTTCAATATGCCCAAAAGTCAATTGGAAATGTGAGTCTAAAGGCTAGGAGAGAGATTAAGGTTGGATAACAAATCTGAGAATTATCCGCATAGAAGTACAAGATTTCAAACTAAATTACAAAGCAGTAATCATGAAAATAATCTGGTACTGGCTAAGAAACAGAATGGTAGATAGTGGGATAGATGAGGCATAAAATACATAGTAGTAAATGGCCATTGTAATCTAGTGTTTGATAAACCCAAAGATCCAAACTTTTGGAGTAAGAACTTAGCATCTGACAAAAATTGCTGGGGAAACTGGAAAACAGTTTGGAAGAAAATAAGCCTAGATCAGTATTTTATACTGGATACAAAGATAAGGTCAAAATGGATAAAGGACTTAGATATAAAAGGTGATAGCATAAGTAAGTTAAGGAAGTATGGAAAAATTAACCTGTCAGAGATATGGATAAAGGAGAATTTCATAACCAAACAAGAGATAGAGAGGAACATGGGAAATAAAATGTATAATTTAAATGAAATTTAAAAGGGTTTGCAGAAACAAAACGAATGCATACAAAATTAGAAGGAAAACAGGAATTTGGGGGGAAATTTTACAAGTTTCTCTGATAAAGACCTCATTTCTCAAATATATAAGGAATAGCTAAATGTATAAAAATAAGAGCCATCCTACAAATGATAAATGGTCAAAAGATACAAACAGGCAGTTTTCAGAAGAAGAAAGCACAGCTATCAATAGTCACATAAAAAATGTTCTAAATCACTATTGATTAGAGAAATGAAAATTAAAACAGCTCTAAGATACCTCCTTGCACTTATCAGGTTGGCTAGCATGACAGGGGAAAAAAAAAAGACAAATGCTGGAGGGGATGTGAGAAATTGGAAAACTACTTCACTGTTGGTTGAGTTGTGGACTGGCCTAACCATTCTGGAGAACAATTTGGAATAGTGCCCGAAGGGCTATAAAATTGTAGATAGCTTTTGATCCAGCAATGGGTCAATTTAGTCTTATGTTCTTTAATTTTTTAAAAACAGAAATTGGTGTTGGACTTTGTCAAAATTCTTTCCAGTAACTATTAATAGGAGGGTGGAATCAAAATGGCAGGGTGAGAGCTAACAGTTTTGCTTTAGTTCCTTCATATCTCCCCCACAGCGACCAATAAAGAGCACCAGAGTGATTTCTGATTGGGAAAACCAAAACAAACAAACAAAATGTCACAGTGAGTCCTTTTTTTTTTAGCCTGGGGCAGCTTAGGAAGAAAGAAAGGGAGGTTTATAGACATGAGGGTGTGGGCTGGTTAGGAGTACAGTGAAGCAGCCATAGTAATAGGCTAGAAGTAGCAACAGCTGAGAGCCACCCTGCACCCAGGTACAGAAAGGGGATTGAACACATAGGCAGAAAGAGATCCTGGGGGACCCCTGTACTAGCACTTGGAGCAGGAACGGGTTCCATCTGGCAGCTCTGTTACCCATTACCCATTTCTGGGTTATGGTTCAAAGACAGAGAACTGTGGTTGTAAAGGAACAGAAGCCCTACCTGTGTAAGGAGAAAAGAACTAGTTTCAGAATCATAGTTGTGTGGCTTTTAGTCCAAGAATGGGGAGGGGGATAGTTGGGGGAGGTGGAGATTCAGTTCTAATCTTTAGCCCCACACATAACCCTGAAGTAGCATAAACCCCAGCAAGGAGGACTCAGTAGTTCAGTTGCTCTGAACCTGTACTACCTCCCAGTGGGGTAATTGTGACTATGTCTGGTTGCAGTATATGGAAACTGAACCACACACACCAACAGCTCTAAACTATGTCAGGAATTTGTAGACCAGGAGAGTAATGAACAAACCTCTCCTTAGACAAGACCACTTTGGAAGCACCAAACAACATACAACTCCCAGACCGAACTGTGTAAGCAGCAGAAAAAATATAAAAAAACAAAAGTTGACTAGATACTCCCCTCCCCCAAAACAGAGCCCAACACTAGTATAAAGTTTAAAGTCAAGAAAGTAGATGGGAAATATGAGCAAACCAAAAAAAAAAAAAAAAAGAACCTGACCATAATAACCTAGTAAGGGGGAGCTAGATGGCGCAGTGGATAAGGCACCAGCCCTGGATTCAGGAGTACCTGAGTTCAAATCCGGCCTCCGACACTTAACACTTACTAGCTGTGTGACCCTGGGCAAGTCACTTAACCCCAACTGCCTCACCAAAAAACAAACAAACAAACAAAAAAAACCTAGTAAGGTGCACAAGATACAAGCACAGAAGACAATGACTAAAAACATTTACAAGCAAAGCCTCAAAGAAGAATGCTGACTGGGCACAAGAACAAAAAGAATCCCTAGAAGAGCTATAGAAAACAATTTTTAAAAGCAAAAAAAAAAGATTTTAAAAGTCAAACAAGAGCAGAAGATAAACTGGAAGAATAACTGAGAGCTATGTAAGAAAATTATGAAAAGAGAATTGACAGCTTGGTAAATGTGGTACAAAAGAATGCTGGTGAAAATAACTGCTTAAAAATAATAATTAGCCAAATGGAAAAAGAGGTACAAAATCTCACTGAAGAAAATAACTTTAAAGTTAGAATTGGCTGAGTGGAAACTAATGACTCCATGAGACATAAGAAACAATAAAACAAAGTAAAAGGTTGAAAAAATAGAATAATATATGCAATATTTCATAGGAGAAACAACTGAACTGTCAGACAACTTAAGGAGAAATAATTTAAGAATCATTGGCCTTTCCAGTAGCCATGGACAAGAAAAAAGCTTATAAGCTGTGAGTGAGATTTTTCTCCACCCTTTCGATTTAAGAGTTCTAATTATGATAATAATCAGTATTTAGACTACAAATTGTGATTCAACATATTTAGGTATTCTTTAGTAGCTCACACAGATAATAAAAGAGTAAGTAAGTAAGATAGATATTGGTAGAACTAGTATACATATTATATTGTAATCTGGTTTTGGATAACTCAGAGTCCATCATCTCAATGTCAACTCACCATCATCCAATTGTGGTTAGGCATCTACCAATCAGCTTAAAGGTCAAATACCAAAAATAGTAACTCCTGAGCTGGAAAAGACCAATCACCACTTAAAAGAGAATTCAGCTGATAGAAATGGATAAGTCCTCATGGTGCCATCAAAACATATTATCCAAAAGTTAGCAAGCTGGATGATGGCTCCCACGATTTGGGCAAACCCAATTGTGAGGGGTCAGTAAGTTGGTTGATGAACTTTGTATATCTACCCCTTGGGTGATGTGCAATTGTGGGAGAAGTTTGTCTAAAAATAGTAGTACATAAATACTGTACAACCCTCTAGGGGTATAAAAACCTGCTTGGCCTGAGGCTCGGGGCCTTTGGGTCCTAGACCTGAGAACAGCTTTATTGTGAGACATGATCCCTCTCTCAATAAACCTATTTCCCTATGGCTTGGAGACTTTGCAGTTTCTTTTCTTCATTGGACTTAGAAATTTTCGTGACAACATCCTATTTCAAGAAATTATAAAGGAGAATTGTATAGATATCTTAGAATCAGATGATAAGATGGAAATGGAAAGAATCCACTGTTCACCTTCTGAAAGAAATTTAAAAAATGAAAATTCCCAAAAATATTATAGCCAAAATCTATAACTCCCAGATCAAGGAGAAAATATTGTAAGCAACCAGAAAGAAACAATTCAAATACCATGGCACCACCATCAGAATCACACAAGATTTAGCAACTACCACTCTAAAAAAGCAGAGGGTTTGGAACATGATATTGCATAAAGCAAAGGAGCTAGGATTACAACCAAGAGTAACCTACCAGAAAAACAATATAATCTTACAGAGGGAAAACAGATATTTAATAAAAGAGTATTTTCATGCATTTCTGATGAAAATAGTAGAGCTGAATTGAAAGTCTGATATTCAAACACAAGCTTCAAGAGAGGCACATAAAGATAAACATAAGTGAAAAATCATGAGAAACCTAAACAAAGTTAAACTATATCATCCTGATATGTGTGTCCTTCATTCTCAAAGAGTACCATAATATCAGGGTGATGTCATGACTTCCAGTGAATTGGATTTAAGTGAGGGAGGGCTGTGCAAGGTCACCAACCTCACTCTCTCCTCCAGAGCCTTCTGGGTTCAGTGGCAAGATACATATTAGGATGACTGGAGATGGTCCTGGACATTTTTAAGGCAATTGGGGTTAAGTGCCTTGCCCAGGGTCACACAGCTAGTAAGTGTCTAAGGTGAGATTTGAACTCAAGACCTCTGAACTCCAGTGCTAGTGCTCTATCCACTGTGCCACCTAGCTGGCCTTCCTGATACGGAGAGAAAAATACATATAATCAATTTAGAACTGTGTCATCACTAGGGCTATGAGAGGGAGTTTACTTAGAAGGCATGGGTGTGATTCTATTATGGTGGGATCATCTTAAAAGAAGAATGAAAGGGTGAGAAAGAGGGATGCACTGGGGGGAGAGGGAACAGAGAAAAATAATGTGGAAAATTATTTCACATAAATAGTCAGTGGAAGGAGCAATTATACAATGGAAGGGAGCAGGGTGGGGGGAACAGGCAACACTTTAATATCTCACAACTGAAGTGGTTCAAAGAGGGGAAAATATACATAGTTGGGTAAAGAAATTTATCTTATCCAACAGAGATGTAAGAAGGAAAGGGGTGTGTGTGTGTGTGTGTGTGTGTGTGTGTGAATAAGAAGAAAAGTAGAGTAAGGAAGGTAGTGGTCAGAAGCAAAACAGACTCTCATAGAGGAGATAGAGTAAAAAAGAGAATTAGTATAAGAGAATAGGATAGAGGAAAATACACATTTAGCAACCATAAGTGAATGTGAATAAGACAAACTCACCTATAAAATGGAAGAGGATAACAGACTGGACTAGAGACCAGAATCCAACAATATGTGGTTCACAAGAAACACATTTGAAACAGAAAAATACACACATGTTAAAACAAGAGGCTAGAGCAGAATATATTATGCTTCAGTTGAAGTAAAAAGGGCAGGGGCAGCAATCATGATTGTCGATAAAGAAAAAGAAAAAATAGACCCAATTAAAGAGATAATCAGGGAAACTATATTTAGCTAAAGGTACTATAGAAAATTAATTCATATCTGTATTCATTGATAACATATAGTTTTAATTATATTTCTAAAATTTATTTTAAAATTATATTTATAGTCTTCCTTATGTTCAATATCCTTAAATTCCTGGTAGAAACCCAAACTGGTAATAGTACATAATCTTTCTAATATGTTGTTGTAGTCTACTTGCAAATATCCTATTTAAGTATTTTCATCAAAGTTCATTAGAAATATTATTCTGTTATTTTCTTTCTCTCCTTTATATCTTCCTTAAGGATGAAAACTATATTTGTATTGTTGAGACTGGCAAAATGCCTTCTTTTCTTGTTATTATGAATAGTTTATATAGTATCAGAATTAATTGTTCTTTGAAAGTTTGGTGGAATTCACTTGTAAATTAATCTGGTCCTGGAAAATTTTCATTTTGAGTTTATTTGTGGCTTATCCAATTTGTTTTCTTTTTTTAAATATAAGGTTCTTTAAATAGTGTGTTTCTTCTTTATATTTTTGTAAGTATTCATCTGGGGCAGCGAGGTGGCACAGTGGATAGAGTGCTGGCCCTGGAGTCAAGAGCACCTGAGTTCAAATCTCACCTCAGACACTTACTAGTTGTGTGACCCTGGACAAGTCACTTAACCCTAATTGCCTTAAACATCCAGGTCTATCTCCAGTTGTTCTGATGTATATCTTGCCAGTGGACCTAAATGGCACTGGAAGAGAGAGTGAGGTCGGTGACTTTGCACAACCCTCCCTCACTTAAATCCAATTCACTGAAAGTCATGACATCACCCTGATGCCTTGGTCCTTCTCAAGAATGAAGGACAAACTCAGGGCAGCTAGGTGGCACAATGGATAAAGCAGCAGCCCTGGATTCAGGAGAACCTGAGTTCAAATACAGCCTCAGACACTTCATACTTACTAGCTGTGTGACCCTGGGCAAGTAATTTAACTTTCATTGCCCCACAAAAAAAAACCCCAAACAACCAACAACAACAAAAAAACAACAAAAACCCTGCATGTCCAATTCATCGATTTGTTCTTTCTCTTTTGCTAATGAAAGAATTTAGTGGCATAAAATTTCCCCTCAGAGTCACTTTAGCTACATCTTATAAGTTTTGATATATTGTCTGATTATTGTCATTTTCTCTGATAGAATTCTCTTTTTAAAATAATTTGTTCTTTGACCTACCAGTTCTTTAGAGTTCCCCCATTTAAATGCTAATTACATTTTAATTTTTTCTTCCTGGGGCCTTTTATTGAATGTTATTTTTGTTATGTGATGATCCATACATAAAGTATATAGTATTTCCACTTTTCTATATTTTGGGGGGAAGTCTATATGCCCAATCCATAGTCAATTGTGGTAAATAAGTATTATGTAAATTAATTTCTATTTCCATTCATTAATCCTGAATTTTTCTAAAGTTTTATTCAATTTCTTCTTTCTTGTTTATCTTTTGGTTAAATTCTTCTAGATCTCAAAGAAATGTGTTAACTCTCCCCCTCGCCTTTATAGTTTTAGTATCTAGTTAGCTCCAGATAACTGATTTTTCTCCAACTCTTCTTTTAACTCTATTTGACTTTGTGTTTCAAGTATGTTTCTTGTAAACAGAATATTGTCAGATTCTGCTTTCTAGCCCTTTCTACTATGTTATTCCATTTTATGAATGAATTCATCCCATTCCTATCCATAATTATGATTTTAAGTCTTCTTTTTTTAGCTTTTATCTATATTTTCTATTTCTTTTATCACTGTAGTTATTCTACATATCACTCCCTTTGGAGTATTAAGCCCAGAAATGGATTCTCTGATTTAAAGGGTAGAAACATTTTCATCACTTTATTTACATAATTCCAAATTGCTTTCCAAAACGGTCATAACACTTCACACCATTCCTCCAGCATTGATTAATGCCAATTTTTGGTCATTTTTTTCATATTTGCAGGGAGTAAGGTAAAACCTTTGGGATTTGCATTTCTTTTATTGTTAGTCATTTGGAGCATTTAAAAAATGTGGTTGTGAATACTTTTCAGTTCCTCTTTTGAGAAATGTTTGTTCATTTTGTCTTCTTGTAGTATTTCCTCTGTGCTCCCACTTCCATTCTGATTTTGTAAGTGAAACAACTTGTTTCCTCCCTGTTGTAGCTCTTCTCTTCTATTTCCCTTATCAGTTAAAGAGCTGTTTTTTTTTTCTTCTGTATTTCTCTTTGTGGCTATACTTTCATTTTCAAATGCCTACCCAATTTTGTTATTTCATCAGAAATGCTTAGAAATCTGCTGTTCCGTTAAAGGTTCATCAGTAGATTCTTCCTATTTTTACTTTGCCCTTTGGTTCTAATAGGTCTGGTAAATTTTCTTTTGTGATTTCTGGATATATGATATCTAGATATTTTTGGACTTGACTTTAAGAGATTTCAATAATTCTTAAATTATCTATGAACTGTTTTTGGATCTCTTGAATTTGACACCAGATAGCTAACATTCTAAGTTTTGACTATATTCTAATATTTATTTCATGGACTTACTTGGTTCTGAATTTTCTGTAGCATACCATGGATAGTAATATAACAATTTAAAAAGATTGTATATTTCTGGCTTTTACCACATTAACATAGGAAGATCATTGTGTTCATATCCTCACTTTTTTGGTTTGTTTTCTTAGGAGACTACCTTCAAGGGGACAAGCCCTAGGATTTTTGGTTTTAAACAGGCATAAATTTTAAGGGTAAAAGACTATTGGCCAATTTAGGAATAATAGTTTCATAATTATTGAATATGAAAATTTCTTTCCAAAGGTTCATAGGTTTTTCTTTACCTTCGGTTGTTTATAGAGATTTTCTTTTTTTCTCATACTAGCTTTTAAATCATGATTTGATTATACAGAAACCATATTTTGTTTAAATAATTTAAATTGTTTTGAACTGTTAAAGTTCTCAAGTCCCATCCTCTTAAATCAATGATGAATATCTATTTTTGAAAAAAAACACACAACCTTGTAGTCTATAAAAGCAAACTCAAATAAAGAACGGAGGCAAGTTACATAGAATCCACTCCCCCAAGAGTTCTTACTATCTGAAATAGATTAATAATAATGGAGGCCAAAATATTTTTCAGGATTAGTTTACATTTATGGAATGTTACTTTAATAATTTGCAAAATATTTTAGACATGTAGCACACTTCTCTAGGCTCACTCTCAGCTCCCCCTCACATGAGCAGTTTGAGTCCACAGGGGACATTTAACTCTTTATCCTCTCAAAATTCTAGAGATAAACCTAAGGGATTGGGAATATTTTTCATATACTGTTACCCTCATGCCCTCACTTCCATATTATTTTATCAATTGTTTCATATCATTTTATCAATTTAGTCAGCCTGAGTTAATTAGCTATTAGTTAGGGGTACTTATCAGGCAAGTATTACAAGAACAGTTAAAATAGTATTATGAGAAATATTCTACATGACATTCATGCCAGTACTTGAAGACAGCTCTCATATCTCCCTTAATTTTTCTCTTCTAAAGTTGAAACATCTCCAGGTCCTTCAACCAGTCTAAATATGAATGCATTGAGAAGGAACAAGGGGGACCACTATATAGGTGACATAATGAATAAGAGTCCTCGAGTTTAAATCAGAAGACCTGGGTTCAAATCCTGCTTTAGATACTTCATGTTAGTCATTTTCTTGAGGTATAAGATACCCATTCAAAAGAAAATTTGAAAACACAAAAGACTCATAAACACACATTAAGAAATGTTGACAATATGAAACAATAACCCATCCCCTACTAAACTCTTCCCAAAATTAAAGGTATTTTGTGGGACCACTGAACAAATATTTCATAAGAGAAGAAATATAATAAACATATGTAAATGAAATAAGTAATAAATAGAGCAGCTAGGTAGCACCCTAGTGAATAGAGTGTGAGGCCTGGAGCTAGGAAGACTCTTCTTCCTGAGTTCAAATTTGGCCCTCAGATGCTTACTTAGCTATGTGGCCCTGGGCAAGTCATTTAACCCCATTTACTTCAGTTTCTTCATTTGTAAAATTAGCTGGAGAAGGAAATGGCAAACCACAGCAATATTTTTGCCAGGAAAACCCCATGATCCTAAAGATATCACAAAAAAGGGAAAAGGACCTATATGTACAAAAATACTTATAGCTACTCTTTTTGTATTGGAAAAGAATTGGAAATTGAAGGGATGTCCATCTCTTGGGGAATGGCTAAACAAGTTGTAGTCTATGAATGTAATGGAATAGTATTGTGCTATAAGAAATGATGAGCAAGCAGATTTCAGAAAAACCTGGAAAGACTTATAAGAACTGATGCTGAGTAAAATGAGCAGAACCAAGAGAACATTGTACATACATAGTAACAACAACATTGTGTGATGATCAACTGTGATAGACGTAGCTCTTCTCAGAAATACAATGATCCAAGATGATGCCAAAAGACTTATGATGGAAAATGCTCTCCACATCCAGAAAAAGAACAATGGAGTCTGAGGTGCAGCCAGGTGGCTCAGTGGATAAAGCACGGGCCCTGGATTCAGGAGCACCTGAGTTCAAATCCAGCCTTAGACACTTGACACTTACTAGCTATGTGACCCTGGGCAAGTCACTTAACCCTCATTACCCTGCCCCTCCCCAAAAAAGAACTATGGAACCTGAATGCAGATTGAAGCATACTATTTTCACTTTTTTGTTTCTTTTTTTGTGTTTTTTTTCCTTTTTGTTCTAATTCTTCTCTCACAATATGACCAATGTGCAAATATGTTTAACATGATTGTAATGAATTACCTATATCAGATTGCTTGCTGGCTTCAGGAAGGGAGAGGGAAGGGAGGGTGGGAGAAAATTTTGGAGAGAAAAATCAGTCATACAAAAATGAATATTGAAAACTATCTTTACATGTAATTGGAAAAAATATAAATAAAATACTAAAAAAAACCCCACAAGGCATCATGAAGAGTCAGATATGACTGAAACAACTGAACAACAACTATAATTCCAATTACAAATAACAAATTCTGCATGTGAGCAGTAGAAAGACCTTCATATTTAAAAGAAAGGAAATTCAAATAACACAAGACTATTCTGTGCCTACCAGAAACCACAGAAGGGAATGGAATAATATATTCTGAAAAGCAAGAGTTCAACATACAATGCAAAATTACATACCCTACAATTAAGTCTAATCATCACTGGAAAAAAGTGGGAGCTAAATAAAAGAGAGACATTTGAAACATTCCTTAAAAAACAGTTGTAATGAGGTTATTCAATTTGCAAACATCTCAAAAAACAGAAATTCAAAAAAGGTAAATAAATATGACTATGAAGGGAAGCAAAATTTTAAAAAGTAAATCACCCTATCTCTGGAGAATATTAAAAGGAAAAAAATTAGAAAAAGATAAGATACTGATGTGGCTACAAAAAAAGTAGAGAACATTAAGAGCTTTCTTTCTAAAAGTGTACAAGGAGCATACAGATGAAAGCAGAACTTAGAGAAATAGAAGTGATGGTGGATAAACTGGCCTGAAATACCCCGAATTAAGCTTTTTCTGTTGAAGGTACATATTTTTAATTGACAAGTAATTAATATTTGGAGGATATTTTGACCTTCAGTTTGAGGGCCTTTGATTTTTAGAATATCTTGTCTGGAAAGTAATCCTCATTTAAATTGATATTACTTCATAGCTCAAAATCTTTCTAGAGTTTTTTGTAAAATTTATTGCTGCTTATTTCATTATGAAGTTTAACCATGATATCCCTTGTAATTTCAAATATCAATTTTTTCTTTTATGGTAATCTATGGATTTATTCAATAACTGCTTTTTCTATAGTCAAAAGCTCTTGTTGGTTTTCTTATATTATTTACTACATTACAGTATTAAGATTTTAAAATTTATCATGTTCTTCTGGAAGAACTGTGATCATTAGTTTAATGTTGTATTCAAGATGAGTTGTTTTGGTTTTGGTTTGAGATTCATGTGTTATTTCAAATTTACTGCAGCTTATTTCATCTTATAGGCCAGATCTGACTCAGAGCAGTTTGGTAATTCCGGCTCAAGATCAGAATAAAATGAAACACTCACAGGCCATGTAATAGATTGTTTTTTAAAAAGAAGATTCAATTAGTCATGACATAGGAAGGATATTCAGCAAAGATGTAGCACTGGTCCAGGTAGGGGTAGAAAAGAATCTAGTCAGCAGTGTGGTGACTCACATAGCAATAGGAATTTTCCATGCCTGAGAGGTATTAGCTCCTCATGGGTCAGTCTCTTTTATTCTTTTATGTTCTTAGGAGATTGGAAAGTTAACATCAATGGCTTTAGCCTTAGCCCTCTGTATCAATCATGGCTCAAAGATAGCATCCATGCTTTTTAGAGAGAACTAAGAGCCTAGACTCTGAGGTAAGGACTCTGGGAGATATTTCTCCTACCCAACAATAACAACCTCCTCTTCCCCCTCCCTCCCTCCCTCCCTCTCTCCCTCCCTTCTTTCCTCCCTCCTTTCCTCCTCCTTCCTTCTCCCCCTTCTACTTCCCCTTCTCCTTTTTGCAATTTTGTCAGATGACTCCATTTGCAATCATCCACCATCTTCCTCTGTGATGAGATTGCACTACAAATTGAGTTGGCCCTGGACTTCCATGTTTCTGAGGTTGGCAAAGAGATTGAATTTTTTGGTGGCTTAGGAGGTTGCTGGGGTTTATTGATCACATGGTGGCACTTGGTTTTTGGATAAATACAAAACTCTTCTAGGAAATGGTGACTTACTTTTATCCATTTACTGTTTTTCAGAATCAACAGTTTATTCAAGGCTATTTGGAGGTGTTACATTTGCTTGAAGTATCTTCTTTCCATCTTTATTTTTTTTTCTTCTAATTTTATCTGTGCTCACCATGTTTGGCACCTTGAAGCTCTCTTTTTGAAGGAAGTGGTCAGGATATGGAAGAATGAGGTTTCCTAATTATCTACAAGTCTTTGGCTGCTTTTGTTTCTTAATCCCAAGTAATATTTTACAGTACACTTTTTCACCATTTCTCCTATGTCCATCTTTGTATTGAAATCACTAATAGCATGGCATACACTGACTTGATTCGAAAGATTGTATCAAATTCTTCATAGATATTCCCCACTTCATTCTCTGTGATAAACAATGCTCAACATGAACATTACAAAGGAACATGAACAAAATTCCTATGAAACAAGGTTTCTTTTTATGCCATTGTGCTAAATGAAACCAACTCGTTTAGATGTCTCTTTTAGGGGAAACCAAGAATAGTGGCCCCATTTTGCTCAAACTTCTTTATACCCCCAAGTTTTAAGAATATCAATGTGAATTTGGTTTAGTTCTCCTAGTGGCATTTCAATTTATTTTGTGGGACAAAGATTTAGTGTTGATAGTTGAATTAATGCTTATTTTAGAAGGTCTAAAAATTGTGTTATTCTTAGCAACCTCTGTCTCCTTGCCTGCCACTCCACCATTGTCACTGAGGAAGCAAAAGTAGGCAGCACAGGATTGAGGGTGATTTTATACTTGATGTTTCATGAACCAACATGACCAGAGCATATATTACCTTGTGGCTAAACTATTGCAGAAACTCCATAATTGAGTAATTCTTGGACAGAAGATCCGATTTATTTCTGGGACCCAGTTATACTCGAAGCCTTTCCAACTTGGTAAAACCTGATGAAGTCTGTGATCCCTGGCATAGCCTTCAAGAATCCAGAGTCAATTCCATACAATGACAAGGCATCAGAGTAGGGTTTTTTGTTTTGTGTTGCCTTTTTTTTTTTGGTTAAGCAGCATTACTAGAAGCACAGTATTCACAACAATGTACATTTGAGTTATGATATGCTGGTCAGACTCCATGTGGAGGATGGCACTTAGTTTTGGGCACCACATTTTAAGAAGGATATTGGAAAATTAAAATGTATCCAGGATTAGGGGGAGAGGGGTCATTGGTGACCAGTATGGTAAGGAAAATTCACCATATTAGAATTGGTTGGAGGAATTCAGGATGGGTAACCTGAAGACAAGAAGAGTTGGGGGGAACATAATAGTTCTTTCTAAATATTCAAAAGACCCTCATATGGAAGAGGAAATAAACATGCTATTTGGCCCAAGAGGACAGGACCAGAATGATGAATTGTATTTGAAGAAAAACAGATTTCATTTTGATTGAAGTAAAAAAAAAAGATTCATGAAATTAGAATTACCCAAATATTAAATAGGTTATCTTGGGAGTTAATGTGCTTCCCTTTACTGCAGGATTTTAAGCAAAAGCTGGGGATTCTTGGTCAGTTATGGGTAGGATTGAGGGTCCTCTGAAGTTCCTTCCAATTCTATAACTTTGCAAATTAGGAAACTTTGGCCCAGACATATAATGTAATTAATTTGCTTAAAGTCTCACACAGTTCCTGTTTCAAGTTCAATGTTCTTTCCACTGCACCATGCAATAAAGGATGTCTATGGGAACTTACAAACTTGTTTTCTCTCCTGAATGACCCTGAAAGTAAGAGAAAGATCATGGGATTTCAGTGAATGAAGAGTTTATCTCTAGAATTTCTGAGGTCTCTGTTATGGGACTACAGGAATTCAGGTTATGTGGGCATTGTTGCTCCATCAATAAGGTCACAAGACACAAGGCAAGAATGTTTATGATATTTGCCCATCTGTGGTCTCAAAAGGATTTTAGCCTGAAGCTAGATGAAGAGTGACTGGTTTAGGACCCTGGTTGGAAACTGACAGTTATTATATAATTTACAAAGATTGAGGTAATTTATTTAAATTGCAAACTTTGAGTTATATTTCCGGCAGTGATATTTTGCAGACTACCCTCTGCCTTGGTTGACAGTCTAAACACAAAGAAATAAGAAATGTGTCTCTCAGTGAAATAGATTATTACAATGTCATACAAGTCAGCCAGACCTACTCTTCCCAAACTCTTGAATTTAGTATGCAAGATGAAAAGAACTTTGCAGACTGTATACAGAGATACTGTCAGTTGTGAAATGATTTTTTTCCTCTTTAAAGGTTTCCTCGAGAGTATTCCAAATATTTTTTTTTCTTCTAGCCAACTTCCCAGTCAAAGGAAGATGGTCTAGGGATAGAATGCAGTTGGTAAGGATGTTGAATTTGCATTAAAAAATTAACTGCTGGTGTATACATTTACTAATATTGTTAATCCACAGGAGATAGAGTAAGGATAATTCTGCCCTCAGAGAATTAAGCTGCTGCTTCTAACGTGTCTTAAGGACATGACTTGACTCATTCTCAGGAATAGAGGTGGATGTCCACTGAACCATCCTCCCCCCGCCTCCGTCTTTGTCTCTGTCTCTTTCTCTGTCTCTCTCTCTCTCTCATTTCCCTTTGTGATCAACATAGCCAGTAGGCTTGTTGAGACTCCTGATATAGTTAGTGATTATGAACAATAAGAATCAAGCTGCCTCGTGGGGGAATTCAAGCAAAGACATCATTAACTCCAGGTACTAACCAACTGAACTAACCAGCTACAAACAAATAAATTAATTTAAACATTCCCTAATGATTCTCCAAGGGATAGCTGTGATATAGTGGAAAGAACACTGGATTTAGAGACAGAAAACCAGGGTTTGGTGCCTGGCTTTGCTGTTTATTAGTTATAGGATGTTGGACAAGTGTCAGACCTTCATTTTCCTTATGTATGAAATAATGTTCTACCTCACTTAGGGGTATTATGAGGATCACATGCCTAAAGTGCCAGGTAAATTATAAAGTGATAGATATATAAAAACCAGTCATTATTATTGTCGTTTCATTGGCATATTTAATCTTCACCTAGGAGGGCTTCCTTCATTATAAATTTCATACAGCTCTTAGTGACTATCACTTGTGCTGAATTACTACAGCAAACACTTTGGTCGGACCATTTGTTTGACAAAAGAGTCTGCCTTGCTTCAGCCCTAAATCTTGCATGACTTTATTTATGCGATAGCACAATTTTCCTCCTTGTAAAGTTATCCCATGGTTTTGCAATCTGGAAAAAATAAAAATTATTCATGTTCATTATTCTTTTCCCATTTTCTTCATGAGCTGTTATTTTCAATGGATATTTAGTCAGTCAGCCAAAAGGCATTTATCAAGTGCTTATTGTGTGCCAGGTAATGTGTTAAGCATTTGAGTTTATAAAGAAAATCAAAAACACATTCCTTGCCCTCAAGAAACTCACATTTTAATGGAGGGGACAGCATGCAAAAAAAATACATATAAGAAATATGCAGTGTAAATGGTAGGTAATTTCAGAGGGAAGACACCAGCAGTACAGGTGGGCATGTGGGGGTGGGGCCTCTTTCAGAAGGCAAGATTTGAGAAGAGTTAAAAGAAACCAGGGAACCCAGAAAATGGAAGCAAGAAGGAGGAACATTCCATGAATAGGGAATGTACAGTGGAAGAGAAGTAAAGTGTAAGAAGACTACAAAGGTAGGAACGGCCCAAGTTGTAAAAGAGTTTAAAGACCAAAGAATAATTCATATTTATTTATATTTAGCTTAGATTAATTTTTATTTAATCCTGGAGGTAATAGGGAGCCACTGAAATTTATCAAGTTGAGAGATCCATGTTTTCTGACCCAATGTGCTCTAATGGGAGAGGTAGGGTGGGATATATTCCTATTCTATTAGGTGAGATCTTTCCTTCCTAAGCAAGAGTTCCTTTTCTGTAGGACCCAGTTACCCCTGGAACTAGAGCATAGACCCTGACTGTGGGGATGCTGCTGATACACAGTAGATGCTAATTCGCCTCTACATTTCCCATCTGTTGCTGTCTTGTTGTTTCTACCTTCTCAGTATCTCTTTCATAAGCCCTCTCATCTCTACTCAAACAGCTTCTATGAAGGCCCACATCACCTCATGCTTGGATTATTATTTTTTTTTATTGAGGCAGTTGGGGTTAAGTGACTTGCCCAGGGTCACACAGCTAGGAAGTGTCAAGTTCTGAGGCTGTATTTGAACTCAGGTTCTCCTGAATCCAGGGCTGGTGCTTTATCCACTGCACCACCTAGCTGCCCCCCCCAATAGATTTTTTTGTTTTGTTTTGGTTTTTGGTTTTTTGTTTTTTATCCACTGCGCCACCTAGCCACCCCCCCCCCCAATAGATTTTTAAAAGTCCCCAGATACCTCTGGAAAGTCTGATTACATGGTAGCATAGCAGTGATGCTGGGGCTTGGATGATCGTGACATTGTATTATAAGATCAGCCACATCGTGAGCTTCTTCGGTGTTCATGTGTCAGAAGTAGAGGCACCTTCAGAGGTCACAAGACTCCTACAGCAGAGGTGTCAAGAACGCATGACCTACTGGCTGCATGTGACCTGATGGCACTTCCAAGCACTTATAGAACTTTATTAAAATGTCACTGAGAAATGTTTAATAAAATAAATAAAAATGCAAAGAACATAGATAATGTGAAGATATGGTTTTCTAAGTCAGTATTAGCCCACATGAATCTTTTTTTTTTTATTTTTTAGTGAGGCAATTGGGGTTAAGTGACTTGCCCAGGGTCACACAGCTAGTAAGTGTTAAGTGTCTGAGGCCAGATTTGAATTCAGGTACTCCTAACTCCAGGGCTGGTGCTCTATCCACTGCGCCACCTAGCTGGCCCCACATGAATCTTTATATATGGCTTAGTGGCCCTGTTTCTATTTGGGTTTGATATCATTGTCCCCCATCATAGAGGATATCCTCAGAGATGGAGGATGAGAGGAGCAATAAGGAGGATGTGATGACAAAAGCAGGAGAGGAGGTTTGGAGGGATTAACCTGGAGGGTTTGTATATGCAGTAATGAGAGATAATGTTGGAAAAGTTGATTGGGACCAGGCTTTGGAAGGCCTTTAAATGCCAGACCAAAATCTTGGACTGTATCTTTATGGTTTATCCAAGTTTGCAAGGTGCATTGTTATTTTTACATAGGAAAAACCAAGAGGGTGAAGAATGCCTGTTACTTAGGGCAGTGGTTCTTAAATCTTGTAGGCTCAGGACATCTTTACGCCCTTAAAAATTATTGGGGATCCCAAAGAGCTTTTGTTTAGATGGGTGATATTTGTTGGGTTGTTTCAGTCATGTTTGACTCTCTGTGACCTCATTTGTTGTTTCCTTGACAACGATACTCAAATGGTTTGCCATTTCTTTCTCCAACTCATTTTGGAAATAAGGAAACTGAGGCAAAGAGGGCTAAGTGACTTACCCAAGTCATACAGATGGTAAGTGTCCGAGACCAGATATGAACTCAGGAAGATAAGTCTTCCTGACTCCAGGCCTGGTACTCTATCCACTGCACCATGTAGCAGCCTGTAGATGATATTTAACATATTGGAAATTTAAACTGCTAAGATTTTTATTATTTGTTTTAAAATAAATAATAAATCCATCATTTTAACATAAATAGCATATTTCATGAAAAATAACAATATTCTCCAAAACAAAAAATTAGTGAGCGGCATCATTTTACATATTTTTGCAAATATCTTTAATGTCTGGCATAATAGAAGACAGCTGGATTCTCTTACTTTCTTCTGCATTCAATATATGGTGATATGTTGCTTTAGTTGAAGTATGTGATGAAATCTGGCCTCACAGAGATATGCAGTTGGAAAAGGGAAAAGTATTTTAATAGGCAAATAATGTCTTAGCATTATTATGGAAATAGTTTTGAGCTTATGGTTCCCCTGAATGGGTCTAGGGGACTCCCAGTGGTCCACAGACCATTCTTTGAGAACCTGGCTAATGCTATGTGTATAGCTGGTTGGAGAACTCATAGAGTTTATGTGTGTGCACACGCACATGTACACCAACATGTGCACACACATATATGAACACATACATATACTTTGGCAAAGGAATTATGAATTGGACCCAGACATTAACAGAAAGATTCTATTTGGGTTTGATATCATTGTCCTGGATTCAGGAGGACCTGAGTTCAAATCCAGCCTCAGACACTTGACACTTACTAGCTGTGTGACCCTGGGAAAGTCACTTATCCCTCATTGCCCTCCAAAAAAAAAAAAAGAAAAGAAAGAAGAAAAGAAAAGAAAAAAAGAAACAAGGAAGGCACCTGACATATTAGGGGATCCTTTGGGGGACAGCTAGGTGGCACAGTGGATAGAGCACCTGCCCTGGAGTCAGGAGGACCTAGGTTCAAATCCAGCCTCAGATACTTATTAGCTGTGTAACCATGGGCAAGTTACTTAACCCTATTTGCCTGTTTCCTCATCTACAAAATGATTTGGAGATGGAAATGGCAGACCACTCCAATATCTTTGCCAAGAAAACCCCAAATGGGGTCACAGAGAGTTGGACATGACTAAAACAACTGAACAACAGTGACAATGATGACTGTGGCAAACTTATGGAGAAGAGTTGCAGAGGATGAGTAGACATGTAGAGTTTATTATATATATTATTGGAGGGGATATTCACATTGAAGAGCTATCCATTTGAGTTGAATTGAAAATCTATAAAAACATTTTTTTTGGGGGGGGAGGCAAGGAGGGTGGAGATTGTAGAAATAGAGACAAATTCAGAGATTTCCATAATCCAAGTGAGAATAAGGTCCTTGAACTGAGGGATGGCAGTGGAAACAGGAAGGAAAGAATGATTTGGAGAAATACTTTGAGCTGATATTTTCAATATCTACTTTCAATTTTTTTGTATAAAATCTTACCATTACCACTATGGTTTGTAGCCTCCTGATAGAAATATTCAACATATTGAACCATTTAAAATCAGGGCAGCTAGGCAGTATGCTGGATAGAGCACTGGCCCTGAAGTTGGGGGGACCTAAATTCAAATTTGACCTCAGACATTTACTAGCTGTCTGACCGTGGGCAAGTCACTTAACCCCAATTGCCTTAAACATCCAGATTCATCTCCAGTCATCCTGATGTATATCTTTCCACTGGACCCAGATGGCTCTGGAGGAGAGAGTGAGGTTGCTGACCTTGCACAACCTTCCCTCACTTAAATCCAATTCAGTGCAAGTCAACATCTCCTCCTAATGTCATAGTCCTCTTTGAGAACAAAGGACAAATAACAACCACCATTTTAAATATTAAATAAAAGCATCATGAAATTGTATATTTGAAAGAGACCTTATAATCTAGTCCAATCTTTTTATTTTACAGATGAGAAAATTAAAGCTCAGAGAGGTTGTGCCTGTCTGAATTCACATAGGCAGTAAGTAGCAAAAATAGAATTCAGAACGTTTTCCAATTCCCAGTACTACTCCAATAATGAATACCACAGGTTCTATTAATGTCTTAGGTTTTTTCCTCTGCCATAAGAGATTTTTAATATTTTTCTACTTTGAAATGAATGTTATTTTTCTCTTCTTTAATTGTTTTATTGGGAACCCCTCAATTACAAGAAGCCCAGATATTAATAGGGTTTCTTCCCTTTCTGAGTATCTTTAATAAAAATTTCCCACTATGGTGTGTTTCCCATACTGTCAATGTCACCTTGCATTTAACCAAACTAAATTCAATCTCTATTGCATTTCCAATAGTTAGTATTTTTCTGTTGATTCTATATGTTTATTTTTTAAAAATATGTATAAAGCTTCAAGTTGCCAATGGAGAACAAATGTAGAGAGGACAAGGATAAATGAATGCAGAGAAGTTCTGAACATCAGTGCTGAAAGGATGAATGGCTACCCTCAAGTCAGATTACATAGCTCATATTCCCATTGGATAAACATCATAGGGCAAAGCTTTCCAAGAGCTTCTATTCAAGCCATCATTCAACCTCATCATTTCTTCTTTCACAATATATTTCATATACATACCCTTCTCTCTACTACCCCAGTTGAGCCCTCACCACCTCTTGTCTAGAGCAGGGCTTCTTATGCTTTTCCCACTTGCAACCCCTTTTTGCCTGAGAAATTTTTATGCAGCCCCAGGGTATACAGGTATATAAAATAGATATACAACTCAAACATTTACTGCCCAATTTTTCATAACCCATGGGGTTGTGACCCACAGTTTACATTTTTTTTTGGTGAGGCAATTGGGGTTAAGTGACTTGCCCAAGGTCACACAAGTGTCAAGTTTCTGAAGCCACATTTGAATTCCGGTCCTCCTGACTCCAAGGCTGGTGCTCTATCCACTGCACCACCTAGCTGCCCCTCATGACCCACAGTTTAAGAAGCTTTGGTCTACACAATTACAAAACACTTTTCACACAATCAAATCAGATCTAAATAATTGGAAAGATATCAATTGCTCATGGATAGGTTGAGCTAATATAATAAAAATGACAATTCTACCTAAATTAATTTACTTATTCAGTGCCATACCAGACTATCTAAAAATTATTTTAGAGAGCTAGAAAAAATAAAAACAAAATTCATCTGGAAAAACAAAAAGTCAAGAATATCAAGGGAAATAATAGAAAAAAATGCACAGGAAGGTGAGTTAGCTGCACCAAATCTGAAGCTCTACTATAAAGCGGCAGTCATCAAAACTATCTGGTACTGGCTAAGAAATAGAGAGAAGGATCAATGGAATAGGCCAGGCACAGGAGACATGGTAGTAAATGACATTAGTAATGTACTGTTTGATAAACTCAAAGACTCCAGCATCTGGGATAGGAATTCAGTATTTGACAAAAAACTGCTGGGAAAACTGGAAGATAGTATGGCAGAAACTAGGAATAGACCAACATCTTATACCTTATACTAAAATAAGGTCAAAATGGGTACGTGATTTAGACATGAGGAGATACCATAGGTAAATTAGGAGAAGAAGGAATAGTCTACCTTTCAGGTCTTTGGAAAAGAGAACAGTTTATGACCAAACAGATAGAGAATGTTATGAAATGCAAAATGGATTATTTTGATTACATTAAAAAGCTTTTGTACAAACAGAAGCAATGCTTCCAAAATTACAAGGGAGGCAGAAAGCTGGGAAACAATTTTTATGGCCAGTACTTCTGATAAAGGCCTCATTTCTAAAATATATTGGGAACTAAATCAAATTTATAAGAATCCAAGTCATTCCCCAATTGAGAAATGGTCAAAGGATATGAACAGGCAGTTTTCTGATGAAGAAATCAAAGCTATCTATTGCCATATGAAAACGTGCTCTAAATCACTATTGATTAGAGAGATGCAAATTAAAACAACTCTGAGGTACCACCTGACACTTATCAGATTGGCTAATATGACAAAAAAGGAAAATAATAAATGTTGGAGAAGCTGTGGGAAAATTGGTACACTAATGCATTGTTAGTGGAGCTGTGAACTGATCCATCCATTCTGGAGAGCAATTTGGAATTATGCCCAAAGGGCTATAAAGTTGTGCATACCCTTTGACCCAGCAATACCACTTTTGGGTCTTTTCCCCAAAGAGATCATAAAAAAGGGAAAAGGACCCACATGTACAAAAATATTTATAGATGCTCTTTTTGTGGTGGCAAGAAAATGGAAATTGAGGGAGTGCCCATCAATTGGGGAATGGCTGAACAAGTTATGGTATATGAATATAAAGGAATTCTATTGTGCTGTAAGAAATTATGAGCAGGAGGAGTTCAGAGAAACCTGGAAGGACTTGCATGAACTGATGATGAGTGAGATGAACAGAACCAGAAGAACATTGTACACAGTATCATCAATATTATGTGTTGATCAACTGTGATAGGTGAGATTCTTCTCACCAATCCAACGGAAAAAGCATGTTCCAAAGGACTCTTGATGGAAAAGGCTCTCCAAATCCAGAAAAAAAGGAACTGTGGAATATGGATGCTGATTGGACCATACTATGTTTAATGTTATATATATATATATATATAACACCTATATCAGATTACCTACTGTCTAGGGAAGGGGAGAGGGAGGGAGAAAAATTTGAAATTGGAAATCTTATCTAAACAAATGTTGAAAACTAAAAAAAAAAAAAAAAGCTTTGGTCTAGAGTATCAGTTTTCCTCCCCCAAGGTTCTCTCTACTTCAATCCCATCTACATTCAGGTGCCAAAATGATTTTCTTAAAGTGTCAGTTTATCTATGTTACCCCTGTATTCAATGAACCCCAGTGACTCCTCATTTCTTCTAGGATCAAATTTTTCAAATCCTCTGTTAATCATGGAAAGCTCTTTACCTGAGCCCTTCCTGCCTTTCTAGTGTTCTTGCATTTTACTTCCCTCCTTTTCCATTCTGGTCCTTTTCCTGATTTTCTGGACTTCAAAATCATTTGCTCATTTACTTCTGGTTCATCTTGCAACTTCCTTCATCACCTGGGGCCTTCTCACCCTGGAAGAGGCCATCATCTCTGTAGCCTGCTCACACTCTAATGTCCCTCCACAAGTCCTACCTTCCCATTGGTGAATTCCTCCTGGAATTCTCGTTTTGTGGAAAGGCCTAGGCCAGGCTCCCTCATTCCCCTCTCAGTCCCATTCCTGACTTTCTGAACTTCACTTGACCCATGGGTTAAAGAGCTAAGAAGTTTGAAGGTAGGATTTTTGAAACCTGGATTTCTGCCTCAAACTCTCTCGCTCTGTTTACTATGCTATATGGCCTCCTACAGAATGTGATTTGAGATGTGTGATAAAGGAAGCCAAGGAAGCTAAGAGTTAGAAATGACAAGGGTCAGCATTACAGATGTGGGGGGAAAGCCAATGCAAAGACATGGAGGTGGAAGATGCAGTGTCCTTTGAGAGAAACAGCAAAGTAGATTGGTGTAGGTGAATCATAAAGTCCATGGGAAAAGAAAAGAGAGAAGGAAACAAATATTTATTAGCACTTTCTAGGTGCCAGAGGTATAAATATAAAGGAAAAGAAAAGCAGTTCCTACCCTCAAGGAGCTTGCATTCCAATAGAGGAAGACAAACAGAAGGGAGCTGAAGAGGGTGAGAGGCACTTCACAGGGGCATGGTTAGAGCACTCTTCTAAAAAGTTTGGGATGTAGAGGGGCTAGGGAGAGATAACCTCTGGGTGGTATGGAGTTGGGTATTGGTAGTTTGGGGGAGGGCTTCAGCTACCATTTATTAAGCGCACAAAGTTCTTTGGCTTATCAATGTCCTTCCTAAAATGTGTTGTCTTGGACTAAATAGATATGGTCAGAACAGAACAGAGCAGAGTCCAGCTGAATTACCAGCTCCCTATTAAGAGACAACTACACCTCTTGTGGTTGGAATGTGATGTGGGAAGGAGATTTGGTTACTCTTTTCAACAACTAGAGATGTAATCAGAGAAAGCAAGAGGCATATAACAGAAGTAATAAGATTTTAATATGCTTTCAAAGATCAATTTCTTTGATTGGATTTGGAGGGGAAGGAGAGGAAAAGAGGAAGAAGTGTATGGAAATAAGCATTTATATAGTACCTACTCTACAGCAAGCATTGTGCTAAGCACTTTACAAATATTATATCATTTGATCTTTATGACAACCCAGCAAGGGTGCTGTCATTATCCCCATTTTAGAGTTGAGGAAACTGAGGTTAAGTGGCTAGCAAGTGTTGGAGAGTGGATTCGAACTCAGATCTTGACTCTAGGTCTAGTCCATTAGCTACTATACCACCAGATGCCTCTAAAATTGAAAAGGGAGTTGACCATTGGCTGAGGAAGATTTCCCATTTCCCAAATGAACCATAAGAGACAAATATACCACCCCTATATCAATTACACTGTTCAAGGGATTGAAGCACCTTTGTCAATCAGTCAGCTAGCATTTATTAAGCATCTGCTATGACCCAGGGACTATATTAAGTGCTGGGGATACAAAGAAAGACAAAAATCCCCAAACCAAACAAACCCCAATCCCTGTTCCCAAGGAGCTCACAGTCTAGTGGGGGAAAACAAGAGTCAAACAACTATGAACAAATAGGACGTGTACAGGATAAACTGAAGGCAATCTCAGAGTGAAGGAAATAAGATTAAGGATTATTGAGAAAATTTGGCAAAAATATCTGTTGTTCCCTCCTTCTTTCCTTTCTCCCATTGCCTACAAGACAAAGCTAGGAACCAAGAAAGTAGGGTGTGTGTGTGTGTGTGTGTGTGTGTGTGTGTGTGTGTGTGTGTGTGTGTGTATTCATTTGAGGGGGCAGGATTATATTTAGATTAGGAAAGATTTCATTTTGAATGAAAATAGACAGAATTTTGGGGGGTTCTCAACTGTGTACCATATCCCAACCTTTTGTACCCTTCTCACCTTTGGACATATGCCCAGATGACAGTTGTATCTCATCCTCCCAGCCCCCACTGAAATGTATATTCTAGGAAATTTGGGAAACAATAATAGCTGATGAGTGAAACAAGTTTACTTCCATGTATTCCTCTGAAGATAGAGCCTCCTTTTCTTAATTAAAGAATCAAAGCATTTTGGGGTAGGGAGAGACCTCAACAGCCATCTAGTCCAACTTCCTTATTACTCTATACCCAACAAACTGTCATTCAACCTATGCTTGCAGACCTCAAGTAAGTTGGAACCAGTTCATTGCACTTTTTCACAGCTCTGGTCATTAAGAAGTTTTTCCTGATATCAAACCTAAATTTTCCCTTTTTTGCAATTTCAACCCATGGCTCCTAGTTCTGATACCTAAGGCCAAAAAAGGTCTAAGTTTTCCTTCTACCTGGTCCTCTTCCAAGTAAAACCTATTGGATTTCCCTCCATTTCTTCCAGGCATTTCCAAATTTCTACTCTCCACCTTCAATTTCTGGCTTTCTTCACAAGTCCAAATCTCTCCAAATCATCTTCATCATTCCCTGCCTTATTCACTTCAAGTCTTTCTTCTCTTGTTCTTTCTCCTACAACCTTTTCCTATAGAAACAAGAAGTAGGAAAAAAATTGCGTGGTGTGACTTTCACTCACCTCCATGTTCTTGACTTTTCAGCTCTCCTATTAGAGCCTTAATATTTCTTTCCTCCATGAATTTATGTAGACAATTTTTCATTTCTAAAACAGACTCCCTCTACATTTCTAGTCTTTAATATTCTTCCCTTTCATCGAAGTGAAGCCAGACACATTTCCTCACTCCACATACTCATCTCTCTCTGTTTGACCCCTCCCATGTACATTTCTCTTTCTAACTGATTATCCTGGTGGTAGTTCCACATCTGGTACTAAAAACATGTTCCAGTACCTGCCAGTAAGAGCAGTTCCCAAGCTGGTTAAAATCATTCTAGAGGATAAAAGCTGCTGGCAAGGAGGTTAAAAGAAATGAGTAAGAAAATTCTCTGAGATCTCAACTGCTCACTGCTAAGAGTCTTGGAACTGATTTTTTTATGTTCCTTGCCACAAAGGACCCAAAGCTGGGTCTTAGATCAATCGACCTGGGGATGAAGTCAAACTCAAACTGCCCCAGATCTGTTCCTACTTATTTTTTTCGGGGCAATGAGGGTTAAGTGATTTGCCCAGGGTCACACAGCTAGTAAGTGTCAAGTGTCTGAGGCTGGATTTGAACTCAGGTCCTCCTGACTCCAGGGCCGGTGCTCTATTCACTGTGCCACCTAGCTGTCCCTTCCTATTGTATCTTTGCTCACAACAGTTCCAGCTGTTCCAGTTGTGGGAATGGAAGTTGGACTAAAACTACCCCAGTTCTGCCAATCTCCTGGACCACAAGTCTGTAACCTCAGATTCTTATTCTTGCCTTTTCCCCATTCTATATATCAGATTCTTGAAGATATAGACCATTCATTTTTCATATCCTCATATCTAGTGTCTTCTACATAGTACTACTTACTAATTATTTGTTGTGACTAATTTGGAAATATGTTTAACATAATTTTACTGTATAACATATCAGATTGTTTTCTTAGAGAGGGGGAGACAAAGGAAAGAGGGAGAAAAAATTTGGAACTCAAAATCTTACAAAAATGAATATTGAAAACTATCTTTTCATGTAATTGGAAAAAATAAAATACTATTAATATGGGAAAAAATTAAGTGTTTGTTGAATTGCTTCCTTACAATCGACATACTGAAGACCAACATGAAATTGTTCCTGCTCTCAAGAATTCAGTGTTCTACTGAACAGAAGAAGCCTAAAACCTGAAGGGGTGAGACAGAATTGGGGAAGAATAGAGCTAAGACTTCTTTAAACTTTAGTGCCATGGCTAAGGATTGGTTTGGGGGCAGCTTTTAGCATATAGCTGAATTCCCTGGCATTCCCATTAGGAGGACAGAATGCTCACCTTAGGTAAACTGGCATAGCCTACAATCAACTCCAGATACTTTTTTGGGAGGGAAAAGATAGACTTGCCTGTTTGGGTAGGTTTCTGCTTCTTCGTCTGTCTTTTCATTAGTTTCACATGCTTCCAGAGCCTCTGATCATCAGTTTTCATCAGCATCCAACCTTCTGACAATAAACCCTGGAAATGGGCTAGACAATTAAGGACAGACACATGGTCAAATGCAAACCTAATGTCAACAAAAGGAGACACAATAAACAAAAAGGATTCTGGGTAGAGGCCAGACAGTAATAAGCTATCTTTGGGCTAAAGAGAATTTCATGAAGAAACAAAGAGGGAAATCTACCATTTGGGCTGTCTCCTCACAGTGTTTTTGAAGAACACATGCTTCTAGGGCTTTATAGATAGTTAGAAACTAACTAATTAAGGTTAGTAATTTTAGTTACTAAGTAAATTAGTAACCAACTGTACTAAGCAAGGAAGGTCTAGGGATCATAAGACAATTTTTTTAGTTTGCTCTGACCATGTTTTTAATGTCTTAGATTGAAAAGGGAAAAAAATCAATGTGAACAAAATGTCAATCATGGTCAGGGAAATGCAAACATGGCTTCCACATAACTAGGACATTCCCAGTAGGTCCAGAATTTTTTAGGGGCACTATTTCTCAGTCAGACCGAGGACATCTTTATCTTTACCTTTGGGCATCCAAGCTTAACTTCAATTTGGTTTGAAACTTAGTTCTCATACCAGTCATTGTGAGTCACATTATATCTACCCTGCTTTTATTATATGCTTCCCTTGGGGCTGCTAGGTGGCACAGAGGATAAAGCACTGGCCCTGGAGTCAGGAGGATCTGAGTTCAAATCTCACCTCAGATGCTTACTATCTGTGTGACCCTGGGCAAGGCACTTAATCCCAATTGTTTTAAGACACCCAGGGCCATCCCCAGTCTTCCTGATGTATATCTTGCTACTGGACCCAGATGGCTCTAGGGGAGAGAGTGAGGTTGGTGACTTTGCACAGCCCTCCCTCACATAAATCCAATTCACTACAAGTCATGATATCATCCTGATGTTATGGTTGTCTTTGAGAATGAAGCAATGATATGCTTCCCTGTTCCCTTCTACCACCCACTTCCCCATATAACATTCTTATATAGACGTGAACTGAAAAGAAGAGGGGAAACACTCAAAGGGGGTGGGGTGGGGAGAAATCACCAAAGCACAGCCTGACAAGAGTGTGTAGACAGAGCTAAGGGGTGATAAGTCTGTCTACCTTGACTTGCTGAGAAAGGAAAAGGAATATAAATACTTTCACATTGCTGCCTCAATCAGCTTTCTGTCTCCCACCACTTTGGAAGAGGGTCACTCATGAAGAGTGGCAGAGAATCTGCCTACAATGTTTTGAAGACCCTCTTTGTGTTTCTAGAGAGAGAAAACTTCAGTATAGACTGACAATTTAATCTCGGGTCATTTGTCCTGAGGTTAGCCTTTATCCTTTGCCATATTATGTATGGTCTCATCATTTATAGAAAACACTTACACAGAATGGGACAAAAATAAGCTCATTAAATAGACAAGATTTAAGGTTAAGTTATGCCAATTCACCGAGCGGGATGAGGTAGGGAAAGGGGAAGAAATGAAGAAGGAATAAATTCACCAGAGAGCTAGCATTTATAAAGCGCTTTGAGCTATTGCATCTAGCAAAATTCTGTCCCAGAATATTACTCCTTAAATGGGTAGGTAAGTCAGCAAGTCTTCAACTGCTGATAATTATATTCAATTTAGGGGAATAGTGCCATTGACTTGAGATTAATTGGTAATGGCACCAGCATGGATGTGTATCACTCCTTATTCCTCTGTGAGGATTTCTGAAGTTCCCCAAATCCCCCCCCCCACAAACTCCCACCACCTATCATCCTTCAGATACTCCTGCTCGATAGGAAAAGTACCATTTTCCATCAGTCTTCCTGCTGAAAGAGGCTATATTTTGATGAACGTATAATAGTATCAGGTTTCTTTGTTCCAGTATAGCTGTAAGAATAATCTTTGGCTTTCCTTCTTCCTTCCCTAGAAAAATTGATTGCAAAGCCCGAGTCATGTCAGTTGTACAGTACAGAGATAAGGTTCCTATCAGGTCATTGACCTTTAGCACACCCATGAGGGATCTTTTCCCAGAGAAATTAAATTTTAACATTCATCTTCAAAACCTAAATTAACTAAGCTGTTTCTAAGTGTGTCTGGTCTCTAGATAACATTGTTAACCAACTTTTCCTCCTGGATATTCTCTCCTTGCTGGGTGTTTGTGATATCAAATTCTTGTGTTTCTCTTCCTACTTGTCTGACCACTTACTCATTATCCTTTGTGGTTCATTAGCCATATTCCATCCATTAACTATGAGTGTTCCTTAAGGTTTTCTTCTCTATCCCCCTACCCTACTCTTGCTCAGTAACCTTATCAACTCCCATGTATTTTTTTTTTTTGGTGAGGCAATTGGGGTTAAGTGACTTGCCCAGGGTCACACAGCCAGTAATTGTTAAGTGTCCAAGGCCGAACCTGAACTCAGGTCCTCCTGAATCCAGGGCTGGTGCTCCATCCAATGCGCCACCTAGCTGCCCAATCTCCCATGTATTTAACCATTATTTCTAGGCAGATGACTCCCAGATCATTCAGATCATTCAGGCTCAGTCTCTTCCCTGAGCTTCAGTGGCATATCCCCAATTGCCTATTGGCATTTTACATAGGATGGATCAGAGATGTCTGAATCTCAGTCTATCTAAAACTGAACACATTGCCTCCCCACTCTTTCCCAAACCCTCCCTCATTCAAACCTCTGTTTCAGTTATCGGTACCATCATTCTTCCCTTCCATTAGGTTTTTAATCTTGGCATTATTTTGGATTCCTCACTCTCTCTCATCCCACAGTCAAAAATTGTTCCTGTCTTCACAACAGATCTCACATCTGACCCCGCTTCTCTCCAGTATATACAGCTACCCACTTTGTTTAGATCTTCATTAATTCTCAGCTAAATTATTACATCAGCCTTACAATTCATCTCTCTGCTTCATCTCCCACCACTCCACGCTACTGTCAAAGTAATTTTCCTTAAGTACAAATACCATATCACTCCTTACTCAATCCAATGACTTCCTATTGCCTCTAGAGAAAATATAAACCTTTCAATTTACCTTTTAAAGCCCTATACAGAACCTGGCCCCACCCTACCTTCCCAACCTCACTGGACATTATGCTGCTCTCTATTTTTGTGTGTGTTTTCTTCTGTTCATATCTCTATCCTCGGTTTCTAGATTGGGACTTTATGTTGCAATAAGACTCAACACCTTTCAGCATGCTTGGTGGGATGGACAAGCCTGTTTTGTCTCACCTTCTCTATGGTATACACACCACTGTTTCTGCAGTTCTGGAAGTGGGTGACTGGGACCAGTCAAACTGGACTTCTCTCTGTTCCTCACACATGACATCTCCATGCCTTTGCACTGACTGACACCCATATGTGGAATGCGTTTTCTCTTTACCTCTGCCACTTGGAGGCCTTCACCTTTAAGATGTAGCTTAGGCACTTGGCACCAATATGGTGAGCACCTGGGAGTGGGATAAGACTCCATGAGCCGTTACTGCACTTCCAACTGAAGCAAGGTAGAAAAACTCTGTGAGGAAAGTGCTATTATTATGCTAATTATACAGATGAGGAAATCGAGGCCAAGAAAGGTTAAGTGACTTGTGCAGGGTGACACAGGCAAAAAAAAAAGCATCTGAGTCAGGATTTGAATTCAGGTTTTCCTGTCTCCAAGTCCAGCACCCTTTCCTCTTTACTTCTTGGCTGCCTCTAATGTGGGGATAGGGACTAGGACTGGGACTTGTCCAAGGTCACACAGCCAACACTTAAATCCAGGTCTTCCCATCCTTCTTTATCCATGATCTCATGCTTTCTCTCTACATTATTATACTACAAACATCCTGATAGGAAACATGGCATAGACTTCCATTTAAGCTGGAGATGTGAGAAGTCATAGAAGGCCCTAGGATTCTCAGGAATACCCCAGCCATGTTCTAGAAGAGAAATAGTGGCCAACTCTCCATCTAGAGTGTGACTATACAGGAAGACTGTGTGGAGGTCCTAGAAGTAGAGGTCTGATGAGGGGGTCAGAACCTGCCTCAGTATTATGGGAACTGAAGTTGGTGGGAAATCTGAATCTGGCCTGATTCCACAGGGCCTGACTGATGCCTCGGTGTGCTCTGAGTGGAGACATTTCAGCGAGGACCAGAACCCAGCTTGATCTCATAAGCCTGAAGGTTGGGGAAACTCTGAACAGTGCCAGAAAAGACTGAAGCCGGCACCAATAAGCAGGGTTTCGGCTCTATTGGAGAAGCATCGGAGAACAGAGATGCTTGAACAGGGAGAAAGCCTGGAGCAGTACATGCCTCAGGAGACTCAGCACCACAGCAGGAGACAAAGCCAATTCAACATTTTGGTGCCTATACTAGAGCCTTGCAGGAGGCCTCAGACTAGCACAGTACCTAACATCCCAATGAGGCATGTCAAGGCCAAAGCAGAAGAACACATCAACTTCCTAGCGTGGATCATATAAAGAAAATCAAACAGATGAGCCAGCATCGAAATTTGGCTGCTAGGAAAGGGGTAGAAGCCAGAGATTGTGGTAGAAGTAGAGCTTGTTCTTAGTTACCCTATTCCAGAAGTGCAGAAACAGTGATATCTATACCATAGTGAAGGTATCTGCATCAGAGAGAAGGCAACACCAAACAGGCTTATCCATCCCACAGTGTGGTAGCTGCCCTTAAGGAACTTATATTCTAGTGGGGGGGTGGGGTATAA
The DNA here is from genome assembly GCF_019393635.1 of Dromiciops gliroides. Lineage (NCBI taxonomy): Eukaryota > Metazoa > Chordata > Mammalia > Microbiotheria > Microbiotheriidae > Dromiciops > Dromiciops gliroides. The sequence continues at coordinate 269,046,840 of NC_057863.1, read as the reverse complement.
CACTTAAATAGATAAAGTAGATAAGAGATAATTTGAGGAGAGGGAGGACCGAGGAGATGGAGTATCTGAATGAAAACTTTTAAGATATTAAGATTTAAGAAGTACATTACAATGGCAGCTGGGTGGCGCAGTGTATAGAGCACCAGCCCTGGATTCAGGAGGACCTGAATTCAAATGCAACCTCAGAAACTTGACACTTGTTAGCTCTGTGACCTTGGGCAAGTCACTTAACCCTCATTGCCCTGACCCCTCCAAAAAGAAGTACATTACAGCCTATATTAATTATAAAGTAAGCTGGTGACTCCATATTCCTTGTTCTTCTCTCTGGCATTGGGGAATCTCATTTACTCAACAGAGAAAAGAAACACAGGTTTTATTCTCAACAATGAAGAAAAGGCCATTGAAATGTATAATAATAGCATTTATGTAGGACAGAGATGGCTTTGCTCACGTCCTTGAGATTTGCTGAGTGCTTTATAAATATTGTCTCATTTTGTCCTCACAACAACCCTGGGAAGTAGGTGATATTATTATCTGCATTTTATAGATCAGGAAACTGAGACACATAGAGACTAAGGGATTGTTAGTTATCTGAGGCCAGATTTGAATGAGTAAAAAAGATCACTTTTTATTCTGTGGTTCCCGTGGTTTTTTATTTGACTTGCATAATTAAAACAAAATGTATAATTTTAGAGAACAGTTAAAAGACTGTCAGTTGTTATAAAATAAATCTTGATGTAGACACTTCAAACCCTAATTAAAGAGAGTTCATGCAAATGTGTTAGGAAGCGGTATGATCTTAGGGGAAGATCAATGGGATAGATGTTAGGAATTCTGGGTTATAAGCATTGTGACTCTAGGATAATCTTTCCATACTTTAGGTTTCTCAGTCTGGAAAATCGGCAACTGGACACTTGTAAATTCTTACTTTGCTCCTGTCTCCATATACTCTTATCTTGGTTAAGTTAATTAACTGTTTGGTTGCTCATATTTAACCTGATTAATAATTTTAACCTACTTCAAAGAATCCTTGAGAGAAATTCTAATAAAAGCACAAATAAAGCGCTTGGTTTAAAAAAAAAACCCAAAAAACAACACCACACCAAACAAACCCACCAACCTCCAAACCCCACAAAAAAACAATAAAGTCTCAAATGCTAACTAAAAAAAGGTCTATATAATGTAATGACAAAGAGTCTTAGATACTTTTTATGAAATGTTGCATCCTGCTGAGAAAAACAAACAATCTTGATCACACACCCAGAGCCAAATTCAAACCATTTGCCCTCCCTGCTTGTCTCCAGACTTTGGCTCGGCACTTCGTGGGCTGGAAGGAAATTCTTCCAGACCCCAGGAGTGAAAAATGAGCAATGACATCTCTGTGCTCCTGAGAACCTCCTTGGTGAAGTCTAACCTCCAGTTCCTATACTGAATCCCCAGGGTAAGGGAATGGGCATGGGGGTGGGGAGGGCTCTGTTCTCTTGGCTTTTGCTACCTTCCCAAGCATTCCAGGGATGGATGCTGCCCAGACTTGGGCTTTGGCCACGACTGTACCTCTGGGAGTCCCACAAGCAGTGTGGGTTAGCAACAGGAAATTTGCATTTCTGGTACTGTATCTTTTGGGACCCCCTGTATTAAGATGTGTGTGTATATAAAAATTGGTTAGTTCTCTTTAGGCCTTAAGGAATGATGGGAAAAAAAAGTATTTAAAAATATTTTAAATGCTTTAAGGAAGTAAAACCCAAATTTTTAAAAGCATTCTCATCAGTTTTTATTTTGGTCACAGCAGTTTTCTTCCATGCTCACCTCAAGTGCCCCTTCATACCTTAAGGACCTTTCTTCAAACCTTGACTTATTAGTGGCCCTCTCCAACTGAAATGACTTTGCATATATTTTTGTATTTACTCAACTGAGCACACAGTTTTTCTCATAGGATATAACCTCCTTGAGGAAGGGACTATTTTATTATCCCTAGTAATCTATCATTATCCCTAGCATAGTATTTTGTCCATTGCAGATTCTTCATAAATGACTGACTGATGTGTATAGATATAAAATATATACACATACATGCAGAGCATATATACCCATATAGACAGATTTTTCCCTCTTGTCCAAAGCTGTGATTTCATTGATCCAGGTAGCTCCCAGGAAAGAACTAATACCAATGAAGATTGGCACTTTTTAATTTTGTATTTTTTTGCCACTTAGAGTTTTTAAAAGTTTTCCGAGGTGGAGGGGGGCAGCTGGGTGGCACAGTGGATAGAGCACCGGCCCTGGATTCAGGAGGACCTGAGTTCAAATCTGGCCTCAGACACTTAACATACACTTACTAGCTGTGTGACCTTGGGCAAGTCACTTAACACTCATTGCCCAACCAAAAAAAAAAAAAAAAGGTTTCCAGGGACACTGAGAGGTTAAGTTATTTACTCAAAGTTGTAAAGTCAGTATGTGGCAGGAGGACTTCATGAGTATGAGGCTGGGTCTCTATCCTCTATACCACACTACATATATGCACATGTGTGTATTCTATTTACAAACCCAGACTAACTTCATATAGCTGCTAGTTGATAACCTGGAAGATTGAGTTATAGTTGCTAACTGAACAAGAACATAGGTAGCTATTTGGTCTGCCATGTATCAGCAGAACATTTTCTACTTCTGGGCCATGTGGGCCCTGGGAACCAAAATACACAGAAGAACAATTAATGAGTTCTCCCTTCCAAAATCACACGGTTTTAAGACATGATTCTGTCTTTTTGTGAAGTGCCCAGGACTGTTTCTGGCAAATCTACATGTGTTTTCTTTAAGTCTGTCTGTCAGAAGTTTTTTCCATTAGTGTGTCATTAATATCTCAGTAGAGAAAAAACAAAAAGAAGTGGTAATTTGGGCCTGTCAGTTTATGACACTTCACCACCTGGAAAGAACATATTGCCTGCAGTTGTCCTGCAGCTCCTTAACAATTAGAGATGAAGGGGGCAGCTAGGTGGCAAAGTGGATAAAGCACTGGCTCTGGATTCAGGAGGACCTGAGTTCAAATCCGGCCTCAGACACTTGACATGTACTAGCTGTGTGACCCTGGACAAGTCACTTAACCCTCATTGCCTGGCAAAGAAAAGAAAAGAAAAGAAAAGAAAAGAAAAGAAAAGAAAAGAAAAGAAAAGAAAAGAAAAGAAAAGAAAAGAAAAGAAAAGAAAAGAAAAGAAACAATTAGAGATGAGTATGAAACCAAGACACAATTATATTATAAGGAGAGTTCCACTCTGGGGAGAAATCAGTTCCCTGCAATAATCTCAGCCTCCTTTGATTCAGCCAACCTCAGCATATGCAGGTGGTTTGAAGAAAATCATGTTGTAAAAACAAAGATGTTTTCAGTGGTTCAGGGGATTCCTGCCCTCAGCTGAGCATACCTATTAATGTATATATGCCAGCAGAAGCCCATTTACCTATTGGTGGATGGCATTAGTTTGAACAGCATCATTTACATTTATATTGTGTGTATTTATAGTTATACAAATATTAATATTTGTGTTTTATATTAGAGTCTGCTAGGTCATAGAGTAGGTAGACTTCTGGGCCTGGAGTCAGGAAGACCTGAGTTCAGATCTGACCTCAAACATTTCCTAGTTGAGAGACTCTGGGCAAGTCACTTAGCCTCTATCTGCCTCAGTTTCCTCAAGTGTAAAATTGGGTTAATAATAACACCTACTTGTTCTTTGTTTCAGGACACATCTTTTATATACATATATATAGAGAGAGACAGAGAGACAGAGAGAGAGAGAGAGAGAGAGAGAAAATCGGGGTTTTTTATTGTTATTTGTTTTTTAAAACAAAAAAAGGTCCAAAAAATAATAATAACACCTACTTCAAAGAGTTTGTTGTGAGGATGAAATGAAATATTTGTAAAGAACTTAGCACATAATAGGCCTAGCCCAGAGTAGGGCCTTAATAAATCCTCATTCCCTTCCCTTATTTAGGTTTAAAAAATAATGAAGTCAAATAACACAATGCTTTTAAAGTTCAGAAATTGGGGCAGCTAGGTGGCGCAGTGGATAGAGCACCAGCCCTGGATTCAGGAGGACCTGAGTTCAAATCCGACCTCAGACACTTAACACTTACTAGCTGTGTGACCCTGGGCAAATCACTTAATCCTAATTGCCTCACCAAAAATAATTAAAAAACAAATAAAGTTCAGAAATTGTGAGTTCAAAAGCAAGTTAATTTTTAAAAGCTTACTGTTTAAAAGTGAAAATAATCTATTAAAATTTACATTGAGGGGCAGCTAGGTGGTGCAGTGGATAGAGCACCGGTCCTGGAGTCAGGAGTACCTGAGTTCAAATCCGGCCTCAGACACTTAACACACACTTACTAGCTGTGTGACCCTGGGCAAGTCACTTAACCCCAATTGCCTCACCTAAAAAAAAAAATTACATTGAGTTTAAAAAGAAAGACTTATTAACCTAACTATTCTTTTAAAATGCAAGAGTAGTATCTTTTTAGAAAAAAATCAACTTAATTACATCTTCTGAAAGCTCCTTCTGTAGCTCACTGCACATCTGGGACAATGAATCACTCAGAACTTGAGAATTCCAAATGGTTCTTTTATTTGAATCATATTCCAATACCCACAGGTAGAAACAGTTCTCAAGACCCTTCAAAAACAATTGAAGAAGATAAAAATTGGTGGCAACAAGTTTAAAAGCAGGCAACAAAACAACTCCCTGGTGTCTCATGAGCACCTGACCAAATGCCTAAAAATTCCTTTTATACTCCCCTTGCCCAAGGGGCCAACAAGTAGGTCCCAGATCAATGTCCCAAATCCCCAACCCTGGGGACAAAGTTAACCCAAAACACCCTGGGCCTGTACCACAACTTTTTGCTTGCAACACTCCTCCAGGTGTTAAGGGAGTGTGTGGTATTAACTAATTCCTCCTCAATTCTACCAATATCCTAGCCTACAACACTCCTCCCACTGACCTTTGGCAGCCAGGGTTACAAAATTCAGCTCCTTAGCACAATAGCCCAACTCTTCATCCTCAAAGCAAAATTGAGAACATGCTTTGAGGAAAAAAGAGTTCATATGAACCAACTTCTTTTTTTTTAATAAAAATATTTTATTATTTTCTAGTTACATGTAGAGATAGTTTTCAACATTTATTTTTATAAGATTTCCAATTTCAAATTTTTCTCCCTCCCTACCCCCTTTCCCTAGACAGCAGCTAATCTGATATGGTTTTATATATATACATATATACACATATATACAGATACATACATATATATAATAACATTAAACATGTTTCTGCATTAGTCATGTTATAAGAGAAGAATCAAAGCAAAAAGGAAAAACCTCGAAAAAGAAAAACAACAGCACCAAAAACAAAAGAAATAGTACGGTCCAATCAGCATCCATATTCCACAGTTCTTTTTTTTTTCTGGATTTGGAGAGCCTTTTCCATCATGAGTCCTTTGGAACTCTCTTGTACCATTGGATTGGTGAGAAGAATCTAGCCTATCACAGTTGATCAACACATAATGTTGATGATACTGTGCACAATGATGAACCAACTTCTGTTGTTGATATGCACAAGTGAGTAGGTCCTGTACACAAAAGACCAGTGACCACCTGGAACAAATTCGGTCCTATATACATACACTCCCTGCTTTCCAGGAGCCTGCCAGCAGCTGATTAGGGCTTCCTTAGCCCAAGCTGACTAAAGCTTGCAAACCAAGATACTGCTATTCTTCCCACTATTTGCCAGTAATATCATAGCTGCTGCCTTCAAGCTGGATGTCACAGCCAAAGTCATTCCCTCAGTGATGGTGATGTGACTGCCACCGCTTTCCCATTATCCTGATGCTGGTGTGCTGTCCAAATGTCACTGCCCTCATCATTGCCTTGGCCGCTGAGGTGAGAGGACCATTAGTCCTCTTCCTATCCCTCCTCTGCTACAGTGGATCAGAGCCAAAGGGTTTAAACAAACAGTTCTTTAACTAAAAAAAAACCAAATCATATACAGGTAGAAGCAATTCTCAAAGAGGTTTAAAAGCAGCCTCTAGGATAAAAAAACAAATAAAAACCATGGCAAGAAGGTTAAAAATCTGTAAATAATTTTTTTAAAAATCCATCAGCAAAGAGGTCCCTTGGGATCTCAGGGGCTCCTCATCAGTCTAAAAAACTACTTTTATGCTCTTGTTGCCCAAAGGACCTACACATCCCCCTTAGGGGCCTAGGGATACTTCTCAGGAGATGACATGGGACAGGTGTTGTAATTTCCTAATACCATTGGCTCAATTCCCCACTTGTGTGTTCTCTCACATACCAGCTGAGAATCACTTTAGACAGCTAGCCTTAAGTAGTTTTTAGAAAGAACTATTTAATAATATGGTACAAACAAATGATTAGTACAAAGGATCCCCCTAAAAGTCTGTGATATGGGGGCAGCTAGGGGGTACAGTGGTTAAATTACTGGCCATGGAGTCAGGAGGACCTGAGTTTGAGTCCAGACTCAGACACTTGACACTAACTAGCTGTGTGACCCTGGGCAAGTCACTTAACCCTCATTGCCCTGAAAAAAACCCCTTATATTCTAACAGTGGAAACAATACAACACAATGAACATTTATTAAACTCTTAAGATACAAATAAGAAAAAGACAGTCCTTGCCATCAGGGAGCTTTCAATTTAATGGGGGAAGACAGTACACAAAAGGAAGCTGAAAAGCAAAGGATGTAGTAGGAAAAGGTACCTGATGCTGGTGTGCTGATGATGACGATGATAGAGTTGATGATAGCTGGTAGGAAATGAAGAGTTGACTGTGCTTCTGAGCTCTCTTTAAATAGAGGGTTTTAGAGGAGCTTTTTGTTCCACTTTTCAGTCTCTCCCAGTTACAGGGGGGCAGAGGCAATTGAGGATATTGATAAGCTATGAGTATCAAAGCTGATACAAACTCCATGATGAGGAGCTTTTCTTGAGTGTGATAATGATGATGATGGAGTCAAATTCAAAGAATTTCAGAACATCTATAAGTATAACCTGGAAGTGACTCTGTGGAAGGCAAGGTTGGTTAGCTGAATGGCTAAGTACTTTCCTTCTCCTTCATTTTTGGGAGTAGAAGCAATTGAATCCCTTTTGAAAATGTCTGTCTCTACCCATAGGTCAGCTGAAGGTGAGACTTTCCCCTTGAGTACCAGCCCCTTTCCCTCTACCACCTCACCCTTTGGGTAAAGAACCAATGTGCTATGCTCTCCTCTCCTCCTTCATCCTCTGAGATGGGGGACTTGGTTAGCCATACTTGTATTATAATAATATATTCATTACTCTAGAGAAAAAAAAGGAGCACAAGATTCTGTTTCAGTTTCTGCCTATGGGAAGTTTATAAAATTATTTATCAAATAAACAAAATACCAGCTCATTGTGCCTCTAGGAGGTACTTAGCTATTAAATCAGAAAGGAAATTGCCCAACCTGTTAATTTATACACCCAAATAGCAAAAAGCTTCTTTTTTTGCTTTGAACACAACCAAAACATACTCAGCAAGTACACATTTCTAGGTCAACTGTAAATGTATGTGGAGAAAGAATAAAGTTAATATAAAGGAACAGCTAATATCTAACAAGAAAACAAACTGTGCATGGATCCTTACATGGAAACCATACATGGAAAGGGAAGGGAAATGGAGAAAGAGAAACCTTATTAGCCATTCTCGGAACCTAAGAGAGGGACAGTTCACCTTCCACATAGCTGCTCATGATTAGAAGCCTAAAACTCTATGACTAGGTGCAGTCTCACCATCACAGACTTCCCTTCTGCTCTTTAGGTGTCAGTGAGGAAAGATGCCAACTGTAGCCACAGATGATAGCATTCAGCATCCTGTCCCCCTGCTACCTCCTCTTTCCTCCCAACAAGTTCAAACTTCTTTTATGGTTCTGTAATCCTTCTCAGTGAGCCCAGGAAGTACAACATTTCTTCTAGTTCTTCCCAGAGTAAGAAGAGGAAAATGGGACTATAAGCCCCATAATTCTGGTTGAGAGTTAATTCCACTATGGGGAATTAACTTGAACCCATCTATTACTTAGGTATATAGATCTTATATAGTGAAATCAAGATGGTCCCACAGGGGCCTTTACCACTCCCTGTTCTGTACCCAGACATTGCAATGGGTTGTGTCTGACTTCTCCCAACACTGGGTCTGCCTGCAAAATGACCAAGGGATACCAGTCCTCATTTTTTTTGGTGGCCACTCTCTGAAACAGATGTTTCCCATGCCATCAGCCACTGCCTCTCCATGTAGCTGTTAGCACTTTCAGTTTTCTTAGGACCTTCAGACCTTTTGAAATTAGCAAGGTTACCTTCTGGATACACCCCACCTGAGGATGCTAGTCTAGTTTCATTCTCAGGTCAGGAAACACAAGACTTGCCTTATCAGGACATGCCCTCATGGTTGTTGTTGTATGTCCTTCATTCTTTTTTTTTTTTTTTTGGTGAGGCAATTGGGGTTAAGTGACTTGCCCAGGGTCACACAGCTAGTAAGTGTCAAGTGTCTGAGGCCGGATTTGAAGTCAGGTCCTCCTGAATCCAGGGTCAGTGCTGTATCCACTGCGCCATCTAGCTGCCCTCGTTCTTCATTCTTGAAGAGGACCATGACATCGGGAGGGGATGTCATGACTTTCAGTGATTTGCATTTAAGTGAGACAGGACTGTGCAAAGTGAACAGCCTCGCTCTCTCCTTCAGAGCCATCTGGGTCCAGTGGCAAGATATGGATCAGGATGACGGGAGATGGTCCCAGATACAGTGGGAGACCTTGGCCTTTTTCAGCTAAGGTCTTCCCAGGTCTCAGTTTGCCTGAGGCAAAGGAGATTCAGTGATTAAGGCTAGGTAAGAAATGAGGCCCTCATGGAAGGGGAAGCTAGGGGAGGAATGAGTCTGGTTGCCCCTCCCTCACCTGGCTGTCTAGATGTATCCATCAAAGTAGTCCTAGTGATTCAAAACCAAGAAAAAAGAGGCAAGTTGCCCCATGTGTAGATGCACTGAGTCCTGCTTCATCAGCCAATTAGTTTTGGTCATGTCTCACTTCAAGCCCCTCGGTGATGAGTCATATATGGCTTGAAGCAGGCCCCTTTCCTCCCCTCCCTCCACTTGGTCACCTGCAGCCAGGAATACAAACTGGTCAAGTCCATGGGGTAGGAGGGAGAGAGAGGGGAGAATCCTCCTCCTTTCTCTCTATGTGCAGAATAAATATAGAGAGAAGAAATACAAATAAATGCAAAATAGTTTAAAACAGGGCAGCTAGGTGGCACAGTGGATAAAGCACTGGCCTTGGATTCAGGAGGACCTGAGTTCAAATCCAGACTCAGACACTTAACATTCACTAGCTGTGTGACCCTGGGCAAGTCACTTAACCCTTATTGCCCTGCAAAAAAAATAGTTTCAAACAAGGTAGTTTGGGAAGAAAAGCCCTAGAAAGTTGGGGGATCAGGAAAGGCTTCAAGTAGAAGGTAGTGATTGATGTGCATCTTAGAGAAAGAAAAGGATTGTATGGGTGGAGGTAAAGAGGTAGTGCATCCCAGGGTGACCCCTGTCCCAAAGCCCATTGGTATGGGACTCTCTCCTTATTGGTGGAGATGAATGCCCCACCCTGGAATGAGAAAGCTCCAGCTTTCTTCGGTTGCTTCAGATGCTTCTGGCTTGAAGTTTTGGGGGGTTTTTTTGAGGGACAATGGGGGTTAAGTGACTTACCCAGGGTCACACAGCTAGTAAGTCTCAAGCGTCTGAGGCTGGATTTGAACTCAGGTTGTCCTGAATCTAGGGCAGGTGCTTTATTCACTGAGCCACCTAGCTGCCCCTGGCTTAAAGTTTTGAGAAGGAAGATGAAGAGGTCAACTCCACTTCAGGTTGCTGAAGGAAAAAACTGGGAAGACATGAGAGGAGTTGGCAGTCCCCATTGCATGCCTTTCCCCAGCTTCCTACTTCAGGTGCTGAGGGGAATTTTCCTTTGAGTGAGATCTAAGACTCTCTTTTGGTTGAGCTGTTACCTCTCTCCCAATGGGAGACCTCTTTCACTCTGTATTCTCTGGTACATACAAGGGTGTGCCAAAAGTCATAGTGTTTTATTAGCTTTTTGGAAATTATTTTTTCTTTATTTTTTGTCATTTATGAGATTTGATTTTTCACATGTAATATAAATTCATTTCCTATATATGCTTTAAATTAAAAACAACAAATAAAGGAGTTGTTAAATATTTAAACTTCTTCATGACTTTTGGCCTACCCTGTATATTCTACGATGTGTGCCTTCTTTGATTTCAGTTTTGCTATGATTCTGATAAATTTGAGATATATATATGTGTATATATACACATATATAACACTATATATATATAAAACTTCATATACATATATATGTGTGTTTGTATACATATATACATATATATACACACACATACACACACACACACACATATAAACTATATTTAGGTATTACACAGCATATCCCAAAAAGTGTTCATGCATTTTTAAGATTTAGTGGTTTCAGAAGTATAAATGCTATAAATTTGTAAAAAAAAAATCATTTGAAAGATTAATTAAAAATTAAAATTCCACATAATTACTCTCTTGTGCTATTGTAAGGGCCAAATTTAATATGGGGAGAGTTAATTGGGTGGCTTACCATAATATTGGGGTTCAGAAAATAATGAGACACCTCTAGATCTAAAACTTCCTCTCCTCTGAACTGCCTTTTTAGTTATTTCTTCCAGACCAATAAGAAAGGAGCTTAACAGCCTCTTTTCCACAAACAAATCAGATTTTATTAATGGGAATAAAATACACAGCAAAGGTGAAATTAATAAAGTCAAGGACAAGGGAATAGGGAAAGAGGAAAATGGATAATCCCCCTAACTCTAACAAAAGCCTGTACAGGGGGAAGCTAGGTGGCACAGTGGATAAAGCACCGGCCCTGCATTCAGGAGTGCCTGGGTTCAAATCCGGCCTCAGACACTTACTAGCTGTGTGACCCTGGGCAAGTCACTTAACCCCCATTGCCCTGCAAAAAAAAAAAAAAAAAAAGCCTGTACAATCCCCAAACTCACTTCCAGCTCAGCTAATTCAAAGAGCTGGATTTAACTCACCACCAGGGGTCTGTAATTTCTATGGGAGTCAGCAGCCAGTCTCTAGTCTGCTCTGAATGCTCCTCCCAGGCCAGAGAGAGAGAGAGAGAGAGTGAGTGAGTGTGTGTGTGTGTGTGTGTGTGTGTGCTGCTTCCTGTTGGGATCCTCTTTTCTACCTTTTTCTCCCTCCCCCAAAGGGGAGGTCCTTCAAGTAGTGTGGCTGAGACTGGTTCCCTGTTGATGATGCAGTCCACAGCCTCTGAGGACACTCCTTCTCAGGGTTGGCCAAGTTTAAACTAGGTGGCTAAAAATCTAATCATCTTAAGTAGGTATTTAGTAGTTTCTCATTTACACCCAATTCAGACACTACTAAGTCAATCAAGTTGGACCCCTGGGCGTCTGCCAAATTCCATTATTTTACCACACTATATAATGCTTTAAAAAATCTAATTGATTTTTTGAATTTTGTAAGATGGCATAATGGATAGAGTGCCAAACTTGGAAGTCAGGAAGACCTGAATTCAAATCTAAATTGTGTGACCCTGGGGCAAGTCACTTAATCTTGTTTACCTTAGTTTCCTCATCTGTAAAAATGAGTTGGAGAAGGAAATGGCAAACCATTTCAGTATCTTTGCCAAGAAAACCCTAAATGAGGTCATGAAGACTCAAACATGTTTGACTAAACAACAACAACAACAAGAACAACAACAACAAACTTTCATCAATTGACAGGATCACATTTGTAACCTTAACTATCACTGTTCCAAAGAATGAGGTTTTGATGAATACAGGACAGTTTATTGTGATCTCATAAGAAAAAGTCTAATGGGAGATAGATCAGCTGACTGGAGTGGTCACATAAGAAGACTTTTCTATGAATCCACTAGTCTGAGAAAGTTTCATCCAGAAACTATCTGACATGCAATGCATTATGACAAGGTGCTCAATCTTGTTGGAAAATTGTGCTATTTAATAGATGTAACTTCTGCAGTTTGGGAATGAAACAGTTTTGAAATGTTGCTAAGTAAGATTCACCATTGTACTCTTCAAAAAGGAAATTGCCAATAATGCAAGACTTCCTAATGGTACATGAAATAATTAACTTTTGGGGAGTCTCATGTTTCCAAACTTCCTGAGGCTTTTCTATACCCTAAATATGTCAATTGTGACAATTAACTTTGTCACTTAGGTGGAAAGTTGCTTAATCAGAAAAAAACAATTTGTCAAGAACATCATTGGAATTTTCCATTTTTTTTACTATATCAGTTGAGGAAAGTTTAACCTTACATAAGTCATATTCTTATTTTAACATTTGAACACTTATGACTTTGAAAGTATACTTATGGATCATCACCGTTAGAGGAGAAAGTGACAAGAAAAGAAGTACAATTAAGAGTATGCAACTACTAACAAGAAAACAAGTCTCTAGACTCAGTATGCTGAGGTATATTTAGTCAAATGGAAAAGTACATTTTAAAGCAAAGTCGGAGTAGATCACAGTAAAGGCAAAAGATCTTCACACTGACCAGATGAGGTGTCACTATCCAAGATGACACACTGTCGCATTCTGTATGGTTTCAAATCAAGTAAAAGATAGTAATCTCTATGACCAACCATAATGCATTATAGAAATGTGGATTTAAAATGATTGTTTGGCAAAGAATTGGAAATTGAGGGAATACCCATCCACTGGCTGAACAAGTTGTGGTATGTGAATGTAGTGGGAATACTATTGTGCTGGAGGAAATGATGAGCAGGCAGATTTCAGAAAAACCTGGAAAGACTTAAGTGGACTAATGGTGGGTGAAGTGAGCAGAACCAGGAGAACATTGTACACAGTAACAGCAATATTGTGTGATGATGAGCTGTGATGCACTTGGCTCTTCTCAACAATACAATGATCCAAGACAATTCCAAAGGACTCATGATGAAAAATTGCTCTCCACATACAGAAAAAAAAGAATTATGGAATCTGAATGCAGAATGAATCATACTGTTTCTACTTTGGGGGGGTTTTTCTGTTGGTTTTTTGAGGTTTTCCCTTTTATTCTGATTCTTTTGCAACATGACTAATGCATAAATATGTTTAATGTGATTGTACATATATAACCTATATCAGATTGCTTTCTATCTTGGGGAGGGAAGAGGGAAGGGAGGGAGGAGAAAAATTTGGAACTCAAAATCTTATAAAAACAAATGTTAAAACTATCTTTTCGGGGCAGCTAGGTGGCGCAGTGGTAAAGCACCAGCCCTGGACTCAGGAGTACCTGAGTTCAAATCCAGCCTCAGACACTTGACACTTACTAGCTGTGTGACCCTGAGCATTGCCCCACAAAAAAAAAAAAAAAACCCAAACTATCTTTACATGTAACTGGAAAATAATAAATTACTGTTATGGTTTAAAAAAGCTTTGGAGAAAGTAAAAAAAAAAGATTTTGTAAAAAAATAAAATTGCTTTTACTAATTGTTATTGATCAAAGGAAAATAGATTGGACATTAGATTTTCACTTTTGGAATTCTGTGCACTGGGGGGTCTGAGGACCCTGTTCAAATGCCCTCTCAATTTCAACCACAGACTGTTTTCTGCAGGCTAAGCATCTGTCCTTCTTCATGTCACCTTCATGAAACATGACGTCCAGGCCTTTTGCCATTCTTCTTTAAAATTCTACGTGTAGTAGGTAGATTGTCGAGGAGACCTCTGATCAATCTTGCTACACACGTCTTAACTTGGACATACTCAAGGAGTATCTTCTCCTTCTGATGTATTCTGAATTTTGCTCTAGGATGATGAAGCTAAAAATAACTTTGGGACAGGTTCATCCTGGAGTAGAACTATGGAAAGAGAGTTTCTGAGAAATTTTAAAGAGCAATTTAAATTCCTGGTAGTATAACCCACTATGCCAAAAGTCTGGAATCTAAGCATCTTAAACTGTGGGTCCTGACTCCATATGAGGTTCCATAACTGAATGTGGGGGTTTTGAAACATTTGGCAACAGTAAAAGGTTATGTATCCCTATTTTATATATCTATATACCTGGGATCATGTAAAAATGTCTCAGGGGAGAAGGGGTCATGAGTGGAAAAAGTTTAAGAAGCCCTGGTCTAGGTCACTGAATATTGGGTGCAGACATACAGTGGAGACAGAAGCCTAGGATCTGAGAGACAGAAGGAACTTAGAAGTTTCTTAATGTACACCACCTTCCAGTTCAGGAATTCTCCCTCCAACAATCCTAACATGTGGTCATCCAGTCTCTGCCTGAGATCCCATCAGTGATAGGTGCTTGCCATCTTTAAGAGGTAGCATACTCCAATTATGGACAAGCCTAATTGTTAAAATGTTCTTTGAACTAAAATTTGCCTACCTATCTCCCCTGCCCATTGATCCTAGCTCTGTAATCTGGAGCCCCATAGACTAACAAACTAAATCTAATTCCTCTTCCAAAAAACGAACCTTTAAATAGTTGAAGGGAGCACTTATATCCTCACTAAATCCTCTCCTCTCCAGGATATGCTTACATTTCTGGTAAGACAGAAATATGTTCAGAATTGTAAAAAAACCCAAAACTATTAACTATAACTAATCCGAACAAATATAACTGTGCTTATATGAAAAATTATAAGTTTAGAAAAATTATAATTGGGCCATTAGTCCCTTCGTGATCGACATTCAAATGTGAAAATATTTTACTGACTTGGGGGGACTAATCTAACTGGAGGACTAATCTGGTGACTTTTGACAGGCTGGCTATCTGACTGCTATTAATTTAATATGGGCCATTTAAAAATTTCTCCACACTGCTCCCAAATTGACAAGCAAAAGATTAAGAAGCCTTTTAATTAAATAATCAAAGCAGAATTTATTTATAAAAGTAAATGTAATCTCGTCTCTCTCTTTCCTCTGTTTGCCGCCGCCATCATGGACACTGGCCGCATGCAGCCCATCAAGCTGGCTCGGGTCACCAAAGTTCTGGGCCGGACCGGTTCTCAGGGCCAGTGCACCCAGGTGCGCGTGGAGTTCATGGAAGACATGAGCCGCTCTGTCATCTACAACGTGAAAGGCCCCGTGTGGGAGGGGGACGTGCTCACCCTGCTCAAGTCGGAAGAGAGGCCCGGAGGCTGCGGTGAAACCCGCAGGTGGAGGCCCCTAGGCTGCTGCTTGTGGAAGGACTGCTAAGAGATATGAAAAATAAAGAGTTTTGTCTAAAAAAAAAAAAGTAAATGTAAGCAATAAAGGTTAAGAAATGCAAATAATACAACCTTTCTCTGCTTTTAATATAATAAGGGCCTTTGCCGCCTCTTGCCTTAGGGTATGCTCCAGCTTTCTCCAACTTTCTCCTTTACTCCAACACCTCTTTCACTGCTCCATTCCATTCTTCTAACTCCAAGCCCCCTTCACTTTGTTGACCCCCCTGAAAAGCCCCTTAGTGTCCTCACCTAGAGATGGCATCTCTAGCATCTCTGTATCGTAGCCCTTCATTGCTTTCTCCAACCTCCTGTACCCTCTCCTATTCTCTTAATCTTCCAGCGTCTCCCAACCTCCGTAAATCTGACTCTTCTTTTTATTAATCCTTCTAGTCATCTGGTGTCCCCACTTCACTGTCTCTCTAGCTCTCTATATCTGCCCCTTCCATCTCTGTCAGCCCCCTTTTATTAACCTGCTCTCCCAGATGAAACCCAGGCTCGCTGCCCCCAGGGCCAGCTGAGCCCTGTGCTTTGCAAGCCCCAGCGTCCCTGTGTGTTTTCGTGGGCCTTTCTGCTGTGCGAAGGGGGCAAACGGGGTGCACTGTGCCACACCCATGGCTCGGGTTTTCATCTGCGAGGCAACTCCCTTTCCCCCCTTCCCAGCTGAAGTGGAGGGGGAGGGGAAGCTCAGCTTGTGGAGCCTGAGGCTAATTTTGCCCACAGAATAGACACACTTTGGTGGCCATTCTACTAAATCTTTGTTTCCAGGGCTTCCTTGCCCTTAGCTCATTGGTAGAGGTAATAGACATGGCCCAGGGCCATGCATAATGGACAACTTTTTGGTACCTGATTTTATATATGCGTGTATATATAATACATACACATGCTTATATATACACACATATAAGTGTATATGTGTACACACACATACATATATATATATACACACACACAAAATTTATTTACTACTCATGCATTTCCCCTTCCACAATAAGAACAGATATCAAAATATATATGATCATTTTGATTATACCAATTGCTGGATTAGAACTCAACAATGTCTTTAGCCTGTATTGCAATTAATGAGGATATAATGGTGGTCTGGCGGATTGTAGACCCTATCTTATTGTGAAATGGTATTTCCATGTGCATAATACTAGAGAGCTGCTTTTCTGAGGATTGTGATGATATGTGAAAGAAGTGCCTTAGAGAGATTGGAGCAAGTGTGGACATTTGGTAAATAGTTCCAGCTGGCTTACTGTGTGGTTGGCAGGAGCTTTTTTTTTTCCCACTTCTTTTACCTAAAACTGTTAACTGCATCCTCAAAAGGGCCTGAGTCAGCTCCAGCCGTCTCTTCATTTTACTTGTATCTAGGGAGAATAAAATGATTCCTTCACTTCATAGTGTCTGATAAGAGACTCTGCTATGAAAGAAAGGACTATGAGACTTTCTTTTCCTGAGGCCATAATACACTGAAGAAACAATCCTTCTCAGTGTATTTGCTCATTCTTTTCCCTTCTAGGTGCAGAAAGTAGAGTCTTCCATCTGAGTCAGGAGTGTGAGCTAAAGGAATCCAGGAATCCAGGCTGGGTTTCACAACATCAATGCCCAGAGGAGCAAGGAACAATCTTTAGGAGTGGCCTTAAGTATCTTCCCCAATGAAATGACTCACTTGGTAGTCATTCATCTAGATATGAACCAATTCCTATAGGACCAAAACCTATGTGGGAACTGAACCAAATTGTGAACCTATTTCTCCCTCTTCCCCAACCCCAACCAGAAACTGAACTAATATAGGGAGGATTATACTCTTAATGTATTGGGAGAAATTTTTGGGTTTTTTGTTCTTGCTTTTTCTGTTAAGTAACTATCCCTTTGTAAAAGCAACTCAGTGTTAAGTACTTAATTGAAACTGGGAGTCTGGTCACCAGTCCCTTAAAAATAGGGAAATAGCTAGTGGGGGCTTGAGCCAATGGCAGAAAAAAGAGAAACCCCCAACTCTCTCAAGGTACCTGAGAACTCTGAAGGAAAGATGTAGGTTTGCTTGGCTTTGAGAAAATGGGACTGGGGGATAGGTGCTAAATGATGAGTAATGCCTCCGGCATGAGAGGAGCTGGAGGAGAAAAAGAAAATGAAGAGAATAAAAAGGAAGGAGAGAGAGTAATAAATAATAGGAAAGAAAATTATAATACACAAAAGAAAAAGTTACTCTTGAGAGTAGTACACAGTAGACACAGCATCACAGACCACCTAAACTTGTCTTAGACTATGCAGGGTAAAAACCTGTGCCACAACTATTCCATCATCTTGTCACCTTCATACCCAGCTCAGTTAATTCTATGGCCTTTGAGTCCATAAGATAAATCAAACTCAACAAGTAAAAGTAGCCAGGAATGAGGCCTTTTTTCTCCAATTTCTCTTCAAGGCTGCATACAGTGTGTTCCAGTGCCCCCTTTGAAAATAGGTTTCAAATATTGTAAGACAGACTTTTGGAAATTAACCAGGGTTTTTGTTGTTGTTGTTGTTGTTGTTTTGTTTTGTTTTGTGGGGCAATGAGAGTTAAGTGACTTGCCTAGGGTCACACAGCTAGTACGTGTCAAGTGTCTGAGGCCGAATTTAAACTCAGGTTCTCTGGAATCTTGGGCCGGTGCTTTATCCACTGTGCCACCTTGTTACCCCAATTAACCAGTTTATATAAGTGTGAAAAGGTAGGATGGTGTAGTGGAGACAGACAGACAGACAGACAGAGACAGAGACAGAGACAGGGGAAGAGTGGGCTGGTCCAATAGAACTGGGTTTGTATCATTGTTAACCCACACTGATTGTGTAACTCAAGACAAATTGCTTAACCTCTCAGTGCCTCAAGCAACCCTCTTAGATAGGGATTTTTAACCTGGGATTCACAAATAGATTTCAGGGGATCCATGGACTTGGATGGGAAAAAACAAATCTTTCTTTTCCTTACACAACTAACTGAAATTTCATGTTTCTTCAATGAGTGAAATTCATTAGTCTGAGAAGTCTGTAGGCTTAACCAGATTGCTAAAGGGTCATATAACACTCAAAAGTATAAGAACTTTTGCTCAAGACTTCAAATTGCAGCTTTTCAGCTCCTGGGTCACAAGATAACCAAGAAGAGGAGGTACAATGGACACACTGAGAAGAGCCAAGGCCACATGTAGCCCATATGCTGCACCAACTGCCCTTGCTGCATGCCGGAGGACAAGACCATCAAGAAGTTCATCATCCTCAGCACTGTGGAAGCTGTATCATCGGGGACATCTCCAAGTCCTACATCTTAGACTCCTATGTATTGTCCAAACTGTATGTGAAACTACACACCTGTTGAAGGTTCTTGATCTACAGCAATGTCGGATCTCGTGAGGCAAGAATGGATAGGATAGGGGCGGCTAGGTGGCACAGTGGATAGAGCACCAGCCCTGGAGTCAGGAATACCTGAGTTCAAATCCGGCCTCAGACACTTGACACTAGCTGTGTGACCCTGGGCAAGTCACTTAACCCCAATTGCCTCACTTAAAAAAAAAAAGAATGGATAGGATACCCCAACCCTGCTAAAGACCTGCTGGTACTGCCCCCAGACCTTCTCCAAAGTTCATGTACAGAGCTATCTGTCTATCAAGATCCCTGAAACCCTCAGAGGAAAATAAAATGATTGGTCTACCTTAAAAAAATTAATACACTAAAACATTTCAAATTTCATAGAAGATGCTGATCAGCATGCATAGAGGAAGTTCTTCATCTAAAGCAAATCACAGAATTTTAAACGTATTTTTGTTGACATTGGATGTCATCTTTCCCAAGGATATTAAACATGATGCCTTGGCCTCTTAAATTTCTCTTCAGTATACTCTATCCCCCAGTCCTATTGTGTATCCCTTTGTTTCTTTGTTCAGATGAATATATTGATCAGATTAACAAGGTCTTTGTGAAAATGAGCAAAGATTTCGGTGGTAGATTACTGATAGTAATATAAGTTATTGAAAATAGATTAGGGATATAAATTAACAATAAACATGAAATTTGAGTTTGAGGTGCCTCATAAAGTATATCTCCCCCTCTGCCTCTAATTTATTTTTACAATGAGAAAATTGAGGCCCATAGTGTTCAAGTGACTTCCCCAAAATCACTTAGCAAGTTAGTGGTGGAGTTAGGACCAGAAGCCAAACCTTCTGACTCTTACTTTTGGCCCAGTTTCTTTCAGCAAGTTTTTTTTTATTTGTTGCTTCAATAAGGGCCTTGGTTCAAAAGCATTTTCCTGAGTCCCTTTTCCTAAGTTTCATTCTGCTCCTCCCTGAAATAGCAGATCTTAAAAAGTAACACTCCCTGCCCTCTAACCTGGTGGCACAACCTGTAATCCCTTCTACTTGGGAGTCTGAGGATAATGGATTGCTTGAATGTGGTGGTTTTAAACTGCAATGAGCTAAAATCAATCAGGGATCAGAAAGAAGTCCAGTATAATATGGTAGACTCCCAGGATGAGTGGGTACCTAGGAAGGAGTGATCCAGCTGAGGTTAGAATCAGAGCAGATCAAAGTTTCTGTGCCAGTGACCAGTGGGATCAGTCCATGGATGGATGGTCACTATACTTCCAGCCTGGGTATGATAGGGAGACTCACTCCCCTCACACCCACAAAGTGAAACAGATTGGAGTCATGTGATTCCTGACTTTGATGCCACTTCTAAAGTATTGCCATAGGTAGTTCTTATCATGAGTGACTTTTCCAGCAACTCTTCAAATACTCCTTATAACTCTTTAACCTTCTACCCTCAAATGTATTGAGCTGTCTATCTATTGGTATGTATATTCATTAGGATGGATATCTTGATGTTTAAGAAGTTTCTTATAATAGTTAAGATCGAAACAATAAACTGTGTTTCTAAATATACTTTATTGTTTTTTAAAATGTAATTTTAAAAAAGTTAGAAATACAGTCAGCAAAAATCATCTGGAAAAATAAATCTGCTCTTCAATTTAATTTCAAAAGAAAACATCTAAAGTTGTACCTCTGTGCCTTGATATAGGATGTACTGCCAAATTATGTTAGGGAAAGAGGCTGATAAATCAATCAAGACATTTTATCAAGTTCCAACTACATACAAAATAATTCTCAAGTTTTTAAGACAATATTTTTGGGAACAGAAAACTCTAACCACTTCTAATTCAGGGGGGAAGAAAGCACAAAATGTGGAGGTGAAGTTGAAGTCAGAAGAGATTGTATATATGCTCTCTATGTAAGAATAGAAGAGAACCAGTGTGACAGAGAGGTAGAGGGCAGAGCTTGGAAACAAAAATAACTGGGTTTAATTCCTGCCTTGGTCACATCTTAACCGTGTAACCCTGGACAGGTCACTTAACCTCTCAGACAAATTGTTAACTTACATCAATAGAATGATTTTCTCACATCAATGAAATCACAGTCCCCAAACCCCAAAGCACATGCAAGTGTTTCATTTGTGCACAGCCATCCTTATTTTTTTAATCTATTTGTTGGCAAAAGATCAAACACTAGCTAACGTCAGCATCTAAGCTAAACATGACTTAAGCCAAATGAGTAATTAATTGCAACAGGTAGAAATTACCTTTTGTTATCTGGTTACCAGTGGCATTTCTTTTTCTCAGTCTATAGCTATGACCTATGGGGATGGTTTGGTTTCTGAAGTTGTTAGTAAGCACAATATACAAATACTGAAGTTTTTATTAGGGTTTTCATAAAAGGCAAAAATGAAATTTTCCAAATTCTTTAGCAGCTTTCAGTAAACCAACCTTAAAACAGAGGGAACAAGACAACCTTTCTCCCCATCCTTTCCTTCCCTCCCCTCTCTCCCCTCCCCTCCAGCTATGGTTTATAGTTTCTGCCTTGGTTAAGGAGACAAAGAGAACTTTCTGGTTGAGAGAGTAATGCATAATTGAAGTGTGTATAAGAAGTTCCAGTTAAGAACTGGATATCTGGTTAAGAATCAGATAATGGAATAGGTGTAGGATAGTAGGTACTGAACGTCCTGGTAGCTTGATGATACTGTAGTTTGCAAAAGGAAAATAACAGTGTTGACCCAGGTGTGTTACAAAAAAAGAATAGGATTCTGAGAAATTTGGCATTAAAGGGACAGGAAAAGTCCTTTTGAGATAGATACCTCTTAGGAGGCTATCCTGAACTGAAAAGTCATTGGTTCATCCTTACATCTACCCTGATCGGCAATCTAAGACACATAGTGTATGACTGGTGATGACTGTTGTCTGCTGGAACTAAACTTTTTTCTAATTCTTGATTGTCCTGAAATAACTGACAATTTGCTGTTTGTTACCAAACTGGAATTGAAATCACAAAGCTCTATGGGCAAATTTTTTTAAGGCAGGTATTCATAGCTGTAAATAGGTAGGTTGCCAGATTAGAGAGACTCTTTCAAGTGTCTAATAAATGGAGTTTTGTTCTATCATAGCTAACCATGTTTGCTTTGTCTGTTCAGTCTTTAGATAATATGATCAGATCCACTTTCCTAGATATGATCCATTTCTGATTTTGGTGAATGTGCACACACACACACACACACACACACACACACACACACACACCACTAAACACTCTTCCTATAATTTTGACTGATACTTCTCAATTTTTAAAAAACAATTTGAGTTCCCTGACCTCTACCCTGTCTTAGATGAGGCTCATTCATTGCCCAGTCTTTTCAATCCTCCCCTTCATTTGTTCCCATTTTGCCAACTATAATGTCCATAATAAAATTATTGCTCCCCTGTCTCATTTTCAAATTTTCATTTCTTTATTCACCTCTCCATCCCCTATGTCTGCCTGGGTTCTTTAATGGCTAATCCAGGCAGTTGTATTACTAACTTGTGTCTTTCCATGTGAATTACATTAAAAAAAGCTGATCCTTAGGTCAAAGCTACCTGCTTTTATGTTTTTTAGTTGTTATGTACCCCTCAGAGGAGGACCAGTGAGAGTGTTCTTCTGCAAGCATACCAAACCTAGACTCTATGTTCACCTATGTCTGCTGTATCTAAATTGAGGTAGCAGTTAATCGGAACAGCACTGTTTTGGTTGTTGCTCTATCTCCAGAGATATTGTATTAAGATTGTACACTGTAAAAACTCTTATTTTTCTACCCCTTTTTAGGATTTACATTGAGCCAATAATTAGGCATTCACAATTGTTAAGCATTGCTTTCGATTTACCTTTAGTACATTTTGCTCAGTTTAGTATCAGTCAACCCAAAGCTTGATCATTCTTCTACAAATTTCTGAAATTTCTGTTATATCCTCAGGAATAATCTTTTGTCTTTGACTATTATACTCATTTAAACTAGTAAGTTAACTTGGGCATGAAACTCAATTTACTTTGATTTTCATTATGTGTATTCCTATTCTCTTCATTGTTCCTTATCTTATGTGAAAAAATCCCATGAAATTTAGATTGATGTCTTTGCTTTTCCTGGTCACTTTTTTTGTATCTTTTAAAATTAAATTAATTTTTTCTAAGAATGAAAAATCTTCCTTTTCTCCTTTATATTTGGCTCACATTGAAAAAGAAAGCCCTTATTACAAATACCAAATATTAAATCAAAACAGTTTCAGACATTGACTATATGATATATGTGTATATGTATAACATGCACATATCATATGTCTCATTCTGCACCTTGAGTTGAACACCTTTGTGTGTTCATGACACTTTTGTGTGTCTCTGCTCATCAGTTGATAAAAGTCTTGCCGAATTTCTATGAAACTGTCCCTTTTAAAATTTCTTATAGAATGATAGTATTCCATTATATCTATTTACCATAATTTGTTCATTTATCCCCCAGTCAATGGGCACCCCCTCAGTTTCCAGTTTTTGCCACCTCAAAAAGAGTTGCTATAAATATTTTATACATATTGGTCCTTTTCATTTTTTCTGTGATCTCTTTGGGGTATAGGTAGTGGTATACTGATTCAATGCTTATACACAGCTTAATACATTTTTATATAGTTCCAAATTGCTTTCCAGAATGGCTAGACCTATACATAGTTCCACCAAGAGTACATCAATGTGCCTATTTTCCCAAAGCCCCTCTAACATTTGACACTTTTAAAAAATCATCTTTGTCAATCTGATGTGTATGAGATAAAACCTCAGCAGTGCTTCAAATTGCTTTTCTCTCATTATTAATGATTTGGAGCATTTAAAAAATATATATGTTTACAGATATGCCAGGATTTCTTTCCTTTAGTACTGTCTGTTCATATCTTAGACCATTTACCAATAGATAATGAATCTTATTCTTATAAATTTGAATCAGGTCCTTTAATATCTTGGAAATGAGACCTTCATTCAGAGAAATTTGCTGAAAAAAAAATTTCCCCCACAGTTATTTCCTTTTTAATGTTAGCTATAGTGGATTCATTTGTGCAAAATCTTTTAAATTTTCTGTAATCAAAATTATCTATTTTATCTTCTGTGATCCTCTCTCTTATTTGGTTACAAACTCTTCCCCTGTTCAGAGATTTGATAGGTAGTTTCCCCATTGTTTCTCTGATTTATGATATGACCTTTTATATCTAGGACATGGCTCTACTTGGAACTTATCTTGGTGTAAGGTGTAATATGTTAGGTTAAATCTAATTTCTTCCATACTACTGTCCAAGTTTCCCAGCAGTTTTTTTTTTAATCAAATAGTGGGGAGCAACTAGGTGGCATAGTGGATAGTGCACTGGGCCTGGAGTCAGGAGGACCTGAGTTCAAATCCAGCCTCAGACACTTGACACTTACTAGCTGTGTGACCTTGGCCAAATCACTAAAAAAAAAAAATCAAATAGTAAGTCCTGATACCACTAGTTGGGGGGAGGGGGGCGCTTTGCATTTATTGATTACCAGGTTTATTTGCTTCTTTATGTTGTGTAGCTAATCTGTTCTGGTTGATCTTTATATTTCTAAACTGTACCAAATTGTTTTGAGAATTACTACTTGGTGACTTTGTTGTAGTGGGGAAGAGCTGGTCTGCACTGCTTCCTTCTACTCTACCATCTTGGCTGGTTCTCCTCTTGGTGATCTTTAAAGGCATAATTTTAGCATTGTAGATATATTATTTCATAGAAATATATCTGGGTGAATTGATTCTGGGGTTCATACCTATTGGTATCCTGTGGATTCTGTCCTTTTATTTGAATTACTCTTGGAATTTTTCTTTCATTAATTCCCAAAACACAATAGTCATACTAATTATTAGCTTTATATAGAGCTTTAAATTTTGCAAAGTGCTTTTAAAATAATTATCTCATTTTATCCTCACAACAACTCTGGAAGGTAGGTACAATTATTATCTCCATTTTATAGATGAGGAAAATGAAGCACCAAGAAATTAAGTGCCTGTTGTAGGTCACATATTTAGTGTCTGCAGCTGCATTTGAACTCAGCCCTTCATGATTACAGGTTCAGGGCTATTCACTGTGCTACCTTACTGTCCCTTATTTCTTTCTTCACAGTTTTCAGGGAATATATTTATTTTTAGTTTTTCTTTGTGAACTTTCATCACATTTGCTTACATAATATGACTGCTCTGGACCCACTTTCTGAGGGCCAGTTCTGGTATATTTCATCCCCCTCACTGTTTTACAATACTCGGTGGAGTATGGGGAGTCTCTTCTCTGTCATTGGTTTAAACCCCAGGTAATTGCATGTCCTTTATTTTAGGGGCTATGGCTGGCAACCCAGTTTTAATTAACCACATTATGTAAGATTGGCTTTTGCAAAGGGATATTTACTTCAAAGACATAGCAAGAATAAGTGTATAAAACTTTCTTCCCAACACCTCAGGGGTCTATTTCCCTCCCCGCCTCCACAGTCACCTCAGTCTCTAGAGAGGAGATGGGGATTAAGCTCACAATTTAGTTCAGTTCTTATATAACATTAGTCACACCAAGTTCCAGTCCAAAGTGCTGGCTTCTGTTTGGCTCTTGGCCCTGGACCTATTCTCCTTAGGGTATTGTTGCTGGGCTGGCTTCAACCTCTGGCCTGGATTCCTAGACTCCTGTATCCCCTTGGCTCAAGCTCCCAGACAGATTAGAGGCTCCAGTCCTGTACCTATAATGAAAAAGCACAAACAAAATGCCCCAAACCCTAGACATTTTTACTCAGGGCCACATGAAATAGTCATGCTACAGATATAAAATTTGGTCTTAAAAATAATCTCTCAATAGATGGAGCAAAGCAAAGCTTGTTATAATCTTGGGGAAAAAGAATCAGAGAATGGGAAGTGCAGACTCAAATAATGGGAGGGATAGTAAAAGCTCACAGATGTGTGAGAGACAAATGAATCTATGGAGATATTCACAAAATTAATCGATATAATCAAAGGCAAACTACTGAGCCTTAGCATGCTCCTTTAGGGTGTTCAGAGAATCAATAAAATATTAATGAATAATAGATTATCCAAAATAACACAAACAAATAAAACAAGCCTCTCGTTGTTTTACTTAAGGGCAGAATGGATTCCCTTAATTTTTTGTTGTTGTTGGTAAGACCTAATGTTACCAACAAAAGAAATAACAAGTGGCTATAGAAGCTCTACAAAAAATAAGACATGCCTAGGGTCCTCACTTCACAGTCCCCATTTCTGTGCTTTCAGTACACAAAGGAAATCATCCCATTTGTCAGGATCTTCTTTACAATCTATGAGCATAGAATGTAGACTCCTTGCCGGTAGGGATTATTTCATTATTTGAGTTTATATCTCCAGTACCCAGTAAAGTCCCTGGCACACAGTAGGTAATTAATAAATGCTTATTGAGTAGTCGATTAATGAAATGGTTAATACCCTTAGCTAAGAACAGGTGTAGTTAAGAACCATGAGGAAGATCTCTTGACTTTGGGAGAGATTAAACTTAGTTTCTTGGCCAGGGTTGGTGACTGCTTCCTATAATTCCTGTTTCTAAGGAGATTGATGCTGGTAAATGTCTACTAGCAGGATCTAGGTAGGAATAGATTCCCATAATGCTGAATATATAAATAAAATAAGTCCATAAGTATGATATTTTGGCCATTTAATAAAATCAATTTGTATATTTACATAAAACCCCATGGTTGGGGTGAGCTCTTTTGTCTTTCTTAGGTTTTTCCACTTTATAATTCTGGCAAATTAGGTACCCCATTAACAAAGTCTGATAAAAGGTGCTCCATTAGGTATCTTGGAATATAGATGTTTATAATTCCTACCCTAAAGTAGTTTATAATCTAATAAGAAATAGGCAGAAACAACTATAATACAAGATAGTATATCTCACTGCATGTCAGATTTCCCAAGCTCAAATAATCCACCAGCCTTAGCCTCTCTAGAAGCATAGACTACATATACTACCATACTATATTAAAGAGTCTTAAAGGGAGTAAAAAGAGACAAACAAGGAGCCTTGAAGTTCCTTTGAAGAAAAAGCCTTTTTTGGCCCATTATACTCAAGATTAAGCAGGCCCTGTCAACACTATAAAGTTACTGTGCTTAAGCCAAGTGCAGCAACCTCCGTTCTGCACCCCCACCCTCAGCAGACCAAAGAAAAGTTGAAACACCATAAGGGGGTGGGGGGTGGGGATAAAGAAACAACATGAGGAAATATCTTGGTTTAAGAGGTAAGAAAGTAAACCATAAAGAGGTAAACCACAATGAATAACCCCACAACATTTCTAGGTAAAGCCTTGGAAGAAAAAAAAATACCCAGGCCACAAAGACTGTAGGAATATCTGGAGGAAATTTAGAAAGACATACAAAATGGAAAAACTAGGGAGGAAAGAATGGAAAGGAAAATTAACACCATAAAAGAGACTTTGGAAAACCTCCTTCAAGAACTGAATGCTTGAAAATTAAATTGGGCCAGACAGAAAACAATTACTTAATAAAACAATTAGAAAAATCAAAACAAAACAGAAAAAAATGAAAAAGGAGAAAATCTAAGAAATATTATATAAAAACCAATTGACCTGTAAAATAGGAGAGACAATCTAAGATTGTCAGGCTGTTCAAGTATTATGATCAGAAAAAAAATCTATATATCATATTTCAGGAAATCATCAAAGAAATTGCCAAGCACTCTTAGACCCAGAGGATTAAGTATAAATAGAAAGATTTCACTGATCACCTCCAGAATGAAAACTCCAAAGATAAGTTCAATATTATGAATCCACAAAGATAGAAAAAACCTAAAAGTAACTGAATATTCCAGGAATGATCTTTGGATGGCCCCACTCTACTTTTCCTTAGAAGATGAGTACATCATTCACAGCATAAAATAAATCCTTTCCACAGCTAAGCACATACCTTTGTTCAATTGTCACCTTGAAAATAAGTCTCCCCTAATAAACTCTTTTTTTGTTTTTGTTTTTGTTTTTGTGGGGCAATGAGGGTTAAGTGGCTTGTCCAGGGTCACACAGCTAGTAAGTGTCAAGTGTCTGAGGTTGGATTTGAACTCAGGTCCTCCTGAATCCAGGGTCGGTGCTTTATCTACTGTGCCACCTACCTGCCCCTCCCCTAATAAACTCTTGAAGATGTTATTCTCCAAAACTAGGACCCAGAATTTTTTTTTGGGGGGGGGGGCAGGACAATGAGGGTTAAGTGACTTGCCCAAAGTCTGTGTGACTAGTAAGTTTCAAGTGTCTGAGGTCGGATTTGAACTCAGATCCTCCTAAATCCAGGGTTAGTGCTTTATCCACTGCACCACCCAGCTGCTCCCTAGGACTCAGAATTTGAGAAAGGTACTTGACTCATAGTATATCATTTTTATTTTTACCTTGAGCAACTATAGTGCATGTTTGCACCCAATATCTTACCCTGTTGGATTGTGCCAATGTGTGGTGTACATGAGGGAGGTGGGGTGGGAAGGAATGAAACAGTTTAAGTGATCATTCTTCTGATTTAGATATATGAATTAAATCTGGTACCAATATTGTGAGCCCCCAAAGGAGGGGCTATCAGGCTGCCTAAGGAGGGATGAACCCGCCAAGTTTGGAAATGGAGTAGGTCAAAGCTTCTGTGCCAGTGAGTAGTGAGTTTGGGCCCATGGGTAGCTATTTCATTTCTAGCCTGAGCAAGATAGGGAAACCCAGGCTAAAAACAAATTAACTAACAAGAAAGAAAGAAAGAAAGAAAGAAAGAAAGAAAGAAAGAAAGAAAGAAAGAAAGAAAGAAAGAAAGAAAGACAGAAAGAAAGAGAAAGGAAAGAAAGGAAGGAAGGAAGGAAGGAAGGAAGGAAGGAAGGAAGGAAGGAAGGAAGGAAGGAAGGAAGGAAGGAAGGAAGGAAGGAAGGAAGGAAGAAAGAAAACAAAACAAATTTCTCAAATATATTTACTTTCCTAGATTTCTTGAATTTCAAAGAGTCTACTAACTCTGGTCTTTTTACAAATTCAGAATATTTGAACTTAGAAAGTCAGCAAGAAAGGTCTACCAAACTAGGGTTAGAGTGGAGTGCAGTGTAGCACAGGCTATGTCAGCACAGGACAGGTCTTGTTAAACCAGCAACAGGCCTTAGAGGTGATTGAATTAGCAGAAAGTTCTAGAGCTCAAATATGGTAAAGAGGTCAATCAACTGGTTATAAGGAAATTACTTTGCTAACACTGGGGGCAAGGCCTTATTGTATTGCCCATACTCAGATTTGGGTTGCAGTCCTGGGTGGCAGTTCGAGGACAAGGAGGAACACTAGAACACTAGAAGTTACGGCAGAAGGGGAGTAGGGACCCTTGTCACAGTTCCAAGGCAGAGAATCATGCTTATGATTGTGCACAGACCAGGAGATTCGTAAACACACCTCTCCTTAGATCATACCACCTTAGAAGAACTAAAAATTTACAGATCCCTAGAACTAGCTCTGAAAAGAGCTGCACAAAAATCCCGACTCTTGGGGTAGTGCCTGCTCCACCTCGGGAACACAACCCAATTTTAACATAAAGTTCAAAGTCAAGAAGTAGGCTAGAAAAAAAAACGAGCAAATAATAACAATAAAAAAGATCCTGACCATAGAAAATTACTTGATGACGGGGAAGATTAAAACACAAACTCAGAAAAAAGACAATAAAGTAAAAATTGCTATATCCAAAACCTTGAAGAAAAATGTGAATGAGTCTTACACCCAAAAGGAATTCCTGGAAAAATCTCAAAAAGGATTTAAAAAATCAAATAAGAGAGGTAAAGGAAAAACCGGGGGGGGGGGGGATGATAGTGATGCAAGAAAACCATGAAAAAAAAGAGTCAATAGCTTGATAAAGGAGGCAAAAAAAAAAAATACTGGAGAAAATAACACCTTAAAAAACAGAATAGGCCAAATAATAAAAGAGGCACCAAAATCCAATGAAGAGAAAAATGCCTTAAAAAGCAGAATTGGCCAAATGAAAAAAGAAGTACAAAAAGCTCACTGAAGAAAATAATTCCTTAAAAATTAGAATTGAGCAAGTGGAAGCTAATGACTCCATAAAACATCAAGAAATAGTCAAATAAAATTTTAAAAAATGAAAAGCCAGAAGAAAATGAGAAACATCTCATTGGAAAAACAACTGACCTGGAAAATAGATCAAGGAGAGATAATATCAGAATTATTAAACTACCTGAAAACCATGATCAAAAAAAGAGCCTAGATTTTTTTCCCAGATCACTTGTTTTTGATAATACATACTTTATATGTTCTACTATTTGAGTCATTTGACTTTGTAGTAATATTTCTTGTTGTCTCATCAAATCATTTGATGTTTTATTGTTCCATTCTATTTTTCAGGGTTTCTTCTACTTGAATAATGTCTTTTACCTTCTCTACTAAAAGCTAATTATTCTCTTTCCAATTTTTCTCTTAAAGGGATCTAATTTGGGGAAGCTAGGTGGTGCAGTGGATAGAGCACCAGCCCTGGATTCAGGAGGACCTGAGTTCAAATCCAGCCTCAGACACTTAACAATTACTAGCTGTGTGGCCCTAGGCAAGTCACTTAACCCCAATTGCCTCACCAAAAAAAAAGGGGATCTAATTTTATTTTTTGTCTCTTTCTTAATTTCTTCTATCTACCCTCAGAGTGCTTATGGCCAAGCTATTCAATTTTCTGATGCTATAATGATACTTATTGTAAAATTTCTTTCATCTGCTTTTACATCTCTTGGTTCTCTCCCATCCTGTAATATTTCTTCATTTGATTATATTTATTATTCTGTCTACTCATGTCTTCAGCCATTCTTAGATTAGAATGTTGTGTCAAGGCTAACCTATACCCATCCCAAAATTCCTAGAAAAGGTATCTATGTTTGGCAGCCCACTACAGTATGGCTGCCAATCCCCTGCTCTGCTACTCTTATGGATCATGTGACTGAGTCCTGACTTAATTCTCTGCTTTCTTATGCATCCTTGTTATGTAACCTGGACCAGGCCGTGCCTTCTACTTCAATCTCTAGTGTTTGTCTTTGTTTCCTAACTTTTGGCCTTAGCCTCATCTCTGTCTTCTTCTCCTTGAACATTCATCTACCAGGATTTGACTTTATGGTGCTGACAGATCCCAAACAGGTAAGAAAGATTGTTCTTTCTTCAGGTATGCTAGTGAGCCCTGACAAGTGGGTACCTCAGACTTTTTCTTTGTCTCTGAGTACACTCACCTACCGGAAGTTAACTTTGTCCCCTTGGACAGGCTAAGATCAGGATGATTTCAGGTATTCTCTACTGGAGATTGTGCTGGTGTCTGATCTGCTGGAGGGCACTGAGGCATAGGCTGCCCACATATACTTCTGCAGCTCTTGCAGGCCAGGCCTGAGATCCTATTGTTTTCAGGCCTCATATTATCAAATGAGAAAAATGTAAAAAGTTCTTAGCACAGTTCCTGACATATGGTTGGTGCTATATGAATGCTTATTTCCTCCCTTCCCCTCTTTTGTGGGAGACTGTTCTGGCTTTATACGTCCCTCTGCCAATCCCCACCACAGGACAATCCAATGCTCTACAGGTAGATGGAAGAGCTTACTGGTGTTTCTCCTTGGATTTATTCATCTTTGTTTCACCTGGCATTTGTTTTACAACTTTACCACAGTTTTCTAAGGAGAGCTAAGCTTGGCTGAAACATTTCATGTTGCCATTTTTGCTAGAAGTGACAAAATATGTTCCATAGTTTTCAATTATGTTATTAGTTTTAGTTTTTCTTTTCCCATGATTTTGTATTCCTTTTAATCTAGCACAATTTCTCTGTATTAGACAAATTAATTCAATCCAAAAAAAAGCCATTGTTGTTTTTAACCTAATTCCATTTAGGTGCTCAGATAAGTGTAATTAGATCTACACATAATTCTTTAAATTTGTTAGACAACTGAATTATGTCAAATCATGGATTATTATTGGCTCTGGTGGATAAATGAAACCTTTCCCACTTAAAAACATATTGCTTTAAAAATATTTCCTCTTCTAGTAGAAATGGCTACTAAGATGAATTGTTAGGGCAGCTAGGTGGTATGGTGGATAAAACACAGGCCCTGGATTCAGGAGAACCTGAGTTCAAATCTGGTCTCAGACACTTGTCACTTACTAGCTGTGTGACCCCTGGGCAAGTCACTTAACCCTCATTGCCTCAGGAAAAAAGAAAAAAAAAGAAATGTAGAATTTGTAAAACAAAAAAAAATCAGCTGCTTTATAAATCAACAAAAAACATCTATATCATTTGCTACCAACTGCTCTATTTAGTTCTAATTCTATTATCATCTTTATCATGCCTTGCCCAGGATAAACTCATCTCCAGGTAAACTCATCATTAGGAAACTCATCATTGTGGAGATTGCTTCAGTTTTGCTACTCATACCTCAATCAGTACCCTCAGTTGCCTCTGTCACTCTGAGTACAGGACTGAAGGATAGAGGAAATAATTCCTTCTATAGCTTCTCATTAGAGAAGGTTCAAAATTCCAGCCAGCTCTTTATTTGTCACTAGATGCTCTATTTGGTTTCAACTCCACCATCATCTTCATTCTAGCTTCTTAAACTGTGGGTCACGACCCCATATGGGGTCATGTAACTGAATGTAAGGGTTGCAAAAAATTTGGCAACAGGAAAAGTTTAAGTATACCTATTTTATATACCTATATACCCAGGATCATGTAAAAATTTATTGGGCGAAAAGGGGTTGTGAATAGAAAAAATTTAAGAAGCTTTGATCTTCATTATGCTCCCGAGTTGGGTACCCTTTGGCACTCCCACCCTACTTTGTATTTTCCTTACATGTATTCCCTTTCCTATTAGATTGGGTGCAGCAAGGTGGCACGGTGGATAAAGCACTGGCCCTGAAGTTGGGAGGATCTGAGTTCAAATCTGACCTCAGACACTTACTAGCTGTGTGACCCTGGGCAAGTCACTTAACCCCAATTGCCTTAAAAATCCAGATTCATATCCAGTCTTCCTGATAATATATCTTGCCACTGGACCCAGATGGCTCTGGAGAAGAGAGTGAGGCTGGTGACTTTGCACAGCCCTTCCTCACTTAAATCCAATTCATTAAAAGTCATGATATCTGTCATAGTTCTCTTCAACAATGAAGGACAAACAACAAGAAGATTATAAGCTCCTTGAGGACAGGAACTATCTTTTTTCTTTTTCTTATTGGTTTCTTCAGTGCTTAGCACAGTGCCTGGTACATAGTAGGGGCTTAATAAATGTTTAACATATCACTATAGCAAATGTTTGTCATATAATAAATGCTTAATAAATACAATAATAAATGTTTATCATATCATCTCTATATCCCATAAGAGGTAAATGAAATCAGCACCAGGTATAAGGAAACTCCTGCATCTCCCAGTCTCTGTAAGAACAAGAGTATTAGAATAAGACTCATGACATTCGTTCAAATTTCTTAATTCCTAATTTAGCAATCTGCAGTAAAATGGAGATTCCCAGTATAAATTGCAAATTCTTATGAGTAATATATTTTCTTCTTTTGTAGAATCATTAAATCTCTCTTCCCCACAAATCTTGAGAAATGATAGACTTTTTCTAATTAAATTTTGTTCCTATTCTAATTTGCTGTTGCCAAGGCCTGTTGATTTCTCCTTTGCAACATCGCTTGATTATGACCCTTCTCTTCTCTGACACTGCCACCACTCTAGTGCAGGCCCTGATCATCTCATGAATTGATTATTGCAATAGTGCGCTGGTTTGTCTGCAAGCTTCAAGTCCCTCCCCATTCTAATTCATCCTCCATTCAATGGATTTTCCTCAAATGAAGGTTAGATTATGTCACCTCCCTACTCAACAAACTCCTGTGACTCCCCATTGTAAAGAATACAAAGAAGTTAAATAAAATTAGTTGAGGGGGCAGGGCAGTAGCAGTTGGAGGTTAGGGATCAGGAAAGATTTCATGTATAAGATATTACTTAAGCTACATCTTAAAAAAAAGTGTGGGACAACTAGGTGGCACAGTTGATAAAACACCAGCCCTGGATTCAGGAGGACCCGTATTCAAACCCAGCCTCAGGCACTTGACACTTACTAGCTATGTGACCCTGGGCAAGTCACTTAACCCTCATTGCCCTGCAAAAGAAAAAGAAAGAAAGGAGCTCCGTGAAGTATAGGTAAAGTGGGAATACCTTCAAAGCATGGGGGGACAATCAGTGCAAAGGCATGGGGATAGGAGATGTAGCATCATGTGTAAGGAACAGAGAGAAGGCCAATATGGCTGGATTACAGAGTGTAGGAAGGGGAGTAATGTAGAATGGGTCAGAAAAGGTAGGTTGGAGTCAGGTTTTGAAGGGCTTTAACAGCTAAACAGAGCGGGCAAATAGGTGGTGCAGTGGCTAAAGCACGGGCCCTGGATTCAGGAGGTTCTGAGTTCAAATATGACTTCAGACACTTGATACTTCCTAGCTGTGTGACTTTGGGCAAGTCACTTAACCCTCATTGCCCCACAAACAAACAAACAAACAAACAAAAGCTAAACAGAGGAATTCACGTTTTATTCTAGAAGCAAGAGGAAGACACTGAAGTTTAATGAATGGAGGAGTCACATGGACAGATCTGTGCCTAAGGAAAATCACTTTAGTAGTTGTATATGGAATGGACAAGAGACTTGAGGCAGGAAGACCAACTGCAATAATCTAAGTGAAAGTCAATGAGGGCCTGAACCAAGAAGGTAGTGGTGTGAGTGGAAAGAAGGAATCAATTGCCAGAGAAGTTCTAGAGGTGGAAATGATAAGATTTGGCAACTGATGGGGATATTTGAGATGCTACATTAGTGATCTTCAACCTTTTTTTCTTTTGGGGAAGGAGGTAGAAGGAGACTAACCTAGAAAAGCATTTTGAATCAAGTCAATAAAAGCATATTAAGCAATTAATTAGTAAGTGCAGAGCATCATGCTAGATCCTGGGAGTGCTGCAAAGAGAAGTAGGTTCCAGTCCCTATCCTTACAGAGTTTACATTCTGGGAAGGTGGAATTTATCTCACCAGGTGCAGAATAAAGCAGAAGAGCCAAATGCCTCTCTTCTTTAGCCTTCTGTTTGAATGGCAGAGGTTCCCAGGATTTAAAAATAAATAAGAACAGCACCAGATGAATACCAACTGTCAAAAAACAGTTGAAGAGCACTGTATTAGCATTGGTTTGCATTGTCTTGTGGCACTCTTCCTCCCTGCTCAAATATTCCATGATTATACTGGTGGGCAACTTCCAAAGCAGGCTGAGCAAAGGATCACAATATTAGTTCATAAAGCAGAGTTTCTAGTACAGCAGTTTAACCTTCCCAACCTCATTAGAAAAATAGACTATGTCTGCATCAATTTAGGCAATTGTCTAATTAGCTCCTGGGGTTGGGAAGGGAGATACTACACAGAGTATTCTAAAAAGAAGGCAGAATTTTGAGTCAGAGAATCTGGATTAAAAATCTGACCATCGCTTACTATCTATTTGCTCCTGGACAAGTCACTTAACTTTCCTAAGGCTCAGGTTCCTTGATTCTAAAATGAGGGTGTTCAATAAGGTGATCATAAGTCACTCCCAACTCCAAAACTATGATTCTATGAAATATAAGTATAGCAGTATTTCTTTTTTTTTTTTTGCAAGGCAATGGGGGTTAAGTGACTTGCCCAGGGTCACACAGCTAGTAAGTGTCAAGTGTCTGAGGTCAGATTTGAACTCAGGTACTCCTGAATCCAGGGCCAGTGCTTTATCCACTGCGCCACCTAGCTGCCCCCTATAGTAGTATTTCTTTTCACAGGGATACAAAATTATTGTTATGTGTGCCAAGAAATATTCATCAAATTAAGTACCTAAATCCACATGTAGTTAAACATTTGTTCATAACAAACTCTTCAGGATATATGTTATTGTGTTTTGTATTAGACTAGCCTATTAGGAATCACATTATTGGTCTGTAGAAGTTGGAGATGGAGCAGAGGTGATTCCCATCCTCTCTCTAGTGAAGTCTAAACTAAAAATAAATGTTTTAAATCTGGAAGGGAAAGGATGAAGGTGTCACACACATTCCATTCCCCTCTTTTCCTTCCTTCTAGGTGTTTGTCTGTGAAGATACATGGTGCACTGCTAGATGACTTAGGAAAGAGAGTTTGACCACCTTGCTCCTATTGCTCTCGGTCCTCTCTGTGAGCACAAGTTCCTGGTTGGATGGTAACTAAATCTACATACTTGCCTCCATGGTCAGTCATTCTAATGTTTCCATTATGAATGCCTTAGACCTCCTTACTCCTTAACTTTTCACAGTGCCATTCCCCAGACCTGGATCTTTGCCACTGCCTGTTTTCTCAGCTCATGCTCTCAGGCCAAAGAACCTTGTCTGGGAAAAGTAACAAATAGCCCACTTTGAATTTTATAGTTTCTATCTTTAACTGGGTTCTCAATGCTACTTGGAAATCTCTTAGTTCACCACTAGCATAGTCTCTATAAATCATATTCCAAAAACATTTCATCTCCCCCCAAGACCCTAATCCCACCCACTCACCAATTCTCCATTAGCAGATAATCATGCTTCCTCCCTTGCTGAGAAGATTGAGACCATCTGGCATGAGCCCCTTCAATTTGCCTCCTTCTCACTTCCAAATTTTGTTTCTGTTTTTTCTCTCCAATTTCAGAAAAAGAGAGACTCTCCCTTCTTCTTACAGGGTTCTACCTGTGTTTTTTTTTTAATTCTTTCTGTTTCTGTTCCTCTGGAAATTAATTTCTTTAATTATCCTCTATTTGTATCATCTTTAACATCTCTCCAATTAGTTCTTCCCTTTTGCCTTCAAATTTTAAACCACTAAGGAATCCTGAGATCAACATGAACCAATCGGGGCCTATAATAGCCACAACAGGATACAGATCTAACTCCTTTTTTGCAGATTGTGCAGAGAAAAGAAGACAGAAACAGGTCTCAGGGCATCATCTTTATGGAGCCACCAGGAGAAAGAGACAGAATCCAGGACAGAGGAAAGGGCCTAGTCCAAGCTACTCCTTCCAGAATTTCAGTGGCAGCAGAATCCAGACCACAGAGGGGATAGAACAAATAAGGACTATTGACCTCATCCAATAGTATTGGAGTGAGTAGATCCTGAACATGGAACAAAGTGTCAATCCAGGAAATGAGGCTGGAGATGTGATTAAACATAAGAAAATACAAAACACATAAAAGAAATACTATGGGTTAACAGAAGCCCAAGAGTTGAAACTAGAATAAGACTGTAACCCCACAAGAAGTACAAACAGAGCTGCAGAAAAATAACGACTTGACCACAAAAGTACCTGAAAGAGAAAAAGAAAGGGATAAAAATAACATTAAAATGAAACTAGAGGTTTTAAGTAAAAAACCAAACAAAACAGGGCAACTAGGTGGTGCAGTGGATAAAGCACCGGCCCTGAATTCAGGAGGACCTGAGTTTGAGTCCAGCCTCAGACACTTGGTGCTTACTAGCTGTGTGACCCTGGGCAAGTCACTTAACCCTCATTGCCCCACAAAACAAACAAACAAACAAACAAAAAACAAAAACAAGGTGAACAAATAGTTTAGAATGGAAAGTAGAAAACATTACCTTAGTAGTAGACCACTTGAAAAAGAGAATGAGGCAAGCATAACTCAATATAATCATAAAACAAGAAACAATAGAACAGAGTCAAAAGACTGAATTAGAAAAAGCATGTGTGGTTTCTACTATTAAAAAAGGCTAAGGGACAGCTAGGTGGCACAGTGGATAAAGCACCAGCTCTGAATTCAGGAGGACCTAAGTTCAAATCTGACCTGAGACACTTAACACTTACTAGCTGTGTGACCCTGAGCAAGTCACTTAACCCTCATTGCCCTGCCCCCCCCCAAAAAAAGCTGAGTTGGACAAAAGGATAAGGAGAAATAATCTAAGAATCATCAGTCCCCATGAAAATATAACTGAGAAACAAAAACCAAAAAACATGGGTACTATATTAAAGGAGAAGTAAAGAAATCTGGCCAGATCAATTAGAACAGGAGAGAAAAGTGAAAAAAGAAAAAAAATCCACTGACCACCTTTATGAAAGAAATCGCAAATTAAAAAATCACAAACATAAATGTAGTGCCTAAAAATTCAGGGCTTCCATCTCAAAGAAAGAATACTATAAACAGTAAGAAAGAAATCAAGGACCAACAAGTCACAGGCAGGACTATGATGCAACCAAAGAAAATCTTGGAATATGAGATTCTGAAGGTCAACACAAAAGGGCCTAAAACAAGAATAATGTTCCTTATGCCTCAATTATTTCAAAAAAGCAGGGTAAAAATGATTTCAGATAAAACAAGAGTAAAAATAGACTTGTTCAGAAAAAA
Organism: Dromiciops gliroides; assembly: GCF_019393635.1. Lineage (NCBI taxonomy): Eukaryota > Metazoa > Chordata > Mammalia > Microbiotheria > Microbiotheriidae > Dromiciops > Dromiciops gliroides. Next base: position 269,008,768 of record NC_057863.1, on the reverse strand, counting down.
TAATGGGGGGGGCAGGCAGCCATGTGGCACAGTGGAAAGAGACCCTGGTTTCAGGAGGACCTGAGTTCAAATCAGGCCTCAGACCCTTGACACTTACTAGCTGTGTGACCCTGGGCAAGTCACTTAACCCTTATTACCATGCAAAAAAAAAATCAGGGAGGTAATATTAGGCTAAAATATGTCAAAGATAAAATAATATCAAGCCTGTATTATATATATATATATATATATATATATATATATATATATATATATATATATATTGCGGAATGGAAGAATGCCTAAATACTTAAAGAGTTAATTGAATTGAGCAAAAGCTATTATGTTGGGGACAGCAGTATTTCCCTTTCAGACCTGGAAAGACCTAGCAAAAAAGATAAACAAGAATGAAATGAAATACTTTAATGGAATTTTGAAAGAGTTAGTTATGACAAATCTCTGGCAATTACTAAATAGTAACCCAAAGTTTAATTGGTTAGACAAAATCAGTCAGACTCAGTCAAGAAAAGAGGCAATAAGAATGAGAAGGAAAGGACAGATACAAGACAAATTTGGGAGATGATACTTCCAAGTCAACTCAACAAACTTTTATTCAAGTCAGGAAAATGATTACAATGCATGGAAGAGATTATGACAGTCTGAAAGATTCAAGGAGGTAGAGAGTTATTCAGAAATGGGATGGACTAAATGAATTTTATAATTTCTACAACTCTGAAATTTCATTCTATGATTTCTAACTATAGGGATCAGGGAAGACTATATGGAAGGGATGACATCTGAGCTGGGATTTGAAGGAAAAAAGGCATTGAATGCCATAAGGCAAGCCCTTTCCAGGAAAGAAGCATACATGGAAACAAGACAGGGCTAAAAAGTAGCAAATTATCAAACTTTTAAATCAGAGGTCCTGAGTTCAAATCCTTGTTTTGCTACTGTGACTTTGAGCAGCTCAACTTAACCTTTGTAAGCCTCAGTTTTTTCATCTGTAAAATGAGAGGGTTTGACTAGCTGAATTCCACCTCTCCCTAAACACACGCATATATTTCTTTCATGTCTAAATCTATGATCCTCGAAAAGAAAGATTGAAAAGTAACCTAAAGTCAGATTGTGAAAGGCCTTGATTGCCATGCTAAAAAATTCATATTTTATTTGGTAGGTCCTGAGGGGTTTTGAGCAGGGGAATGACACAAGCAGATCTATACATTAGGAAAATTCCTTTGACAGCTGGGATTGATCAAAAAGAGGAGAAAATGTAGGCAAAAAGAGACCAGTTTAGAAGCTACCGCAATCATCCAGGCAAGAGTTGATGAAGACTTTTTTCAGTCCTTGTCCTTCTTCTTTGTTCTACTGCATTCAACCCTATTGACCTCCTGGACACTCTCCTCTCTGGGCTTTTGTGACATGCTCTCCTGGTTTTTCTTCTGTCTAATTATTCCTTCTCAATCTCCTTTGCAGTTTTCATCATACATTTTATCTAATTATGGCTGTTTCCCAAGGTTCTGTCCTGGGCTCTCTTCTTTCCCTATATTTTCTCCCAGTGATTTCATCAACCCTCATGGGTTTATCGTCTTCATACAGATGGGTCACAGATGTGTACATCCCTCTCTTTCTCTCCCTTGGGCTTTGGTTCCACACTACTAATTACCCACTAGACATTTTAAATTTAATGTCCCAGAGATAGCTCAGACTCTACATGTCCTAAACAGAAGCTAATTATCCCTCCACCCAAATCCATCTTTCTTCCAAACTTTCCTACTTATGTCAAAGACACTAACATTCCTCCAATCTCTATGCTTTATATCTTTGTGTTAACCTTCACTCCCCACTCTCTCTCATTGTGTGTATCTAATCATTGGTCAATTCAGGATGTTTCTACCACCTCAAAATCTCTTACCTTTGGGGCAGCTAGGTGGCACAGTGGATAAAGCACCGGCCCTGGATTCAGGAGTACCTGAGTTCAAATCCGGCCTCAAACACTTAACACTTACTAGCTGTGTGACCATGGGCAAGTCACTTAACCCCAATTGCCTCACCAAAACAAACAAACAAACAAATCTCTTACCTTCAATCCCTTCTATTTATTCTCACAGACACCATTTTAGTTCATGCCCTTATTATCTGCCACCTAAATTGTTGCAACAACTTCTTAATTTGCCTCCTTGCCTCATGTGTCTCCACTTGAGTTCATCCTTCAAACAGCTGCCCAAGTAACTTTCCTTAGGCACATGTCTGACCATCTGACCATGTCATTCCCCTACTTAACTCCAGTGACTCTTAATATAAACTATAGTCTCTGTTAAGCTTGAAAAGCCCTTCACAGTTTGACCTCAGCCTATCTTTCTAGATAGATTATAAATTAGCCTTCCAAACTTGCTCTATGATCCAGCCAAAGTGTCATCTCTGTTCCTTAACCATAACACTCCATTTCCCATCTCTGTGGCTTTGTACAGGCTACCCTTAATGCCTCGAATGCATGTCCTCTTCACTCCTGCTTCAGAATACCTCTCTTCCTTCAAGACTCAGTTCAAGCTGATTAACTGAGGATGTTGGCAGTGAACGTGGAAAGGAGGAAAGGGGTGTGAGAAATAGTTGAGGTAAAATTGACAGCATTTGGAAAGTGTTAGTTATGGGAAATGAAGGGGAGAAAAAACACCAGAATGACTCTAAATTTTTGAGCCTCGGTGATTGGGAGTAATGGTGGTAACAAGCAAGGAAACTAGGAAGAGGAAATGTTTTGGAGAGGAGATACTTCTGATTTTGGATCTGGAGTATTGGCAGATAGACAATAGCTATTAATACACTGCACTATACTACAATACACATCCACTGTGTGCAGAGTATCTCCCAACCACATCACACAATGTCAAAATCATATGATATTGCTTGAAAGATGTAACAATAGAGATAACTTTGTTTCATCTGAACTATTAACATCAAACTGGGCTTAAAATGGACATGCCAGAGGTGTTCAGCACTATTATGGAGAACATCTTTTGTGAACCACCAATGAAAATCAGAACCTCTAGAGATGGTTACTTCAGTGGAATATTGCTATAACAAAGCATATTCATGGAGTCATCTCATTCAAGTACTCCTATTTATGGATAATATTGTGCTGGTTACATCAAGCTCCTGGACATTGCACGGATGCCTAAATGAAATCCATAATATTCAAGAGTTCATCCTAAATCAGTTGGACCCAGGGCTAAAGAAGAGAAAGAAAATAGACTGGGCTGACTAGGGAAATGTTTTGTTTTAGTGACTCCAAATTTCTCCCTGAAACAAAGGCCTATCTTTTTCTTTTCTTTTCTTTCCTTTTCTTTCCTTTTCTTTCCTTCCTTCCTTCCTTCTTTCTTTCCTTTCCTTTCCTTTTCTTTTTTGCAGGGCAATAAGGGTTAAGTGACTTGCTTAGGCTCACACAGCTTAGTAAACATCAAGTGTCTGAGGCCACATTTGAACTCAGGTCCTCCTGAATTCAGGGCCATTGTTTTATCCACTGTGCCACCTAGCTGCCCCCTACAAAGGCCTATCTTTTTTTTGTGTGTGTAGGGGGGGGGGTCATGGGGGTTAAGTGACTTGCCCAGGGTCACACAGCTAGTAAGTGTAATGTGTCTAAGGCTGGATTTGAACTCAGGTACTCCTGAATCCAGGGCCGGTGCTTTATCCACTGTGCCACCTAGCTGCCCCGGCCTATCTTTTTAACATGACAATTTACAGTTGTAGATAATCCAAAGGACAATGAAAAATCACATGGTGGCCATGAGTAGATTGAGATGTATTCATGAAGGGAGGCAGCAGAAAAGATATCAACAGAAAAAAAACTATGATTTGAAAAGAAAATAGGATAGACAGCTTTTGTGTTTCCTTAGCATCCCTATAACATCCAGAGATACAGAGACAAGTCCTCAGCATGTTGAAGGGGTTATTGTTGGAGTATTTATGGCAAGATATAGACAAGAGGATAAGATGCCATGGATTAATCCATAATCAGTTAACAAGTATTTGCTAAGTTCCTAGGCACTGTGCCAGCTTTGGGGGCTACAAAGAAAAAAGTTGCACAGTCTCTGCCTTCAAGATGTTTGCATATTCATATATAAGTAGATACAAAATACAAACAAAATAAATACAATTAGACACTAGCAGTTGTGAGGATCAGGAAAGGTCTCATGAAGAAAGTTATGCTTAAGCGGAGCTTTGAAAAGCAGGGGTTCCAAGAGGTAGAGACAAGGAGGGAATGTATCCCAGTCACCAATGGATAGCCAGCCTCTATCATAGGCATGGGGACAGGAGATAGAGTACAAAGGTTAAGGAAAAGCAAAAAGGCCAGTCTGATGGGACCATAAAATGAGTGAATGGCAGAAATATATAATAAAGTTGGAAAGGCATATTGGAGCCACATAGTGAAGGGCTTTAAAAACATCAAAGAGAAGCATTTGTATTTCATCAGAGAGGCAATAAAGAGCCATTGGAGTTTATTAGGTCATGGAGAGGCAGACATGACTGAAACTACTAAACAATAATAGAGGCAGCTAGGTGACACAGAAGATAGATTTCTAGGCCTGAAGTAAGTAAAGCCTGGGTTCAAATTTGGCCTTAGACATTCACTAGCTGATTTATCTTGTTTGCCTCAGTTTCCTTGTAATTTAGGGAAATCACTGGCAGCTGGATGGAGGATGGATTAGAGAAGGGAAACTCAGAAGAGGAAAATCATTTAGGGAGCTAAAGAAATTATTCAAGTAAGAGGTGATGAGTGCCCAAACTGAGGGGGATAGTTATATGAGTAAATAAAAAGGAAAAAATGGGAGAAATAGTGTGGAGGTAGAATCAACAATATTTGGCCATTGGTTGGGTATGGGGAGTAAGGGATAGTGAGCACTTGAAGATGATGCTGAGATTATGAGCATAAGAGACTGGAAGAATATTCGTGTCTTCAATGGAAATGGGAAGTTTGGAAGGGGAGTGAATTCTGTTTTGAACATGTTGAGTTTGAAATACCATGGGGAAATCTAGTTTGAAATGCCTAACAGATATGGAATGTGGGGTGGGTACTCAGCAGAGAGCCATCAGTTAGATTTGTTGATCTTTGAATCATCTGTAAAGAGATGATAGTTGAACATCATGAAAGATGTAGGGTCTATAACAGTTGGAGGGAATACCCACATCAATGATATCCCAAATCCACTGAGGTATCAAAGCATGAAGACCTCTTTATGAGGTGCTGGGAGATACAAAGGTTGTATAAGACATTATCTCTTCTTTCAAGGAGCCTACAATCTACTAAGGGGATAAGATACCAATATAGATAACGATAATAGAGGCAGATTTTTTTTGGGGGGGGGAGGAGGTTGGGGGCAGCTAAATGGCACAGTAGAGTACTAGACCTGAAGTCAAGAAGACTCATCTTCCTGTGTTCAAATATGGCCCCAGACACTTACTAGCTGGGTGACCCTAGGTAAGTCACTTAACCCTATTTGCCTCATTTTCTTCATCTGTAAAATGAGCTGAAGGAAATGGCAAACCAGTTCAGTATCTTTACCAAGAAAACCCCCAATGGGATCATGAAGAGGCAGACATGACTGAAACTACTAAACAATAATAGAGACAGCTAGGTGACACAGAAGATAGATTTCTAGGCCTGAAGTAAGTAAAGCCTGGGTTCAAATTTGGCCCAGACATTCACTAGCTGATTTATCTTGTTTGCCTCAGTTTCCTTGACTGCAAAAATGGGGATAATAATAGCATGCACCTCCCAGAATTGTTGTAAGAATGAAGGAACATAATATTTGTAACAAGTAGGGGCAGCTAGGTGGCATAGTGGATAAAGCACCCGCCCTGGATTCAGGAGGACCTGAGTTCAAATCCAGCCTCAGACACTTGACACTTACTAGCTGTGTGAGCCTGGGCAAGTCACTTAACCCTCATTGTCCCACCAAAAAAAAAAAATTGTAACAAGCACACACTGCCTGAAACATGGTGTGTTTTTTAAATTTAAGCTATTACTGTGTTTAGAAAATTAGGCTAAAACTTTGTTTTATAATATTAATTGCTATCACATCAGTTTTGTCAGTAAGCATTTATTATTGATTATTATTATATATACCAGCAAAGAATCGACCGTGTGGCAGTTAGCAAGAACAGGAAAAAAGCCCTGGAAGACCCATGCTGTCTTGAGACAGCATGTGGTCTCAAGGAAAGTTCAGAAGACCTACAAAACCTACACTGTCCTAAGAGGGAGAGTGGACCAAGAGAGAAAAGCACCGAGAGAGAGAGAGAGAGAGAGAGAGAGCGAGAGACAGACAGAGAGAGAGAGAGCGAGCGAGCGAGAGAGAGAGAGAGCGAGCGAGAGACAGACAGAGAGAGAGAGAGCGAGCGAGAGAGAGAGAGAGAGAGAGAGAGAGCGAGCGAGAGAGAGAGAGCGAGCGAGCGAGAGAGAGAGACAGACAGACAGAGAGAGAGAGCGAGCGAGCGAGCGAGCGAGAGAGGGAGAGAGAGAGAGAGAGAGAGAGACAGACAGACAGAGAGAGAGAGAGAGAGAGCTCTGGCCTCTTCCAATCCTCTTTTGATAGAGGTGGGTCATTATACATGGATCAAAGCTAATTGGCTAGCATCATTTAATTCCATTGGTTGACATGACTTGAGAGTGGTCTAAATTAAAATGAACTCTACAGATAACATCAGGGAGAAGATCCTCATTCAAGTTGTCTAAGATAAAGCCCACTATCTAGGTGTGGTACTTCACTGTGCTAGACAAAAGTGCCTATCTCCCTTTCTTTTGTTCCCTTGGGTTTCTTCCAGACAAGGAGAACTGGACTTTCTGGAGTGAGAGAAAGCACTGAGAAGCTGATATCTGAGTCCTCTTAAGAAATCCATTAGTTACAATTATTTTCTCACAGTAGGCACTTAAATGCTTGTTTCCTTTCAATAATACATACTATTACATGATAAGCACATTGGAGAGTTACTCTCAAAAAAGTGCTGTGTGTTTCCTGTCTTGGGGAGAGGGGAAGAAAAGGACACATCATTACTAGCTTGATGGAAATGCTACAAAAAAGGGATCAGAAAAGGCTTGAACCTTGAATAGGTGCTTCATATCACCAGCAAGCTTTATCAGTTCTCTATGGGGAACAAAGGCAAAGTCACCCTTCAAAATTGATTTCCATCATCTGCAGACAGACTGGTCTGCTTGTAGAGGAAGGGGACAAGGGCACCAGCTGCCTGCATTTCTTCTCATGTGGTGAGGAATCAGAATGACTGCTCATCATCCTCTCTTCTAGCTTCTCTCTCCCAGAAATTCATGGTCTAGACATCACCAACCATAGCGCTCTGGCACTGAGCCTACTTGAGTCTCTTGTCTCCATAGCAGCATTTTTCAGGCAGGGAGCCCAAGAAACCAGGGCTACATTTGTATCTGTCCATGGGCACCTGGTTCTCATAACTGGGATCAGAGCAGCCCAATTTCTGGTTTGGCCATAAACACCTCCTCATGTGCTTGAAACCACTAAGCAACTTTCTATTGTCTGCCTGAGTATCTTTGAGGAAGCTGCCAGACTCAGTTAAGCATTTTCTATTTGATTGATGGTACTAAAAGCTCTTTAGTCCTGGAAGGTAAACATCTCTCCCGGTTTTGTTTCCCTTTAGTTTAGAATAACATACCTGCCAATAGGCCATTTGTTGGTCTTGTGAGGTTGGCTTTTTTAGGAGTATAGACCAGCTTTGAAATTACTAATGTGCCCAGGTGCCTGAGGCCAGATGGTCATGGAAAGTGGACTAAAACTCAAAAAAGTTGATTAAATTTTTCTCATTCTCAATATACTCAACTGATATCACCAGGAAAAAAAGGGTAGGCTGCAAAAAGATTTATTTTAGTGGCCTAGCATGTACTTTGTACTCATCTCAAGGCTACAACAGTCACCACTTCATACCATTTCCTATTTCACTATAGGATCTCAGGAGTTATGTCTCTGTGGATTTTGCTCCAATTTCTGCAGCTGTGAGGAAGACTTGGCCCTAGCCTCAGTCTGGTGTCCCATTTTTCTGCTGCTTCAGTGGAACGTTTCTGAAATAAAACATATTCAAAGAGTCATGTGCCAAGTTGGGTATTAAGTATGCAGATTCTGATTGTTTCATTGTTGTTCAGGATTAGCAGAAACATCCAGTCTGGTGAAATAAGTGTTTCAACCACTTCACCAATTATCTTTTATCAGTGAAATGCTCCCACTCGTTGACTGAAGACTTTTTATTCTGAAGAGTCCCAGAATTATTAATATTGTTCTTCATTTTGAAACACTGGTGTCTCAGGAAAGACTTTTCAATGGGCTTTGGTTCCCATTTACTTGGACATTAACTCAGAAGTCAATGTCTTACTGAAATGTGCTGATTAATGTCTAAATGGGCACCTAGTTGAGCTTCTTGGGTACACTCACAAATGGAATGCTTCACTTAGAATGGATATTTGAAATCAACTAGTCTCAAGACTTTATTTACAGAAGAGGAAATTGAGATCCAGAAAAGTAAAATTATTTGCCCAAGGTCATATAGCCATTTTATGGAAGAACCAGCACGCAAGCTTAGATTCTTCCTCCTTACAGCCCTAAATTTAAAAAATTTAGAACATAATTAATAAGAATACTCCAATATAAGAGAATAAGAGAGTATAAGAAAGTATAAAGAACATAAGAAAGAGTATAAGAAATCATGAACTTTTGTTATATTTTTAAAGAAATATGTATGTATACACATTCATACATGTGTTTATATAGCCCATGGGGGGAGAGTTTACATAGGTTTACACACACACACACACACACACACATCTATCTCTATCATCTATGTATCTATGTATCTGTGTATCTATGTATCCATGTATCTATTATCTATGTATCCATCCATCTATATCATTGCACACATCCCTTGGGCTTCTCTACCAAACTTGTAATTGCATTTGTAGTTTGGATACCTAGGGAGACAACTGCTACTTTAGGGTCTAGAGGTAGCCTTGTGGTCGACTATACCTATTACTAGGACTTATGCGCCCCCACCAATATGTTTCTCATGAACAACAATCTGGCAGATTCAATTAGATCTCAGCATATGCATTTCCTTAAATAGTATAGTAAGAAATTAGTACAAAGTATTCCCTCCCAAAAAACCTGGAGCACATTATCTCACTAATACAGAGTGTACAGGGGATCATGGCCACAAACTTCAAATACAGGGTGGGCCAAAAGTCACAAAGTCATGAAAGGATTTCAAAATTTAATAACTCCTTTATTTTTTGTTTTAAATTTATAATACCATAACATAATATGCAGTATGTGTATATGTGTATGTATGTATAGGAAATAAAGAAAAAATACTTTTCAAAAAGTTATTAAAACATCAGATCCCTTAGTGACATTTGACCCACCCTATACAAGGGTAATGACTACATGTGACCAAGGCAATTCACAACTTGGGAACTTCAAGCCTCAATGTCTTTCCCCCCTTTTTCAAAACTCCTCATGAAGTTCACTTCATCGAATGGTATTGGTAACAGACTTTACTTCTAGGCTAGGCCGACTCCTTTGAGGGCATGGCATCTTTACTGGACAGTTTGCTGGGCTGCTAGGCTGGCTCCCCACAAGGCATGGGGTTTCTGCTGGATGTTTGATCTGTTAGACTCATTGGCTTCACTCTTTGGTGAGATGTTGCAGTTTCCACTACCTCTAATCTTAGTTAAGGTGAAATTGTCGTCTTTAGCTGGGTCTTTGCTCTTTCACAAAACCTTTGATTCAGGATTGGCAGAAGCTTCTCCAATTCTGCTCCTTCTGAGTTTTGTCACCTTCTAGGCAAGAGGGCAGAAAGATATGTAGCTTAACCTTTTGACAACTTTTCCTTATTCAAGGCCAGGTTCCCCCTGTGATGGACTTCATTCTAACTTAAAATGACCACTGTGGGTTAAGATTAAATTTGGCTTAGTTTTATAAATCCAAGCTTTTAAAAAATACAAAAAGTACTTCATAAGATTCGATTAAAACTACTTTAATAATTGTATTAAAAGTGTACAATACCTAATCACCAGATCAGGAGTTCAAGAAAATAACCTCAAGAAACTCAAGGGGAAAAACCTGCTGATAGTCTTTTATTCCCACAGGCTAGGCTTTTAATAATTCAATACAAGAAGTGTATAAAGTTCCTAGTGATTGAATAAAGGGGAAAAACATAGAAGCCAGGTGCTGGAGCATGCTCACACTTCTGGCCAAACTCCTACCACAGAAATCAAGTATACTTCCCAAATCATCTTTGCAGGTGAGGCTATAACCAAGCAATGGTTCATATCACCAAATAATTCAGGGGTTCAGGGTTCCATGTTTTTTTTAAAGCACTAATATTCTCCCTTTGGCCCATGCAAAGGAGTGACTGGGAAACAATAATGAAGCTGTTTGTGTACTGGAGGAAAGTTCATTATCCCTGATATTTGCTTAGCTAAATTCCCCAACTTTTTTCCCCCCAACTTTTTAAGTGCAAATGAGTTGCTCAAAAATTCAAATGCTTCAAAAGGCCTCCAAAGATTCAATTATACCTGTAAAGGCCCTACCTTAATACCTTCTTATCTCTATCTTTACCTATTAAAATTTTAAACTCTGATAGAATCTAGAAGCAGCACACTCTTGCATATATATTAAATTTAACCAAGTAGTAATACAATTAATACATTTGTCTGAGTCCCCTTCTGAGCTTTTTTTGTTTTCCCTTGTGCATTTACAAATTTTATGTTTTCTCTCTCTCTCTCTTTCTCTCTCTCTCTCTCACATTCTCTCTTTTTGTATTTCATTAGCTCTCTATCTGTCTTTCTCTGTCTCTGTCTCTCTCTGTCTCTGTGCATATCAATCACTCATTCTCATCCCTAATAGAAACCCTACATTGTAATAAATAGGGCTAATCAAGCATAGCAAATCAACCGTGTATGAGAAAGAGGTTGGAGGCATGTTTCATTATCAGTCTTTCCAAGTTAAGATTGGTCACTCCTATGACCAAAATTGAGTTCTTTCAATGTTGAGTTCTTTCACTTTATTATTATTTTTCCTCTGGTTCTGCTCATTTCATTCTACATCAGCTCATATAAGTCTTCCTATGTTTCTCTGAATCCATCATGCTCATCTTTCTTTTGGCAAAACAATGTTCTATTACATTCATATACCACAATTTTTCAACCATTTATCGATCTGGGGCACCTATTTTGCTTCTTGTTCTTTGCTACAACAAAAGGTACTGCCATAAATATTGTATTTATGCATTCTTTCCCTCCATTCCTGATCTCCTTGATGTATATGCTTAATAGCATCACTGAGTCAAAAGTTTATAGTTTAATGGCTTGGGAGTATAGCTCTAATTGTGTTCCACAGCAGCTGAACCAATTCAGGGCTTTGCCAAATGTATATTGTTATACCAGTTTACACACAACGTATCAAAATTGTTGTTTTGTCTCTTCTGTTATTTTTGCTAATCTAATGGGTATGACTTAAAACATCAGAGTTATTTTCATCTCTCTTATTAGGGATTTGGAACTTTTTTTATATTGATGGGGATAACTTGCACTTTTCCATTACAGAATTGCCTAGTCATATCCTTTAGCCATTTATTTATTGGGGAATGGCTCTTGTTCTTATATATGTGTCAACTTTTTACATTTCTTTGATATTAGATGTTTATCAGAAAAAAGTTAAAGGTTCCCCCCCAATTAATTATTTCTAATTTTAAATTTTTTGCTTATGTAACATGTATCAAAGGGATGGGCCCAGATGAAACTTTTCCCATATAACAGTTTTTTGGGTGTCTGGGATCTGACCATAATCACTTGTAGGTGATCCAAACTCAGATAACCTTTTGAATTATTTCTATATATTTAATTTATTAATTCCAAGTGCTATAATAAACAAATCTGGGGATTTGTTTGATAATTTATATATTATTAATACATTTGCAACTTTATTTCATTAATTAGACTGAGTTCTCATTCCAATTCATTAAATATTAATTATTCAATAAACTAAAAGAAATCTCATATTCCATCAGTAATTATACTTATTTAGCTATATATAAATAAATATTAAACTTTCATTCAGAAAGTCCTCTGGGAAACCAGCCTACTGGAGCAAGTGTGGTTTGAGGGAATTTCTACTGCATGTCCTTCAGAATTCATGTCAAATATGCTTGACTTTCTTCTTCTCTATTACCAATTCTACTGTGGAATTGCCACTTTTCCTAGGACTCCATCATTTCCACTCTCAGGTAGCAGATTCTCATCAATGAGAATCAGTTCAAGAATAGAGTTACACTGATCTGTTCCTCTGTTTTTTGAAGGATGAAATCAGGAATAAATTAAAATAAGCCAAGAAATATTTGGCTGCCCTGTTCAGGGTAGAGGGGAAGTTTAAGGAAATCAGTCAACAAGCCTTTCTATGTGCTAGGCACCATGCTAAGTGATAGAGTTAGAAAGGGAATCAAAAACAGTCTGTGTCCTTAAAGGTGGGAGGATGTGCACAATATATAAATAACTCTTGTTGTTGAGTCATTTTCCAGTCATGTCTAACTCTTCATGAACCCATTTGAGATTTTCTTGGCAAGGAAGTGGAATGGTTTGCCATTTTCTTCTCCAGCTCACTTTACAAATGAGGAACTGAGGCAAACAGAGTTAAGTGAATTACCCAGGGTCACACAGCTAGTAAATGTCTGAGGCTGGATTTTAATTTAGGTCCTCCTAACTCTAGGCCTAGTACTCACCCACTCTGACACCTAACTGCTTCACTGAAGGCACTAGCAGCTGAAGGAACCAGGAAAGGGTCCCTAGTTGCAGAAGGTAGCATTTGAGCTGTCTTTAAGGGATACAGAGCAACCAAAAAGGAGAGGTAATAGGGGCAGAGAATTCTAGTCATGAGGTACAGCCAATGAAAAGGTGCAGAGACTAGAGATGGAGTGTCATGTATAAGGAATAGCAAATAGGCCAGTCTAGCTGGATCATAGAGTAAGTGGAAAGGACTAAATTTGAGAAGACTGGAAAGGCAGGAAGGGGCCAGGGGGCTTTAAATGGCAAACAGAGAATTTTCTAATTGATCCTGAAGATAATAGGGAACCACTGGAGTGAATTACTCAGGAGTGGGTGGCATGGTCAGAGCTATACTTTAAAGAAATCACCTTGGCAGCTGAGTAAGAGGATGGATTGAAGAGATGAGACACTTGAGGCAGGGAGACCAGTTTGAAGGCTATTACCATAGTCCTGGTGAGAGTTAATGAAAACTGGGACTAGAGTACCAGCTGTATGAGTAGAGAGCTAGAAAGCTCACTAGAGGGGGAAATTGATAGACATGATTAAAGTTGGGAGGTATTTCCGGGAAAAAATATGGGTGCTTGTAATTAGACTGAAAGAGAACTTATTGAGTCATATTTTTTAAATTTCCCCAACATAGAGAGAACTTTATTCAGAACACAAGTAACACAGCCATGACTGACCTTAAAGTAACCCATGTGGGAGGAGCAAAAGAGTATGTTTTGAAGGCAGTTTCCTTAAGCATTACCTTTGATCCATCTCTAAGGCTGCTAGGACTATCCCCTAAAGAGATTAAAACAAAAAAAGGGGAAAGATCAAAGGTGCTTGCTATATATGCAAAAATTTTGTAGCAGCTCTTGTTGTAGTGGCAAAAAACAAACAAACAATCTGAAAACTCAGGGAGCACTCAGTTGGGAAATGGCTGAACAAATTATGGTTTATGAATGTGATGGAATTTTCTCATGCTGTAAGAAATAAGGAAAAAGGATGACTTCAAAGAGACATGGAAAGAGTTTGTATTTAGTGATGCAATACTGACATAGTGAAGTGAGGAGAACCAGAAGAGCAATTTACAATATGTGTGTGTGTGTGTGTGTGTGTGTGTGTGTGTGTGTGTGCGCAAACAATTTTGAATAGTTGTATAAACTGATGAAAGAAATGAACAACAGGATCAGGAGAAAAATTGTGCAATAACAACACTGTAAAAACAAATAGCTTTGAGTTTTAAGAACTCTGATTAACATGACATCTTATGATTCTAGAATCCATGATTCTAGAATTTCCAAACTGTTTATTTTTAAATCATGTCAGACAATATTAAGAATGGGTCTGACTCAAAGATGAAGCATACTATCCTCATCCTGCCAGAGAGGTGATGAACTCAGGGTGCAGAATAAACCATACATACATACATACATACATACATGCATACATACATACATATATATTTGGCCATGACCAACAAGGGAATTTGTTTTGCTATGAATACTTTTTTTGAGGAACTTGTTTTTCTTTCTTTTTTAAAAATGAAGTGAGATTTGGTGGAAGAGAAAATAAATTTCTGTTAATTAAACAAAATTTGATTTGAAGTTTAAAAAAGAAATCATTCCTGAAGGGAGGAGTTGGGAACAAAGGGAATCATTCATTCAGGGAGTTATTAGTTCTGCTCACCAAACTTGCTCCCTTCTACACTTCACAACTGCTAGAAACTTATTTTTGTTTCAGTTTTAGTTATCATGCATGCATTGTATATACATATTTGTTAGCTATCCATAGGTTTAATGTTTGTTTACTGGTGTATAAATTTTTGCATAATTTGTTTTTTTTATATAGGCCTAGTGATAGTGTTATTTCTTTGTTGTGATATCATTGGTCCTTTTCAAAATGAAGGCTGACCAACATATGTAAGGTACACGTCTCTATGCATATCTATAGTACATAAGCAAATAAGCATGAACAACAAAAATGAAGAATTCACTTGGATTTAAGTGAGGTATGGTTGCACAGAGTTGTCAGCCTCACTCTCTCTTCCTGAGTCATTAAAGTCCGGTGGCAAGACAAACATCGAGTGTACTGGCAATGGCTTGGGATGCAGTGGATGACCTTCGTGTCTAAGATGTCTGACCAAGCTCTAAGTGCTCCACAGTGCCTGATTCAGCCCCCGTCAAGGCTCTTGGAACAAGTCACTCTCATCTGCCCATTCCTAAAGGGAAAGTCTTCCCATTCATTGGTTAGACATTCTCCAACTCACCAATGGGTCTGAGGCCTGTCAGTTACCCTCCCCCTGGTTTGGCCCATCCACAGAAAGGGCTTTCCTGGGGTGTAACTGCTACCTATGCTACAACTTCTTGAATCCACAGTGAGTGGTGGATACCAAAAGTGGCTTAGCAGCTCTGAAAAGGGCTCAGCAAGCCCTCACACCAGAGGTGCTGGCCCTCCCTGAACACCCCAACTTACATGTAATATGTCCTGCATCTAATGCAGCCATTTAACTATAGAAGCAGCCTGTCAATCACTGCTTGCATTAAAGTGGACATTGATATGTCCACTGAATATATTGCTGATGTGTATTTGATATAAATGGTACCGTGGGATGATAACCTAGGCTGTTGGTGCAACCATCCTTATTATTTTATTTTATTTTTTTAATATTTTTTTATTTTTTTGGTGAGGCAATTGGGGCTAAGTGACTTGCCCAGGGTCACACAGCTAGTAAGTGTTAAGTGTCTGAGGCCGGATTTGAACTTGGGTCCTCCTGAATCCAGGGCCGATGCTCTATCCACTGCACCGCCTAGCTACCCCCCATCCTTATTATTTTAAATGTTGATGTTTGATGTCTGTGATGAATATTTGCAGATGCCCCCAAATCTCAGGAATTTTCAAGGTACTGTAATGTTTTTGGCTTTGGGGAGATTTGTAATACCCTTTCCATAGACCAGCAAGAGTTTGGGGCATGGGGGAAGAGAAATTTTGAAGAGGACAGGAAAGGGTGGGACAGGTGAGAGGAACTTGGCCTTGGAAGTGAGGGCTTCCAGTGCAAGAGGGCAGCCAATGAGAGACTGTGGTTATAGCAGTTTTAGGCAACAATGCAGACAGATGGAGCAGAATGTTATCTATCTATCAATCTATCTATGCATCCATCTATCTATGCATCCATCTATCTATCCATCCATCCATCCATCTATCTATCTATCTATCTATCTATCTATCTATCTATCTATCTATCTATCTATCTATCTATCTATCTATCTATCTATCATCTAGCTATCTAGCTATCTAGCTATCTAGCTATCTTTCTATCTAATTATCTATCTGTTTACCTTGGGATAAAGGAAATCAGAGATTGGGGGGAGTAATCATGGCAGAGTAGACTAGTTCCAGGAAAATGAGGTAGGTGGCGATCTATGGAAACAGTATCAAACTCAAATAGAAAGGGACAGAAAACCACAAATTAACATCATCTACATTGTATTTTATTTGTATTTATTTTGTTAAACATTTCCCAATTACGTTTTAGTCTGGTTCGGCTTTTTTGCAGACCACAATGGATATGTCTGACACCTCTGATCATGGATGATGGATGCTTGTTGTTTAGAGGCTTTCTTCCAGCCCATTGCCTAAAACTTCCCCTAGTCTATTTTTCACAGTTCCTGGGAAGAGAACTGTCTTGCAATCTCCCTTAGTGAATGACTAAGCCACAGGTGTTTAGAAGTTTTATATCTAAGTTTTCCTTTAAATCCTATGACACTATTAAAACCAAGGTGAATTGTTAAGCTGTATGTACCTGTATTTGGATATACAATTAAGTGAAGGTGACCAGGAAAAACCACAGGGGAAAGAGATTTAAGGGAGATTTGGTGTTTTACTATGGTCTACAGGCTAAGGTTTTTATTGTCAGACAATATTAATAAGGGACCTGGCTCAAGTTGGCACATTGTTAGTGCATGTTCAACATCACAACAACATAAGCCACTCATAGGTCATTTAACACCTAAAAAAAGTAGCTTTACTTAGCTATAATACCTCAAAGGTATTAAACAAGAATACAGTAACACTTAGCTTGCATAGAGGTGGTCCCTGTTTTCTCCACATAGAAATGCATTAGGGCAAGCATGGTGGTCTTGGGACATCCACTGAGTCTGAACAGTGCCTGATGCCACATTTTACAGGCTTGGGTGACCAGGAAGCCACATCATTACAGCTATTTGGCTATCAGGAAACTATGTCAAGGAAGACATAGCTTGAGCTATACTCCACTAGGCCAATCAAATTTGGTTATGTCTACTTTTAGGGAAAATCTAGCCCAACATATGAGGAGCTCTGATAATTACTGATCCTATCACAGACAAGCTTTTGTGTTCTTGTTGTTCTTGTTGTTTAGTCATTTCAATCATGTCTGATTCTTTGTGACCCCTTTGGGGGTTTTCTTGGCAAAGATACTGGAGGGGATTGCCATTTCATTCTCCAGCTCATTTTGCAGATGAGGATCTGAGGCAGAGTTAAGTGACTTGTCTAAGGTCACACAGCTAATAAGTATGAGGTCAGATTTGAACTCTAGAAGATGTCTTCCTGACTTTAGGCCCAACATTGTAACCACTGCTGCACCTAGCTACCTAAACATTTATTTCATATTCACTCTGTGTTAGGCAATGTTAAATGTCAGGAATACAAAGAATAAGCTCCCTGCCTTCAAGAAGCATACATTTTAATGGGGAAGACAACATGTAAATAATTAGGTATATGTTATATTTGTGTGTATGTGTGTATGTGGAGTGGTTGGAAGCTTGAGAGAAGTCACTAGCTGCTGAAGGAACCAGGAAAGTGTTCCTGGTTGCAGAAGTATCATTCAAGCTGTTTTGAAGGGATACAGGTCAACCAAAAAGGAGAGGTAATAGCGGCAGAGTATTCTAAGCATGAGGTACAGCCAATGTAAAGGTTCAGAGACTAGAGATGGAGTTTCATGTGTAAGGAACAGCAAATAGACCAGTGTAACAAGATCACAGAGTAAGAGGAGTAAAATATGAGAAGACTGGAAAGGTAGAATGGGGCCAAGTGATGAAGAGCTTTAAATGCCAAACAGAGAATTTTCTAATTGATCCTGAAGATAATAGGGAACTACTGGAGTGAATTACTTAGAGGTGGGTGGCATGGCCAGACCTATACTTTAGAGAAATCACCCTGTCAGCTGAGTAGAGGAGGGATTAGAGGGAGGTGACACTTGAGCCAGGGAGACCAGTTTGAAGCCTATTGCAATAGTCCTGGTGAGAGTCAATGAAGGCTTCGACCAGCTGTATGAATAGATAGAAGAAGATATATGAGAGATGTGAAGGTATAAACAACAAAATTAAATAACAAATGGGATATGTGAAATGAGTGAGACTACATCGCAGGAGCCCAACTTTGTCCAATCAAATAAAAATGAGACTCTGACTCATTTTTTTTTTTTTACCCTAGGGTAAAGAGGAAAAAAATCTTTGGATCTAGTTTGGTTCTGATTTCTAGGAAATTTATTAAAAAATATTAATAATTGAAACCATAAGATTCTCACTTGGCTCAGTCTTCAGCCAGGAGAAAGTTCAGCACTTTTTGGGGATGAGGACTCCAAACATTTTTGTATCATTATTGCCAAGACTAAACAGTATTCCTCCCTGCTGTAGCCACTCTGTTGGAAAATAAGGCAACACACAGATCAACAATAGTTAAATCAATCAGATTTATCTAGCCCTTAAGCCTATATAAAACAAAACAAAAAAGCAAGCTGGGCCTCCCACTCCCCATATCCCAATGGTAATGGTGGCTTGTAGCTGAACCACATGACTGAAGGAAATGGCTCACCCATCATACAGCAGGCCTAGAGAGTACATCCATGAAGTCAGCAAGATAAGTCAAAATGCCTCCTATGACCTTGTACTTCTGCTGTAAGATGCCCTTGCTGATGTGAGGAGAGAAGGAATTATCTCCTTCTTCTCCCCTTGGTAAACTCTCCAAGAGAAAAAAGGACAAAGGTAAAGAAAGAAAAAGGTCTTTCCTCAGAGCTGACTGGCTTTTCATTAACTCCACAGCTAGACACACCACAGGACACTTTCATGTAGAGGCATGTAGAAGAAGAGGCATCTAAGTGGCACAGTGGAAAGAATATTGGGTTTGAAGTCAGGACAACCTGAGTTCAAATCTGACCTCAGACACTTACTGGCTGTGCGACCCTGAGCAAGTCATTTAACCTCTGTTTGCTTCAGTTTCCTCAAGTGTAAAATAGAGATAATAATTCTTCCCAAAGTTGTTGTAAGGACTAAATGAGATAATATTTGTAAAGCACTTAGTATAATGTTCAGCATATGGTAGGCACTTGATAAATGTTTGTTTTTTCCCCTCCATGTGCTTCTGATGCAAGATGCCATTGATGATGGTGGGGAGAGAAGAGAGAAATTCTGCCCCCCCCCCCACTGGCTGCTTTATGTAAGAGGCACAAAGGGAAAGATGGAGAGAGCCCTCAGGAGTCCAGTGCTTCCACCATAGCTAGCTCTCCTATCAAATGTCACACCTGTGTGTGAGTGTGTGTGTGTGTGTGTGTGTGTGTGTGTGTTTTAAGTATATCAACCCAAGAAACATGGCTGATCCTTTCTGCCAGTCACCAGAAGTTGCCAATGCAGTATCAGTTACCTTTATCCAAAAGTGGATACCCTATGATCCATCAGATTGACTGAAGAATTTCACACCTCATAAAGGAGGGGAAAGATACATAAATATTTCTTTGTATCTCCTTTATACCACTTTCAATGAGGTTCCTATTTATGACAAGAACAAAACTAACCTTTAAGAGAGATTCTGTACCAGGCCTGAACATTTTTAAAAGGGTAATTGTTGTTTATACTTAGGATGGGCATTTAACTGAAGGAATGTCCCCAACTTCAAACAAACTTCCAAGCCAGCCTCTGTAATGGGCAAACCTGGGTAATGTGCAGTGGGAAAAGGCACATTCCCTTGGTAGTTTTCTGTGAAACACGTACACCACATTGTTTACAAATTCCTGTAAGCAGGCTAGGAATCCAAATGTAGATGTCTTCATGTTTATATAACCAAAATAGCCCAAAGTGGCATGTGGTTAAGGTAGTTATTGGTAATTTAAACACATAAGACAACAGTTGCTATGGAAGAGGGCTAAGGGGGGTTAATAATGCATGGGGTGGCCATGAGGCTATGGGCAGGTATGTATGCATATTTCTTTCTAAATTGCATTCCCTTGTTCAGGCTCCCAAGACAGTCATTTCACCTCTAAAAAGGTCTCCTAGAGGTACACATGGTAGCCAGAAATCATTACAGTCTTCCCTACCAGTCACAAAGAGTATGGAATATTTAGCCCAATAGAGATACAATCCAGGAAAGTCAGAGATTTGTGCTCCCCTTCTACCAAGAGCTCACTCATCTAAGAGTAACACAAGCTATCTAGGAATATCATACTACATTCTTGGGAGATATTTGGAATCTAAACTTCCCATCACATTAGTGGAAGAAGTTTTTTTCCCCCCCAGCATCTGGTCTCAATCAGAAACCTGTGTCAATAAAAAGGCTTTAAGTATGCTTGGAGTTAGAAGGTGTAAAGACTAAAAAAAAAAATACACCCCCAAGAACAATGACCTCATTCAGGAAACTGAAGAATTTGTCAAATCACAAGATAATGTTTCAATCATACACATCTAGCTACAAAAACAGAAATAAGAGTTGGGGCAGGAGGATGGGGAGTGCATCAAGAGAAAAAAAAGTAATATTTCAGCATAGCCACTGGGGTCAAATGACCTACATGTATTAGCTATTTTCCACCCTTTCCAGCTTCTAGGCAAATGCAACAAAGAATGGGTTGTTCTCTGCTGGATTCCAGTGTCTATGTTGACTCCAAGCTTTGTGAGGTCAGGTTAGGGAGTGAAAGAGAAAGAAATCCTACAATGGTGAATTGAGTTTTGTTTGGTTTGGTTTTTTTCCTCCTTTTAAAAACCATCCCTGAGTTGTTACTGGGAGAAATGGAGCTACTGAGGATATTTAGAGAGAGAAAGAAATGTTTCCTAAGTACAAAATCTTGTTTTCCAGAGGCAGGTCTAAACATAAAGAGGCTCCCTTGTTTTCTTTTCTGGTTGCCTCTCTAGTGGTTGAAGAAAAGAGATGATAATAGGTTCACAGTTGCCTGGTTTCAGACTGGTATACAGATTATAGTCAGCCCCTCATATACAAACCATGGCCTTCTCTCCTACTTCACTGAGAATTCCAAGACAGCTTAACTGGGATTCAGGCTTTTCCTGTGGGCAGAGAAAGATTCGATATCTAAATATGTAGCCTTCTGGGAAATATTCTTGTGGCATTATGTTTTCTGGAATTGTAGTGTACACACACACACACACACACACACACACACACACACACACACACACACCACTGTTGGAGAGGGGAGGATCATGAGACTCCACAGGGAAGATGTTGAGTTGAAATTCAGGTGATATTGGAGAAGGCTAAGCTTATATGGAAGTGGTGAAATGGCAGGCACACCAACAGAGAAGGTCCAGCAGGTGTTTTTAGAGGTGAATTTGAGAATGAGGTCTTTGCTTATTTATTGGAAGAAAAAATAAGCCTGTGATGGGTGTGACTGGAATGCAGTGAACTTGCTAGCTGCTGTTGCTCCCTGAGATCAGTGAAGGGACAGTGAAAATCTCACTCCCTTCCCTCCATACCTACAGCTGGTCAGCATTTTCTACATGATTTTCCTCTATTTCTCTAAGCTGTTTACAATTCCTGGTTTTGTCTTCCATAAATTTCTTATTTCATTTCCTATTCCATTCTGCATCTGCTGCTCTGCCTGGTTTTGACCCCACAGAACAAGATGCCCCTTCCAGGTTAAGCTCATCACTTCTAAACTCACCACCATGCTGCTAACTCAAACCTTGATTGATAGTACCACCTCCCTCAGCTTCCTCTCCTCTCTGATGGAGGGCTAGAGTCTTGAGTACCAAACTCCTTGCAATGTCTTCCTTTATAGAAGACAGAAACTGGATCCTCAGCTCACTCCACTTTGCATCTGCTGCTCGACCTGGTTTCGATTCCATGAAACACAATGCACCTGTGCTGGATACTGCTTGGTGTCCCCCAGCCATCCCTCCTTTCCTGCCTCCTTTTGTATGTTGTCTCCTCCTTTAGATTATGAGCTCCTTGAGAGCAGGGATTGTTTTTCTTTTTATTAATTGTATCCCCAACACTTCACATAGTTCCTAGCACATACTAGGCACTTAACAAATGTTTATTTGACTGGTTATAAATGTTGTGACTCATAGTTATTAAACAATTGCATACAAGGGAGTTGAAGTGGAAGCAGCCAGTGAACATCTTGGAATACTCTGAACCAAACATGACTGTGCTTAGAACCATGATTTAAAACAATAGGGTTTTTTTTTTTACCCCTGCCACCCTTCCCTCTCTACCCTACTCCAAAACTGGAGGATGAACCCATTGAAAGAGAAATTTATGATGTTATTTTTATCAATAACTTCAATAAGCTACTAAATCACAGAGTTAGATGAACCATAAGATTTGGGATCATTTATTCCTAGGCTATGGAGTTGTGAGTAAACAAGATTCAGGTAGTGTGATGTGGCATATGTTTCTTTTTTATCATAAAACTATTTTATTATTTTCTAGTTACATGTAGATAGAGATAGTTTTCAACATTTGTTTTAATAAGATTTCTAGTTCCAAATTTTTCTCCCTCTTTCCCTTCCCTCTCCCCTCCCCAAGACAGCAAGCAATCTGATATAGGTTATATATGTACAATCACATTAAACAAATTTCTGCATTAGTCATGTTATGGAAGAAGAATCAGAACAAAAGGGAAAAACCTCAAAAAACA
This sequence comes from Dromiciops gliroides, assembly GCF_019393635.1. Taxonomy (NCBI): domain Eukaryota; kingdom Metazoa; phylum Chordata; class Mammalia; order Microbiotheria; family Microbiotheriidae; genus Dromiciops; species Dromiciops gliroides. Next base: position 268,986,080 of record NC_057863.1, on the reverse strand, counting down.
AAAACAAAAAAGTAGAAACAATATGGCTCAATCTGCATCTAGATTCCACAGTTCTTTTTTCTGGATTTGGAGAGCATTTTCCATCATGAGACATTTGGAATTATCTTGGACCATTGTATTGCTGAGACAAATTAAATATATCACAGTTGATCATCACACAATGTTGTCGATACTGTGTACAATGTTCTCCTGGTTCTGCCCATCTTATTCAGCATCAGTTCATATAAGTCTTTCCAGGTGTCTCTGAAATCCACCTGCTTTCATTTCTTATAGCACGATAGTATTCCATTACATTCATATACCATAACTCGTTTAGCCATTCCCCAATTGATGGGCATCCCCTCAATTTCCAATTCTTTGTCACCACAGAAAGAGCAGCTATAAATATTTTTGTACATGTGGGTCCTTTTCCCTTTTCTATGATGCCTTTGGGATAAAGACCTAATAGTGATATTGCTGAGTCAAAGGTTATGAACAGCTTTATAGCCCTTTGGGCATAGCTCCAAATTGTGGCATATGTTTCAATAATGCTTTAGGATTCTGCAAAGATGAATGAAGTAAAGTCATGGACCATCCCATACCCTCAGGGTAACTTAATGTGAGGAAAAAGGCCTGGTTTGGATGGAGTGACTAAACCCCAAATCCCAGTGGTAGGGTCTACTCATTCACCTATACAGCTAGCCATTCCAGATTGAGCCACTGGTTGGCTACTTTGGGAAACAGGACTTTCTGTTTCTACTGACCCAGACAAGCTCATTCAAAATTAACTACAGTAACTGGCAGGCAGGCTATTGGATTTGTGATTTTAAATACACTTGGGACTCAGTGAAAAAAACTGAATGTTCTGCAGCTGTTATTTAGTTTGGGCTCTGAGAAGTGTCAGTTTTCCATTACAAAAAATAAATGGCAGTTGCCAAGAGGGAAAAAAAAAAAGAAAGAGAATTTGGAGAAATGACCTAGAGAAACCTAAATCCTTTCAGGTAAACACTCAATGCATCTCCCCTTTTGGAAGAAGAAGCAGGAATGGCCCCTAACTCAAGGCCATCTTCAGAAGTAAAGGACCTTCCAGATAAAGGGATTCATGGTCACGGTTCAATTCTCTCTGCTGGAAGTCACACAGAATCTGGATAAGATCAGATGAGGGAATAATCTATGTAAAAAGTGTTTTGTATATGGTCAAATATTCTACAAATTTCAGGTATCATCACCACCACCACCACCACCACCATCATCATCATTATTATGTTTTCAGTATTGCACATGTACGTGTGCAATACTTAAGGTCCTGAACAACTCCCAAAATAAAGATAATAATAAAAATTTACGGAACAGCTAGGTGATGCAGTGGATAGAGCACTGGCCCTGGATTCATGAGGACCTGAGTCCAGATCTGGCCTCAGACACTTGACACTTAATAGCTGTGTGACCATGGGCGAGTCACTTAACCCTCATTGACCCACAAAAAAAAAAAAACTATATTCAGTAAAATCATTCAAGGGTACTGGCTACTCTTAGTGACTTACTAAGGAAAAGTTATTGTTTTCTTCAGAGTCTGTTTTTTTGTTTTGTTTTGTTTTTTTGTTTTGTGGGGCAATGAGGGTTAAGTGACTTGCCCAGGGTCACACAGCTAGTGTCAAGTGTCTGAGGCTGGATTTGAACTCAGGTCCTCCTGAATCCAAGGCCAGTGCTTTATCCACTGCGCCACCTAGCTGCCCCTCAGAGTCTGTTTTTGCTGGAAAAAAATGAAAATCAGAAGTAGTTTCATACTACAGTGTTTGTTGCATCATTGGAGGTCTCCATACTTCTAATGTGTCAACTTTGCAAAAAGAAGCATATGATTTACTATTATTCAAAGATGACAGTTCGTGATTGCTAGTTTAGGGTCCTTCCATACTGATGTAACTTGTAAATCCTTGGCTAAAAGGACCAATTGTATGATTGTTGTTGTTTGTCCTTCATTCCCAAAAAGGACCATGACATCATGGTGATGTCATGACCTACACTAAATCAGATTTAAAGAGAAGGAGGATTATGCAAGGTCACGAACCTCACTCTCTCCTCCAGAGCCATCTGGGTCTGGTGGCAAGATATACATCAGGATGACTGGAGATGGCCCCAGATGTTTAAGGAAATTGGGATTAAGTGACTTGTGGTCACCCAGCACACAGTCTGAGGTGAGATTTGAACTCAGGTCCTTCCAATTTCAGGGCTAGTGCTCTATCTATTGCACCACCTACCTGCCCCACCAATTATTTGATATTTTCTCTTCATTAATGGAGATCAGTGCTCCACACTGATATAAGGGTTGGACTGGAGTTGGCTGGAGAGCAAGAGAGAGAAAAGTTTCTTCCTTCCTTCCTACTTATTCAGGTTTTAAGTTTTGAGAGAGATCTGTGATTCCAACCTCTCTTCAGGTCACTGAAGATAAAGAAATACTGGGAAGAATCTGAGATGAGAGAAGCCAACACTTTCTGTCATGTCACTATCTCTAGCTTGTTACACTGGAGACTTGGGGTAATATCTCCCTTGGGTGAGATCTGGGACCATCTTTCTCTGCAGTGAGATATCTCACTCCCAGGGGATAGTTCCTTCATTCTACATTGTCTGGTATATATTCTCTTATGTATACTTTCTCTGATTTCCATTTCACTATCAACTTGAATAAATAAGTTTCCATGTGATTTGCTACGTGTGCTCATTTTGGAACTGTCATATTGAGAAAAAGGAGTTAAACCTTAGATATAGAATTTTAGGGGTCTCCATCCCTATTTTCACACATCACAGGAAGAACTTTATTTTGAGGCTACAGAATAGCTTATGTTCACACAGTTCCAAAAGGGACTTCAACACAATACTGGCATCTTGACTACAAAAATACCAACTCTTCTACAATTCTTGCCACCTGAAAGCCTGCTCTTTCAATAACTCTTATCAACAAGCCACAACCATGCTGCATTGTTTGAAGCTAACATAAAATGAGGGTGTGGAAAAAATCCACATTGCCCCTTCAAATACTACTGGATTCTTCTGAAAAACTTCACTTCAATGTAATCCCTTACATTTATATAATGGATACTATTCACCAGGCTCCCATTTGCTTCTCACAATAATCCTCAGAAGTGGATATTATCATTATCCACATTTTACAGGTGAGTAAACTGAGGCAAACAGAGGTTAAATGACTTTCCCAGCGTCAAACAGCTAAGAAGTATCTGAGGCTGGATTTGAACTCAAGTCTTCCTCACTCCAGTACCAACACTCTATCTACTCACCACCTAGATGCTCCATATAGCCATATCTAGAGAGGTTTGGGGGGGTTGGTTTGATTTTTGTCTTTTTGGGGGGGGGGCAATGAGGTTTAAGTGACTTGCCCAGGGTCACACAGCTAGTAAGTGTCAAGTGTCTGAGGATAGATTTGAAGTCGGATCCTCCTGAATTCAGGGCCGGTGCTTTATCTACTGCACCACCTAGCTGCCCCCTGGAGAGGTTTTTAAGTTTCATTCTGGTATCAACAGCCTGACCTTTAAGGCCACTCCTATCCTTGCCCCAATTTATCTTTCCAGCTTCAGTTTGCAAGATTGCTTTTCATGCCTTCCATACATCATCCAAACTGTACCATTAGCTAGCTAACATAGAAAAGAAATTAGGCTTGTTTTGATTGGCATTAGAGGGAAGAATTAAGAAATGATGGGTAGAGGTTGCAGAAATAAGACTAATGAAAGAAAATGATTCCTAATAAATAAGTCTATCTAAAAGTAAACTGGAATGTGAATGTGATTCTGGTTTTTATTCTATGTCCCTCTGGCTCCTAAGTTGGAAATCAAGGAGGATAGTTTTCTTTTCCCAGGAATTTATGATCTTGTCCTTAGTATCTCCTGGTCAGTATGTTGCATCCCTGACACTTTCCTAGGACAGCAGAGAACCATTTGGTTCTGCTCTATCATCTTGCAATATCAGACCTAGCCATACATTCCCTACATGTGTCTGTTCTCTAGGCATATCCACTCTTTTCATTCACTGACAGTTATTTTGTATTTATGAGAGAATTTACCCTAAATGCCTTTATGTGGAAATAATGTTTTTCTCTAGCTGATTAGCAAAAGTAAACACATTGGCAGGGGCTCATGAGCTATGTTTTTAAAAAGATATTTGAAATACAGTTTTATTATGATTTAAAGAAAAAGGAGTGGGAATGACAGTAATAAGCAAGATTCATCGCTGAATATTGTGATATGACTTCATCAATTATACATTTGAAGTTGAAGAAAGACATAATTGCAATTCAAAACAGCTAGCTACACAGGTCTAAAATATGAATTACACACACACATACACACACACACACAAACACACTCACACACACACATTAGACCACCACAATTCATCTCCTTTAGCATCCTCCAAAGTAAACAGATGTTCTGCTCAACTACATAATAAAGTAAAACACATACTATGCCACTGAATAGACTTCTGACACTGTACTTCAACTTTATACTCTTGCAAGTTGTCATCTTCTTAGGGAGCTTCAGTTGTCTATCACACTCAAATAGAAATGGATCCCTGAAGACCACATATTGACTCAGAAAACCACCAATTTCATTATCTATGTTGTATAAGTATTTATTGGGAATTTTGTCTCCACTTTCTGAACACCTCTGGTCTAAACAATCTGTAATTCCTAATCATACTACATTGTCAGTGCTGGGTCTATAATAACCTCTAGAGGTATAAAAGTAGGTATGACAACAAATACCAAATTAGAGTCTCCAATACATTTTCCAAGAATTCAAAAGTAGGGCTTTTCAAAATACATCATAGTCACAGAAATTTGACTTCTCTAGAAGACAATGGATTTTGCCTTGACTTTTCTGTTCTTAATATCCATTCTGTTGCTGCAGAACACAATAGAGAAGTTTTCATTTGGCCATCCCAGATCTCTATACCATTTAGATACATTCTGGTAGATAACTCTCGATGCTAAATCAAGCTTAATGACATACTCAGCTTGGATGTTGTGACCATCTCTCATACCAGCAAACTTCTCTTGGTAAGCTATATAGCATTCAACAAATTGAATTGGATCTCTATTAGCATAGAACATAAAGGGGAGGGATCTCAACACACAAGGTTCTTTCATACCTGGTCTCCAGTTTAGTTTCCAGCTTTGTAACCTAGGTGTTGCCCTCAACTCCTCACTCTCTCTCACCTTCCTATATTCAATAATTGCCAAGGTCTCTTGATTTTTTGCATACATCCTTTGCCTCCCATCTTCCCTCACCCTGGTCTAGGCCTTTGTTACTTTGTGCAATAGTATACTGGCTAGTCTGCCTGCCACAAGTTTCTCCCCACTCTAGTACATCCTTCTCTAAGTTGCCAAAGTGATTTTCCTAAAGTATAGGTCTTACCATGTCACCCCTTCCCCATATTTCCATTCAATAAATTCCATTGGGGGCAAAGCCAAGATGGCAGAGAAAAGACAGTGGCCTGCCTGAGCTCTCCTCAAGACCCTTCCAAATACCTTCAAATAAAGCCATAAAATAATTTCTGGAGCAGTAAAACCCACAAAGGTACAGGGAAAAGTATTTTTCCAGCCAAAGACAACTTAGAAGGTCAGCAAGAAAGGTCTATTGTACCAACGTGAGAGTGGAGCACAGTCCAGCACAGGCCATGCTAGTGCAGACTCAGTCCCAGCAAACCAGGAGCAGACCTTGGGAGCCACTGAATCAGCAGCAGAAGCAGAAGCAGAAGCAGAAGCAGAAGCAGAAGCAGAAGCAGAAGCAGAAGCAGAAGCAGAAGCAGAAGCAGTACTGTTTCTGGAACTCTTATCCCACAGATGGTAAGGGGGCCAAACAATTGGCCAGAAGGAGATTACAGGGGTCTTTTTGCTAACACTGAGTCAGGATTCTGTTGTTTTGTCTCTACTCGGATCCAGGTCACAGTCCCAGGCAGGGGAGGCACACAAGCACACAAGAGCTTGCAGCCACAGTGGAGCAGGGCTCTGTTCATAGTTCCAGGGCAGAAAAGCAGGCCTGTGGCTGCTTGCAGACCAGAGCACAGGCCAGGAGAGTAGTAAAGATACCTCTCCTTAAATCATACCACCTTGGAAGAAATAAAAATTTACAAATTCCTAGAAGTATTTCTGAAAACAACTGCAGAAACCCCCTGAAGCTTGGGACAGTGTGCCCTCCACACTGAAAACAGTGCCCCACTTTAACAAAGAGTTAAAAGTCAAGAAATAGGCTTGGAAAATGAGCAAACAGAAAAAAATGCTGACCCTAGAAAGTTTCTATGGTGACAAGGAAGATCAAAATACACCTTCAGAAGAAGATGACAAAGTCAAAGTTCCTACATCCAAAGCTTCAAAAAATATATGAATTGGTCTCAGAAGTTCTCAAAAAGAATTTTGAAAATAAAGTAAGAGAGGTAGAGGAAAACATGGAAAGAGAAATGAGAGTGATGCAAGAAAATCATGAAAAAAGTCAACAGCATGGTAAAGGAAACACACAAAAAATACACCTTAAAAAACAGACTAGAGGCAGCTAAGTGGCACAGTGGATAAAGCACCCACCCTGGATTCAGGAGGACTTGAGTTCAAACCCAGCCTCAGATACTTGTCACTTACTAGCTTTTCGACTCTTGGCAAGTCACTTAACCCTCATTGCCTCAGCAAAACAAACAAACAACACCCCCCCAAAAAAACCAGACTAGGCCAAATGGTAAAAGAGATACAAAAAAGGCAATGAAGAAAAGACTGCCTTGAAAAGCCAAATTGGCCAAATGGAAAAGGAGGTACAAAAGCTTTCAGAAGAAAACAACTCCTTAAAAATTAGGATTGAGCAAATGGAAGCTAATGACTTTATGAGAAATCAAGAAACAATAAAACAAAACCAAAAGAATGAAAAAATAGTGAAAATTGTGAAATACCTCATTGGAAAAACAACTGACCTGGAAAAAAGATCCAGGAAAGATAATCTGAAAATTATTGGACTACTTGAAAGTCATATTCTAGAACCAGAAGGTAAAATAGAAATTGAAAGAATCCACCAATCACCTCCTAAAAGAGATCCTGAAATGAAAACTCCCAGGAATATTACAACCAAATTCCAGAGCTTTAAAGTCAAGGAAAAAATATTGCAAGCAGCCAGAAAGAAACAATTCAAGTACTGTGGATCTATAGTCAGGATAACACAGGATTTAGGAGCTTCTACGTTCAAGAATTGGAGGGCTTGGAATATGTTATTCTGGAGGGCAAAGGAACTGGGATTACAATCAAGAATCACCTACGCAACAAAACTGTGTATAATCCTTCAGGGGAAAAATGGGCATTCAATGAAAGAGAGGACTTTTAGGCATTCTTTTTTTTTTTTTAAACAGGGCAATGAGGGTTAAGTGACTTGCCCAGGGTCACACAGCTAGTGTCAAGTGTCTGAGGCTAGATTTGAACTCAGGTACTCCTGAATCCAAGGCCAGTGCTTTATCCACTGAGCCACCTAGCTGCCCCTCAGGCATTCTTGATGAAAAAACCTGAGCTGAATAGGAAATTTAGCTTTCAAATCACAAGAGAAGCATAAAAAGGTAAACACGAAAAAGAAATCATAAGAGATATTAAAAGGTTAAACTGTTTACATTTCTAGATGGGAAGATGATACTTGTAATTCATAAGGACTTTCTCATTATTAGGGCAGCTGGATGCAGTATATTTAGACAAAGGGCACAGATGTAAATTGAAAATGAAAGGATGATATCTTGAAAAAATAAAATTATGGGGTGAGAGAGGAATGCACTGGGATTAAGGGAAAAGGAGAGGTGGAATGGAGTCAAGTTTCTTATACAAAAGAAGCAAGAAAAAGCTTATACAGTGGAGGGGGAGATGGAGGAGGTGCGGGGGAGGCCGTGAACCTTACTATCATCAGAATTGGCTCAAAGAGGGAATAACATACACACTCAAGTAGGTATATAAATATATCTTACCCTGCAGAAAAGTAGGAGGGGAAGAGGATTAGGGAGTGTGTGTGATAGAAGGGAGGGCAGATTGGGTGAGGGGGCAGTCAGAAGCAGAACACTTTTGAGGAGGGAAAGGGTGAAAGGAGATAGAGAATAGAGTAAATGTCATGAGGATGGAATAAGATGGAGAGAAATACAGTTAGCAACAGAAAGAATAAATTCCAGTGTCTCCAAATCACCCCCAGAATAAAATATAAATAACTATATTTTATTTATTTATTTATTCATTTATTTATTTGCTTATTTATTTGTTTATTCATTTCTTTCTTTCTTTCTTTGGAGGACAAACTAGAAAATTTTGGCATTTAAAGCCTTTCAAAACCTACCCCACTTCTCACACCTTATATCACACCACATATTCTATAATCCAGTGACATTGACCTCTTTGCTGTTCCTCTGACAAGATATCCCATACCACAATTCCAGGTATTCTCACTAACTGTCCTTGATATTTGGAATGTTGTCTCTCCTCCTGGCCTCCTTGACTTCAACACTGAGTTAAAATCCCACTTTCTACAGGAAATCTTTCCCAATCCTCCTTAATTCAAGGGCTCTCCCTCTACTGATTATTTCCATTTTATTCTGTATATAGCTTTTGTTTTGTACATAGTTGTTTACATGTTGTCTTCCCCATTAGACTGTGAGAGAGCAAAGGTAATGTGGCTGCATACTCCTCAAACTGATGAGTCAAGTATCACAATCCCAGTATCTCCATCACCGTGAATACAATGGCTCACCATTGTAATGCTTCCTCCAGAAGCATCTCCATCTCTGCCTCTAAGTTATGGTTTTGAGTGGATTCAGACTCTGAGTATCATGAATCTGGGATATCCCCCATGTATAACATACAAAATGGGGATATTGGACTAGGTGACCTTTAAGATCTCTTTCACTTCTAAATCTATAACCCCAAAGTTCCCAAAGTTTTCTTTTCAAAGAAGGTTTGACCAGGTCTCCTAGTTCAACAGCTTTAACACTTTCTGGACAGTTTTAAGAAGTTAGATTTCCTCCTGTCTGAGGCCAGGCAGGAAGGAAGATCGAAACAGAGAGATATAAGGACCTAATGATATATTCTTACTATATATCAGTGACAAATCTGAGCTGGCAGAAAAAGGACTATCCAATCATCAATATCCGAATAGGGCACATAAATGCTTCCTTCTATTCTGTATTCAGATGTGGAAACTTTTGGCTCTCTGGCTACTGCAGTGCAATGGAGACACAGTGTGGTCATTTTAAATAACACACCGGGAAGGTTTCCTTTTATTCTTTCTTCTCCCTTCATGGTTGAGATAACCTTGTGTAAACACCTTGTATCAACGACTTGCCTTATGAGATAGGAAAATGACCCTCAAATTAACCTAGAAAGTTAACAAACTAGAGCTTGAAGCCTTGAAGTCAGTGGGAACTAGGGAATGGGAACCGCTGCTGCACCTCACAGAACTAAGCAAGAATTGTTTTACTAGCCTTGACATAGGCATGGAACTGATTTAAATGCACACTCTGAAGGCACAGGTGCTTGGACCTACGGGCATCCCTTTTGTTTGTGGTCAAATCTGAGCACATCAGGACACTCTGAGCTTGGGATAAAGTGTTATATGTTTGGGAGAAGGCAACAGGGAGTTTAAAGGGTACCTAAATTTCTCAAGTTCAGAGACTTATTTTTGTCTTTGTCTTCCCAGAAGCTAGCACTGAGTCTGGCACATAGTAGGGGATCATGAAATGCTTGCTGATTGATTGACCTATTCTCTCTCCCCACTGGGTATTGATGTTCCATCAGCCCACCCACAATTTCAGTTGCTACACAAACAAGGAATTCATGGAAGGGACCACCCTGTGGTTCCTAGAACTGCTGTCAAAAATCTTTCCAGATAAACCAGATCATTTGGGAATGTGGCAGGGTGTTGGCTAGCCAAATTTTAAAGGGGGTTGTCTGAATATGTAGAATTGTCCAATCAGACCCACCCTCCAAAAGGACAAGGCTAACCCTCATCAAAACTGTGAAGCAGGTAAAATTTCTCTTTATTCTCCTTTCATTAACTTTTCTTGGCACACCTGTTCTCCAACACTTTCCTTTCCTTCCTATTCTCCTCAGATGCTTATTGATATCCTGGCCCATCCTAGCCCTTCCCCAGAAAAAACCTCCTCATGGAATTTCACATTCCTTCAGTCCTCTACCAGCTGACAGTCAGCTTCTTTTGATTGTTTTGAAAGGTGGTTCACAGACAATTGCTCAAAGCATTGTTAGATATTTGTATTTGACCTGGGCCTTCCATGACAACTCAAAAGGGTGAATTCTGAGAGATTTTAGATACTTTTTACAGGGATTTCTGAGTCAATAGGCTTTACCCAAATTTTGACAATTCTAGTATTACTACATGATAGATATATATAGAGAGAGATATATAGACATCCCACCCTTCAGTGTCCTCAGCACATGTGATGGGTACATATATATATACATATACAGTTTTAATAATACAGGAAGAGAGGGAGGAGGAACAAGCACTTATACAGCACTACCATGTGCCAGGCACTTTACAAATATTATCTGTTTTGATCCTCAAATAACCCTGGGAGGTAGATCTTGTTATTTTCCCAACTTTATGGCAGATGAAATGGAAGAAAACAGCAGTTAAATGACTTGCCCAGGGTCACACAGCTAATAAATGACTGAGATCAAATTTGACTTCAGGTCTTCCTAATTCCAGATCTAGTATACTATCCACTGTGCCACCTAGCTGCCACATGTTAATAATAGTTGTTGTAATTGTTGTCATAGTAGTAGGAAGAATTTATATATTATTTGAAAATTTGCAGTCCTTTGCATAGATTATATGTATGCATATATACATACATGTATTATTTCATTTGAGCTTCATGACAACTCTGTGAAGTTGATACTTCAGATGTTATCCCTATTTAACAAATGAAGAAACTGAGGTTTGATATGACTTACCTGACTTGTCCAGGACAACCTTTGTTAATCTGAACTTGTTGATATATATTCATAAGTGATATAGGGTTGGGACATATGGAGGAATTAAGGAATTATTAAAGTTTAAGCTGGCCAACTAGCTATCAGGATGGACACACCCAAGTAAGGGGAGATTAAATTCTATAGCAGGAAAGTCAGTTAGTTGTGGCTACTACCTGAAGCAGGAAACAGAGATAACTCCAGAGATCAGGACTATCATTCAAAAGAACCCCCCCTGCCCCGCCCCACTCTCAGGAATCTTTCCCCACCCCACCCCCAAAGGGAACTCTCCATTGTAAGGTGGTCAATCACCCCATCTATGATCTATAAAAGCTTTAGCCTTTCTTCTGTTGGAGGAGCAAGATGTCTCTAAGATAAACACAAGGAAGGTCAGGGCAGATGCATCTGGTGAGGAAAGAAAAGTCCAGTGCCGTAAAGATCAATATTGCACAGGAACCTGGAATGTATGATCTATGACTCTAGGTAAGCTAGAAGTGGCCAAAAATGAGATGGAAAGATTAAAAATCAACATTTTGGGTGTCAGTGAATTTAAATAGAGAGGAATGGGTGGATTTAATTTAGGTGATCACTATATATACTACTATGAGCAAAAATTCCTTAGATGACAGGAATTAGACTTCAGAGTCAATAAAAGGGTAAGAAAAGCAGTGGTAGCATATAATCCCCCAAATGACTAAATGATATCAGTTCAAATCCAAGAAAAACCATTCCATGCCACAGTAATACAAATCTATGCTCCAAGCACTGGCACTGAAGAGGCAAAAGTTGATCAGTTCTGTGAAGACCTACAACATCTTCTAGAAATAACATACATGTGCGCGCACACACACACACACACATACACACACACACAGTCAAGATGTCATGTTCATCATAGGAAATTAGAACGCTAAAGTAGGAAATTAAAAAATAATTGGAATAACAGACAAGTTTGGTCTTGGAGTACAAAATGAAGCAGGGCAGAGACTAAGAGAGTATTGCCAAGATTACTCACTGGTCATAACACTTTTTCAACAATACGAAATGTGACTCTACACATAGACATCACCAGATGGTCAATATAGAAATCATATTAATTATATACTTTGCAGCCAAAGGTGGAGAAGCTCTATACAGTCAGTTAAAAATAAGACTCAAAAAAAGCTCAAAAGCTGACTGTGGCTCAGATCATGAACTTAGATTTAAATTGAAGAAAGTAGAGAAAAACCATCTGACCTTATATGTATGACCTAAATAACATCCCTTATGAATATGAAGTAGAAGTGAAAAGGTTTAAGGAATTATATCTGGTAGATAGAGGACCTGATGAACTATGGAGAGAGGCTCACAATATGGTACAGGAGACAGCAACAAAAAACATTCCAAAGAAAAAAGCAAGAAAATAAAATGGCTATCTGATGAAGCCTTTACAAATACCTGAGGAAAGAAGGAAAGTGAATGGAAAACGAGAAAGGGAAAGATATACCAAACTGAATGCAGAATTGAAGAGAATAGCAAGGAGAAACAAAAGTTTTCTTAAATAAGCAGAAATAAAAGAAAACAACAGAATGGGAAAGACAAGATCTCTTCAAGAACATTAGAGATATCAAGGGAAAGTTTCATGCAAAAATGAATGCGATAAAAGACAAAAATGGCAGACATTTAAGAGAAACAGAAGTGATTAAGAAGAGGTGGTAAGAGAATAAAGCACCAGCCCTAGATTCAGGAGGACCTGAGTTCAAATCTGGCCTCAGACAGTTGATACTTACTGGCTGTGTGACCCCGGGCAAGTCGCTTATTCCTCATTGCTCCGCCAGGAAAAAAAGAAGAAGAAGAAAGAAGAAGGAAGAAGAAGAAGAAGAAGAAGAAGAAGAAGAAGAAGAAGAAGAAGAAGAAGAAGAAGAAGAAGAAGAAGAAGAAGAAGAAGTGGTAAGAATACACAAAAGATAGAAGAGCTTAACGTCATCAATAACCATGACAGTGTGGTTACATACATATCTAAATAAGTATCCTGGAGAATGAAGTCAAGTGGGTCTTAGTGTAAGGGGCTAAAATTCTAGCTAGTCTGTCTAAAATATCTAATGAGTGGTCGCCAATAAATTATAAGCTTTAGCAAGAGTTAGACTTTTAAGCATTTATTAAGGAGAATAAGAATTTGATGAAGCGAGAAAGGCCTAGATTTATCTATCTATCTCAGGGAGCCACAGTTCTCCTGTTCCACTCTCCATGAGAGACCTGGCAAAAGAGTGAGAGTGCCAGCCTCTCCCCTTCTTCCTCCCACAAGCAAACATCACTTCCTGACGCCAAAGAAAAGCCACATGTCTTGCCCTCAGGCACCTTCTCCTCATGGTGGAGCTTTCCTATAGTAAGTTTCCAGCATCATTCTAGCATTCTAGCATTCTAGCATTCTAGCATTCTAGCATCATTCCAATCGTTACATTTTTGCAAATAAGGCTAGTGGAGGTGATTAAATTCCAGCTGAGATATTTAAAATCCTAAAAGATGGTGCTGTTAAAGTGCTGTACTCATATGCCAGCAAATATGGAAAACACAACAGTAGTCACTGGGTTAGAAAAGATCAGTTTATGTCTCAATCCTAAAGAAGGGCACTGCCAAGGAATGTTCAAATTACTGAACAATGGCACTCATTTCACATCCCAGAAAGGTTATGCTTAAGATTCTACAGGCTAGGACTTAGCAATATGTGACCTAGGAATTACCAAAGAGCAGGCTGTCTTTTGAAGAGACAGAGGAAGCACTGGATTGTGGAGAAAGGAAGGGAATTACAGAAAAACATCTACTTCTGCTTCATTGATCACACTAAAGTCTTTGACTTTGGGGATCACAGAAAAATGTGGCAGGTCCTCAGAAAGATGGGAGTACCAGATCATTTTACTTGGCTTCTGAGGAAACTATATGCAGACTAAGAAGCAATGGTTAGAACTCAACATGGAACAACTGACTGATTTAAAATTAGTAAAAAAAGTAGGACATGATTGTATATTGTCACCTTATTTATTTAAATTATAGGCAGAGTACATGACACAAAATGCCAGGCTGTATGAATCAAAAGTGGGAATTAAGGTTTCTGGGAGAAATATCAACCATCTCAGATATGCAGATGATACCACTCCAATGGCAGAAAGTAAAGAGGAATTCAGAAGCCTCTTGAAGAGGATGAAAGAAGAAAGTGTAAAAGCTGGCTTAGAATTTAACATAAAAAAAGATCATGGCAGTTGATCCTATCACTTCCTGGTAAATAAAGGGAGAAGAAATGGACACAATGTGAGATTTTATATTCTTGGGTTCAAAGATCACTACAGATTGACATCAACTGCAGCATGAAATGAAAAGATGCTTGCTCCTTGGAAGGAGAGTATGACAAATCTGGACAGCATACTAAAAAGCAGAGACCTCACCTTGCTGACAAAGGTCTGTATGGTCGAAGTTATGGTTTTTCCAGTAAAAATGTATAGCTGTGAGAGTTGGATTGTAAGGAAAGTTGGGTGCTCCAAAATTGATACTTATACATTGTGTCACTGAAGAAGGCTTTTGAGTGTCCCTTGGACATCAGGGAGGTCAAATCAGTCAATACTTAAAGAAATTAATTCAGGCTACTCACATGAATGTCAAATACTGAAGCAGAAGCTTAAATACTTTGGCCACAATATGAGATGTGAGTCATTGAAAAAGACCCTTATGTTGGGAAAGATTGAAGGAAAAAGGAAAAGGGAACAGTAGAGGATGAAATGGATAGATAGTGTCATGGAAACAATGAACATGAACTTGGACAGACTTCAAGAAATAGTAAAGGGGGCAGCTAGGGTGGTGCAGTGGATAAAGCACTGTCCCTGGATTCAGGAGGACCTGAGTTCAAATCCAGCCTCAGACACTTGACACTTACTAGCTGTGTGACCTTGGGCAAGTCACTTAACCCTCATTGCACCACAAAAAGAAAAGAAAAGAAAAGAAATAGTCAAGGATAGAAGGGCCTGGCATACTATGATCCATGGAGTTGAATAACTGAATGACTGAACAGCAATGGACCAATTAGCAACTGAAGATATTTAGAGCATGATCTCCAGTTCTTTCATTACTCCCTCTCTACAACTGAATACACTTATGGGGAAAACCAATATTGACCTTTTTAAGGTTGAATATATTTTCAGAGCCCAAGAAAACTTTGCCTTCTCCCACTTCTCTTCCTACCTGTCCAACTGTTCCTTCTCAGATTTCTATGTTGATTCATCATCCTTGTCATGCCAACCAAATATGACTCGTGCTCCCACTTCTCCTTTCTTTCTACACTATTTCTCTTGTAATCAGCTCCCTTGAATTTGGTTGCCATTTCTATATAGAGGTTGAACAGGTCTATATATGTTCATTCCTCCTCGGTTTCCTGAGCTCATCTCAGGGTATCACCAACTATCTACTGGATAATTCAAAATGGATAGGCATCTCAAACTCAATATATTAAAAAATGAACTAATTGTCTTATTCCTCACCTGCCTCAAATCTACCCTTCTCCCAAATTTCCCTATCATCATCAAGGTACAACCATCCTTTTAGTCACTTGGGTTTTCCATTTTGGTGTGATCCTTGATTTCTCACTCTTATTTATCTTTCATATCCAATTAGTTGCCAAATCTTATAATTTCTTTTTCCACAATATATCTCATGTCCTTTTCTAGTTCTCCAGCTGCTGGTGCACCCACTCCTCAAACTACTTTGTATTCATTTCATATATATTTTATAAATACATATGAAGATATGTTGCTTTCCCCATTATGCTATATTTCTTGAGGAAATATCTGCATTTACAGAACTCAAACTATGTGTGCCTTGTCTATAATGGCAAACTGAAGATGCCCTGTAGATCTAGGTCTGATCTTGTTGCTGCCCTTTTCAAACTCCCCAATGTCTCCCTATTGCCTTTACAAATAAGGTCTCCTCTAATTGGCATAGTTGGCATATAATAAATGCTTGTTGACAGGTCATGGTCTCCAACTGGAAGAAACCTTAGAGATTTATTTCAATCTCTTTACTTTACAGATATGGAAGGAGTGACTTGCCCAAGAGCCCATGCAAAGAAGAAAGCTAGATGTAACACTGAATCTGAAATTCAGATCTTCTTTCTTCTAGTCAAGTATTCTTTCCATTATAACATTATAACATTATAACATTGCTTCTTAGTCTGCCTCTTAGAGTAACTTGTGCTGAATTCTCCAGAGGCAGAAGAGATAGCAGGCAGACAGAGAAGAAGAAAGTTCTATCTTTCTGTCATAATAGGTAGAATTGTTCAGGGTACTAGTAAAGTCTCAGGGTCTCCACAACTGAACATGATAGCCCAAATGTAGTCTAATCAGGGCAGAGTATATAGGGACCATCATTTTTTTAGTCCAGGGAGCTATGCCTCTCTTAAGATAGCATAAGATTGTATTACCTTTCTTAGACATCAGTGAGTGGACTGAACTAGACCACATCTAAGATCTTTCAAAGCCCATTATGATTCTTTAAGAGAAGAGCGATTTTAATTGCTGTCAAAATTCAATATGGTTCTCTTTTTTATTAAATTATTTGCACACTTTTCCTGTAGATGCCCAATATAGTATAGCTGTTAAGGTACTACCGTGTATAGTGGTGAGTGAATTGCCTTAACAAGATGAGAAGCCAGGCCTGAGAGAGAAAAAGTAAGGCTAGGAATAGAAGGGCTAACTCAGGCACAGGGGCAAACAGAAAGTGGCAGTCAAGATAGAACTAGGGATCAAAAGCTAGGTAAGCAAAGAGCCTAAACATATTTCAGAAAAACCTGGAAAGACTTATATGAACTGATGCTGAGTGAAGTAAGCAGAACCAGGAGAACACTGCACACACTAACAGCAACATTGTATGATGATCAACTGTGATTGACTTAGCTCTTCTCAATAATACAATGATCCGGCAGAGCCAGGATGGCGGAGAGAAGCCAGCAAGTTGCCTGAGCTCTCCTTCAGTTCCCTCAAAAAGAACATTAAAACAATACAATGATCCAAGACAATTCCATAGGACTCAAGATGGAAAATGCCATCTACATCCAGAGAAAGAATTGATGGAGTCTGAATGCAGATCAAAGCATAATGTTTTTACTTTATTTTTTTGTAGTTTTTTCCTTTTCTTCTGTTTCTTCTTTCACAAAATAACTAATATGGAAATATGTTTTACATGATTGCACCATGTACAACCTATATCAAATTATTTACTGTCTTAAGGAGAAGGGAGGGAGACAAATTTGGAACTCAAAATCTTATTAAAAATGAATGTTGGGGCAGCTAGGTGGCACAGTGGATAGAGCACTGGCCCTAGATTCAGGAGGACTTCAGTTCAAATCTGGCCTCAGACTCTTGACACTTATTAGCTGTGTGACCCTGGGCAAGTCACTTAACCCCAATTGCCTCACCAAAAAGAAAGAAGGAAAGAAAGAAAGAAAGAAAGAAAGAAAGAAAGAAAGAAAGGAAGGAAGGAAGGAAGGAAGGAAGGAAGGAAGGAAGGAAGGAAGGAAGGAAGGAAGGAAGGAAGGAAGGAAGGAAGGAAGGAAGGAAGGAAGGAAGGAATGTCAAAAATGTCTTTCCATGTAATTGGAAAACAATAAAATACTATTTTATATAAAAAAAAGTCTCAGGGTCTCAATGCCAGGGCAACCCACTGAGTGTAGTACTGGCATCTCTCTTGGTTGCAGCGATAACATCAGATCATTTTACTGATTTAGGTAGACTCAGGACAAAATTATATCCAGTACAGTGAAAGTATGACTTAGCATGATTAGCCTGGGTGCTAGTCTTGTTCCTGACACTAGAGTCAAAATATCTATCATTTATCTTATCTACTGTGAGAAAATAATGGGGTTCTTTGAGACCTAGAGGGCCTTACCTGATCTTTCTTAAGGCCAGCCCAGAATTAGGAGAATTTCAAAGGATCTAGTTGGATCTAGTACTATCTAGTACTATGAATAGAGACAATTAGAGATTAAAACCACACCTAACTGAAAGCCTTCCCCTCAGAGGATCTATCCTCTGTACTCTGACCTCAGCATGTACAGCTCATGGACCACTCTCAAGTCCAGTAAACCAATAGATTTGAATGATGCTAGCCAATTAGCGTGGAGCAGTGTGAAAGGGCTGCCTCTCCTCCAGACCTGCAGGTATCTTACGCTCTCTTGGCCTGGAACGTGGAAGGAGTAGCCATGCGGCCCACTCTCTCTCTCTCTTTACTAATATTTAATATGCTTTAATTAATGTTTAATGCCCCAAACTGGTGCTATAGCTTCTAATTTCTAAGTAACAATATATTAGAAATCCCAGCCAAATTCCCTAAAACTTAGGACAGAGATAGGGCACCCCATCAATTTCAAACAACACACTACACAATTACTGTCATTGTAAATAATTGTTCAGTAGATCCATGAGTGGAAACATGGTTAAAAGCCAACAGACTTTTCATCAACTATCTTAAAAGTTCTCTAGCATCTAGTTAATGTTTTCCTAAGAGAATTTCCCTCCTGACCTTGACTGATATAATCATATAATTTAGTCATACATGATGAGGTTTTAATGTATAAAAGAGATATGATCCCTATATGAAATGAACCTCTTTGTAATCAAGAAGATAGGACACTGAATGGAAAAACAAGCTAGCCCTACCACTGTGGCTAGATGAATGCTATCAATTCTACTTTAGGAGTTGAGGAGTATAAGCTCGAGAGTGAATTGTGGGGCAAGCAACCTCTGGGGAAGAACACCTGATTCTCTTTCTTTCTTGTCTCCCCATTTTAGCCATTGGATAAGTAGGAGACAATGCATCCAAATGGTCACAAAGACACATACCCTAGAGTAGACAGATACAAAAATATATAGTCACTCAAGGAAGGGATAAGGTTCACTGACCCAAGTGAATGGCTGAGATAATTAGCCACCATGTACAAAGTCTAGTTTTATAGGTAACTGTTCCATGATGTCATTATTGTAGCATGTTTGCCACTGTGTAAGTAGTGCTTAATTTGGGGTATGTTTGTTGTTTGAAAGAACAAACCTCAAAATCTGAAATAGTTTAGAAAGAAATTTATTGGGTCTTGGTAGAGAGAGAGAGACAGAAAGAGGGAGTGGCTCCCTTTACCAGGTTCTGGAAGGTTTACATAGTATAGGATTTTTACAAAAGTATCACACATGAGTCACATGTAAATCACATGAAGGGGGACCAACACACAAGCTTGGGTGGACCAAAACCAAGACCTGGGTGTGGGACCCAAAACAAGAATGTCTGGGGTAGATCTAGGCCTTGGGAAACCCCAAAATCCTTGTAGCTATCTCTAGCATTCCTGGAGAGTTACTGAGGTTGGGGCGACATTCTGGGTGCTAAAAGTCTCTAAGCACATAAAGCTAGGTTCAAGCAATATTAATAAATGATAAACAGTCCATATGCCAAAGAAGATGAAAAGGCTTCAGAGTAAATGGTGCAACTACATACACACACACTTATATATACATGCATACATACACACACACACACACACATATGTTTGCTGTTCAATTATGTCTGACTCAATGTCACCTCATTTGGGGTTTTCTTGGTCAATATACTGGAATAGTTTGACATTTCCTTCTTTAGCTCATTTTACAGATGAGGAAACTGAGGCAAACAGGGTTAAGTGACTTACACAGGGTCACACAACTGGTGTCTGAATCTGGATTTGAACTCAGGTCTTCCTGACTCCAGGTCCAGCACTCTATCCACTGCACCACTTAGCTGTATATACAATACCTATATATAAATATATGTATTAATACACAATATAACTATATTCCTATATGTGTGTACATATGTACACATATATTCACATTTTGGACCACATATTTAGCTATTTTGAACCTCAATTATATCCCTCTTGAGTTTCAAATGTAAGATACATAAATCCATAATGTTACTCACTAATGAATCTTGCTTGTTATTGTCATTTCCATTCCTTTCTAGTTTAGATCAAAATAAAGTTGTATTTCAAATATCTAAAATTTAAAAATAAACAAAACAACAACACGTGTACTTTTGCTAGTAAGCCAGAAGATAATCAGTTCAAAAGGCTTTTAATGGAATAGTATATTAAGAAATGTAATAGTAGATTTCTTCCATAAGCTGGGGCATATTTTCTTGTAAATATACACTCAGTGGAAAGCATAGATATACTTAGAGAACATTAATAAAAGGGTATGTGTGTG
This sequence comes from Dromiciops gliroides, assembly GCF_019393635.1. Classification (NCBI taxonomy): domain Eukaryota; kingdom Metazoa; phylum Chordata; class Mammalia; order Microbiotheria; family Microbiotheriidae; genus Dromiciops; species Dromiciops gliroides. Next base: position 268,965,854 of record NC_057863.1, on the reverse strand, counting down.
GTTTGGTCTGACCACACAAGATGAGTGAGTAGAAGGGATAACCAGAAAATCTGATTTCAGAGAAGTGAATAGAGAACAGAAATTAGAATCAGACTTTGGCAGAGACCCCATTTTGCTTGTAGATAGGCTTAATTGTTAAGAAGTTTTTTCCTTATATCAGGATCTGATGTCACTTGTGTTTTTAATTTTGTTTTTGTTTTCTCTGTAAAGGAATTTTTACACCAGAAATAACAGAACAAAATTTAATAACATGGAGTTTGATACCCAAGATAAGTAATAAGTTAAAAAAAAATTAAGTAAATAATGAGTAAGAGATTACCTACCTTCCTTTGCCAAGTCACCTGGTCCAGATGAAATAGCTGTTTAGACCCTGAAAGAAGTGGCAGATGTAATTGTTGAGCCACTTTCAGTGTAAATTAAAGGACCGTGGAAAACAGAAGAGGTTTCATGAGAATGGAGATCAAATGTCTCAGTTTTCAGGAAAGAAGAAAGCTATAGATATTACTAGTGAGGAAATTGAAGGAAATAGGACAGCAGATGGTTAATTATGGGAATTGAGTGAACTGGAATTGTACATCTCAAGCAATCCACATGTCTTACCTGAGAACTGGACCCATACCAATCATTCAGTTATTGGTTCCATGTAACTTTGATTTTTTACAGACATTTGAGGAGAATGAGACACCTCCTTTTCTGAATTCAAGGAATTGTACCTGTTTTCTCTCCCCCTCTCAATTTAGAAAGTCCCTGGGGCAGCTAGATGGTGCAGTGGATAGAACACCGGCCCTGGAGTCAGGAGTACCTGAGTTCAAATCCGGCCTCAGACACTTAACACTTACTAGCTGTGTGACCCTGGGCAAGTCACTTAACCCCAACTGCGTCACTGGAAAAAAAGAAAAAGAAAAAAAAAAAAAAGAAAGTCCCTAATTTTCCATTCAATTAGAAATCAGACTACCTAATGTATTCTTTCCTTTTTAATTAATTGGCTTTATTTATTTTTAATGTCTAAAAAGTCTGTCTCCTCCTTATCTGGGGTCCAAGCCTAAGCCGAGAATATCTGATCCCAGTTCATTGGGCAATTGGCATGCATTGCTTAATAAATGAACTGCTTGTAAGATCAGAATTTTGTTTCCTCAGCCATTTCATCTTTCACCTGACACACTAGAGAATGCGAATAAAAGGGAACATATGTGACCAGGTCTGGTGTTTTGAGATGAGAGAGCAGAAGGGATAACTAGACACCATGATCTCAAACAGCCTATGAACTCTAGGTCAGTGAGCTTGACTTCCATTTCAGGAAAAACTAGAAATCATGGAAAACATGGTCAGCATCTTAAAAAGGGAGCAGGAATTACAAGATTTAGCATGACTTCATCAAGAATAGGTCATTTCAGGGGCAGCTAGGTGGCGCAGTGGATAAAGCACTGGCCCTGGATTCAGGAGTACCTGAGTTCAAATCTGCCCTCAGACACTTGACACTTACTAGCTGTGTGACCCTGGGCAAGTCACTTAACCCCCATTGCCCCACAAAAATAAATAAAATAAATAAATAGATAAATATTTTTTAAAAAATCAATTTCACAAGTGCAAGATGGGGGAAGCCTTATTAGACAGTGGTTGTTATAGAAAGGATCCAAAGATTTTAGTGGACTGAAAGCTCAGTTTGAGTCAGGAATGATATGTAGCAGCCAGCAAAAAGTTACTGCAATCTTGAGCTGCACTAAGAGAAGAATAACTTCTAGAAACTGGGAGGTGGTGATTCCCCATTATACTCTGCCTTTGTCAGACCTCTTCTGAAATATTGTATTCAGTTTGGGGCACTCTGGTTTAAGGATATTGATAAGCTTTAGAGTCTTTAAAGGAGGGCAATTAGCATAGTGAAGAGCCTTTAGTGCATACCTGGTTGAAGAAACCAGGAAGATTTAACCTGCAGAAAACTAAAGGGGAAACACAATAGCTCTCTCCAAGTATTTGAAGGGCTATTTTATGGAGCATGTATTAAACTTATTTTGTTTGGCTCCAGAAAGTAGAGTTGGGAGCAATGGGCAGAGATTTCAAAGAAGCCAATTTAGGTTTTGTATCAGGAAAACATTCCTAACAATAAGAGCTGTCCAAAAGTGATACTGCTGTCTAGAGAGGGGATGGAATTTTCACTCTCCCGACATCTTCAAGAAGAGATTGGATTACCACTTGTCAGGAATGTCACGTGGGGTTTCCATTCATATAAAGGTCCCTTCCAACTCTGTGATTTATTCTGTGATTCTGACCTCTTGCAGCAGAGAACTGGCTATGAACTCAAGAAGGAAGTGGAATGCAAGAGTCCAGCTGAGTTATCCATCTAGCAGAGATGCTACACCTAAGAGGAGCTGTGATTATCTAGGCCAGGTAGTACTAGGAGATATGAGTTACCTTTTGTGACATCTATCCTACTGGTGTGCCTTATTGCCACTGTTTTCTAAATTTGAGGCCATTCTTCCTACAAGTGATATATGTATTTGTAGAAGAGAATACCCTAGGATTTTTTGGGGGGGAAATGTTTTGTGCCTACTGTTCTTTCTATGTCATCTTACTAAATGCCATTCCTAAGGGTAGTTAGGTTGTATAACAGATAGAGTACCAGGGCTGAAGTTAGGAAAATTCATTTTTCCTGAGTTCAAATCTGGCCTCAGACACTTACTAGCTATTTTACCCTGGGCAAGCCATTTAACCCTGTTTGCCTCGGTTTCCTCATTTGCAAAATGAGATGGAGAAGGATATGGCAAAATACTCCAATATCTTTGTCAAGAAAACCCCAAATGGGGCTATGGAGAGTAGACATGAGTAAAAATGATTGAACAACAAGAATTTATAAACTATCTTATTGTTAATGGGAAGCATACTGTGGGGGCTCATAAGCTACTGTTGTAGGAATTACCAACCATGAGGCTACCCCTCAAACCCTAGAGTAGCAGTCACCTTCTGAAAACCCAGTCACTCATGCAAAGTACCAAATCTTTGTGTTTGAGCACAAGTTGGAGGAGTAGACTCTACACTACTAGGCACTAGACTTAGGCCTCTAGGTACATCACATATTCCTGAGCAATGAAACCATAACATTATGCAATGAGAGAAGCCTTAAAGATTTTAGAGATGAGGAAACTGAAGCCCAAAGACATGAAATAATCTGCCAAAAATGTTATTCCTTCTTAATGTTCTCATTTTTTTTCAAACTCTACAGAAATGAATGAGTAATTAGAAGGAAGGAACTTAAGTGTCTAATTGCATTATATTATACAGTCTCTTCATATCCAAGTTCAATCATGCATTTGTCATAATTGTGGTATATGACCTAGCCCCAAAGAAATATAATCACCTACAGGCTGTCAGAATGTTTTCATAACTTGAAAAAAATGGTTGAATGACAGAATCCAAGGTTTAAATGGATCCTGCTTTAAATGGAACTAAAGGATAAATTTATGTTAAAATATATGCTACTCACAAGTTAACAGTCATGTGAGAGATACCCTGGGATAGAAACTATGATATCTGAATTCTAGTCCTAACCCTAATATTATCCAGCAATGTGATTTTGGGCAAGTCACCTTTCACCTAGTCACCTAGCTTTCACTTTCCTTATCTGTGTAACCCTTAGCTACCTGGCAGCATTGCCATGGAAACATGAGATACCAGAAGAAACCATGGCAACCAAGTAGATTTTTACCCAGTATTCACAAGCCCAGTGACATTTGAACTTGGCACTGAAAGAAAAAAAAAGGAGGAAAAAAGAGGATGTAGAGAATCCATCTTGACAAAACCACAGAGAGGAGGAGTGCTGACTAGGGGAGTGATCTGCTTTGCCCCTAGGATTCTCAAAGACTGTTATAGATGATGGCAATTGGAGTCGAAGGAATGAGCAAAAAACATTTCCAGGAAGCAATGAAGTGTTTTAGGCAAGATGAACAGCAAAGCAGAAGGATCCTTTACTTCCCGTCCTCCACCATTATGGGGCATAGCTCAAACCCCCTTTACCAGTAGATAATTACTTTCAGTTTCCCTCCCAGTGAGGGGAGGAGTTAAGGCAGAGAAACTTAATCTGATCCCTATTGCCTCCCACTCCAGGCAGGTGGTGCTCCAAAGTCTTCCCCAATTGTTTACTCCCCTTTCATTGCTCATAAATGTATTCACAATGATATAAAAGAAAAGCAGGTGGCCACCTAGACCTTGACTGACTTGATTTAATAATGGAATTGGTTGGAATAGCTTTGGGAAGATGTTTCACCCTTAAAGAAACAGGAGATGGGGGCAGCTAGATGGCACAGTAGATAAAGCACCAGCCCTGGATTCAGAAGGACCTGAGTTCAAATGTGACTTCAGACACTTGACACTTACTAGCTGTGTGACCCTGGTCACTTAACCCTCATTGCCCCGCCCAAAAGAAAAAAAAAGGTCAAGTCTGCCAAGTTCTGAAGACAGTGGAATGGTGGAGGCATTTGAGGCAGTGAGCATGCCCCCACCTTGTCTACCAGAAGACAGAGGTGAGGAGATTTTTCTCTCCTGTCTTCCATTATTTACATAATGTTTAGTGGAGCTATTTGTACATTAAGAGATATTGCAACCTGCAGGTAGCAGTCTGGAGAGTGGAGCAGTTCAAGGGAAGTAACGAATATACCCTTTCCAGACAGACACAGACACAGACACAGATACAGATGTGAAGAGCAGCATTCTAGGCAGGAGGCAGTTTAAGAAAGGAGTGAGACCCCTGGCAGCAGCTAAGAGATTTGACTCTGGATTAAAGAGAGCACTAGCTGTCATGGTCAGGAGTTGAGCCATAGAAAAGAGCTGTGGGGAGGGGGAACAGCATTGTGATCCTGTGGTACCAGAAGCATGATTTGCTTTGGATACATGTTTCCTATGTGCATGCCTCTCTCTCAGCAGTCTCACTCTTCCTCTTATGTTATATGTATTTGTGGGAAAGTTTGTTCCAGGTTTATGGGAGGAATGTTTTGCAGCTTCTGCTCTTTCCATGCCATCTTAGTCTTTGCTTTGAGCTAATTGGTTTTACTGTTTGACCATTAAAGATAAACTCACTGGTGAGGGTTTGTGAACTCTGTTTTAAGAGTGAGGAACCACCAGGTAACCCATGAACTTAATGTGGTAGTCGACTGGAAGGAAATGCAACTTGCAAGTCGGTCAAAGAGGATTGTAGGGGAGGATGTGAATGATGATGGTGGAGAGGATCATTATTATTACACATGAACCCTGTTCTCCATGAGTTCTATTACAAGTGGGAGCTCTATTTATACACAAAGCAAATGAATAGTAATCTAAGTTTTCCTGATTATAAGATGATAATTTGGCTTGTCATGGGGTGCAGAGCACTCCAGAAATTCTCTGGGGCACATTAAGGAAACTTCTCCTTGAGAAACTAAACCAGAGGACAGATAACGCCTAGAAGAGATAAGCTGAACCAAATCGGACTGAGCTATCTTGGGATTCCTACCCTTCATTCTCGTCTCCCTTACCCTGGGGAGATAAATTTGGGTGTGGCTGCGGCCTTTGTGTTCTGAAGAGGGATCTGTAGCCACCCCTCACCCAATTCCTTTAGTCACTACCAGCAGGCGATGGTCCTCTCTCACTAAAGGAACTTTTCACAGGCAGATGGTCCACCCCCATCAGTCCTCTATTAAAAGTACCTTCCAGTCTCCTGTTCGAGGAGATTTGGTACCTCTGAGCCATGTGCTTTATGCCAAATCTCCCCATGAAAAATCCAAGGATTTCTTTCATGGTTTCCCTCCCCCCACCCTTCCCTTCCCTTGCTCCTAAATAAACTATCACCTTATTCTAACTACTTTTGTGTGCAAGAGGGTGTAATTCTTTAAAGAGGAATTCCCAAGAACCCCAACTCCTACCCTAATCCAACCCGTACCCCACTTCCCCCCATATCAGAGTCATCACCAAATTAGAGTTCTGGTGACTAGAATAATGATGATGGTGATGATGATGATAAATAATGCCTTAATTTTCCAAGTGTTTTATATCCATTACCTCCTTTGAGTCTTATAACATTCCTGCTTTCACTATAGTAGATGCAATTTTTTTGAGAGGCTATGCAAATTTGGGGCAGATAGGTGGTTCAGTGTACAGAGTGCCAGGCCTGGAGTCAGGAAGATTCACCTTCCTGAGTTCAAATCTGGCCTCAGATTCTTAACCAGTTCTTTGACTCGAGGCAAGTCATTCAACCCTGTTTGCCTCAGTTTCCTCATCTGTAAAATTATCTGGGAAAAGAAATGGCAAATCACTCCAGTATCTTTACTAAGAAAACCCAAATTCAGTCACAAAAATTTGGATATGACTAAACGACAACAAACACCAAATTTGCATATTAATTACTTCAGGTTTCCATTATTATCACTGGATAACTCACTTTGTTCCAGCTAGATCTCCTAGTGTCCTCAGAGTGGGGATCCTTGACTATAATCATTTCATAGTGCGTTAATCAGTTTGAACTATTGAGACAGAAAATATCAATCTCCTATTTGTCTTTATGCCATCCCTTTTGACAATGGAGCATTCAATACATGTCATTCATAGAGAAAACATGGTGATAGAGTCAGGCACTAGAGAAGGAAAAAAAAAAAACCTGACTTCAAGCCTTACCGTCACACCTATCTTGCTTGGTGTGTATAAATGACCTTGGAAAAAATAACGTTTTTTCCCTGGGTCCCAGCTTCCTTATCTGTAAAATGGTGGGAGTAGACTCAATAATCTCTAAATTTCTTTCCCAGGCAGCGAGGTGGCACAGCAGATAGATCACTGGTTCTGAAGTTGGAAGGACCTGAGTTCAAATTTCACCTCAGATAGTACTAGCTGTGTGACCTTGGGCAAGTCACTTAACCCCAATTGCCTCAAGCATCTGGGGCATGTCCAGTTGTCCTGATCTATACCTTGCCACAGGACCCAGATGGCTTTGGAGGAGAGTGAGGCTGGTGAACTTGCACAGCCCTCCCTCACTTAAATCCAATTAACTGCAAATTATGACATCACCCCGATGTTGTGGTCCTCTTTGAGAATGAAGGACAGGGGCAGCTAGGTGGCAAAGTGGATAGAACATTGGCCCTGGAGTCAGGAGTACCTGAGTTCAAATCCAGCCTCAGACACTTTACACTTACTAGCTGTGTGACCCTGGGCAAATCACTTAACCCCAATTGCCTCACTAAAAAAAAAAAAGAGAGAGAGAGAGAGAGAGAGAGAATGAAGGACAAACAACAACAACAAATTTCTTTCCAGCTCTAACATTCTGGGGTCCTATTTCTAACAGATAAAGTGAAACCTTCAGATAAGGCAAGTTCCTTTTTCTCAACAGTAGATGGCACCATATCCCTAAAATAATTTTCCAGGATATTGATGGTTGACCCAATTGAAGTTATTCTGAGTTAGTTACTCTTTCCTATTCATTTTTAGTTTGCCTGTGTTGGAACAAACTTGTGTCAAGTGGTATAAAACGAAGCCCTTTTAAATTGAAGATGTATTTTTTAAAATGTCTGGGCTCCAATGAATTTTTCCAAAAAAAATAAAATTTTATTCTTGCCCATTATTATTGTTAGGTAAAATAACATATTATTTTGTTGTTAAGGGTGCTAAAGAATAGAGCAATTGAGCATGATCTGTAGAAAACAAAGCTGCTGAAAGTACATTAGTGGTAGCATTGGACAAGTCATATTTCTCCTCCTTTTCACCCTGGGACACAGTGGGGTTTTTTCTTTGTTGATTTCAAAAATGGGTCTTATTTACCCTTTGCTTCCTACTTCTCTTGCTATAGTAGTGAACACATTTTCTGCCGGTAGCTTTTTGTAAATCGTTGCATATTCTGTTGGTCCTATTTTCATCTCCTGTGTAGAAATGCAATGGCAAATTTTCTTAGAAAGTCTGTCTTCCAATTAATATGGTCCTTGAGATGTAGTAGATTGTAGGGAAGAGACTAGGAATAAGGACGTGGATTCTTTTTGGCTTACATTTTTGTTTTGTTTTGGTTTGGTTTTTTTGCTGGGCAATGAGGGTTAAGTGACTTGCCCAGGATCACACAGCTAGTAAGTGTCAAGTTTCTGAGGCTGGATTTGAACTCAGGTCCTCCTGAATCCAAGGCTGGTGCTCAATCCACTGTGCCACCTAGCCGCTCCTTGGCTTACATTTAAAAAAAAAAACTTTATACGCATTTATATTGATTCCTTCCCCACACAACCCCCCAAAATAGAAAAACAATCTTTATCATAAATATGCATCATCTAGTAAAAAAAAATTCACACTGGCCAAGCCCCAAAATATATATTCCTTGTGCATTTAAAGTTCATCACCTTTCTGGGAGATGTTTTTCTTCAGTCTTATAGACTTTTTAAAGTTATCCTTATATTGACTAGAGTTCTAAAGTCTCTCAGAGTCTTTTTTTAAATAATGTTTTCATTTCATAAATTGTTCTCCTAGTTCCTCTCATTTCATTTGAGTGATGGATGAGGTCAATAGCCAGATTGCAAAGGTTTGAGGACTAAGAGAGAGAAGAATAAATGGAAGCTGCCAGTGTAAATAGAGATAGACAAAATTGCAAGCTAGTTTGGGAAGTGAGTGCACTAGGATCTGGAGGAGGATTAGGAAAGGCTTCACTTAGAGGGTAGCACTTGAGCTAAATCTTGAAGGAAGTGGTAGAGATGAAGAAGGAATGTATTTTAGCCATTGAAAATTGATGGTGCAAAGACAAAGAGATGAAAACAGTCTGGTGCTGCCACTGTGACAGATGTGTCTTAGTATATTCCAAACCTTAGTTGGAGCTTGGTTCTTCACTATTCAAACAAACTTCTTCATGTCTCCTGGCAAGCCAGGCAAAGGATCAAGCCATTTGTTAGTACTCTCAGATATACAAACTTCCTCTATCAGTTCTGCATAAGGAATCCAATCCAATAAACATGTATTAAGTACCTACTACGGGCCAGGCTTCGTTCTAAGCGCTGGGGATGGAATTATAAAAAGAAAGACAGTCCCTGCCCTCAAGGAGTTTACAATCTAAAGGGGGAGGCAATATACAAAAAGAGGCAGGAAAGGAGTGGTGCTTCAGCTGTCATATGCTCACATTTCAACATTTCTCCCAGGCAGAGGGCAAAATAACCAGCCCTCCCTCCGTCTTACAGGAAATCTAGAGAGGAAGAATTTGCTGCTAAATGGGAGTATAGAAGGGAGAATTAAAAAGAGAAAAAAATTAATGTAATTAAAATAACTCTATCTGGATCTATTTAAATAGATAATTAACTTTTTTTTTTTTTAGGCAATGGGGGTTAAGTGAGTTGCCCAGGGTCACACAGTTAGTAAGTGTCAAGTGTCTGAGGCCTGATTTGAACTCAGGTACTCCTGAATCCAGGGCTGGTGCTTTAACCACTGTGCCATCTAGCTGCCCCGGTAATTAACTTTTAAGGTTGGGACATAGATGGAGAAAAAGATATTGACACCAATTACAATAATTTCACAAATTAGAATTTAAATAATGGAAATTAATTACCATAAAAAGGAGGAAAAAAGGAACCTAAGCACTGCTTTAATCGGCAAATATTTGACTTTCTTGCCAGGGGAAGTTAGATAACAGCTATGGGCAATACCACTTTAGAATATAAGGTCATTTGTAAAACCATTTAGATAAGGATGGTGGAAGATTAACTTTAAATTAAAAAAAAAAAAAAGGTGAGAAATAGTGTAGGGAACAACACCAGAAAACTTGGCAAGAGACATAACTAAGTGAAATCATTCCAAGGGCCTTTAAGAAGGAAACTGGAAGGACAACAAGTAGATGAAAGGAGGAAATCTTTATAGCAAACTCTCTTCCCCATCAAGAATAGTGGAGCTACCACATTTGGATTCTAAAATCAAAGTCCTAGATATATTTAAAGAGAAGGTATATATTTAAAGAGACAACCACAATTTAAAGAGAAGGTATATATTTAAAGAGAAGGTATATATTTAAAGAGACAACCACAATTAATTAAATATGGCATTCTCTATGTGTGAAGCACTTTGTAATTATTATCTCATTTGGTCCTTACGAAAACTCTGGGAAGTAGGTGCTATTATTATTTCCCCTTTTACAGATGGGGAAACTGAGGCAAGCAGAGATTTGTGTGTGTGTGTGTGTGTGTGTGTGTGTGTGTGTGAGTGACTTGTTTAGAATCACAGAACTAAAAGGTGCCCCATGTCAGATTTGAACTCAGCTCTTCCTGACTCCAGGCCCAGCATTCTATCCATTGCTCCACCTAAATAGCCCTGAAGAAAACAAAGATGGTAAAAACAGGAGGACTGGTCCAAACGGACACGGAAGATTTGATCCTGAAACTAACACAATTTTGAGGGCATTGAAAGAGAAAATATTAAAGGTATGAAAGAAATCTTCCCCATTATTATTGTCAAAAAGACAACAACCATCAACAAGTACTGACACATATGCCTACTTTCCCATCTTTGTAAAAATTTTTGAAAACACTGCATAAGTTGAAGGCATCCTTGAGATGCCTTCAGAAAGCTTTTGGAAAACGGTATTTATATAGTATTTTGTGACTCACAAAGCAATTTATTCATAATAACCCTATGAAGTAAATAATCCGAGGATTATTAATTCCAGTCTACAGATGAGAATATTTGAACTCAGGGTGGTTAAATGATTTGTTTATAATAAGTGGAGGGGCAGCTAGGTGGCGCAGTGGATAGAGCACCGGCCCTGGAATCAGGAGTACCTGAGTTCAGATCCGGCCTCAGACACTTAACACTTACTAGCTGTGTGACCTTGGGCAAGTCACTTAACCTCAATTGCCTCACTAAAAAAAAAAAAGTGGAAAACTGAGACAAAAACCCAGATCTCCTGATAGAACATGACAGTGTTAGAAAACATAGAGTTGGATCCTGGATTAGATCCTTACTAGCTTCATAACCAGGGATTAAATCATTTAGCCTCAAAACCTCAGTTACCTCAACTGTAAATTGACAATAATAATATTTTCACTGCTTGGATGTAGCACCACTTCTGGGAACTATCCCCAATTTTCAGTTATGTGTCATGCCTTTGATATGGAGGAGAAACTGATAGGAGAAAGCACGTGGGTCCTTGGGATTCCTCTGTAAAGAATTAAATTCTCAAACAAGACCTAATTAGGAATAAAAGAACAGGTTTATTGGGGTACAAGAGAAACCGGCCAGGAGGAAGGTTTTGCATGAACAAAATGCTTTTCCTCCCTGACTAGCTCAGGGAGCGCCATTTTATGGGGTTTAGATGGGGTGGGTAAGAGTCTCTTATTGGGTGAGGGGCTGGTGGTCTTCCCGAATTGCGCTGGGGTAGGAGGAATCCCTCGTGAGCAATCTGGTGGTGGTGGGTGTCATCTTTGTCCTGATGGGTCTAAGCAGTCTGCTGATGGGCAGTTCCAGGTGGTCTTCTCATGATTACCTCATCCAGGTGCTTAGGAGGACTGGAATGTAGGGTGGTGGTCCTGGAGCATGCTTGGTTCAATCTGTGCCACTTATCTCCATTGGGTGTGTTTGTGTGTGTGTGTGTGTGTGTGTGTGTGTGTGTGTGTGTGTGTGTGTGTCCTTGATTGAGTTCCAGGAGAGGCCTACTTGTTTTCAAGGAAAAACCCCTGAGGTTTCAAGGAAAAAGTTCCTTGAACTCCCCAGAGAACTGTTGGGGTAACCAGGGCCCATAATCCTCCCATGACACCTTCAAATATACCTAGAGTTTCAAAGTATACTCTTTGTTAGCACTCCTAAAACTATGCAGTCATGCACCAGTGAGCAAACTTTTAATAGTCTGTAGACCCAATTAACTCAAAGCAAAGGCATTTACTAAAATGGCATAGTAAAAGTAATAGCTACAAATCTTCCCCAAATGCCCAGAATCAGTGGGAAGAGGTGGCACAAACTTAAAGAACACTGGAAGTAAGGCAAACACAAAGGGAATACCTACAGCCAAGGAAATTCACACTTCCATTACTGCAGGGCCCCAATGGCTTTGAGTATTTTTATACTGTTATACTCTCGGTATTGCATCTCTGCCACAGAGTTCACACAACTAGATTCCCTGGATCTAACTGTTCAAAGCTAGTTGTCTTTTGGATTCACAGTTGGTTCTCTTCTTATTCCTTGATGCTGATTTTTGCATAGAATCTCAGCTGCATCTGTACATTCATCAATCTCTCTTCCAGAGACTAGATGAAATGCCTCCTACAGGTTGGTTAGCTCCATTGCAAGATACCACAACTTGGATGGGGAAGAGAGAAACATCCTGTCACCCACTGCTTACCTCTGGTCATAGGAGCCATATTACACAAAGATGCTTCTGACCTCAAATGCCTCCATTGTTCAGTTGTCTTCAGGGCTTTGCAGGCTTAGATTTTTTAAAGCCATTAAGGGCAAAACCAACCTTTGGCCAGTCAATGCCAAGTTCCCTTTCTAATTCAATCAGAAAAACATTTCTGCACTTGCTAAGGGAAGACAGGGAGTGGACACAGCTTTGAATTCCATTAACTTTATCTCATTTCCTTTGTCATCTGTCCCTTGATTTCTGCTTATATCAACTGAACCAGGGGTAGGAGCAAATTGTCTTTCTGTCCTTCACTACCCAGTTAACATAATTGTTGTGAAGAGAGCCTTTTCTAAATAGTAAAGCACTATTTTAAAAAACTGAATTATCATTCCAACTCTATCATTAACATGGCTAATACCTCCATTGGTACAAGTCACAAAGCATCCATGCCTTCTTATCCTCTGTTATTCTTTACCATGTTCTCTTGCAAATTCTTCAGCCAAAAGAGGCCTTCCTTACAGGCTCTTGACAATGTCAAGCAGTGCTCTTATTCCATTATCAGCCCACTTCCTTTTTTATTTATACATCTCTTTGACATATTTTATGCAGTTTCTCTCTCACAATTCTTCACCAGTAATATCCTACAGCCTGCTCACACCTACCATGCAAATGTTTACTTTTGAGTCACCCTCAATTTTAATTCTTTGGAGACTATGATAGTCCATGATTTTCAAACATATAGGATCACTAGGGAATGATTGGTGTTAAAAGGATTAGCCTTTGTTTCAGACCAATCTCTGAGTAGAGATTGTTTCATTTTTTTGTATTTGTATTCCCGATATTCAATGAAATGCAAGCACAGAACAGGTGCTTAATAAATGCATATTAATTAATTGATTTTGAAATCCTACTGCAAAGGAATAAGATCTAAAACAGATCTTATGTTGAGATATCTAAAATAACTCTGGCACCATACCCTTCCCCTTCCCCTCTCCCTCCCCAAAATTATATTTGACTCCAAGCTATGTACTTGCTCATTATAACCAATGGGAGATGAGTAGAGGTTTCTTTTCCATCATAGGAAGCCCCCTGAGGCAATACTGCTAAAGAGGCCATGGTCAGGATTGGGAAAGGTGTGTTTTGTCTTTTTACATGCTGACTAAATGGGTTCAGCTGTACCCCTAAGAACAAATTCTGGCTAGAGGTGGCATTATGGGACCCAAGCAGAGAGCTTGTGCCAAAACACTAAGCAAGTCGGATCAGAAATCAAGGTTAATTTCTAGTAGCTGTTTAGTATTTAACTTTAACATAAGATTAGATTAAATATGCAGATTAATGAAATCCTGGCACCATAGAAATGAGCTAACAAGCATGTAGTTGGATGCAAACTACAAAAGCCTAGTAAGCTGAGATTTATTTGCTGAACTGAAGAGCACCAGTACGGTTTAAAAGACGCTCCTCTGAGTTGCAAGGAATTTTGTAGCATACTAATAACACAGTCCAGGTAAGTTACTATTTCATATAATTTATTTTTCAAGGAATTCAGTCACCAAATTATTTCTTTTCGTGTCCAAGAAAGTGAAAAGAATGATTTTCATGTCACAGTGCTTGTCTCTTTTCTCGTGACAGACCCTTTTCTACTATGTGCTCTGAAAAATAACTTTAAAGACAATATTAAGTAACATTTATATGATATATAGGTGACTTTTATTTCCCCATTGCTAATATAGAAATGAAATAATATATTCTCCTTTCTCTACAAAAACAATAGGACTACCCCACTCTCATTAGAGGAGACCCTTGGAGATAAAAGCAGGAGTGGATTTGTGCTGTTTCACTGAGACTCTTGTGTCCAGTTACATACAGAACTTGATTCCTGAATCCCCAGGCCCAAATTCTATCCTAACCATATTTTATGTTAAGGCTTCCCCAGCTGTAGACTATTGTTGTGGATTAAAACAAAACAAATCAAAGAACCCAGTGTCCAAACACTGAGATATCTGAGACTTTTCATCTGTAGCAATATCTTAATGTATCTAGAGGTTATGACATTCATTCCTAGGGATGAAACAACTCCTTTTCTCATGTTGTTTTTTTTCCCCAGAACATTCCTAGATTCTTTGCTTTTTATTCTCTGACTAGTCTCTCTCTCTCCCCAGATCTTTGCAATGCTAGTCAGAAACCTCGGAGATTCCTCTGATAACATCTCTTTTATTTCTAGCATTATGGTTATGAAATAACTGACCCCTGAGATTTTATTTCACCTAAAATTGTGCTTTCTTAGAACTTATGCAGAGCTTTCACAAGGGTGAAGCAAATGGTGTATAAAGCAGATTGATGCAGAAAATTATATAAAACATTTATTTACTGTCCCAAAACTTCCTTGACACTTAAATGTGTTTGTGTGTACGTGCATGTACATAATTTTATATACTTTCCAGGGATGCAAAATAAGCTAGTTATAGTACTTAACCAATTATTTTATTTTCCCCAGGATAACTGTCATATGCTCCACATCAGCTGTTCCCAACCTTCTCTTTCCTCATCAGACTTCCTATACTAAGCTGCCTCTCCTTCCCCTCTCTCAGCAGAGAACCTAGCTAGCATTCTATCTGAGAAATAAAGACCATCAGTTCCACCCATGCTATACTTCTTCCTTAATCACTCAACTTCTGTCATATTTACTCACTGGCAGCTTCCTCACTACCTACAAACATGAGTATGCCTGTTATTTCCCAACCCATTCAACATTTTATCTTCTAAGATGGTCCTTTTTGGGGATTATCTATATTTGTTGCTTCCATCTCTACTCTCTTATTTTTTATTGCAAGGGCAATCTGGCTCCAATCCTTACCACTGTACTGACATTGCTCTCTCTCCAAGGTTACCAACAACCTCATGGCTCCTAAATTCAGTCACTTTTTCTCAGTCCCTATCCTTCTTCATTTTTCTGTAGCTTGATCCATCTTCCCCTTCTTGGTCACTCTTTTCCTATAATTTCTTTGTTAATGACTCTGTTAAAGGCTAAAATTCTAGCTAGTCTGTCTAAAATATCTAATAAGTGGTCACCAATAAATTATAAGCTTTAGCAAGAGTTAGACTTTTAAGCATTTATTATGGAGAATAAGAATTTGGTAAAGAGAGAGAGAAAGGCCTACATTCATCTATCTATTAAAGGGAGAGCGCATTTCTAGCTCCCTTCTCCACCAGAGTCCACATGAAAGAGCCGAGTCAGAGCACCAGGCTCCCCCTTCTTCCTCCCACAAGCAAACATCACCCTGACACCAAATAAAAGATGCATGGTCTTGCCCTCAGAGACCTTCACCTCATGGCGGAGCTTTTCTACAGTAAGTCTCCAGCAGGTGGCGTCATTCCAATTGTTACAACTCTCTTGCTTCTTTTCTTCCTAATTGAGAGCTTTTATTTTTTCCAGTCTTTGTTATTTTGGATCATCATTAATGAAGCACTTTATGCTAAACTTTGGGACAAATAGAAAAAAGAATACAATCCCTGCTCTCAAGGAACTGGCACTTTTTAATTGGGGAGACTACACATAAAGGAGTTTACCTGTGGGATGGAAAGACTTCTGAGAGTGCAGTGGGGAGAAGAGAGCAAAGCCCAGGGATCTGTAGGGTGCATGAAAGGGTCAGATGACTGTGTTCCAGAGTCTGAAGGGTGTAGAGGCAGGGCAGAGGGTTACAACATGCGTCTCTCCATTTCACCAAAAAGATTAGAGCTGGTAGTTCCCATTTCATTGAAGTCATGACCAGTCATGTTGTCCTTTACCACTGATAAACAGCCTTGATGGAGTCTGGGTGCCCTTGGAGTTTTCAGGATGGACAAAGGGTAGGCAAGGGTACCCCCAGTGGCACGTTTTCTTTCCATTAAACAGGGAAATTAAACATTTCCCAAGGTTCTTTCCTGAGCACTTTTCTTTCTCTGTACTCTCTTCCTTTGTAATTTCATCAGTTTCTATGAGTTCAATGATCATCTTTATGTATATGACTCCCAAATCTATCTGGATATCCAGCCTTAGTTCTCTTTTTTTTTTTTTTCAGGGCAATGGGGGTTAAGTGACTTGCTAAGTGTCAAGTGTCTGAGGCCGGATTTGAACTCAGGAACTACTGAATCCAGGGCCAGTGCTTTATCCACTGCGACACCTAGCCGCCCCCCTTAGTTCTCAACACTAGTCCCATCAGCTGCGTGATGGATATGTACTACAGACATCTCAAATCCAACTCATCCCAAATATAATTTATTACATTCTCCCTAAAACCCATTTCTCCTCCAAATGTCTCTGCGTTTTTGAGGGCATAGTATTCCTCCTTTAAACCTACAAACCCATGTTTGCAACCTTGGAATTATCCTTGACTTTTTCCTCTTCTCAACCCCCACATTCAATCAGTGGCCAAAGCTTGTTGATTCTAACTGACAAAATCTTTATTATATATTCCTTTTTCTCCAAGCACATAGATTCTACCTTCACTCAGATGCCTGGACTATTGTAATAATCTCCTGATTGGTCTCTCTGAGTCCAGTTTCTCCCTTTTCTAGTCCATCTTTCCCAGAGTTCTTCAATTGATATTCTTATAACAAAAATCTGACTGTTATTCCCCTGCTCAAGAATCTCTAATAACTCTTTTTTATCTCTTCGCTAAAATACAAACTCCTCAGCTTGAGAATAACAAGGGAAGGGAACAAATAATTGTTAAGTGCTTATTATGTGCCAAGGACAGTGCTGTGTTTTACATATATTATCTCATTTAGGATAATTGAAAACCTACAAAAAACCTTCCTTTCACCTGCCTTTTCAGTCTAATCTTTGTAAAGCTCAGTCAGGCTACATACAAGGGCAACTTTACACTTAGGAAGGGTCTGACTGATTTGTGGTGCTATATCTGAGCAAGCCATTAGGTGGCACTCCAAACCACCTAAATAATCTGTAGTTATGTATGTCCTTCTCAAAGAGGACCATGACATGGGGTGAAGTCATGACTTTCACTGAATTGGATTTAAGCGAAGGAGGGCTGTGCAAGGTCATCAGCCTCACTTTCTCCTCCAGAGCCATCTGGGTCCAGTGGCAAGATATATACATATATATACATATATACATATATATATATACATATATATATACACATATATATACACACACATATACATATATATACACACACACATATACATATATATACACACATATACATACATATACATACATACACATGCACATGCACATGCACATATACATATACATACACATACACATACACACACACACACACACACACACACACACATATATATATATATATATATATGGATGATTGGAGATGGCCCCAGATGTTTAAGGCAATTGGGGTGAAGTGACTTGCTAGGATCACATAGCTAGTGTCTGAGGTGAAATTTGAACTCCTGACTCCAGAGCCAGTGCTCTATGCACTGCGTCACCTAGCTTCCCCAATCTATACTTAACACACAAGCAGGACCTAGAAGTTCAAAATCCTCAGCCCCCCTCTGTATATGCCATTCATGGTCCCTGCATGGCCCCTTATTTTTCCATTTTAGTACCATCCTAGGCTTTTCTGTAAGGGTATCCTTGAACAGCTAGCTAGGTGACACTGGATAGAGTGTTACATCTGGAGTCAAGAAAATTCATCTTCCTAAATTCAAATCTGGCCTTAGATGGCTTCAGTTGTGTGACCTTGGACAAGTCACTTAACCCAGTTTGACTCAGTTCCTTATCTGTAAAATGAGCTGGAGAAGGAAATGGCAAACCACTCCAGGATCTTTGCAAAGTAAATCCCAAATGGGATCACAGTGGATAAAGCACCGGCCTGGATTCAGGAGTACCTGAGTTCAAATCCGGCCTCAGACACTTGACATTTACTAGCTTTGTGACCCTGGGCAAATCACTTAACCCTCATTGCCCCACAAAAAAACAAAACAAAACAAAAAACAAAGTCATCTTTGTATATTAAAAGCTTGGATATCATCTGGCTTAGCTGCCTGATTTCACCAATGAAGAAACAAAAGGTTTGGAGAGATGAAATGACTTGCCCAATACCATAAAGCTAGCTAGTGCTAGAGTGAGGCTCAGAACACAATTCTCCTGATTCTCAATCTAGTATTATAATTATTTTTCTAGTCTTTGGAGACCATAGATAAATTCACTTGCTATAATTCTAATGGCTTATTTTTACATCTTTTATATTATAATCTCACTGTCCTTTTACTTCCCATACTGTTTAACTGAAAGAATGTAAGCCCTCCTCACCCGCACCCCCCAAAAACCCCTTATGTAGATGTTTCTGCTTGGAATAGTTGGGGTATAATAGATGAATGACTTCTTCATGTATCTGCCAACTTTATGACCCCATGATCTGCTTCAGGCTTTACACACTAAATTTAAATCCTCATGATATGCAAATAAACAGACAATAGAAAAGAGAGATTATTAATTGTGATTAAGATAATTCTAAAAGAGATAATTGTGCCCATTATCACCAATATTATTCAATATTAGACTAGAAATGCTAGCAAAAGAAATGAGAAAAAGAAATTGAAGGAATCATAATGAGGAAATAAAACCATCTCTTTTTGCAAATATGATGCTATACTTGGAAAATCCAAAACAAATCCATTAACTACAGGGGGAGCCTAATGTCATGATGTTTTTTTTTTTGTTTTTTGTTTTGTTTTCTTTAGTGAGGCAATTGGGGGTTAAGTGACTTGCCCAGGGTCACACAGCTAGTAAGTGTTAAGTGTCTGAGGCCGGATTTGAACTCAGGTACTCCTGACTCCAGGGCCGGTGCTCTATCCACTGCGCCACCTAGCTGCCCCCATGTCATGATGTTTTAATAATTTTTTGAAAATTTTTTCTTTATTTTTCATCATTTACAAGATTTGATTTTTCACACACATTTCCTATATATATTGTATACAATGCTATGGTATTGTAAATTCAAAACAAAAAATAAAGTAGTTATTAAAACTTGAAACTTCTTCATGAGTTTTGGCCCACCCTGTATGTGAACACAATTATAAAACACTTTTTACACAAATAAAGTCAGATTTAAATCATTGGAGAAATATTAATTGTTCATGGGTGGGCCAAGCCAGAATAATAAAAATGACCATTCTACCTAAACTAATCTACTTATTCAGTGCCATCCCAATTGGCACTACCAAACTACCAAAAAATTATTTTATTTATCTAGTAACAAAATTCATTTGGGGAAAGAAAAGGTCAAGGATATCAAAGGAATTAATGGATAAAAAGTATAAAGGCAGGAAGTACAAGATCTTAAACTGTATTATAAGGCAGTAATTGTTAAAACTTTCTGGTACTGGTTAAGAAATAGAATGGTGGATCAGACGAATAGAGTAAGTATAAAATACACAATAGTAAATAATTATAGTAACATTGTGTTTGATAAATGTAAATATCTAAGCTTTTGGGATAAGAACTCACTATTTGGTAAAAATTACTGGGAAAATTAGAAAACAGTCTGGCAGAAACTAGGTATAGAATTATGGAATTATACCATTTACCAAGCTAAGGTTAAAATGGATACATGACCTAGACATAAAGGGAGATATAAATAAATTAGAAAATAATACCTATCAGATTTATGGATAGAAGAATTTATGAATAACTGAGACAGAAAGCACTGTGGCATGTAAAATGGAAAATGTTGATTACATTAAATTAAAAAAATTATATATAAAACCAATGTATCCAAGATGAAAAGAAGAAAATTAGGGGGAAAAATTTATGGGCAGTTTCTCAGATAAAGGCCTCATATCTCAAATATATAGAGAAATGAGTCAAATTTATAAGAATATGAATCATTCCCCAAATGATAAATGGTCAAAGGATTTGGATAAGCAGTTTTTCAATGAAAAAATCAGTCATACTTTTAAAGTATATTAAATAATTATTGATTAGACAAATGCAAATTAAAACAATATTGAGATACCATCTCACACCTATCAGATTGGCTAAAATAATAGAAGGGGGAAATGACAAATGTTGGAGGGGATGTGGAAAAATTGGGACACTAATACATGAACTATGGACTAATCCAGTCATTTTGGGGAACAATCTGGAATTATACCCAAAGGGTTATAAAACTGTGTATACCCTTTGATCCAGCAATACCACTATTAGATCTATTTCTTAAAGTTATCAAGGAAAAAGTAAAAATAGCTTATATGCTCTAAAATATTTAGAGCAGCTGTCTTTGAGATGGCAAAGAACTTGAAACTAAGGGGATGCCCATTGATCAAGGAATGGATGAGTAAGTTATAGTATATGATTAGATAGAATACCACTATGTTGTAAGAAATGATGAACAAGTTGATTTTAGAAAAACATGAACAGACTTGCATCAAATAATGCAGAGTGAAATGAGCAGAACCAAAAGAACATTGTATATAGTGACAACAATATTGTTCAAAGAGTAGCTATGCATGACTAAACTATTCTGAGTAATATGAACAAATGTTCATGACAAAGGATCAATGACAAGGGACTTATAAAGGAAGATGCTACCCACCTCCAGAAAAAGAACTGATATATGGAAATATGTATTGTATAGTTTCACATATATATATATATATATATATATATATATATATATATATATATATCTCAATTGTTGGTCTTCTCTAATGTGGGGTTGGGAGCGAAGGACGGAGGAAGGAAGAAAGACAACTTAGGACTCAAAACATAACCAAAAGCCAAATAAAATAAATATTTAAATTTAAAAAGGAGAGCCCTTGCTTGAATTCTTGCACGAGTGATTCAGGATCTAAGTCACCTTGAAAAATATATGTTCAGGGGCTGCAACATAGCACAGTGGATAAAGCAACAGCCCTGGATTCAGGAGGACCTGAGTTCAAATCTGGCCTTAGACACTTGACACTTACTAGCTGTGTGACCCTGGACAAGTCACTTACCCCTCATTGCCCTGAGGGAAAAAATAGATAAAGATATGTTCAAAATGGGTAGAAAAAGATTTTTAGAAATTGGAATGATCCTTTTTTTAAAACCTTCAATAATTCCTTTTGTTTTTCTAATAGAAATTAGTGGGAAACATGTCCATTTTACCCAATTTAACACAGACATTGGAAGATGCTTTCAAAAAGATCTTTGTTACTTACATGGACAACTGGCGCAGCAACACAACAGCAGAACAAGCAGCTCTCCAGGCCAAAGTCAATGCTGAGAATTTCTACTATGTCATCTTGTACATCATGGTGATGATTGGCATGTTCTCTTTCATTATTGTGGCCATCCTGGTAAGCACAGTGAAATCCAAGAGACAGGAGCACTCCAATGACCCATATCATCAGTACATTGTGGACGACTGGCATGAAAAGTACAAAAGTCAAATTCTGAGTCTAGAAGATGCCAAGGCTACCATTCATGAAAATGTTGATGCACTGACATATAAAATGTCCCCTTGATAATTGAGACAGAAAAAAAGATAATTGAGACAGATGTCCACATGCAGAAGACATGAAGTTATCATCTGCCTCTCTCTGCATACATATACACACATGCGACCATTCATGTGTGACTATTTGGCACATGTGTGTACATATATCATTTCAAGCAGATGCATAGTATTTTAGCTAAGCAAGCAATATGGGAATGTATATGTGGGTGTGTTCTAAGATAAAAGAAGAGAAACAAATTGAAGACTGGTTTGAGAGAAATTAAGTTCCTTCCTGTCTTATGAAACCTCTAAGGCAAGTGAGATGGTAATAGGCCAATTAAAAGAGGTGGTATCTGAATCTATGTTACTCATGTTTAATCTAGTATTTACGCTATATATATCTTTTATTCTTTAGGCACTGTAAACTTCCTGCCCAGAGCAAAAATAAAGTCAAAATTTGAAGTGAAAGGTTTTTGGTTTTGTTTTTAAGATGTTGGTGTGTGTGTGTGATGTAAAGATGTGTATGTTACAGTCTTTTCTTCTGAGTTTGATGAGAACTCACAGTTCTAGTTTAAATGAAGTAGTATTTCTTGTGTCCCTTTGTGAAAACAAGATATTAATTCAATCTGTCATTTATTAGCTGGATCCATTCAGACTCATTCATTTGCTTATCATTGTAACTGGGGTTTGCACAGATTGTGTTCAGAGCTTTCCTTCCTGCTTCTGGCTGACCACTGTGTTGGTGCAGCTAGCTTTGAGGTGCTTTCTGAATGACAAACCTCTTGCTGCTTCCATCCTATGCTGGGGTGGAGGCAACTGAGAACAACCATAGAGTGTGACAAAAAGTATCCTCAACAGAGGCCAGACTCAGAATCCTTTGTAGAGGCGCTAGCTGCTTCCTTCTGATCATGAGCATGATTCAACACTGAGGGGACTTGGTACTTGGATTTGACAAGAAAATTCTGCATAGTCCCTTGATCATTTCCCCAGACCTTGACAACAGCTGGGGGATAGGATACTCTGTGAATCAAAAGCTTAGCAAAGCTCTTCCTTTGACCCTGGTGGCATCATGTAGTGCTGGAATTTCTTGTGAATGGTAGGGGGAAGGGCAGCTTACCCTAACTCCCTACTGACCTCAAATAGTGTAGCTGATAGTACACAGAAGCGGAAGCCCATGTCCTCACTTCCTCAGTAAGGTGGGTAAAGGTGAACTTTGCCCTGGATTTTAGTCTGCTTCTTCTGTGTTCCTTCTTTTCTGATCTTGATAAATTAGTGTTGTTCCTGAGATGAATATGTCCAGGCTTTGAATCCACCTGGTGAGTTTGAGAGGTTTGTGTTTCTGGATTCTTTGGCCATAGCCGACTGGAAGCATGGGGAAAAGACCCTGGCGACTATACTAGCTCTTTTAGCTAGCCAATTAGCACTCAGCTTACAACCCACCCAAAGAGGAGCTCAAGTTCTGACTTGGATTGGCAGAAGATACAGGCCAGAAGTTGTCTGTGCAGTGCAGAACCTAGGTAAAATATACAGCACTTATTCAGCAGTCCAGCAAACTGCCTGGAGTTTAGATGTTTACCACTCCAACCTCTGGGCAAGACAAAGGGTACTGGGAGTTGTTTGAGGAAGTAGGGAAGGAGATGTCTTTTTTGGGGGGAGGTGGGGGGGACTGGTGCATATATTGGAGTTAAGTGAGGTAGGGTTGCACGAAGTCATCAGCCTCACTCTCTCTTCCAGTCATCGCGGTCTCAGTAGCAGGGCAGTCAAGCGACTGGTGATGGCTGGAGATGCAGTAGATGATGATAACCACGCCGTCTTCCATGTCTAACCAAGCTCAACTGAACATTGTTCTCATCCTCCCATTCCACCAGGGGAAGTCTTCACACGCTTGGAGTAGACACCTCCCCTAACTCACCGGGTTTGAGACCCCTCTGTTACCTTCAACTTGGTTTAGCCCGTCTGTCCAAAGGGTTTACCAAGGGGCGGCCGGTCCTCACACCATGGCTTCTTGGAGCCACAGGTGAGAGTTAGGTGGACCAGGTAGACACCAAAGGTGAAAAGCAGGGAAGGAGAAAAACATTTATTAAGAGCCTACGATTTCCCAGGCACTGTGCTAAGAAATTTGCAAATATTATTGACTCTTGCAACGACCTCACAATGTAGATGCTAGTGTTATCACCATTTTACAGTCTAGGAAACTGAGTCGGATAGAAGTTAAGTGATTTGTCCAGGATCACACAGCTAGTAAGAACAGAATAAGATGCAAGGCCAGAAAGAAGCACCGAAAAGCAGGAAAGCTTTGAAAACTTACACACTGAACTTATTAAATACTTAGAAAGAAAAGTGAGATGTACATAGTAGAGAAGATATACAATCCTCTTTTATTATTATTATTATTATTATTTTTATTTTTGCGGGGCAGTGAGGGTGAAGTGACTTGCCCAGGGTCACACAGCTATGTACGGTGATGTCCGCTCCTTTTTTGGAGTTTAAATTCAGAACTAAAATAAACCTAAAAAAGCAAAATCGTAGCTGGCCCACAACCTCGGCAACAATGGTTACAGAACAGACAATTAGGTAAGATGTGGGAGGTTCAGATCTTTTCGGAAGTATGCCCCGCCCTGTGCATCAGGGATGGATAGATGTCTGTTGGGAGATGTAGTTTTAGAGCACAAGAATTCTGGGAGTTGTAGTTTAGTTGCAGTTTTCTTGCGCCGGGAAGATGGCTGCAGAGAGGTACGTCTAGTGAGATTTTTTAATTTTAAGGTTGGAGGTGTGTAAAGGAGGGGTAGATTATTTATCGGAATGTTTGTTTGTTTGTTCCCACCAGGGAAGTCAGTCAATCAGTCAACTAGCACTTTTCAAGCACTTACTACATTCCAGACACTATGCTCAACTCTTAGGATACAAAGAAGGACAAAAAGTAGTGTCTGCTCTCTAGGACCCTCACGTAATAATGGGGGTGGGAGGTGGGAAGGGGAGACAACATGCAAAGCGCTATGCAAGATAGATATAGGGTAAATCGGAGATAACCTAGAGAGAGGGGAGGTACTAGCATTAAGGGGGATCAGGAAAGACTTCCTCCAGAAGGTGGGATTTTAGCTGGGACTTGGAGGAAGTCACGGAAGGCAGGAGTTCGAGTATTTTAGGCATAGGGGACAGCCAATGAAAATACAGGAGTCCGGAGTTGGCTTGTATTGTGGGAGGAACCGCAAGGAGGTCCGCATTTCTGGAAAGAGGAGTACAGAGGGGGGTAAGGTGTCAGAAAACTGGAAAGGTAAGAGAGGGCCACGTGGTAGGAAGGGAGGGGTGTGTATGCGCGAGTGTGCCTGTGTGTATCTGTCTGTGTCTGTGTCTCTGTGTGTATGTAAACATTATACATTATGCCGCTTCTCCCTTCTGCAGTCTTGCACCACCACACTTGAAGTTCAGAGCATTTGGGAATGGAAAGCAGAGAACAAAATACAGAGTGTCTAGAGAGCTGGGAAAGGGGACATTCCTCTGTGGGGTGGGGAAGTTCTTGAGTTTATCTATATGAGAATGTAGAGGTGGGGGTGGAGGTGGGGGTATTACTGCTGAGAAGACAAGAAGAATTGAAAAGGAAGGACAATAGATTGTCCAGGAATAGTTTCAGTAATTATCTGGACCTCCAGACTCCTTTCTGAGTTCCCTTTGAAAGGACAGTTATTAGACAAGCAGTTCTCAAACTTTTTGGTCTCATTATCCCCTTAAAAATTACTCAGGACCCCAAAGAACTTTCATGTGGGTTATTATGAAAAGAATTTTGACATCAGGACTCCCTGAAAAAGTATTGGGGACTTCTAGGGAGCCCCTGAATACATTTGGAGAACCACTGTCTACTATGTGTTAACGCCTACATCATGCTAGTAATACAAAGGGGGGGGGGGAAATGACTGTGAGGGAAAACAATCCTTCCCCTGAGAAGGAGGCACCCTGGTGTGTGCAAAGAAAGGGGGCTCAAAGGCTCTGTTTTAAACCCTAGTGCCTAACATGAATGGACCCTCCCCTTTTTCATCATTGGTCTGATTACTCAAGGGTTACAATCTATGTGCAAAAACTAGCTAATCTGAATGCAGTATTCCCATCCCATATCAGTTCTTCCTTATATGGGCACAACTCAGGAGTGGACCTTATTCTTCCTCATATGGACACAACTCTGGGGTGGACCTTATTGAGACCAGGACTCCTTGAACCACGTGATTTTGTTAGCCAGAGAGGGAGGAGAGGATCTGAGACTTTTGTCCTACAAACAGGTTAGGAGGAGTATGATTGACTGTTATGCCCTCATTGAGAGGGGATATACTAGGCAGAATATATTTTAGTCATTTCTGACTCTTTGTTACCCCATTTGGGGTTTTCTTGGCACTGATACTAAAGTGGTTTGCCATTTCCTTCTTCAGCTCATTTACAGATGAGGAAACTGAAGAAAAGAGGGTAAAGTGACTTGCCCAGGGTCACAAAGATAGTAAGTGTCTGAGGCCTGATTTGAACTCAGGGAGATCCATCAATCTTCCTGACTCCAGACCTGGCACTGTATCGCCTAGCTGCCCTTGGAGGAGAATATACATAATAAGTTGGGAGTGTCATGAGCAGAGCCCAGGGAGAAATGAAGAAAGTATGAACATGGCTGGCCTTGGCAATTCCATAAAAAACTGAGATTCCAAGAGGAACCAAGCAAGTGGAAGGGGCTCCTTCAGGGCTATTTTTTTCTCTACTAGATTAAGGCAATCAGAGGTTTAATGACTTGCCCAGGGTCACCGTGGTTAGTAAGTATCTGAGGCTTGGTTTAAATTCAGGTCTTCCTGACTCCTGGCCCAGCACTCTGTCTACTGAATCACCTATCTGCCTCCTAGGCAAACAGAGATTAAAGTAACTTGCCCAAGGTCACACAGCTAGTAAGTGTCTGACAAGTGTCCTGACAAGGAACATTAGAGATTATTTAGACTGAGTCTTTCACATTACAGATGACAAACTGAGAAATTAGTCCATTTACCTAGCCACAGAGTTAGTCTCTCTTGACATGGTTCAAGAATTCTTTTTTTTTTTTTTACCATTCTCAAACTTGTCTCTCCATATCCTACCTCAGTGCCTTTGTATACATTGGCTTTTCCTGATCCCTCTAGTTGTTAGTGCTTGTTAACTCCCTCAAAATATCATGTATATACTTATCTTTCTATTTCTCTTATTTTATATTCTTCAGGGTAGGATATCAGCTCATTGAGGTCAGGAGCTGGGTTTTTTTTTTCTTTGTATTTCTATCCTCTCCCACAGTACCCCTATATACATAGGAAGCAATTACCAGATTGGATTTTGTACTGATTGTATGCTTTTTGCCATAGATGACTTACTACGAAAGATGTCTTATATGCTTAGATGTGGCAAAACATTTCTTTGCCCTGGACAAGATTTAACCTCTCCTTCCCATTCCCCTCTCCCTCCCATCCACCAATCCTATTCAGTAGAGACTTTGTTCTTTCAAAGGAACAAATACCATTGAAGGGCATCATTAAATCAACAGCCTGTAAGTGTTTATTACATTATCAGGCCCTTTGCTAGGCACTGGGGATACTTACTCCAGAGAAACAGTAACTGCTCTCAAGGAGTTTATTAATTCTAGAGGGAAACAATGTGTACATTATGTAAGTATACGGAATAAATACCAGATCTTCTTCTTCTTGTTATTGCTGCTGCTGCTACTGTTGTAGAAGCTCTTACAGTTGGGAGGATTAGGAAAGGCTTCTTTGTATAGAGAGTGGTCAGTTTTGAGATAAGTTTTGGAGGAAATGAAATTCTAAGAGTTGAAAGTGAGGAAGGAATACATGGAAGACAGCCAGGACAAATGAAAGGAGATGAGAGATGGAGTGTCATGTATGAAACATATTTGCTATGGAGAGCTGAATTTTCTGACATCAAAAATACAATAAAATGTAATGTTTGTGTTCAGTGGTTTCAGTCGCACATGTGACTCTTCATGACCTCATTTTGGGGTTTTCTTGGCAGATTGTAGAATGGTTTGCCATTTCCTTCTCCAGCTCATCTTATAGATGAGAAAACTGAGGCAACCAGGATTAAGTGACTTGCCCAGGTGACACAACTAGTAAGTGTCTGAGGCCAGATAAACTCAAGAAGATCAGTCTTCCTGACTCTAGGCCTGGCCCTCTATCCACGGCACCACCTAACTGCCCCAAAATGTAATAGTAATATGTGTTCTCATCACCTTCCTATGCTCTACACCCCAGGCAGATCATAAGCTTATCTACCCTTTTACACCCAGGTATGAATATATGCATGCATTAGGTATATAATAATAGCTGGGACATTCCCTAATTTTTGTCTTTGCCTTCCAATTTTGGTTGAGCTTCATGATGGCCCTTTTCATTCCTTAGATTCCCTTCTCAAGAGTATCAGTGAACCCACTGGTCTCTTTACTCTCTTTAATGAGAATGAATGGAGTGAATGAATGAAAAAGCATTCATTAAGCACTTTTTATGAGCTAAGCCCTGTGCTAAGAACTGAAGATACAAAGAGAAAAAAGAAAAAAAGAAGATAATCCCTGCTCTCAGTGTGCACATATTTTATTTGAGAGAGACAACACATAAAAGGAAGTTCCTATGCAGGGTTGATGGGAACTTCCAGAGTCCTAATGGTGAAGGGGCTGGACAGATGGCAAGGCCAGGGATCATTAGTTTGCATGAGGTCAATAAAGATACCATACCTATTCCTGTATTCCACATGTAATGTTGTTCCACCATGATAAGTTGTGGCAAATAGTTTAAAAGACACATTTTATTTGTATGAAACACCAATGAAAATTGTAGAAACATTTATAACATGTAGTAGCTACAGTTTGATGTTTTCCTCTAATATGAGTCAAAAATCTACCACCACTGAAATAATATAAACCCTGATTGTGAGGGAAAGAAAAGAGGACCTTCAATTCTCCTATCATGATATTTAAATGAGTTCCCCACCCTGCCTCCCTGCAAGATAACCAACAAGAGTGTAGTGTGTTAGGTTTTAAAATTTCTTTCATTAACTTATCTGACTTTGCAAAGTCACATGGAAACTTTGCCCTTTGCACTAGCTTTTTCTAAAGATAATCATGACCTTGAAAACCTGAATTATGATTTTTTGTGTATTTAAACTTTATGTGGTATTATAATTGAAGGTTATTACAGTGTCATCCATGAGGTTCAACTTCTTCAAACTAAGACCTACTTACTGATTTGTTAGCCTAATGCTTATTAATTACATTATTCCCAAAGCACAGAAGAATAATAAGCACATTAATTGGTTTTTCTACTTTCTGTTGACAACTCTCCACATTGTTTGCTTGTTCTACTTTTATATTAAGCATCACTTCTGCAAGATACTTTTGGTATAAACCACTTTTTTTCTTTGAAGCTGGGCTTCTAGGTTTAGAGTTATTCCCTTCTGGGTTTATGTTTTGGGCATCATTATCATTTCTGTAGTTGGTTTTTTTAAAATTTCTAATCTCATTTTAATATCTCCTTTTGTGATTATTGTGGGTTATCGATTCTCCTTTATAAACAAAGTGATAAAGTTTAATTCATTAAGTTGCTAATGATTCTTCGGTACCATTGGCATGATCCTCTGTTCTTTCTTTAGCCTATATACATTACATTCTCTATGGTCCTTAGGTGAATTATCATGTTTGTGGATTAGCATTATGGGATTATTTGCAGTAAAATTTTAATTTGATCGTGCACACATTTTTGAGCATGAAATGACTTTGCCATTAGCCTTATCAAAGTAATTAAGAAGGCAAATATGCTACAAAAAAGAATTCTATAATATATTCCAAAGTTAAATTGTGATTTTATTATGATTTGGGGGGTATTCTGTACAATTTGTAATAATCCCTTTACTCTGTTGTATTGCAGCTGTTCTTTTGATTGCTGGTTTGCAACCTGGGAGCAAACTCAAGCACTAAAATTCCCTTTATTCTGACTGCTTTTAAAATGAGTTATTGTTACCCAGGAAGGAAATCCTAGGACAAGAAGGCCTAACCTTTTTTTATGTATCATGGGCCCCTTTGACAATCTGGTGAAGTCTATGAACCCCTTCTGAGAATAATTTTTTTTTTAGTTTAAGTGTTAGCTACTAGATTACAAAGGAAACCAATTATATTGAAATAGTTATATAGATATATTTTTTTCAGCTAAGTTCTTAGATCCTAGGTGAAAAGCCCTTAGCCTGGGGGTTGAAAATAAGCTACATATTTGAAGTGCCACATTCATTCATCCCCAAAGTTGGGTCACCAATAGTCAATGGTTGAAAAGTAAACATTCAAGTCTATACAGAAATCCAGGCTTAAGAACTAGTATATGGTATAAGAACAGAGGAGGGATTTTGTTTGTTTTGGTTATGTTGGTTTGTATTCCCTTAGGGATCTGGCTGAGGAGTAATCAATAATTTGGGGTGGGAGGTAGTTAGAAAACTTAAAATCAGAGAGCATGTTGTAATTATTAGGTGCCTTAATACCTTTGGGATCTGGATGTGTGTGTGTGTGTAACAAACAGAAAAAAGTCATTGATCACAGAGCTAGAACAGGCCTGAGATACAATCTTTTCCACCCTTCTTTAGGGTCCAGCAAAGTGAAGTAACTTACCCCAAATCACAAAGTGTTAAATCTAGGATTAGAGTCCAGATTTTCTAAACAAATTCTGTGTCTCAATTATGACAGTGGTGTGGTGCCATACACACCACTCTTTCCCCCAGGGTTTCCTTAGGTCTTAGGAAGAATTATTAATACTTATTGGCTTCTCAGGACAATCATATGTATCTGTCTCTTGGTTTTCCCATTCTTTCTAGATATTACTTAGAATCAAGGTTAGATATCTACCAGAGGACATCTAAGCCTTGATAGGAGACTTGAAAAGCAGGAAACAAACAAGCAAAAAACCTGCATAAAATACAAAACACAGCCCACAGTCAGAAGGAATAGGTGGGGAATGAGAGGCAAATTTTGATCACCATGTCCTATTTCCACCTTAGTGTTAGAGGCCATGTAAATCTTCAGTCAAGACTACAGTGAAGGGGCAGCTAGGTGGTGCAGTGGATAGAGCACCTGCCCTGGAGTCAAGAGGACCTGAGTTCAAATATGGCCTCAGACATCTGACACTTACTAGCTGTGTGACCCTGGGCTTAACCCCAATTGCCTCAGCAAAAAAAAAGACTACAGTGAAATACCCTCCACTCAGCAAAGCACATTCTTCATGAACAGCTGCATTCAAAAAGGCTGGAGCCTATTTTGGGCTTACACAATTGATACTTATTTAAAACCTGTCCATTTCTGGATGGGCTGTCATTGGTTTTGTTGCTGTCAGTCAGCTTCTTGTACCAAGCTCTCCTAGAAAAAATACCTCTAGAACAAAGTAAGCTATCCTACTTTTCCCCTTTGGGAAACTGAGAGATCCAGAATACATTAAGGGAGGCAGAACCTTGTTGGGGCAAAATGTTTAGGGTAGAAGTTTCTGTGTCATGGATCCCTTCAGCAGTCAAGTGAAGTCTGTGAACCCCTTTTCAGAATAATCTTTTTAAATGCATAAAATGAGCAAGTATATTGAAATACACTCATCAAATTAGCTTTAAAAAAAAAAAGGTTTACAGGCTTCAGGCTAAGAACCCCTAATTAAGAATCTCCTGGCTTAGGGGATAGAATATTAGACCTAAAGTCAGGAACACACAGGTTCAAATCCTACCCCTTCTAGCTCTAAATCACATGATCCATGATCTTAGGCCTCTTAGTCAACTCTCTTTAGTGTGTTATGCTCATGGCCTTTCTAGACCTCAGTTAATTTATATGGAAATTGGGGTTAATAATGCCTGTTATTTCTTCAGGTGGTAGGCATAAGGCTTCTATGAGAAAACTGTGTCAAATGTTTTGCAATCTATGTAGTGCTATGTAACTAGTTATTGTTGGTAAATTAACTGTCCTTAGTTCTTTCTCCAGATAAGTGGGTTCTGCCTCCTTTTCCTTGCTCTGCTTCCTTTATTCTCCCTTGGTGACCTCCAGCCAGGAGCAGTTTCAAAAAGTGATCCAACATGTGGGAGCCCTCCTGGAAGGTAAGGAATTCTTAAACATTCAAAAACTTGGACTTGTGCTTTAGACATAATGTCTGTGCTAGCAAAGCACAAAAAGTTCTAATGGAAATCCAAACTGTAGGGTTTTCACTGCCAAGTGAAAACTTTTTTTTTCTCCATGAGGCAATTGGGGTTAAGTGACTTGCCCTGAGTTACATAGCTAGTACATGTCTGAGGAAGGATTTGAACTCAGGTCCTCCTGACTCTAGGGCCAGTGCCCTAGATAACATAACATAATATAACTGATAGCGTTATGGTTACCCTAGTGCAAACTCATTTATTAAGGAGCATAAGAATTTATCTGCAAAGTCATCACATAATGTCCCCATTACAGGTAATGAACCAAATAAAAGAGTACCAAATAACACCAAACTTTTAAACATGGGAAACAAGTGAACATTGATAATGATATAAAAAAGCATATGAGGGAAAACTTTGTGTTGGATATGAGTGCAAATCAAATATCCAGCTGGAGATGCCCACAAAGATAAAAATCAGAATTTAACCCAAAAAGGCTGGAGATATAAATTTAGGATAGGTAGGCAGCTGAAATATTTTCAATAACTAGGTTTGAGGATCAGGAAACAGAAAAGTAGTTAGTTAGAAAGTAGGAGCAAAGTCTTGGGAGCCAAAAAGAGGAAGTATCCAGAAGGTGGAGGTGGTGAAAAGTAAAATTAGGATGAGGAATGAAAAAAGGCCACTGGATCTGGTCACTTTGAGAGTCCTATGACTGCCAAGGTGGGAAATGGGGACTTTGGGTACAGATTATTTTACAGAGATGTGAAGTGGAGAGGAAAGACTGGGAGAGGGAAGAAGAGAGGGACAAAAGGGTAAGGGAGAAGAACAGATAGGGAGGAGGAAAAGGGTGAAGTGGGAAATGAATTTTTAGAACTAAGTACACAGTACATGGTACACAGTACATGGTACATGGTACACAGTACATAGTGCAAGGTATATGGTACATGGTACATGATACATGTTACATAGTACATAGTACATGGTACACAGTACATGTTACACAGTACACGGTACATAGTACAAGGTACACAGTATATAGTACACGGTACATAATATATGGTACAAGTTACATGGTATATGGTACACAGTACACGGTACACGGTACACAGTACACAATACACACTACATGGTACATGGTACATGGTACACAGTATATAGTACACGGTACAGAGTACATGGTACATAGTACATGGTACATAATACATGGTACAGAGTACATGGTACATAGTACACGGTACATAGTACACAGTACACATTCCATCCTGGACTGGATAAAGCATGGGGAACAATCTGTACTGGCAAAGGACAAAGAAGATGACCGAATAGGTCTTTTCCATCTCTAATTTCTGTGATTCTAGGGTGTGTTTTTTTTGTTTTGTTTTGTTTTGCTCCTGCCATAATGCTTGTGAGTACAACAATTTCTCAAAACTATTATTAGTTACTAAGGAAACGAAACATGTTTGCAGAAATAAATAAGCAAACTTATGGGACCTAAATACTGACTTTTAATTCTCTTATGGTGGCGTCATATTATCAATCTTTAGTCTTCTTGCTGATGACTCTCACTGGCCTACTGCAGCTAATTCATATCTGTCCACTAGGTTTTCCACTAAATAGAAGATTCTTTATTAAATACAAGGCTCCATGCCTTTAGACCTAAAGGATTCAAGATCAAATTTTATATGGAGGAAAAAACTATTAAATAGGGCAGCTCTCAATAGAGAGTGTTTACTAAAACATAACTGTTTCTGGAGAGAATGCATAGAGAACTTTTCAGAGAAGTAATCAGATGACAAAACTATACAAAAACCTCCCCTAATTTCATTGATTTCAGATAAACTTGTCTAGCATTAGACATTGAAAAATGGTAGTTTTTCAGTGTGTCAGACTCTTCGTGATCCCATTTGGAGTTTTCTTGGCAAAGATACTAGAGTGGTTTGCAATTTACTTCTCCGGTTCATTTTACAGAAGAGGAAACTGAGGTAAACAGAGTTCAGTGACCCAGGGTCAGATTGTAAGTGTCTGAGGCCGGATTTGAACTCACAAAGATGAGTCTTCTTGATTCCATCTACTGCATGATCAGATCATAGATTTGGAGCTATAAGGGATCTTAGAGGCCATTAAAACCCAAACTTTCCATGTTAAAGATGAGGAAACTGAGACCCAGTAACAGTGAGAATTTGTATCTAGGTCCTCTGACTCCAAAGTGCTCTAAAAGAAAGCAGCAGAAGGATGAACAATGCAAAACAGACTGGCTACTCAACAAATACAGGGGAGCAAATACATGGGAAGCAAAGGGTTTGGTTTATTCAATGTAAAGTTCAAAGTTATTCAGTTAAATAATGTGGTTAAAAGCATCTCAAGTTTGAGACTCTTTCTAACAGTGCATTAGGAGAGAGAGAGAGAGAGAGAGAGAGAGAGAGAGAGAGAGAGAGAGAGAGAGGAAGTCAGGTAGTATATGGGGTAGAGGGACATTTTTGTTGGTTTCAATATCCAGTGAGATTTTCTCTTCTGGACTTCCTTTTTGGCACCAAGTTCTCTGTTCCACTTGGTGTTCAAAAATCACCTTCTGCCTTCCCTTATTGAATTGTGTGGCAGAAACAAATGGAAACAGGTTTGGCTAATGCACGGGGGCACAGCTGCTTTGCAAGAGGGTTGGACATGTGACACATGTACTGTGGCTTGGAATAAATTAATGCTAAAGGGTCACACTCTGGCCAATGCCAACTATACACAGGGAATTTAATGCAATGGAGAATCATGGAGCTCCTGTGCCCCTTTCCTCCTGTCCCACTCTGTTTTTCCACTCTTAAGCTATTTCTCAACACAGACACAAAACAGGCAATACCCGAGTCCCAGTAATTCTACTTTAAATTTGTACAACGGAAGTACTTGGGGGGAAAAAGGCAAGAAAATTTATCTAGAGGCCTAGATGCCTTGATCTATCTATCTCAGGGAGCCAGCATTTCTACCTCCACTCCCCACGAGGTCCTGAGAACGAGAGAGCCTCACCCTTTCTTCGTCCCACAAGCCTAAACTAGAAACATCAAATGTCACTTCCTGACACCAAGGGACTGACCTCCCAAGCCATGTGGCTTGCCCTCAGATGCCTTCTTCTCATGGCAGAGCTTTCCTACAGTATCTCTCCAGCAGGGGCTGTCACTCTAATTGTCAACTAGAAAGACTTAGCTTGTAACTGGTTATTACTGTGTACAATAACTGACTGATGTCCATTATCACCAATAAAAAAGTAAGCAAAAAGGTTGTGGGAATAAAAGACATTCTTCTGAAGATAATGGTGATTAATTTCATATAGAATAATGTGGATTAGACAAGATCAAAATTATGTGGCCTATTTCAATAGGAGTAGTAAGAGACCAGTAGAAAAATTTTTCCTCCTCAGTACCAACTATATGGATAAGATTGCTTTAAACATGGGAATGTTATGTCTCTAAAGGCTAAGCCAGTGGATATGTGTTTGCCTATTGAGATGGCATATTAATACATAAGGGAATTGACTACTCTGGAAACATAATCTTATCTAGTGAACATTTTTAAATTGAAAGTAGCTAGCATTGCCAGATTAGAAATTTTTTTTTTTGGTAGGAAATATGTGAAGTCCTGAATATGTGACAAGGGCAGGAACACCCTATTCTTTTTTTTTTTTAATTAATAAAGTATTTTTTTTTCCCGTTACATGTAAAGATAGTTCTCAACTTTTGTTTATATAAGCTTTCCAATTTCAGATTTTTCTCCCTCCCTCCCCTCCCTCCCCCCTCCCCTAGACAGCAGGTAATCTGATATAGGTTTTATATATATATATATATACACACATACACACACACACATAATAACATTAATCTTATTTCTGCATTAGTCATGGTATAAGAGAAAAATCAGAGCAATGATGAAAAACCTCAAAATAGAAAAAACAACAGCACCAAAAACAAAAGAAATAGTATGGTTCATTCAGCATCTATACTCCACAGTTCTTTTTTTTTTTTCTTGGATTTGGAGATCCCCTTCTATCATGAGTTCCCTGGAACTCTTCTGCACCATTGCATTGGTGAGAAGAATATAGTCCATCACAGTAGATCAACACTCAATGTTGATGATACTGTGTACAATGTTCTTCTGGTTCTGCTCATCTCACTCATCATCAGCCCATGCAAGACCCTCCAGGTTTCTCTGAACTCCTCCTGCTCATAGTTTCTTACAGCACAATAGTATTCCATTGTATTCATATATCACAACTTGTCCAGCCATTCCCCAATTGATGGGCATCCCCTCAACTTCCAATTCCTTGCCACCACGTACAGAGCAGCTATAAATATTTTTGTACATGTGGGTCCCTTTCCCCTTTCCATGATCTCTTTGAGAAAAAGACCCAAAAGTGGTATTGCTGGGTCAAAGGGTATGCCCACTTTATCACCCTTTGGGCATAATTCCAAATTGCTCTCCAGAATGGTTAGATCAGGAACACCCTATTCTTAAAAGTTGTGTTTTGAGATTGGTCATATGTAATTCACTGTCTCCTCTCAAGAAAGGTCATAGTGCTAGGTTGTATAGTTAATGCGCGGTAGGAAAAACATTTAATAGAATCCCAGAATCTCAGAACTAAAAAGGGAATTCACAGGCTTATTTCAATCCATACCTTAAAAAAAAAAAATTCTGCTTGACATCCCTGACAAATAATCATCTAGCATTTGCTTAATGGCCTCCAGTGATAGGGAATCCAATATATCCAGAAGCCAATGAGGTATCATGTAGTTGATGAAAGTACTATGTAGTTAAGAAGACCTGAATTCTAATCATGATTTATTCAATCAATATCTGTGTAACTCTGGAGAAATAAGTTCTTTGAGCCTCAGTTTCCTCATCTTTAAAATGAGGGTGTTGTAATTGATGATCTCTAAAGTTTTCTGTTTTTTTTTTCTCTTTTTTTTCTTTCTGTTTTCAAATCTACGATCCTGTGTCTCCCAAGGCAGCGATTTGGAACACTTAATAATGGAATTCTAATTGTTGGGAAGCTTTATCTTATGGCAAGCTTAAATCTCCAACTTCTGCCCATTGCTCCTAAGTTCTGTCTCTTTAGGGCAAAACAGAATAAGTCAAATCCCCCTTCTACATACTTGAAGGTACTGTCATATCCCACTTATGACTACTTTTCTCCAGGATAACTATCCCCAGTTCTTTCAAATTTTTTCTCTTATATTTATGATTTATATTTATTTATATTATATTTAAAACCAGGTTTTAAGGTATGGAAAATATAGTACCCTAAGAAATGGTGGGGGCAGCTAGGTGGCACAGTGGATAGAGCACCAGCCCTGGAATCAGGAGTACCTGAGTTCAAATCCGGCCTCATACACTTAACACTTACTAGCTGTGTAACCCTGGGCAAGTCACTTAACCCCAATTGCTTCACTTAAAAAAAAAAAAGAAATGGTGATATTTTGTGTCAGTGTCTATTATTATATCCATTTCTCATTTTTTAGCATTAGCAGCTTATTTAAATCGGTCAAGTTGGAGTCTCCTGATTAATGACCCTATCTTTTTATTCCATTTTACTCTTTCTAAACAGACAGAAAATTCAGGAATTACTACAACAGACAGTCCTGTTGGTTAAAATGGAATCAATTTTGCTTTCAGTAATGTTATTTGGTATTTGCCATGTCTAAGACTTCCTGACACTGAGTTACTGGTAAATGGAAGAAATGTAGATTGGCATCTGCTCTATTACTTATAGTCTTAGAGAGTTTTCTAGGGATATTGATTGGTTAAGTGACTAGAAAGCACATTAGTTCCCTTCCAGCTTGCTTGGAGTTTCTCTGTTTCTATGAGAGGTCTATGGTGCAATGAGAAATTTCAGAAGGAAGAAATTACTCTCATCTGGGAGATCATGAAGACTAGGGAGGGCTTTATGGAAGTCATCCCTGAGTTGGACTTTTAAGGATGGGAGGCAGCAGGAGGAGGTGGGACATGAAGAATGGTATGAGCAAAGACATAGAGAAGGAGGAAATCAGTTGAAGGATGAAAGGTTGGGAACATTTCAGTTTGGCTAAAATGGAAAAATGCTTGCAAAGCTATATGAGAGCCAGACTAAAGATTGCCTTGAATCAATCAGAAGTTTATCCCTTATTTAAAAGACAGTGGGAGTCATAAGTTTCTTGAGTAGAAAATGACATGATCTGAGCACTGCATTAGGAAAATCACTTGAGCAATAGTGAGAGATTGATTGGAGAGGATATGGAAAATGAAAAGGAAGACCAGTATGAAGGCAATTAGACATAGACATATATATATATGTATATACGAATATACATCTAAATGTACATACACAGAGATAGATAGATAGATAGACAGAGATCTAGATTACTAGAAATGAAAGCTTGAACTTGTATAGTGAGAGGAGGAGCCGAATGTGAGAGATATTTCAAAGATAGAATCTATAGGATTTGGCAATTGGTTGGCTATTGAGAGTGAAGGAGAGAAAGGGTCCAAGAAGATTCTCAGGTCATGAACCTGGGGCATTGAGAGGATCATGAGAGCATGATAAGAGTATCATCAGAAATAGAAGAATTAGAGGAAGATGCAGATTCTGGGGAGAAGATGATGGCCATTTTTGGTTATTTCAAGTTGTCATATTGAAAAGGATGATTTAGATTTGTTTTGCGTGACTTCAGTGTGCTGAACCAGAATTACTGAGAAACAGATCTTGGCTTTATTTAAGGAAAACATATTAACAATTAGAGTTATTTTTTAAAAATTGTGCTTTAGGAGGTAGTGAGTTTGTTTTTGTTTTGTTTTTTCCTAAATGGAGATGCTTAGAGGAAGATTCTATGATCACTTATTGGGGGTTTTGTAGACAAAATTTTTACTCAGATTGGAGTAGATCCTTACAGCTATGATATTTTCTATGACTTTCTTAAGATTACACAACTTACTTGTGTCAGGGACATATTTTTTACCACTCATTTTCGTTTTATAAATGAAATTTCCTCAACTATTATTTTATAAAAGTAGGACTTTTACTGTAAAACCAACTCTTTATGATCTCCCTTTTACCACGCAATATTCAAGGATGCTATAGGATTAGAGATTTCAGATAATTAAAATCTATAAATAAATCCAGACCTCATTTTAGTTAGTAGTATAAATTTCTCTGATTGAATTATTTTTGCTCATCATTTAATAAATAGCTTAACACCTTGACACTCTATCTACTAGAGTGTAGGTCTTGGAGGTAAGAAGACCTAAGTTCAAATCCTGCCTCAGACATTTACTAGCTGTGTGACCTTGGCCAAATCACTTACTTCCTCTGTGCTTTAATTTCTTCATCTGTAAAATGGGATAATAATAGCACCTACCTCACTGGGTTTCTCTGAACACCAAATGAGTATATACAGGACTTAGCAAACCTTAAAGCTTAATGTAAATGCTAGTTATTATTATTCTGTTTATCCTCAAGTGGATATATTAATGAGCAACCAGAAAATGAAAATTAAAGCATTGTAGACCTCAAGGGATTGTAGACACCTTTGAGTCATAGGGTAATAAATTTAGAGTTGGAAGGTACCCTTAGAGATCAGCTAATACAACATTCTCTTTTTACAAATGAGGAACTGAATTTCAGAGTGATGACTTCCTCTACCCCACCACCAAGTAGCAAAGCTGGGTTTTGAACCCCAGGTCCTTTGAGACAAAATCTAGCATGATTTCCACTGTTCTACATAGTCCACGGCTTCATTTCAAATATGAGACCAGAAGAATGAAAATGACTTGTCCAAATATCACAAAAGTAATCAGTGGCAGAGATATGATTCTAGTCCTGGTGTGTATCAACTTTTTTCTAGGCAGCATCGCATATACTGTGGTACCTTCCAAAGAATGGATAACATAAATTGAATCATCAAGGCTTGAATAAATATGAGTTGGCCATATTAATAATTATATGTATGTAAATATTAGGTGGTCATATATGAGACAGATAGCAAGGATGAACTGCAAACGACTAGTCATAGTTATCCTAAGAAATGACAAATAACATCTATCACAACACTTCAAAAGTGACTTCTGTCTTCTTTAAGGGTTTGGAAAACATTCCTCTTCTGATCTATATTTTGATTGCAAAATCTATAATTCTTTGCTTGGCATTTTCTGGAGCCAAAATGTGGCAGAAGAAAAGACTGGATGCACAAAGGCAACAAGTGGA
The DNA here is from genome assembly GCF_019393635.1 of Dromiciops gliroides. NCBI lineage: Eukaryota > Metazoa > Chordata > Mammalia > Microbiotheria > Microbiotheriidae > Dromiciops > Dromiciops gliroides. Next base: position 268,925,749 of record NC_057863.1, on the reverse strand, counting down.
GGCCATGAAGAAAAAAACAATTGAGAAGAAAGATGAATGATGTGTCTCACAAAGGTACTTTGGACTTTTCTGGTGTATGATGTATATAGCCAGTAAATATATCTGCTGCAATAGATTTGAAAGTTAGTTGCTAAAACCTTTCTACTAAATTGCCCCCTGACCTTTGGCAAGGTCTTTCTGATCTTAGGGGAGTTGCTTTTGTTTCTTCACATAATAAAGCACTGGCCCTAGACTCAGGAGGACCCAAGTTCAAATGTGGCCTCAAACACTTGACACTTAGTAGCTGTGTGACCCTGGGCAAGTCACCTAACCCTCATTGCCCCACCAAAAATAAATAAAGAAATAAATAAAACCTTAGAAAAATATTTATTATAATATTTTATAGGATTCTCTAGAAACAATAATTTCCCATTACAACCTTTTTAGACTTATTCAGATGAAAAGGAAAATGATGTAAGCAGTAATTTTCATGAAGTGAGGTTTGGAAGTACATTTTGAATTCTTTTCTTCCAAGCCAGAGGATAATGTTCTGTTAAAGTTCTTCCAAGCCAGAGTTCTGTTACAGCAAAAGTATTTAATAAGCATTTACTAAGTACCTGCTATGTTAAAATTATAGAGGGAGCTATAGCATAGTAGATAGAAAACTGAAATTCTCTTTCCTTCCTGAGTTCAGTGCTTCTCTCACAGTCTTTTCCTGCCTTCATACTAGGAAACTTCAGCATACCTATTGATGTTCTTGTGAGATTTAAAATTGGATATACGAGCATTAAACTCCCCCTTTTAACTTTTCCCATATATATATCCCAGACCACTAAGAAAAAGAAGCCTCTGAGCTTTAATCAGTGAGGGATTAGTTTTTATTTCTTGGGAATTAATTAGACAACAAAAGGTGATACCAATTAGGGAAATAGGAAAGTAGAAATACAAATGAATAATCTTAGATCTAAGCTTAGTCTATATTCCTTTATAAAACTCACTGAATCTCAAACTGCCTGCCAGGCCAAGAACCAGCACCAAACATCAAACACATGCACCACCACAGCTAAGCTGAAAAGCCAGAGAGAGAGAACTTCCGTTCTTCCCTCAGTTTTAAGCTCGTGTGCCGGAAGTTCGTTGTGGACTCCACCCCAAAAGCGAGGTTCTTCAAAAGCCACTTCAGTAGCATGTGCTCAGCTCATTCAGCTAAAACTTCCATTTCTCAACCACCAAAACTTCCCAGTTCCTCAGTCTACTCAATTCCCATGACGTACTCCTGCATGCCACCTCAGCTACCCAGACATGATCATACCTCTGATTTTGCCACCGTTCACATGGTTGTATAGTTTTAGCTCCATATTCATGAACTCTGAAAGTCCTTTATCTGATCATAACCTTTTTTCATTCCATTTTCCCCTGTGCCTTATGATCCCTAACTATTCTTTATCCCACCATCCAGTCCCCTCATTCCTCAGTTTTTTGACTAGGCTATCACTCTTGCACTTGCTACACTTTTCTTTCTTTGCTGTCTTGAGATCTTGGTGAATCAGTTAAGAATCTACAATATTATTTACACTCAAATTCCTTGCCCCCATTTCATATGGCCAATCAAGTCCGGCTAACCTCCTGACACTGGATTACTTCTGCCATCTTTCTTTACTCCTGTTTATGTGCTGCAGAATAGAGCTCAAGGAAATCATGGAACTATGTTGACTGGGTCCTCTACAACTTAATGCTACATAATCCCAACTGGGCTCTGGACTGCAGCGAGGCAATTCTTTTATACCTCCCTAATCAATTTGGTCTCCCAGTTAACACAGTGCCTATTCCAAATCTTTTCATCCCTTCTTAAGTCCTCCCAATTGAGGACCTTGTCCCATAATTTCCTGAAAAAAAAATTGAAACGATTTGCTGAGAGCTCTCTCCCTATATCCTCATATCACTCAGATATTGTCTCTCACAATCTTCTCCTCTCTCTTGTGAAGAGGTGGCATTTTATGCCCAAGGCAAATCCTTTTACAAACATCCTTGATCCCTCCCAATTTCATCTGCTCCTACTATTATGTCCAGTCTTTCTGTCTCCAATCTTCAATCTCTCCCTGTTTCTTGGCTCTTTCCCTGCTTTTTACAAATATGCCCATGTCTCTCTCAACCTTACCTTGATCCTATCATTTAATCCTTCCTACCCTCTCCATTAGCTCCTGTACTTTAAGTCTCCTCCTCTCCTCAGAGAAACTCCTTAAGAAAATGACCCCAGTTGCCTCTATTTCCTGGTTTTTTTTCTCTTGTAAACCCTCTGCAATTGGGCTTCCAACTTCATTATTCAACTGAAATTGTTATGTCTGCAGCTACCCGTGATCTCTTAATTATTACATCCAGTGGCTTGTTCTCCATTGTCATCCTTCTTCACCTCTTTGCAGCCTCTGACATTGTCATTACTCTCTCTTCCCTAGGTTTTTGTTACACTGCTTTTTCTGGTTCTCCTATTCCCTCACCGTTCCATCTCAGTCTCCTTTATGGGATCTTCATCCAGGCTTTGTTCACTAACTGTGTGTGTCCTCCAAAGTTATGTTCTGGGCTTTCTTCTTCCTCTATACTATATCACTTGGTGATCTCATCAAGCTTCCAGGAATTCAGTCATTATTTTTAGGAAGATAAATCCAAATCTATGTATCCAGAACTAATCTCTCTCTCTCTCTAGTACATATCCTGCATCACTAGCTGCATTTTGTACAAATGGATCTGGATGTTCCAGAGGTATCTCAAACTCAACATGTCTAAAATAGAATTCATCTCCCCCCGCCCCACCCCACCAAAAAAAACACAAACCTTTTTCCTATTACTTTTTTTTTTTTAGTGAGGCAATTGGGGTTAAGTGACTTGCCCAGGGTCACACAGCTAGTAAGTGTTAAGTGTCTGAGGCCGGATTTGAACTCAGGTCCTCCTGACTCCAGGGCCAGTGCTCTATCCATTGCGCCACCTAGCAGCCCCTTTCCTATTACTTTTGAGGGGACTGCTATCCTTCCAGTCACCCAGTTTCACAACCTTGGTGTCATCCTCAATTCATCACTTGCACTCACCTCTCATATCCAGTCTATTGTCAAATCTTGTTGCTTTTACCTCCTTAACATCTCTAATTTCTCTACTCACACTCTAGTTGAGATCTTTACCACCTCTCTCCTGGATTGAGTCCTCTCTCCATTCCAATACACCTTTTACTCAGCTGCCAAAGTGATATTCTTAAAGTGCAAGTCTTTCCATGTGATTTACCCCCTACTCAATAAACTCCACTGTTTCCTTGTTACTTCCAAGATAAAATATAAAATCCTTTGTTTGACTTTTAAAGCCCTTCATGGTCTAGCTGCTTCCTGCTTTTCAGGTCTCTTACACTTTCCTTTTCTCTACAGACTATATGGGATCCATCCATACTGACCTCCCTGCTGTTCCTCATGTCCAACACTATTTTCTTTGTGCCTGTACATTGGTTTTCCCTCCCAGCCTGCAATGTTCTTCCTTCTCAACTCTAACTCCTTGGTTCTCTGGCTTCTTTCAAGACTAAGATCAAATTTCACCTTCTCTGGCAGGTGTTTTCTGGTCTCATCTCTTCCACCTGTAGTCCCACCATTAGTGTCTTCCCTCTGAGCTCACCTTCCATTTACATTGTTGGCATCTTGTGTTTGCAGTTAGTAGTAGCATTTTGTTTAGATTGTGAGCTCCTTGAGAACAGAGACAGTGATTTCACCTTTCTTCATGTCATTATCACATAGCAGAGTGCCCCCCACACAGTAAGCACTTAAATACTTTTTGACTCATTGATTGATTTGAAATCAGGAAAATCTGAGTGTAAGCTACACATCTGCCACATACTGCTCTATGACCCTGGGCAAATCACTTGACCTTTCAGTGCCCCAGGTCTTTCTCTAAGACTGAAATTGCAGTGCAGATTGCTGATCTGTTTTGGTAGAATGAGTTTCCTTATCAATGAAATCAGAAGTCTGTTTTTTAAAAAATACCCTATTATGTCCTCACACTGAAGATATTAAAATGAATCCAGTATCCTAGTTAGTCACCTATATTAATTACCTCTTAATAAGATTTATTTTTGACCTGCCCATCATAATGAAATAAGTTATCTCTATCTCCAGACTAAAAAAAAAAATTTCTTAAAATTACTATTTTAGTGATATAAACCCAGCTGGAAGTCTTGAAATAAATATTATGAGAAGAAAATGTCATAGAGGTTCTGTGTACTTGTGTTCAAGATCTAATTTTATCTTATAGTCTCTCTTTAGCCAAGAAGAGGAGTTAATAACAGGTGTGGAAATATAAAAACTTAATTAAGATTTGGTCAATGAGCTCCTACAAAGCTCAGAAGTTAAAGAGCAAGAAAAGTAAAGAGAAATTTGAATTATAAAAACATAGCCTTCAAGATGGCAACTTTGGGTTATTTTGTTTCTCCTATAGCTTTTCAAAGATTGGCTAATGATGTTTTAAATAAATGGACTAATTTTGAAGAAGCAATTTGTATAAAGAGAGCAATCCATATCTGCCAACAAACACACTTAAAGTTTTTGTTTGTTAGATGTTTTAAGGGACTGAATCTTAGACATAAAGTAGACATGGGAAATGAGAGTTGTTATTTCTCCAAATACTAACCAGTTTTTTAAAAAAATTTTTTTCTAGATTTTACAAACTGTCTGGTGGTCTGGATAGACTCCAATTCTAGGAGTTTGCTGTGTGTCAAGGGAATATGTCCCCCCCTGTAACTTTAACTTGAAACCATATGTAAGTTTGCATATGCTCTAATAGGAATTGGCATTAATTAATATATTAAAATGGTTTTCTCAATTTGTTGTCTATGAACTTCTGAATACTTAGAAATTGTCATAGGATTTAGAAATTGTAGGGTCCTTCTGGCCCAATGTCCTCATTAAACTATCAGTATAGTTTGTTTTTATCTCACCTTCATTTGGGAACATATCCTTCACCTTCTTTTCATTGAGTCATCCCTTATAATAAAGAATTTAAAGGGGGGGCGGGGCGCAACAGTTTAACAAAGCTACTGTTTCTAAATTCCCGACATAACAATTTTTAGGATTCAGGAATGAGAAATTGGAATTCTTGATAATTCTCCTGAATTACCACATTCTTGAAACTGTAAGTTATTCTGTATTTTTCATAACATTTTGTTTATGTGTTTTTCCATGATAATGAGTGACACCATGATAATAAACAGTGAATTGTTTTTCTGTGAACAAGGTTATGCTAAAAGTTTCAAAGGTTTTCTTTAAAAAGAAATGATATGGGGAGCAGCTTGGTGGCGTAGGGAATAAAGCACCGGCCCTGGATTCAGGAGTACCTGAGTTCAAATCCAGCCTCAGACACTTGACACTTACTAACTGTGTGACCCTGGGCAAGTCACTTAACCCCCATTGCCCTGCAAAAAAAAAAAGAAAAAAAGAAAAAAAAGAAATGATATGGGGCAGCTGGGTGGTGCAGTGGATAGAGCACTGGCCCTGGATTCAGGAGGACCTGAGTTCAAATCTAGCCTCAGATACTTGATACTTAGTAGCTATGTGACCCTGGGCAAGTCACTTAACCCCAATTGCCTCGAAAGAAAGAAAGAAAGAAAGAAAGAAAGAAAGAAAGAAAGAAAGAAAGAAAGAAAGAAAGAAAGAAAGAAAGAAAGAAAGAAAAAAAGAAAGAAATGATATCCAGTCCTGGAAAACAGCATGTTAAGTAAAAAATGGGAATGTTGATAAATTGAACCTATGGGAAATAATGTGGGTAGGTTCCTGTGACCAGACTGCTGAAAATATACTTTTCTGCATATAAATCTTTTTAACAAAACATTAATTCCGATGTGTACTTTTCTTAACACAGTAACCATGATATAACACATAAATGTAGGGGAGGGGAGACAGAACAAGGAGGGACTAGGTTGTCAGAAGAACCCTGAGGTAAAAAAGGGAACAGGGCAATACCTGCCATCTTGAATCTCTTTTTTGGCTCTGCCTCAGAATTAACTGTTCCTTGTAAAAAGCATGTGCCTCTGAGTGAGTCCCTGGCCCCTGGTTGAAGCTCAGAAATGCCACCAGGGGCTCCACTCTCTAAAGGCCTGACATGGTACCACTACAGCATCTTGCCATGCTGGTAGGCCAAGATGTTTGGGAGCCCAGTGGCATGGGAAGTGGAGGAGGTGAGATGCACAATTGATCATTGGCAGACAAAAGGCAGGGGTGATCATTATCTGATTTGCCCAGAAACTTAGCTGCTTTTTCCTCTTTTTCGATTCCCTCTTCATGGATGTGAGAGGTGACTTTAACGCTTTCTGCAGAAGATCCATAAACACTTTTACAAGTACTTTTTTTCCTTTTTGCAGATATAAACTTGGGCGTCATTGGGCCTCTCATTTTTTTCTCTACTCACATAGCTGTGAATATGCTTAGTTCCCAACACAAAAGTAAAATTAAAGTTATTAATACAATCAAGCAAATGCTTGAAGTCATGAAAGTTTAGCTCAAAGGACTGACTAATAATGAATTTATGGCTTATTATTATTATTATTATAAACTAAAATATTGTGACAGTGATTTAAATCATATTTTAAATCATATCTGGCAATGGGCTGACTGATTTCAGTTCTTTTTCTCAATATACTTTTAGAATTCTTCATACTCTACTAATTATGGATATCTTAAAAAATTGCTTAATAAATAAGAAATATTGTATAGTAGTTTTTTACAAAGAACTATATTCAATAGCAAATATTGAAATGCTAGAAAATGGCAGTGAACATTATTGAGTTTTTGAATGACACTAGCATCCAGGTCAACCAGTAAGGTTAACCACACTTCAAAGAATCACATTTTAAACATTTCAATTTAAATACTTACTTTGCTTTCAAAAACTTGCTATTTCTTGTAACAAAATTGATAGGGTTTGTGTAAAATATGTCATACATATAGACTTATTTATTTGCAATAATGACTTGCCATTAGCAGCAGACAGGGCTATAAACACACATTTACACAGTTATAAGCAAAGCAAGAGTAGATCCCTTCTCTCCTTCTTCTGTCAGTTCTCAGAAATGTTGACTTTAGCTTCTGACACTAATGTGTCTGTCTTTCCCACTCTTGCTTTTGATTTGATGTCACAGTGGATCCCTTGGAGCCAATACTATCTCCATATTGATTGGTAACCTTTAATTCCCACAAGAGAATTCTCATATATTTTCCTAGTTTCTTGAATGATTTCTCTCAGGATCAGGAAAAAATATAAATTTCTCGGGAAATGCTGAGAAGAATTGCCACTTGGAAACACTAAGCAAAACTAACCTACTCATCAGCTGAGTCTGATAGTATATGCAGTGTTCTATACCTGTAGGCCTCCCTACCTCTGCAAAGAAGAGAGACACATTTAGGACAACATTGATCATTTTTATTGCAAGGCAGTCAAGGGGTGTTTTTTAGTTATTATTGTCCTTTTACATTGTTTTCATTATATATGTTCTTTTCCTAGTTCTGTTTGTTTCATTCTGCATCAGTTCACATAAATCTTCCCATGCTTCTGTGAATTGTTCATATTTTTCCTTTCTTGTAATGAAATAAGTTCTATATTCCTTTACCACAATTTGTTTAGACATTCCTCAAATCTTTGAACAGAATCTGCTTTGTTTCCAGTTCTTTACCATTATAAAAAGTATTGCTATGAATATTTTGGTCATTCTAGAACCTTTCTTTCCTGGAACTCTTTGCAAGTATATACCCATTGCTGGAATCTCTAAGTGAAAGGCCATGTACATTTTAGTAATTGTCTTAGCATTAGTCTAAATCCACCCTTTTCATTTTATAGATATGGAAATTAAGGCCCAACCAAGGAGATAAAGTGATTTGCCTAAAGTTACCCAGGTAGTAAGGAGCAGAGGTAGGAATGAAAACCAGATTCTTTGGCTTCAAATAATGAGGAGGAGGAGGAAGAGGATGATAAACATTTATGTAGTACTTTGTGACATGTAGAATCATAGACTTAGACCTAGAATATTATTTAGTTCAAATTTATCATCTTATAGATGAGAAAATTGAAACTCAGAGAAATTAAGTGATTTACATAATTGTTTCATTCTTAGCCAATGTTGGAGGCAAGATTCAAAGCTAGGTCTCTTTTGATTCTAGATATAGTGGTTATACTATACCACAGCTGTCTAATCTTCTAAATAGCTTATTGTTGGGGTAGGCAGCTAGGTGTCTCAGTGGATAAAGCACAGGCCCTGAATTCAGGAAGACCTGAACTCAAATCCAGACTCAGACACTTGACACTAGCTGTGTGACCCTGGACAAGTCACTTAACTCTCATTGCCCTGAAGGAAAAAAAAAAGAATAGCTTATTGTAAGTAATGGTGGCATTGGAAAAACCTAAGCCTCCTAAAATATTCTTCAGACTCTTAAAATAGTATCTTTTTTTTTTCATCTGTAAAATATAGTTAAATATCTTCTCTGCTTATTTCACATGGTTATTGGGAGGATTCAAAGGGGCAAAATATATATTTATATATATGAATATCATTTCAAGCTAAAGCACTGTGCAAATATAAAATATAATAGAAGTATTTTTTTCATAAAGGTATTTTATTATTTTCCAGTTACATGTAGAGATAGTTTTCAACATTTGTTTTTATGAGATTTCTAGTTTCAAATTTCTCTCCCTCCCTCCTCCCCAAGACAGCAAGCAATCTGATATAGGTTATATATGTACGATCACATTAAACATATTTCTGCATTAGTCATGCTGTGAAGGAAGAATCAGAGCAAAAAGGAAAAGCCTCAAAAAACAAAAACAAAATAGAAATAGTATGGTTCAATCTGCATCTAGATTCCATAGTTCTTTTTTTCTAGATTTGGCAAGCATTTTCCATCATGAGTCCTTTGGAACTATCTTGGACCATTGTATTGCTGAGAAGAGTCAAGTCTATCACAGTTGATCAACACACAATGTTGTTGATACTGTGTACAATGTTCTCCTGGTTCTGCTTATCTCACTCAGCATCAGTTCATGTAAGTCTTTCCAGGTTTCTCTGAAATCTGCTTGCTCATCATTTCTTACAGCACAGTAGTATTTCATTACATTCATATACCACAATTTGTTCAGTCATTCCCCAGTTGATGGGCATCCCCTCAATTTCCAGTTCCTTGCCACCACAAACAGAGCAGCTATAAATATTTTTGTACATGTGGGTCCTTTTCCCTTTTTTATGATCTCTTTGGGGAAAAGACCTAATAGTGTTATTGCTGGGTCAAAGGGTATGCAAAGCTTTATAGCCCTTTGGGCATAGTTCCAAATTGCTCTCCAGAATGGTTGGATCAGTTCACAGCTCCACCAACAATTCATTAGTGTTCCAATTTTTCCACAGCTGATAGAAGCATTTTTAACACAAAATATTATTCATTGTCTATCATGTGTAAAAGAAGAAATTGTACCTGTAAACTGGTTGGCAGAAATGTATTGACTATGATATAGATTGATCTTTTCTCTCAGCTTTGGTGAGTCATTGTGTTGCAATGAGAGACTGCTAGATTAGGAGTCAAGAAGACCTTGGTTCAAATTCCCTTTCTGATGCTTGGCATATAACCATGGAAAATCCACCTCCTCTTTCTCAGCCTAAGGCAGTGTGAAGATGACAGATTATAAATGGGTTGCAATCTGTCTCAGTGGAGTAAATTCCTACACTAACAAGAACACAGGTTTTTAACAATGACATATTCTGCAGTAGCTATTGAAGTAGCCTGAAGATGGGACCATGGATCTTTTAACTACCTAAGAGACTGAGGGGCAACTGGTAGAACATCTATTACCTCTCAACAATAGTAATTAGATAAATTCAGTCACAGCCGCCTGCTTTGTTGCCTGGACTTTGGAATATGTATTTTAGCTGCCTGAAGGTTACTGCCTTCCTTACAGCCTCTCAGCTAAAGTTTCTGGCACCAGGTGGAATGTTGAGAAGTGGGACCCTTGGCAGCTTCCATCTGCCTTCAGCTTCACATGTCGGATCATAGACACCTTTCTTTGCCCCTTGAGTATGTTGCTCTCTCCTCTACCCTGTCTTCTTTCTTCCATTTTGTGAACTCAACAAGTGACTCATTGGCTACTTAAGAGACAAGGCCATCTGATGTTTTGGGTAGAGGCAAACTGTATAAACAAGCTCATTAGTAACAACACCAACACAGCTGCAGGTGACTAGGCACAAGATTGGGCATTCACCTCTGAAACCATATCCAGAAGCACAGCCTCTTACCATCGAGTTCACCTACCATCAACTCCCACATAACTTGTTTTACTTGAGTCAGAGCTTCCTTGATTGCCAATTAGTCAGATGATATCTGTGGCCCTGGAAAGTTGGTGGGTGTGGGGCAGAGGTAATGCTAAGGCATCAGAACCACTAAACTGGGGGGATGCTGCTTTCCTTTTCTCTATATTTGGAAGTACATAATTAAGGAGTCAGCATGATATATTAGAAAGAATGCTAGATTTGGAGTCAAGCCCTGGGTTCAAATCCCAGGATTTAATATCTCTGTATCTCATTACCCTTATTTGTAAAATGAATGCCTTTGACTAAATAGTCTCTCTAGTTCTAAATCTATGATTCTTTAATCAGTCAATCAATAAACATTAAGTACCTACTATGTGTCTGGCACAACACTAGATACAGAGGATTCAGAGTCAAAAATGAGGGGGCAGCTAGGTGGCTCAGTGGATAAAGCACTGGCCCTGGATTCAGGAGGACCTGAGTTCAAATGTGACCTCAGATACTTGACACTTATTAGCTGTGTGATCTTGGGCAGGTCACTTAATTGCCCTACCAAAAAAACAAAAACAAAAAACAGAGTCAATGAAAAAGTTGCTGTCTTCAAGGAGCTTATATTCTATAGGGGAGAAAACATGTAAGAGTATATGAAATGAAAAACAGTCATTTGCAGGGGAAGAAAGTTAGGAAATGGGGATGTGGAACTAGTATCAGGGAAAATCAATTCACCTCTCATGGAATTTCAGGTGCTGCATAAACAATAAGAAAGCACATTTGTTTAGACCTTAGAGATCATGAAAGGGAGTAATGTGAGTGGGTTATAAAAGTGTCTAAATGTCAAATGGAGGAATTTGTAACTGATTTTAGAGGGAATAGGGTAATAGGCAATCATTTGTTTTGTTGTTGCTGTTTTGCAGGACAATGGGGGTTAAGTGACTTGCCCAGGGTCACACAGCTAGTAAGTGTCAAGCGTTTGAGGTCACATTTGAACTCAGGTCCTGAATCCAGGGACAGTGCTTTATCCACTGAGCCACCTAGCTGCCCCAGCAATAGGTAATTATAAGAATGGTACACCGGCCCTGGAGTCAGGAGGACCTGAGTTCAAATCCAGTCTCAGACACTTGACACTTACTAGCTGTGTGATCTTGGGCAAGTCACTTAATCCCAATTGCCTCACCAAAAAACAAAACAAACAAAAAAAGAATGGTAAATTCACATATTATTCTGTATTGTTACCAAGGACATAACAGTTTTAGCTTATACAGAATACAAAATGCTACTGTTAAGAGATTATGACCTATTATAGTCTCTCTATTGAGAATTCTTTTTTATTTTTTATTTATTCATGTATAGGTTTAACCTTTTGCAGAGGATCCTCAAAGAGAAGACTCAAGACAGAACATTTTGCTTTGATCTTCTTAGTCCCTTTTTTTTTTCTTTCTATACTCTTCCACTTGGTAATCATGTGAGCTGCCATAAATTCAATTATTATCTCTATACAAATGACTTCTAGCTGTTCAGGAGACCTTAGTCTCCTCCAAACTCTAATCTTGTATCACTGCCTTTTGGACATTTCTAATCAGATGTCCCACAGACATCTCAGACTCAACGCATCCAAAACAGAACTCATTGTCTTCACATTCCCCCCCCCCCCCAAAAAAAATCTACTCTTCTAAATTTCTCTGTAACTAAAACTATCCTTTCAGTCACCTTGGAGTATAACTTCAGTGTCATCCTTGATTTCTCACCCCATCTATCTCTCAGTTGCTAAATTTTATCATTTCTTTCTCCACAACATCTTTTGTACATTTCCCATTTACTCTAATCACACACTTTTCTAGTTCAGGCTCTAATAACCTCTGGCCTGGATTACTGCAATAGCCTCCCTGCCTTGAGTCTGGTAAGAACCCCATTCCAATTCCTCCACCACACAGCTGCTCAAGTCATTCTCCTAAAACACAGTTGCAGTGATCATGTTACTTCCCTCCTCAGTAAACTCCAGTGGCTTCCTGTTTCCTCTGGGATCAAATATAAACTCCTATGTTTGACACTTAAAACTCTTCACAACCAGCCTCTTCTGCCTTTCAAATGTTTTTATAATTGCCTCCTTCCATGAATTTTTCAGTCCAGCCATTTTGTTCTTTTTGCTTTTCTTCACACGACACACCATCTCGTGGGAGTGACACAGCATGGTTTCCCCCCTCCTCACCCCGCCCCCCCCCAGAATGTTCTCCCTTCTGCCTATCAAAATGTCTACTTTGTTTTACGCCATCAGCAGGAGGGAAAAATTAACATTCACAACTCAAAGATCATGAACCTGTCTGCAAAGAAGGTAGTGCCCATAATAAAAAGAAACAAGTTTGAGGAAGCAGCTTCAGGGGAAAAGAAGATGAGTTCTCTTTTGAACATCTCAGACTTGAGGAGATAATGGGACATCAAGATAAGTGTTTGACTAGAGAGCTCAGAGTGTTTTGGTTTGGGTTTTATCTCTTCTTTCAGCCCCTGTCTGCCTTTGGCTGGAAGTGCCAGCAAGCTACGAAAAAGCCACAGAAGAAGCAATAGGAAAAAAGGCCTAGAAAAATAGTTAATTCAGCCATATAAAGGGCAAGTGATAGGGGCAGCTAGGTGGTATAGTGGATAAAGCACCAGCCCTGGATTCAGGAGTACCTGAGTTCAAATCTGGCCTCAGACAGTTGACACTTACTAGCTGTGTGACCCTGGGCAAGTCACTTAACCCCCATTGCCCCACAAAACCAAAAAACCAAAACAAAAAGGGCAAATGATTGGGAATTTGCTCCCTTGTTTTGATAACTGTCCAGTGTACTTCCTCACAGAAGTCTTTCCACCCCATCTGTCCACACTCAAGTGTCTTTGTTTTTGTTCAGTTGTTTTTAGTCATGTCTGACTCTTCATGAGTCCACTTGGGGCTTTCTTTGCAAAGATGCTGGAATGGTTTGCCATTTCCTTCTCCAGGAATTTGATGGTAAATAAGGTAAAGTAACTTGCCCAGGGTCACACAGCTAGTAAGTGTCTGGGGTCAAATTTGAACTCAGGGAGAAGAGTCTTCCTGACTCCAGACCCAACATTCTATCTACTGTATCACCCAGCTGCCCTTCTACTCTCTTTACCCTCATAAATTAATTATATAATTATTGATTGATTGACCAGTTGATTGATTGATCCAGTTGCCTTTTTGGACTCTTCCCAGCTGATCAATTTGTCTTTTCTAAAAGGACAAAAGTAAAAGTAACCTTATCTTCTGCCACAGCCGTGTCCCTCAATCCTCCCTCCCATGGGTTGTGGAGTAGGAGTTGATGGATTGATTGATTAACCCTTCCATGAAGGCCAGGTCCAGGATGTGTGGGGTATAGGCTATCCCTTCTTAAAGTACAATTACACCTGTGCAAACTTTCCTTTGTACTAGCCTTTCACATAACTGAATTGACACCAGAATTCTTAGTTGTCTCTCTATCGACCAAACAGTAAAAATTGTATGTATGTGAGTTTATTTCTTCTTGACCCCAGTGAACTCACCACACTTGCTGATTGTGGAGATTTAAAATGACAGTAGTCAGTCAACCAAACATTTCCATTCCTTTTTTCCTCCCTTGTTGAAGTATTGAATTGACTTAATGATGTTTGTGATGATGCCACCACCAAGCTCAGAGAGCTCTACCACCATTTGTAATTCATTAGAATGTGAGGTTTGTGCCAAAATGACCCAGAGCAATGTAGAAGGTTAGAAAGAAAGCAAAGAATCAAGTTGTTAAGGAATATCCCTGCAGTGGAGGAAGGCAGCTACTTGCTGGGGAGTATTTTCTTCAAGAGCATTTACCAAGATAGTAGTTTTCCCATCTTTGAACTTTGTTAATGACTGTTTTCCATTTGCTTGGCGTCATCCTCTCAATTCCTTTCCCAACCAAGTCACTGAAAAGTATATATTGGTAAGAATAGACATTGTCAATGGACCGCAAACAAAATTCTTTCCTGTTGTTGATGATAAACCATTTCAGAGAAGACCAAGCAGAATCTAAAGGATTTAAGTAATTGTAAGGGGATGGAAGAGGAAGAAGCTCATGGCCACTGGCTTTGGCTACCTCGGGACAACATGAGATGCTGGTTAGATTAATAACTGATGAAGCATAAGGTTGGACTTCTTTGTCCTCTGTGACTTCATTCTGCTTCCTTTCATTCATCTGCTTTTTCTCTCTGACCACAATGACACACTTTCCATAGGCCCTTTTCACTACACTGCAGAACTCAAGGAAGAGACCCTCCTCCTGTTTGGTACATAACTCATCCCTCAGGAACATTCGGTATTTCCACGGCACCCATCCTTGACTGCCTCCAGCATGTACAACACTCCAAGTTGGGTTATGTGAGAAGTTTTCATCACCCAGGTTTTCTCCTGTGATGAGATGTTCAGGGATATCTGTTTCCCCTAAAAAGATGGTTTTAAATCCATCCGACTGCCAGCTTCTTAGACTTTTTATATACTGGAGACATTGCCTTCTCATAATGCTGTCAAAATGATTTCTGTGAATGATGTGTCTTAAGAGAGGATTTGCAAAGCGGAGCATGGCGGTTTCGTAAGTCTTTGAGAAAGCTTGGATGGTTTGAGAAAGCAAACTTGGCAAGTGTGGGATGATGATGACCTCACAATGGCCTTTATTACTTCTGGGTCATTTCCAAGAATCCTATGCTACTGTTTTCATAGCTTCAATAGAATGTTTCTCCAGCTGCATATCCCCTGAGCATTTTAAATTCAACATGTCCAAAACCCACCTTAGCTTTCTTCCAAATACCTATTTCTCTCAAGTCTATTATGGAGGAAGCCTGTGGTACTACTACTTACCCTGACTGCCATGTTTGAAACTTGGGCATCATTATCTCCCTTCATCATTTAGTTGCTACATTCTGTGAGTGCAACCTCTGACATCTCTCACATCCAGTCTTTCCTATCTGCTCCCCTACTGCCTCCAACTCAGTGAAAGCTGTCATCACCACCACATGTACTATTATTGTAGTTCCCTAGTAAATTTTCTCACCTGGAGTCTCTGCTCCTTGTCTTTGTCTTTCATATCACACTCAAATTAATCTTAAGCATAAATTCATATCTATACATGTCACTCCTAAAAAAAAAAAAGAAAAACCTCCCTATTTAATATTGAGTGGGATGCCATATCCAAAATGGCTTTGATGTGAAAACAAAAGACATACAAGAAATATGAGAAACAGGTGCAGACCAGCTGCTCAAAATAAGTTCTTTCAGAGGCAGCTTTGGTATAACAAAAAAGCCTTTATTGCATACTCATGAGAATGGGCACTCACAGAAAGAAAAGCAGTTAGTGAATGCAAATGCCGAAAGCAAGCACCTTGTATATATATGCTACACTCTACCGCAATCAGTCCCTTCCCTGAGCCACCATAGGTTGCTAGGCACAAGTTCACAATCTTTCCAGAAGAGTTCTAGCTAAATCCTCCTTGATAGGTTACCCCTTCCATACAGGATCAATAATGAGGTGGAGATTTTAGACAGGGGAGGAGAAATTAATATTAATAAGTCTATTAAGCAAGCACAGTAGAGACTAGAGTTAACCTTTTATGTATTTTCTCTAAGATACCAGCAAGAGCCAGCTCAAACTGGTTTTTATCTCTAGCCCTGAAAAACTTACTTTTCTCTTTCCTGGTTTGACATAATTCAGTAGATAATATTGTCTGTTGTTCTCTATATGGGCATGCTTTCCTTGAGAAGATCTCATGTATCAAGTTATTCTGAGAAGATTTCACCCTGTTTCAAACCATCACCATTTCTCACAAGAAACATTCTGATTAGGTAGGTTCTAGGGTGGCCTTTAGTGGGTACTAAATTTTGCTAAGCAAAAATGTTTTGCTTAGTATTTAGTAGTCTCTACAATCAATATCGGAGGGATTGTCTCCTCACAATGCCATCAAAATGATTCTTATGAATTGATGTCTTAAGAGAGGAACTGAAAAGCCTTAAAGTATAATGGTTTCACTACCACAAAGGAAGAAGACACAAACCTGTCTTTCTGTTCTTATTTATATTGCTTCCCTTCCTACACCCTGTACTCCAAGCAAACTTAAATACTGTACTATTTAACTAATGGGGCAGCTCGGTGGTGAAGTAGAGTGCCGGGCCTGGAGTCAGGAAGACTCATCTTCCTGATTTCAAATCTTACTAGCTGTGTCACATGGGCAAGTGACTTAACTTTTGTTTCCCTCAGTTTCCTCATCTGTAAAATGAACTGGAGAAGGAAATGGCAAACCACTCCATATCTTTTTTTTTTTTTTTTAGTGAGGCAATTGGGGTTAAGTGACTTGCCCAGGGTCACACAGCTAGTAAGTGTTAAGTGTCTGAGGCCGGATTTGAACTCAGGTACTCCTGACTCCAAGGCCAGTGCTCTATCCACTGCGCCACCTAGCTGCCCCCAAACCACTCCATATCTTCACCAAGAAAACCCCAAAACAGGGTCACAAAGCATCAGACACGACTGAAAAACGACTAAACAAACAAACAAAAAATCACTCAACTAGTTTTGGATCCGGTCTCATCAAACTCTTATTTCTAAGGATAGCATGAGAGATTTTGTAAAATACTTTGTGGATATCTAAGTAAGCTACTATACTCAACATCATCCCCCTAATCTCCTGACCAGTATAATTATTCCAAAAAAGCAAACATGGTTAGTCTGACATTGAGGAAAGAGGAGAGATCCCTCTGAAGATCAGTATATCTTTCAGCCATATCCACTTACTTCAAGTCCAGTCAGGTCATTTTTAATTATCTTTCTTCTTAGGGTCTCTACAACCTATTCTTCAGCACCTCCTAAAGGTAGTTCTATGCTAGACCTGAGGTCCAGTGCTACTCCCAACCTTCCAATGGATTCCAGTTTTGAATCAGTGGGGTCCAAACCTATTAACAATAGAAAGCTACCATTTGTATCCATGACTCGACTATCTATTGTTTTAAAATCTGTTGTTCTGACTGAAGCTGAGCAGAAAAAGAGCAAGTTACTACCCACTTCCCTCCCTGTTTCAAGAAGTTGTCCGCTGATAACTATGATGTTACCAAGAATAGCTAAGTATACAGGCTCAGTGCTTTAGTGTAGACAACTCTCTAAGACTCCAAGTTGAGGGGAATGTGCCAAATAGTATGAGTAGAGGGAGTTTCCTTATTTAGGAGTTTCCTATGCAAATGAAATAAGAAAAGTTACTGCTGTTACTGGGTGGTTAGGGTGCTCACCCTTCTATCCCCTCAGGGGATTCTCTCAGCTCTGGATATACCCCCTACCCTGAACCTTTCCCTCCAGTCCTAGTGGAGCGCTCTCTATAGAGACAATAGGCATTTTTCTTGCACTTTGACTTTACATGCACCTCTACCTCAAAACCCTGAGAAAACTTTCTTAAACCTCACATTTCATTCATGTCTAATGTCTCCTGGGAGTAGGATGAGGGAGGGGGTGTAGAAAGGTACAACATAGATCTAGTATGGGACAGCTATTTTATTTCCTCTACACAAGAAAGGCTAAAAACAGTTTTACAGGCACACATTGACAAAATAGTTAAGTGAACACCAGCAGTTGTGACTAATTTCTCTCAGACTCTCTTCTAGGAGGTTGAGATTTAACATCAAAACATAAAGCAGGGGGCAGCTAGATGGCTCAGTGGATAAAGTACCAGCCTAGGATTCAGGAGGACCTGAGTTCAAATCTGGTCTCAGACACTTGACACTAGCTGTGTGACCCTGCGCAAGTCACTTAACCCTTATTGTCCCGCAAAAAACAACCAACCAACAAAAAATACCAAACCCATAAAGCAGTTTGTGGGACTGCTGAATAAACAATTTACATTTTTTTCTTGGCTCTAAAGCCAGGGTTCAAAAAGTTCAGGTGTAGGTTTGTCTAAGCCCACACAGATGGCATCTGTCATGTGATTTTATTTCACTATTTCTGCCGAAGCTGGGGAAAGGTGGTTCATTTTTCACTTTATGGGAAGCCCAGGCAGGGGAAGGTACTTGCCATGCATTGACTCAAAGGAAGAGAGACAGAGAGGGCTTTTTTTAAAAGTACATTGAGTAGGTCACTTTTCCTGGCTCTCTCATGCATCTTTGAAACAGTGTTCCCCCTGCTTCAGCCAGTCATCATGGAGTGGAGGTTAAAGGGACCCCCTTACTTCTGTTCCCCAAGGTGTTTAATCATCCCAACTCAGCAAACCCTAGCTAAAGTCACATGCTTCCTCAGAAATGACCAACATTCAGGTTCAGCATTTAATGGAATGTGTTAAATAATGCTTGTCTTTGACTTCTTGGTAATCTTTTTGTTTAGGGTTAGAAGCTGTTGTTTCCTTTCTTTGTTTCCAGGATCATGTGGACCTGCTCTAGGACATCACTATTATTTGTCAAGTCCTGAAATAAATCAAAGCCATGAGTAAAGGAATAGAGCATCTTTAATTGAGATAACAGGGTAGCAAACCTATCACCCTGAGGTATGTCCCATGAGTGCAGAGTGCAGTGGATTTATCATGAACAAAATCAGATAATTATATGTGTCAAATAGAAGAATTGGGTTCAGAATTATCTGATTTTTTGGTTTATATTTGAATTACCTAAATATATCAACGTGACAATTTGCTAACTCACATCACAAAGCAAATATAGGTAATAAACTGAAGTTCCTTCCCTTTCTGGAAATTGAATTTGAGGTAACGAATGAAATAGATGAACACCAAAAGTTAAATGATGGTGGAGTCTATGCCAATTTAAAAGGCTCCTTTTACTCACATGTACAAAAATATTTACAGCAGCTCTCTTTGTGGAAACAAAGAATTGGAAATCTAGGGAATACCCATCAATTGGGGAATGGGTAAACAAGTTGCGGTATATGAACCTAATGGAATACTATTGTGCTGTAAGAAACAATGAGCAGGATTTCAGAGAAACCTGGAAGGACTTACATGAACTGATGTGGAGTGAGATGAGCAGAACCAGGATAACATTGTACACAGTAACAGCAACTTTGTATGATGATCAACTGTGATAGACTTGGCTCTTCTCACTAGTGCAATGATCCAAGACAATTCCAAAGAACTCATGATAGAAAATGTTCTCTACACCCCAAAAAAAGAACTGTGGATTCTGAATACAGATTGAACCATACTGTTTCTACTTTGGGGCTGTTCTTGTTTTTTTGTTTTTTGAGATTTTTCCCTTGTGTTCTGATTCTTCTTTCACAATATGACTAATGAAGAAACATGTTTAATGTGATTGTACATATGTAACCTATATCAGATTGCTTTCCATCTTGGGGAGGGGTAGGGAAGGGAAGGAGGGAGAAAACTTTGGAACTAAAAATCTTATGAAAACAAATGTTGAAAACTATCTTTACATGTAATTGGAAAATAATAAAATATTTTTATGATTTAAAAAAAATAAGAGGCCCCTTTTTAGCCTTAGCTTTATATATATTTATATATTGGCAGTTATAAAATTCTCAACTAAAAGGGTTAATTCTACAAATTAGATCCTCATAGGTTCTTTTTAGAGTCTCGGCCTGTTGTTGGCAGTGTTCAAATAACTGATTTAGATAAGGATAGGAGCAGCAA
Source organism: Dromiciops gliroides (assembly GCF_019393635.1). Classification (NCBI taxonomy): domain Eukaryota; kingdom Metazoa; phylum Chordata; class Mammalia; order Microbiotheria; family Microbiotheriidae; genus Dromiciops; species Dromiciops gliroides. The sequence goes on along the minus strand of NC_057863.1, from coordinate 268,905,849 downwards.
GGAGTATAGAAAAACGTAAATTTGCTGGTCTAGAGTTTTTTAATTTGATGTACTTATCAGAGCTATAAAGTTTGAGCTAGCTCTCAAAATCTGACCTGCTATTGACAAAGCAAACTTGAATTGTATTAAGATCTATTTTGTAGGAGATTTTAACAGAAAAAGGAATATCTGTGAGTGACCTGAATCAGAGAAGCAAATCCACTAAGAAGCTGTTCTGAGGCCCCACCTGGAGCAGAGGACTGCATCAGGAGAAGTTGTCAGAAGCCAGATAAATTTGTAAGATGTCCAAACTCTAAGATATGATGGACTGATGAAATGGACAAATGGGAATAGGTTACCCTTTCCTTTTTGCTTCTGATGAAATGGACCTTTACCTTTTCACTTCTTCCGTATGTTCCTCTGTTCAATGTAATGCCTACTTGCTTGCTGGGGACGCCCCCCCCCCAACTTCCTGCTAATGCATTAATCAATCTCTCTCCCCTTTGCCCATATTACCAAGTGTCATACAAGTTAGTGATTCATTGAAAAGACTGCCTTCTCAGAATCAGAGAACAAAATGACAGAAAATTGTTCATATAACTGTTAACATAACAACAGATTGTTAATACCAAATGTTACTTGCCACTCCATTGATAATCCTAGTAATGTCTGAATTTCAGTAACATCCTTACATTCCTGCTCTTAAGATACTGACTCTTGATTAGGTTGAGCTGAACCATACCCTAAAGCCTCTGATCCAGACATTTTTCCTTGTAAAGGAACCTAGCTTAAACTGCATCTCAGCTTCTTCTTCCTTGCCCCTTTTTATTGGGATTCATGGCATGAAGGGCAAAACAGCCAGAATGAAGTGGTTTTCCTTGCTCAGATTGTCAAGGGTTACTGGGGGTCTCATGACCAGTCCTTGCTATCTCGTACTGCCATACTTTTGCATGGGTCTTGGAGTTGGGAAATCCATTGTCTGTACTCTACTCATGGGACATCTCCAAGGGTGGCAGGTTTACTACATTGTTATCTCAATTAAAGGCACTTTATTCCTCAATTTATGGCTTTGATTTATTTCAGCACTTTACATATTCATACTTAATGAGTTGTTTTGATGCTTTTATCTTGGAGTTCTTTTTTTTAAGCTCAATTGTGAGATTTGGATAATAAGTATCTTCCAAGTCCTTTTCATTCTGGAGAATATTGCTGGCCAACAAAAAGAAGAATATAATGCCATATATACCAAAGATGGTGAGGATATACCAAGTAGCACTTGTCCCATCTGGAAATTTTAAGGCTCTGGTAGAGTTAGTATGGTTCTTCTCTTCTATGAAATTCTTAGTCAAGTGTTGCAATACCGTGTTGGCTTGGGTCTTGTTTGAAGCTATTTGAGGGATCCATTTAATCACTAGGAAAGAGAGAGACTGAATTGAGATTATTTTGGGGGGCTATAGTGTAATGACTTCTATATCAATCGCCCCTTGTGTAGAATGTCTGGAATGCTTTCTTTAGGGGGATCAATAAGCAGTAAAAGCGCATGTGGTTTATTATTCCAGTTGTAGATAAAAAACCGAATCACTGGTAGGTTTAGGGATATTTCTAAGATCACAGAGAAGATATGGCCAATGTGGACAAACCTCTTCTCTTTCCATTTCACTCTATTGCTACATATACATACACACTTGTGTGTATATATATGTGTGTGTGTACATGTATGTGTGCGTATATCGGTGTGTATGGACATATGTGTATATATGTATACATACATGTGTGTATATGTGTGTGTGTGTGTGTATATATACACATTTATAATTTTTTCCCTCTAGAAGAAAAATTAGTCATTGCCCACTCATGGATTCTCCTGAGGCTTCACTCCAGTGGCACCAATTTGGATTCATATAGAAACCCAAAGATCAATGGAGGAAAAACATAATTCCAATTTCAACTTAATTCATTAGAAAGACTCATTTCTCTCCTTTTGATTCTGTGGGAATTTTTCCACAGAAATTTCCAGAGGAAAATTATTATGCAGATGGCAAATAACCTAGTGTGCATAAATGTTATTAGAATTTTTTTTAAATGAGCCAGTAAAACTTAATTTTGAGCAATATTAGAAACATTATAGTCAGTATTCAGTATTGTAAAGAAGTATTCATGGGTAGAAATAGATACTCTGGACAGACTATAGCCTAATTTCCCAGAATTTATAGTGAAAATTGTAGATTCTTAATGTTTGCCTTGTTGCCTTCTTGTTTAAAAAACAAAACAAAAAACTTGATGTTGGGCTCAGGTAAGCCAGAATTACTAAACAGTAAACCCATACTGACAGTAAAGCTAATCATATGCCTATTTAATGAGACAAAATGTGGAAAAAATAATTGTTCATACATATGGTTGGCCAATGAAAAACTTCCTCTCTCTCAAAAATAGCAACAACAAGAACCAACCAATCCCTGAAATTACAGTGGGTTTCCCACAATACCACTGTGGTGAATAAAAAGATTCAAAACCCAAAATAATGAAAAGGAAAAGACAAAAAAAATGACATCACTTATTGTTTGCTGCATACTTTTGTTTCCAGAAGTGTACACTTATCTTGGGATCAACGCAACATTTATTTAACCTTTTCTGAGTCACAGAAGATCAACACAGCACTCAACATAAACAGAGATGCCTTATACACTGAATTATGATTTTAAAACCAGGCCATTCTTAGCATGATAAACCATTTCTATGCCAATGATAGTAATATAGAGTAATTACCTTTCTGCGTAAAAGACAAATATCAGTTCAAACATAGAATTTACAGCTGGAAGGAACTTTAGGAATCTTTTGGGCCAGCATCCTTGAGATACAGAGACTTGTTCAGGGTTTCACAAGTCCTTAGTAGCAAAGATGGGATTCAAACCCTGGTCTTCTGATTTAGTCTTTCTATGCCTTCCACTATATCATGTACTAAATTCTAAACTCATACTACATAGTATTCAGGAGGTAACAGACAATTTGTTCCTTATGTCACGTACTATTTATATACATACAGACTAGAATATACATACAGACTAGAATTATTGATAATAACAATGTATTTAATGAAAAAGTTCCTTCAATGTCCCTTTAAGGCATAAGAACACTTACACTCCATGTCTGATTATTTTCCCTCAGCCACCTTCTCTTTTGAAGTTGAAAGTGAGCTATAATATAAAGACAAGAAGATGAAAGAGTGATTTGTTCTTTTCTCTTGTGAATAACTGCATTCATACTACACAGTTTTCTGAGCAAGACATAATATGATACTCCTAGAATCAGTTCATCAAGTGACTAGATATATTTTGCATAATCAGAAGCCTCAAAGTAAAATACTATTCACTCTATAGAAGGAAGACAACTTTCCCACTCTGGGTTTGAAATAAGCCCAAAACTAAAAATAATATTAGGACCTACTTGTCTCAAGCCATCCCATGTCACATCCTCAAGTTTCAGTGAAGTGGAGCTATTCTCAACATGGGGATGCCAGACTTTATAACCAGGATGGTTCCTGAAATTCCTCAGTCCAACACCTGTTTACAGGTGTGGCAAGAAGATACACCCTTTTACACAGGACAGGGAACTCCAAAGTGTCAGACATAATGCCCCTAAGGAAGGAAACCAGGACAACACATCTAAACAAAGGCTGAAGAAGAAGGGAGCAATTAAGGAAGGAAGGGATGTGGGTACAGAGTACTGGCTTCAGAATCAAAAGACAGGTTTATATCACATGTCCCAGCAATGCTTAGGATTGATTGGGAAAGATGTTTGCATGTTAAAATGTGCAGTTTGATAAGAAGGGGAAAGGAGTTCAGTTTAATTCATACTGCAGAATGACCTTTTGCTTCAGACTACCAACATTTTTAGCTCTCCCCTATTCTAGGAAACATGACCTTGACCTGATATATCTCACTTTCATTTGCTCTCTATCTTCTAAAATGTCTAATTTCTAAAGTTGTTTATATCCTCTAGATCCACTTCTTTACCACCCACTCATTTCTCAATTTCTTGTAATCTGCAGTACTTTGGCACTATTGGTCACCCTCTCCCCTCCTCAACTGAGAATTATAAGATCCTTTAGTTGTCCTAAATCCATAAGTCACAAAAATAAAAATAAGTCCCAGAGAGATCAAATTATTTAACCTAGGTCATGCAGCTAGTAAGTAGTGGAGCTAGGATGTCAACCCATGCCCTTTTGGTGCCACTTGCCTCCTCACTGTACCATACTGCTTCTATGACATCTATTTTTGTTATTCTCCTCTTGCCTCAGTCTACTTCTTCACTGTCTCTTCTTCATTCACTTGTTAAACATAGATGTTCCCTGAGATTTAGCCCTCTTCCTTTATCTGTCATTACACATTGTCCTTCATTAATTCCATCCACTCCCCTAGTTTCAGTTTAATTATCAGTTTTATGCAGATAAATAAATTAGATAAATCTAATGTATAGATTTTCTTCCCAGAGTTTAACTCTCATATTTCCAACTGCTCCTAGTAATCTCTTCCTAGATTTTCCCATCAGTCCCTCAAACTTATTTGGTCTAGAACTGACCCCATCATCTTCTCCAATCTATCCTTCAATTCATTTTAAGATCTCTTGATTTACCACCCTGAAAACTTTCAGTAGGTATTCATGGTGTAGAATATTTTTGATGACTAGCTGGGCCTAATTTGGGGGGCTAAAGCTAACTGGGGTACTTAATCTGGGACTTTTGACGATTTGGCTATCTGACTGCTATTAATTTAATGTGGGCCATTTATAAAATTCCACCACAGTGCTCCCAAAGTGATAAGCCAAATATTAAGAAGCCTCTTAACTAAATAATCAAAGCAGAGTTTATTTATGAGATACCATTTAAAATTAAGAATACATGGAAATAAAATGTACAACTTGACTGCGTTCCTGGGTGTTTTCTTCTCCCCCCCCCCCCCCCCCCCCCCCCCCCCCCCCCCCCCCCCCGTCTCTTTCCCACCTGCTGGGCCTGGAACTTTTTTAATACAATAAGGGCCTTAGCCCCCTCTTGCCTTAGGGCACTCAGGTCCTTTATTCTAACTCCAAGCCCCTTTCACTTTGTAAATCCCCCTGCTTCTAACTTTCCTCTCCTTACTGCCACTGCTGAACCCCTATGTTTATCTCTCACTGACCTTCTGTCTGTTTGCTCCCTCAGTCTGCCCTTTGGCCTCTCTTTTCTCTGCTCCTAGTCCTTAAGCCTTCTCCTGCATCTTTGTAGCCCTGTCTCTGGTCTGCCGCTCCAGTACTCCTGTCTCTCTATCTCCAACCTTTGCCATCTCGTCAGCCGCCCCCAGTCTCTCTATCTCATCCGTCCTCTCTTAATCTTGTCCGCCGGCCTTTCCTCCTTGCTCCTAGTCCTGTGTTACTGTTCATCTCGTCCCCCCTTCTAATCTCATCAGCCGCCCCCCGTTCCTTCTAGTCTGCTCGCCCCCTCTGAGTCTTGTCCGCCAGCCTCCTCCTATTGTCGGTCCTCTTCTCAGCCCTCCTGAGTCTAACCCTCCCAGGTCTATATATATATCTTTCATTCTCTCCACTCAAATCTCGGGGCTTTTTGCACCCACACACCAAGCCAATCCGCCAGCCAGGGCTGCGGCTGGGGCTGGGGGGATGCTCGAGCATCCTGTGCCTCAGCACAGGCTATCCAGGATCTTTCGGATAGCTCCACTCAGGTCGGAGGGAGCTGGGGGCTTTTTCCCCCCAGCTGTCTGACCTGGCGTCTTGTACAGCCCACAGGGCTTTTTGGCTCAGCTGAAGCAAAGGGGGAGGGGCACCAGCCCCTCCCACACAGAAGAGACCCTGAGGGCCTAAGGCTTCCTACTCTCAGCCTAAAGGTAGGGTCCCCAAATCAAAATAAATTTCCACAATGGTCAACCAAATTGCTGATCAAAGTCTCCACAATCTGGCTCTGATCAATCCCTCCGGTCTTATCTCTTTTCTTTCATGTGCTCTAAACTCCAGCCAAATTGGACTTCACTCCATCTCATCCTACTCTCTTCTGTATTCATACTTTTGCTCAATCTTAATCTGTCTTCATTCCTGAAATAGACAATTGCCATGTACTGAAGTCTTTCTGTTTTTTTCAAGATCCAGCTTCTGGCAACAGACATTTTAGAGGTAGCCTGTTATATGGCAATTGGAATCTTTGAAACCTGTATTTGAATACTGCCTCTGATACTCACTGTACATGTGACCCTGATTTCAAGTCCCATCTCTAACATTCACTCTCTATGTGACCTTCACAATCTTCAGAATCTTCAAATTCTCTACATACAGGAAGAGAGAGAAGAGAAGGGAGAGGAGAGAATTGTGGCCAGATGGTATTGCTCTGGGATGCAGAAGATCCCAGATTCTCCCCCGTTCACAAACAAACACTCCATTCAGAACTTAGAGATGTACCACAGCATAAGGCCATAGAAAGAGGCACCATTACTCACCCCCACCCAACCTGGGAATCCTGCAGAGATATTGGGATAGAGAAGTTCAGTAGGTCAAGAGTCTAACAGAGAAAATGGAGAAAAAGAAGTAGCTCTTGGTGCCTTTGGAGTAGTCACAGAATTCCAGTCCTCAGCACCATAAGAAGTCCCTATGTCCAGACAATTTGGAGCCTTCCTTGAGGCTGGTGGCTGCAAGAAGATGACTGTGGGATATTCTGAATCATACCAGAATGCCAATCCCTGCCTATATTGGTCAGGAACCTAAGCTTTTCACAAACACTAAACTGGCTGAGTAGGCCTGACCCAGGAAGGAGCAGCCTAGGGGAACATTATAAACAGGTCCAGTACCGCGTCAGTGGTCCCAACCAAGCTGTGACAAAGACTCTAGATAAAATCCAGCCCAAGAATTCCCTGAAGCTTGTGATGGGAATCCAGCATCAGAGTTGGGGGCGGGGGGGGGGGGGAGCTTTGAAAGAATGTACAATAAGGAGAAGTCCAAGAGCTCTGTGACAAGAGGGAGCCCCCATGCAGAACTTTGGAGTCCCTTAAAGGAGGGGCCTAATCTGGCCTCCTATTACAGAGGTCTGGGAAGGCCCTGTATACACCATTTAGTTTCAGAGCTTGACCCAAGCATAATTCCTGCCCACCCATGAGCAAAACAAGAAAAACTGACCACTGTGAGGAAATATCTTACTTGAAGAGATGACCAGGGTATAAACTCCAAAGAAAATAACAAGTTCAGGAAAGTCTTAGAGGAAAAAAATATCTTGGCCACAGGAACTGCAGAAATACTTTGAGAAAATGACGCAAGAGTTACAGAATGGAAGAACAAAGGAGAAAAGATGAGCAAGGAAACTTGATATCTCAGAACACATGGTGGAAAACCTCACTCAAGAACAGAATTCCTGTAAATTAGAATTGTTCAGACAGAAAACAATTCAACCAAATCAGAACAAAACCAAAAACTTGAAAGAAAAAAATCTAAGAAATAATATAGGGGCAGCTAGGTGGCTTAGTGGATAAAGCACCAGCCCTGGACTCAGGAGGACCTGAGTTCAAATCCAGACTCAGACACTTGACACTTTCTAGCTGTGTGACCCTGAGCAAGTCACTTAACCCTCTCATTGCCCCACAAATAAATCAATAAATAAAAATTTTAGGGGGGCAGCTAGATGGCGCAGTGGTTAAAGCACCGGCCCTGGATTCAGGAGTACCTGAGTTCAAATCCGGCCTCAGACACTTGACACTTACTAGCTGTGTGACCATGGGCAAGTCACTTAACCCCCATTGCCTAAAAAAAAAAAAAAAAAAAAAAAAAAAATTTTAAACCTTGAAAATAGGTCAAAGGGAGACAATCTAAGAATTGTTTATTCAAGAAGATGATAAAAAAAAGTCTGAATACTGTATTTCACCTCCAGAAAGAAATTCTAAAATAGGTGAGGGCAGGAGAAAGAAGGGAGCTGATATTCTAATCTTTGACTCTCTGGTCACTTCTAATCAGTGTGACAGATATCTGGAGTCTTATCTTCTCCCCCAGGTTAGGAAAATGATTCCTCATCCCTCCTTCCCACATACATGCTTTGGGATGTAAGTCATACCCCCACACTAACTTTACAACAAGATCAATTTACATATTAGGACAACTCATCTACTGGGGAAATCTGGAACAGCTCACTAACTGGAAGAAAGCAAAATGAGCACACATCAGGGAGGAGGAGGTTCTTTTTTTAAAATTTAGTCATAAAAATATTTTATTATTTTTTAGTTACATGTAAAGATAGTTTCCAACATTTTTTTTTTACTATGGAGTCTTTTTTTTTTTTTTGTGGGGCAATGAGGGTTAAGTGACTTGCCCAGGGTCACACAGCTAGTAAGTGTCAAGTGTATGAGGCCGGATTTGAACTCAGGTACTCCTGAATCCAGGGCCGGTGCTTTATCCACTGCGCCACCTAGCCGCCCCCCAACATTTTTTTCATAGGATTTTTAGTTGCGAATTTTTCTCCCATCCTCCCTTCCCTTCCCCCTCCCCAAGATGAAAAGCAATCTGATATAGGTTATATATGTACAATCACATTAAACATATTTCTGCATTAGTCATATTGTGAAAAAAGAATCAGAACACAAGGGAAAAACCTCAAAATTAAAAAAAAAAAACAGCCCAAAAGTAGAAACAGTATGGTTCAGAATGCATTCAGAATCCACAGTTCTTTTTTCTGGATGTGGAGGACATTTTCTATCATGAGTTCTTTGAAATTGTTTTGGATCATTGCACTGCTGAGAAGAGCTAAGTTTATCACAGTTGATCACACAATGTTGTTGTTACTGTGTACAATGTTCTCCTGGTTCTGCTTATCTCACTCCACATCAGTTCATGTAAATTCTTCCAGGTTTCTCTGAAATCCTGCTCATTATTTCTTACAGCACAATTGTATTCCATTAGATTCATATACCACAACTTGTTTAGCCATTCCCCAAATTGATGGCCATTCCCTTGATTTCCAGTTCTTTGCTACCACAAAGAGAGCTTCTATAAATATTTTTGTATATGTGGGTCCTTTTGAGGAGGAGGTTCTTAATGAGGAATTTCTAACTGGATGCCCATCTCTGACACCACAGGCACATAGGAGGAACATAGGAGGTAGACCTTTCTAGCATGGAAGTCTCACGGCAGATTACAGAAAAGGAAAAGGATACCAGCAAGGAGAAGTGAGCACATTTAGAGCAGAGACAACCTATATAAAAAAAAGACTAGGCCTAAATAACCAAGGATTTTTCCAAATTACCACAGTGTTTTATTCCTTATTTCTTTAATACTCCAAATTCCTTGTTGTTGTTTTTTTTTCTTTTATTCTCACTGGCTATTTATTTGTTCAGTTCTCCAACATCCTGAGAAGGGTTATTTCCCCTTCTGAATCTTATATCCCCCTCTTTTTTCCCTCATCAAAGCTCTACTTCTCTTTCCTTTCAGAATATTTCATTGTTTGTAATGTAGAATGTGGAGAGGCAATCTATGAGTCACTCCATCTTCTCCAAGAGGGAGGTCAACCAACACAGATAATAGGCACACAGCTGTTGCAGAAATACAAACATCGCACACTTAGAATTTCTCTTATTCTCGATACTAGTTTAAAAGTTTTAGCTTCTTGTTTTAGAAACCTACTTGGGATTGTTTATACCTAAAAATTCTCCAACTAATTATCATCTCTTAATAATTTGAAATTTCCTTTCTTAGTGTCACCAACTTTACCATAGTGATACTGGACTTCTCCTTCAGAGCTCCTTTGAAGAACTAGGTGGTGAAGAGCACTGGGCCTGGAATCAGGAAGACCTCAGTTCAAATCTAAACTCAGATACTTACTAGTGTGTGTGACCCTGGGCAAGTGACTTAACCCCTGCCTTCCTCAGTTTTCTCAACTATAAAATAGGGATAATAGTAGCACCTACCTCTCAGTGTTGTGAGGATCAAGTGACATAATATTTGTAAAATGCTTTGCACATAGTAGGTACATGCATGTTCCTTCCCCTACCTTTCAGCCTTGCACTGTTTGTTTCATCAATTTGCCCCACTCACCAGTGCCCAAACTAAGCCCTAATGGGTTGTCCCTAATGAAATCTACACTACAAGTGTATACCACTAGAACCAAGCTTCTTTTCTTTTTGTTTTTATTTCAAAAGAATGTTTTATAGATCCCTTTTGGGTTTTTTTATGTCACTTCATACTTCATACCCTTCCACACTGAACCCTACCTCCATTACATCAAAGAGAAATCATTAAGCAAAACCAATTACAACTAACATTGTATTTAACAATTGGAACCTGTAGTTCCCCACCTGTGTATTCAAAGGAAGGCAATACACATCACCATCTCTTCTCTGGGATCAAGATTGATTGATCATTGTAAATAATTTGAATTCAGCTATCCTCTATCATTGCTTTTATTTATACTGTTATTGTCATTGTTTATATTTTAATTTGTTTCTGCTTTCTTTATTCTATATCAGTTCATATAAATCTGTATTTCTATGAATTACCCATATTAGTACTTTCTGATGGTGAGGTAGTATTCCATGGCATTCATATGCCATAATTTTGGTTATTCCTTTGTCCATGGTTACCCTCTTCCTCATCCCCCCACCCCACCCTCAAATTTCTCCTAGTCTAATTTCTATTTTTGGTTTTGTTTGTTTGGTTGGTTAGTTTTGGTGGGGCAATGAGGGTTAAGTGACTTGCCCAACGTCACACACAGCTAGTAAGTGTCAAGTGTCTGAGTCTGGATTTGAACACAGATCCTCCTGAATCCAGGGCTGGTGTTTTATCTATTGTGCCACCTAGCTGCCCCCAACTAGCCTAATTTCTAATAGTAATTATTCAACATTTATTGTACTCCATTCTCTTTTATTGCCCTCCCATTTTCCTTGGTAATTCCCTCTCACTTAGCCCTTTGTAGTCACAAAGCTTCATCCTGGTAGCCTTACACAGAAACCCCTATTCTCATTCCAAGAAAAGCATCTATTATTTACTATTATGCTTCCTCTGAATGCATTTCCTGCTTGGGGATTTAAGTTGACAAAACCAAGGCCTAATAAAAACAATTCCTGATAGTTGAGCATATGGAAACACATATAATGGAAAACATTTGATGATTCAGAATGTATCACTACCAATCTTTTGAATCCTATACAGACTATTAATTATCTAAGTCGTCATGTCATATGTGGCCATCCTTAAAGTTTCTAAAGTAGAACAGACTTATGATTCAAATCCTAGGGCACCCCTCCACCAAAAAAAAAAATACCCCACATGGACCAGGTCCAATTCTGGGGACCCAATCCAAGAGTTTCTCTATCTCAAAGCCTATTCCAGAACAATGCCTGGCACAGAGTAGGTACTATATAAATGCTTATTCCCTTCTCCTTTTTCTGGCTAATTGCTCTTACCTGCAGTATGCCAAAGAGTATCTTTAAATACAAGGTTCTTAGCCTGTGGTCTGTGAAACTTGTTCTTGTTAATATGAATGTATGGATCATCTGGTTTTGAATATTATCCAAAAGTATTTTTTATGAAACCCTGGGTTAATAGGAGCAAAATGTCCTTCAACTGAACTCCAAACAACCCAGATAGCTAGCAGATAAAAGTCCCTACCTGGTGACTACTCTCCTCAGGATAGTAAGTCCCTATCTTATGGGAGTATCTGGGCCTTCTCATCTTTGCCAATCTCCTTTTTGGAATCCTATAATCTTTTCATGGTGCTTCTATATTTCTTTAATACTTGTTATAACTGAAATTGTTAAAACTGCTTTGCATTACATCCATTCTTGTTATAGTATTTGCTTTTTGGTTAATTTGCATCATGCTAATGAAATTGACAACACCCTGTAACCAGTGAACAAAAAAAAACCTTTATGCCCTCAGAAAGAGGAAGTCCCTGAGAGTTCCTTCTTAGGAAGGGGTCTCCGCATGATTCATACTGTTTCTTCTTGGGACAAAATAAACTGGTACTATGTTTTTCCTGTCTATCTCTTATCTGGGTTTTCTTGTAGGACATTATGTTCTCTGATCTGTTTTTTGGTAGGAGGACAGGTATGAAAACAAATTGTAGGAGATATTATAAAATTAATTTCTCTGATCTATTTATTATTTTTTGTAGGAGACAGGCAAATAAGAACTATATTTGATTTTTGGCATTCTTTAAAAATTATTGTGTTTCAATATGATTTTTTCTTTCATATTCCTATGTATTTTATGCATTTAGAAATGTTATTCTGAGAAAGGGTCCATGGCTTTAAATCAACTCATGACCCACCCCCAAAAGTTGAGAATCCTTGTTTTAAACATAGTCATATTATATCTTGTGTCGAGGCTTTTCAAAATGTGGGTAATAGGGGCCCCCAGTTCCTAAACAAATACCTAACATATTAAATGTATCTTAGGTATAGGACAGTATTTATTTTGCCCCACAGAAATGAAAAAGGCACGAAGTAGACACTTAATTCATAAACAGAGAACAACACATAAAATAGTCAAATAACCTATCGCCTTCCTATACTGCCTCCTGGCCCTCCATGTCACCCAAAAGAAGGGACCTGAACTCAGGTTTGCTACTGAGGAAGCACTCTGACATTCCAGTGAAATCTCTTTTACACACATGGCATCTTACACACAGTCTCTTTCAATTTCATGGTGCCACTCTTGGGGTTTAGACGCCCCCCCCCCCGGGTAAATATACTTTGAGAGATGCTAACTAATCAAATCCCCTTTCATGGGGCCCACACTGTTTGTTCTTAAAGTAGAATTCTGCATTCAGGAACCATGTAGGTCTTCCTCTTCTTTATCCAAGAAATATAGCACATCAGAAAATCTCTTTCTAGGTCCAGTGGTCAAATTCTTGAACTCAAACTCTCAAGCTTAGAGCTACTCATAGGTTTCTTAGGAAGTTTCATTTCTCTAAGTTAGAAGGCTAGATTCTATGATCATGTGGCTCAGGGAATTCAGAAAGCTTACTCCTCCACACAGGAATTGGAGTTCATCCACCAGAAGGCTGGATTAGTAATGAGTGGACCTAGTTTCTAATCTCTCAATTTAGTACATGTTCAACTTTGGGCAAGTCATTTAACCTCTCAATGTCAATTTCCTCATGAAGGTCAGGAAATATTACTATACCTATGATCTTATGATCAATTGACCACTAAGTTCCCTTCTAACTTTCAATCACCCTTTCAGGACTAATGCCAGCAAATTCTGTATAAGTCACCTTCAACCGTTGTGTTTGAGTATGGGGGGGTTCTGGAGAGGAAGGATGGACTGGGAAGAAGTAAGATATCCTCACTCTTCCACCTTGATGAACTGAAAGAAAACACCAGGGGAAAAGGCAAAGAGGAAGTCTTGAGGGGACTATTAAAGATAATGGAGAGAACCAGATAATTCTCAGCCAGCTTATTCATCAGGAGGCAGCTGCAGTCTCAATCAGATGCTAGCAGATTTGCTTACATTACAAGAGGAAGTGTCCTTCAGTTTCTTGCTGCTAATGATTCACACCTTGTTATTTCACTGGGTTGATTGGGAAATTCATCAAATCATCCTGTTTCCCTCTTTACAGTCTTCTGAGAGTCCAAAACATACTCCCCCCTCCCAAATCCCAGGGTTAATATAAATATGGCCTCCTCTATGGAAGGTCAAACATTTAGAGAAAGATATAAAAATTACCAATGACTACAGAAGTCCCACAACAAATTAGCTGGATTTCTAGTCTGGTTATCAAAACTCTTTACCCTTTAAGCTGACTCTTCTCCCAACATAAAAAACAAAAATAACTTTCTTCTACTCATCTTTGTCCATCTGAGTAGGAGTTATATACATACCCTTTGACCCAGCAATACCACTACTAGGTCTTTTTCCCAAAGAGATCATAAAAAAGGGAAAAGGACCCACATGTACAAAAATATTTATAGCTGCTCTTTTTGTGGTGTCAAAGAATTGGAAACTGAGAGGAAGCCCATCAATTGGTTGTGGTATATGAATGTAATGGAATATTATTGTTCTGTAAGAAATGAGCAGGCAGATTTCAGAAAAACCTGGAAAGACTTACATGAATTGATGCTGAGTGAAATGAGCAGAACCAAGAGAACATTGTACACAGTATCAACAACATTGTGTGATGATCAACTGTGATAGACTTATCTCTTCTCAGCAATACAATGATCCTAGACAATGCCAAAAGATTCATGATTGAAAATGCTCTCAAGTCCAGAAAAAGAACTATGGAATCTGAATGCAGATTGAAGCATACTATTTTCACTTATGTTGTTGTCTTTTTAGTTGTTATTTCTTCTTTCTTGTGTTTTTTTCCTTTTTTTCTGATTCTTCTCTCATGACATGACTAATGTGGAAATATGTTTAACATGAATATAATGTATAGTCTATATCAGATTGCGGCTTTTCGAGGGAGGAGAAAAGGGAGAGTGGGAGATAAATTTAGAACTCAAAATCTTACAAAAATGAATGTTGAAAACTATATTTACATGCAATTGGAAAAAATAAAATAAAATGCTAAGAAAAAAATCTGAGTAGGGGCTATAAAGACAGAGTGCCATTTTCCTTCTAAATATTTCAATTTCTCCTAAAATGCATTAGGAAAGGGAGGAGTTTCACTGGTATTTTGTTGTTCAGTTGTTTCAGTCAAGTCCAAACCCTCACGACCCCATTTGGGGTTTTCTTGACAAAGATATTAGAGTGATTTACCATTCTAATTGAGGCAAACAGGGTGAAGTGACTTGCTCAATGTCACACATCTAATAAGTGTCTGAGGCCATATTTGAACTCATAAAGATGAGTCTTCCTGACTCTAGGGCTGGCTCTCTATGCATGTGCCACCTAGCTGCCTTCTGCTATAAGGAATTCCTATAAAAGAAAACTTCTACCTATGCAGGTCAAAATCTTCTCTGCAACTAAGAGAATGTCTGGGGACAGTGAGAGGTTAAGTGTCTTGTCAAGTGTCAAATAGCCAATATTTATCAGAAGTCATTTGCTTCTACATCTCTCTGGCTCTGAGGCCAGTTTTCTCCACTATGACAAAACATCTCTCAATCTTCCAAAGTAATAGTGGCAGTGACAATTAAAAATATGAGAGACATAGTTTCTGGTTAATACAATAATTTTATTAATATGGCTGGTGAGTTATTAATAAAATGAAGTCTATGGCAGTCTCTCTCAGACAAAAGATCCCTTCCTCAAGAAGGGTCTCAGTTCATATACCCTTCCGGCTGTAGAAGGTTCATCATATAGCAATCAAATCTAGTTGGTTGATATGATTGGAGGTGGGTTATATTCAAATGAAGTCTGGAGAGAATGACTCAGGTCACTCACCTCTTAGGGAAGATGACATCACAGAAAGAATGTAAGGACTGTCCCCCCCTCAAGCTATTTTCCACCTAGGTGGGTTTCATCTCATCAGTAATCCTTGGGCTATCTAGACAAAAGGGTCTGACCTCCACTCAAGATTCCTTTGTTAGCTTGGTCTGGTATGACCCAGATGAATCTTACTTTCAAGGACTTAGGCCTTGAGTGGGATAGAGGGTAGAAGAAAGGACTAAGAAAGAAGGGGAGATCACCAAAATATTGATTATTAGTAATTATTTAACACATTGCAAAATTACTTTGGTATTTTTCTTTTACCACATTATTTTTCCTAAAGCAAAAAAAACAAACAACTTAAAAACTCTGGGGTATATAAGTTCATTAGAATGAGAAGTGTGAGAAAATAATAGGTTTTGCCAATGCCCAAAGGCCCCAGCTAGAAGGGATTGATTTGGATTGATTGGTTTGGCTGACTCTGCTGATTGACTCACTTGAAATTGATTGAAACCGCACCTGCCTGACTCTCAAGAGGGTGTGCTCTCAGAGACTGTAGACTCTGACCTCAACATGGGACCACCCTAAAGTCCAGTGAGCCAATGGATTTGGGTGATGCTAGCCAATTAGCTTGAAGCATTGTGTAAGGACTGCCTCTTCTCAGGACGTAGGAGGAGCTTCCACAGTCAGTTTGACTTTCGAACAGGCTGGTGGAGGAGGACTGGAGGAAGAACCAGGTGAGGCTGGAACTCTAGGCTAGATAGGCCTTTTCTTAACTTTCTGAGCCAAGTGTCCTCTTTTAGCCAACACTTGGTATGCTTTAATAAATGCTTAATGCCCCAAACTAGTGCTAAAGCTTCTAATTTATAAGTAAACCCTCGCTAATTTTCCCTACACTTGGGAGAGCAATAAGGCAACCACACATTTAATTTTACTCATCACAGAAGAGACCATAATACTGATTTGATAACATTCCCTCTTTTTACAGATAAACTGAAATCCAAAGAGATGAAGTAAATTGCCCTGGGTAATACAACATGTTCATTGAAGAAGCAGGTCTCAAAGTCAGGTGTGCTGACCTCTTGTATTTCTTTCCATAGAGAGCTTTCTTTTCATGGTATCATAGCCTGGGGAACTCAGCTTGAAGCAGAGGGACCTATGAGAATAAGTGTCTCTTTCTGCTGAGTTGTCTGGGGTTTTTAGTTGTTTTTGTTTTTTTGTAGGGGGTGGTGGTTAGGATGTATGGGTATTCAGGAAGACTAGCACCTCTAGTGCAAGGGCTTGCTAAGCCCTTTTCGGGGCTCCTCATACACCTCTGACATCCACTTGTCACCCAATTCTCACCTGTGGCTCCAAGAAACTGTAGCATGCACATTGATCACATGCTGGTAAACCATGTCAGGAGATGGACTAAACTAGATTGAGGGTAACAGACAATCCTCAGACTCATCAGTGAGTTAGGGAGATATCTACTCCAACCATGCAAAGACTTCTGTCAGCAAAATGGGTGGATGAAACAATTTGTTCCAACAGTCATAAAGGCAGACGAATCAGGCACTATGGAGTGCTTAGAGTTTGGCTATCACCAGCTGACTTGACTTTTGTCCTGCCACTGGACTTTGGTGACTCTAGAAGAGTGAGGCTGATAATTCTATGCAACTTTCTGATGTCATTGGTCCTCTTCAAAAACAAAGACAAACAACAACAAGGATGGGGTGGCAGTGGTGTTAATGAATTCTAAGAAAAAAGTTATCATAGTTAAAATAATTTCTATTTCTAGCTTGCTGATGATTAAGGCAGTTGATTGATTTGCTTAATGCCTGATATAGTTGTCACAAAAGTCTGGAGAAATCCCCCACAAAAACCCTTTATTCACAGGGCTTATTACAAAATACTTCTGTGGATTGAGCCATTAAGTTAATTAGGGGCTCCTAGAGCTAATGGCCACATTAAAACAATTGGCATTCTAAACTCTAGGAATCGGTGATGGAAATGTAGATTTCTTTTGATTAGTCACTTATTTTCCCTGGCACAGAAATCAAATGTGGGTATTTTGGCAAAAGTTTTCAGCTAAATTTTATCTTTGGTTTCTAGACCTGTCCTCTTCCAAGGCAAATATTTATTCACTCAACAATGTGATAACATTAAAAATGGTTAAAAACATTTTTTTTGATTACACAAAATAAAAGAAGTTGCCCAGGGTAATTTGCATAAACCATCCCATCTGTCAAGGAAGAAAACACAAAGGGAAAAGACAAATGTTAAGAGAGCAAGAATAGGGGCAGCTAGGTGGTACAGTGGATAGAGCACCAGCCCTGGAGTCAGGAGTACCTGAGTTCAAATCTGGCCTCAGACACTTAACACTTACTAGCTGTGTGACCCTGGGCAAGTCACTTAACCCCAATTGCCTCACTAAAAAAATTTTTTTTAAAAAAAAGATCAAGAATAGCTGACTGCAAAAACTTCAGGAGAAGGGTTGACACAGGAGACATACTTGTCCAGGTAGAAGAGACAAAAGATGATGGATGCATCATGTGCTAACTTGGATTGGGAAATCTGTTCCAGTGATTCAAAAAAGAGACATTCCCACATTCTCTGAAGAGAATGTTTGCTGTGTGTAGGGCTATGGGATTCAAGTACAAAACTATAGAAATCTAAAACAGGCCTGAGCCATTCAATGCCTCAGATGTGGGAAAGTTATAAGCTCCTTTGAGCCTATGTTACAGTGCAATCAATCCATGGACCAGATGTTAAATCCTCTAGAAGAGGATTTAACTAGCATTGATGATTGTTACTGTATGCGTGTCAGAGCAGTGGAGAAGCTGGGAAATGAATAATGTCTTGCAGAGCAACAGCTTACATCTATGGAGGCAACAGAGAGGTGGAACACCATTGGAGAGGAGCAGAAAAAGCTGCAAGCAAAAAGAGTGACCTACATTGGCATGGAAGAATACAAATTGGCCTTCCTTTTTTAATGGGAGTTTTCTAAGAACTGTGAAATATAAAAAATTCCAGAGTTCTAAATACTTCATCATTTTATTAACTATTGCTAGTAGATAATTAATAAAAGGATTGATCATTTGGCCATCTCTCCTGAACAAAATATCCCTCATGGAATCCATTCAATGCTCACATGCCCTTGGAAGAGTGGGTTTTCCTGAGGGTGGCAATCCACTCTTATTGGCTAACAATTGAAAATAATGAACATTATAATGAGAGGTGGACCTATTCTTTTTTTTAAATCATAAAAGTATTTTATTTTCTATATACATGTAGAGATAGTTTTCAACATTTGTTTTTATAAGATTACCAGTTTCAAATTTTTCTCCCTCCCCCTTCCCAAGACAGCAAGCAATCTGATATAGATTATATATGTACAAACACATTAAACATATTTCTTCATTAGTCATGCTGTGAAAGAAGAATCAGAACAAAAGGGAAAAACTTCAAAAAAGAAAAACAAAAAAGTAGAAATAGTATGGTTCAATCTGCATCTAGATTCCATAGTTTTTTCTGGATTTGGAGAGCATTTTCCATCATGAGTCCTTTGGAACTATCTTGGACCATTGTATTGCTGAGGAGTCAAGTATATCACAGTTGATCAACACATAATGTTGTTGATACTGTGTACAATGTTCTCCTGGTTCTGCTCATCTGACTCGGCATCAGTTCATGTAAGTCCTTCCAGGTTTCTCTGAAATCCATCGTTTCTTACAGCACAATAGCATTCCATTACATTCATATACCACAACTTCTTAAGCCATTCCCCAATTGATGGACATCCCCTCAATTTTGAGGTAGACCTATTCTAATGAAGGGCTGGGAGACTTAACTTTGATCACTTGCTCCCAGACTACCCCCAGCCTTGGACAATCTAGGCAAAAGGATCTACCCAACCACCTAAGCCTGAGTAGAATATTATGGATTTCTCCACTTAAGTGAGGTCTGAACAAGATTAAGGAGAAAATCTAATCTCATTATCAGCAATTTCCTTCAGATGCTAGCTTGACCTTGTAGAGAATGAGGCTACACAGGAAGGGAAAAAACCTGGGTTTCCCCAATAATTTGTTACTTAATAATCACTTCTCTTAGTATTTTATTGTCCTGGAGCTGCAGGGTGGGTGACTCTCCTTATGGGTCATCATGAGAATTTCTCCTGACTCTATGCAGACTCAGATGCAAGTCCTTTGCTGTGTAAATAAAATTGATCTGGGTTAGTATTGAAGAATACCAGATACTAGAGTTTTCCAGGTTCAACATGGTTAGCAAAAAGGAACCAAGCAATTGAAAGGTGCCTAAAGTGCATGGTAATTTCATATTATAGGGAGCCTATGACACAAGGGTCATATAAAGTTTCAGAAGCAATTTAAAATCAAAATGTAGAAATAGACAAAAGATTCTAGGGAGAGGGGGTATATGTGTGGGGTTTTCATCCTTTTGAGTTTGGAGAATTTCTAATGGCATCAACAATGAGTCAACAAAGTAGAATGGATGTAGAATAGAGTGCTGATGTAGTAGAGTGCTGAGGTTGGAGAGCTACCTTTGGAACTGGGAGAATTATAAAGTTGAGATAAGACTGGTCTCTTCCTCCCCCAGACTTTATAGAGGAACAGAGGCAAGGAAACAAAACACACTGAAAAGAAGAAAGCAAAGAGATGATATTTCTATTTTATAGCTAGTTGCTCTGCCACCCTGTGGGGGAGAAGGTGCTACAACTGCAAGTAACCAAACTGCCTATTGCAGAAAAAAGATTGTAGATTAGGAGCTAGAAGCAACCTTAGAATCTAGTATCCTCATTTTACAATTGAGGAAATTGTCACTGAGGGGGATCATGGAACAAAGTCTTCTTTGGGGTGGCATCTGTCAAGGAATTTTGTTATGATTTTTAACATGTGCGTGTGAGACACTGTTGGAGGAAATATCTAATATTTGGTAGTTGTTCTACTTGGTGAAATAATGATTTCTACATTGGACATTTTAGGTTTTGGATGTTCATAGTATATATGAGAGAAACTCCAACAGATAGTTGGAAATGTGGAACTGAATTTCAGGAGAGAGTTTGGAACCTGATAGATAGAATAGACATTCATCTACTTAGAGATAATAATTGAAGTTGGGGGAATTGATGAGATGCAGAATGCAGAGACAAAAAAAAAGGGGTTGGGAGTGGTGAACATAGCCCTGGAGAATATACAGTTTTATTGGGTGGGAAATAGATATTTCTCTTTATAATAAATGATAGATACTTCCTAAGCTAGGTACAAGTGGTCCCATTCCATGCTGACTTCTCCAGCAGATTGTCTTTTTATTATCTTTACTTTTTCACTAATCTCGAATCACTCCCTGTCTACTGACTGCTTCTTTACTGCCTACAAATATGCACATTTCCACCCCCCCCCCATTCCAGACATCATCCTTTGTCTATTCTACTTTTTGTGGCTAAATTTCTTGAGAAGGCCATATCAAATAACTAATACTTCTTTCTTTCTCACTCTCTTCTTAACTCTGCACTCTGGTTTCTAGCCTTCCAGTCATTCAAATGAAACATCACTCTCCAAAATTACGAGTGATCTCCTAATTGCCAAATCTAATGGATTGATTTTTCCCTCAATCTTCATTCTTCTTGACCTTTCTGCAGCCTTTAACACAGTTGTCCTTGATAATCAAGAGATTATGAATCCTCTCTAGGTTTTTGTGATACTGCTCTTCCTTCATTGGTTTTCCTCATATCTGTCTGACCACTCCTTCTCAATCTCCTTTGATGGATCTTCATCTAGGTCATGCCTACTAACCATGGATATCACCCAAAGATCTATTCTAGTCCTTCTCTTAAACTACGTCCTATTTCATTTGGTAATCTCATCAGCTCCCATGGATTCAATGAACATCTATATGAAAGGGTATGCTCAGATTTATTTGTTCAGCCCTCTCCTCTCTTTTGACACTGTCATCACCCTGGTGCAGCCCCTCATCACGCAACACCTGTACTATTGCAAAAGCTTTCTGGTTGGCCTTTGTGCCTCAAGTCTCACCTCACCATACTTTGTCACTGCAGTTGAATCAGCGACTCATCTTTTGAGAGATTTCTGCCCTGATTCTGATGTCTCCTCTAACGTAAACAGATGATGCTGGAGAGGGACTGTATAAGGGGTTAGGCCTACAAGGTTCCTTTCCAGTACACATCTTTGAAACTCTACACTGGATCAACTCTTGGCAGCATCTTTGGCTGTTTTGTCTCTCCCCTTCGGTGTCCACAATTGTCCAATCGGCAAGAAAAACCACTGAGGCCAAGCTCTGAGGCAGTAACCATTTATGAAAGGGACCAAAGCCCTCCAATCAATGGGACCTTAGATCTTCCTCAGGATCTGAGATGTTCCCTTTCTTCAGGAGCTTATAAATAAAGATTATTCATAAAAATAATTGCTTTAGGGGCAGCTAGTTGGCGCAGTGGATAGAGCACCAGCCCTGGAGTCAGGAGTACCTATGTTCAAATCCGGCCTCAGACACTTAACACTTACCAGCTGTGTGACCCTGGGCAAGTCACTTAACCCCAATTGCCTCACTAAAATAATAATAATAATAGCTTTAAGATCCTCTCACACATACAGCTAAAGGAGTCCTCAGTAACAGGAAAAACCCAAATGTTTTAGATATAGATTTAGATCTATGACCCAGTTAAATTCTGTGTCATTTCCAACTAGCCATTGGCATCCTCCAGTGCTTCCTTGGCAATACAGACATGCAACATAAAATACTTATGATCAATCATAGACAAAACTAGGCAATAAAAATGCCTTAAGGAGGGGGCAGCTAGGTGGCGCAGTGGATAGAGCACCGGCCCTGGAGTCAGGAGTACCTGAGTTCAAATCCGGCCTCAGACACATAACACTTACTAGCTGTGTGACCCTGGGCAAGTCACTTAACCCCAATTGCCTCACTAAAAAAAAAAAATGCCTTAAGGAAATAGCAATAAAATAATATGGAAGTACTTGCTATTATTAGACAGAACAAAATAAAATCAAGTGGAATAAAACCTTTCATAGATTTAACTCAGTTCCTTCAGGAGTTGTTACAACCAACAGCTTCAGTCCCAGTTCATTGATTCATTGAGTGGAATGCTGAAGCCAACCTGCTGTACACAAGTCATTACTCTGAGTTATTTACTGTTGTGTCTCAAGATGCCTGTAGAAATTCACTCATCACAGCACTGTAGCTGCTGTTCCTGCTACAACAAACACATCCTCAACGAGTTCCATCTCTCCTCTGTCAAAAGCTAGTTCAAAAGTCTCACTGCAACTGTAATTCTCCTTTAAGTTCACCACTCTAAGTATTCCCTCCTCTCTCAGAGCATAGAGAATAGAGTGTCGTGCCTCTGGGACCACCCATCCTAGGATTGCCCATAGAACGTTGGGGAGAAACTTCATATTAAAAGGACAGAAAATGAATTTTAGCAATGGAGGTGGACACAGTCAGAGCTATGTGAGCAAGACTGATGTTTCTGTAATCTATCAAATTAATCCAGTTCTAGCCTGGACATATTTAATGAGCTTAAAATACATGCCTCCTAGGAGGGGGTGAAATGATTGCATTTAATATGATGACAAGACTTTTGGACGGGATGATTTTTAAGGATATTTCTAGCCTTAAACAGATGTTCACCAATTTCTTGGTGGGGTTGATTCCTAGGAAAGTTTGTATATGAACTTTCCACCTCATGTGTTCTCAGATACTGAGCTAGCCTTTACTCTTTTTTTTTTTTTTTTTAAAGTGAGGCAATTGGGGTCAAGTGACCTGCCCAGGGTCACACAGCTAATAAGTGTTAAGTGTCTGAGGCCAGATCTGAACTCAGGTACTCCTGACTCCAGGGCTGGTGCTCTATCCACTGCGCCACCTAGCTGCCTCTAGCCTTTACTCTTAATCACACAAGTAAGTTTCATTTGTTCCTTACAGGATTGACATTGGAAATACCCATCACTGGATGGCCCCTAGATGGCAGTCATTGCCTGAATATTCCTCAGTCACCTGTTTGAGTGCCCTAAACAGGCGCATTACAATATTGTATTTTAATTTTATTTTTAAAATTGTGAACCTAAACACAGAAAAAAGGTATTTCCACATATTCAGCAGGACACAAAAAGAGAATTGTATATGAAACTGTGAATCTTAATTTCATTACACTTGCTTTAAAAGAGAAATGATATAATGAATTACACTTTTTAAAAACTATCCTGTTGTCTGGGCTTCCTTCTGATTTCCTTCTGTTCTCTAATGTGAGTTAACAAAAAAAAAAAAGCCTCAATGGCCCCCTCTCTTTTTTTTTCTCTTGTTTTTTTTTGGGGGGGTGGGGTGGGGGACATTACTATTTCCATCCATTCCCTCACATGTCAACTTTGCCTGCCACCCCTACCCTATTTAAAAATCAAGAGAAAGGGAGGTGGAATATCCTTTAATAAATAAACATAGTCAAGCAAATAAATCCATGAGTGTCTATATCCAAAAATGTATGTCACTTTCTGAACCTCGATTCAATCATCTATATCAAGAGGTGGCTTCATCCTTGTTCCTCTGGAGAAGTGGGTGATTATTGAATTCATTGGAGTTGGTAAATCTTCCAAAGTTACTTTTCTTTACAATTTTGTTGTCTTTTTATAAACTGTTCTGCTGGTTCCTCTCACTTCACTCTGCATCAGACCATACCACCCAGGATTCTCTGAAATTGTCTCTCATCATTTTTACAGTGCAATAATATTCCACTATATTCATATGCCAAAGTTTGTTCAGCCATTCCCCAATTGTCTCAGATACCTCCTTTGATTCTAGTTCTTTTCTTTCTTTCTTTTTTCTTTGGCAGGGCAATGAAGGTTAAGTGACTTGCCCAGGGTCACACAGCTAGTAAGTGTCAAGTGTCTGAGGCTGGATTTGAACTCAGGTCCTCCTGAATCCAGGGCTGGTGCTTTATCCACTGTGCCACCTAGCTGCCCCTAGTTCTTTGCTTTTCATTTTTTCCCCTGTTAAAGTACCTCTTTCAGGATCATGAAGTTTGTTTTGCTTATAGCTATTACCTCCAAGTATTCTCCCATTTAACATCTCTCCCATCCTTGCTTCTTTTCCCATTAACTTTAATGTATTTCTATGCCAAACTCTGTGTATGTGCTCAACCTTCCTTTGCCCATTTCAGATGAGTGCCTGCTTTACCCTCCCTTTCCTACCCTCCCCCCCCATGCCTTCTTCTATGTTTGTATACTCTTTGCACTTATTTAAGGAAAACTACTTTTAACTTCTTTGGGGGGATCTCTAGAGCTGCATCATCATTATTATTATTGTTATTATTATTATTAAATACCAATCAGTGTTTTATTTGATTTATTCATCTCTTCAGCTTTAGTTCTTGAATTGGTGCTTTGTGCCAGGGCCAGGCTTGAACCTCTGCTACGCTTTTAGATAGAGTAATCAGTTCAGTTTGGTCTTACCCTGGGTCTCCTGGATTCCCGTGCTGAGCTCCATTTCCTGGTCATTGAATTTCAGAATCCTGAATCTCCTTGTTGGCTCAGGATAGACTATTAGAGACCTCGCCACCCCTGGGTGTCTGGCCTCTCTGATCTGAAAGCTGCCATGGTGTTCAGGTTGTTGCCTTTCCCCAGGGCTTCCAAGGTCGCAGCTTCCTGACCTTCCCAAGGTTTTCTCAGAAAGTCCTTTACTCTTGCTTCCTGTGTACACCGAGACTTGCAGGTTACACATCTCCTTTTTTCTGCTGGTTAGGCTGAGAGTCTGAGTTTTGTTTGCCTTGGTGGGTTTTTCCCTTTCCTATTGGCTGTAGACTTCTGATGATTTGTTATAGAGTGGAAGAAATAATCTATTATATTTTCTCATTGAATTTCTTAATCATTATTTAGTCTGGTTTGAATTTCAGGTTTTTATTGGAGTAGATATGCGGGAGATTTGGATGGTCTCTTTGCATTTCGACAGCCATCTTGGTCTGAAGCTACTATTCTTTTCTTTTCAAGGATCAGGTCCTATTTGCTTACTACTTGGCAGGTCATAATCATCTGATAATACTGCAGTTGACAGGCTTAGTATATATATTTTTTCTGACTCTCTTGCAGTTAGATATGGCTTAATTTACCCACGAAGCCTGCTCACTCGTGCAATATTATTTTGCAAGTGTGATGGAAATAGACCAGAATTACAAACAGAAGGCCCAACTTTGAATCCTATTCTGCTACGGAAAGACATTGTGTCCTCTAAGATCCTTCTGTGCTGATTGTTAAAATGTGTGCTCAAAGAAATCAGGGAATATTAGAGCTAAATGGAAACCTAGAGCTATCTAGTTCAATCCCTTTGTGTATAAGGCAAGAAAACTATGTATTTTTCTCATTCCTCCTCATCTACCCTTTATTAGCCAACATTAATTTGACTTAGTTATTTGATATCATGCTGAAACCTATAGAGAAACCACTTATGTGTATTTGAGATAATATACTCTCACAGTTCAAGGACAAAGGAGGAATATGTGGAGTATGTAAGTAGGCCACAGGTTATTACTAATGGAGACTTGCATTTACCAAATCTAGTGCTCCCAAAACTTGATGCTTTTCCTACCAGGACTAACCTAGACCAAGGTAATTCTCAGCAGGCCCAACCAAGAGCAAGTGCATTCTCTATATGTGTAATATCTTCTGAATATGCCTGATACCTCTTGGGATAATCTCAACAGTGAGAGAACTAACATTTATATATTGCTTTAAGGTTTCCAAAGTACTTTATATGTATTATCTCATTTGATCCTCACAACAACCATGGGTATAGACCTGGCATTCTATAGTAATTCAGTCCATTTGCTGTGGATACAAGTTATTTAGTTAGAAGCTAAGTGCACAGTGAATAGAGCACTGGGCCTGAAGTTGGAAAGAGCTGAGTTCAAATCTGACCTCAGCCATCCACTAGCTGTGTGACCCTGGGCAAGTCAGTTAGCCTCTGTTTGCCTCAGTTTCCTCATTTGTAAAATGGGGATTAAAAATAGCACCTGCCACAGAGTTGTTGTAAGAACCAAATGAAATCATTATAATGTGCTTAGAATGATGCTGGGCACAGAATAAATACTCTATAGATGTTACCTATAATAATAATAAGAAGAAGAAGAAGAAGAAGAAGAAGAAGAAGAATTCGAAGAATTCTTATTCTTATTGTCATCCCCATTCTCTCAGTCTGAAATTCCCACTGCCACGTATTCAGAGGATGGATGACCACCTCAATGCCATGCTTCATTATTATACAACCTGAACAGTAAAGCTTCCATCAAATAACATATTCCCCATACTATACCTAGCAAACTACCACCATCCACTTTCATAATCCTTGTCAACTCAGAGATAACATTTGCTAAGGAGAAATCCTATTTACCTACTGCCTTTCCCTATACCATCATCCCCATCAAGGTGATTTCTACCTCTCCTTTGTCCTTTCCTTCCAAAGTGCCATATGGAACACCCCCCCCCCCATAGGTATCACACTAATGCCCATCCTAAATCTCTTCTCACACTCTTTCCAACTTCTTGTCATCTGCATAATTGGTCACCCTCTACAAGTTACTCTTTTTCTCATACCTCTTGACATGCTGACCCAGCAGAAAATGTTGGCATGTCTCTTGCTTCACACTGCTAATTCTAGAACCTACTTTTGCCACTATTGCTTATTCTTTGAAATGTTTTATATCCATCCATCCATCCATCCATCCATCCATTAATCCATCCATCCATGTTCCTATTGCTATATTCTACTGACCTCCAGGTCACTTTCCCTTCTTTCTCAAGGAGTTCAGCAGCTGACTCATGCTATTTCTATCTATTCCACACCCTGCCTCCACACTTAAGGGATTTAAAATACATGTCTGTGTGTAGGCTGGGCCTGACTCAGTCTGATCTGGCTCTTCAGGTTCAGAACTGTAATGAAGAAGACATTTATAGACCAATCATCAGTTAACAAAAGGAAGTTTACTTAACCAAAACATAGACAAAATACTCAGCAAGGATACAGCAGTTATTCAATTGAATGAAGTGTCCTTGCTTTTATGCCAATTCTGATGACACACTGGTCAAACCTGAAGGAGTAGCAACTCACTCCTCATTGGCTGACTTTTTGTTCTTCATCTGTCAGGAAGTTATTTTAATGGCTAAGGGTTAGCCTTCTGGGCCAATAAAGTCTCAATGTTGGTTACAGTTCTTTTAAAGGAAAAAAACAGCTTAGATCATATGGGGTAGATGTTTTTCTTATTATATTATTTTCTTATTACATTTTTTAACACCATGACCTCTTAGATCTTCAGTCTCCTCAAATACTATGATCTATATCTTCATTTTAGCCACACACAGGGATTTTAATTTAATCTTGAATCCAATCATTAGATCTTAAATCTTGCTATTATCCATGACTGTTCTACCTTCAATGACCTTGGGCACTGAAATTTCCCACTGATCATAATTTCTCATCCTTCCATTTTTCTTTCTGCCACACTCCTCTCAAGTCTGTTTTTTTTTTAAATTTCTCATCACAATCTTCAGTTACTCCGTCTCTCTATGTTCTCCAAGTCTAGCTTTGATCTCAATTTCTTCCCTTTATTCTTAATTCTTGACTCTGTAATTTACAAATTCAACTGTTCACTTTTCCTACACTACTGAGGGAGGTCTAGCAACAAATTTAAATCACCTAATTTCAATTAGACCTCCAATGATTAACGGCAAAGCTTTTATACTTCTCTAATTAGTTCTCTATTTTGGTTCTATCAGCAACAAACCAAAATCCCTTCTGAAGCCCCTTAACCCACTACTTCTCTTGTCTCCTATTTTATTGAGAAAACTAGTCCATCTATCATGAGCACCATGATTTTCTCTATTTCACAATGTAAAACCCTTCTGCATTGTTATCCTCCCTTTCCTCCTTACTGCAATTTCTGAGAAATTGGTGATGGTGGTAGGACTTCTTTTTTCCAATCACTCTACTTGTGACTTCAATTCCATTTCTTCCATAGACTTTTTTTTTAAAGGTCATATACCAAATTTATTGAAAAAGACCCACAATCCTAGGAGTTGCCTTATCGGTAGGATTTCTGGTAGCGAGCCCGGGCTCCAGGTCCACCAAACTTCTTGGACTCGCAGCGACGAGGGTCAGCCACCAGCAGAGTTCGGTCATACTGGATAAGGATGTCTTTGATTTCCTTCTTGGAAGCCTCGTCCACATATTTCTTTTTTGTTGTTGTGGTTGTGGTTGTTTTTCTGCGCAGGGTAATGGGGGTTAAGTGACTTGCCCAGGGACACACAGCCATTAAGTGTCAAGTTTCTGAGGCTGGATTTGAACTCAGGTACTCCTGAATCCAGGGCCAGTGCTTTATCCACTACGCCACCTAGCTGCCCCCCACATATTTCTGATAATAGGCCACCAGGGCTTTGTAGATGGACTGTCGGGTAGCATAAATCTGAGCGACATGGCCTCCTCCTTTCACTCGGACCCGGATATCTACACCAGCAAACCATTCCTTGTGCAGTAGGAGGACAGGCTCCAACAGCTTGTACTGCAGAGTTCGAGGCTCAATCATCTCCAGTGGGCATCCGTTTATCTTGCAGTGGGCCACAGTGGTGGCAGTTTTCTTTCGCCCGAAGACTTGGACGGACTGGAGCGGCCCCTTGGACTACATGCTATTGGTGGGCGGCACAGACTCTGAGCGAGTTTGGCAGCGGAGGTGGCGGCAACAGAAGCCGAAGACGGGAGCTTCTCACCCGCGTGCTGCGGAGGCACGAAAACCTTCCATAGACTTATTGACCTTGTCCTATTGAAAACTCTCCCCATCAACTGACTCCTTCCACACTACTTGAAAACAAGCACATATCTAATCTATCCTTAGAAAACATTCACCTGATCTTGCCATCTGCTCAAGCTATTATCCTCTGTCTCCTGCATTTTACTGCCAGATTCCTACTACT
This sequence comes from Dromiciops gliroides, assembly GCF_019393635.1. Lineage (NCBI taxonomy): Eukaryota > Metazoa > Chordata > Mammalia > Microbiotheria > Microbiotheriidae > Dromiciops > Dromiciops gliroides. Next base: position 268,876,576 of record NC_057863.1, on the reverse strand, counting down.
ATTGCCTCCATTTCCTCAGCACCCACTCATCTCTTAGTTGTTTGCAATCTGGCTTCTGGTTCTACCATTTGACCGAAACTGCTCTCTTCAAGGTAACCGATGGATGTCCAAAATACTAAATCTGATGGCTTTTTCTTTGTCCTCATTCTCTTTGTCCTCTCTGCAGCTTTTGACTCTGTGGGTCACATCTTCCTCCTGGATATAGTTTCTTCCTGATTCTGCTTTCTCCTTTCCTCATCTGTAAAATCAGAGAAATGGACTAGAGGACCTGTCAGGTCCCTTCCAGCTCTATGACCATATTACTCTTACTTGTTAGACTCTACAGAGTAAACAAAGCACATTTAACGAACTAATGTACCTACAATACACAAAGGATCCTAATAGAAAGTGAATAAGCACAAAGAGAGAAACGTAATAAAACAGAAGTATATTAAATGAGCCTATGAGATGTTTCAGTACCCTAAGAATCTGTATAGTTGAAATAGTGTTGCCTCTAGGTTTATTCCTCTCCCACCATTTGAATTAGTTGTTAGGTATATTATATATAGTCTTCTTCAATTGAAATGTCCATTTCTGAGTCATCTGGGTCGGACTGTCTTTGCCTGACTGGTAGACAGTCTCTTTCACTTAGAGTATGATGAAACAAATACCCATCAATCTCTACTTTTTGGGTTGAGGTTCATTGTTTTCACCAGGCTCCCACCAATCTCTGGGGGGTGATTTGCAAGGAAGAATGTTGCCTGGTCTCTTCACAACTAGAGACAGAATATTTTTTCATCAGTATACTAACTTGTGTTTCCCATGAACACCAAGATTTCTCTGTCATCCTGTGAAGGTCTTTTTTTTTTTTCAGTCAACCAATAAGCATTTATTAAGCAGCTACTACCTGCCAGGTATTATGCTAAGAGAGTTGGAGATGCAAAAAAGAAGCAAAAGATAGTCCCTGCCCTTAAGGAGCTCACAAATCTAAGGATGCATGACAGACTAGAAAGGGTCAGAGGCAGGAGGTGATGTCTGAAGGAGCTGGGCCAATTGTACAAAATTACAATGTCTGTAAAGGGGGTAGTAAGAAGCAAAGTCAGGGGATTCAGGCAGAAATAACAAAGTACAGAGAAAGTAACAGGGTGTCAAATTAGGTAAATAAGTGTTTTTACCTGTGGATCAAACCTCTAGATTCTTCCGATGTCTCTCCAGTTGCAGGGCTCCTACAAAATTCTTAGGTTTATCCTGACTTTTCCCCACTAAGAACCTCCTATGAAGGTCTTGATAAAGAATTCGAATATCAACCCATCATATATTTCTTTCAGCATTTCTATGGGCTGAAGTTGTAGTGGGGTGATAAGTTGTTTTTCTGTTTATCTTTTAGGTAAGAGAGTTGATAGTGTCTATAGTCTCTCCATCTCAGAGACTCTAAGACAAAAGTCAATAGATTGTAAGGAGCTAAAATTCTAGCTATACTATCTAAAATCTAATGAGTTGCTGCCAACAAACTATAAGCTTTAGCAAGAGTATTTAAGTGTTTAAGTATTTATTAAAGAGCATTAGGATCAGAGAGAAAGGTAAAAATCTAACTATTTCTAAGAGACCCCACCATCCGACCTGCCATGGTGAGGTCAGGAACCAAAAGAGGCAAAAGCCCTCTGCCAGCGTCCACTTCCTACTTCGTGTCCTCCTCCCAGAAATGGGAGGCTCCTCAAGTTGATTGGCTGGTAGCCTTGATACACAGTACCCACGAGCAAAGGTAACTTCTTGACACCAAGGACCGGATGACATGGCTTGCCCTCAGACGCCTTCTCCTCATGGCAGAGCTTTTCTACAGTAGCTCTTCAGCAGGTGGCGTCATTCCAATTGTTACATGATAACACAAGTTTTGCCCACAAACAACAGCAAATAGTGTGTAAACCGGTGGCATAAACTTCCTGAACTGCTCCAGCAAGAATGGGAAGTTCACACCAGAGTGGATAATTCTCAAGAAATTCACAGAAAACCATAGTAAGTAACTTCCACCCCACAAGAAGTTAGTTAAAAGCCTGAGCGCAATAGGAAAAGGGGCTGCAGGCAAAGACGGTACAAGCACATTGAGGTCCACAACTGCCAGAATCAGCAAGGTACTTTTATAGCCTGAAAGGCATTGTGTTCAGTCAGGCAGTCAATAGACATTTATTAATGTGATAGGTACTTGCTTAGCAATGGGGATACAAATTAGAAAAAGAAAGACAGTCCCTGCCCTCAGGAAGCTTACACTCTTTTGGGGAGGATAACATATAAGAAGAAGCTGAAAAGCAGAGGGTGGGTAAAAATCAAAAGATGAAGCTACCAGGCACAGGGATATGATAGAGTCCTGTTCAAGGAGTGCAGCTGGTGGGAAATGAAGAAGCAATAAGAATAGAAAGCTCTCCAAAGATATGTCCAGCATGATCAGAAAGCCCTGGTGTTAGAATCCTGGAAGTGACAGAAAGTTTCAGTGGCCAGATGCGTCAACTAGGAGCACTTAGACTGGGATATCCCAGTTCTGAGAGATCTGAGGTCCCTAGAAACTTCTGAAACAAGAGAGGATCTTGAAGATCTAGTGCTCTGAACCTCAAATGTCTAGGGGCCCTAATTCCAGGAGGTAGAGCACAAAACCCAAGTGACCCAGGAAATGACCAAGAAGGGTTGACTACCTTACCCAAAACTGTAGCTCAGGGTAGAGCCTAGACCTGACACAAAGCCCCAATTAACATAATAAAACTTAAGTGATGAGTAAATCAAATATTGACCAGTATAAAAAATCATTGCAAATTGAAAGACCTTCATGAAAGAGAAAATAACTGTAAAAACTGCAGGCAGAGACTCAAAGGGAAAAAACCAACCAAACAAACAAAACCCCAGATTTTCCACAAGGACTATATGAATTTTTAAAAATTAAGCATGCTAAAAAATAAATGTATAAATAAATAGATGAATGAATGAATTAAGATAAATTAAAGCTCTTGAGAAAAGAAGAGGAAGAAGAATAAGTAGCTTAGAAAAGAAAGTAGCAAATTCAACTCAAGCAACAGATTCTTTGAAAACTAGAATAGACTACACAGAAACCAATGATTCCATGAAGTAGCATGTGGTAAAAATTATTTGTGGTAAAGACTAATATTGAAAGTTTTAGCTGAATCATTTGGGAGGGGCCACACCTGGCCCACCCTGGGATTACGTATGGGACACAGATGGGACACAACCGGAAGGGAGGCAACTTCTGGGAGGCAGGGCATGTTCAAGGAGTTCGTGGTCTTTTCAGCTGGCAAGGAGTCTCTGGTGGCACTCACCTCGGTGGTGGCATGTTTCTTGCTCTGTCTTGGGTGTGCTGGTTCTCGGTCTGGCTGGCAGTTCGGGGTTGGTGAGTTAATGACGGAAACAGGCTAAGCTTAGAGTTAAGACTATCTGTATTTCTACTTCCTTATTTCCTTAATTGGTTTCACCTTTGTGGTCTAGTTAATTCCCAAGCAATAAAACCTGATCCTTTATGAACTAAAGCTCAGAGGCTCCTTTTCTTATTGGCCTGGGAGGAATATATAAAAGGGGAAGTTCAAAGGGGAGATTAATGCTCCATATATCCAATTTTGGCCTTCACAAGCAAAAATGACTTGAACAAAAGTCAAAAGAATGAAAGAATGCAAGAAAATGCAAGATATTTCCAAAATAACTGTTTTAAAAATAACTTGAGGCATAATTTATTCATCATTGGAATCCCTGAAGACCCTGATTTACAATCCAGAGGCTAGACACTACATTTCAAGAAATATTTTTTTTTGGTGGGGCAATGACGGTTAAGTGACTTGCCCAGAGTCACACTTGCTCAGACACTTGTCAAGTGTCTGAGGCCAGACTTGAATTCAAGTCCTCCTGAATCCAGGACTGGTGCTTTATCCACTGCACCACCTAGCTGCCCCTCAAGAAATCATTTGATGAAAACTACCCAATAACCAGATGGCAAAGTGAAGATAGAATCCATTGATTATTTCCTGAAATAATCCTAAAAGGAAAAGTCTGAGGAATGTCATAGCCAACACCCAGAACTCCTGTATTAAAGAAAAATACCACAAGCATCCAAAAAGAAGCAATTCAAATACCAAGAGTCTATTGTCTGGAATTCCTTGAGAACAGAGCCTATCTTTCCCTTTTCTTTGTATACTAAGTACTTAACACAGTGTCTGCCATTTATTTAATAAATGCTTAGTGACTAAGTAAGTCTCTGTGACTGAAAAATTAATTGCTTATGGTAAAATGGTAAAATCCCTGTTGTTAAGCCTTTCTAAACTTATGACCTGTAGATTTCTGAATGACAGAGATCCAGTGTGTCACTTAGTATGGTAGTGCCTGGTAAGACTTGTGCTCTGCTGGGATAGCCTTGAAGAATTCACCAACACTTCCATGTCAGAATGATGCATCAGGGAAAGACTCTGGTGTTTATTGACTCCAAAAACAAATGTGAGAAATCACTATTTACCAAAAAGAGTGATGGATAAGATCACTCTTAAGCCATATTTTTCTTCTGAAGGCAAATCTCAGTGACTAGATGCTGCTTTTTATGTCTAAATGCATTCAGTCTGACTTTCATCATCTTTTGAATTATATGTCATCCTAAAGGACAACAGCCCCAGTTCCCTGCCCCCCCCCCGCCCCGATTTTAGTCTTCTCAAGAATACTGTGTTGTTCATAGCCCTGATGACTGTTGGAGAAGTGGAGTCACCTTTAAAGGTTAACTTAATGGCTTCCCTTTTCACAATTGATATTTCTTTTTGGTCAGGTCATGCTGGATAAAGCCTTCTTTCACATGCACGGTATGAAAGTTTCTTTCAGCAGCCATCTCTCTCCCACCCTAAGAGGCATTCTTTTGAAGTGGAGGAGTGGCGTGGGTTGCAGTGTTTCTTCAGATGATGCCTGGTATTATGGCATGCTATTAAAACAGGGACTGCCACCTCTGGCTCAGCTCTCTTCAGGTTGCAGTGGGATAAATGTTAAGCATTACAATGGTGGAGGAGTAACTAACTCCTCATTATCATACCCACTAAATTAGAAAAGCATTTATCCTCCCTTCCCTGTAGAAAGAGGTCTTCAGCCAGAATAGCTCATATTTAGAAATACTTTAAAGTCTCTAAAATGCTTTATAGATGTTATCTTATTTACTTCTCATCACAACCCTGTGAAGTAGATGCTATTGATAGTTCCATTTCAGAGATGAAAAACTGAGGTTCAGAGAAATTAAGTGATTTACCCAGGGTCAAATGACTTATTTATGTGTTTTTTTTTCCTCTAAGGAAATGGTTTTCAAACTTTCTGGCCTTTAGATTCTTTCATACTATTAAAAACTAATGAAGACCTGAAATATCTTTTGTTTATGTGGGTTACATTATTAGAAATAAAACCTGATCGATTTTTAAAACCTTTATTAATGGGGCAGCTAGGTGGCGCAGTGGATAGAGCACCGGCCTTGGAGTCAGGAGTACCCAAGTTCAAATCCGGTCTTAGGCACTTAACACTTACTAGCTGTGTGACCCTAGGCAAGTCACTTAACCCCCATTGCCTCACTAAAAATAAATAAATAAATAAATAAAACCTTTATTAATTCATTTAAAATAACATTAATAAATCCATTATATGTCGACATAGATAATACATTTTTTACGAGAGATAAATATATTTTCCAAAATAAATATTTATTGAGATAAGTTTTACATATTTTGTAAATCTCTGGTTTCAAGCCTTTCTGAATTTATGACCTGCTATGCTGGTTTCTGAATGACAGGGATCTAGTGTGTCACTTAGTATGATAGAGCCTGGTAGAACTTGTGCTCTGCTGGGATAGCCTTGAAGAATTCATCAACACTTCCATGCCAGAATGATGCATCAGGAAAGGACTTTAATGTTTATTGAATCCAAAAACAAATGTGGGAAATTACTATTTACCAAAAAGAGTGATGAGTAAAATCTTTTTTACATTTAATTTTTCTCAATTACATGTAAACAAAATTTTAGACTCTTTATAAATTGAGCTCCATATTCTTTCCCTTCCTCCCTCCCCACTTCCCTTGTTAAGAAGGCATGCAATGTGATATAGATTATACATGTGCAGTCATTCAAAACATTAGCTTTGTTGCAAAAGAAAACATGGACCCCCCCCAAAAAAAACAACCAACAACAACCCCAAAATCAAAAGAAAGTAAAAAATATAGAGTGCTTCACAAATTTTCATGTCATCCTTGGGCAGGTGCCATGCCAATCTTCTCTTTATCATTCCAATTTTAGGTTATGTGCTGCCCAAGAGAGCCCTCTATAAATGATTTAGAAGATTTTATTCTCATAGAAGCTGGATTCTCATATTTGCTTCTGCATTCAATCCCTTGCAATTTTTTTGTATTGGTTAAAGCATATGAAAAAAATCTGGCCTCACACAGATATATAGTTGAAAAAAAGTGTATTTTATTTTAATAGGCATGAAAATAGTTTTGACCCCATGGCTGCCTTGAGAGGGTCTCAGGGACTTCTAGTGATCCACAGATCCCACTTCGAGAACAGCTGCTTTTGAGATTTGTATAAGCCTTGGGGGTGGGAGGTAGATATGAGAGAGTGGGAATCTTTTTGTGGCAAGTACCATGGTCCCAACATCACTGGAAGAGAAGGGTTTACAACCTTTTACAAGCAGTTTGGAAACAAAAATAGAAAATGTTTTAACCTCATCTCTACCCATTACCCCTCAAGCATAGACTACAAAAATACAAATTATTCACAAGGATAGGAATATGAGAATAAAAAGCTTGAACATAATCTGGTTTGAAGCACCAACTTTCAGGTCCAATGGTCACCCAGAAATGAAAATTGCTTCCATTTTTCCCATTCAATAGTTACTAGTCAATAAACATTTATTAAGTGCCTAGTATGAGCCAGGCACTGTGTTGGGGATACAAATAAGAAAAAGGAAGTCTGCTCTAAAGGGGTTCACAATCTAATAGGGGAAGACAATACACAAAAGGAAGCTGAAAAGGGTAGGGGGTGGAGGGGGGTGGGCACTGGACAATACCTGGTGCCAGAGCATGCTGTGGAGCTGAAACTAAGCAGGGCAGCTTATGGGGAATGAAGAGAGATGGACAGGGGAAGTTTGGGGAAAAGTTTATTGCTCCCCCCTCCAGCCCCCAATGAGAGAAGAGAAGCACCTGAGGGTGCTTAAACATTAAAGCAGAATCAATCTACATGATCATGAGATTTCAGGTAAAGTCTCACCCTTCACGACAAAGGCTTTTCTTCTGGAATGCGTCTGTTGGGCTGTTCAGCCACGAACTGGTTTTCAATGATATAACATGCCTTGTAGCTTTCCAGAATCCTGGCTTGGAAATATGCTTTGTCCTTCTTGTGCCACGTGTCAGACTCAATGTACACATTGAATGGATCATGGGAATGCTCCAGTTTTTTGGAGCGGATATAGCTCAGCATGATGCCCAAAGTGAAGAAGCCAAAGAAACCAAGCACCATGAGGATGTACAGGACTTCCAACTCAGCACCGGCACTGTGAACAGTAGCACTCGAGGAATGGTTGCCTCTTTGGGTGTATTCTTCTAATGGCTTTGAAAGGAAGGGGTTTGAGGTAGTACTGTTAGACAGGGCAGTCATTGTTCTCAGTGCCTGATAATTTTCTTCCCTAGGGAGTTCTAAAGGAAAAGTAAAAAGATAAAACAAAACTAATTTTTATTCAAAGTATCATACGGGGTAGATTCTTTTGTTATTAACACTATGTAACAGGATGACAGGTTTTAAATCTTGTTTGTTTCTTCTTCCTCCTTCTCTACCTCTGCATATCTCTGACAACCTTCTGTGGGCCTAGAGAAGATATGGGGAGAGCTATCTCATTATCTTCTCTACAAGTATAACTTCACAAAACTACCCAATCTTATTTGGAAGATCTCATTGGTAGTCCAATCCACATTTGGACCAGAATCCCATCTCCAGCGTATCCAGCAAGGGGTCTTCTAGCTTTTGCTTCAGGAGGAGCTCTACTTCCTGAGGCACCCCATTCTGTTTTTAGACAGCTCTTATTGTTGGGAAGGCTTTCCTGACATCAAGCCTAGATCTGTGTCTCTGAAGCTTCCATCTCTTGCTCCTTGTTTTACCTACTCAGGCCAAGCAGAGTAAGTTCGATACTTACTTAATAAAGGCCTCAAATACTTGAAAACAGTTCTCTTTTCCTCTTCCCTCTACGACCCTGAAGCAGGATTTAAGAATTGTGGGTTACTGGGAGCTGCTAGGTGGTGCAGTGAACAAAGCACTGGCCCTGGATTCAGGAGGACCTGAGTTCAAATCCAGCCTCAGACACTTACTAACTGTGTGACTTTGGGCAACTCACTTAACCCTCATTGCCCTGCAAAAACAAACAAACAAAAGAATTGTTGGTTACTCCAGAGGTGTCAGTGCAGAGGCCTTGATGTTCTTGGAGCTGCTCCTGCTCATCACTACTGCCTCATATCAAACGAAGGAAATCTAGGACCACCCTGAGCTGTCATCATCTGTGCTCTAGCTCTGATATTCTTGGTGCTCCTCTGGTTCATCATCACCACTCTACATTAGGAGACCTACTGGGAACTTCAAAAATGTGGTGTCACCCACCATGTGGACCAGAGTGTGAGGCTTTGAGACTTAGTCTTTCTGAAGGAAGAAGGAAAGGCTTAGGACTTCTGGATGTTGTATTCTGCCACATTTTGGGGGAGTTGTGTTTTCTTTGTTGCTGATCATTCCCCCCTTCCCCCTTTAGTGGTACCCATTCTAGAAAGGCTATACCATCAAAGACTTGATACTTGCTCCTTCCAAAGGGGGGGGGGCAGGGGAGTGAAGGCCCAGACTTCACATTGTTTGGTTTTTGTTTTCTCTTTTCCCTCTTTTCCTTTCTTTAGTACTACCCCTGAGAGAAACACTATCTATTAATTTAAACAGTGAAAGATCTAGAAGATCCTTAGGAATTTGTCACCAAGGGATGGTATATAATAATAGCAATAGTTTTTTGTTGGTTTTTTTTTGGGGGGGGAATGAGGGTTAAGTGACTTGCCCAAGGTCACACAGCTAGTAAGCGTCAAGTGTCTGAGGCTGGATTTGAACTCAGGTCCTCCTGAATCCAGGGCTGGTGCTTTATCCACTAAGCTATCTAGCTGCCCCCCGATGTGCTATACTCTTAATGCTGCCTAAGATCACCTTTGTGCACCTAGGTGGTGAAGTAGATAGAGCACTGGGCTAGAGGAGGAAATAGCAAACTACCCTGGTATCCTTGCCAAGAAATCCCCCAGATGGGGTCACAACTGAAATGACCAAACAACAATGAGATCATGCTAGTTTCCATATCACACTATGGACTTAAACTGAACCTGTCCTCCGCTAAACCCCCAGATCCTTTTCTTTTCCCAGATGAATTGCTATCTAACTACATCTCCCTCATCTTATACTTAAGAGGTTTGGGGTTTTTTTGGATCCCAAATATAAAGTTTTCCAATTATCCTTTTAAAATTTCATCTGATTAGATTTGGCCCAATATAATATTCTAATCAATCCAAACCTTTCCATTATTCAGCTTGATGACTATTCCTCATAGTTCTGCGCCTTTCTCCATACTGATTTGTATTGAACTTGAGCTAGGATAAGTTGTGTGTATTAACAGTATATATTCTGGGGCAGCTAGGTGGCACAGTGGGCAAGTCACTTAACCCACATTGCCCCACAAAAAACAAAAACAAACAAACAAAACCAACCAGTATATATTCTGTTCTTTAAGACACGAGAGTTAGTGTTTTAAAAAATGGATATCTACTCCTGAAATTGATTTGATTTGGTTTCAATCATTTGTTAGCACCCTCTCTGCATTAAGTCCTATACTAAGCAAAATAATGTTTCTGTGTGATTCATCTGAAGATGAGTTTAGCCTTATTCCCCCAATAGTCAGGATGGTATAAATGGCATGCGGCCCCAATTTGGATATGATTTATGGTTTAAATCAGCTTAGAAATACCACAATACTTCAAAGATTTGTAATGTCATGAGTATTTGCTCCACGTGCAGATCAAAGCTCATCTATAATTCGTCAGATGGGATTCAAGACTTGTGACCAAAACATTCATCATCTTTTGGATCAACCGATAATGAGCTTCTCTGAACTTGGGCTTGTCCTTGGACAAAAGCATATATTCAATTACTGTTCCATACCTGAAACCTTTCTAGTTTGGTAGTACCTAATGAAGCTTACACTCTGTTAGCCTAGCCATTTAGATCCCAAGGTAACTTCCATGCCACCATTAGTGAATGGTGAGTGTATGGTTTTAGATGGAGATAGTTGAGAAATATTTTCCCAGAATTTCCACACCATTTCCTGCTGCCTCATCTCTAAAATCAGTTTGCCCTTAGTAATCTCTCCAAATACAATCTGGTCTCTAATGGATGTTACATGGACTTCTCAAACTCAAGGTATCTAGAAGAGAATTCATCCTCCCTAGAAAACTTTTTTTTCAGTTCCCCATTTCTGTTGAGTTCCCATCATTCTTCTAGTCACCCAGGTTTGCAAATGTAGAGTTGTACTCATCATTTTCCTTTCCTTCACTTCTCCCTCACATTCAAACAATTGCCTTTTCTCATTAATTTTACTTCCACAATATAACTGGCAACTCTTGCCTTCTCTCTACTCACTCTAGTTCAGAATCCCATCCCCTCTCACCTGGACTATTGTACTAGCCTCCTAACGAGTCTCCCTGCCTCCAACCTTTCTACCTCTTCAACCCATCAGCCATACAGCTGTCAAATTCTAAAGCACCCATCTGACTCTTTCACTCTATGACTCAAGAAGCTCTGGGTTCTCCAAAAAAACCTCTCTCACCTGCCTCTAGGATAAAACTCTGGCTTGTCAGCCCTTTTCAGTCTGGCTCCCACCTGCCTTTCCAGGTCTACCGCACATTACCCTCTTTCATGCATTCAGGTATGAATGCCAAACAGGTATACAGGTCCTTCTTTCCTACCATTCCATTTCCTCCCTCCATGCCTTTGTAAAGGCTAACTCTCAAGCCTGAAATATATTCTCTTTTCCTTTCTACATGGTGGAATTCCTACAGGAAATCTATCCTGATCCCTGCCTCATAATCATGCAAGTACCATCCAGAAATTACTTTTGTATCTACCTTGTATATACTTTATATTTACCTTTCCAAGTACATGATATTTCTCCTTAGTAGAATGTAAGTTCTTTAAAAGCAATGACTATGGGGCGGCTAGGTGGCACAGTGGATAAAGCACCAGCCCTGGATTCAGGAGTACCTGAGTTCAAATCTGGCCTCAGACACTTGACACTTACTAGCTGTGTGACCCTGGGCAAGTCACTTAACCCCCATTGCCCCAGAAAAAAAAGCAATGACTATTTTGGGCTTGGGGTGGGTTTTTTTTTTTTTTTTGCCTTTGTACCCATAGCACCAAGCACAGTGCCTGGTACTTAATTAGAACCTAATAAATATTTGTTTTTGTTCTAATAATGATAAGCTCCATCAAAGGTCTCACTTCTGTGCTACTGTGATGAGAGGTAGGAAATAATCAGGGTTCTTTGTTTTTGCTTTTTTGTTAAATTGATAATTTGCTGATAAGCAGAACATTAAATTGGGTCTATGTGATTACCTCCCACCTATCGACCCCCCAACTTTGAGAAGTGGAAGGCCTCACCTAAAGGCCTTTGCTGTATGATGTGGAAGCATATACTCTACCTCTTTCCAGAAGGAAGGGGGAATAAAATCGAGCAAGTTATCCAGTTTTGTGTTCCATAGTACTTGCTGCTGTCCATAGACACATAGAGAGATATAGATGGATGGATGGATGGATGGATGGATGGATGGATGGATGGATGGATGGATGGATGGATGGATGGATGGATGGACAGATGGATGAATACATACACACATGCATGCATGTATACATACTTTCTTTTGTTGCTCTAGTATTTTAAGTACAGGCAGTATATGCCAAACAATTCCTTCAGCAACTTAGTACTCTAAAAATGATGGATATCAATCCTTCAACAGTGATACCAGATAACTATCTTGACCCTCTTCAAGTGACAGAATACCTAAAGAACTAAAAACAATAACCTGAAGTAGACAGGAAATTTCGTGTGTGACTCAGAATTTCTAATCACTCCCAGGAAAAAGGAGAAAATAGTATGAACTTTGAAGAACTAAAATAAGTTGCTCCCCAAAGCCAACACCCTGTACTAAATGTTCCCCTATCACTTTTACACTAACTTAATTATCTGGACTGATAAGAGACTAAAAGCTTTTAGAACAAACATTCTGCCAGAAGTGGCACCTCCCTTCCTATGTTAGAATTGATTCTAAGCTGCCTTCCACAGTGGAGGATCTAGTGAAAAGGGAACTGGGCTGAGAGCCAGCAGATCTGAATGCCAAGTCTTGCTAGTCATTGATAAATTGCATGACTTGAGGGAAACCTTAGCTTTTTGGTACCTCAGCTTACTTATGAGTACAAAGTGGATAACAAATACTATTATCACACTTGGTATATTGGAAAGAACATTATGTTCAGAGTCAGGAATCCTAGCTCTGCCACTTATGTGGCCAAGTTAAATCATCTATTTTATCCAAGTTTTCCAAGAATAATAATGGAGATACATTAAGACATGGAACAAAGAAGTGAATAAAAGTAATACCTATGTACAGAAAAGATTCAAGAAAGAGGCAGAAGAGAAAAAAGGGAAGAAATCAGTAGTGGTTGAGAATCTTATTACCTATAAGTAAGATAAGGGTCTTGTGTCAAAATAACATTTGGCGGGGCAGCTAAGGTGGCGCAGTGGATAGAGCACCGGCCCTGGAGTCAGGAGGACCTGAGTTCAAATCCGGCCTCAGACACTTAACACTTACTAGCTGTGTGACCCTGGGCAAGTCACTTAACCCCAATTGCCTTACTAAAAAATAAAATTAAAAATTAAAAAAATAACATTTGGCTCTCCTACCTCATAGCACTGTTATAAGTAAAGTGTTTTATAACCATAAAGGGGGATACTACATGAGCTATTATTGTGCTTTTTTTTTGCCGATAGTGTTAAGCTAATGTGCTCAACCAAATACAGGTGTGGTTTTTTGGTTTAGTTTAGTTTTAGAAGGGCATCTAGTTTTGACTTTACCATTTGGCTATGTTTAGGGAAGTTGTAATAAAGCCTGTGTGTGCTTGGAAATTTTTGCAATGTACATTTTTGGTAAATACAATTTTATTAAGTTGTATAAAATCACAAAGGATAGCCTAAACTCTAAAGGATGATTTTGCAGAATTTATATTCTTTTTAATAGGGATAACATGTTCTTTAAAAGAACTTGTCAGGGGGCAGCTAGGTGGCGCAGTGGATAGAGCACTGGCCCTGGAGTCAGTAGTACCTGAGTTCAAATCCAGCCTCAGACACTCAACACTTACTAGCTGTGTGACCCTGGGCAAGTCACTTAACCCCCATTGCCTCACTAAAAAAAAAAAAAAAAAAAAGAACTTGTCAACTGATCGAAGCAATGAGGCTACTGACTTTACCACCTTTTTCTCCTTTGCTATCTCTTTAAGTTTATACTATATAGGTTCCAATTCTCCAATTCTTCATTCCATATATGTTAATTTGTCTATTGGGAGAATAATAACAGCTTACCTTTATATGCTATTTTGCAGCTATACAACACTTTAATACATTATTTCATTTACTTCTAACTCTATGATATGCTAAATCTGTCCTTTAATAAATGTGTGCACTTTGCTCAGTAAACACATTCTAACCACTACTGCAAATGGTCTAAGAACTTGTTTGATTCTTTACACAGTAGAGAGGACCATGTTGTACATTAGAATCATAGGACCATACAATTAGATCTGGAATAGGCTTTGAAATATCTAGTATATAAATAAGGCTTTGACTATCTAGTAAGTGCTTCATATAGAATGAGAAACTGAGGGCCCACTATGTTAATTGGTTACCCAAGACCACACAGCTAGCAAAGAACAGAAGTAGAATTTAAACTCAGGCCCTTTGACTCTAAAGCTGATACTTTACTATATCATACTGCCATGATGTTTTGAAAATCATCTGTTAGTGGTCAACATTATAAAGAACCTCTCCATACCTAATTAGTCTGATCTTGGACAGTAGAAATGTATGTTGGTTTTTCCTGTGTCCCAAAATTGTCAACTTGGTAGAACTTCTCAAAACTAACCCCTTGTGTTGAAATGGCTTTCAAGAACACAGGGTCATCTCCATACCAAAATGAGGCATATGGATAAGATTTTAGGAGAGGGTTGTGTAAATGATGCAGATTTTATAATAATCATTTTATAAATAAGTGAAGTAAGGGTCAGACACTTGTCCAAAATCTCATAGTTGGACAGCTGATTCAACCAGTGAGCTAGGAAGTGACAACTTATGAGTTTCCTCCAAGAAGACCTGTAAAGAGCATTCATAGAGTGAATAGGATCTAGAGATCTGGATTCTCTACTCTTACCTTTGCAACTAGTTATAGACTCTTTAAGCTTCAATTTCCTCATCTGTTTATAATCTTTGATACCTCTTCCTGTCAAGGAAAAATGCATGCTGGAGATGAAGTTCTGGTGGCCAGAATGGAATAATTTGCTTGCTTATGGACAGATATAGGAACTGAGTCTTAAAGAGCTAAAGAACCAGATTTTTGTTTTCTTCCCAGCCTGGAAGGAAAAACAATCCAATAAACTGTGAAAAGTAAAGAAGAGTAGAAAGGTTTAGATAGAGTTCCTGTACAGTGACAGGTTTCAGAGTTCTCTTTTTCTTTGGGATTCAAGCAAAAGGATAGAATGGAGAGGAATCAGAAACTAGAGACTAGGAGTAAGGAGTCAGAGACCACAGTCACCTTTCTCAGTTGAAGACAATGGAACAGCCTAATGCCAAAAAGAGGCATGTCTGAAGCATACTGACCACTGCTAAACCATTCCTTTCAGAGAACAGATAACAGACCTTGATTTTGCCTATTCTTCTTTTACACTATCACCAAGTCTTGTAGTATTTATGATTTTTAAAGCTTATCTGATCTTTTAAGTTTGTTTTCATACTTCTATTTAATTAGCACTAATTCCTATTGATTTCAGTGCTTCATTACTAGGAAAGGGAAGGCAGAAAGAAAGGGGACAGTGACTGGTAGAATATTCAGACACAAAAGAAAGAGATAGAAACCACAGACTCTCTGAATTGTCAGAAGGAGAAATAACTCTCCTCAGGTGGGAGCTCCTGAGCTAAATGAGAGCGAATCTTATTGTCATATTTTTATATTTAAAGTTGTGTGGCCTCCTAACCTTTCTGGGCCTTAATTTTCATATCAGTAAAATTAAAGGGCTGGACTCAATGATAATTTAGCTATGTCCCGATCCTATGATATAATTTTTGGTAAACCTGAGTATTCTATTCTATTTAGCAAGTACGAAAAATTTGGGCAACAAGAACTGACCCAACATTTCTACTGTGAAAAGAAGCTTGCCAGTCATACTAATTAAAACAATTTGATACTTGGCAAGAGATCACTGCAACAGATTAGGCACACAATATACAGAGGCAAATAATTATTGCAGCCTGTTTGAGAAACCCAAGGCTTTGGGAGCAAGAACTTCTTATTTGATAAAACTGTTGGGAAAACTTGAAAGCAATATAGCAGGAACTAGGTGTATACCAACATTCATACCATATAGGAAGAGAAATGGGTACATGGTTTAGACATAAAGGGTGACACCATAAACAAGGAGAAGCAAGGAGGAAATTGCCTTTCAGATCTATGGATAAAGGACTAATTCATGGCCAAACGAGATATACAGGAGGTAAAATTGACAATTTTGATTACAGAAAATGTAAAAGTTTTTGCATAAACAAAACTAATGCAACTGAAAATAGAAGGGAAATAGCAAGTTTCTCTGATAAAGATCTCATTTCTAAGATATATTGGCAATTTAACAAAATTATAAGAATCAGAGTAATTTCCCAATTGAGAAATGGTCAAATTATATGAATAGGAAGTTTTCAGAAAAAGAAATCCAAACTATCATTAGCCACATGAAAAAATTCTTAATCATTAAAAATTAGAGAAAAGCAAATTAAAACAACTCTGAGTTGCTGCCTCATACCCATCAGATTGACAAAATTGACCAAAAAGGGAAACTGACAAATGCTGGAGTGACTGTGGCAAAACAGGTACATTAATCCACTTGGTATATGGTAGAACTGTGAACTAGTCTAACCATTCTGTTTTTTTTTGTTTGTTTTTTTAGTGAGGCAGTTGGGGTTAAGTGACTTGCCCAGGGTCACAGAGCTAGTAAGTGTTAAGTGTCTGCGGCCAGATTTGAACTCAGGTACTCCTGACTCCAGGGCCAGTGCTCTATCCACTGTGCCACCTAGCTTCCCCTAGTCTAACCATTCTGGATGGCAATTTAAAACTATGCCCCCAAAGCTACTAAACAGTGCATATTCTTTGACTTAAGAATAGAGTCACTAGACTGATACCTCAAAGAGAATAAATAAAGATGAAAAGGATGCATATGTGCAAAAATATTTATAGAAGTTCTTTTTATGTTGCTAAGGAATTGGAAACTGAAGGGATGCCCATCAATTGGGAAATAACAGAACAAGTTATGAATGTGATGAAAATCTATTGTGCTATAAAAAATGATGAAGGGGATGGTTTTAGAAAAACCTGGGAAGACTTGTATGAACTGATACAAATTGAAGTGAACAGAATCAGTAGAACATTTTATATAACAACAATATTGTAAAGACAAATAATTTTGAAAGATTTACACAATAGAACCAACTAGAATTGCAGATGACTCGTGATGAAACATGATATACAGAGAGGTGATAAACTTAGAGTACAGATTCAATCTTTTGTTTGTATGTGTGTGTGTGTGTGTGTGTGTGTGTGTGTGCATTGCTAATGTGTGAATTTGTTTTGCTTGACTATACATATTTGTAATTTTTTAAAAAGTTTTTTCAGTGGGTGAAAGGAGGGGATATGGGGAAATGAAGATGGTGAAGTATAGGCAACAACCCAACTCAATTCTCCCAACATTTTCCTCCAAACAATTATAAATAAAAACAACTTCAAATCAAATAAAATTTTAGAATAGCAGAGCCAACAAAGGGTTAGAATGAAAAATTTTCCAGCCTAAGAAAATTTAGGAGGTCAGAAGAAGAGATCTATAATACCAAGGTGTGGGCTAGCCTGGAGCACAGCAGCAACATTAGCAGTGGGCCTGGATAGTGACAGCAGCAGTAGCAGCTTTGAGAGCTCTCACCCCAGATATGGTAAGGGGTTTGGACAACTAGTCAGAAAGAGATTACAAGTGACTCTTTGCTGGCAGTGGGCACAGATAGCACTGATTGGAAACTCTATTACTCTTAAGCAATTCTGGGTCATAGTTCAAAGGCAAAGAAGAGCACCAGCACTTGCAGTTTCAGGAGAGCAGGGGCCCTGGTCACATTTCCAGAGCTTACAGCTGCATGTGAGCAGGAGGCTCAGTCACAGTTCCAGTGTAAAGAGGAGTACTAGTGCTTGCAGCTACAAGGAAGCAGGGCCCTTTCTGTGTAAAGACTGGAGTGCAGACAAAGACAGAACTGGTCACACTTCTCCCTGAATCATATTACCTTGTAAGTACTGAAAATTAGCAGACCTCTAGAACTGTCTCTGAAAACAGCAGCATAAAAGAGCCTGAAGCTTGGCACAGTGGCTCCCCACTCCCAGGTGAACAGAGCTCAACTTTAATATAAAATTCAAAGTCAAGAAATGGGCTGGAAAAGTGAACAAATAGGGGGCAGCTAGGTGGCGCAGCGGATAGAGCACCGGCCCTGGATTCAGGAGTACCTGAGTTCAAATCCTCCCTCAGATACTTAACACTTACTAGCTGTGTGACCCTGGGCAAGTCACTTAACCCCAATTGCCCCACAAAAAAACAAAAACCAAAACAAAACAAAAGTGAACAAACAACAACAACAAAAAGAATTTGATCATAAAAACCTACTATGGTCACAGAAGAGACCAAGACATAAATTCAGAATAAGACAATGATGTGAAAACAGTTACAAACAAAACCTCAAAAAAAAATGTTGATTGGACTCATGCTCAATAAGAATTTCTGGAACAGCCAAAGAAAGAGATAAGAGTGGTAGAGAAAAATATTGGGAAAAGAAATGAGAGTTATATAAGAAAATTATGAAAAGAGAATTAACTGCTTGGTAAAAGAGATTTTAAAAATATTGAATAAAATGACACCTTAAACAGAATCAGCCTAAGAGCAAAAGAGGCACAAAAATTCACTAAAGAAAAGAACTCTTTATAAAGTAGAATTGGCCAAATGGAAAAGGAGATACAAAAGCTCACTGAATAAAGCAATTCATTAATAATTAGAGTTGAGCAAGTGGAAGCTAATGACTCCATGAGACATCAAGAACCAATAAAACAAAATGAAAAAATGAACAAAAAATCAGAAAAACAACTGACCTGGAAAATATCTTGAGAGGTAATTTAAGAATTCTTGAACTTGAAAACCATGAACAAAAAAAAAAGAACCTAGACATCATATTTCAAGAAATTATCCAGGAAAAATATTAGATCCAGAGGGCTCAACAGAAACTGAGACAATCCACTAATCACTTCCTAGAAGAGATCCCCCAAATGAAAATTCTCACGAATATTATAGCCAAATTCCATGTGAACTTTTTTTTTTTGGTGAGGCAATTGGGGTTAAGTGATTTACCCAGGGTCACACAGCTAGTAAGTGTTAAGTGTCTGAGGTCAGATTTGAACTCAGGTCCTTCTGAATCCAGGGCCGGTGCTCTATCCACTGGGCCACCTAGCTGCCCCTATAGCCAAATTCTAGAACTCTCAGGTCAAGGAGAAAATATTGCAAGTAGACAGAAATAAAAAAATTCAAATATTTTGGAGTCTCAGTCAGGATCACAAAAGATTTAGGAGCTTCCACTTCAAAGGAGCATAGGATTTGGAATATTATGTTCTGGAAGGCAAAGGAGCTAGAATTACAACCAAGAATCAACTACCCAGAAAAACTGAATATAAACCTTCAGGGGAAAATGGGTATTTAATAAAATGGTGGCTTTTAAAACATTCCTGATGAAAATGCCAGAGCTGAATAGAAAAACTGACACATTCAAACAGAAGACTGAAGAGACGCATAAAAAGTTAAACATGAAAGAGTAATCATACGAGACTCAATAGAGTTAAATGTTTTACATTCCTATATGTATAACTCCTAGGAAATTTATCATTATTAGGGCAGTTAGAAGGAGTCTACATAGCCAATGTGCCTGAGTGTGAGTCAATTTATGTTGGGATGATCCCAAAAAATAAATAAATAAAAGAAAGGTTGGAAAAGAAGTATGAACTAAGAGAAGGGGGAGGAAGAAATAGAATGGCATAAATTTTCTCACATAAAAGGTATTCAAGGAAAAAATTTTATAGTGGAAGGGAAAATGGAGTGGGGGTAGAAGGCAATGTTTGAAACTCTCATCAGAATTAGTTCAAAGAGAGGAAGAATATGTATATATATTCTTCATTATATATGCATTCATATGTATATGCACACACACAGTGTATATGTGTATATATAATGTGTGTATACATGTGTGTATGTATGTTTTATATATATGGTAGAATTGGGTGTAGAAATCTATCTTACAAAATAGAGAAATAGAAGGGGAAGGGTAGAAGGTGTGGTGGGGGGGGGCGGGGGAATGATAAAAGGGAGGGTGGATTAAGGGAGACAGTAGTCAGAAGCCAAACAGAATTTTTAGGGAGGACAGAATAAAAAGAGAGAGAAAAAATAAACAGAAGAAAATAAGATGGAAGGGATTAAAGTTAGTAATCATATAACTGTGAATGTGAATGGGATGAGTTCACTCATAAAACAGGAGTGGATAGCAGAATGGATTAGAAACCAGAATCCAACAATGTATTGTTTACAAGAGACATGACTGAAACAGAAAGACACACAGAGAGAGTTAAAATAATGAGATGAAGCAGAATCTATTATGCTTCAACTGAAGTAAAAAAGGCAAGGGTAGCAATCATGATCTCAGACAAAGCAAAAGCAGACCTAATTAAAAGAGATAAATCAGGGAAATCACATTTTTATTTAAAAAGTACCATAAACAATAAAGTAATATTAAAAAATTCAGCAAGTTTCTCTTATAAAGGCTTCATTTCTCAAACATATAGGAAACTGGGTCCAATTTCTAAAAATAAGACTTATTCTTCAATTGGCAAATGGTCAAAGGATATGAACAGGTAGCTTTCAAAAGAAGAAATCAAACCAATCCATAGTCATACGGGGAAAAAATGTTCTAAATCACCACTGATCAGAGAAATGCATGTTAAAACAAACTCTAAGATACCACTTCACACTCCTCAGAAATTATAAGTGCTGGAGCGGATGAGGGAAAATAGGTAACTATTAACTGCTGGTAGAGTTCTGAACTGGTCCAACCATTCTGGAGAACAATTTGAAACTCTGCCCAAAGGGTCATAAAACCATGAATACCCTTTGGCCCAGCAATACCACTACTAAGTGTATACCCTGAAGAGATCAAAGAAAAAAGAAAGGACTATATGTACAAAATATTTGTAATAGCTTTCTTTGGTGGCAGCCAAGAATTGGAAATGGAGGGGATGCTCATTAATTGGGGAATGGCTGAATACGTTGTAGCATATGATTGTGATGAGGTACTATTGTGCTATTAAAAGTGCTGAGGTGGATGGTTTCTGAAACAACAACAACAACAACAACAACCCCCCCCCCAAAAAAAAACCCCACATAACAAGACCTATATGAACCAAAGCAAAGTGAAGTGAAAAGAACTGGGAGATCATTATACACATGATCAGCAATGTTGTAATGATGATCAACTGAGAAAGACTTGGCTACTCTGATCAATACAATGATCCAAGAATTCCATGGGACTCAGGATGGAAAAATGCAATCAGCCTCTAGAGAGAGAACTGATGAACTCTGAGTGGAAATGAAGTATATTTTTTCTTGCTTTATTTATTTTTGCTTTTTCGTGTGATATGGTTGATTTGAAAATGGATTTTGCATGATTTTACATGTATAACTGATTGCCTTCTCAGTGGATTGAGGAGGGGCAGGAGGGAGGGAGAGAATTTGGAACTCAATTTAAAAAGAAACGAATGTTAAAATAAGTAAACATTTTTAAAAGGGAGGGGATTTAGGAGGGAGAGAATTTAGAAATGAAAATAAAATAAAATTGAATTTTTTAAAATATCAGGAAAAAAAAGGCAGCTTGTTATTGCAGATAGCTTACCTCAAATCCAGGAAGACGTGTTCATGTCCCACCTCTTACACATACTACATGTGTAATCCTAGACAAGTCATTTTTCTAAGACTATAAATTGCAGAGTTGTTGCTGACCAGCATTGCTGTCCTTTTAACCCTCCCTCCCCCAAAACTAAAATAAATACAAGCTTAAAATTGCAGCTTGGCTGTGGGTGTGGCTGGGTTTTTGCTGGTCACTCAGCTGTTTACTCTCTGGTTCTGCTTTACACAAGTACACTTAATACCCACTATTCAGGGAGGGAGAGGAGTGGGGGGGGGGGACACTGACTAGGGAGTAGGTCATGGTAGGAAGAGAAGGGAAGAAGAAGAGTGGCTACACAGAGTAGGCAATGCTCATCTTTCATGAGTAACAGATTGTCCAGTACAGTATTTTTACCTTATACAATGGAAAACGGAGGCATTGAAGTAGATGATCTCTAAGGTTTATTCTGGCTTTAAAAATCAATTATTCTGGGGCAGCTAGATGGCGCAGTGGATAGAGCACCGGCCCTGGATTCAGGAGGACCTGAGTTCAAATCCGGCCTCAGACACTTAATACTTACTAGCTGTGTGACCCTGGGCAAGTCACTTAACCCCAATTGCCTCACTAAAATAAATAAATAAATAAATAAAATTCAATTATTCTTTTAGGTTGAAATGCTAATTAATCAGACCAAATACACTCTCATATCCAATCAGTTGCTGTCTCATTCTTTCTATCACTACAATATCTCACATTCATACCCTTCTGAACTTTTGTTCAGGCCTTCATCAATTCTCATAATAGACTGTTGTAAAACGTCTCAAGATTGGTCTCCCTGATTTCAGTCTTTCCCTTCTCCAAACCATTTTCCACCTGGCTACATTCCTCTGGACCTCTCCATCATGTACCAAGAACCTTTTTTTCTTGCAAGATCACCTGGGCTTTGGAACTTCCACCTCATCAATATCCTGGGGTCCCTCCCTCCTTCTGATTGGAGGGTGAAGGTCTCCTCCCAGAACTTCCATTTAAAGAGGGCATCTTAGCCAGCCAGCTCTTCATTTCTCAGCCAAATTAACTCCTCTGGACTTCTTCACACAGTATCTTTCCACCCCATTCCGTCCCCTCCTCCTCTGCTTTTCAGTGTCTTCCTCCATTAGATTGCAAGCTCCTTGAAGATAAGGTCTGTCTTTTGCCTTTCCCTGTAAACCTAGTGTACAGAACAGTACCTGGCACATACTAGCCCCTTAATAAAATGTTTTTTTGAATATCTGAGAACATAATCTTCCTAAGGTACAGGTCTGGCCATAAACATCAAAAACTCATTGCATGTAGAATAAAATAGAAATTTATTACCCTAGAATTTAAAGTTCTCTATAATCAAAGCTAATTTCATACTATAGTCAATACTCAACATTTGAGCATTTACCTTTCATGACTTCAAGCATTCAAGTGATTTTATTAGTAACCTCATTTTCACTTTTGTGTTGGCAATTATGCACATTCCTGGCTATGCCTGCTAGAGAAAAAAAAACACAAGAAGCATGATGATCATAAGTTTGTGGAGTGGCTAGTGTCCTACTAAGTGTTTCACTGGTCATGTTCACCCTATCCTTGTAAAGAGCTCTCTGGGCATTCATTGCATATTTTCATTGTTTGCATTTAAAATTCAAGTTTCATGTTGCAATGATGTTCCCAATGCATACTACAGGTCCTTTGGGCTTGAAGCCCAAGAGCACAAAGTCAGTGATGCAGCTAAGTGAGAAAAGAAAGGTGTTAGATAATTGTTGAGCTGCAATGTCTGTAGCTGCCGTTGGCCTAATTCACCAGCTGGCTAGAGACATTCAAGGTGTTGATCCCATCATTGATGACAGCCTCAAGGTTAAATAGTAACTTGCTTCTGCTATGCTCCCATACTCCAAGACCTTTAAGGAGATCAAACGGTGCAGGAAGCTGATGCCATTGATGGTATGTCCTTCACTATCTCCAACACCATCCACTAGCTGGGAAGGACAGAATGTCAGAGGTGATGTTGAGACCTTGCTGGTTTCAGTCTTCCAACAGCAGGAACAATTGAAGTCCCAGCAACCTCTCCCTTGGTTTTCCAAAGGTGACCAAGGCTGAGAGGTTTATAGCAGTATAGTATAGAGTACAACAGCCTCACACCACCATCTGACATAGTGGAAAGTAAGATATAAGTTAAAAAAATGTTTTAGTTTTAAGAATTTCATTTGCTGTATAGTATTTATGGTGCTGTAGATTTATGTTATGAAAAGTAAATGTTGTTTGAAATCAATGTTTTTTTTTTGTAATTGATGATAGCACAAAAGGTCACAGAATTCTATGGAATTACTAGTGAGAAAAATGTTTTGCATATTAACAATTTTACTTTGTGGACTTCATTTTATGGTTCATTTCATGGTTACTATGTTAGGAAAGGTGAATATCATATTTTACTATCATGTTTTATCATAAAGAACTGTATGCAAAAAAGGGTATTTCCAGCCATCTTAGCAAAAGACTACAGTTTTTGGTGGTCTGGGAACCTAATCCCCTATTTCCCCTAGGTATTAACATTTACGTTTTTGAATTTCACTCTTTTCTAGGAGCATAATTCCTGTGAAGGTTGAAGATTGACTGTTCTTGTCTTTATGAATACTATGTCCCAACTAGCTGGTCCACTAGATATACTCCACCTCTTGCAACCACTAATTCACACCAACAGTCTGTCATGCTTGGAATGCACTTCAACCTTATCAAGAGCAGTTAGGTACTACAATGGATAGAACACTGAGCCTGGAGCCAGGCAAACTTGAGTTCAAATTTGACTTCAGACATTAGCTGTCTTCACCTGGGCAAGTCATTTAACCTCTGTTTGCCTCAGTTTCCTCATTTGTAACATGGGGATAATAATCACATCTACCTCCCAGGTTTGTGGTGAGAATCAAATGAGGAAATAATTGTAAAACATTTAGCACAGTGCCTGGCACATAGTAAATACTACATAAATATTTGCCATTGTCTGTCTGTCTTTCTTTCTTTCTTAGGGCAATGAGGGTTTAGTGACTTGCCCAGGGTCATACAGCTAGTAAGTGCCAAGTGCCTGAGGCTGAATTTGAACTCAGGTCCTCCTGAATCTAGGGCCAGTGCTTTATCCACTGTGCCACCTAGCTGCCCCCTTTGCCATTGTAATTAACTATTATCTCCATTTCTCAGAATCCTTTTCTTCCTGGAGACTCAGTTCAAGTGACACTTCTGTGAAGCCTTCCCTGAATCTCTCAGTTATTAAGACTATATTCCTCCTCAATTTTCCTTTCTTGTTACTATTCAGTCATTTCAGTTGTTTCTGACTCTTCGTGATCCAATTTGGGGTTTTCTTGGCACTGGAGAAGTTTGCCATTTCCTTTTCCTTCAGGAAACCGAACAATTTTCCATGTACCATACTTATACATACGTATACATGTTGTATACGTCCACTACAATGTAAGCTAGTGGCAGAAAAGAAGAGGAAGAAGTTGGTAAGCAGGATAACCAAGATTCCCGACATCTGTATCAAAGATAAAGCTCTTTTTGTTTTGTGTGGAGAATGGATGCCAGCATGATCCCCAAAGAGTTTTTGTGTGGGTGATAAGGTGAGGTAACTGCAAGGAAAAAAAAGTAGGAGGAAAAAACAACAATTTTACAGGTATCCATGAAAAAGGCCCACTTTCCAGGGATCTGGCCTCATAAATCACCCTGAGTAGGCTATACTCTGAATTTATGGGTCCTTGTAAATAGGAATCCCCAGTCAGCCAGGAGTCAAAGGCAAATTGTAACTTTAGCTCTGAATCTTCATGCACATTCATAATCTTCTGGAATACAAAGAGGCATTGTGATATAGTAGATAGAATGTTGAACCAGGGGACTTGGGTTTGAATCCCACCTGTGTGTGACATGTAGTAGTTATGTGACCAAAAGCAAATCATTTGACCTTTGCAAGCTCTGTAGTACCTAGCACACATGTTTTGTTGTTAGACACGAATGAGATTTTTAAAGAGCTTTGAAAAGCTCTTATTATAAACAGGGGTGTGTGTGTCCAAATGAACACTGTAGATAAATTTGGGCATGTTTCCTAGCCTTTTCATCCATGAAAACTTATACACATTTGCATGAAGTTGGGAATCAATCATTCACACCATCCTCTTTGGGTATCAAAAAGAGCCATAGGAGGCCAAAGCAAATAATAAATTAATCTGCTGTAGACTTCAGAGGCCCATGGGTACAATTTACAATCCCTCCCCACAATCTGGTAGATGATCTTCATTAATTTTTGTGGCCAAAGAAAAGTAGAGGCTAACATTCTAGTAATGAGCCTCTCCACACTTAGGTGTGTGGGTCCATCTCCTGGCCTGTACTCAAAATCTTTCCAGGAAAGTAGGACATGACAGAGATTGGTATTTGCTATGAGCAAAGGTCAGCTACAAGCTATGATGACATAAACAGAGAACAATATTAATGCTGGACAACAAAATTAAGTACCTCAGAGGAATTAGAATATATTTTAAATTATAATTGAAGTATGGGGTGTCCCAAAGAGTCTTAGCATGGTTTTAAGTTTTAATAACTCAATGCACCTATTTAAAAATAGCTTAAGGGGGCAGCTAGATGGCGCAGTGGATAGAGCACCGGCCCTGGAGTCAGGAGTACCTGAGTTCAAATCCGGCCTCAGACACTTAACACTTAACTAGCTGTGTGACCCTAGGCAAGTCACTTAACCCCAATTGCCTCACTAAAAAAAAAAAAAAATTAAAAATAGCTTAAGTTTTAATAGCTTAAAATGGTATTAAGACTTTTGTGACATTCTGTGTATATAATTACAAAAATATTAATAAGTAAATATGTGCAATAGTGAAAACTGTACTTAGTGGTACAGTATACTAGGTTTAAATCCCAGACCTGTGATTTACAAGCAATGTGACCTTGGGCAAGTCTGTTACCCTCCCTAAGCCTTAATTTCCTCATCAGTAAAATGAGGGGTTGGACAAGATGACCTTTGTTTGATCCCTTATGGCTCTAAATCTACATTCCTATGATTTTATAGCTTGTTACTTTTAATAAACCAGACTATTTCATTCCATTTAACAATTAGGCATAAACGAGGTCACAAGAACTGCCTTACACATTTTTACTGTGAGAGAAAGCTCATCATAAGGAATAAGAAAGCCTGTCTCAAAGCCAGGGAGAACTGGGTTCAAGTTCCGCTTCTGACACTACCTGGTTCTGTGACCCTGGCCAAGTCCACTCAAATTCTCAGTGCTCTAGACAACTTTCTAAGACCATAAATTACAGCCAATGTCTGCATTGGGAGAGAGAGTTTTCTTACTGGAAAGTCACTTGTGCCAGTGAAATTCCAGATCCAACCAATATCTTTCCTTCTCAAAGGATGTTAGAGTAAAAATCTGGCTGATTGTTTGTAAACAAAAAGATCCCAAAATATGTCCTAGGAAATCCCTGACAATCTTTTCACCGAGCCACTGTACACTTTTCACTATAGCACATGAGTTATTAATATTATTGTAATTACATGTATAGAGTATCCCAAAAATTTTAGTGCAGTCTCAAGTTATTAAACCTTAAAGTGCAGAAATTTAGATCACTTTTCATCTGCATTTTTAATACCATTTAATGCAACACTAACTATAACACTTAAAATGCAACTTTACTTGTAGTGGCAGCAAAGGGTTAAAGCAGGGCTTTTTGAACTTTTTCTACTCGTAACCCCTTTTCACCCTAGAAATTTTGGTATATAGGTATATGAAATGGGTATACATGACTTTTTACTGTTATGTAATCCCCACATTCAGTTACGTGACCCCATATGGCCTTGTGACCCGCAGTTTAAGAAGCTACGGGTAGGGGCATCTAGGTGGCACAGCGGATAAAGTACCAGGCCTGGATTCAAAAGGACCTGAGTTCAAATCCAGCCTCAGACACTTGACACTTACTAGCTGTGTGACCCTGGGCAAGTCACTTAACCCCAACTGCCTCACCTAAAGGAAAAAAGAAGAAGCTAGGGGTTAGAACAGATGACTTCTTACTTGCTTCCAGGTCTCTGAAAAAGAGGTATCTTTCATTCTGAGACTAAGAATTTCTCTGGTCTTTAATGGTCTGCATCCATCAATGGGAGGATTCAGACCTTAAATCTTATACAGTCTGATGAAGCCTGATACATACATGCACACATGTATGCATACACATATATGTGTATATAATAGATCTATATAGTCATGCATACATGTATGTGTTTATGTGTGTCTATATAATATATATATATCATTTAACCCTGTTTGTCTCAGTTTCCCCATCTGTAAAATGAGACAG
Organism: Dromiciops gliroides; assembly: GCF_019393635.1. Lineage (NCBI taxonomy): Eukaryota > Metazoa > Chordata > Mammalia > Microbiotheria > Microbiotheriidae > Dromiciops > Dromiciops gliroides. Next base: position 268,848,858 of record NC_057863.1, on the reverse strand, counting down.
AGAAGGAAATAGCAAATCACCCCAATATCTTTACCAAGAAAAGTCCAAAAGGGATCACAAAGAGTCAGACATGACTGAAAAACAAGAAAATAATAATATATTTTTGACATCTAGGCTGTTGATGTAGGACTCAAATTTAACTCATTGTTATTATCATATTATGTGGCTTTCATCAGTGCAGGGAGTTCTTTGTGCTTCCCATTTTGCATTGCCTACCACATATATTTTGGTCTCAACTTTTGATGTCATTAGTGCAGAGAAATCCTAGTGAGGAAACTTCCTCTACCACTGCAGGTAAGCATCTGATCTACAATTTATAATCTAAGAGCACTGAGAAGGACTAATCCAGAGTCATTAACAGGGGCAGCCCCAAAGTTTTAGTTCAGTGTTAAGCTTTAATAGCTTATAAAAGCAGGACTAGAACATGTCTTCCTGATTTGAAGGCCAGCTCTCAATCTGGTACTCTGTATACAGTAAGTGTTTAATGAATGTTTACCAAAAATGAATGTCAAGTTCCTGCAATGCTTCCAGGACTAGCCCAAGAGCCCTAACTCTGCGTTTCCTGAAAGGAATATCATAAGAAGATGGGAGGTTTTCTCCTGTAATGCCTGTTTTTCACCTACTTTTTAAAATAATGCTACCACAATTGCTGATATTACTGGATTATAGATTTAGAGGCCATAGACCTCAGAGGTTACCTGATCCAACCTTCTCAACTTTACAGATGAGGAAACAGAAGCCCAGAAAGGTGAAATGACCTGTCTAATTACACAGAGGTAATAAGTGGCTGAACTAGCATTCTGCCCTAGGTCCTCTGACTCTGTCACTAGCATCTTTTCCATTGTCATAATCAGGATGATAGAACTCAAAGGAGGTTCTGATGTCATCTAATTCATCCCCTTCTTTTCACAACCGAGGACTGAAGCAATGAAGATAGTTCAGTATCACACAGCTGGTTAGGTGGCAGTCAGAGAAGTGTCTATGTCCAATCTTCTGGATCAGAAGAATATTTTTTTCCAGTCCCAGAAAGCAAGGTTTCCACTGATGTTCTGATAATTATTCTAGTTTGCCTGAAATTGTAAAGTGAAGGTAGGCAGACAGAGGTGTTTCAGGACAACCTCCCTCGTACTAGGTTCCAGTGGGAACATGCTTACAGGGAGATCGTCAAAGACCATAAGGTGCTTCCTTCTTTCCCAAGAGGGGAGGTTCTGAGCTGGTGAACTCTTTCCAAGTCATATTCTCTCACAGCCATCCATCCATCCATCCATCCATCCATCCATCCATCCATCCATCCATCCATCCATCCATCCATCCATCCATCCATCCATCCATCCATCCATCCAGTAAGCATTTCTTAAATTTACTCTGTGCGGGGGCAGCTAGGTGGCACAGTGGATAAAGCACCAGCCCTGCATTCAGGAGGACCTGAGTTCAAATCCAGCCTCAGACACTTGACACTTACTAGCTGTGTGACACCCTGGGTAGTCACTTAACCCTTATTGCCCTGCAAAAAAAAATTTTATATATATATATATTTTTTTTTTCTGTGCCAGATACTGGGTTAAGAGCAGAGGATATGAAAAAGGCAAATGGGGCAGCTAGGTGGCCCAGTGGATAAAGCACTGGCCCTGGATTCAGGAGGACCTGAGTTCAAATCCGACCTCAGACACTTGACACTTACTAGCTGTGTGAACCTGGGCAAGTCACTTAACCCTCATTGCCCTGGAAAAAAAAAAAAAAAACGAAAATGAAAAGGGCAAGCAGTTCTGGCTCTGAAGGAGCCTATATTTGAATGGAGGAGACAACATGTAAATAACCACGTTACATTTCACACATGTATATGTGCAAATATAGTCATATACATATATGTAATTTGCATATTATAAGTAAACATACATGTATGGGCATATACACACAGGCAAACATATACACATGTGTGTATGCATCTATGCATTGAAGAATGCAGAATTTGAGGCCAGTCTTGAAGAAAGCCAGGAAAACTAAGAGATGGAGATGAGGCAGAACATTCTCGACATAAGGGGCAGCCAGTGCAAAGAGAGCAGGCACAGAGACTGGAGCATATATGGCTTTCCTTCATCTTTCCTTCTTTCCCTTCTGTTTCCTGCCCTTCTGGATTGCAATGGTACACTGAAGCATCACTAAAGGACACCTTGCAAGAATCTGTTTCAATAAAGGAAAGCATAGAATATTTTCAAAGGAAACAAGTTACATTTTTCAGGTATCCATATGGCAACTCAAACTGCCCCTACCCTCACCCCCAAAGCTACCTAGCAGCCATTATCGGGGGCCTCTTTTAGCAAATATATACGAATGGTTTGTAATTAATACAGTGACTGCATCACTGTATGCTGAGGCTTCTCGGAAACACTAATTCAATTTACAAGGAATGTTTAAAATACTTAGACAATTTTAAACCTTTAATATAGGTAAGTGTTTTCACCATCTTAAAAGAATGGGTTTGGTTAAACAGAGGTGAATGTTAACTTAGTCTCTGTCCAAGGGACGAGAAATTCCACATTCATGCACTCTCTCTTATTAAGTTGCAAGATCTGGGGAGCACAACTAAAGTCTACCCGCGGAGTATAAAGGCACAATCCTCCCCCCTCCCTCACCCACCTACTTACCAAAATATATTCCAGGGTAAGGGAACTGAGGTGAGGGGCAGCTTGAGAGGGAGCCCAGGGCAGATAGGACCAGAGGGAGCAAATCCTTCTTAGCCACGCTCCCTACTCTGGCAGGTGAAGAGGAGGCATTGGGAGAGCGTTTCCGCCCCAAAGTGGCTTCCTTAGGGATCCAGCAGGTACCCGCCTCCTCCCCGACTCCCCACCTCGGCCCCGCCCTGCTACCAAAGATCCAGGCTTGCTCTCGACTCCCAGCCCAATTAGTGCATCTTCCAAGAGACCGCGCGAGCGAGCTCTACTAGATCGAGTCTCTGACTTTGCTTGGTCAGACCCACACCTGCCCAACCTACCTGCATCCTGTTCCAGCCCAGTCTGACCAAGTGGACTTTTTCCCCAGGACCTTGTTCTTTGGGTTTGAGCGCCCCAGGAAGTGGCCTGGGGCGACATGCTTTGCAAGAAATGGCCAGGAATTGTTTTTGCAAAATCCTACAAGACTTTGATTACTGGGAGTTCTCAAATCAGACCACAGCCAGCCAGCCATATAAACCAGATTTCTGCAAGAACCAGTAAATAAAATGCTTTAGCTTTGTCATGCTGTTTAACTAGGTATCATTAGAAACCAGGGCCAACTACAGTCGGTTGAAGTCTAAAATCTAATTTCAAAGACTATCCAAGTGACCATCCAGTTAATTTGCAAGACATTCCAGAATCCTAGATAACATTGCCGCAGATGAAGAGCTGTTGTATCTCTTCATTCTCTCGTTATCCTTGCTATTCTCTTGTTATCCTTAGATAACAGGAATTATTTTTACCTATTCATATGATTCCCCTGTGGTGGACATTCAGAGCAATGTATAAATCAAATCTGTGGCAAATGTAATATGTTTATAGAAAGAAAGACCAAGCTTCCAAAAGGTAAAGAAACTGTCCCAAGATTTCAGCCAACAGTGCTACTGGGAAAACAATCTGAAATATGTTTCCAGCAACTCTCTCAGCATGGTTGCTATTTTTTTTTTTTTGGTGAGGCAATTGGGGTTAAGTGACTTGCCTAGGGTGACAAAGCTAGTTAATGTCAAGTGTCTGAGGTTGGATTTGAACTCAGGTCCTCCTGACTCCAGGGCCCGTGCTCTATCCACTGCACCATCTAGCTGCCCTTGCCATATTCTTAAGGAGGAGGGGGAAGAATGAGTTGAAGCAGTGCTCCTGTCCCACTGAAATTAAACTTCATATTCTTACAAACCATTAACAGAAACAAATCAAACATACACAGATTGAAATTAATTTCTTTTTCTCCCTAACCTCACCTCTCCCAGTAATGGCTGATCTTTGTATTGTTTTCATTAATGTTTTCCCTTGTAAAAGTTTATGAGAAGATACACTAACTACAGATAAATGGCACACATGACCTTAAAAAACTTACACACTCTTTTCCCCCTGTTTTATTAAACTGCTCTCTCCACCATCACCCCCAATTGATAGAAATAGTAGACATTTCATTTAAAAACCATGCATAAACCCTCATGAACTGGAGACTTCTCAATAAATGTTTGTTAGATTGCATTGTTGTTGAATGCCACCTACTTTTTGGTGTCTATTCAATATCTCCCCCATGCTCCACCATCATGTTCCTTTAGTGGTCATTCTTCAACACCACACCCCCCAAAGGTCCTCTGTATTAAATACCTAGTTGTTTTGTGAGGGAGAAAAACCTGATGGGAAGGGATTGGCAATCACTGCTGGCTCCATTCTATTCTACTGTCTTTGGTCAGGAAACTACAATAGCCACTGTCACCACCACACCTAGTCTACAATTAGGTGCTGAGGCAGATGTAAAGTTTAAGTAAGATGTGGTTCCCCCTTCTAAGAGTTTACAATCTAGTGAGGGAATTAATCTATATTCAAACAACTATAATATAAAATAAAACACAAGTGCATGAGAGTGGTACAAAAAAGTAGCAAGTGAAGTCCAGGAGAGAGAAAGTGTAATATTATGGACAGAAAGCTTCCCTGGGAACCAGAAAGACCTGAGCTCAGTTCTGCCTCCTGGATGGATAAATGATTCTGGGCAAGTCACCTATGCTTCCCGTGCTATAGGCAACTCTCTAAAACTCAATTGCAGGGAAGGATTTTCCTAATCCATAATTTCCTTAATCCAATGAAAGTAAAGGTTCAGTCCCTATGTGAAGTTCAAGTGGAGAAGTTACTTTCCAACTGGGAGAATAGAGAAAGCTTCCTGGTTAAAGCGGCTTCTAAAAGATGTGGATTCAGTGTATGGAGTGAAAAGTACCATTATTTAATCCATTTTTGCATTTCCCCAGCAGCTCTTACTTGTGATGGGGTTCATATGTAATAATGGTCCTGAGTATAACAATACACTCACGGTTTCTCTTACTAGTCAAGGGGATGATTTCGTTCTGTATACTGTCTCTCCCCTGGTGCCTAAGGGCTCCATTCTTACCTCACTGCAAACACAGGAAGCATTCAAAGTAGAGACTCTGAGACTCTCTCTCTCTCTCTCTTTCTCTCTCTCTCTCTCTCACATACACACACACACACACACACACACACACACACACATACCCTATTGAGACATGCAACAAAGGGCAAAAACATTATTTGGAAAGATAAAGGACCAAGAGAATGGAAACCATCATTGCATAATACAAGAACTTCGTCCTCAGAACATGACTAGTAGTAGAACACAGCTGCAACCAGGGCATAGTTGGACACATGAGTGATACCTAAACCAAAGAGCAGAAAGGAAAACTGATATGTGATTGACTGAATTTCAAGTACTGAGCAGCAGGAAATGCAAATAGAGATAGGAATAGAGGTCATCCATATGAGAGTATATTGCAGCCTCATTTTTCTTAACAAAAAGCATAAAGAATTAAAGAAATATATCCCAAAGTTGTCATTGTTTTTAAGGGCCCCATAGACACTAAAATAGTTACATGAACACTTTTTATGGTAGCAAAGAATTGGAAACAAAGTAGATGTCCATCAATTTGGGAATGACTAAACAAATTGTGGTAAGACTACAAATATGATGAATACAGAGAAACATGAAAAGATCTACATGGTCAGGTGCAAAGTAAGCATAGTCAAGGAAACTATATACACAATGACTAAAATATTGTAAAGTGAAAGAATAACCAAAAAAAACTACCAAAAGTGAATGTTGCAAATGTATAAAACATAAACATGGCTCTGACGAAGAAATAGAAGACACTCATATTTCATTCCTTTGCAGAGTGAGACATTGCATATATCTTTAGACTTATTGTTGGGGTATTAATTGGTTTTTCTGATTTTATTCTCTTTCCTCTTTTAATTTTTTTTCTTTAAAAATGCTACTTGCTGTAAGGAGTGGCTCTCTAGGAGGGTGGGGGGTAGAGGGAGAAATTCAGGTAATATTTTTAAAGTATGAGTAAAATTAATTTTTTTATTTAAATTTTTTATTTTTATTTTTGCAGGGTAATGGGGGTTAAGTGACTTGCCCAGGGTCACACAGCTAGTAAGTGTCAAGTGTCTGAGGCCAGATTTGAACTCAGGTACTCCTGAATCCAGGGCCGGTGCTTTATCCACTGCACCACCTAGCTGCCCCTAAAATTTATTTTTAAAAAAGAAATTGAGATAAATATTTCTCTAGTGTAAAGTTGTGTCCAGACTCTTCTAAATGAAGGAAACCTTACTAGTACTTCATCGGACTTCTAAAAAGTAATGGTCTCCCTTTCCTTTTTTATCCAAAGCCTAATTTCTAACACTTTCTGTTAGAAAACTGTACAAAAGGTTAAGCACAAATTCTAAAGCTCTGGAAAATGGATGAAGGGTGGTAACCAGACATAGAATGTGTAGTACCTTGATCAAATTTGGAAATTATTTCGTATGCCCTGACATTTAATTGACTATTGTTCTGTTTGATGAGGCGAATTGTTAACTGAACTCTTACCTAAATGTGTAATCTTTGCTCAGTCTTTACTCTGAAATTTTCTTTGTTCAGAAATATATAAATTTTAACTTCAAAATAACTTGTTAGAGTGTTTTTTTCTTTTTAAAAATTTTCTTTCTTTTAAAAATTAATAAACACTTATTTTCTCTCCTTCCTTCAATTGAAAGGGGAAAATCCCTTGTCAAATATGCATAGTTAAGGAAGAAAAGTTCCCCTATTGGCCATGTCAAAAACAATGTGTTTCATTCATGTGCTTCATCATTGGTCTTCTGGAATTGTCATTGGTTACTGCATTGATCAGAGTTGTTAATTTTTACATGTTATTCTATAAATTGTATAAATTATTCCTCTGGTTCATCTCACTTCACACTGCATCAATTCATGAAAGTCTTTTAGATTTCTCAGACTCCATCCCTTTCATAATTTATTATAAAATGATAATATTAATTATATTCATACACTATAATTTGTTCAGGCATTCTTCTCTTAATGGGAACCTCCATACCTTTTAATTCTTTGCCACAACACAAAAAACTGCTATAAATATTTTTGCATTTATGGATCCTTTTTCTCTTTCTTTGATCTCCCTGGGTATAGGCCTGGTTGTGCTATTGCTGGGTAAAATGATATGCACAACTTAGAGACTTTTGGGGTGCAGTTCCAAAATGCTTTCCCAAATGGCCAGAGCCATTCACAGTTCCAGCAAGAGGGTATCAGAGCTTGTCCTCGCACATTCTCTCAAATGTCGTTTTCCCTTTTTGTTACCTGTGCCATTCTGACGGGTATAAGGCAGAATCTCAGAGTTGTTTTAGTTTGTATCTCTCAGTGGCAGTAATTTAGAACATTTTTCATATTTTTTTATAGCCTGCCTTTCTTCTTTTGAAAACTGGTCCTATCTTTTGACCATCCAGTTCTTAGGAACACCTGTCATATAGAGACTAGCAGAGCCAGAACTTGAATTTATGTGGAAGAAAGGTGTAGATTTTTCTTTTTTCATTCTATGGCAATATGGTTCTTTGTTTTTGCCTTGTGGTAACAAGTGTGGCTCAAAAAAATCAATGTGTAAGACAAAATGCTGGTTACCAGGAGAGAAGGGTTTCAAACCTGATGCTGATAGTGATTTGCCTGTTTTGCCACATCCAAGTCACTTAATCTCTCTTCACATATGTCACAGGGGATGGTTTTTGTTTGTTTGTTTTTGGTTGGGCAATGAGGGTTAAGTGACTTGCCCAAGGTCACACAGCTAGTAAGTGTTAAGTGTCTGAGGCTGTATTTGAACTCAGGTCCTCCTGACTCCAGGACCAGTGCTTTATCCACTGCGCCACCTAGCTGCCCCCTCTCTTCACATATGTCAAACGAAAATAATAATATCTGCTATACCTCCCTCATAATATTTTTGTGAAGATAAACAAAATACATAAAGCAAGGAAACTCCATGGAAATTTGAAATATAATTATTACTCAAATGCATCTGTGATCTCATTGATATAGGAGTTCCCACCAATGATGCAGATATTATTAGCCCATTCATGCTTGCCCATCTTCCTGTGCAATTCTCCACATTCTCCTAAAAGTGACTCACCCAATGTGCTGGAGGTCTTCCTTAAATTCTACTAACATTACAAAAATACTTTGACCAACCTCTCACCCCTTGATTCTGTGATCAACTCATCTTCTTTTTTCTGTCCTACAATTCCTCAATAATATTCTTTTTTTTTTTTGGTTTTGCAGGGCAATGAGGGTTAAGTGACTTGCCCAGGGTCACACAGCTAGTGAGTATCAAGTGTCTGAGGACGGATTTGAATTCAGGTCCTCCTGAATCCATGGCCCGTGCTTTATCCACTGTACCACCTAGCTGCCTCCCTCAATAATATTCTTAACTTCTGTACTTCTTCAGAGTTCCTTGAGTTTATGTGGGTATAGCTTGTTTATACCCACCAAGCATTTTTCTGACTCTCTCTCTCTCTCTCTCTCTCTCTCTGACAATGATGTAAACAGAAAGTGAAAGGAAGGGAGAGAGAGAGAGAGAGAGAGAGAGAGAGAGAGAGAGAGAGAGAGAGAGAGAGAGAGAGGGAGGTGTGGAACTATGGGGGTGAGACAATGCATACATCCTCAGATTCAGTTGATGTACTTACTATCTTCCTTATTGTGTTGCTGGGCATGGTTTGTGCTCTCAACAGGAAGTTCTGCCTATTTTCATCGAACTTCACAGTACCACAGGTCACAACGTGTGTTTGGCTCTCAGGGGTTTGCTCATGAAAAGGTTGGCAATCTAACACATTGATCTGAATCTTGTTGATAAGCACCATCCCAAAAAATCATTCAGGGCATCTCGTCTGGAAATAGCATCTTCATTCCAAAACAAAGTGGAGCTGTTCAAGTACAATCTGGTCAGCATCCTATTCCTTTTAGACAGTGTCATAGTAGAAATTGGCAAATTCTTCAGGACCTCTACATGTTCGATCCTTAAATGTTTTAAAATCCACAGATAACACCAATGCTATTTCTGCTTCCTTGCCAAGTGTTTCTAGTGACGTTCAGGAAGACCTCCAGATGCAGGAACAATTAGCCCAGGTGGTTTGGGAAGTGTGGAAGTTTTAAGAGGCAGTTGAAGGGGCAGCTAGATGGCGCAGTGGATAGAGCACCAGCCCTGGAGTCAGGAGTACCTGAGTTCAAATCCGGCCTCAGACACTTGACACTAGCTGTGTGACCCTGGGCAAGTCACTTAACCCTCATTGCCCTGCAAAAAAATAAAAATATAAAATATATTAAAAGAAGAAGAGGGCAGCTAGGTGGTGCAGTGTATAAAGCACCAGCCTTGGATTCTGAAGGACCTGAGTTCAAATCCGACCTCAGAAACTTGCTAGCTGTGTGACCCTGGGCAAGTCACTTAACCCCCATTGCCCTGCAAAAAAAAAAAAAAAAAAAGAGGCAGTTGAGACTGCCTAACTCCTATGTACACTACTTTAAACTTAGGTAGACAAGGGAAAGCAGGGAAATGAAAAGATGGAACTCCCCACCTGAGCTATGGTGAAAGCTTCCATTCCTTTTCTAAATATGTTGGAGTGGGAAGATGGCAGAAGAACACCCAGGTCTAGGCAAGCCACAGTCACATGGTAATGCTGGAGAAGACAGTGCAGACATCCCAACTACTGGCCAGGAGGAAGAGCAGAAAAAGGAGAGAAGCCAGAGCCAGAGCCAGAGTTGGACCTGGACCAGAACTTGTGATGTGAAGCCCTGCCCCGCCCCTACCTAACATCCCACCATGCATCTTTTCATTAACCTCTATGTGATTTACATCTTTAGTTATTTGGGGGCAATGGTATTCCAGGTCTTGCTGTCATATAGTAACACTGGCAAAATGCTTGTATTGAAAAGATAGGCCTTTCCTGTTAAGGATGTTTGGGAATAATAAAAGTTCTTTAAAATTTCCTTAATTAATGGACTGGGTCCATCCCCCTCCATCTTTTCAACTCTGGGTCCAGTCCATCGTCTATCTTTATTCTCTGGCCTATTAATGTGTCTGTTGATCTGGACTCTTCAATAGATCTTCTCCATTGCAGCAATGAACAAGGTTGCCTTACTCGGTGTTTCTTATCAGAGGGTTGTTGAACAGGGTTATTTCTGTTGGTATATCTTCCAAGAACTCCTGGATAATTTTGACATACGAATAGGAAAGTCTACTAGAAGGGGTTTTGTTCTACTGAGTGGAATGTTTTTATATAAATGACAAATGGTAAGCACAATGGAATCTTATATTCTCTATATATTCAACAGATCATGAAATGATAAAGATGTGACTCATTGTTGAATATCCTCTATTTGTTCCTTACTAATAACCTTATTGATAATGCCTTTAATTCATCTACAGACAACCTTTATAAACATTTTGTATAAATAGAAGAGTAAGGGGCAGCTAGGTGGTGCAGTAGATAAAGCACCAGCCCTGGATTCAGGAGGACCTGAGTTCAAATCCGGCCTCAGACACTTGACACTTACTAGCTGCGTGACCCTGGGCAAGTCACTTAACCCTCATTGCCCTGCAAAAAAATAAAAATATAAAATATATTAAAAAAAGAAGAAGAGGGCAGCTAGGTGGCGCAGTGTATAAAGCATCAGTCTTGGATTCTGAAGGACCTGAGTTCAAATCCGACCTCAAAAATCCGTCCTGCAAAAATCCAACCAACCAAACAAAAAAACAACAATAAAAATAAATAGAAGAGCAAGCCTATAGGTCAGAAGTTCTTTCAGTTTTCTAAATTTTTGTAAGGTATTAACAAGGTTCAAGGTTTTTTCCATGTCGTTCACATCTTCTTTTCCTATAGATTCATTGTATCTCAATGTCTCCACAACTGTATTGGCTCCAACACAGATCTCTTTGTGTACTCTATCTGTCCATTCTCTTCAATGCTGTTTTTATATCCTCTGTAATCAGTCACCTTAGCATCTGTGATGTTAGGGTCTACTCTCTTTGATGGAAAAAACTGTTTATTAAAGGTTTTTTTTAACATCATAATTTCATCCAAGTTTTTAATGAAGCCTAGGACATTTTGTGCACTCTTACTTAGGTATGACTTTGGATAGGGGAACAGGATCTGATACAAGTCCCTGTGCCTCCGAAGGGGCTGAATTGGCATGGGGGTTTTGAGAGGAAAGACATTCTTTTCTTGGAGAGAACACTTCTGGGGCCACAGAAAAGATCAAAGGAGAGACATCTCCAGTAAAGGAAGGGAAAGGCTTGAATAAAACAAATAGGGGAAGTAACACAACAATGCCACCTATCGTGCAGGCATGGAACCTTGCTTCAGCATTCTCTCCACCAATCTGTCTAAGCAGTAGCATGTAAAAACCCCCAGACTTAGTTGAAATCTAGGTTACACTAACATTATTAATAACTTAATGACTGTGCTCTTTGAGCCATAAAAGTAGACTTTGGGTCAATTCTTTAATTTCTCTGTGCATATAATACAACATAACAAGAATCTGTTGTTTTTGTTCAGTTGTGTCTGACTCTCTATGACCCCATTTGGGGTTTTCTTAGCAGAGATACTGGAGTGGTTTGTCATTTCATTCTCCAGTTCATGTTATAGATGAGGAAACTGAGGTAAATAGGATTAAGTTACTTGTCCACGGTCACACAACTAGTAAATGTCTGAGGCCAGATTTGAATTCAAGAAGATGAATCTTTCTAATTCCACACCTAGCACTTTATCCACTGAGCTACCATAAAGCAATATTTATTCAGCGACCTCTCTGTGCAGAACACAATTAAGTTTAGAGAATATATAGAGAAGAAAAGAGGGCCTAGAATGGAACACTGGGAACACCCACAGTTAGGGAATTCATCTCTGTCACAAGGTGAGAGGCATGCTTCATCCTCAGATTTCTGTAATCATGGTTGGTCATTGCATTGATCTTAAGTGTTTCAAAGTTATTCCTCTTTACAATGATGTTTAAGTAAAACACTGTCCTTGTTCTTAAGGAATTTACAATTAATTAAAAACACCAATAGCTAAAATGCCATCTTTGTTATTAAGTACATTAAAGCAGTGGTCTCCAGTGTGGGGGCCAGTGTGTGTGAATCCAGAAATCAGAGTATGGAAAGAAGGCTTACATCCCAGCCTCACTCTGCTAGTTGCTGGTAAGAATTGTCCCCATCACAATCATACTTATTCTTATTGACCAATAGCCCCTTCCTCTTATTTTTGCCGAGCTAGCTTTTCCCTCCCCTTCTCTGAGCTGGGTGTCAGTCCATCCAAGCACCCAAAGCACCAACTGTGTTAGTGCTAATGGAATAACAACAACAACAATAACAAATAGCTAACTTTTATATAGAGTTTATATGTCAAGTGCTTTACAATTATTATCTCTTCTAATTTTTAATAAAGATCCTGAAAAGTAGGTCCTATTATTATTGCTATTTTACAGATGAGGAAACTGAGGTAAACAGGTTAAGCAACTTGCCCAAGGTCACACAGACCATAAGTATTTGAGGCCAAATTCAAGCTCAAGTCCTCTCGACTCCAGGCCCAGTGATCCAGCCATTGTGCCACCTAGCTTCTTGTTTTTCTTGTTCTTGTTCTTATTATTATTAAAATTATGCCCCTGCCTCCTACTCATCTGTGGTCAGTGCAATATCCTGAGCCCTGCCTCCATGCAAGTGAGGCTAAATTTTTCTTAAAATGTATTGATGGTGGAAACACATTTAACATGATTGTAATGTATAACCTCTATCAGACTGCTTGCTGGCTTTGAGAGGGAGGAGGGAAGAGAGGGTAGGAGGAAAATTTGAAATTCAAAATCTTACAAAAATGAATGTTGAAAACTATATACATAATTGGAAAAAATAATTAAGACATTTGCCCCCCCCCAAAAAAAAGGTATTGAGACCATCTCTGGGATTTGATTGGTGTAAGGGACTAAAGTCCCAGATTGTTTGCATCACTTTCTGGTCATGTGGGTACAAAACAGCCATGAAAAACTCCAGGTGGCCTTTCTGACACTTGACTGGTAGGAAACAATGGACAGCTGAAGCAAGGGAGCATTGCTCAACTGAACTGGCTCTTGATGACCTCAATGCCCATCCTTATTGAATACTCTCCTTTTCCTATGGCTAACTAAATCTCATTTTGTTAATGAATGAATACACTTGGAATGTCTCATTTTGCTCCAATATCTTTTTTTTTTGCAGGGCAATGAAGGTTAAGTGACTTTCCCAGGGTGACACAGCTAGTAAGTGTCAAGGGTCTGAGGGCAGATTTGAACTCAGGTCCTCCTGAATGCAAGGCCAGTGCTTTATCCACTGTCCCACCTAGCTGCCCCCTTTGTTCCAATATCTAACCTAAACTAGTACAATGCTGGCTTGGGTCCATCCCAGAACACTCCTGTCTTTAGAAGTGTGGCTTCTGCTTTCAGGTGTCAGTGATCAGAAAGTAAGAACCCACATCATCTTCCTTTCCATATTGGTTGAAAAAAACTAAGTCACAGAATGAACAGACACATCATTACATTATCTTTCCTGACAAACCTACACATCTTCTGAACTTCCTTATTGCTCTCAAGATCACTGGTACCCTTCCAGTCACCTAGGTTCTCATAGCTTCATTGGCATCTTTGATTCCTCACTTTCCTTCACCCCACAAATCTAATTAGTTAACAAAGCTTGGTTCTATCTTCACTTCTCCCCTATCTGCCCGTTCTCTCTACTGACTCACCCATCTCCCACGTCTATGCCTTTGTCACTTCTCACCTGGACTATTGCAATAGCTTTCTTCTACCTCAAGTCTTTGCCCCTCTACCCCCCAGTAGGTCCTTCATGCATGTGAGAAAGTAATTTCCCAAAAGTGCAGACCAAATTATGTCACTCCTTTCCACTAAATAAACCCCAACAGTTCCCTATTGACTCTAAGATCAAATGTAATTTTACTTTATCTTGTTTCAATGAGCATTTTTTGTGCTTTATGACATAAAACTGCAGAACATCATAAAATTTACAAATCAGTAAATGTTGGAGGATTACGTTCAAGGTGTTTTGTTTTTGTCTGATGAAGTCTGATAAAGGAGATTTGTCTGATAAAGTCTGAAAAAGAAGATTGAAGACCACTGAGGGGGAATGTGTGTGTGTGTGTGTTTGAGAGAGAGAGAGAGAGAGAGAGAGAGAGAGAGAGAGAGTTGTTATTGATTTGTATATACTCTTCAGAATGATATAGACTGAAAAAAGTCACCATTTTGATCTGCTTGTCTGCCTGTCTTTCTGTCTTTGTCTCTTTTGCTGTGTCTGTGTCTGTCTCTATCTCTCTTTCTATGTCTCTTTCTCTGTCCCTCTCTTGGGTCTGTGTTTTTATATCTATCTCTGGCTCTCTGTCTCCATCTCTCTTTGCTTTTGGTTCAGAATTGTAATCCCATCAGGGTAGGAACTCCATACGTGGAAACTCTCCATACCAAAGTTAATCAGACAATTTTTTGTCTTACAAAATTCCTGAAGCAATGAATATTTAAATTACTTGCCCAGTCTTTAGAACTAAACCCACAATGCAATACTTCCTGTCATCATTTGGCTTCATATTTATGAGTAATTATAGATTGAAGGTGAATGATTTTTGAATTTTGCCAGCACCATGTTAACCTTTTATCTTTCACAACATGCAATATAGGTTTTTACTATGAAGAAATTACCCATTTTGATGAGTGGTCTTAAAAGCTTTTTGGGAACAGTCAAATATTGAAGGCTGATGACTATACTTGGTTAGAGTTTTCTAGTGACAAGGTGATATTGAACTTGCAGTCTTGCTACCCAAGGATAACTTTAAGGGTAGAAAAGTTATATTTTTAAGCTCTTTCAGGAAGAAGGGAAGTAACAGAGGAAGATAAAAGAAAGAACTTATTAGGCTTATAAATCGCTTGAAAATAATGTATTCAGTTTCATATGAACTATTTCATGGTAATACCACTGGAAACTGTGATGGATATGATGATCCAAAAAATTGGCTAATATAAAACCCAAGTCAATTGGCACAAAACTCTACAGCATTAATAATACATCACCTACTACTTGAGGTTTGGAAAAATGAACTTTCATTGTCCTAGCAAATATGAAAAGATTGATGTGAAAACACTTTCTTTTTTGTGAGGCAATTGGGGTTAAGTGACTTGCCCAGAGTCACTTAGACAGGGAGTAGAAAAGCCAAGATTCAAACTCAGATGCTCTAATTTCAGATCCAGCATGCTTTCCACTGAACCTCTACCCCAAAACTTTACAAAAGTTTAATATTTGCAATTAAAGACCAAACTGGCTGGCTTGCCATCTCAAGTATCATTGATAAGCCATATAAATGGTGGTGCTGGGTAGGAGAATAAATGGAATAGTGTGTCAGGTACCTTCTTGCTTATGACAGAGAGTGGGAGAGGTGGCTGATCTTAAAAACATGGTTCTGACTTCCTATGGAAAAAACTTTTCTCCAGATTGAACAAAGAAGGGTAAAGCAATGTCGTGAAACAGATTGGAATCTGTATGAACTTGTTTTGTTCTCTCCCTACTCAATTTTTCCCTGCAATTGTCCAATGCTAACTGTGTATAGTATATAGAGTCCCTGTTGTCTGGAACTCATGTGAATTATGCCTCTTACTTACAATGATATGATCTCACCTTGTTCTGTCATTCAGAAAGAACAGTCCAAAACACAGACTGACCTTACCATGCCTTACTTAGTGTATGAATTCCTTCTGTCAGTCAACAAATATTTATTGAATGCCTATTGTCTATTATTCTCTCCTAATAGCATGAAGTGAAAAGGATTTAGGGCTTTAATTCCAAAGTTGAAATGAAAGTGATATAAGTTAATGACAGATGATTTGATAATATTTTTATTATATATAGAATCTCAGATACAGAAGATAGGTCACAGGTGTTTAAGTCCAGCTCATACCAGAATAGAAACCCCTGACATGTGGTCATCTAACCTGTCCTTGAAAACTTTCAGTAATGAAGAACCCATTATTTTTTGAGGTAGCTTGTTCTTCTTTTAGACAACTCTAATTGTTAGAAGAATGTTCCTTACTGTAAATCAAAAGCTGCTTCTCTGTCATCTATCATAGAACTGAGTGTTAGAAGAGATATTAGAGGTCATTTATTCCTGGTCCATAATTTTATAGATAAGGAAACTGAGGCTTCAAGAAGCTAAATCATTTTCTTAAGAGCACACAGTTACTAAGTAGCAGGACAAGAATTTGAATCCAAGAGTTCTTATTCCAAATCTAGAACAGTTATCATCTCCCTATATTGCTTCTACCCATTGTTCCTACTTTCCTAAGGGGCTAAGGAAGGTGTGTCTATTTTCTCTTCCACAAGATAATCTGTCCAATATTTGAAGACAGCTAAGAATATTCCACCTGAGTCTTCCTTCTTTTTGTAATAGAGGTTTGATGTATGCCTAGGCCACCTAAGATGATGTACCCATATGCAAGACACTGTGGATCTGCTTCCAGGAGCCTAGAAAACTGGTGTGTATGTATCGACACAATATTGACCTATTGACCTACCATATGATTGGAAGCTGAATTTTCCCATTGATTGCATAACCAGGACTGTCTATGTCTTTAAAACTACTAAACTGAGCACTGAGGGTTTTTTGGTTGGTTTGTTTGGTTGTGGTTGTTTTAGGAGTTCATCACTTACCCCAAATATGCCATGCTTCCTCAATTATTTTTGGTATTAAACTACCTCAATATACTTTGGCCTTCCATTGATAAAACATTATTCTGAGGTAGGCCAGTTCTCCATAAAGTTCAAGACTAGCTGCCATTCCTAAAACAGATGTTGATAGGAGTCATGGGATTTAGTGGATAGAGCACTAGTTTTATAATCAGAAGATCTGAATTCAAGGTAGTAGTATAGTTAGTAGTTAGTTATAGGCAGCTAGGTGCACTGGACCTAGAGTTGGGAAGTTTGTTATTTAGTCATTTTTTAATCATGTCCAACTTTTTGTGACCCCATTTAGGGTTTTCTTGGCAAAGATATTGAAGTGGTTTGCCATTTCTTTCTCCAGCTCATTTTACAGATGAGGACACTGAGGCAAACAGGATTAAATAACTTGCCCAGGGTCATGCAGTGTCTAAGGCCATATTTGAATGCAGGAAGATGAATCTTCCTGACTCCAGGTCAGCACTCTATTTATTATACCACCTAGCCATCCCATATACCCCTAAAAGATTATATAAAAGGAGAACACCTGTGGACAAAAATATTTATAGTAGCACTGTACTTTTTGTAGCTAAGAACTAGAAACAAAGTGGACAACTCTCAATTTGGGAAATTGCTAAACAAACTGTGGTATATGGACATAATAGAATATCATTGTTCCATAAGAAATTGTGAAAGGAATTGATTTAGAGAAACCTGGGAATACTTATATAAATTGATACAAAGTGAACTGAGTAGAAACAGAAAGATTTGCACAATAACCACAGCATTGTAAAGGAAAGCAACTTTAAAGACTTAAAAATGAGCAAAAGCATGCTGCCCAACTCTTGGTGGGAGATAGTGATAGCTTATTGTTTTAGACTGAGATTTATATTTGCAGATACAACACAAATTTATATGGCTTGACTATACTTGTTAAAGAAAGGGCTTTTATTTGGAGCGGGGAGCCATGGGGGAAACAGAGAGGAGTCATGATACAATAAAAATGAAAAGAAGGAAACATTTGAAAAAAATACACAGAAGAGAGCAGGACAGTCAAAAATGGATGCAAAAAGGATGGCAATATTCATGTTACCATGTTGATTTTAATATACCAATTAATAAGCATGTATTAAGTGCCTACTGTGCCTAACACTGTGCTAAATACAAAGGATAGAAAAAGAGGCAAAAGACAGTTCCTACACTCAAGGAGCTTACAATCTAATGGGGATGGGGGGGAACAACATGCAAACAAATATATACAAAGTAAGCTAACTAGAGATTGGATGGGGTGAGAGATAGAGAGGAGTCTAGGACAACTCCTAGGTTGTGAGCCTAAGAGACTAGGAAGGTGGTGTTGCTTTCTATAATAATAGATATGATGTCTATGGGGGGAGAGGCAGTTAGGGTCAAAGATAATGAGTCCACTTGCATATATATTCTTTGCTACATGTAACAGAGTAATGATTTCATATATTATCTTCTCTTTTTTGGCCTTCTTGTTATGTGAAAATGTTCATATTTATTGATAATTTTCTAGTCCATTATTTGAAAAATGAAAAAAGATAGGTTGGGTTTTTTTGTTTGTTTGGTATTTTTAGGTTTTTTTGCAGGGCAATGAGGGTTTAAGTGACTTGCCGAGGGCCACACAGCTAGTAAGTGTCAAGTGTCTGAGGTCGGATTTGAACTGAGGTCCTACTGAATCCAGGGCTAGTGCTTTATCTATTGCGCCACCTAGCTGCCCCAAAAAGATAGTTTCTGAGAGTGGGTTTTGAATTTCTGGATGACCTAAAAAACAGAAGTGACAGGTCACAAATGGAGTTCAGTGAACACAAGCATTAAACTGGAAAGGAAGAGGTGAAGATGGAGAAAACTAAATACTATACTACACAGAGTAGTTATGAAGTAAGAAGGTAATTAGCAAAAGAGATGCCCTGATGTTCACAGGAGACAAAATTAATTCTACATACAAATGAATAAAGTATGTGTAACAAAATAAGGTGACCCAGATACCTTAATGCAAGTGACAAATTTGATTAATTGACAAAATTGAGAGATTAGGCCCTTTCCTGAAGCAAATGAAATAATCAAGGGAAGAAGATATACTCATGTATGGAAATTCAGGAACCAGTGGAGGGGGAACACATGTATTTGGGTGAAGAACAGTAGAGGCAAAAAATAGGGGCAATATTGTTATCAATCTCTACCAGAGTATACTACAGAGCACCTGGACAAAAAGAAGAAATAGATAAGGATTTCAGGAAATAAGTCCTAAGCCTGGAACAAGATATATGTACACACATATATTTATAGATGTATATAACTATACATACATATATTTGGGTAAACCACTTCTATTATTTGGACTGTATCTGAAAATATCTCACTCTACACCTCTAGTCAATGGATAATAGTCAACAAACATTTATTAGTCACTTCCTGTATGCCAGGCACTGGGGATCCTGAAAGAATGACAATTTAATGATGAGAAGATAACACACGGAAGAAGTCCATTACTTCTCTGTCACAAGGTGGGAAGCATGCTTCATCAACAGACTTCTGGAATTTTGGTTGTTCATTGCATTGATCATAGTTTTTATGTCTTTCAAAGGCATTTTCCTTTACAATATTGTGGCCATTTGTTGTCTTTGTGATTCTGTACTGTTGACTCTGTATCAGTTAATATAAATCTTACCACATTTCTCTGAATCTATCCCTCATATCATTTCTTATAGCACAATAATCATCCATTATATTAATATACAATTGCTGTTGTTCAGTTGTTTCAGTTGTGCCCAAGTCTTCATGACTTTAGGGTTTTCTTTGTAGAGATACTATAGTGGTTTGCCATGATATTATCCATTGTTTCTACAATTTGTTCATTGATTCATAAATTATTTTTTCTTTTAAAATTTAATAGCGATTTGTAAACTAAAGCAATAGAAATGTGACTTATTAATCTTACATAGTTAATTTGATATATTGTGTATCTATTCACTCAATGTGTTAGGAAAAAGTAGATTGATTCATTTAAACAACTACTTATATAGAAAACAACCAATTAGCTCTGTATTCCACCAGTTGCTATTCAAAATGGCTGCTTATTTTATTGAATTCACTCATGTTATTTTGTTTTATATTATTCTAAACAGCTATGTAAAGATAGCTTACAATTGTTGTTATATACTAAGGGAAGAAAAACAATATTCTAGGAGAATATTTTTCAGAAATCCCCTTTAATTCAAATTACAAATACTGTAAACATCTACTTACATTTTGCTTCTTCCTTCCTTCCTTCCTCCCTCCCTTCCATCCTTTCCTTTTCTTTCCTTCTTCCCTTCCTTTCTTCTTTCTTCCCTGTACCTCTCTAATTATATTTTTATGCACATATATATGTATATATACATATGTACACACATTCATGCATAGGTATATGTGTACATGTACTATATGTACACATACATGATTCATAAATTCTTTAGAATTCTTCAGTCTCAACTTAAGTTTGAATATTTTATTCAAAAGTCCTATGTAGGTTATAATTTTTATTGCATTTTGGTTAGTAAAAGATGTGTTTAAGATTTTTGCCTTTCTGCATTTGTTTATGAAGTTTTCATGCCCCATTAAAGGTCACTTTTTATAAAGTTGTCATGTGTATATGAGAAATATGTGAATCACTTTTTATTTCCATTCAGTAATCTCCAAAAATCTATTATAGTTAACTTTTCTAAAGTTCTGTTTTGGTCCCTAACTTTTTTTTTTTGAGCAATAAACATTTTTATTTATGATGTCGGGTTCTAATCTTTATCCCTCCTTCTCTCCCTCTGCTTCCCTCCCTCCCTGAGGCAATAAGCAATCAGATATGGGTTATACATGTGCGATTATGTAAAACATTACCATATTAGCCATTTTATCTATGAAAACTTGAATAAAAGAAAAAAATGAAAGAAAGTGAAAAATAGCATGCTTCAGTCTGTGTTCCATCAGTATCTGTTCTTTCTTTGGAGGTGGATAGTATCCTTCATCAATAATCCTTTGGAATTGTGTGGATCATTGTATTGTTGAGAATAGTTAAGTCATTCACAGTTCTTTATCAAACAATATTGCTGTCTCTGTGCACAATGTTCTCTTGGTTCTGCTCACTTCACTATACATCAGTTCATATAACTCTTTCCAGGCCTTTCTGAAGCCATCCTGCTTGTCATTTCTTATAGCACAATAATATTCCATCACCATCATATACCACAGCTTATTTAGCCATTTCCCAATGGATGGGCATTCCTTTGATTTCCAATTCTTAGCCACCACAAAAGGAGCTGCTATAAATATTTTTGTACAAATAGGTCTTTTTCTCTTTTGGGGGGTGTCTTTGGGACATAAACCTAGTAATGGTATTGCTAGATCAAAGAGTATGCACAGTTCTATAGCCCTTTGGGTATAGCTCCAAATTGTTCTTCAGAATGGTTGGATCTTTTCATAACTCCACCAATAGTGGATTACCATCCCAGATTTCCCACATCTCTTTCAACATCCAATATTTTCTAATTTTGTTATATTTGCCACTCTTATAGGTGTAAGGTAATACCTTGGAGAACTTCTTTATTGTTTATATTTTTGTTAGATTTGTTTAGCTTTGAAAGGGCTGCAGTGAGGTTCCCAACTATTACAGTGTTGCTAACTTTGTATATGGAGAGAAGTTCCAAGTATCAACTGAAAAAAATGTACCAACTTCTTTTGACCAGTGTTAAATTAGATACTGCTTGCTAAAGACAGTCAGCAAAAAGAAATGTGAAAGAAGATTGTCTAGCAGTATCAGATCTCAAACTGTATTATAAAGCAGTAATTATCAAAATAATCTGGTACTGGCTAAGAAATAGAGAGGTAGATCAGTAGACTAGAATAGGTACAAATTACACTATAGTAAATTATTATAGTAAACTAGTATATGATAAACTCAAAGATCCAAGCTTTTGGAACAAAAACTCATTATTTGACAAATACTGCTGGGAAAACCAGAAAATAGTATGGCAGAAACTAGGTATAGACCAACATCTCACACCATACATTAAAATAAGGTCAAAATGGGTACATGATTCACACATAAAGGGTGATACCATAAGCAAATTAAGAGAGCATGTAAAGTACAAAGTGGGTAAATAGAATGGAGGGGAATAGACAGACAGTAATAATAACTGTGAATGTGAATGGGATGAACTCTGCTATAAAAGAGAAGCGAATTGCAGAGTGGATTAAAAACCAGAATCCTACAGTATGCTGTTTACAAGAAACACATTTGAAGCAGAGAGATACACTCAGAGTAAAGGTAAAAGGCTGGAACAGAATATATTATGCTTCAGCTAAAGTAAAAAAAGCAGGGGTAGCAATCCTTACCTCAGACAAAGTGCAGGCAAAAATAGATCTCATTAAAAGAGAGAAGGAAGGAAATTACATCTTGCTAAAAGGTACTATAGATAATGAAGTAATATCAATATTAAATATGTATGGGCCAAGTGGTATAGCATCCAAATTCTTAGAGGAGAAGTTAAATGAATTACAAGAGGAATTAGACAGTAATACTATACGAGTGGGGGATCCAAATCTCCCCCTCTCAGAATTAGATAAATCTAGCTGAAAAATAAATAAGAAAGAAGTGAAAGAGGTGAATAGATTACTAGAAAAATTAGACATGATAGATGTCTGGAGAAAACTGAATGGGGACAGAAAGGAATATACCTTTTTCTCAGCAGTACATGGCAAATTTTCAAAAATTGACCATATATTAAGGCACAAAAATGTCATAGTCAAATGTAGAAAGGCAGAAATAGTAAATGCATCCTTCTCAGATCATGATGCAATAAAAATTACATGTAAGAAAGAGCCAGGGAAAAGTAGAATGAAAATCAATTGGAAACTAAATAATTTCATCTAAAGAATGAATGAGGGGCGGCTAGGTGGCGCAGTGGATAAAGCACCGGCCCTGGATTCAGGAGTACCTGAGTTCAAATCTGGCCTCAGACATTTGATACTTACTAGCTGTGTGACCCTGGGCAAGTCACTTAACCCCCATTGCCCTGTGCAAAAAAAAAAAAATGAATGAATGGACCAAACAACAAATCACAGAAACAATCAATAACTATATCCAAGAGAATGACAATAATGAGACAACATACCAAAATCTATGGGATGCAGCCAAAGCATTACTTAGGGGAAAATGTATAGCTCTAAATGCTTACATGAATAAAAAAGAGAAAGAGGAGATTAATGAATTGGGCATGCAACTTAAAAAGCTAGAAAAAGAACAAATTAGAAATCCCCAATTAGATACTAAACTAGAGATCCTGAAAATTAAAGGAGAAATTAATAAGACTGAAAGCAAAAAAACTATAGAATTAATCAATAAAACTAAAAGCTGGTTTTATGAAAAAACCAATAAAATAGATAAAATACTGGTTAATTTGATTAAAAAAAAGAAAGAAGAAAACCAAATTAACAGTATCAAAAATGAAAAGGATGATGTTACCACCAATGAAGTGGAAATTAAATCAATAATTAGGAATTATTTTGCCCAACTGTATGCCAACAAATTTGACAATCTAAATGAAATGGATGAATATTTACAAAAATACAAACTGCCCAGGTTAACTGAAGAGGAAATAAAATCCTTAAATAAACCCATATTAGAAAAAGAAATTGAACAAGCCATTAATGAACTCCCTAAGAAAAAATACCCAGGGCCAGATGGGTTCATAGTTGAATTTTACCAAACATTTAAAGAACAATTAATTCCAATATTATACAAATTATTTGGAAAAATAGGTGAAGGAGTTCTACCAAATTCATTTTATGACACAAATATGGTGGTGATACCAAAACCAGGCAAAGTGAAAACAGAGAAAGAAAATTATAGACCAATTTCCCTAATGAATATTGATGCTAAAATCTTAAATAAGATATTAGCAAGGAGATTACAGCAAGTGATCACCAGGATAATACACTATGACCAGGTGGGATTTATACCAGGCATGCAGGGCTGGTTCAACATTCGGAAAACTATTAACATAATCAACCACATCAATAAGAAAACCAACCAAAATCATATGATTATCTCAATAGACACAGAGAAAGCTTTTGACAAAATACAGCACCCATTCCTAATAAAAACACTAGAGAGTTTAGAAATAGGTGGAGCTTTCCTTAAAATAATAAACAGTATCAACCTAAAGCCATCAGCAAGCATTATATGCAATGGAGATAAATTAGAGGCCTTCCCAATAAGATCAGGGGTGAAACAGGGATGTCCATTATCACCCCTATTATTTAATATTGTCCTAGAAATGTTAGCTTTAACAATCAGAGAAGAGAAAGGAATTAAAGGAATTAGAATAGGCAAGGAGGAAACAAAACTATCACTCTTTGCAGATGATATTGTGATGTGTAAAATTTAAATTGTGGTCGCCTTAAAGTAGAAGCTTTATCACCAGTCCTTGGGCATTAAACATTTATTAAAGCATACAGATATTCCCATGGAGTTCAGAAAGTTAAGAAAAAAGCCTATTTAGCCTAGAGTTGCAGCCTGGTCTGGTCTGGTCTGGTCTGGTCTGGTCTGGTCTGGTCTGGTCTGGTCTGGTCTGGTCTGGTCTGGTCTGGTCTGGTCTGGTCTGGTCTGGTCTGGTCTGGTTCTTCTTCAAGTCCTCTGCCACAAGCCTGCTTCAATCAGGAGCTCTCTCCAGCAAACTGATTGTGGAAGCTTTTTATAGTGTGTTCCTTACACACTGCTTCAAGCTGATTGGTTGGCATCATCCAAATCCATTGGTTCTGAAGGTGTTCTCAAGGTGTGATTACAATCCAGTTAACTTGAAGTAGGCTAATCAGCAGTTAATGACTCTCACTTGATTCAATCAGTCTAGATTAATCTCCAGGTGGGTCTTTGAATATCTGCTAAATCTCATTATTTCATCACAATATGATGCTATACTTAAAGAATCTTAGAGAATCAACTCAAAAATTACTTGAAACAATGAACAACTTTAGCAAAGTAGCAGGATATAAAATAAATCCACATAAATCATCAGCATTTCTATACATGACCAACAAAGTCCAGCTGCAAGACATAGAAAGAAAAATTCCATTTAAAGTAACAGTAGATAATATAAAATACTTGGGAGTCTACTTGCCAAGACAAATCCAGGAACTCTATGAACACAACTACCAAACACTCTTCATACAAATCAAATCAGATCTAAATAATTGGAAAGATATCAATTGCTCATGGATAGGCAGAGCTAATATAGTAAAAATGACAATACTGCCTAAAGTAATTTACTTATTCAGTGCCATACCAATCAGACTACCTAAAAATTATTTTATACAGCTAGAAAAAATAATAACAAAATTCGTCTGGAAAAACAAAAAATCAAGAATATGCAGGGAAATAATGAAAAAAAATTCACAGGAAGGTGGGTTAGCCATACCAAACCTGGAGCTTTACTATAAAGCGGCAGTCATCAAAACTATCTGGTACTGGCTAAAAAATAGAGTGGTAGACCAGTGGAATAGTCTCGGCTCAGGAAATGCAGTAGTAAATGACACTAGTAATGTAGTGTTTGATAAACCCAAAGACTCCAGCTTCTGGGATAGGAACTCAGTATTTGACAAAAACTGCTGGGAAAACTGGAAGATAGTATGGCAGAAATTAGGCATAGACCAACATCTTATACCTTATACTAAAATAAGGTCAAAATGGATACACAATTTAGACATAAGAGGTGATACCATAGGTAAATTAGGAGAGAAAGGAATAGTTTACCTATCAGATCTTTGGAAAGGAAAACAGTTTATGACCAAACAAGAGATAGAGTATATTATAAAATGCAAAACGGATGATTTTGATTACATTAAATTAAAAAAATTTTGTACAAACAGAAGCAATGCATCCAAAATTAGAAGGGAGGCAGAAAGCTGGGAAACAATTTTTGTGGCCAGTACTTCTGATAAAGGCCTTATCTCTAACATATATAGGAAACTAAATCAAATTTATAAGAATCCAAGTCATTCCCCAATTGAGAAATGGTCAAAAGATATGAACAGGCAGTTTTCTGATGAAGAAACCAAAGCTATCTATTCCCATAAGAAAAAATGCTCTAAATCTCTAATGATTAGAGAGATGCAAATTAAAACAACTCTGAGGTACCACCTGACACCTATCAGATTGGCTAAAATGACAAAAAAGGAAAATAATAAATGTTGGAGAAGCTGTGGGAAAATTGGAACACTAATGCATTGTTGGTGGAGCTATGAACTGATCCAACCATTCTGGAGAGCAATTTGGAATTATGCCCAAAGGGCGATAAAGCTATACATACCCTTTGACCCAGCAATACCACTTTTGGGTCTTTTTCCCAAAGAAATCATGGAGGGGGGAAAGGGACCCACATGTACAAAAATATTTATAGCTGCTCTTTATGTGGTGGCAAGGAATTGGAAGTTGAGGGGATGCCCATCAATTGGGGAATGGCTGGACAAGTTGTGGTATATGAATACAATGGAATGCTATTGTGCTGTAAGAAACGATGATGAGCAGGAGGAGTTCAGAGAAACCTGGAGGGTCTTGTGAGGGCTGATGATGAGTGAGATGAGCAGAACCAGAAGAACATTGTACACGGTATCATCAACATTGAGTGTTGATCTACTGTGATGGACTATATTCTTCTCACCAATGCAATGGTGCAGAAGAGTTCCAGGGAACTCATGATAGAAGGGGATCTCCAAATCCAAGGAAAAAAAAAAAGAACTGTGGAGTATAGATGCTGAATGTGCTGTTGTTTTTTCTATTTTGAGGTTTTTCATCATTGCTCTGATTTTTCTTATACCATGACTAATGCAGAAATAGGATTAATGTTATTATGTGTATATACATCTATATCTATATCTCTATATATCTATATAAAACCTATATCAGATTACCTGCTGTCTAGGGGAAGGGGGAGGGAGGAGAGGGAGGGAGAAAAATCTGAAATTGGAAAGCTTGTATAAACAAAAGTTGAGAACTATCTTTACATGTAACGGAAAAAAAGCTTTATTAATAAAAAAAAGGAAAAAAGAGATCATGGAATAGTTTATCTCTCAGATTTATGGACAGAAGAAGAAGAATTTAGGACCAAAGAACATATAGAGAGCAATGAAAAATGTAGAATAGATAATTTTGATTAGATAAAATTAAAAAACGTTTGCAGAGACAAAACTAAAGTAACCAAGATTATAAGGGAAGCAGAAAACTGGGAAAGAATTTTTGAAAAAAGTATTTCTGAAAAAGGTCTCATTTCTCAAAAATATAGTGAGTCAAATTTATAAAAATACAAGTTATTTCCCAATTGATAAATGGTCAAAAGTTATGAACAGGTAGTTTTCAGACAAAGAAATCAAAATTATCTATAGTCATATGAAAACATGCTCTAAATCATTATTGATCAGAGAAATACAAATGAAAACAACTCTGAGGTATCACCTCACACCTATCAGTGGCAAGTATAAGAAAAAAGGATCACATTGGATGTTGGAGGGGATATGGGAAAACTGGGCTGCTAATCCACTTCAAGCAAAGGAGCCTTCCAGTTATACAAAGATGGACTGATCCAGACAATTGCTCAGAAACTAATATTTCTTTTTTTTTCTTTTTTATTTTTTTAGTGAGGCAATTGGGGTTAAGTGACTTGCCCAGGGTCACACAGCTAGTGAGTGTTAAGTGTCTGAGGCCGGATTTGAACTCAGGTACTCCTGACTCCAAGGCCAGTGCTCTATCCACTGCACCAGAAACTAATATTGCAAGTGAAGACTGTATTGGAACATAATAATCAGTTCTAAAAAGGGAAGACTAAACCTAGGTGCAATCCTTTTTTCTGCCTAGAACTCCAGTCATAGGAACCTCTAGGATACAGACAAATGAATGACACAGAACATAGTTGTGACATAGCTAACTCACCTCTTCAGGTTCAGGTATACAATAGTTCTGATAGGGAAGATAACCAGACAATAATGACAGTTCACATATCAGATCAGCAAAGTCTATTGTATCTTTGACCAAACAAACATGAAATTACAAGGGAAAGGAAAAGGTTCTAGATATAGTTATATGCTGCTGTTCATTTTTACTCCTGTGATGTGTACTTTGCATACAACTTCATGTTCATTTGAATGTGTTAATCACTCCATGTTCCAAGCATATTTGTTTTATTGTTTTCTTATTTGTGTTTATTTGCTTTTGTGAGAGTAGTATGTGTATATTTTTAACCATGCATAGTTTCATTACTGGTTTATTTGTATGTGTGTATACATACATACATACATATATATATATATATATATATATATATATATATATATATATATATATATATATATATATGTATTGCTGTTTTCATCTACTTTGTTTTTCCATAGGTCTATAGCTTTACTTTTGTTGTTATGAATATCTACCTGTGTACTTTGGATTTGCATGTACTGCTATGACATATGCTTGTAATAAATCCTGTGTTTAACTTAGACCTTTAATCATAGAAGCTACCTGTCAAATGATGCTTTATATTCTTTTATTTCCATTGCATATATTGTTGGCATATATTTGTGCTAAATGGCACCATGAGATTACTACTTGGGACTCTGGGTTAATTATTCATGTTTTCTTAAGTGCTGATGTTTATTTGGTTCATCAATGTATAATTCCACATGCCAAGTGTATTGCAGCTGATTTTGCAAGGGTCTCCACAATTTCTGACCCCTTGGCAGGTCACTGGAGACAGCATTCATTGGAAGAGAGAGGATTCTGGTATCTCCACTACTTAACTCTGGGAACCACAAAGCTGTGGTTTTGTTTGAAAAGACAATTTCTTTTTCCTCTCATATGAATGGAAGGAGAGAACAGAAATATAATGGGGGGTGAGCGGTGGGAAATGAACTCAGGGTAAGGCAGTAACTGCATAAATGGGAGAGGGAGCCCAGAAGAGGAGCACCATGGTTACAACTGCTACTATAACTATTTGAAGGAGAGAGACTAGTTTCCTTGCTGCTCAGAAGAGTAATGGTAAAACACATTTCCC
This sequence comes from Dromiciops gliroides, assembly GCF_019393635.1. Lineage (NCBI taxonomy): Eukaryota > Metazoa > Chordata > Mammalia > Microbiotheria > Microbiotheriidae > Dromiciops > Dromiciops gliroides. The sequence goes on along the minus strand of NC_057863.1, from coordinate 268,819,995 downwards.
CATTTCATACTTTATCCTGGTTTTCTCCAGGAGTCTCCTTCCTTCCTTCCTCTCTTCCTTCCCTCTTTCCTCCCTCCCTCCCTCCCTTCCTCCCTCCCTTCCTTCCTTCCTTCCTTCCTTCCTTCCTTCCTTCCTTCCTTCCTTCCTTCCTTCCTTCCTTCCTTCCTTCCTTCCTTCCTTCCTTCCTTCCTTCCTTCTTTCCTTCTGTCATGGGGCCCAGAGTACCCCAGAAGTTCTCTGGAGCACATCAAGGAATCTTCTCCTTGAGAAACTAAACCAGAGGACAGATATGCCTAGAGAGATAAGCAGAACCAGATCAGACTGAACTAGCTTCCGGATCTCCACCCTTCATTCTAGTCTCCCTTACCCCTGAGGAGATAACCTTGGGTGTGTCTGCTTCTTTTGTGTTCTGAGGAGATGGCTTGAGAGATAGGCAACCACCCCTCACCCAACTCCTCCAGCCACCACCAGTGGGGGATAGTCCTCCCTCACTAAAGGAACTTTCCACAGTCAAATGGTCACCCCCCCCCCCCAATCAGTCCTCTATAAAAGTACCTTCCAGTCTCCTGCTCGAGAGATTGGTACCTTACAGTCCCGTGCTTTGTTCCATACCTCTCTCCCCATGAGAAGTCCAAACATTTCTTTCATGGTTTCCCTTCCCCATCCCCCCTTCCCTTCCCTTGCCCCTAAATAAACTACCATCTTATTCTAACTGCTTTTGTGTGCAAGAGGGTATAATTCTTTAAAGAGAAATTCTTAAGAACCCCTACCCCTAGCCCAAACCCCATACCCCATTTTCCCTCATAACAATTCCTTCTGTAATGGGGGAAATGGGGTACGGGTTGGGTTAGGGGTTTGCACACAAAAGTAGTTAGAATAAGGTGGCCATTTATTTAGGGGCAAGGGAAGGGAAACCATGAAAGAAGTCCCTGGACCTCTCATGGGGAGATAGGCACAAAGCATGTGGCTCAGAGGTACCAATCTCCTTGAGCAAGAGACTGGAAGGTACTTTTATAGAGGACTGATGGGGGTGGACCATCTGCCTGTGGAAAGTTCCTTTAGTGAGGGAGGACCATCCCCCACTGGCAGGGACTAGAGGAATTGGGTGAAGCTAGCTCAGTCAGATTTGGTTCCGCTTATCTCTATAGGCATATCTGTACTCTGGTTTAGCGGCTCAAGGACAAGATTCCTCGGTGTTCCCCAGATAACTTCTGGGGTGCTCTGTACCCCACGACACTTCTTTCCTTCCTTCCTTCCTTCCTTCTGTATGATATGATTATGGATTTGAGTCAGATTAAACTCTGAGGATGGGGTCTGGAAGGTACCCAGCCCTGCCCCAGTATAGTTAGTTTAGAAGTTTATTGCTTGTCAAATTCTCACTGTCTCCTTTAAGTTTTATTGCCAATTAACAGTATTTTTACTTCTGCTCAGTCTCCCCACTTGTCAGCTATGTATTAGTTTTGTCTGCAATCCATCATGTGTCAGAACCCCAGTCAGTGGGTCAGGGAGTTTGCCCACCAATTCAATACTCGGGACTCAAGAAGAAAGGATGGGGTTTGGCACAGGATGCAGCAATTGAGTTGAGACCAGATGTTAAGTGACATGTCTCTTTTTCTCAGAGCAGAATCCCCTTGGCCCTGGGGTCCCAACAATGGATTATTCTTTTCTTCCCAACATAACCGAAGATAAATTTTAACCCTGTCATCCTTCTAGAATTAACACGACTACAGAACAATGCTGAAGCACCTGAGTGACTCTTCCTGTTATTCAGGTTGAATATCTTTAGAGACAGGGGCCGGGAGAGGGGAGTCAGTGGGAACTGTGAGATCTGAAACATCTGACTGTCACTCCCCTGTTTCCTCTTCCTTTGGTTTGACCTTGTTCCCCCTCCCCTTTTCCCCCTTGTTCCTGGAACACGTATGCATGTCTCCATACATTGATCACGAGCTAAATATGCACCCTGGGTGAGACAGGATTGGATGTTAGATTGTGAGCTCGACCTAGTGTGCGTGGGGACTTCCCCTCTGACCAACATTCCTACATAAGGTCAAGGCATGTATTAGCTGGCGCGGTTCGGGTATTGAGCTTGCCCATTCCTATGGGAATGTAATAAATCTGTCTCTGCTTGACTTGGTGGTCTCCTCGAGTTATTTGGGTAAACTGAGGCAGTTTGCTCCATACACTTCCTTCCTTCCTTCCTCCTCCCTCATGCCTCTCTCCCCTTCCTCCCTCCTTCCTTCCTTCTTTTGTTCCTCCTTCCTTTCTTTCCTCTCCTCTCCTTTTCTCTGCATGTCTCTGTCTCTGTCTCTCTTTCCCCCTTTCTTTCTTTCTGTATTGGCCAAGTGTTCTCAAAAAGAAATCAGTTTTTCTAAGATATGATTCAATGCATATGAGTTTGTCTTTGAGGAAATTAAAAGAAGTAGTAGAGTGACAGACTATGATCATCCTGAGTAGATAAAAAGAGAAAAGGAAACTCCAATTCACTAGTGCTTTGCCATGCTTCTACATTCGGGCTCAAGTGAATCAGACATTTTACTTATATGTATGTAGTATTATAAGTCTCCCAAAGTCACATTAATCTGGACTGACATGCATCCCCTTGGGCAAGAATTAACTAAATAGAGGTGGCAAAGTGATGGAAGCTTAGTAAGGAGAAACTTTCTAAACTCACTAAGGCTGTTGGAGTCAGACAATGATCTTCTTCGTTGTTCTATTTTTTTGAGACAGGTTCAAGGAAAACTTTCCCATGAGGGGTGGAGTGAAGGCATTAAATAAAGTCACACACACAGTGATGCCTTTATGGGAGGAGCAAGAAAGGAATGTCTTCCTCTACAAATGGTGGGGGACATCAAAAGAAAAAAAAAGCGTAGTTTTCAGACAACTGCAACTCCCAACCACTATTAGATATTTATGGGATGATATGGCTTAGGAAATAGATAGACAAGGAAATTCAATTTTCTAGCTTGTTCTCCTTTGTGCAAAGTGACAGGTAGTGGCTACTTTTGCAGAAAGTTTACAAGAATTTTTACATGCTTTTCAAAGTGCAGGGATAGAAGCTTAAGTACTAGGTCCTGAATAAAATAAAAACTTCCACAAAGATGTCTGGTTTCCAAAATCTCTTTGCCATGCACTTTTAGTGGACTCCTCTCTTTATAGGTCCTCTAAGCATCTCAGAGGACAGAGTGAGGCTGGTGACTTTGCACAGTCCTTCCTCACTTAAATCCAATCCACTGCAAGTTATGACATCACCTCCAAATGTCATGGTCCTCTTGAAGAACAAAGGACAAACAACAGTAAGCATCTCACCAATCCTTTTATCTCTGATCTAGCATGAAGGATATGGCAGGCCTGAGGGTAAAAGCTTTCATTTTAAGACTTCAGCTCAAAATGAAGAGTGGAAAGGAACTTAGAAAAACAAATCATTTAATTGAACTTTTATTCATCTTAATATTCCTTTCCTTTAAATGACCTTGGTTTCCTTGTTAAATGAAATTCCTCAGGGTCCAATGATGGGGGTGGACTAATGAATTTAATTAAATTGTTCAATTTAATTAAGGCTTTTAATACTTTCAATCTCAAGGGAAAACAATCCTAGTTGATATAGTAACCCAGTCAAGCATCCATCCAGGTAGACCCTTTACAGCAAAATAAAGATATGTTTCTAGATTATTTTTGTAATAGAGCATGCTTATATTTGCCCATCTTGGTGGATTAATGGAACATGCACAGATATTTCATGTTTGGTTTTGTGTGTGTGTGTGTGTGTGTGTGTGTGTGTGTGTGTGTGTGAGAGAGAGAGAGAGGCAATTGGGGTTAAGTGACTTGCCCAGGGTCACACAGCTAGTACGTGTATGTAAAGTGTCTGAGGCCGGATTTGAACTCAGGTCCTCCTGAATCCAGGGCCGGTGCTCTATTCACTGTGCCACCTAACTACCCCGTGGTTTTAATCACTATATGGAAACTGAGGGAGCCAGTTTGCAGCCAAGAATGAATATGGGACTTATACTGTGTGATGCCAAAGTCTTCTTTTTTTTTTTTTTTTTAGTGAGGCAATTGGGGTTAAGTGACTTGCCCAGGGTCACACAGCTAGTAAGTGTTAAGTGTCTGAAGCCGGATTTGAACTCAGGTCCTCCTGAATCCAGGGCCGGTGCTCTATCCACTGCGCCACCTAGCCGCCCCCAAAGTCTTCTAATTAATTTCAGAGCTGAAAAGAACTGATGACTAAGGGATTCCTGGGTTAGAACTGAGTGAGTATATGAAAGGTATGATACAGCATTCTCTTTCATTTGGAAATGCAGAGGTAGGACTACTTTGAGCTCTCTAAGAGGTGGGTGAGGGAAAGACAAGCTTCCAGGTCTCTTCCCTGGCCAACGCTGCTATGAATACATGACTGTCTCTGTCTCTTTGCGCCTGTTCTTTCCTGGTCTTGTGTGAATGAGATAAAGGGAATCCCACCAGAGATCCCTTTAGCAGTTGAAGCTGAATAGTGGCAATAGCAACGTCCACAGGAGGCTCTATAGTCACATGCCCCAGAGTAGCAGGGGCTAATGACATCAGAATGACAATCACTCAAGGATGGTGGCAGCTTTAGGGAGAATAACCTGCTGTGGTAGCTGGAAGTGCTATAAGGCACAGATTCTGGGAGCCTGGCTTGAGTGGCCTGCCCAACTTCATGAAGATTCTATAAATGGAGAAAAGAAAAAAACAAACTCCTCTAGTGGAGTTTTGCCACATGTGTTTTTTGTTTGTTTGTTCATTTTTTGATGAGGCGATTGGGGTTAAGTGACTTGCCCAGGGTCACACAGCTAGTAAGTGTCAAATGTCCAAGGCTGGATTTGAACTCAGGTCCTCCTGAATCCAGGGCCGGTGCTTTATCCACTGCACCACCTAGCTGCCCCCCCCCACATGTGGTTTTGATAAATATAATTTATTACCATTGTACTCTAAGTTTGAGGTATTCTCCTCATGGGATACAAGTGGAAAAACCTGAAAGAGAATATAGCAACTCCCTTCTGGGTACCCTAAACCTCCAAGTGCAAACTGGGGTAGTGAGCCAGAGGAGATGTTAGACAGTTAGCTTGGAAGAACTTATTTTATTTTCACAAATAGCCTTTCACATTGACTCATTTAAGATCATGTAATATTGTGGGTACAGGTAGGTGGTGCAGTGGATAGAGCACTGACCTGGAGTTGGGAAGAACTGAGTTCAAATATGGCTTCAAACACTTACTAGCTTTATGACTCTGGGAGAGTCACTTAACTCCATTTGCCTCAGTTCCTCATCTGTAAAATGGGGACACACTGGAGAAGGAAATGGCAAACCACTCCAACATCTTTGCCAAGAAAATCCCATGGACAAAACCTTGGGATTACAAAGAGTTGGACATGACTGAACAACAATAAATATCAATATCTTCTTACCTACAATTTTGTTTTACATTACATACTCTCATTCTTTGTTGCCCAAAGTAAAGACATCTAAGTCTTAGGACCTTAAAAAAAAGCCTAGAACTTACACAAAAGATTGACACAAAGACAACAAAGTCAAATGAAAACCATTGCTACCTTCCTGTTCGATGAAAATCATTGTTGCAAATGAACCCAGTGAGAGCCATTTAAAAAATAGATTTTATTGGGGGCAGCTAGGTGGCACAGTGGATAGAGCACCGGCCCTGGAGTCAGGAGTACCTGAGTTCAAATCTGGCCTCAGACACTTAACACTTACTAGCTGTGTGACCCTGGGCAAGTCACTTAACCCCAATTGCCTCACTAAAAAAAAAAAAAAGATTTTATTTTTATTTAGGAAAAAATGTCTCATGAAGCATATCTGATTTTAGAAGGGACAGGCACATGCAGAACAAAAGCTTTTTAACTCAATGGTTAGAGCTTATCCTATGTGGCAAATATGACTGTAAACTTCTTTCTACAAGCAATGGAAAGATGAATTGTGGCTTCTGTTGCTACAGGAGACAATTTAAAAGTGATAAGGGAAAACAGTGATTTTGCAAAAGTAGTTTTTCTTTATTAAGACTTACAAAAGGGGCAGCTAGGTGGTGCAGTGGATAGAGCACCTGCCCTGGAGTCAGGAGGACCTGAGTTCAAATCTGGCCTCAGACACTTGACACTTACTAGCTGTGTGACCCTGGGCAAGTCACTTAACCCCAATTGCCCCACTTAAAAAAAGACTTACAAAAGCCCATGCATTAATACAGAGGACTCTAAATTCTACTTTGCTGCCCCATAAAAGCTGCTCCATTGGTTGATTCCTTTAGAACAGTCTCCTGGGTGGGCCCATTTTAGGTTGCTGTTGTAGGTCTAGCTCTAATGCCAATACTCTCTTAGTTCAAGCTTCATTTGGGGACAAAACTAGGAAATCTTAATTGAGTGGATATTTAATAAAGTAGGTTTACTTTAGCCAAACACAGCAAGGGTATATAGTAAAGATGCCATGGCTCATCTTTGGTTTTGGTGGATGTATTTCCCTTATCTCTCAAGGAAACTGATCAGCAGGTCTGCAGGATATGGTGACTGGTGTGGTCTTAAGCACTTAGATGAGAAGAACAGATTCTGGATGACTGGGGCTTTTTGTTGCCCATAGATCCTGATGCAAGGAAATCTGAGGCTGAAGGAATTGTGTGGGGAAAGGGAGGGAAGAGGTAATGCTGGGAAATCAGTTACCTTTGAAAATATAGATTTTAAAAAAGAATGTTATCACTTGTTTTTACTATCGTTGAAAGTGAGAGGTTTCAAAAATGGAATTAGCTTCCTGTTATGCCTAATGTGTGTGTGTGTGTGGTGTATTCATTGTTCATGAGGCAGACGTTCAATTCTGATGGGTAAAGAAACATTTAGTACATTGACATTTTGGAAAGATAGATTTTAAATTTTGAAAAGCAACAAACAACTGGTGGATGTAGACTTTTTGGAAAATCAGGGTGGTGTACCAGTATGAACATAACCCAGCTTTTTAAAGCGCCCCATAGTGCCTGTTTCAGTCAACTTCTGGGATGTTAGAATTGTTCTCATCCACCCATTCTGCCAGAAGTCTTCACATGCTTGGGGTGGACATCCCCCTTACTCACCAATGGGTCTGAGGCCCGTTGGTTACCCTCAGCATGGGTTAGCAGTCTGCTGAGATGATTTTTGTGGGGGTGTGGCCACTGCACATGCTATAACTTTGTGGAACCACAGACCATGAAGGTGGCTGAAGCAAGTGCTGTGGAATGTTTGAGTTTGTTCAGACATCAAAGATGTCAAAAGTCATCCACTGCGTTCCGGGCCATTGCCAGTTGCCTTATTTTTTGTCTTGCCACTGGGAGAGTGAAGCTGACAACTTTATGCAACTTTGCCTCACTTAAATCCAATTCACTCACAAGTTAAGCCATCGCCTCATGATGTCATTGGTCCTCTTTGAAAATAAAGGATGGGGGGGCAGCTAGGTGGCACAGTGGATAAAGCACCGGCCCTGCATTCAGGAGTACCTGAGTTCAAATCCGGCCTCAGACACTTGACACTTACTAGCTGTGTGACCCTGGGCAAGTCACTTAACCCCCATTGCCCTTAAAAACAAACAAACAAACAAAAAAGAAAATAAAGGATGAGGGGCTGCTAGGTGGTGCAGTGGATAAAGCACCTGCCCTGGATTCAGGAGTTCAAATCCGGCCTCAGACACTTGACACTTACTAGCCGTGTGACACTGGGCAAGTCACTTAACTCCCATTGCCCTGCAAAACAAAACAAAACAAAACAAGAAAATAAAGGATGAACAACTTGGCCAAACCACAGGATCCTAAGTTATGAAATGAAGTTTGTTATATGATCTTTAAGGTTTCTTCTTGCTTTATCTCCTCTGATCTCTTCTCATTTTCATAAATTCTTTAGAATGCAGCTTGTAGTTCATGTCTGCCTTACTTAACTCCCTAGATCATTGCTAATGAAGTGTCCACACTGAAAAAATTCTATTGATTTTAATTTTATTTTTTCCCCAGAGTTTTTGTTTCATCTATCTAAAGTGTCTTTCAAAAAGCAGATTAGTAATTCTTCTGCAACTATAGTTGCCTGGGGCAGTGAGAGTTTAAGGGACACCCCCCCCCCAACCAAGGTCACACGTGCAGTTTGAGTCAGTGGCTGGAAGAGACCCAGATGGTCTGATTTCTCACCTGACTTGCCCTTTGAGAATTCTCTAACTTCTCTGCTATGCCCCAGGAAGCTCATTATTGGGAAAACCTCAACACCCTGTAAGATTCAATGGGAGCCTATGTGATCTACCTCATCCAACATCAGCTGCCCTTTGATTGGAAGGTGGGGCTATAAATGCTAAACTTCTATTTAATGAACCCACCTCAGAGGTCTCCTTGTTTCTCACCTGGGACTCTCAATCCCTACCCCACCCCTTAGATGGTGAGTTCCTGGAGAGTAGGAACTTTTTTTTTTGTATATGCATCCCCAGTGCTTAGCACAGTCCCTGGCACAGTAGGCACTTAATAAATGTTTATTGACTGAATCTTGACTCCAAGAACACTATACTGTGTCCACTCTCAAGGCAGCTAAGTGGCCCAGTGGAGAGCATGTTAGGCCTGGCTGGAGTCAGGAATACTTCCTTCAGTTTAAATCCTGACTCAAGCTCTGGCTGTGTGATCACAGGTGAGTCACAACCTCCATCTGCCTCAGCTTTCTCATCAAAAAAATGGGGATAAAAGTAGCATCTCAGTTCCGGTGCTTTTGTGAGGATCAGATGAAATCATATTTGTGAAATTCTTTGCAAACCTTTCAGTGCTATGTAAATGTTAGTTATTACTATTGTTGAATGTGCCACGACCATTTATTAGGTTGCTCCTCTGCTTTCTATATTTTCTATCCCCATTTGGAGGAAAGTTGAAGTACAAAGTTTGTCCCACATAATCCCTACCCCCAGCATTCACCTTTGTTTCTGCTTTGAAAAAGCAGCTGCCGCCACCTTCTCAGAACAGATAGTGCTTTGTCATTGCCAGGACAAAGGGGTGACCTGATTGGGGGAGAGGTGAGAACTATTCACTGTTCATTTCTTTGTCCCCATTCAATTGCTTCTCACTCCTTCCCACTGGATCCTTTTCTTCTGGCCATTTATCCACTCTGGGCTTGGAGCCTTCAGGGATACAGGCCTCTAATGTGGCAGGCATTCTGTTTGAATGGCTAGCAGCTGCTTGGCCTTTTTCTGTGGGGAATGGGGGTGGTGGATGGGTAGAAAAGGAACCTAGTGCCATAGTTCCAGACCTAAAATTAAGAAGAAAAAAGATGCTAAAAGTATGTAACACTTTTTACTCATTTGCAAATCTTTGCTATCTGGCTCACATACTTGAGGATAGAAGCAGTGTCACAAAGGACTAGGGTCTAATTAATTTTTCTACTAATTGCAGTGTAATTCACTTTGGTGAGTCTGTTCCATAATAAGCACTAAATAAATGTTGCTGATGGACTGAGAGACTTTTTTACCTTTAGGAAATAAGGGTGAAAAGCTGAAATATTAAGGAAGGCTATGGAGGCCAGGGCCAAGTGCTTTGATAATTTTCCCATAACCCTTTAGAGTCAAAATATTAGGAAAAGGGGCAGCTAGGTGGCACAGTGGATAGAGCACTGGCCCTGGATTCAGGAGGATCTGAGTTCAAATCTGGCCTCAGATACTTAACACTTACTAGCTGTGTGACCCTGGGCAAGTCATTTAACCCCCACTGCCCCACAAAAAACCAAAACAAAACCACCCCCCCCAAATATTAGGAAAAAAGGGAAAGTTACAAAAGTGACTGTATTATATAGATATAATTTCTAAATGATTATTTTATTTATATATCAGTGGGTAATGTTTAGTAACAGTTTAATATTCAATAAGATATAACCTGTGTAAACTATTCCCATTAGATTTTTTTTTCTTTTTTTGTGTGTGAGACAACTGGGGCTAAGTGACTTGCCCAGGGTCACACAGCTAGTAAGTGTCAAGTGTCTGAGTTCATATTTGAACTCAGGTCCTCCTGAATACAGGGTTGGTGCTTTATCCACTGCACCACCTAGCTGCCCCTCCCATTAAGATTTTAGCCACAGTATCTACACGAAATGCTTTGATTTTGATGAAGTTGAACTTATGGCCAGTTAGTCTTGTCAAAGTTGAAGGCTCTTTTGAAAACCTCACATTTCCTGTGACTAATTCATATAACAGAGCAGTAAGGTAAAGCCTCCTTCGATATTTTCTGGGGGTGAATTAATGTTTGCAACTAGAATTAGTATAAATAGCTGTGTGGGATATTCTGTTTCCCTTTCCTTTCACAATCCTTGACTTCTATTTGGCATCATTTTCAAGAACAGATTATCTGAATGGACCTAACAAATTAATATCTGAACAAAAAGGTATTCTATTGAGAACCATTATGCCATGGGGAAATGGTTGGTGTGGGGGTCCTTAGGAATTCCTCTTTCAAGAATTACAGTCTCTCGAACACAAATCAAATTAGAATAAAATAATATTTTATTTGCGTGCCAGAGAAAGGAAACCTTGAGAGCAGTCTCAAGGGGAGAGAGATCCAGAGAGGTGGTTCTCTTAGATACATATCTCCCTGAACAGGAGATAAGACATAGCTTTTATAGAAGACAGTTGGTGGAGGGACAGAGGGGGTGATCATCTGACTGTGGAAAGTTCCCTTTGGGGGTGGGGCAAACTTGAGTGAAGGCTTGAAAGGAAGGACTTCTGGAGTTCTCTGTCACTCGGTGACACTTTGGTGACTTTGGTGCCACTCGGACAGCAGCCATGCCTGCCTAATGGGATTATCTACCTGAGGAGTGGGGGAGACTGGCCTTTAGGTGTGTCTGACCTTTGGTTTAGCTTTTCAAGAAGGTTCCCTGAGTTTCCCCTGAAAACTTTTGAGGTCCCCCAGGCCCATAACAGTTTAAAAAAACATTGGAATTAGGGGCAGCTGGGTGGCGCGGTGGATGGAGCGCCGGCTCTGGAGTCAGGAGTACCTGAGTTCAAATCTGGCTTCAGACACTTAACACTTGCTGGCTGTGTGACCCTGGGCAAGTCACTTGACCCCAATTGCCTCACTAAAAAAACAAAAAAACAAAAAAACATTGGAATTAAACCCCACAACAACAAAGTCGCGCATTTGGTGTGATTCTGCATGCTATTTGGCTTTTGGGGTAGGTAGGTGATAGAGTGGATAGAGTGCCAGGCCTGAAGTCAAGAAGACTCATCTTCCTGAGTTCAAATCAGGCCTCAGACAAGCCACTTAACCCTGTTTACCTCAGTTTCCTCATCTGTAAAATGAGCTAGAGAAGATAATGGCAAACCACTATAGTGTCTCTGACAAGAAAACCCCAAATGAAGTGATAAAGATCTTGTCAGACACAATTGAAATGGCTGAACAACAACAAAATTGGCTTTTATTTTATATTAAGCTCACTTTTATCCTTTGGTTTTCCTAACTGTATGGAGCCATTTTGTACAAAAAGGATGTCTTTACTTTGTTAGAAGAATTCATCTCTCCACTGATCAAATTGTTATGGGGAAATCGGGCGGATTTGGGGTGGGGGTTCTTAGGAATTCCTCTTTAAGTAATTACACCCTCTTGCACAAAAATCCAATTAGAATAAAATAATAGTTTATTTAGGTGCTAGGGAAAGGAAACCAAGAGAGAAATCCTTGGATTTCTTCTCATGGGGAGGAGGCATGGCTCTCTGAGATACCTTTCTCCTCAAGCAGGAGACAGGGAAATCCTTTTATAGGGGGACTGATGGGGGTGATCATCTGACTGTGGAAAGTTCCCTTATTGGGGGAGGACCATCCCCCACTGGTGGTGGCTGGGGAAAGTTCGGTGAGGGGCAGCTCCAGATCACTCAAGCCATCTCTCTCCCCCTCACACCACAAAGGCAGCAGACACACCTAATCTTATCTTCCCAGGAGTGAGGGAGACTGGAACGGAAGGGTGGTGATCCTGAAGCTAACTCAGTCTTGATCCGGTGTCACTTATCTCTTTAGGTGTATCTGTCCTTTGGTTTAGTTTCTGGAGGAGAAAGTTCTTTTGATTTATCCCAGAAAACTTCTGAGGTACCCAGGGGCCCATAAAATGTAGTTTATGACTTTTAAAACATTATTCAGAGAAAAGGCTTATAGGTTTTACCAGACTGCCAAAGGAGTCTATTGTGCAAAAAAAGGTTAAGAATGCCTGTTTTAAAGAGTCATTTGCAATAGTAGGTACCTGTCTTTTAAAAATCACAAATAACTTTGGGAAGTTTAGGGCTAACAATACCTTTCACCATGATGTGAATTATACTGTTCAGATTTTAATTCCTAAAATTTAGCTAGCATGAAGACATTGGAATAAGGGGAGAGAGAAGGTAGGAGTTTGGAGAAATTTGGGAGAAGGTATAGAAAGGGAGGTAGGATGAATTTTACCTGTTTTAAAATTTTGCCTCAGACTGACCTTGTACCAAAGGAAAAAAGGAGGAAGTACATCCTATTTTCTTTTCTTCCTTCCCAATGACTTCTTGATTCTAAAACCCCAAATAAACTATATGGGTTTTTGTGGATTGGCAGGACCATCTACATTATCAAAATGGTTCTATGGTCAAACTTATGCAACAAAGCCTATTTATAATGGGATTGCTATCTATACACAGTTAGATATTTATTAATAGATAGAAAAGTCACAGGTACTTCTTTTTTAGTGGAACCAAATGAAATGATGGAACTTGGGAGTTTTGTGCCAACCTGCATGCACACAGGGAATGCTACCTTCTGAAGCTGTTTTTTCTCATTTCTTTACCAAACATATAGTGTGTACTACATGACCCACAGTCATGTAGAAGCTACTCATCCTGGACTAAGAAAGACCACTTGCACTAGAAACTCATTTTGATTTACATTGTATTTGTGGGGTTTCTTTCTTTCTTTCTTTTTTCAGGGCAGTGAGGGTTAAGTGACTTGCCCAGGGTCACACAGTTAGGTAAGTCTCAAATGTCCGAGGCCGGATTTGAACTCAGGTCCTCCTGAATCCAGGGCTGGTGTTTTATCCACTGCGCCACCTAGCTGCCCCGTGATTTACATTGTATTTGGAGCTCAAGATCAATACTGTTCAAATAAAACAGAGAGTAGAAATCATTTGCACACAGAGCATATTGTACCAATTTATTATAGAATGCAGTTTTAGAAAAATGATGTTCAAGGTTAGGTTCTTCAATTAAAAACCACATAACTAGAAACACTTGAACAGCTATGTAATGGTGGTTTCTCCTCCTCATGTGGTGTAAACAGAATTCTGAGAGCATTCAACTACATTCTGGATCAGAGTAGTTTCCAAACTTAACTGTTCCATATTTCAAATTTCTGAAGCATGCAGTGTCGTTTGGCATGAAGTACTTCAACAGTTTGCTATGGCACTGTAAGTCCAAAACATAATACTTATTTACTGGACATACATGTTGCAACTAGAAAAAAAATGACACGTGTAGACAATAGAATTCCACTTGAAATTTGGGGAAAGGCACGGCATCCCTCTTCTATAGTTACACATTTGTTATCCACTTCACATGCTTTGAATCCAAACTCTGTTAAAAATGTTTTAACAGCATCTTCTACAACATACAGATACACAGCTAAGTAATTATGCTTTGCAATAGTATCCCACTGCCATATTTTCATCCAGCTATACACAGCTATGAATATGCTTGAACAGCTTTATTTACAAGTTTAGGTTTATTTTCATATTTCAGTGGAAAAAAATCAAAATATCTGCGCCAATATTCCCCAAGTAGGTCTACAGCTAGCATTCATATTTCAACAAACATTAAATAGACCCAAATACCAACAGAAAAGATACCTAAACTAAGACTACTCACTTGCTAAATTGTGCAATAAAAATGCTATTCTCTTAATTCTTCAGACTAAATCCCACACATGAATGTTAAAATTCAGATCAATTTCTTTTGACAAACACAGTTACATACGGCACCAAGTAAGATGTCAGTGAATGCATTCCAGCTGTAAGTTGTCACCAAAAACAGAGGGCAATAAATATTAAAGGCTTTCTCAAAAATGTAAAACAACAAATAAACCCAATAAGAGACTGACACAAAAGTTAGTTTGGAAAATAAGTAATTATACATGCACAAAATAGGAAAACATAAGGAAAAAGAAAACATTCCAAAATCCCCACATTGAATGTTTTTTTTAAAACAATGCTACTGTACTAGGTATTCCACAGTGACTGTAGCCCACCAGACGATGAATTCTATCATTGTAGATCGTGTAGCAACATAAAGCTCTCCCCACACCTGTGATCATCTTTTCTCTGAAACCAAACCAAACCAAAACCAAAACAGCCCACCTGAAAAGAAGGAGTACAAGTGTCACTTAATTGGCTTTTTCAATTCTTTCCCAAAGGTCTGATCATCATTAACTCAGTGATGGGCATAAGGCCGTTCTAAGGGCTCCATGAACACTAACTGATGTGCAGCACTGAGAACAAGGAGACAGGCAGCTCCTTGCTTCTTTTCTGAGTAACATGAACTGGAAATCTGGCCACAGCTACCCGTCTTGTTGCCACCACAAAAACTGTGACCTGACATTTCCACAGTAAAAGATTACTCCCTATGAATGAACAGTGGTTTGGAATTCATCTACACCATTATGCCAGTTCAGCTTAAATGAATAGGTGTGTACTCTGGTCTTCTTGTCTGAATAATTTTTGGTTTGGGTTTCTTCATTCCTTCAGCCTCGTCTTCTTCTTCATTTTCCTGATCGCTCTCGCACACATGGACCACCACACTGGGAGTGGTGTCAGTTGCTGCATGCAATTCATATTTTTCACCTGGGAGTGAAAAACAATCACAGGAAACCTTAGAAATGTCCCTAACACATTTGAAAATAAAACCAAGAAATAGTAAATGGAAATGTGGCTGGCTATAGTACACATCAGTTGGAGTAACTTGCCAAGCAAAGCTGAATAAATTTAGGCAGATGGGTATTCCTTATGGCAAGACCAGGTATTCTTAGCCTTTCTGTATGTGTAATGAACCCTATGAAGAGCTAAAGGCACCGTTTCAGAATAATATTTCTAAGCATATAAAGTAAAATACAAAGATTATGAAGGAAACCAATTAGACAGAAATGTTTTTCTATCTGAAAATTTAAAAAACAAATTCATGAACCCCCAGGTTAAGAATCTCTGGAGACATGCTGTAATTTCATGTATTTGGTGGCTTATTCCTAAAAACCAAGAACAAAAAACCTTCTTCCCATGACAGACAATTCTTCTGAAATAAAAAAAAAAAATCACAGATTATCTGTAATGATGTGATGACCGGGAAAAAATTTCACAATAGACCTATTGAGAGGTCTATTTTGTACCCTAAGGCAAGCTGACAGAGTCTTCCAATTTTATCTTGGTGCTAACTATTTTCTGCACAAAGAACATTTCATTCTTACTGCTCACGTGTGTTTTTGTTTGGGAAGCAGTCAACACTTTAATACTTTGAGGACTTATACATGTATTAGTGTGTTATTTCCTTTGAAAAAGACAGGCATTTATCTGCCCATGCCATAATAGACAGTTTCCATGGCTTGCTCTGGCTTCAATCACCCTGCAGCCAAGCCTGCTGATGAACATTTTAAATTTAGTGAGGTTTGTCTTCTGATAGATAGTCCATCACTGGGTCTATACCTGAAGTCGTTCTGTCTCATGAGATAGACCATGTTAGAACTTGTATTTTTGCTAAGATAGCCTGGAAATTGCAGTTACCTGTGTGCTACAAGGAGGTGACACAGGACTTAACTGGAGGAGTCTATGGTCTGTACCTTGATCAGAAACACTCTGGGCTTGCCCATGAACAACCCTAAGGGGGAGATCTTCAATATGTCACATTACTTTAGATTTTTCCATAGCTTATCACAGTCTGGAAAAGAAGAGTGTGAAGAACTGGATAGGGCCACTTGGCATGAATAGGCATAAAGTCTCCTTTGGAGGTGCTCAGTCTTTCCAACTATCACTGTACACATTCTAACTTGGGTTTAGGAGGGAAAGGAAGGCAGATTGATGGAGCATGCTCCAAATATGGC
Source organism: Dromiciops gliroides (assembly GCF_019393635.1). Lineage (NCBI taxonomy): Eukaryota > Metazoa > Chordata > Mammalia > Microbiotheria > Microbiotheriidae > Dromiciops > Dromiciops gliroides. The sequence goes on along the minus strand of NC_057863.1, from coordinate 268,803,917 downwards.
CCAAGAAGTATCTTCATCACATGTGCTTTCCTCCTCTTTTGAGCCTTTCTAGGTAATCATATAAGAGCCTTCCACAGATTCTCAGTGGTGCTAGGTTGGATCTTGACTGGGAAAGTGTTGATTGTGGCAACACTGCTATTCTTCCCTTTCCCTCAAGTCGAAAGCAGACTCCTCTATCTGGGACTCGCTTCTAGATGCAAAAGAGATTTGTTGAGGCCTCTCTATTCTAGGATATACACAGGGAGCCCCAACCACTTTTCAACTGAAAAATAGAATCTTTTCTCTGTTCTGATTGTGGCATTATAACATTTAGGTTGAGCTCTTTCATCACTGGTGGTCTTTCTGTTTCATAAACATAAAAGAGGTGACTTAGGCACCGTAAAGAAATTGTAACAAATCAAATGCTACAGTGCATGTTTGGTCTATGTAGTCAATATCTATTTTTAAAAAATTGATTTGAAGCCTGAATTTTTGACTTGGGGATTAGAAGCTAGGGTTCACATAAAACTATATAGAAAAGCCTTTTCTAGATGTACACTAATGTAAGAGAACAGACTTCAGTTTTCCCAAAACCACGGCAATGGTTTTGAAGATTTACTTATTTATCATTGGTGGGTGTAGCATTTCTGACTTTTGTATGATATAGCTCTTTCCCTTGTTGGTTTCTGAGTGGAAAACAAAAGCTATATAGGAATTCCCATCTCAATTTTATGTTTGATAGAATCACTGAAATTCGCTTCAACTTTTCCTCTCTGAGACAGGATAAGGAAAAAGAAGAGGGCCAAATGAATTAACCTCAGGAAAGACTAATAGATTTTCTTTCATTGTCCAGCTAGTTCACAATTTTGTTGAGCTTTCTTTTCAAATGCTTACCTAACCTGTCCACCTGCTAAAAAATAATCAAGTCAGGCCCCTTTGTATTCCAAGGGTCAAATTTAGAAAAAGTCTTCAAGACTGATGAGATTAAAAGTGGAGTTCAAAGGCCCATTATTGTAAAAATGAGTTATGTAAATCGAGGTCAGATTGCTTTTGCTTTTTGAATAGGCTACTTTTGAAATAAAAATCCTGGAAAGGTACTTTCCCATTTTTTGAAGGTGTGAGAGATATTCATTGAGGTACTTTCAGCCCAGAAAACCTAAGAAATGCTTTTTTTCCCTTCAGAATCCTGAAATACATGTACTCCTCCCTACTGCCCTGGCTAAGAAAGCCTTGGACCTACTAAGAGCTTTCTAAAGATGCTCTGTTACTCCAGTACATTTTAGTACCAGCTTGTGATTTGATTACCTAACCTTTATGACAAGATGAATGGTGAGTAATTCTGTGATTCTTTCTGTAAGTCCCAAAGGGAACTTTCAGTTTGGGCAAGGTTTGTGGAATCTTGATCTGAAATTCCTGATGAATCAAGAACAGCAAATCCCCAACAAAACGGATAGTCCTGTGAGACCGAGAGCTGAGAATTATTCAGTTGGAGTTTCTGGGCTCCACAGTGATAGCTCAGGAGGAAGTGAATATGGTATATGCTCAAAGGTCCTCATTCCAGGACCCCACATTCTGGCTCTCCATTCTCTATTCTTTGCTAAGGAAAAGGGAGGGGGAGGAAAGGTCTTTCAGATATCACTTCCATCAAACCAATTGATCAGAGTTTCTAGGGTCACAGAAGTTGAGTTTGGGAAGGACCTTGGAGGTCTTCTAATCCAATAAGAGGAATGTTTTGTAGTGTTTACATCAGTAACTATTGATATGTTCTTGTCTGTCTTTGGAGGTAATCGAACATATTAAACGACAGCATGTGAGAGAATTATAAGCTCATTATTTGGGCAATCCTAGTGGGAAAATGTCTCCACAAACCCCACAATGAAGTCCCCTCATATGAGGGGGAAATAGTGACTCACTACTGATATTTTTTTCTTTAGAATCATCCCTGTTCTCTAATGCTACAAAACTGAAATTGATCTATAAATCCAATGAGGATACGGATCAATGAATCCAATCATCCTATTACTGAATGTAAGTCTCCTGTAGGGCATATAGTTTCACTTTGCTGCTAATTATTTTAATTCCACTTGGCCCTGCAAAAATCTCTTTTTCACTATCCACAGACTATAATGTATCACTGGGAGGTCTGAAGTCATATATTCAGTCTGAAAAATAAGTTTAGTGAGAGGGGCCTCACTTGGTGCTCTATTTTGGTGGCACTCTGCCTTGGTTTATAGCATGGTACAGTAGAAAGGGCATTGGATTTGAAGTCAGAGGACCCGGCTCAGTCATTCATTACCTGTGTGATGTTGGGCAAATCACTTAACGTTTGGGAGACTCAGGTTTTTCATTTGTAAAAGGAGGATTTAGGGCTAGATAACTTCAAAGGTCCCTTCCAGCTAAAAATCTATGATTTTTATGAGTCTAAGAGGTCATCATCTCTCTAGCCCTCTAGTAGCCTAACTATCTTTGAATTTTAACATTTTATACAACCTCTTCCTCCCCTCATATTCTTTCATTTCTCTTCCCAGACCTCTACCATTGTTACATTTGTCATAAGAATAGTTTTTACCTGGCCCTAGCTTGGAGATAGCATATAAAAGATCATAATTAATGACTGGAGTAGCATCTTCCACTTGTTTCCAGCCAACAGGAGGAGAGGCAGGAGGAGAAATCAAAAACTGTTTGTCTGGAATAGGTGGAGCCAGATGTGAGCTTCCTATGTGCAAAGTCTAAAGAGAAAAGAACATCAGCATAAACATTTTCAGAAGGATTCATCAGCAAGTAATTAAAGCATTTGAACAAGGCTCTCTCCTTGTACTATAATCAAGAAATTATTAAATATTTACTGAGATGCCCAAAAAAACAGTTGTGAAACTGAAAAAAAATACCCAGGCATAAAAACACTTGTGGATCTAGTAATAATTCAAAAGTAAACGAAACATGGTCAGGGAAGAAGAAACTCAAACAAATCATATAATGCTTAATTAGCTGTGTGACCTTGGGCAAACCACTGAAACTCTCTGAGTCTCAGTTTCCAAATTCAGAGATTGTAGGGATGATAAAAAATGAGGATTAAAAATCCTTGCACTACCTTCTCTAAAGGTTTCTTCTAGGTATATGAGACAAGGTATGTCAATACTATGTAATCACAGTACTAAATATCTGCAGGCTTTTAAAAAATAATCCTTCTCCATTTATAGTCCCCTGTCAGTCAATAAAGCTCACAAGTCCAAATCAGGAGTTCTTAACATATTTTTGGTGCCCTTCAGTAGTCCAGGGAAGCCTATGGACTCTTTCACAGAATGAAGTTTTTGTTGACTACATTCATAATGGAAGAAAATGCTAAATTTTAGTTAGAGATTAGTGAAAATAAATAATTTTTCCTAGGTCCATTAAGATCATGGACTAGCTAAACTCTATCAGCAGACCTAGTGGACTCCAGTTTAGGTACCTCTGGAAGGAGCTTTAGTAATCATGCTGAAATTATGTAGCCACCTCAAACATCTGGAATTTTTTAGGGTTAGGAGGGACTTTAGAGATATCATAGTCTAGCTTTCTAAATTTACAGATGAAGAACCTGAGATTTGTTCAAGACCTCACATGGATTATTTACAGAGATAGGGCTAGAAGTCTTTGTTGTTAAATTTTTTTTTAACTTAAAAAAAATTTTTTTTCCTTCTTGTTCAGTTTCAGTTCAATCTTCATCAAGTCCACATTTCCTTTGTAACACTGGCTCAGTGTTTTAGGCCACTGAGGTTTGCTGTTATTTATTACATTATTACAAAGAATGATGCTAAAATCATATTTATACAAATAGATATTTTTCTGGCTATTAATAACACCTTTAGGTTATATTCCCATTAAATAACAGGATGCTTGTAAATGTGAAAAATCTGGCAAAGATTTTGGTAGGAAGACTTTCGAAAAGTTTACTTTTTAGGAGAACAAAAAAAATGGGAAAAAAAGATAAGTTGGCAAATGTTTAAAATAAATATCTGTAGGGGATAGATTGGAATGGGTTAACAAAATATAGCATAATTACTGTACCTGAGCAACAACCTCAGGGTCGCCAGCTGGAAGACGGGTGACGTGACTCCAAGGCTGTAGCCAGGATACTTATTAACGAACATATTAATCAAATAGAATGCACTGAACAATGGGTTTCAGTTAAAGCTAGCCATTCCCCGAAAAGAATATTTTGTTCCTGTATTCATCATTGTGAAAGTTCTAATGTTATATTGTTTAAGTTGGTTCCACTGAATAGATACACTGATCATCTGAATGAATCTGAGAGTGTATATAAACTCAGGATCCTGTGATTAAAGTTTGTCTCTGGTGTATGAATTGAGACCTCATGCTCTTCTCATCTGAGACTCTGGCAAATATCCACCAAAGCTACAGGTCAGGTTTCACCAAAGATGATAAGGGGATAATGGGAATAGGGTGAGGTGGCTCAAAGAGAGCAGAGTAACTTGACAACAAAAGACTAAGGTTGTTGGGAACCCTTAGTCAAGAGGTAGAGAGTGACTCCTAATATGATGAAGAGAAGGTGTCACTAGCATTATGTCTGAAGAGTCATGATGTTTTAAAGCTTTGTTTTTATTAGATAACAATCCTCTACTAAAAACCTATTTCTTGAGCCCCCATTTAAACACATAGCACCCCACTGAAATAACTAATGTAATTAGGAAGATGGAAAACTTATAATAATACGCTTTCCTTTAACTTAGCAATAACATCTCCAAAACTTGTTCTCTTATGACTTCGTTTCCTTGGCTCTTAGGACTACTCTACATATATTACTATTAAGAGCATAGGACAGTGGAAAGAGCACTGGACTAGATATCAAACTGGGATCTAGGCTGGTGACCCATACAGGTAAAAGAAGAAGAGGGAAAAGGGGCAGGACCTATAAACAAAAAGGAAAAGTTTTGATGATAGTGCCCCCACTTAAGTTATATGACTTTGGGCAAGTCACTTAAAGTCTTCAGGTTACACTGTAGCCTAACCCATGATATATTTAGCCTAAAAGAGATAACATATGTAAAAGTACATTGTAACTGTAAAAGGGCTTACAAATGAAGAGATTATTAAAACCTATTAGGTTTATGACTTGGTTATTAGTCCTTGTGCTTATCAAGATCATAATGACAAAACTACTGATGGTGGTGAATGAGAAACTCATGTTTCTGCCCCAGAATAGTGTGCTATGGAGGCAAAATTAAAAATTTATTACAAATATACTACTTGTTTTTGGTGTGACCCTTTTCATGGTTAGACCATTTGGCTTTCAGGATTGAAATTAGAGCTATTAGCTAAACTTTTTGATGCAAGTATTTATTATCTGCTGTGAGCAGAAAACAGAACTAGGTACCATGTGAGGCTAACATGGAGTAAACCTACAGTCCCAACCTTTGAACAAATTACAATATGAAAATCATATGTGTGCAGGTAAATGTGTGTGTAAATATATATGTAGGCACAGACACATTTTTGTATATATCTGCCTGCCAGGTCTAGACTAGTTATGTAAAGAAATACAAAATTATTTTCCAACTCACATTTTTTGGGAATGGGTTTCTTCCTGAAGATGCAGGATAGGAAAAAAAATGAAAGCTGTATAATACTCTTGGATATTATTGGGACTGTAATTAAAAGATGTTATTAATAGCCCCCAAATGATTTGTGCAAAAATGATTTAAACAGCACTCTTGTAATTGCAAAAAAAAAATGGAAACAACCTGGATATTTAATGATCAGGGAGTAATTGAATAAATCATGGTATAGGAACATAATGTAATATTATTGAATCATGTTGTTGTGTTGTTTTTCAGTAGCGTCCAACTCTTCGTGACCCCATTCAGGGTTTTCTTGTCAAAGATACTGGAGTGGCAAATAGGGTTGAGTGAGTTTCTTAGGGTTATGAAGCTAGTAAATCTACGAGGCCAGATTTGAACACAGGAAGATGAGTCTTCTTGACTCTAAACCCTCTACCTCACTGCCCCATTATATCATAAGAAATAACAAATATGAAAACTATAAAGAAACATGGCAAGATTTAAATGAAACAGAGTGAAGAAAGTAGACTAAAAAGCATGACTATGCACAAATTACAACTATGAAGAAAGAGTACATGGATTTTGGTTGTTGGTGGAAAGTAGGGCAAAGGTTGCCAGTTCCGCTTGGCCTAGGGTTTTCTCCTTAGTTGATTTGTCAGTAGAGGGCAGCAGCTGTTCAGCAAAAAAGCTCAGGAACTAGGCGGGTGAGAAATGTCATCAGAGAATGTTGGTGGCTCTGCAGTGTCAGAGTATTCTGCATGTACGTGTCTTCACTCTCACAAATGACTGGATCACAATATGCACGGCCAGAGGACACACACAGAGGGCTACACATATGGCTATGGCAAGAACAATTTCTAGCTCCTGCAGAGTGGATGGCTTCCTCTCGTGTAACATCACCCTGCTCTCTGATGGGTGTCTTTGCTGAGCTGCTGCAGCAATCTGCTGATTGTCAGTTGTGATGTGTGTTCTTCATCTGTAGTCCCCCCACCCCCATATGTTTTTCCTTCAGTGAAGTTTCTTAACCTGGCTGCTGAGACTTCAGGTGTGATATAGTTTCCTCCCCATAGAATCCATTGGGTTGGCCAGTCTTTTAGCTTGACAGTCCCAGCTATCTTTAGCAAAATTGCTAGAAACAGAAGTCCTTAAGTGTGTTTGAGTCTATCTTTTAACTCTTATTCTCTTGTGGTTATTTAGGGTTTCTTAGTATAAACTCCTTTCAGTTATGGTCTGAAGTTCCTTTTAAATTTCCTTCATATTTTGGGGGCTCTAGTCTAAACCCCTTTCAAATTATGCTGCACTTAGCAACTTATAAAGGAGCTGGGTGGAGCTAGAATGAGAGGTTTTTCATCTCTACATAACCCTCCAGGTTGCCATGTAAATCAACACAGTAGAAGGACCAAAAAGGGAAAGGTGGATCTGACTGAGATAGTGCCTTTGTCCTACTTCCCATACGCAACCAAATCACTGCACTCCCTACCGGCAAAAATAGTAACAACATCTGGAAAGCATAAAAAAATGAGGGTGCATGTAAACAAATGACAAATCTGATATTACTTTATTAATGTCAATTTGCACATTTAGGCTACCCTATAAATATTGAAAAGCTTATGATTTAATGCATGATCTTCTTTTGGCTTTTGTTTGTGAACCTGAAAGTCTCTGTTGAAAGTTATCAAGTTTATATAAGAAAAGATTTGAAGGGGGAAAAAATGAATGAATGAAATTGGTATTATTTTCTACTTCCTTCCATAAATTACCTGCACACATCCACTTATTTATTTATGCCTACTTATTTCCATGTCTGATTTCAAATACACCTCAATATATTCTAACTACCTTTACTTTATGTTCCTCATAAACAAAATAAAATGTGACCTGACCATCTTAGATGCTCTTAAAAGTGCGACACATTTTCTTTCTTTTGAGTGATCACTAAATTTGACAAGTCTTGAGTTTGGATTTTTAAATCAATTCATAAGTTCCAGTAACAGAACACCTGGTGTAATGACAGTGTGTGTGTGTGTGTGTGTGTGTGTGTGTGTGTGTGTGTGTGTGTAGGATATATAGAAAGAGGTCATATTTTTGAATATTCCCTACTTACTCCAACTTACCTGAGCAAAATATAATTTCATTTCCTTTCCAAGAAAATCGGTCTTATGAAGCTGTAGTCGAGCATCTGCTGCAGACAATGGGTTACTGAAGTTTATTCGTACTCGTTTGAAGCTCTTAAAATACTGAAATGTGATGTCCTTGTCATAAGTTCTAAAGAGAGATTCAAATTTAGCCTGAAAAATGACAAAAAAAAAATCAGTTACTACATCTCAGCAAGTTAGGGTGAGCTGTTCCTAATTATTTTAGGAACTGACAAATTTTTATTTCCTTTAGTAATATAAGGACAGAAATTCAGCCTTTCCATTCAGAAAAAAATCTTGTAATATACAGCCCCCTAATAAGAATTGATATGCAACCTTTTATTTTGTGATTGGTCTCTCTCATCCCACTTTGACCATCCTAGAGAACCAGGAACAATCTTCGGTGCTGAAATTCTCTAATTTCCGTAATTTGATGGATCTTAAGTTTACAGACTTTCAGAATATATTCTCTAAGTGTCCAAGGTTGGATAAAAAGCCCATGTTTAAGGCTCACTTCTACTTATTTTTATGGAAAAATGTAGAACAATATTTGCTGAAACCACCATTTGTAGATTAATATTACCCAAATATAGAGAAATATTTTATGCAAGGCTTAAAAAATAATAATGCCAATCTAAAATCCACTTTGATAGAAAGTAAGTAAAAAACAAGTTAATGAAACAGTATTTTTAATTCACTGGAGGAAATTTAAAATTTGTCTTTTTTTTTCCATTTGTTCATTATTAACAAAATAATAGGGGGTTAAAAATAATGTAAAACAGTTGTTTTTTTGACATATTGGTTTCAGAATACTTATACATTTTTGCCTTTCTAAGCTGTTATGTAGATGGATAATTATTGTGAAATGGTACAAGAACTCAGCAATAAACACTTGTTTTATTATTAGAAGTTTATACATAGAATGCAGACCATCTAAATTTGGCAGCATGATATCATGCCCCCTCCCCCAAGCGATTTATCATAATATAGAGTGGGGAGCAAATAAAAGATACTATGCAGGGGCAGCTAGGTGGCGCAGTGGATAAAGCACTGGCCCTGGATTCAGGAGTACCCGAGTTCAAATCCGGCCTCAGACACTTGACACTTTCTAGCTGTGTGACCCTGGGCAAGACACTTAACCCCCATTGCCCTGAAAAAAAAAAAAGATACTATGCAGTTATAAAGAAATGAATCAAGGAAAAATGAGCTAGAAGGTATCTAAAAGATACCCCTCACCTAATGGTGTACTTCCCTTTATCAGGTATTCCCAGAACACTTGATTCTTTCCTTTGCCTTTTTCCTTTGCTTCTTCCTGGTTCTATTTTATGTTATACTGACTTGTTTACATGTGATATCCCACCCTCCATCCCTGCCTCAAGAATGTAAGCTCTTTGAGGACAGAGATGATTTGATTTTTGCCTTAGCATCCCCAGCACATAGCCTAGTATCTTGCTTAAAAAATGTTGGAAAAATCCTTACATTTTATTATTTACAACAACAACAATAATAGCTAGCATGTCTGTAGTACTTTGAGGTTTGCAAAATGCTTTACATTTATTATCTCATTTGACCCTCCCTCAAATTCCTGGGAGGTAGATACTATTATTATTATTTAAAATTTTATAGAAGAGGGGGCAGCTAGGTGGTGCAGCAGATAAAGTACTCAGGAGAACACGAGTTCAAATCTGGCCTCAGACACTTGATGCTTACTAGCTGTGTGACCCTGGGCAAGTCACTTAACCCTCATTGCTCCACCAAAAAACCCCAAACCAAACCAATAAATAAATAAATAAATTTTCTAGAAGAGAAAACTAAAGTTCTAGGAAGTTAAAGGTCTGAGAAAGGAATCAGACTCCGGGTCTTCTAGTCTTCAAACCCAGCATTTTTTGCACTCTGCCAAGATAAGGTAACGTCTATTTATATTGGTTCATATTTCTCCCCAAGTATTCCTAAGAAAGTTACATAAATTGCTGTAAAATCATAGAACGTTAAAGAACATTTTTCTGATGAGATTATAGTCACCGCTAGAAATAAAAGTCCAGGTGCCCCAACTCACACTGCTTAGTTAACATTATAGAAATATAACTGGACTAAGGACAAGATTCCCAACAAGTACACCAGTTAGGATCGGGAGGCTGTGCATCTATGACAGTCTACAAGATACTAATCCTTACCCGTCTCTCACTGCTACTGGATCATTTCCTTATTAATTCTCCGTTAGAGTTCTAAGGCAATCAAGGAGTATGTTTTGATAATTCCTAACAAATGAATAGAAATGCACACTATTTTTCACTAATCACTTAGCTTCAAGCCTCTACTCTAGTTTATAAGTAAACCAGAAAAATCTTTTCTCATATGTTTTTGCTCCTCTATCTCAAACCTCTGTTCTCACAGGCTAAAAAAACATCAATATCACTGGTCAGATAATTTATTACAGTAGCAAACAACCATACAAAACCATAAATAAGTATTTGTAATGCACTGACAGCCAGACAAGTTCACAGTCTGTTTGTGCTCTTCAAAAGCAGAAGAAAAAGAGTATAATAGATACTCTCCCCAATACTGCCATTGATTTCTTCTCAACTCTAAAAACAGTTCTATCAATTAAGTCTTTCAGGAATTCTCTTCTAGATGTTTCCTCTAAATAAGAGTTAAACTTAGGTCTCTCATAGATCTCTTCAGGTTCTCACAAAACAATAGTTAAACTCTCCTAGTCTTTCAACTGACTCTTTGTCCTCAGTCCCAATCTCTTACAAGAATAAATAACAGCTAAACTCTCTTGGTCCTTGAATAGACTCTTAATGATGAGAGTTAACTCCTTCATTCTCAATCTTTTACAAGCATGATAGTTAACCTCTAGTGATCCCAATTCTCTCAGAAGGTGACAACTTTCAATTTTTCTTTTTAGGAATCAGCAATTTAAATTGAGTACTTTGGTCTCCTTGCATTGCAGTTAATTGCCAGTTCTCTGCAAGATTCTCTTCCATATTAAAGTTATAGTTGCAATATCTCTGTGGGGGAGGCTTTTGAAATCAACTTTATCCATCCATGTATTTACCATCTATTTTTCATCTTCTATGAAATTTCTGTCCAAAATAGTGATAGTACCAGATAGAGCTCCTTTGCTTCTATCTCACATTATTCTGATTTGCGTACACGTCAAATCCCCACCCAAGCAGAATGTAAGCTCCTTGATGGCAGACTTTTCTTTTTTAATTTTGAATCTTCAGAAATTAATTATATTAATGTACATGTCTATTAAAATACAGAATTATGTTAGTGCTAGGGGAGAAGGATGATAAAATCACCTAAGAAGAGGGACTGAATTTACTTTAAGTGCTCACACCAATAAAAAACAAGAATCTATTGCTTCTGTAGTATATTTACTCTCCTCATTTAGGGGGATATGCCCAAAGGAAGAGCTAGAAAGGAAAAGTCATATATTCATCTTAGAGCTTACTGGTTTACTTTCATACTGAACAAGGGATATATTAGCAGCTGTCACCTATACGTTGAGGAATTTTGGTATACAGTGCTTATTACATGTTTATTGGAGAATAAAGACAATGATACAAACTGTTGCTTTGCTCAAAGCTATCCCACATCTCTCTTTCATTTCTATAATTTATAATATGCTTAGATGAGATGATAAAAGTGTTTCAGCTATATGTATACTGCTAAGTCTTTTTTTTTTCTACTGCAACATGGGCAAGATTCAGGTGGAAAGGTGGGCTTAGATAATTTCTAATTTCACATGATCTCATTAATGGATATCATGACTGTTCAATTATTATTGAACTTATGATAATTAAGAAGAGGTGACATTAAAAGAGTTAGAAGAAACAATAAAACAGACATAGAAAAGCAAATGATAAATTCCTAGAATATATGTCCTGTATTGATGCCTTATCATCATTATTCCCTTAAATACATCTAACTTTTTTCTCTCAGATGGTCACAACAATTTCTGCAAAGCATGAACAAGATTATATATTACCATGCTTTCTCAAGCCATCATTATTTAAGCAATAAAAAACTGTGTGACTGATGTATTCATATAACCAGGGGTTCACCAATGTTTGTCTTCTTGGAAAGCTCTTGAACTCAGTCTGGAAGCTCAGTACTTACCCCAAGTAAGGGAGGGAAGGGATGACACCAGAGAGAGGGAGAATGAGAAAGCATACTGAAGTGCTGGGGAGGAATTCCAGGAGTTCTTGGTCCCTCCAAGACTGCCTTGCTGGAGGTGGAGGCTATTGGGAGGAAAGGCTGGCATGCTGCCTCCCTTGCCTCTACTACCTTCCCCTCTCCCTGGGGGGGAGGGGCTTGGCTTCCAGTTTCAGTCCTAAGGGCTCTCCAAGCAGATGAACATTGTTGAACCTTCAGTTACAGTTTCATACTTTTAACATCTAAATATCAATTAGTATTTGTAGAAATTAGGTAAAATATATAACCTCTGCCTTAAATAATATTACTATCAAAATGTACTACGGCTGGATCACAGTGAATAACAGCAGCTTACAAGTAGCATGTAGTTTATGAAGGCTTCTACATACATGGTATCACTTGTTCATTAGACCTGCCCTGTAAAACAGCCAGCCTGAGGCCTATTATTACTATTGTGCATATGAGGAAACTGAGGCCTGGGGAGGTAAATGACTTGACTAAGGTCATAAAGTAAGTGGAATAGCCAGGGCATTCACCTAGATATTTTGGACTTGGCCAGGTCAAGTGATACCTCTACTGAAGCCTTTCCTCATTTCCCCGTCGTTAGTGTTCTCTCTCAGAGAGAATATTGTTCCCTCCCCCACCCCCAATAGTATACTTTTTTGAACCCTCCCAGTAGATTGTAAGTTCCTTGAGGTCAGGGACTTTCTATTTTTGCCTTTGCACCCCCAGCTACTAGCACAGTGCCATGAAAATAATAAGTGAAGGGGCAGCTAGGTGGCACAGTGGATAGAGCACTGGCCTTGGATTCAGGAGGACCTGAGTTCAACTCCAACCTCAGACCCTTGATACTTACTAGCTGTGTAACCCTGGGCAAGTCACTTAACCCCAATTGCCTCACCAAAAAAACAAAAAAAGAAAGAAAAGAAAATAATAAATGAAGAATAATGTTTATTGTTGTTGCTATAAAGGGTGCTGCCATTCCATAAAGTGCTTATTATCTTTATTAAGGGAAAAAAATTAAATTAGCCCTTTGGGATTCATACATAAGACTAAAGTATTAAAGGACAGCTAGCTAGATGCTAAAAAAAAAATGTTACTAGGCAAAACCAGAAAGGAAAGAAACAACCTATAAGGTGACAAAAATTGCCTAGGTTTCATTTGGTGAACCATTTCTCTGCATTTCATTAATTAGCATCACTTAATCACGAGCAAACTATGTTTTTAGGTAGGTACCAAGACACTTCAATGATTTATTGCACCTTTAGATTTTACTCTTATTTTTTCCTTCCTACACACTAGAGATAGAAACTGAGTGTTTAAGAAAAAACAAAACATTCATCATAAAGAGCTTCTTTTCACAAAAAATGCAAATAATTTACTCTTTTCAGATTGTCAATAATATTTCGTATCAGGGCACTATCCCTCCCTACCACCAAACAGCAAATTTTTGAGGAAAGTTTACTGTCTTTTGTAAAGCATCCATAGATACAATTCTATTTTGATTCAAGCCAAAGAGAACACACATATCCTCCCAAATCTCTTTCAATATATTGTAATTTTCAAATTAAAAAAATAAAATTATCTTAAACTCTTTTAAACTCTTAAAATCCATAAAATAACAACACTCACCCAATGCCTCTTAGCTAAAAGTTCCAGAACTAAACTTTTATATCACATGAATTTTGGAAGCCTTACCCTGGTTTCGCTTTCGTAGAAGACATCACTATGTGCAACACAGGCAATCAAGGAGCTAAAACTGTAGTTAAAATTTCTAAAATGCATCTTGCTTCTTTTTAAATTGCTAATTATAGCTAGAGAGCAGAGTGATAAAGTCCCAAGTGGAGTACTTTTTAAAGAAGCTACAAGTTCTTTCAGTAGAGAGCATTTATAAAGGAAAGCAGTCCGGCCCCTTGGGGAAAAAAGAGTAGCTTTCAGAGTATCCTGTATGGGACAGCAAATTCCTGAATAAAGTCCTGCATGCTTACAGGCAGTCTGGGACAAAATGTAAGCTTCTACTGGAAAGAGGTGACGTCAGCACATTAGTCACTTTCCCTATGCTAATTAACTTTGCTTTGGGAGGATGGAAAAAACAGCTGAGGTTTGCACAGCAGCTGCTTTATCAACTCCTCTTGCAGCATAGTTTCCATTGGTAGTAATTCCATTCAGTGCTCAGACAACATGCTCCTTACTTGAATGGGATGACTCTCCCTAAGATGGAAAATGTTACTGCAGAAAAGGACGAAGGTCTAGAGCAGTAAACAGTAATTACCCTTAGGGAAACTTCAAGGCTCTTGGAAACCTAGAAACAAATCTCTCAGCATTTTTGATCCTTTTGTGCTTTCTGAAAAACTTGATGAAAGTTTCAAATTGGGGGATAAGAGGAAAGATTTTGAAATCTGTCTTGATCAATGACTAAGAGTAAAATTAATTTTGAAATATAATTTTTCTAATTTAACTTTTGATTGGATGAATATCCCAATTACTATTCACTAAGTTGTATTTCAATGTTTATTAAGAAAAAAAGAGTCTCTCAGCTTTTTTTTTTAATTTTTACAAGGACCCTAAGGATTTCTTTTATAAACCTTAAGCATGACTGTTCTTATTGTCTGAAATCTAAATGTATGTTGCTTCAAGAGATATGTATATATTTAAATCACACAATAAGGAGACTTCTTTCTTAAGTTGCATGGGGATCGGTGTTTTGAAAGGATGAGGAGAAAGAATGTAAAGCCTTACCTGAAGACTAATGTTCAAATGGACTTTTTTCATGTAAGATTACACACAAACCTGGGTGAACATGCTAAGATAGTTAGATTCTTTGCTGCTTTCTCCTTCAAAAGCCTGAAACTCTAGTCAAAATGTAAAATATTTTGCCATTTCAAAGGAATAATAAAGTACTTCCCTTCCTGGGCCCTTAACAGTCATTCCAATTTCTCTTTACAACCTATTAGCAGATTATTTTTAAAAGCTTTTTCTAGTGAAGGATAGAAGGGTATTTGAGCTTGCAAAGTAAAGGAGTGGTGGTGGTAGTAATTAGAATGTAAATTTAAAATTGAATTTTGAAGACTTCTTAAAACTTTATGAGTGGTTTAGAAACCAAATGAGAGAAAAGCTTAACAGTGACTGTATCCCATCCAAAAACGGTCAAACATAATCTTACTAAATAAGATATTTAATTGTGATGCAGTTTGACTGGCTACCAAATTATATCCGAAGTACATTTTCTAGGCTTAGCTCTGCCAATTAACCATCACTTTCTATCTGAAAGATCTAAATGTACATATTTTAAAAGCTCCTGAAAAATAAAGGACATACTAATCCCCATAGCCAATGTTGTTCTTTGAGATTGCTGGGGACTGCTTATTAGATTGCCGGGGACTGCTTATTAGATTGCCTATTACTGAAGAACTTGCCATTCCATTGCCAAGATTCAGCTGCTTAACCTGGACACAAGATTTAGGGGTTGGGGTGGGGCGGAAGGAGGTGGAAAGGCATTCCGGTTCTTTTTTTGGCAGTCTAATTTCATTCCACTCTTTCTGATCTGGTAGAAATGGCTCTGGAATGTCCTCCACCCACTCTACCATCTATTCTCTTTTTTCTTTCTCTCTTCTCTTCTAGTTATGTGGAGAAAAAGAAATCATTAAAATCCAAAAAAGGGTTTCTGTTCCAAATGCCTCATTTGCAAGTGAAGGAATTGATGTCCAAGAGATGTGAAGTGATATTTACAAGGTTACACGGCAAAGCTGGCATATGTCAAATCGTATCTCTAAACCATTGTTCTATCCACTGTACTACATTGTCAAAGGGAGAGAGAGGTAAAACGTAGTCAGGGTAGATGGTCAGAAAATAAGTATATGAGAAGAATAAGGAGGAAGAGGAAATTCTACTTCTTTGCTTGCCTGAGCTAGGTTAACATAGGAGTAAGCTTGAGGAAGAGCATTTACAACAGCAGTAATCAACTTACATTGTTAGGTGTTTTTAACATTTGTTAGATGACAGAAATAAAATAAATGAAATGATTTGGTACTTTATTGGGGGGGGGGGCGGGACAATGAGGGTTAAGTGACTTGCCCAGGGTCATACAGCTAGTAAATATCAAGTATCTGAGGCTGGATTTGAACTCAGGTCCTCCTGAATCCAGGACTGGTGCTCTATCCACTGTACCATCTAGCTGTCTTCTAGTACTTTATGATTTTAGAATTATCATTCTATAAAGAAAGGGTACATTTCTCAAATAAAGCTCTCCTAGAGGAAACCAAAAACCTTTCAATCAGCCTTTGATCCAGGGTTTCATTTAAATTGAGTTTGGTGAAGTAGTTAGCTTCCATTTTTATTTGAGTTTTTGCCATTTAAAACCCTAGCTTTCAATGACTAGTTCTGGTGAGTTACAAACTGTAAAGAATCACGGGAAAATCTCACTATGGTACAATGATCTTATAGTTAGGGGTTGGATTAGAACACTTCCCATGGAGCAAGGACCCTTCTGTTATGCTTTGAACTCTTGCTAGAGGGCATGCTCAACAAGAAGCCTATGGTTGGTGTCTGGATCATTGTGACTACAGGTTGCGCCAAAGAAGACTGGCAACAGAGCCAGAAAGAAGATGAAATCAGTGAATCAATCAGTAAAGCTATATCAAGTGCCTATAACGTGCCAGGATACAAAGAAAGGTAAAAGACTGTTGTCAAAGAGTACACAGATGATGAGGGAGACAATATGCAACTATGTTCAAACAAGCCATGGTCAGAATAAATTGGAAATAATCAAAAGAGGGAGGGTACCATGATTAATAGGCATCCAGTGGTCTTTGTTTCTTCTGAGTGTGTAACTAGGGACTAACCAGCTCTTGTTTGGACTTCCAGCAAGGAAGGGAGAGGATTTTTCCTTTCTGGGTCCCTAGGAGCAGTCACGGCCACACACACGTCAGTGAGAACTTGAGCTTCCTTAGGGGAGATGGCAATTGGACCCCAGGTCTTTAGCTGCCTGTTCTGCTCAATGTTTCTTTTCTAGGGTAAAGGTGATGGAGCAGTACTGTCCTGAGATGGCTGTTTCTAGGCTTGGTGGCTCAAGAGATGCAGTTACTGAATTGGGTGCCAGTTTCCACAGTGGAAGCTGCTCCCTACAGTTATAACCCTTCTCAGAGAAGGATTGGAACACCAAAAGGAAGATTTCCACAGTAACAGAACCATGTCATTAAAACTTATGGGGAGCCACATATTGTCCTGCATTCTTGGATAGACAGAAGATATGTATCTTGGATAAGCCACTAAAGATCTGAGGTGAAAATGAGATACTTGTTCAGCAGTCCCACAATATTTCATGATTTTAAGTACTGACTTTCTGAAAGAGTATAATGGAGTATTATAAAAGAGTATTAACAGTATTGTGTCTTAGTATTAATATATTAATAATAGAGTATAAGAGTGCTATGTTTTAAGTATATGCTAATGTGCACTTAAGTCTTTTTTTGGCTTTAAGAGCTTCTTTTGTAGTAGAGGAAATAAAGGGCTGTCTCAAAAATATTCTTAGTACAGTTAATATCTTTTTGAAGAGACCCTGTTAATTCTCTTTTAGGAGAGACCCCAGACATAAACCATATCTAAGAGTTATTTAAGAGATTTCTCCAGGACTCTGGGGTTAGGGGCACAATAGAGATAGCTGTTGGTGCAGTAGACAGGAAGACCCAAGCTCAAATCCAGCTTCAGACACTTATTAGCTTTGTGACCCTGAACAAGTCACTTAATCTCTGTTTGCCTCAGTTTCTTTTATTGTAAAATGGGGATAATAATAGTACCTACCTCAAGGAATTGTTGTCAGGATCAAATGAGATAATATTTGTTTAAAAAGTGCAGAGCACAATACCTGGCACACAATAGACACTATACAAACAAACCCTTATTCTTTCTATCCTTTCTCTACAGAAAAAAAAAAACCAGTTTGAAGTCAAGTCAACAAGCAAGTATTAAGTGTTCACTCAGTGCTATGTGCTGAGTATACAAAGAAAGGCAAAAAATAGTCCCTGTTCTCAAGGAGCTCATAGACTAAGGGGGAGACAAACACAAACTGTAAAAATGAGACAGATACAGGGTAAACTGGATATTATGCCAGAGGGACAGCACTAAGATTAGGGAAGGCTGGGAAAGGCTTCTTGTAGAAGGTAAGACTTTAGCTGAAACCTAGAGGATGCCAGAAAGCTGAGAGGGAGAGCATTCTGAGCAGTAAAAATGTAGAGATGAAGTACTCTAATCCAACCCCCCTCTCCCCCCACTGCAATTCCATAATGGAAAAACCACTGACCTGAGAGTCAGGAGGATGGAGTTTTACTGCCACTGACTATCTGTCTGAAAGGATTAAGTCACTTAACCTTGCTATATAAAATAAGGAATCTGACCCAGTTGATAATTAAATTCCCCTCTGATTCATTTATTCTGTGATTCTTTGATACTGCTACGACCATCATAATGGTGACCTCTGTGAACTGGTGACCTGTGTGAACAATCACTCTCAATTTATAGTCATCCTCCAGCCTAATAGTCCTTTTTCCTGATGGTTTATTCCTTAGCTTTTAGACACAAACTTTCAAGTAGCTTGTCAAGTATTCACTAGCCTATGAAGAATAAAGATACATACATTAAAAGTTTAAAAAAAAGAGGAGGTTGGATCAGATGATCTCTAAGGTATCTTGTATCATCACCAATAGTGTTTCATTTCTAAAGATGACTCTGATTCTGTTATTTGTAAAAATAATTGTACTGTTTTCCCTGTTCTCTTTTCCCTTCATCCTGACAAAGGGCTGGTCATGAAATCAAGGAGTATGATTGATTAGGGTCCATGGTGTTATTCCTACCTATTGGAGGCATGGAATAAAAGGGGACTACCAAGAAGTTTCTGTGTATTTAAGTGTAAGGAACTTTAGTGGGTTCAAGCAGACAAGTTGAGGAACTGAAAAGGTCAAAGGCAAGGGGCAGTGCCTGAAGGAAAAGCAGGGTCCAAAGCAGGAATCACAAGAAGGTTCAAGGAGGAGCTAGTAAAACAGAGCCTGGAGGTGGGATTAAGTTAAAGCCTTAAGGCTTTAGTGCTGAACAAGAAATGAAAGTCTGGGGTAGAAAAAATGATCTCAATTTGCTGTACTGGGTCTGCCTTGTGGAGGAATGTGAGTGTTAAGCTCAGCTGTGTATAGCCAGCTTTGCCTGAACTCCCTCCAGCTGGAGAATTTCCTGCTAGGGCCCTGATCCTCCTTATAAGCCCAGGCTGTGTCCATCTCTTCTGGTAGTGTGACAGGTAAATGCTTTGTTCTTGTTTGCAAGAATGATTTGAATAATTTGAGAATAGGAGTTTCCACAGTATCAGAACCATGTCATTACAACTTTTTGGAGCCACATATTAAATATGTTCTCAGAAGAGTGGAAAACAAAAACAAAAACAAAAGTCAAGGCTAACTGCCACTCCCCCTCAAAAAAAACCCCACCTCAGAACAAAAACAAGCACCCCTTAAATGTTTTGCTTAGCTTATAGTTTTAGAAGAAAACTGGAAGCGTGTTATTTTTTTTAATCTGAATTATAAAAGTCACAAATACCTTTGATGTATTTTCTTGCACTTGCAAAATGTCATTTCTTTGTTTTTTCGGGTTTTTTTTAATTAATTTTTTTTTTTGGTGAGGCAATTGGGGTTAAGTGACTTGCCCAGGGTCACACAGCTAGTAAGTGTTGTGTCTGAGGTCAGATTTGAACTCGGGTACTCCTGACTCCAGGGTCGGTGCTCTATCCACTGCGCCACCTAGCTGCTCCGCAAAATGTCATTTCACATATATTTTCATGAAGAAGTTTGGGGGAGGTTATTTTTAGGATAGCAACAAGGAAAAACTGAGGTTTATGATGAACTCCATCATTCCTATTACAGCATTCCTACAACCCAATTAAGGTTACCTCAGCTCTTCCATTCTAAAGCACAAGGAGTTTATAACTCTGCCTCAAAAATATGCTGTGGGCTGAGAACATATGCACAAATTAATAGACCAGAAAGAAAAAAAGGAGAGTTTTGACTTCACTGTGCAAACAAGAGGGGTGTAAAGAATGAAGCAATATTTCCTGTTTCTGCCCTCTCTGCCCTGCCCCCCCACTAAGATTATGTATGAAGGACAATGACATACCACATTAATGACAAAGGATGTCCACTGTTGCACTTAACCCCAAAACTAAGACTTCACTTTTGTGTGAACTTTCAGCTTCTGAGTTAATAGGGCAATGTTGTTATTTATTATGTTCTTTCGTTATTAGGTAAGACAGCATTGAGATAAGATATAGGTTGTGTTATAACTCTTTTTTCTCATAAAGACAATAATGGGATCTAGAGTGGTATAAACTGAGCTCTGATAGTCCACAGTATAGTAGAACAGATTAAAGGTATAAGGAAATGACCAATGGAAGGAGTTAAAAATATAGTTTCATTAATAAAGGGGCCAAATTACATTTCCTCCCCATTAAACAAAAAGGACAAATTTCTACCTTAAAACTGAACAACTCCAGGACAATTAAGATTCTACCTTGTTTGTTAAATTCTTTGTGTGTTTCTAATCCCATTAATTAATCATAGTTTGCATTCCAGTTTTCAAGTTTCCTTATTACCTCAACCTTTCCTCAGTTGGCAAAGGTTACCCATTCTTCTGTAACTTATTGGAACCAACCGACCATGGAATGTTTAAGATGAAAAAAATAGCCACAGGCAAATTATAAGGATAATTAATGATTCTGAAACTCAAGTGAGCATACTTGTGTAACATCAATTTGAAAAGCCTCTTTCTACAGAGGCTACAGTTACAGTTATGGTAGCTTTAACAGCCAAATGTGGAAATGTTAACATGTTATGTTGTGGAAATGGTAGTTTTTCACTGTCTTTTTGGAGACTTTGTGCAGACAGAGATTGAGAAAAGCAGAAAAGACCCTTCTGTTCTGGACTGAAAGAAGCTGGAGAAGACAGAAAGAAGAATGGAGAAGACCTTTTTCTTGATGGAACTGATCTAATCTTTATCTTGCAAAGAAAACTTGTTATGTTGAATCAATTGAATGGTGTGTAACTATGCTGGTAGACGTGAAGTCTTGAGTAATAACAGGGATGGTTAGAGGTGACTGACTACTGTGACTACTGTGACTACTGTTTCAGTTGTTGTTGAGTTGTTTCAGTTGTTTATATCTTTGTGACCCTATTTGGGGTTTTTCTTGGCAAAGATACAGGAGTAGTTTGCCATTTCCTTCTCCAGATCATTTTAGAGATGAGGAACTAAGGCAAATGGGGTTAAGTGGCTTGCCCAGGGTGACACAGCTAGTCTGAGAATGGATTTCAACTCATTGAGATGTCTTCCTGATTCCAAGCCCAGTACTCTATCCATTGTTCCACCTAGTTGCCTACTCTCTCAGTTAAGCCACTGTAAACAATTATGTCTTTATTTTATTATTGATTTAATTGTTAATAAATTATTTATTCAGCAACTTCACTATTTATTTAATCCAAGAATATTAAGGGACAACATATGGGTAACTGATTGGGTAAGGAGCCCTTTTCACTTATTCAAAAAATGTGTTTGGGACTCTGGCTTAGCTGATTGAGAAATATTGAAATTTTAATCAGTGGTGTGATAGGAGCTGTGTTGGTTTTGTGTGAATAGTGGGTGGGGTGTTGAGTATTGTCATTTGATGAGGGTGTATTGGGCTGCTGTGTCTATGCTGCGGTGTTGACATGTTTGCATACCCTTTGGAACAACTTCCATAGTTCTTTCTTCTTCCTTTCTTCTCTTTCACACCTGCCCCCTTGCTCCTTCTGACCTCTTTTCTCTGGGTAGCCCTGTCTAGCATTCTACATATGTGGCAATAATAACTCTCAGAGCAGATGAATTAGGCCAGTCCTATGAAGGAAGGGAGGCATCTGGCTTTTTAAAATGCTTCTTCAAGTATAAAAGGCTAAGCCTGGAAAGAAACTAGGGTCAGAAACTTTACCCAAGTTCTTGCAGCCCTATGGGAATGGCTTCCTGATGTAGCTATTTTGCTGTCCTTATTCTGGAGGAAGAGAGGTAGTATTGTATGATGATTTGGTGTCCTTTGAAATTCCTACTAGAGAAACTACTTTTAATTATATTTCATGAACCACCATGCCTTATTACATTTTCAATCTTGAACCTGAATTGTTGAACTGTTTAGTTTAGGCCTGGCCCACAAGACATGAGTGGGTCATGTATTGGTATGGTTGATCCTGTTTAGCCTTGTTACATTTGGAAGAAAAAAAAAAAGTGAAGCAAGAGAAATACATTTATTCAGAGATGACCTGGGCCAAAGCAGCTCTAACTTGGGCTTGGCTGTTTGCTCTTTTAGCGTATCCCTTCCTGGAGTCACTCTGCTCTGTTTACTTAAACTACTATAGTCTTGTCAGTGAGTTCAGCTGGTGTGATTGGATCATAGGATTAATAGCTGGAAGGGGCCTCAGAAGTCATTCAGTCCTGCTTCTTCATTTTATAGATGAGGGAACTGAAGCCCAAAGAGGTGATGTGATTTATCCAAGGTTACATAAGTAATAAAACATCAGCTGGGATTCAAATGCAGGGCTTTTTCTATTTTTTCCACATGTTGCCTCCTCTTACTGGCAGTACGAGTTGTAAAGCCTGGGATTCAAACCCAGGCAATGGCTCTAAATCCAGTGCTCTTCTTTTTCCATTATACCACTATGACCATTCAGGTGATGAGAAGATGGGACGATGGGCATGCATTCACTAGGCTGTCTGGTTCAGCTAAACTTGGCATCTGTTCTTGGTTTGAGTCTCATGAAAACATGAAAGCACCTGGATAGTTCTGACAAACTCAAATCGACTCATTCACAGGTTAAGTCATTTCCCTTGATTTAGGCCTGATAGTCTGTTTTTCCATGTGGAAAAGCTAGCCCAAACTTGAATCTGAAAATTCTGTACTAGAAGCCAGGTGCGATCCAAAGCTAAGACAAGACAAAGTCCTTGCCCTTGCCACAGATAACTATAACAAAACAGACATATGTAATCAGTACATAAAAAAGATGGAAAATGGAATATGAGGTTCAAGTGGTGGAAAGTGAAATAGAAGCTGTGGTAAAAGAGGGAAGGGAGATAAGAGAAGGTTCAGAAAGGGGTAGCATTTGAATCCGGCATCAACATATCAATAGTAATTCAGCAAACAAAGGACAGTATTACAGGCACAAAAGCTTTGTATCTGTCTCTGAGTGAACCTTAAACAATCAAAAAAGTAGGAATCAGTCTCTAAGCTCCTCCAGAGGGGAGGCTGTCTCCTTCTCATTTGGTATTTCCTATTGTCTAATACATCCCTAGGCACAAACTGATAGGACCCTAAAGCTAAAAATTGATTATGATAGAAGATAGTGAGGCAAGGGGGGAAATAGGACGTAAGCCTTTTGTCATGTCTAGAATCTAAAATGAACCCCTTTAAAAAACTGAATCGCATCCAGCTACGTGATGGGCACAGTGCTATGGTTCAGATGGTACCAAGAACCAAACAGAAGAATCCCTGCTTTAAGGAGCTTGCATTCATGAACTCTGCTAAGGATAATTTGGACCCACATCCATTTTTTGGAGGCTCTCAAACTGTTTCTGGCAGATCTGAAATAATGTAGGCAGGATTGTTATATCCATAGGTGCTTAAATTCAATTGTTTACAAGTTATACAAAAAAGCCAGTACATTTCTTTCCAAAACTGTAAGACATAAAATCATCATCATCATTATTAGTCGGAGGGAATTGGGGTTAAGTGACTTGCCCAGGGTCACACAGCTAGTAAGTGTCAAGTGTCTGAGGCCGAATTTGAACTCAGGTCCTCCTGAATCCAGGGCCAGTGCTTTATCCACTGTGCCACCTAGCTGCCCCCCATAAAATCAAATGTAAATACAAAACAAACACACTACATTATGAATTAACCCTTAACTTTTAGGAAAGTTATTATGATAACATAGAAGAAAATTAAGGCAGACAACTGACACAGGTCAGGAAAGCAATTAATTCTTTCCAATAGTTTACAAAATAATTCATCCCTACTGTAATGGTTGTGGTGGAAGTTACTGGGAATGAAACCAAAAACTTATCTGGAGTCTATGCTCAGAGCTGACAGAAAGTGAGGTGTTTGGTTTTGTTCAAAATAGTGACTAAATACGTCTATTCAAAGAGACTTTTGTTGTTTTTCTTTTAGAAAATATAGACACTGCTGTTAATATTTAGGCTTAATCACCGATGACAAGAATAAGTATCAAGAAAGTCATGATTGACTGTATTCCTTTCCCCTCAACTCTTTCCATTAGGCCGTGAATCAGCAGGGCTTGGACTGCCCTGATCTTTCTACTCAGAGGGAAACCATCATAATGGTGCTCAAAGATTCCTTTGCAGTTGTGAAATTAGGTGACTTCAAGGTCATAACATATGAGGATCAATTGAAGGGAGATGTTTCATCTGGAGATGAGAAGATTTAGAAAAGGGAACCTGTTAGTTGTTCTTAAATATTTGAAAAGCTGTAATGCAGTTGAGGAAATACACTGTTCTACTTGACTTCAGGCATCAGAAGTAATGGGAGGGGGGCAGCTAGGTGTGTGCAGTGGATAGAGCACCCGCCCTGGATTCAGGAGGACCTGAGTTCAAATATGGTCTCAGACACTTAACACTTACTAGCTGTGTGACCCTGGGCAAGTCACTTAACCCCAAGTGCCTCACTAAAAAAAAACAACAAAAAAAAGAAGTAATGGGAGGCGGGCACAAGGAACAAATTTAGGTTTGATGTAAGGAAAACTTCTCAACTGTTAGCTTTATTGAAAAGTGCAAAGGGATGTCTCTGGAGGAGGTGGGTTCCTCCTCACTGGAAGTCTTTGAATAAGGGCTGGAATGACTTTCATGTGTTAATTATAATGTAGGGAAGATTTCTGGTCAGTTATGTTTTGGAGTTGTTGGCCTCCAAGCTCCACTCTACCTTTCAGATTCTGCGAAATATTTAGATTGCCTAATGAAAGAAAAATCATCCAAAGCCTGGGGAGTAGTAATACATACTACGATAACTTCCTTTAAGCTTTATGAAATGTTTTCCTTTCAACTGCCCTGTATATTAAGTCGTGCAGATATTACCCTCATTTTACAAATGAGGATACAGGCTCAGATAGGGTTAAGATAGGACCTTCCCATTGCTAGAGCTTTATGTGTTGGGCTGGGATTAGAACCCAGGTCTCATAACTCCCGAATTTAGTACTTTATATTAATGATCAGAAATAGTATACAAATATTTATAACCTTTATATTAGTTACTATTATAGCTTATATTTTAGAATGTACTGAATAAAATTAGCTTATGCATCAATATAAGCATGTCTAGTAAACAAGCAAGCATTTATTAAGTGCCTATGAAACATTGTGTTAATTGCTTGGAATACAAAGGCAAATAAAGCAAAACAGTCTCTGCTCTTAAGGAACTCCTGAGAGGAGCAATATATAATGACTACACACACACACACACACACACACACACACACACACCACAATATATACAGGATAAATAGGAGATAATCAACCGAGGGGAGGACCTTGTATTAAGAGGGCTAAGGAAAAGCTTCTAATAGAAGTAGGGTTTTAGTTGGGACTTGAAGAAAGTCCGGGAAAGCCAAGCAGGAATGAGGAAGGAGAGAATTGCAGGGATGGGGGACAGCAAGTGAAAATGCCCAGACCTGGGGAATAGAGGAGCCTGTGTGAGGAGCAGGAAATGAGGCCAGTGTCCCATTGGACTGCAGAGTATGTGAGGGTGAGTAACATATAAGAAGACTGGAAATGTGTGGGGAAAGGGACAGGTTTATTGGGGGCTTTGAATGGCAAAGGAAATTTATATGTAATCTGGGGGTAATAAGGAGCCCACTGGAGTTATCTAAGCCCAGGGTTATAATAGTTAAATTTGAGCTTTAGAAAGAGGATGGATTGTAGTGGGAAGAGACTTGAAGGAGGGAGATGAATGAGCAGGCTACTGCTACAGTCCAGGTGTGAAATGATGAGGGCCTGAACCAGCATGGTGGCACTTTCAGAAGAATGAAGAGGTGTTATATGAGGGATGCCATGAAGGTAAAAACAACTGGACTTTGTAACAGACTGAATATGGGGGAAGTATAAGACAGAGTAAAGATACAAGCAGGACATATAGGTTCCTATATATATTACTGTATGCTCCCAGTGGGGCAGCTAGGTGCACAGTAGATAGAGTACTGGGCCTGGTGTCAGGAGGACCTGAGTTCAAATCCAACCTCAGACACTTGACACTCACTAGCTGTGCGACCCTGGGCAAGTCACTTAACCCCAATACCCTCAAACATGCAAGGGCATCTCCAGTCATCCTAATGTATATCCTGCCACTGGACCCAGATGGCTCTGGAGGAGAGAGTGAGGCTGGTGATTTGCATAGCCTCCCTCACTTAAATCCAATTCATTGCAAGTCATGACATCACCCCATGTCATGGCCCTCTTCTAGAACAAAACGACAAACAACCAACAACATGTATAATTTCAAAGAACTAGAAATAACCTAAATATCTAGAAGTTGGTGATTAGCTGAACAATAAACTTTGATATAACAATGTAATAGGATGTTACTCACTAAAATTAGGATAAATAGTGTGTTAAGATAGTGGATTTAGCAGACACTCAGGGACCCACCTGGAGATTTAAACTGATTGAATTAGATAAGGCAATTTACTGTTGACCAATTACTAGATTGTAAGCACATCTGAATGGTACTTAAGATTACTTAAGAAAGCATGGTTGGGGGCAGCTAGGTGGAGCAGTGGATAAAGCACCAGCCTTGGATTCAGGAGTATCTGAGTTCAAGTCTGGCCTCAGACACTTGACACTTACTAGCTGTGTGACCCTGGGCAAGTCACTTAACCCCCCATAGCCCCACAAAACAAAACAAAAAACAAAAAACAAAAAGAAAGCATGGTTCTCAGAAGCTAACAAGTTTGAACTTTGACCACCTTCTGCCCAGTCAACCAATCAGCTTGAAGAACCTCCCATTTTCTGGGAGGGGACAGGAAGGAGGGAGCTGAGCCTGTGCAGGGAGCTTGCTCTCTTTGGACTGTGAGACATCGTGGTGGCAGCAGAGGACTTCATAGGGGAGTTAAGAAAGTTAGGATTGCCAGATTATAGGAATTCTGTTCTCAATCTCTTTCTTTTACTATCTTTCAATAAACCCTTAAAAACCTAAACTTGTTTATCAGTGATTTTAGTCAGTCCCCCCCCCCCAAAACTGGGGGGACAGATTAGAACCTACATTTAGAAATTTAAGTTACATAAGAAGATTATAAAGAAATTTTGAAAGATAAAACAGAACCAAAAGAATGATATATCTATAACTATACATAAGTTCATTACTTATATTTTAAAATGAATTAAGGATTTAAAAATTTGTCAGTTTTAATATCTGATTAAATATTGATAGATATTTGATAGATACTAATAGATATCACATAAGCAAAAGTTTTTTGGGGGAGGGGGAATGTTCCTCAATAATTTTTAATAGTATAAAAGGGTCCTGAGACTAAAAGTTTTGTGAAATTCTGCCACACTTATGAATGTTGTCTCTCAGCAGTGAAAAAAAGCTGCTTGTAAACTAAAAAATACTAGAAAAATGTTACTGGTATCTGTAGAATTTCTATTTACAAATATTTTCTGACAGATAATATCCCATTTACTTTAAAAGGCAGTTGATTTTCAATTTAAGTAAAGAACACGAAAAAAGCATAAATTTACTACAAATATATACATATTCAGTAAAAATACTAGCTCTTTATAGGAATTATATATCCTGTTTATTTTAAAATTATTGTAAATGCTAGATGAAGAAGAATGCTGTCTAGGGAAAATAATAATCTAGTTTAAAATGAGAATTTTTTTTTAAGTTTAGAGATGAGTTCTCAAGGTAAAAATCAAAGGGGTTTAAAGAAAAGGGGAAAAACAACAACAGCCAGATCTAAATCTAGTTTTAGAAGTCAGAGGGTAAAACTGTAACAAGAACAATATAGTTACAACAATGGAATATTCCCTGAGGTATACATTTCAGAAGTAACTGTATAATTCCATTTCAGATGTAAAAAAAAAAAAAACCCCAACATCCCCGCCCCCCCCCCCCCACACAAAGTTGCATGCATGGAATAATTGCGGTTTTCCTTTTGGGAAGGGAAATAGGAAAGGTGTATGTAGTTTTATCCATTAGAAGTTCTTAATTTAAATGTACTACTCGGAAAGGGGAAAAAGAGTGGATAAAATTCTAAGTCCAATTTTCATGGTTATTATTATGTAAAGGCATGGTCCTGAGGGGGCAGGGACTTTTGCTCCTGAACTCAAATAGACTGAGTTTAGTCCTAACCTTTAAGAAAGAGAAGTCTCTGGCTCTCTGGCTCATTTTGATTCCACCCTAGAGCACAACCCTGCGGAAAATGCCTTTAAATAAAACTTCAGAATGGCTCATGCCTAAGATATCTCCCCAAAAGGGATCAACAACAGCATACAAAGTAGATTAGGCATAGAGTAGCTATTTGCTCCATCATAAAAAAAGAAATGTTTAAAATATAAAAAACTCTTAAGTGCACATGACAAATACTTAAAACATGGAACAGTAATCCATCACACTTTATACTCTCTGAGGTGTCTTATTTAAAAAAAAAAAGTTTAAACACTTGAAATCAGTGGTATGCTAGTAAATGTTTAACAACTGACTCTATAAAAATGTGAACATGAAAGACTTTTAAATTTAATTTGCACAATTAACATTTTCTCCATCACTTTCTTAAGTCTCGACAATTAACAAAACAATAAATCATGCCCTGGTTTGTTAATTTCCCATGTGAAAAAGCACACACTGAAAAATCTAACAATTGGTAGGAACCAGCTAGGTGGCACAGGGGATAGAGTCAGGCCCGGAGTCAGGAAGATTTATCTTTCTGAGTGTTCTCAGATACTTCCTAGCTGTGTGACCCTGAGCAAGTCACTTAACCCTGTTTGCTTCACTGAGCTGGAGAAGGAAATGGCAAAACACTAGTTAGTATCTTTGCCAAGAAAACCCCAAATGGGGTCCCAGAGTCAGACACAGCTGAAAAGACTGAACAACAATAAAAGTTTTTGAGTTGGCTCCAGCACACTCCTGCTTGAAACACTTTGTGAGACTGCAGAATAGGCATTTCCCTTTTACTTCAGGTGAGCAATATGCTCACGGCCCGTGCTATATGGTCTGGCAAGCCAGGCTTGCGTGACTTGGGCTCAAACTCCTGGCAGTCAGTGGTCATGTTCTCCGAGAAGTTCTTTTAGATATTACTTTTGTTTAGTAAGACAACTGGCACCTGGAGCCAGGAGCTCCTAACCTCTCAAATGAACAAGTTAGCCACCAATGCTAGGAACACTCCTGTCAGGTTCTCTCATCAATGTTGCTTGTACTCAGGGAAAGAAACAGACAAAGAAGCAGTCATAGACTTGATTGTGTCAGGAGCTCCTAGGCTTACTGCCTTTCCTCCGCCATCTTGGCTCCGCCCGAAGCCATAGACTTGAGAGCTAGTCTCAAGCTCATCTGACAAACACGACTCCTTGCTGCCATGTGTGAGCAGCACATTCTTCCTTCCCCTTCCTACCCTCAGAAGAAGAGGTTCAAAGGGTTCCAACTAGCTTAAAAGACAGTGATAACAGAGGCTTGCTCTCCTTTTAAAGTCTACCTGAGGGATTAAAAAAGGCAGGGGGAGGATACATATTTGTACAAAATTATTTATAGCTGCCTTTTTGTGGTGGCAAAGAATTTGAAATTGAGGTGATGTCCATCAACTGGGGAATGGCTGAAGAAGTGGTGGTATGTGATTGTAATGGAATACCACTGTGCTATAAGAAGTGATGAACCGGATGATTAAAAAAAAAATCTGGACACTAGGGGATGGGCTATTTGGGTCAACTGGACCAAGTTGTGTTGGAACAGGAGCTAGCTGCTGATTATGTTCCCTTCCTCTTCCCCCACTCCTCACACACTGTAGACCCCTAAGGTGGCAATCCTGCATCTCCTTTCTCCACCTGAGCTTCTTGGGAACTTGAAGGCTTCTGGGCATGGGGAAAATCTGTTTATCTTGATTTATTTTAAATATTCCCTTTTATTTTACCAACAGCACTAACCACTGACACTTTCTGGATGCAATATGCTTGTTGGGAATATGGATGGGAGAAAGAAATTGAGAATATACTCCAGAAATTAGATGGTAATAGATCCAACATTTGGATATTAGAAAGAAAAGTCATTTCTTCTTGGAAGCCGGGTACCACCAAAAAGATAAAGAGACTTATAAATCCTTTGCTATTACTTCCAATAGTGAAGGAGTATTTATTTATATGTGGAAATCCATCCAGGCAATGACTCACTAGTAGGATGAGGAATAAGCAGGAATGGTTGTACAACCTTTATCACTACCCTATGTGCAGTCATTGCCACATTAAGAACCATCAGAGAGGAAGGTTGGAACTGTCAAAAACTACATATAAGGGCAAACATGAAACATTCCCTCTAGCTATTGCCTTATCAATAGTGTTTAATCAAAAGATGTTTCCACTCTTAATTTGGTCACCATAAACAATGTAAATTCTCTTTAGATCAGGGAATCAAGATACTTTTCTGAAGACAGATTAGGTCTTTGAGTTAAGTGAGTCTAAAGACTTTAGAATAGGATATTACTCTTTAGCATGAAGTTTTCTACTTAATTAAAGGCCAATAAGGTTTTTCATTATAGGAGGGAAAAGGACTTCAGTCTAACAATATTGTTAAATATTCTTTCATAATATTTCATAACACAGCTAAGGTCTTAGTGACATATGTTTTCACATCAAATACTAATACTAGTCAAACTACATAGACCAGAAAGATTTCAAAATAGGCCTAGAAGAGGAGCTCAAAATAACATGGGAACAGAATGAAGTACATAACTTCTCTTGTTCCATCTGTTATTGGGTGGTATCAAAGATGCTTTCAGTGAGCTTACAAAAGATTAATTTTTATTCTAATATTTTTATTCAACCACAAAACAATTCTTTTATCCATCTTTGCAACAGTTCATATAACATTATATTAAAATGGCATGATTGGGACTTCTCCCAGGATTGTTCTCAGTCTACTTTGTTGGATATTCATTCAGGTCATGCACATGTGTTCACAGGCTCTATTCTTGACCCTCTGCTCCCAAAATATTATTTTGCTTGGTGATCATATCAGTGCCGATGGATTCAACTATCTTTACTATGTAATTGAATCTCAGATTTATTTAACCTAACCTCTCTAGTTTTCTTCTCCAAGTAGGATTATGCACAGTTTCATTTCTTAGGTTATTCTTGGTTATAAGCTTAGATCTTTTGCCTTCTGGAACCTTACTCTAAGCTCTCCATTCCTTAATGATAGTGGCTGCTAACTACTATATAATCATGACTGGAGTTTCCATGGTATGGGAATTCTTTCTGGACACTCCCAAAGTAATGTAATCTGGGGAGAGGTCTGTTCATTGTCCTTCTGGTCTGAGTTGTGCAAGTTCCTGACCCAAATTTGAATCTGTTGGCTTGTGTGGTTGAGTTTTCAGTAGACTGTTTCTGGACTTGGTCACTGTTGGCCTTCTGAGAGGTTCTGAAAGTTGAGAGTAACTGAACTTAGTTCCTCTTTGGTTGGAACTCTTGCTGTGGTTATTCCACTGTAGGCTTACTCACTGGGCCAAAGGCTAGACTTGGGTTCTACCACTGGGCTCAGAGTCACGCAGTTATGTTTCCAGAACATGTTCCTTGCTCAGTACACAGGTTTCTTGCTGGTTCACTACCGCTCCTCTTTGTCCAGCACTAGTTCAGGGATCTCCTGGTATCTCTTTTCTGACTTAGGACATCATGTCTTAGTGCTCTGTCTTGGCCCTCTTTCCATCCTCAAGTGCAAAAATGCTCCCTGCCACTGTTCAGGCTCCTGACCAGGCCTGTGCCCAGTCTCTGAAAAACCTCTGTTTGTCTCCCTAAGATTCTCTAGGCTCCAAAAATGACTCACTGTGACTTTTTATTGGCTTTCTTAATCAGAATTTAGTCTGGTGTGTTTTCTAGGTCATGAAAGATGTGTGTTAAGCAAAATGCTTCCTCACTTGGCCTTCTTGTCTTTGCTTTGACTCAGAATTTTTACTTGCTGTCCCCCATGCTGGAACTCCTCTCTTTCTCATCTTCACCTCTAGTTTCCCTGTTTTCTTCAACATTCCAACAGACTGCAAGCTTGAGGGCAAGGGACTGTCTTTTGACCTTTTATTTTTTGGCTATACTCTGCACATAGCACAGTGCCTGGTACACAGTAGGTGCTTTAACAAATGCCTGTTGATATATGAAACTGGCTATTATTATTTGAATCCCATAGTAAAAAAGATGAGAAGAATGAGATGATGCAAAGAACAAGAATTAATAAAAAGTTTCCATTTGCATTCCCTTTGTAGTTTATAAAGTGCTTTCAAAGGAGCCCTTTTAGTGGCTTTAAACAGATAATTGATGAAACACAGGAGTATCCATACAAGATCTGAGTGGGAAACAGTTCTCATATATTCAGAGACAAACTGCTTAGATGTAACATTGTCTGGAAAACCATCTAAACCCAAACAACTTAATTTCTTACTTTGGTAACATATGTAAAAAACAACAGGAAACACAGCTCCACTGAATTCTTGTGGACAGAAAAATAAGCCTCACTCTTTATATTCAAACTATAATAGAAAACCTGAAGCCGCATCATTCAAAAAACAGTTACAAGAACCTAATAAGCAGCAGTCCGATTTCCTCCTAATTGACAAAGCAAATGTAATAATAGGTCCTCTAAAGATATTTTAACAACAAAATAACAAAGCTTACATTTACATGTTACTTTAAGGTTTTGCAAATATACATATGTGTGTATATAGACACACATACACAAACATACACACATATGCTACACACATATGCATACACACATATGCATACACACAATACATACATACACACACACACACACAGGTTGAGATACCACTCCTATTCTCAATTAATCACAAAAGGATTAGACACCTGAAATGAAACTACATGTGAATAATCCCTACTTTGAGAAGAGTTAAATTCTTTCATTTTTGGATGAGGACAGATGATGCCACACAATAAACATCTTGTAATAAACTGAAATGATCAGATATACTTCTGGGCCTATAAATATATAAATATAAACAGTCCAGTAATGAGCTTAACCAAGCAGTAGACCAGTCTAGTGGTAAGAAGAGTGCCAATCTGGTGGATTCTTGTTGGAAAGTTAATAATTATATTCTTTTTAGACTACTCCGCAAGGTGGTGGTGGGGGGAGAGATTTTCTCCCCAACTTCTCACTTTTCTCTCACTCTCACCTTCCTCCCTTGCCCACTGTATGATATTGGTAGGAGATAACACATACAACTGGGAGCAGAGAAATACACAGTGAAGACAAACATACATAAAAATAGCCATCCCAAGGTAGAAAGTTGCTTCAAGGAGTATGACTCTTTGGATCACAGAAGAATGGCAGCTATGGACTAAAGAAAGGACTTCTAGAAACCAGAGCTGAGTTATCCCACTGTTGTGTGTTCCCTGCATGTGGGCCTCATTACTATTGTTCTGAATTTATGCCCATGCTCCTTACTGATCCTCTGTCTATTTGTAGGACAGTATGCCTCAGGCTTTTAGAGAAATGTTTTGTGTTAACTGTTCTTACTATACTGCTTAGTAAATACCTTTTCTAAAAAAACTCCAGTTGACTTAATGGGAAGCACACCAGTAGGGACTTGTAAGCAATAATACTAGAAAACCAGCTTCTCAGGGCTAATACACACACACACCACCACCACCACCACCACCACCACCACCACCACCAACAACAACATATCACATTTGTTTTTACACAACAACCCTATTGGGTAAATACAAGTATTAATATTCTCATTTTTATTGGTAAATTAACAATTTTCTAGGGATTAAGTGACTTTTAGAGGACAGATTCGAACCAACCCAGGACTTTCTTGACCTCAAGTCTAGTATTCTTTTTATTATACTAAGTTGCTTTTAAAAGTTTATTCTATATTATACTGTTATCTTCTTTTTAGTTCAGGGAAAATAAAAAAATCATATGAAATTATGTTCTCCAACTTGGGGATAGTATAATGGTAATCTGAAGGATGTATGTTCTGGTCTTGGTACTATTTGGTACTACTTAATCACTTGGAGTATGAGACTTGAGCAAACATTTGTTGAAGAATCAATGGACCATGGAGTTCAGTGAATCAAATGTCTTTATTTTAGAAACAAAGGTACATTAAGGTTAAGTGACTTGCTCAGGATCACACAGGTAATAAAGGCAGAGTTAGTATTTAGGCTCAGGTCTCCTGACTCCAAATACAGTGTTCTTTCTACTATGTAATGTCTTTGTACTTTAATCTGAGTGAAATAACATGTTAAGATGATAAAATCCAACATTTTGGTCCTAATGCAAGCATATTTCAGAAGGTTAAAAATAATAGAATGATGCATTGTGACAAAAAGAATAGTAGTCCAGAAAGCAGGAAAATGGTTCTGGTCTCTGTTCTGTCATGGGCCTACTGAGTGATCATGAACAAATTAATTAACCTTTCTGTTCAAGTTTGACTACTCATTAATAGCAAATAATAACCCCTGCCTCACTGTGTGAATTCAATAAATATGCTATGAAGTATATTGTGACAACCTTTACAAGTCACTCTGAAACATAGACTTCATGGTGTCATACCCATACTGTTTTCAGTAAAAACCTTTTGGTAAAAAATATTTACAGATCTCAATCAATGAATTACAACTGAAAGAGGACAAGAAAAAAGTCAATATGGCTCATAAACCATTTGTCTTCAAGCATGAGATGGAATTATTTAATATGTTATCTTCTTTTAGAGATAGCGGGCAAGAAGCACTAACATCTGGGGAAATTAGGTAAACCTTAATGTAGGAAGGAGGTAGCACTTAGGCTTGGCCTTCAAGAAAGCTAGGGATTCTAAGAGATGAAGAAGAATGACAAAAATACACTCCAGTTTGCCACCTCACCTGGATCAACTTTCATTTACAAAATATGTGGCTATTCGGAAGAGTTATTTTAATTCGTTTTCTTGACTGAAGGCTTCCTCTTAGGGGAAAGTTGCAACTGCTATTATTGCTACAATGCCAAACACTTATAAATTCGAGCTTTCTCATTTCTTCTCTCATTAGATGAAGGAGAAAGTGCAGCTTTTTATAAAAAGGATAAGAACTGCAAAATGGTTTGGATCTGACAAGTGTATGCCTTAGACATTTGCTAAAGGATTTCTTTGATACTGATTCAGTCGTGAGAAAAAGGCTACAAGAAAAAGTTGGCCTCCCTCTGCTGATACTCTTAGTACTAAAAAGATACATGCATACTCTTAGCAGAAGCAGAACTGTATAATTACAGTTTGCCTTGAGGGTTTTATAGAAGAGTATTTTTGGAAGAAACCATGAGGCTAGTTTAATGATAGTTCCAGTTCATTGAACTATGGTCTAAGCTGCTACTTCAAGATTATTTCCATCTCCAAGTATGTACTTATGGTACAATGTATGTTTGGAGGGAGCCCCACATACCAGAGTAAGGACCTCCCATTAAAAATGAAGTTACAAGTTCCCTGCTCACATGTACATACTACATACACTAGATATAATAATATGCTATATTACATATAATAAAATAAAGTAATGTAAGTAGCTCTTTGACATTGATTAATATGGACTTTTCAAATACAGAATTCTTGGCAGTATTTCTTTTCTTTAAAGAATAAAAAAAGATAAAAAGTAGCCAAAAAAGCTTTCAAAAGAGCTCTTTACAGTATGAGAAATACATCATAAAAATGCCAGAACCCTAATCAGTTACTCCACTATATTTCTAGTCATACATCAGAAATGTTCCTTTTCAAATAGAGAATATATTCTATCTTCATTTCTGCTGGTTATTTTCTAATAGGAAAATACATGTAAATTTACCATTCCAGAAAATACCTATAATAGCTCCTTCCTTAGTTAAAAAAAGAACAAAAAACCCATGACAAATGCTGAATCATCTCCTCTATGATTTTAAAATAATAATATCCATTAGTCGTTTGAAAATTCTTCAATAATGAAATAACCAATTAAGCTAATTAACCTATTTCTTAAGAGAACAGTAAGGGCAAAGACAGGGTGTCCTTTCTGTCTTAATAATTCTTTAAACTCATCACAAAACTTTGTTGAACTAGAAGAAAAGAGAAAACAAAACCACATTCTTGAAATTTGATATACTTTTGGGATTCTAGCCAGTTCTTTTATCAGCATAGGGAAATTTCTATGAGAAAATCTCCTCATTCCCAATGCAGATCAGCACCTACCCTGCAATTTATAGTTTTAAGAGATCTGCTTTGGGCACTGAAAGGTTAAGTGATTTGCTTAAGGACCTGTGGCCAATGCTAATAAAAGGTGGGGTTTGAAAAAGCATGTCTTCCTGACTCTGAGGCCAGCCCTCAATCTTTGTATACTAGCTTGATTCTCTACATATATAAAACGGTTGAATTTTTGCCCTGAGCTACTCTGATTCAGCTCCTTTTGACTTGTACTTGTTTTTTTAATTGTAGCTCTGAAACCATTAGTATTTTGTCCTTTGATATCTCAACATTACTTTAAAAAACTTATAGACCATTTTTTTGGGGCGGGGCAATGGGGGTTAAGTGACTTGCCCAGGGTCACACAGCTAGTAAGTGTCAAGTGCCTGAAGTTGGATTTGAACTCAGGTCCTCCTGAATCCAGGGCTGGCGCTTTATCTACTGTGCCACCTAGCTGCCCCCATAAACCACTTCTTGCATTTAGAAAGTAGGCAAAAGCTATGCTGAGAGAAGACAAGGTGTGGTGGAAAGAGCAATGGCCTACAAATAAGGATACTGGTTTGAGCTTTAGGTCTGCTATTTCCTTTAGGACCCTGGAAAAATCATTTAATGTCCATCAGCTTAATTCTTCTCATTTATAGAATGGAATGAACACTAGCAATTACATAAAGGTGTGAGTCTCAAATGAAATACTCTATGCAGGTTTTCATGGGACTGCTCTCTCTCTTGATTTTCCTCCTACCTGTCTGACCCTTCTTTGATTTCCTTTGATGGACCTTTATCCATCTGTGTGCCCCAAAGCTTTGTCCTAGGGTCCTCTTCTTTCTACCTCTCACCTATTTTGTTTGGTGATTTCATCAGCTCCCATGGATTCTGTTACCCTCTTTATGCAGATGATTCTTATTCCCAACTTCTCTCCTGAACTTCAGTCTCACATCTCTAACTGCCTGCTGGACATCTAAAACTGGATGTTCCACAGACATGTTAATCTCAACTCTTTCTCTCCTCCCCCCCCCCCCCCCGCAAAAAAATAGTTCCCCTCTTCCTAATTTTCCTATTACTGTGGAAACTCTCTTTCCAGTCACCCAGGCTCACAACTTAAGTGTCATCCTGAATTCTTCAGTCTGTACATGCCTTGGTTATCGTTGTTTTGGTTTTGTTTTGACATCTCCCATATACAGCCCTTTCTATTTTCTGACAGTAGCCCCACCCTGGTGTAGGCTCTATCAACTCACATCTGGACTACTCCACTACCCTGCTGATTGGTCTCTTTGCCTCATCCCTCCCCATTGTAGGCCATCCTTCACTCAGGTGTCAAACTGATCTTTTCTAAAGTCTAAGTCTGACCACACCACCTTCCTATTCAAAAAGCTCCAAGGGCACCCTCTGGCCTCCAAGAACAAACATAAAATCTTCTGTTTAGTTTTTAGAGGCCTTCATCATCTGGTCCCTTCAGACCTTTCTAATAATTTTCTATCTCACTCCCTTCCACATACTCTACAACCAGTGACACTGGTCTCCTTGCTATTCCTCACACAAGACACTCCATCTCCCAACTCTGCATTGTCACTGCTATCCCCCATGCCTGGAATGCTCTCCCTCCTCATCTCCATTTCCTGGTGTCCTTTTTAAAAATATAATAAACATTTTAACTCATAGTTTTGGGTTCCCATTTCCATTCCTTCCTTCCCTCCCCCCCACTTCTCTGAGGTGGCAAACAATCAGATATGGGTTATACACGTATGATTATGTAAAACATGACCATATTTGTCATTTTGTACAAGAAAACTTGATTAAAAGAAAAAAATGAAGGTGAAAAATAGCCGGCTTCAGTCTGTTCCATCACTATCAGTTCTTTCTTTGGAGGTGGATAGTATGTTTCACCAATAGTCCTTTGGGATTGTCTTGGATAATAGTCAAGTCATTCACAGTTCTTCATCAAACACTATTGCTGTCTCTGTGCACAATGTTCTCTTGGTCCTGCTCTCTTCACTACACATCATTTCATATATGTCTTTCCAGGACTTTCTGAAGTCATCCTGCTCGTCATTTCTTATAGCACAATAATATTCCTTCACCATCATATACCACAGTTTGCTAAGCCATTCCCTAATTGATGGGCATTCCTTTGATTTCCAATTTTTAGCCACCACAAAAAGAAGATGCTATAAATATTTTTGTGCAAATAGGTCTTTGACTCAGTTGAAGTTTCACTTTCTTAAAGAAGCCTTTCCTTACTTTTATTGTCTTCCCTGTGAGATGATTCCCAATTTATCCTTTACATATCCTTTACATAGTTGTTTGCATGTTGTCTTCTCCATTTGATTGTGAGCTCCTCTCAAGTAGCTTCATTTCTCTGTTCTCCTAAGTGTAAAAAAGGGATCTTGAATGAAGAAAAGTGCCTAACTATAAGTAAAAGTTGCAGTCCAACAAGAAAAAAAAAAATAATATCTTAGCTAAAAAGGGCAAACCTTTACAATAACAGATAACCTCAACAATAAACACAATACAGATTCCACAAATCAACATCTCTGGGATACAGCAAAAACAGTACTTACAGACAAGTTTCAATTTTTATCTTGAGTAAAAAATAAAAATTAAGTAAGAATCTGGGTCTCCAGTTTGTTAACCACATGAATTCCAGTATTTAAAAAACACAAATCACGGAAAGCAACAATTTCCGGACAGCAGACTGCTCATACCGATCACTGAAATACTTCTGACTACTTCATTCCATAGTGTCGTTTTCCATGTGTGACTCATGAATATATCTTCCTTTTCCTTGCTGTCTGGAATAATTCTGAGGAAGGTTATTCCATATGTAAAATGTACACATGATAGAAGTGCTGGGGCACTTTTTGAATCTTAACCCTAAGCCCTAGATAAACATTAAATATTGCATAGGATTTAGATGAACAAAATGAGTCCTTATTTCTGAGTTCTATATTCTAATTATAGATCATTGTCCAATTTTATTTGTTTTTTAATTATTAACTGGCAAAACCAAAAATACATTTTAGAAAACAATTTAGGAAAATAGGAACAAAGCAACAGGGAAAAAGGATCAAAAAACCCCCCAAACCCTGGGAAATGTCACACAATGCACATCAAATATCACAAAGTAAAAATAAATTAACCTTTTATTCTTTCTTATGACAGAAATAAAGATGGTGAGATGCTATTTGGGGGTTACCCATTTCATTCAGATTAACAAAGAAAATACAATTTACTTTTGATTTTTGAAATGATTAAGACCTCTGATAACACACAATATACCCCAACACTACATGAATTCAGTTGTTCTCTTTTGGAAATATTTACTTCTTACCGTGGTGTTGTAAAATTAGAATTACAAAATACCCTGGAAAATTTCCAAAGCATTTTCAAATTATTGTTAGAGAAAAATGTCAACTTGCCTTCAATGGATGAACAATCATTACCTAAATACACAATTATAAAAGTCCAAGAGAATGACAGAGAACATTATTAGAAATGTTCCAAGTGTCATAAGCCCTAATGAAAAGACAAAGTCAATATTACATGAAGGGTACAAGGGTCATGCTGAAAAGCATGCTTTTATTGCTGATAAAACTTTAATAGCCTTATCCTGATCGAGCTCTTACTTTGGTTTGACATCATCTTCTGAAATCAACATCAAGTTTCATTACTTCAAATTTAATGTCCTTTGCTGGACCTCTCCAGAATGTAATCTATAGGGTCATATGTACAATACACTTAGTGCTTTTATACCTTATTTCAAGGTGGTAACTGTTCTTTCATCATTTAACTCATGGAAAGACTGAAAGGAATCATGTGTTGTGCCCAAAGTCATCAAAGTAACAGTGACAGAGCCAGAAATAAAACTCAACAGAATTTTGACTTCCAGTGTGCGGCTAGGATTACCACAATGTGCTCCCTTCCCAAGACTAGAAAAACCAAATCAGGCCATACATTAAGATGCAAACTAACAAGTATTTCATGCAGCATTTTAAATTTTGGGGTCATTTAAAAATCAACACCTCACATTGTCATCCTTGAAAACACAAAGCTAATGTTTTCTGTTTTTCATGGTTAGTAAAGAAACAAAAGAATTACATTGACAATAAGTAAGGTTCATAAGTTTTGTAGGAGAGAGTTATGTGGAATAAATTACATACCATAGTAAAATTTTGACCATCTAGATTAAGTGTTCTTAGTCATTTTTTGGTGCCATGCACTTTGGGAGTCTGGTAAAGCCTATGAATCCCTTCTCAGAATGTTTTGGTTTTGTTTTGTTTTGGTTTTTTTCGGGGCAATGGGGGTTAAGTGACTTGCCCAGGGTCACACAGCTAGTAAGTGTCAAGTGTCTGAGGCTGGATTTGAACTCAGGTACTCCTGAATCCAGGGCCGGTGCTTTATCCACTGCTCCACCTAGCCTCCCCCCAGAATGTTTTTAAATGCATAAAATGCTAAGATTCCAAAGGAAACCAATTAAATACAGTTATCAACTTTTTTCTTAAAGTTCACAGATGCTAGATTAGGAACTTTTAATCTAGACTGAAATATAATTTTCTGGGATCCTAAGGCTTCCAGAACAGCTCCAGAAGTAAAACCACCTCTCTGATGATGAACCACAAACTGACTATCCAAAACCAAAAAAAGGCATTGTGGGGTAGGGGAGAAAAGAGTGGGAAGGAGAAAATATAAGTGGCAATCAAAAATTGTTTATGATATATTAATCAAACCCAACAAAAAGCCCAAATATTTTAATTCACAAATTTCTATTCAATTTATTAAGTGCCTAATTTAATGAGAAGCCCTGTACTAATCCTGAGTCTGCCATCCCTCAACCTCTGAAGAGAGAAAAATTTAACTATTACAAGTTTGCTGCCCTCACAGTGTTTATAGTCTAATAGGAATCAAAGGTCTAAACAGATAACTATAATAGTTAAGATTCATCAGTCAGTCAATAGTCAACAACGCTGAAGATGGAGTTGTGGGAAGCAGTACAATGAAGTTCCCCTCTGCAAAACTCCTCCAAACAAATCTAGAAAATGGACCATACTGTATCCTGATCAAGAAACAGAAAAAAAACATCAGAGTGAGTCATTTATCCAGCCCAGTTGAACATAAGGAGATGGAAAAAGATGTTTGTGGACACTGAGGACAGGTTGGGCCATGAGCCTGCCCAGAGCACTCGAGCATCCTAGAAGAGGGCCTGCACCAGGGCAAGAGGATATCCCAGACTCAAAGTGAGGGACCTCCAGACCTATATATACCAGGGCACTACCAAAGGACATCTGTCCCAGCTTTGTTGCCCAGACCAGTTCTGGGTCACAGATCCAGGATATACTGAGAAGGGGACCTGAGCATGGAGTGGTGTTCCTGGACAAGGAGGTTGCCCTGGGCTACCAAGAAAGCAAGAAGTTCAGAAGCAAGCAGCAGTGGTGCGGCTCATACCATAGTTGCTGAACAGGGTTTCTGATCCAACATCTAGCCTAGCTTGTAGAAGAATAACATGAACATGATGACCAAAAAACAAACAAAAAACCCAACAAGAAAAAATGAGCACAGACATCATATTTCAAGAAATCTTAAAAGAAAACAAGCAATTAAAAAGTATATAAACTATGTGCCAGGAAGTATGCTAAGCACTAAAAATACAAAAAAACAAGTAGAAAGACAAAACTCTGCTCTTAAGGAGCTTAC
The DNA here is from genome assembly GCF_019393635.1 of Dromiciops gliroides. Lineage (NCBI taxonomy): Eukaryota > Metazoa > Chordata > Mammalia > Microbiotheria > Microbiotheriidae > Dromiciops > Dromiciops gliroides. Next base: position 268,761,941 of record NC_057863.1, on the reverse strand, counting down.
ATTTTTTTTTTTTTTTAGTGAGGCAGTTGGGGTTAAGTGACTTGCCCAGGGTCACACAGCTAATAAGTGTTAAGTGTCTGAGGCTGGATTTGAACTCGGGTACTCCTGACTCCAGGGCCGGTGCTCTATCCACTGCGCCACCTAGCCGCTCCAGGAGCTTACATTCTAATGGGGTAAGAAAATATGTAAAAGGAAGAATTAAAAGGGGGAGGGGGGAAGCAACAGAAAGGTAGCTGGACAACAGGCAAATTCAGAACAGTCTTAGTTCTGCCACTTATCAATGATCCTGGCTAAGTTACTTAATCTCTTTGGGCCTCACATTTTCTCACTTGTAAAACAGGAATAATAATAATATCCACCAACTCAGAGGATTGTTTCTGGGATCAAATAAGGTAATATTCATGCAACTGCTTTGCAAAACTTGAAGTGCTATATTTAAAAATATATTAATCACCTCTAAAGGATCCAAAGTAGACATATCTTGGGGAACATCATAGTATCATCGGTTTTGAGCTGGAAGGAGCCTTAAAAGCCATCTAGTCCAACCTTTTTTCTTGTGTGTGTGTGGGGTTATTTTTTTTTTTTTTACAGAAGAGCTGAGCAATTTGCCCAAAGGACATGAAGGTAGCAAGTAGCAGAGATGTTTTATAAACTGAAAGTCCTCTGCCTCCAAATCTCACACTTTTCACTGTACTATATGGCCCCAATACGGATCTTTATATTTTTCTGGTTTTGATCTTTATATGACAAAGAACCTGGAACAATAAGCTCTTTAGCTTCAAACCAGCCTAAACTGCTTATAAGAGTCCACTGAAAAAACTTAATGTCTGTGACATTTAAAAATATGAGAGACATAGTTTCTGAGTAATTTAATCATTTATATTAATAGGCCAGTGAGTTATTATCAAAGGAGGTCTATTAGCCATCTCTCTTAGACCAAAGACTTCTCATGGCCATGGGGTCACATTCATATATCCTTTCAATTGTAGGAGGTCTATCACATAGCAACCAAATCCAATTGGTTAACAACAATCAAATCTAATTGGTTGACATGACTAGAGGATGAGTGACTCAGGTCACTCTACTCTTGATAGAGAGGGAGTATGAACCCCTCATGACAAAGAATTTTCTACCTAGCTATAGTTTAATTTCAACAGTTCTTCAGCTATCTAGACAAAAGGATTTGTCTCCACCCAAGATTCTTTGTAAGATTGGGTTGGGTTTGACAGATGAACTAACTTAGATCTCAGAGTGGAGGAGGAGAGGGAGACCACTGGGTCCTCCAAGATATCAATTATTAATAATTATTTCTCACATGCCCCCAAATTTTAGTAGGTTAGTTAACAGTATAGAGATGACAGGAAAGAATTTTGCTTTCCCCTTTTTGACATTTCAAGAAAAATAAAAAAATACAAGCTACTTGACTTACAGGTAAAGCTAGAAAGGCAACACCAAGTATGTTTAAGATAATAAATTTATCTTGTTTTGAACTATTACAAGACTCTGATGGGAAACAATGCAAGTTCATAGGAAGATTTTTGTAATGTTTGGCATAAAGGAAGAAAAGGGCTTTATAAAGGAAACTTTTTGTGCCCTTTAATTAATCATTGCATGTCTTTTTGTAAAGAAGAATGATGTATGGTTTAGGGAGAACAATGAGAGTATAGTGGTGACTAAAGGGTCAACTAGTGGGAAAATAAGAAAGCAAACAGTTATGGTTGTCTTCCTAGACAGGAAAGCTTAAAAAAAGTGGCTTGTATATGGTTAGGAACTGAAAATTATCCAGGAAATATTATCAGCTGGAAACTATAGATGTTGTGTGTATTAGGAACCACAATGGTCAAGAGGGTATGTTAAATTTTTTTTGGCATCAAGATAAACAATCAGAAGAATGACATAAGCTAGATTGATTTTCATGTACTTCCTTTGCTTTACAAGGTACTTGAACATATTATAAAGAATACAATTAACATAATTTTTTCTCTCATAGTTTAATTAAATTAAATTAAAATATTTGATTTACTGTCTTTTGCTTGGTTTGAGTAGTTAGTTACTTCCAAATAATTTTCTGGTAGTTGGTAACTCAAGTTTCTTTTTCAAAAAGTCAGCTTTCTGACTGGAGGCTAGAGAGAACTGACATTCAGGAAAACCTTCAAAATGCAGTTTGTCACTTTGAATACCTGGAGTTGATTAAGCCAGTCCCTCAGCCGAAAGCAGAGTCCAAAGGCCCTACTCCTACTTACTAGTACTTGATAGCTCCAGTAACTGATTAATTAAATCAAGAAACCAGAGAATAGATGCCAAGCTCTCTGTTACCGCTCTGTAATGAGCTCATTCCCTTACTACAAACCTTTTTCACTCTATCACTATCTGTGGATTACCTAAGGAATGCCTTCCCACATGGAATGGGCTGGGCTTCTTGACCTTTATCCTTTAATCCAAGGATTCTTTCAGAGGGTCAAATCTGTTTTTGTTCCAGTTCCTCACTGGAACTGGAGGCCTTGGCTTGCTCACCTATAAAACAGGGGTGGGATGGGGGGGAGAGGGTATGTTGGATGAAATGGTATGTAAGGTTCCTTTCACCTCTAAATTCTCTTTCAAACACTGGACCCTTCCAGCCCAGCCTCATGTTTTTTTGTTAAGTCATGCAGAGAAAACACCTCAGCAAAACCTGACTATGGCCTTAGTTTCCATTATGAACTCACATTAGACAGTCCTTTTGATTCATCTCTCAAGAGTACTCCCTTTAAAATACATTTTGGCTAAATTTCCACTTCAACAAAAGACCTATATCAAGCAATTGTTTGCTCTTCAATGACATCAGTTTCAGTTCCTTCTGGCATGAACACTGTATTTCTTGGAAATTCCAGCTAAGCTACTCTGCCTTTATTTTCTCCACTACCTGTTCTTCTGTTTCTGAGGGAGTCCTTTGTTTCCCTGCAGTATGATCAAAGAGCATCTTGTTTTCCATCAACACAAATTCAAGCCAATCCACAGAACAAATATAATAAAATGAATAACCTTATTCACCATCAAAAAAGGACACTAATTTTTCATGTCAAACTTCGGCTATCCTAAGAATTCATCTTATTGAAAATCCTATGAAAACCTCGAAGGATATTTTTAGACCAATTCGCTCATTTTCTAGATGAAGAAATTGTCATGTATGTCTCTGTGACACACATGGGAAAACAACTTGTCAGTGTCTCCTTATTCAAGTCACTCATCCTAATTGCAGATCACCCTCCAGCTACTAAAGGACCTGTCACGATCCTCATCTTATCTCCTTACTCTGAATGCTCTGGGGCTGCACTAATTTGGCTCCACTGACACAAATCACAAACCCTCTAGGCCTTAGTAGTCCAGTTTAATGAAATACTGTGGCAAAAAAGAATTAGTTAGTGGTCAAATGCTTTGGTGTTTATTAAGGCTATCTGTAGGAGGCAAAAAAGGGGTTAATAGAAAAACCTAAGACCCAAGCTTTAATTCAGATATTAGCTCTAAAAGGGAGTTAGACCCCAGTTAATGGATAACTTACAAGTCAGGATGCTAAGTTCTCTTACCCACAGTAATCAGTACCCATAACGAGAACAGAGGGAGAGAGGCCATGAAAACCTTAGACTGAATGACAGCCTATAGAAATTCTAATGAAAAATAAAGATGTTTGGAAACTAAGCATGGGAATCAGAAAGAAACATGCACAGAAAAGGCCAAATTTGTCCCCAGATTCACCTTATGATGTGTAAACCTCAAAAACACACCTCCACTGAAAAAGGTACCCGCCTCGGGGGTTGGCTTAGGACCCCAGGAACTCCAAATTAGGATAAGTCCTCCCCTGTACCTCCCAAAGGTGGAGAATATTATAATGAGAAGGACAGGACCTTCCCTGTACCTCCCCAAGGTGGAGATTATTATAATGAGACTGATAATCAGTTTAAATATAACTGTCTTTTCTTTCCCTATTCGAGAGATAGCTTTCCAGTATTCTGGTTCTCTCCCTGTGTTCACTCACAGAATTGCAATAAAACTTGGGAAACTGAGTCACTGAGTCTTGTAATTCTTTTGGGACGACTCATGATCAATTTGACCCTAAATCCATCCCACATCAATATGAACTTTAAAGTGCTTCCTTAAATTTTATACATATAGCATGATGAGAAGAATAACATTTTATAATTTTCAAAGTTATTTCATATTTATTATCTTATTTGGTGCGCATGAGAAATGTGAGGTAGGCAAGATAATATTGTGTATCCCAGAAAGCCAGTCACCTTTCAAATAAAATCTACAATGGTAAAACCACCATTCCAAACAGAAATTGAAAAATGTTCTAGACACATAATAAATTAAGTTTTGGGAACAGGACTACTTCATGGTTTTTTTTCCAAGTTTTTTTTTTTTAAAGACATGTCCCCCTGTCTCTGCTCTACTCCTGGGTTTGGATATGACCAGCTTTCGTGTGTGTGTGTGTGTGTGTGTGTGTGTGTGTGTGTTTGTATCACTGGAACAGAGCTCTATGCCTTACATAAATGTAAGTGCTTAATAAAAATGCCTTTTGAAAACTTCTTAAAAGACAAGGCATAATAGTGGTATGTAATGGAAAAAAATGTACTGGGATTATCAAAGTCTGGCTTAGACAAAAGCATTCCAATCTTGTATGTTAGAAAGGGGGCTCAAGGATGAATTAATACTTCTCTAAAAGCCTTAATTTGAGCATTTTCTGAATGAAATGTTTAAATTTGGAACTGTGACAGGGATCACAGAATTATAGAACTAAAAGGAAACATAGATATACCTACAAAAATGGTAATAATTGATCTTCAGTGACTTAAAAAAATTACATTTATGGTCCTATGAATTATCAATTATGAATCATGTAGTTACAAGCTAAGTATTCCAAAGTAAGAAAGTTACTAAATTTAAGTTACTAAAAACTCAAAAGAAACATTATACATTCATGAGATAATACAATTTCCTCCCTGAAATTAACCACAACCATTTGTGAGACTGTTGAAAATCAACTTTGATTTAAACCTTAAGCTTTACTTATTGGCCTGGAAAATGCCAATGGCAAACTCTAAGGTTTTCTTAAGACCTGCTTCTAAAATTTTCTTGAATTTATGCAATTTTATTATTTAGGAAATTAATTTAAAGGTGGTGCCAAGAAATTTCCATTTGTTAAGAATTTTTCAAAAAGGTAAAGGAGGAGAGGAATGGGGGAGGTTTATAGTGGATGTGGCACAGCAGCATTAATTTGGTATTTTAAAATAAGCAACACATAGGAAGCTTCCATAGGATGAGTACATTGTGTATATAATCTATACACATATGCAGAAATGTTTTAAATGTATGCACACATTTTTACTTATGCATGTATGTGTATACATATGTCTATTTATGCATATATATATATATATATATATATATATATGAAACACCCCCCCCAAAAAAAAATCAAAGAAAGAGGAAAAGGATCTCTATGTTCAAAAATATTTAAAGCAGTTCCTTTTGTGGTAGCCCAAAATTGGAAACTCAGGGGATGTCCTATTAGGGAATATAAAACAAATTATAGTATGCAATAATAATAACTAATATTTATATAGTACTTTGAGGTTTGCAAGTACTATACATAAATCATTTCATTTTATACTCCTAACAACTCCATTATTATCCCCATTTATAGGTAAGGAGTGAAACTGAAATAGGTTAAGTGACTTGTCTAGGTCACACAACAAGTAAGTGTTTGAAAACAATTTAAATTCAGGTCTTCCTGATCCCAACTCCAACACTCAATCTACTATACTACCTAGCTGCCTTAGTTATAAATATAATGGAATATTATTGTAACATAAAAAATTATGTGGGGCAGCTGGGTACACAGTGAATAGGGCATTGGCTCTGCAGTCAGGAGGACCTGAGTTCAAATATAGCCTCAGACATGTAATAGTTGTGTGACCCTGGGCAAGTCATTTAACCCTGATTGCCCCCAAAAGAAAAAAAAAAGAAAGAAATGATGAAATGGACAATTTCAGAGGAAAGTGTGAAGATCTTTATGAACTAATGCAGAGCTAAGTGAACAGAAATAGGACAATTTATACAATGATGACATAAAAAAAAAATCTTTGAAAGAATTTAGAACCCTAATCAACACAATTATAAACCATAAGTCCAAAAGAATGAAGATGAAACATGCTACCCATCTCCTGATAGGTGATGAATTTAAAGGCAGGAGACATACATTTTCAAACACAGCCAGCGTTAGAAATTTGGTTTGCTGGACTACGCAGCTATGAATTGAGGGCTTAATTTTTCATTTTTTTTTCCTCCAGCAAGGGAGATGGGTAAGAAGCAGGGCCAGATTAAACAATGCTTGCTAATTGTGTGTGTGTGTGTGTGTGTGTGTGTGTGTGTGTGTAAGAGAGAGAGAGAGAGAGAGAGAGACAGAGACAGACAGAGACAGAGACAGAGAGTGTTTATCAGGATATATCCTGATCCATTCAGTCTTCTCATTCTCCTTTCTTGTTAAACCAGAAGAAAAGATGGAACCATAGGCCAGCCTACTGCAATTCAGAATGGAAGACTTTATCTGTTGCAAAGAGCCCAAGGAACATGAATTAACTGTGTCCATTGAGTCCCTTGGGCATTCAGTCTCCATAAATTCACCAAATTCTACCACATTTTTTGAATATTTGAATAAGGGTCCCAAAGCTGAGGATAGGAAAGGTACTGGCAGATCTGTCTGTGTAAGGAAGCATGCATAACAATTTAGATTGGCATATATCAGTGCTTTTAGGACCCTTGACTTAGAAAGTGTTTAACTCCCATATGAAAACTCATCTCTACACACATACCGGAAAGATAATACTTGTAATTAGCACTTAAGCAAGCTACCTGTCCTATGGTAAGTCAGCCTCTTTACATCAGATTTCAATTTGGAATCTAGATACCTTTTAAACTTTTTCATTGGTTATAGAAACAAAACTAAAGGCATAACACATTTGCTATTGTTACCTATCTCCTCCTCCTCTAAATCTATCAAAAGATCCTGCTATATAAGGACTACAGTTCTAATTAAGACTGGGTTATACATCCTGACCTTAAGTGCCCTCTAATTCTTTCATTAACTCCAAGAATACACTTACCAGACTCAGAATAAGTTGTAATCAAGAAACCAAAGAGGCAGCTTGTCTGACCAGAAACTGCAGAGGCTAAAGATGTCAATGTAGTGCTCACATCACCTGACATGTTTAATTCTTAGGTGGCTAATAGAGCATATATTGTCACATATTGTGAGGTTTTTCTCAAGAAGGAGTCACAATATGAAATAGAAATTCATAGTTTTATATTGAATCCTCTTTTTAAAATACTGAATCCTCTGTGTACATGGAAATGTTCTTTTTATATTTTTGGAGGGTTTTTTAAATTAAGTTCGAAATGAATAATTTTTTTTTTAAAGAGGGCTTGAAATTGAAAAGCTGAGTGAGGGGGAAAAATGTCCATCTGTGTTTGTCTAGCCAGACACCACAAAATCAGTGACAGAAGCAATAATTTGTAAAAGATAATTAAGAAGAGGGGGCAGCTAGGTAGTGCAGTGGATAGAGCACCGGCCCTGGGTTCAGGAGTATGAGTTCAAATCCGGTTTTGAACACTTGACACTTACTAGCTGTGTGACTAACTGTGAGCAAGTCACTTAACCCCCATCGCCCCCCCCCCCCGCAAAAATCATTATTTATTTATTTATTTATTTTAGTGAGGCAATTGGGGTTAAGTGACTTGCCCAGGGTCACACAGCTAGTAAGTGTTAAGTGTCTGAGGCCAGATTTGAACACAGGTACTCCTGACTCCAGGGCCGTGCTCTATCCACTGCACCACCTAGCTGCCCCTGAACATGCTTTTTTAACAAATGGTAATGAACAGTTCATAGCGGTTCCAAATACCAAGACACAATCCTGCTATATTACTCAGACATTATTCACTTGTTAATGAATAATTACAGAACAAAACAACTGAATCATAGATTCCAAAGTAGGTCCTCTCTCAATTCCCAAAAGTGGGGACTAATCTGTCAGAAGTATTCCTAAAATAGGAGAAGGGAGCAGTGGACAAGGGCATATGACCTTGGGCAAAGTAATTCTAACTTCGGTTCCCTTCTTTGTAAAATAGGTGTGATGACAGCTGACCGGCCTCTTTAGGATGTTGGCCAGAATAACTATACCAAACTCCCTGTCAATATGGAGTCTGACAGCTCCATGTGCCAATGCTACTAGGACCGAGGAATGATGGTGCTACAAAGATAATATTACCCTCAGACCCCAAATGCTTACACTACATTTGTGTCAACAGCTCAAATAAAACAAGGCAGCATGGTGGAAAGAATGCTGGACTTAGCTTCTTAAGACTGTTTTGAGGCTCTACCACTTGCTAGGTAGGTATCCCTGGGCATCGCTTTGGTTCTTCATGTGAAAAATAAGGGAGGTCATTGGTCTAGATGATTTCAGGACTCTGTTTACATTCTACAGTTCTCTGAAAGAGAATCTGACACAAGGGCTCAGGAGGAAGTAGGCCATTTTTATTTTCATGAGTGTGAGATTCAGCTTTGAAAAAAACAAGAGCTGAACTCCTATATGCTGAAAAAGGAGGTCAATCTGCACAGTCAGACTAGCTGCTTTCCTTTGGTTAAAGCTGCTGGCACTTGGGCTTGATACTAAGCAAGTAGGGTCAGTTCTAATGGAAAGAATGATGTGGCCTTCCTTCCATCTTGCTGAGGTTCCAGGCTGATATGTAAACTGGCTAGTGCTGCCGGCAGTGGAAAATATGAATCCATTCTTGCCTGGGGTTATATGACTGAAAGAATAATCAGATCAGGACTCATGTTAAAATATCACTGCAGCTCACTTGACAATTATTATCCAGTCATGTCCTTGCAGCTTTGGGAATTACATATGTTGCAACCTGATGCAGCTAAATATACACTGCTTAAAAGATCATCAGGATAGGGAAAATAATTGTTAGAACTAGGTTGGATGTTGGTATGCTTTTATTCCATTGATTTAGTGTTATTTCTCTTATATGAACAGGGGTAGGGTTCAGAAACATATACCACAGACTAGTGACTGGGCAACCTGGCATCTTCATTCTTACCAGCCTAGCCTCAGATTTCTCATTCTTTTTCTAAAAGAATAACTATAAACATTTGCAGGCTGGACTGTTTAAATAATACCACAGAAGGGATTCCAGTTAAGATGTGAAAGGTCATAGAGGAGCCCTTTTCTCCCACATATGATCTTAAAAAGGCACCAGATCAAATAATGATCAAGAAAGCCAGGAAAAAAGGACAAAAAACCCCCAACAACAACAAACCATTAGCAAGCTCTTCTATCCAACCTAGGACTGTACCAAGAGACAGTCAAAAGGCAATGTCACTGGAAGAGTTAGCCAGCCAAGAAAGTCAGCACTTGCTTAGAGGAACAGTATGGAATCCTGCAGCAGAGTTGGAATGAGGCGCAATCCCTCAGCTTCATAAGATCAGACCTATGGTAGAAACATCTAATCGCAAATATAGGAATCAAGAGAAACCTAAAAATTGTGACTATACTGGAGCAAATGGAGGGTCCATAATACAGCAGGTAAATTTTAATGGGGAAGGGTGGCAAGAAGAGAAAAGGGTTCCCTCAAAATCCCAAGATCTTTAAAGAGTCACAGAAGGAAATAAATAGGATAAATGGAGGGACTAGTAATGGTTTTGTTCTGTTTTGATGGTCTTAAGACAAGAAAGAAAATGGAGGGGAAAAGAAAAACACTAGGGAAGAGATGAAGGGGGTGGAATATACATACATGGAGGAAAGGATGTACTCTTACCTGAGTACAAAGGATGGGTGAACACACTCACACCTATATACCCAGACAAAGATGTGGTGTTTATAATGTTTACTCCAAGAGGAAACCAGGCAGGGATAGGAAAAAGGAAGAGAGGAGTGCTATGCACAATCAAATTAGACTTGGTATATCATAAGTGGGGATTAAATGAAAGACAGTGTAAGAACCAGCAATGAGGTCTAGGGAAAAGGGAAACCAGAGGGCTACAGAGGGGAAGCAAATTGTTGTGATTACAAAGGATGAGCAATTCACCACCATCTTTTCTTTGTAAAGAGGGGTGGGAGGGGGGAAGCAAAGGAAAGTATATAAGGATGATAGAAGGAAAACTATTATTGACATTACATATGAATGGGAGAAACAACCATAAAATAGGGAGACAGCAGACTTAATTTTAAAGTGGAATCCAACAATAAATTGTTTACTAGAAACACATTTTAAAAATAAACATTCACATAGAGCTACAGTAAGAGGCTAAAGTAGAATATATTATGTTTAAAAAGAATTTAAAGAATCAGAGTAGCAAACATGACAAGGCAATGTTAAAAACAGACATAATTAAAAGGGATAAATAGGAGAGTGTCTTATGTTTTAAAGAACTATAAACAATGAAAATAATATCAACGATTAATACACATACTCAATAGCACGGCATTTAAATATTTGAAGGAAAAGTTAATAAAATTAGAGGGAGAAACAGATAATGAAATTATAATACTAGGAAGCTTTGATGTATTCCTCTCAGATCTAGACGAATCTAACAAAAAGATAAATAAGAAGGAAGTTAAGGATCAGAACAGAACTTTAGAACAGTAAGATGATTCATAGTAAGACAGATCTCTAGTGATTAATGAAAAGAATATACACGCACTATACAATCTTTGCAAGGCACCTTACAAAAAATAACCATGCACTAGGACAAAACACATAACCAAATACAGAAGAACAAATGTTAAATATTTTCACTAACCACAACTTAAACCCCAAACTAAATACAAAAAAAGAAATCCTGAAAATCACATAATAGATTAAAAAGAATTGAAAGCAACCCCTCCCCAATAAACAAACAAAAACCCCATCAACATACTGAACTAAAAATAAAACTAAGAACTAGCTTTTTTGAGGAAGGAAGGAATGGAATTAAGTGTTAGCTCATCTAATTTTTAAAGAGAAAGTAAAACCAAATGAACAATATCAGAAATTAAAAAGAATTCATAAATTAAGAGGAAATAAAGAACATTATTTCAAACTATTTTGCTTAATTACATAACAACAAAAATCATAAATGAAATTAATATACCCAGATAAATGTAATATAATATTATTGTGATGTAAGAAATTATGGAAAGGATAGAGTCAGATAAATCTAGAAGGACTTCTATGATTTGATATAGAATGGGATGAGTAGAACAATAAGAACAATTTATACAATGACTACAATACTGTAAAGAAAAACATCCATGAAAAGACTTTAAAATTCTGATCAATGCAATGACTAACCATGACTCCAGGGCACTAATGATTAAGTGTGCTTCCCAATGTTGATGGAGAAGCAACATGCTAGAGTTGTTGAAGAGACATGTTTTTGCATATGGCTAATGTGAGGATTTGTTTTGTTTTTTGTTTTTTTACAGGGCAATGAGGGTTAAGTGACTTGACCAGGGTCACACAGCTCGTAAGTGTCAAGTGTCTGAGTCTGGATTTGAACTCAGGTCCTCCTGAATCCAGGTCTGGTGCTTTGTCCATTGCACCACCTAGTTGCCCCGCTGAGGATTTATTTTGCTTTATTATATTGATTTCTTACAAAAATAGGCTTATTTTGTGGGGGTGGAGAATTTTAGGGGGGACCAAAGGCTAGTGACAGCAACAGCAAAAAAAAATTTAGAAAAAAATGACATCAATCAAAGAAAATTAAGAGATGAGATCAAGAGCAGTTCAAAGGGATCATAGGGATATAAAGTTAGAGCTGGAAGAGAACTCAGAAATAACTTGGATCAATCTATTTCATTTTATAGTTAAGGAAGCTGAAGTCCAGAGAGGTTAAGTACCTGAATCAAGTTCACACCAGTAGCAAGTGGCAGAGCCAGGACATGAATTCAGGTCTTCTGGCTTCTAATCCACCATTCTCTGCATTTTGACAAGTGAGACAGCTTTGAAAACTAATTTTTAAAAACCAAACAAGCTGCACACAAGAAAAAAGAAATGGCAAAAGAGGTTAATTTGACATGAAGAAAATACCACAATATTCAAACCTTAAATAAAAATGAAGTTGTTTTTTTTTTTTTAAGACAGGCTTGTAGTGAGCATTAAGGGATATGATCAAAGTAAACTTAGAAGAGAAACTTAAAATATCAAGGGTAGTGGTCTCAAAATTAGATTGCACAAGACAATCCCCTAGCTGTGAAAAGAAAATATCAGAACTGAGAACAATATAACTGTTCAATGGCTTAACCACTACTTGCTTCTCCTACATTCCCCCAGCCTAAGCCAGTGCAAACTGTGCTGATCCGTTATATGCTCCTCTCCAGGCAACTGCCTGGGTTGGGAAGGGGTGGGGAGAAGAGGAAGCTCCAACAGAGTTACGCAGACCCTGCTTCCCTAGGAGCAGGTACCTTTTTAGATCTTCCACCTTATGGAAGGATGGATGGGATGTGTACTTTCAACCTGGGATAGTCTTGGGGCACACAGGGAAATCCCATGGTGAAGGAAGCCTCATTTTTCCAGAAGGAAATACTTTCTGAGGGAAAGAGCTCCATACTGAATGCCTAGGCAGTCTGTCTCTTTCCTGACCTAAGGAGAAATAGGGAGGCTCTATCCATCAAATAGGTCAGAGAGGAGCACATGCAGTTATAGCAGCAGGAGAGGTTGGAGGAGCAGGAGTGGGGCTGGGTGAGCGCAAGAGCAAGCTGCATCAGTAAGCAATAGGTAAGAGACAGCAGAGGCTGCTGTGGCAATGAACTTGGATGCAAGAAGTCTCTCAGATTGCAACTCTTCTCTTGAGATCATATTCCTTTTCCCTAATCATTCCAATAGTGTAGAAGCAATGAAGGTACTGCCACTTGATTAAAATTTTGTTTGTGCTACAAACTATAGGAAACTACTCAAATCCCTGAGGAAAAAGATGTATGTTTAAGGTACAAATGGCCTTTTTTTTTCTTCCTGGGAAATGTTAAGAGTTGAAAAACAAGGGATGGGGTGGGGGCTTTTCTGGGAATGCTGAGGGAAAACTGGAGACATCTCTCCCATATTGATTTAGGAAGCTAATCCCATTTTCTGGAAACACCTGCTTTGCTATAACTGCTAGTTTGGGGCAGACACTCACCAATTGTGATCCCAGCTGCTCTGGACACATATTTTAACCCAGCAGAAAGACAAATCAACACTATCAAGGGAAAGATTAAGGAAATCAGGGCCTACCTGGAGATTGTGATGTAACAACCTTCAACCCACCTAAAACAGCCATCTTTCAGGATTGGGACCTGACCTCTGGGAACCAATGTCTTTCTTCACATCCAACATCAGAGAAGATGGAAATTTACTAGCTAAATTTAAATGAAAACTCTGCATAATTGATGGGTAGGTTTGAAAAATGAACATCATGATTTATTATGCATAGGCAATGATGTATTTCTTCCATTTGAATCTATGTATCTGTGACATATCATTTCAACTATGATGGCTTTTAAAACCAAGTACTAAACTAAATGAACTTATAAGTGGACCCTCAAATTGTTATTTCACGAATTACTAATGAAGGTTTTCAAAAATAACAAAGCATATTCAATTACATTGCTCTGGTTAAAACTATAATATTTTTTAGTGGAAAAAAGGTTTTTTCTAACATTAATAAAATAAAAATATTTAAATTATTTTTACTTCATTTTTACCTCATCCTTTTAAATTTATATACATATATGTTTTTAAATATACAGTATATAATTTATAAATAAACATATATTTGGAAGTATGAACTCATTTTTTTTACTGATAGAAATATGCAATCAAAAACAGTTTGGGGATCACTAATCTAAGAGGTTGAAATTAAAGACCTGTTGGATGAATAAAAGAATAAATGACTTTATCTTTGGATGATGTTGCAACCTTGGGATCTTTTTGTACTGAGAAACACTAAAAGCTCCTACTGGACAGACTAAGGATTTAGAATTGTTTCTCTTAAAAAAAAATGTCCTATAGAATTCTTCCCATTTTCTTTTGTTTAATCCTGCTTCCCATCAAGTGATCCCATAGGAAAACCAGAATTAATTATCGAAAAATACGTACAACTATATTTGAAAGAAAAAAATTAATAAAAGGGGGGAAAAGCTTCCTTTTCTGACAGGCTTTGAAACAATTAACCAAAACTCAAAGATCCTGCATCATCATCAAAGATTGAAATTATATTTTCTAAAGTGGCATTTGACATGCATGCTTTTAACTAAAATTTTTAAGAAACAAAATATTATTGAAAAGTATAAAAAGGTAGGAAGTGGCCTAACCTTTCGCTGAGTAAGCAGTACTAAGGCCTTCTGCTGAGGTTTTCTAGAATTCTTGGAAAGAAGACACCTCTCTATGTAGGTCAAAGAATCATGTGCCCTTGTCTCAGTCAGCAGTTCTTAGTTGCTGATTTGATATGAACACGAGGACAACAAATAGTCTATGACCCTGTTTCAAAAGTACTGGCTTCACTTAACCTTGCAAACTGGTTCTCCCCATTTATTCCAGTAATAGAGTATTCTGAGTAAGTTAGAAATGATATTAGATTTCTGAAATGACTCTTTGCAAAACTATTTTTGAAGGAATGTCATGAGTGAATGAAGTAGTCAATGATTTTATTTTTAAGAGGTGTTGTTGCAAGATTTTTTTTCTGTGTGACAGTCATTTCCTTGAATAAAATTATGGATTTAGATCTGCAGTCAGAAGATAATGTAAAACATTCTGTATTTATTTTCAAGTTACGTTAGTGGAATTTGCCTACTTCAATCTATGAGGGTAAAAATATATCTGTGCTACTGTCTCTAGGTTACATGGAAACACAGTCAAAATTAGAAACCAGGAAATAGGATCATAGTATTTGGAGTTGGTAAGGATTTTAGAGCTCAACTAATCCCCAAAGCTTTCGTTTTACAGATGAGTAAACTGAAGTCTTTGAGATGTGAAATGACTTGCCCTAGGTAACACAAAGGAAGCAAAATCAGAATTGGAACTCAGTTCCTCTGATTCCAAATTTAGTGTTCTTTCTACTAGACCATATTTCTTAGTTCAGGGATCAAAAAAAAAAAGAAAGAAAGAAAAAGAAAAAAGAACTGAGATTGGATTGGACGAATAAATAATAACTTAGATTTATAGTCAAGTGAAGTCACTAAGAGTTTTAGGCATAGGAGCAGCAGTAAAATTCACAAAGTTGGGGGATGTAGTGTCTTGTGTGAGGGGCAGCAAAGAGGCCAGTGTCACTGGATATAGACTCCTTGGAGGGGGAGTAAGATTTAAGAGGTTTGAGAAAAAAAGGCAATGGCCAGTTTATGGAAGGAGTCAAATAGAGGACTTTATATTTGATCTTGCAAATAATAGGGAGCCACTGGAATTTACTGAATGGGGATGACAGGATCAGATCTGCACTTTAGGAAGATCACTTTGGTAATTGAAGGGAGAGAGACTCGAGTCAGGGAGAACAAGCAGCCTGTTGGAATAGTCTAGGCGTAAGGTGAAAGGAGTCTGGTTGCAGTGGTAGAAGAAAGGAGGAGGTATATACAAGAGATATTACGAAGGTAGAAGAAACAGGACTCGGAAATGGATTGGATATGGGAAGTAAAAGAAAATGAGGAGTCGAGCATGACACATAGGTTGAGAGCATGGATGGTCGGGAAGATGATGGTGCTCTTAGCAGTATTAGGGAAATTTGGAAGAGGGAAGGGTTTATTGGGGAAAGACAACGAATTCAGTTTTGGCAAGTTGAATTTAAGACGTTTATGGGACATTCAGTTTGAGATGTCCAATAGGTAGTTGGAGATGTGAGACTGGAGGGTAGGAGAGAGGTCAGGGCTGGTTAAATAGATCTGAGAGTCAACTGCATAGAGATGATAACTAAATCCATGAGAAATGATGAGATCACCAAGAAAAATCATACACAGGAAAAAGAGAAGAGGGCCTGGAACAGAGCCTTGGGGGACACCCAGTGTTTAGGGCAGGACCTGGATAAAGATACAGTAAAGGAGCCTGAGAAGAAAGGATCACACAGGTAGGAGGAGAAGCAGGAGAGAACAGAGTCTTAAAAAAACTAGAGAGAAGGTGCCAAGAACAGTTATGGGCAGTGAAGGAGACTTAGTTTCAAGAGATGCTGAGGGGACGAGATGAATGAGGACTGAGAAAAGGACATTAGATTTAGATCTTTGGTAACTTTGGAGAGAGAAGCTTCATTTGAATGATGAGATCAGAAGCCAGACCACAGAGATTTAAGAAGTGAAAAGAAACAAAGTGGAGTCACTAATTATAGAATGATAATTTTTTAGTATGGGGGAGACATGGGGATGTACGTAGGAGGCAGGGAAGCAGCAAGGGAAGAAATTGAAGATTAGTGAGAGTGGCGATGATAGGGGGCAAACCCTGGAGAAAATGGGATGGATTGGGATCACTTTTGCACAGTAGAGAGGATTGCCTTGCCAAGAAGGGCTACCTTTTTATGTGAGATAAAATGAAGGAGGAGGTCATCGCATAAAGTACTTGAGTACTGTGAATGACTTAACTATTCTCAGCAATATAATGATTCAAAAACAACCCCAAAGGGCTCATGATGAAGCACACTATCCACCTCCAAAGAAAGAACTGATGTTGGTTGAACACAGACTGAAGCAGGCTATTTTTCACTTTTTTTCACTTTATTTCTTTTATTCAAGTTTTCTTGTACAAAATGACTAACATGGTAATGTTTTACATAATTGCACATGTATAACCCACATCTAATTGCTTACCACTTCAGGGAGGGAGAGGCGAAGGAAAGAGGGATAAAATTTGGAACTCAAAACTATAAATAAAAATGTTTATTATAAAAAAGAAAGTATCTGAGTAATGTGAAATGGACAGGAGGGGAAAAGAGGGCGCTTTGAGTGAACGGCCTCAAATTTTTTCAGTGAAATAAGAGGAGAGGTTCTCAACTGAAAGGATGTTTTATGGTTCACAAGGCACTTTCTTTACTATAACCCATTTTACATATGCAGAAACTGAGGCTTGGAGAGGTAAAGGGATTTGCCATGGTCACAAAGCAAGTTAGTCTCAGAGTTGGGATTCCAAATATGACTCCAAATTGTGTTTTCATTCTATTATCTCACTTGGCCATATTTTCCCAGAGGCATACATTTTGCTCCAAGAATGTGAACTTGGAATCCTAGTAGATGGGGGCAGAACGAAGAGGAGAAAGAGTAGTGTGGGTTTTTGTTTGTTTTTTTGTGGGGCAATGGGGGTTAAGTCACTTGCCCAGGGTCACGCAGCTAGTTAAGTGTCAAGTGTCAGAGGTCAAATTTGAACTCAGGTCCTCCTGAATCCAGGGCTGGTGCTTTATCCACTGCGCCACCTAGCTGCCCCATCTCTTCTCTCCTAAGTCACCTACACTACCATTTCTCCCCTTGCTTCAAGCAGAGAACTGCCTCATGCTTCACTGAAAAAATGTGAGGCTATTTGTTCTAAACTCCCTCTCCTCAATTCCAAACTAAAATTCACTTCAACATCATTGTAACCCCCTCTTTCCCATGCTCTCTAGGTCTGAAGAATAAAGTGGCCCTTCTTCCCATCACCAGCTCCTCTATTTGTGTCCTCGACCCCATCTCCTCATGTTTCCTAGAGGAGCTTGTTCCTTCTATCATTTCCTCTCTCCCAAATGTTAAAGCTTTCTTTATCTAATGCTGTTTACCTGTGGCCTATGAACATGCTCAGAACTCCCCCATCCTTGAACTTTCATTAATTCTACCTCTCCCTCAAACAATTATCCTCTCAATTTTTTCTTTCACAATTAAATGTTGGCGGGGGGGGGGGGAGGAGTCTAGAACTCATATCGCCTCCTCTTTCTCACCTACCAACCATGTCAACCCTTTGTGATCTGACTTCTGTCCCAAGGCTGCTTTTTTCCCCACCACCAGACTAAAACTGTTCTCTCCAAGGTTACTAAAAATGTCTTTACTGCTGAAACTTTTCCTCAGTTCTTCTTTCTAAACTTCTCTGAAATATCGCCCACCTCCTCTTTTTAGGTACTCTCTCTTACCTGAAAATCTATGACATTTCTGTTATGATTCTCCTCCTACCTGTCAAGACTTTCTGGGTGTCCTCTTCAGGATCATCACAGATGCTCTGCTCTGTCCTCAGCCCTCTTCTCTTTTTCTCTCTATCT
Source organism: Dromiciops gliroides (assembly GCF_019393635.1). Taxonomy (NCBI): domain Eukaryota; kingdom Metazoa; phylum Chordata; class Mammalia; order Microbiotheria; family Microbiotheriidae; genus Dromiciops; species Dromiciops gliroides. Next base: position 268,743,694 of record NC_057863.1, on the reverse strand, counting down.
TCTCTTGCTGACCTCATCATCTACCATGGAGTCAAATGTCATTTCTAAGAAGATAATTCCCATAAATGCAGCCCTTATCATCTCTCTCCTGAGCTCCAATCCCACATATCCAATTGTCTACACATCTCCATAGCTATTTCAAATTCAACATGTACAAAAACAGAATTCCTTAGCTTTCCCCCTCAACTTCCCCTCCTCCTAACTTCCTTATATCTGTCAAAGTCACTACCATTCTACTAGAAACCAAGATTCAGAACTTAGGAGTCGTCCTTAACTCTTCATTTTGTCTCATTCTCTCTATCCAATTACTTGCCAAATTTTGATTTTCCCTCCTCAGTATTATTCACCTGTTTCCTTCTCTCTTCCCATTTCTTGTCTAGGCTCCCTTCACCTCTCACACTGACTATTACAAAGTCATCCTAGTCTTCCCTATCTAGTCTCTTCCCTCTCTGACCAACCTTACACAGATGCAAATTGGTATTTCTAATTTGTAAGTATGATGTCTCTCATCTACTCAAGAAGTTTCTGTGGTTCCTTATTGCCCATAGGATAAAATACAAATTTCTATTTGGTATCTGAAGCTCTTCATAAGCTTGCTCTAGTTTATCTTCCTAGGTTGATTTAGCCATCATTTTCCTCAGCATACTCTATTCTAGCCACATTGGCTTACTTATGGTTCCCTGAATGCAATATTCCACCTCCCCAGTCTCCCATCAGTGCTTTTGTACAGGCTGGAATATTCTCTCATTACCTTAGTCTCTTGGCACCCCATCCCCCTTTAAGGCTCACCTCCCTTCTTCAAGCCCAGACCACCCTTTTAATCCCCAGGTACTGGATATTTATTTTGTATATAGCTGTAAATATCTTGTATTCAATCTGATTTTTAAATTTCTGTCTTTAATACCTGAGGGCACAGTGCCTAGCACATGGTAGGTGTTTAATAAATGTCTGTTGACTGATTAGGCAAATTAAATTCCTGATAAAGATGACCACATTTATTTTACTTCTGGAAATCTGAGAAACTTTGCCTCCATGAACCTACTCCACTAAGGACATGGAAAGTGCTTACTCAGATTTGAATTTCCTGAGGCAGGATGAACACTGATTTGGAATAGTGATCAGACTAAACTGCTCTTCAGGATAGACTTACAAGGATTCAATTATTGGATTGAAGCTTTTGCCCATGTTCTTGGAAATTGCCTGTGTTCTTGGAAACATTCTATTATTAACTATAAATTTGTGTGTAGTAGCAGAAAAATCACAAGGTTTATTTCAAGCAATTAGTGTAACCCCCCTGCCAATTTTCCTCTTTAGCTCCCAGATGATTTGAATAATCCAAAGGAGATGTAGAGACTCAGTTGTCCTGGAAAAAGTTAACATATAACTTCAAACTACAATTTAAAAATAGAATGTGAAGTGATAATAAAAATACATCTCCTAATATAAAAGCATTCCTCTTCCAGATATTTTCCCTCTGAATTTTAGCAGACTAATTATTACTCTAGAAAAAGAATTATACCTTAAAAATAAGAAAAATATAAATTCACAACTACAATTTGTCCTTTTGCTCTGAAACATGTCTTTTTAAAATATTTTCTCTTACCAACCCACTCTTTCTTTTGCTGACTTCAGTGGAAAATTTCACTTCGCCAAAGAAATACAATCCTTCTGGTATTAACATATATTATGGCTTTCATCAGATTTCTAGGTGAGATGATATAATTAGGGATATACAGGAAAGAAATTACAAAAGATGCAAAGAACAACAGTTGAGAATATAAGTGCTAGAAAAATCCTAAGTATTTAAACATGGATCAAGTGCAACCAAAGAAAGAAAAGCTAACATGACTGATCACATTATTATGCAGATAGGCACCTGCTTTCTTGATATCTGAGCCTCTTCCATCTTCTTCCATCACCCCAATGAATTTTCTTTTCTAAATCCACCTTTCACTGAGGGATTCTGTCATACTAAATCTTATGAAAACACCATGAATTTAAATCCCCAAATTAAGTGCATGATAACATGACAAGATGTATGTATGGCATTAAATAGTAAAAGAAAAAACTGGAATCACTTGTAGAAGTATCTTTTGGTATTTAATGATACCTCTCAGAATGTTTAAGGAGAATGCCTATGATACCATTAAAAAATCCAATTTCATTTATTCTGATTAATACAACAATTTAGTACACTTCCTTTATGTAAAGAAAAAAAATCTTTTCTCTTACTGAGAACTGGACTTCAGAAAGGTTTTGAAGCATAGATGAAGGTTTTTTTTTTTTAAAAAAAAGGATTTTAATTCCTTATAGGGATTACTAAGAAGAGTTTATTTACCTTACTATTGCTGGCATAAGAGTACAGTCACAGGATTAGGAAATAAAAGGAGATCATCTGGTTCAATTTCCTCATTTTTAGAAGAAACAGAGAATTTGGAAGGTGAAGTACCCTGGCCCCATTGCCCACAGACAAAGCAAAATTTTTCAACTTCAGGTATCATTATTCCTATTACTAATGTAGTTTAGGGAAGACAAAAACAGAGACACAGCCCTCGATTCTATTACCAGCACACTCCTAACATGGATCTATGTGGCTGTCTCCCTGATTCAGGAGTAGTGACAGGAAGAGGACGATGGAAAATGGGAGAGAGTTAGTGATATATTCCTTTGTGGAGGTAGAACAGGAGACAGGTGAGTAGTCAGTTAATAAACATTTATTAAGTAGCTACTATGTGTCAGGCACTGTATTAAGCTCTGGGAATACTAAAAAAGGCAAAAGACAGTCAAGGAGCTTACATTCTAATGAGAGAGAAAACATGTAAACATACACGTAAAAACAAGATTATAAATATAAATAGCAAATAACTTGAGAGGAAAAGCATCAGATTAAAATGAGTTGGGGAATACTTCCCATAGAAGGTGTGATTTTAGTTGGGATGTAAAAGCAGCCAAAAAGGTCAATAGTTGGAGCTGAGGAAAGAGAATGTTCCAGGTATGGGAAACAACTAGAGAAAATGCCTGGAGCTAAGAGATGAATTATCTTGTTTGTGAAACAACCAGAGGCCAGTGTCAGTGGACAATGTAGATAATAACAGTCATGCTAGTTTATGATTATGTAACTTTTAGGGTTTGTAAAGCACTTTAGCTCATTTGCTCTTCACAACACTGGGAGGTAGGGATGGTAACATCTCCATTTTAGAGATGAGGAAACTAAGGCACAAAAAACTTAAGTCCAGAGTTACATAGGTATTAAGTGTCTAAAGTGCTTTTTAAACTCAGGTCTTCCTGATTCTAAATCCAAGACTCTCCCCAATACACCAAATCACCTCTGGTGAGGAAAGTGCAATGGTTGACACATCAGCCGAAAAAGGGACCCAACCCAAGGCAGGACGTGAATACAAAAAGGGAAAGGCTAGCTTCAGAGGGCTCATAGAGAAGCCTGTCTAAGGCCTCTAAACAGAGATGTGCAGAATAAGGCACACATTGTCAGACATGGCCAATGTGTTGGTTTGTTTTCATTATGTATACTTTTTGTTATGGGGAAGGTACTTTGGGGAAGGAGCGGGGGTATTCAGAAGGGCAGAAATATTTGAAAAGATAAATACTTTTGGGGGGGGAAAACTGGGGGAGAGCAGGGGGCTCTTAAGTGAGTCCCAGAATAAAGAGATATGTTTATTTAATAGTAATTCCATTTAATGACATGAAAAACAATATCTATTTAATACTATTATATGACTATAACAAGAAAATTATTATATCCTTAAGTGTTTGTTTATAAATAATAACTACTGGAGTTAGAGGGAGTAACCTTTTAAAAAAAATTTTTTTTGGTGGGGCAGTGGGGGTTAAGTGACTTGCCCAGGGTCACACAGCTAGTAAGTGTTAAGGGTCTGAGGCCACATTTGAACTCAGGTCCTTCTGAATCCTGGGCTGGTGCTTTATCCACTGTGCCACCCAGCTTCCCCCCAGAGGGAGTAACTTAAGAGTGTTATGGACACTGTGGATTCAAGGTCAAGATAAAAGGAAAATAAAAGTAGTTAAGAAATTATAACCTATGTTAATTAAGAATGTGATTTGAAGGGGCAGCTATTTGGCGTAGTGGATGGAGTACCGGCCCTGGAGGCAGGAGGACCTGAGTTCAAATTTGGCCTCAGACACTTAACACTTACTAGCTGTGTGACCCTGGGCAAGTCACTTAACCCCAATTGCCTCACCAAAAAGAAAAAGAAAAAAAAATGCGATTTGATTCATGAAAACCTAATTTATTGTCCACTGAAATCTTCCTCCACTGTCTCTTCAAGACTGTGCCAGTAGACTTAAGGTATGGCTGTCAAGTACTGAAAAACAGTCTAGAGACTATGTTTTTGCCAGCCAGCCACCCTGGCAAAGTTTGGAGGTCATCACCAGAAGATTCTTGGCCAGGTGTGTGTGTGTGTATATAGGTATGGGGCAATGAGGGTTAAGTGACTTGCCCAAGGTCACACAGCTAGTAAGTGTCAAGTGTCTGAGGTCGAATTTGAACTCAGGACCTCCTGAATCCAGGGCAGGTGCTCTATCCACTGCGCCACCTAGCTGCCCCCAAGGCCAGGTATATTTTTATAATGGTGGGAGGGGAAGGAGAGTAAAGGTATTTTTGTTTTTGTTTTTTTGAGGGGGAGAGGCAACTCACGGAACTATGTGGCAAGACACTGAGGGGCTGTGAGCTGCACTGATGGTAGAAGTACTTACACTCACAAAATCATAGCCAGAGAATAAGTTTGTGCAGTACTGTATAATGCATTCCTGAGTCAGAAACCTATTCAGTAAACCTGCCTTAACCAACTCCAACAATATACAGGTGATGGAGTGATTGGCCTGACTAGATCTAGGCTGTACTGTTTGGTAAGGTTTCATGGAAGAGGCTGGGTTGATGCAATGTTTAAAAGGAAGAAAGAGCCACTAAACCCAAGTCTGGTTTTCTTGGCAAACACATGGTTCTTAAAATAAATTATTCCATCTTCCCTTCTGGATCTCCTCTAAATCTATGTCAAAGGAAATTTTTGTCAATTAAGTTGATATTTCAAGAACTATGGTTCTTTTAAAACTTGTGTTTGCTATGAGGTTTAACAAATTTATCAACATAAGGCAAAAAAAGGGAACTGATAACCAAAAAAAAAACAAAAAAGGGAACTGATAAATGTTAGAGGGGATGTGGGAAAACTGGGACACTAATGTATTGTTGATGGAGTTGTGAATTGATCTAACCATTCTGGAGAGCAATTTGGAACTATGCCCAAAGGCCTATAAAACTGCATAGCTACTAAGCAATACTACTGCTTTCTGTATTCCAAAGTGATGATAAAAAGGGGGTGGGGGGGGAGGAAAGAACCCATTTGTACAAAAATATTTTAGAAGGGTTTTTTTTTTGATGGCTAATAATTGGAAATTGAGGGGATGCCCACAAATTGGGGAATGATGAAACAACCTGTGGTGTATGACTGTAATGGAATATTATTGTGTTATAAGAAATGACAAGCAGGATGATTTCAGAAAAACCTGGAAAGACTTACAGGAACTGATACAAAGTGAAGTGGGCAGAAACAGAACATTGTACACAGTAACAGCAATACTGTGTGATGAAGAACTGGGAATGTCTTTAGCTATTCTCAGCAATACAATTATCCAAGATGATCCTAAAGGACTCATGATGAAAAATGCCATCTGCCTCCAGAGAAAGAACTGATATTGTCTGAATACAGACTAAAGCATATTATTTTAATATATCTTTCTCTTTCTTCCTCTTCCCCCCTCCCTTCTCTCTCATCTTCTTGCACAAAATGACCAATATGGACCGATGTTTTACATGACTGCACATGTATAACCTTTATCAGATTGCTTACCATCTCAGGGAAGAGGGAAGGAAGGGAGAGAGGGATATAATCTGGAACTCAAAATTAAAACAACCATAACAACAACAATGAATGTTAAAAATTGTTTTTATGTGTGATTGGGGAAATTATTTTTTAAAAATAATTTTTATCAGCAAAAAAGGTCTCCAAGATACTTTGATCATTTGCAGGTAATTTGGGAAAATCTGGCTGATTACACTTGTTAGACCAAGTAATTACTAAGCATGATTCTATTAACCATCAGTCTGATTTCATAGCTAATAAGGCTGAAATAACTGAATTAATCCCTAAATAAAAAAGTAATGCTGTACAAATGCAGTTCACTGTTTGCAGGGGAGTATAATACAGCCAAAAAGGTTTAATAGCTTAAAACTGTACCAAGAGTTTTTGAAAACCCTATATATCATGCCAAATCAACAGCTGGCAAATAACGAAAGCATTTTTTGTTGTTTTGTTTACACTGGAATCCATCACATTTTGGAAGATATTATTAAGCAATAGAGTCAACACAAATGAGGTACAGAATTCAATTTTTATTTAGAACCCACCAGATATAAGACAATGGAACTAAGAACTAGTCTTTTCCTGCTATTAATTCCAAAGTTCATCTTCTAATGCTCAAATTTCTGCATTATTCATGTAAAAGTTTTTCCTATTACAATGGAAGTGGAGAAGGCTTCCATCTACTATTCATTGTGAAGTTCAACTGCTAATGTAGAACTCCAAAGACTCCATTACCTCTTAAAAAAAATTTATTTTTTGTAGGGACATGAGGGTTAAGTGACTTGCCCAAGGTCACACAGCTAGTAAGTGTCAAGTGTTTGAGGCTGTATTTGAACTCAGGTCCTTCTGAATCCAGGGCCGGTGCTTTATCCACTGTGCCAACTTTTTTTTTTTTTAACAAAGTATGTTAACATAGGAAAGCAGGAGAAAAAAGAATAGGAGGGCAAAAAAAGAGGGAGGGACAGAACAATTGAGAAAACTACTGAAATTGAAAGAAAGACTGAACTGAAACTATAGGATACAATATATTGCTTTGACAGTGGCAAGCAATGAGACATTGTCAGGTGGGATTCTGAAACATCTGATATCCTGAGACACAAGAATAAAGTTTGAGCCTACACACGGCACATAATTCTCTAACCATGCCAGAACGCAACACATATAAGTAGTTACTTTTAATAATTTGCGACAAATTTAGAATCCTGTCCAACAATACTCCCATATGCCTTTGCCATAAATTTTTGAGATTTGCTGTGCTTAAAAAGATTTTTATAAAACCCAAGAATCAGTTATCAGGCTCCGGCTTATTATCTATATAAATGTAAATACCAGTTGGGGAAGCAATTTTAGGTGGGGGAGGGGACTGCTTTTTTCTACAACTATCAGAAAAGTAATTCAGTAAGTGACCCAATGTATAGGCTACTAGAAAAAAAAATCACATATTAGCACATACAGTAATCCCTGACCCTATATTCTTAAAGAACAATATAATTGAACATCTTAGACATAAATACCTGTCCTTACACTTAAAAAAGCATTAGAATTAAGTGATTAAAGTAAGTGATGTGTATGTATGTAGGTATACACACATATATGTAATATATATGTACACACGTATGCTAAATACCTCAAAGTCAACTTGACTCCCTATAGGTCTTGGTTAATTTGTCTAGTTCCCTGCTAGATTTTTTTGGATATAAGTTGGTAATTATATGTACAGTTTTGATTGTTGATTATAGATCAAAACCCTTGCTGATTTGCTTTAATTGGACCACCTCCATTCAAACAACTCCTGCAGATCTCTATTACATGCAGGATCAAATATGAAATCCTCTCTTTGACTTTTAAAACCTTCTATAACCTGGTACCTTCCTATCTTTGTAGTTTTCTTATACTGTATTTTACTTCTCTCTACCTACTCTATGATCCAGTAAAACCTTTCCTGGTCCTGCAGCTGTCAGTGCCCTCTCCCAAACTACCTATATTTAACTGCTTTGCATAAATTTGAATCTATTTTATATTTATGCCTTTATATTTTTGGCACATTATTAACTCTAGTCCTACTCTCTTCTATCTAGGCCTATTATATCTTCCCTTCAGTGTTATCAAGTACTCTCACGTGGCTGGAGGTAGGTTTCTCTTCTTCCTGTTTAAGCCCCAACTTGCTATGTTCTCCTATCCCATTTATTAGTCTGGTGATTAATAAATTTAAAAATTAAATAAGTCTCTATTTAGACTTAACCACTAAACATCAGATTAGCTTTTACAAAGGTATATTTACTTGAAAGGTGTAGCAAACACAAACATATTTTTGCCCAAGATCTTAGGGGCATAATCTTTACTACACCACCAAGGTGGGTGGTGGCTATGGGGAAGGGATTTAGGATCAAAACTTAGCTTAGTTCCTACACAGCATTGGTCCCACAAAGTTTGTTAGGGTTGGGATTCTAATGGTTTCTTCCAAAAATCTCTCCTTGACAGAGAACAAGGACATTAATGTTTTAAAAATTGAACTCTGGAACAACGAAGTGCTGAGAAGTCCTCTGGACCTTTTGAACTCACCCAATTATAGTTTCCCTTCCTTTTAACCAGTTGTTAAGCTTCCCCAGGGGGTACTGAGGCCAAGCTATAATTGAAGCTGAAAGAACTTTCTGAATGCCCCGACAACCACAGGGCCCTCTATTCAACACACAGTTAGCCAACCAAAATCAGTTAAAGAATGTCTATGCATGCTCCCCAGTCTGTTTCTCTAAGACACTTCCCTTATACATCATAATGATTTTCTGGAACCAGTTCTTTACTCTCTCCCATGCAGAGAGATGCCATCTTAGCGAGTATGGACATGATTTATACCCCCATTACATTTTTCTTTGTATTTGTTGTTTCCACCATTATTTCATTCATTGTACTTGCAAACCCACAGTCTGGCACATAGTAGGTACATAATAAGTTCTGGTTGATTGGTTTATGGATTAGGACAGTTTTACTAAAGAAGGTATTAACAGCTTTTCCAGGACATTTTCGATGAACTCAGACCTTATAAGGATTGACCAATTACTACATTTGGATCCAGCCTTTAATACCAATTCACCTAAAAGCTAGAAAATACACCTTTTGCTTGGGGGGGGGGAGGTGTCACTATAGATTACTATAGAATGTCGCTGAAATTACTAAAGAAGTTTTAGGGTTAGAAGATCCTCCTGATCCCACCTCTTTAGGATGACCAAATTGCATGATTAATTAGACAGAACCCTAAGACTTTATCTTGAACCTAGAGTGGAGAGAATGTTCAAGAGTTACATCTGTAGAAGGCAGCTAGGTGGTGCAGTGGATAAAAGACTGGCCCTGGATTCAGGAGGACCTGAGTTCAAATCCGACCTCAGACACTTGACACTTACTAGCTATGTGACACCCTGGGCAAGTCACTTAACCTTCATTGCCCACCAAAAAAAAAAGTTACAACTGTAGAATTTTAGCATAAGTTGTGTATCAATTTTTAAAAAAATGTCTTTCCTAATAAAATCACATTATTTTAGACATACTGCATACAGAACACGGGGATTATTTATACAAAAGCATAGGCAAGAAATTATCTGGCTCCCTGGAAATGACTTGAATCTTGAAAAGATGCTAAGTATATTTATTACATGCCAGACTGCTCTGCATAACCCAACAATGGCACCTACTTTTCTGTGTAGCTCATTCCACTTGGCATGCCCCTCCCAGGAGAAGCGCATCTCTCTAATTTCATCATCATTCTGCTACCTCAGACTTTGACTGAGACCACCTTGCTCAGCTTTCCTTTCTCTCTGGAAGGAACGCTGAAGGGTGGAGTACCAAATTCCTTCCAATGCCTTCCTTTATAGAGGGCAGAAACTGGTCTTTTTGGCTCACTCCACTTAGCATTTACTGTTCTGACTGGTTCCAACTTTACAAAGCAAGATGCCCCTGTGCCAGGCAGACCCTGGTGGGTGCTCCCCTTTCTTGACTGAGTTCCTTGAGGGCAGGGATTGTATTTATTTTTATTCATTGTATTCTTAGAGCTTAGCACAAATGCCTGGCACATAGTAGGGGCTTAATAAATGTTTACTGGATAGGACTGAAAGGAAGTCTAGGTTAAAATTATATAACCACTTTGCAGGATCACTCGAAGGATTATGGCGGAATTCTTCTCAAAATGTTCCCAGTTCAATTTCCATCTATGCTGCAATAGATATAGGTCTCTGCCACTTCTGTGCAATATAAAGATTACCAAAAGTCACAGTTTCTGACAGTGAATCTGAACCATATGTTTGCCAACTACATAGTAATAGACTTAATTGGTATTTTATCAGAGAAGCTCCTTACAGATACTGTGTCAGGTAATGGCCATATTTGCTGTTTGTTTGTGTACTGCTAGGGATAAGGCAGTCGATCCTGGCACTCCATCAACTGGTTTCCTTCCCAGTAGATTACCAATTTCTGTAATTGCAGAAAGGAGCAGGTACCTGAGATGATGAAGTATTAAGGCCCTAAATGAAGTATGATAAGGATTTATATACTTCATTACCCACTTTATGAGGTACAAAGAAGCTCTAATCAAAATTGATGGCACTAAAGGATAGCTAAACTTTGGTCAGCCAGGGATTGGCCATGATCCTGGTAGCTTAAAAAAACCCAACAACCCAAATTTCTCCAATGGCCAACTAAGGACTTTTTCTGGGGGAGGGAGGGGTCGGAGAGGGGACTTAAAATTGATAACCCATTAGCATATTTGCTTTTTAGATGGAAAACTGTGAAGAAGCTGACATGTAGAAAAGGTGGCAATCTTTATTATATCCCTATTCTCAGGTTGCTATATTAGAGATTTTCAGGAAATTTCTCATTGGGTGAGATCTGAGGTGCTCTCCTGGGTATTTTGGCTCTCAAAGGCAGGGCTCATTCAGCCTCTATTGTTTGGCATATATTCTTTTATGTATACTTATTTTTGATTTCTGTTTGCTGTTTGGACAAATGGATTTATTTGCTACTTGTTGTGTGTTGATTGTGGAACTGATAGCTGGTGGGAAGAGAGTCAAAACTTGGATATATAGCTTGAAGGCTTTCCTTTCCCATTAAAGAATAGTGATCAGAGTATACCTTGAACCTAAAAATTACTAACAATATTTAAAGAAGCAGATAAATAAAATTCTAGCCTGAAAACCCTTTACTCTGAAGAGACAGGAGTGGCTAACCTTTGGTCCAACCTCCTACTTTTCTCTCCTGGGAGGAATCAAAGTCTTCCTTGGAGAAGTATAGGGAAGGGGATGCTGGAAATATCTTTTCTTGCCTTCCTTCAACCCATACCTAGACAGAAACATGTGGGCACACATAAGTCACATAGGCAAAAACAAAACATGGCACCCACACTCTACCCCTTACATTGGAGTAGATATTAAATGGATGAATATTTACAAAAATATAACATGCTCAGATTAACAAGAAACAGGATTAAATAACCTAATCTCAAAACAAAAAATTAAGCCACAAATGAACTCTCAAAGAAACAAAACCCCAAGTCTAGATGAATTATAATGAATTCTCTCAAACATTTAAATAAAAATCAATTCTAATACTACAAAAATTGTTTGAAAAAATAGCAAAAGGGGTCCTACTAGTTTTCTTCTATGACCAAAGAAGAGATGAAGAAGACAGCAAGGTATAGGAGACATGATTCTCAGTAGGAATTAATCAATAAACATTTATTAAGATTCTACTATGTGTGAGGTACTATGTTAAGTGACAGGGAAACAAAAAGAAGCAAAAGACTGTTCCTACCCTCAAGAAGCTTATAACGGAGGAGATATAACAAAAACACACACAAACAGGCTATTTACAGGATAAATAGGAAATAATTAATAGAGGAAAGATGCTAGAATTAAGAGAGGTTGGGAAAGGCTTCTTGTAAAAGACTGGATTTTAGTCGGGACTTAAAGGAAGCCAGGAAAGATAGTAACTAAAGTATAGAGACACATGCTAAAGAGTCAGTTGACAAACTGGAGGCAGTTTTAAAGAGTGTGACTTCTGGCAGCAGAGAAGAGAGCAAGAGATAGGAGATATCCTACCCAGGAGGAAGTAAGCTGCCTAGGAGGCAGATCTCAGGAGTGAAAGCTCTGTGAATCAAGAATATAAGTAGCCCTTACCACCCAACTCCAAGGAAAGCAGTATGAGGCCACCAAAGGATATTGGAGCCCTAAAATGCTGGAGGTGAGAGTTGTCTTGTCCACAGGAATTTCCTAAATGTGTAATCTTCTTACTTGGTGCACTCTCAGTGTTTGTTTACTTATCCCACTAATATTGTGTGCAATATTGTTTGGGGAAAAGAGACCTATATTTATAGGGGGGATGTTTTGGTACTATTGATATTTGGTACATCTTTGTTTTGGACTGATTATGTCCTCTGGTTGACTATGAAAAAAAAGCTTACTACTGGAGGTTAGTGAACTTACTAATGGAGGTTGGTTTTGGGAATGTAGACTCACAGAGTACACTAAATCTAGGGAAAAGGAATCTCCAATAGGGATCTCCAATTGGGATCCAATCTGTGAGTTTGAGTTGAGGTTATAGCTCTAGAGGGGATGCTACATTTGTTTTTAGTTTTGATTTTAGTTATCATAGCATTACCTCAGATAACTGTAAAGTATCTGTGGGTCAAGAATCTTATCTAAGTAATTACTTCTGTGCTTCATCTCTCAAGGTGTCAAGCTCAAGAGATGGGGCAAACTGCTAAAGATGCCCTCAAACAGGTATTAAGAAGTATTTGGAGAACAGACTGATTTAGGAAATTCACAAAAGAGCAAACTCCCTGTACCAATGTAGCCTGGCATCTTCTTTGCCAGATGATTGTCTTATATAGTCTTAGAGAGTTGCTTGGGGAGGAGAGGTGGCACTGAGAAGATAAGTGACTTGCCCAGAGTCAGTATCTGTCAAAGGCAGAACATGAATCCAAGACTTCCTGGCTCTGAGACTAGCTTTCTATCCACTGCATAATCTTCTCTCTGTCCCGTGGAAGACCGTTAAAAATAACGAACAAGACTTGCCAAAGTTCTTATTATACAAAAGATCACTCCATGAACAGAAAAAGAGAACTCAGTTGTAGGCATTAAAGAGGAAATGTATCAAGACTTATCTGGGCACTTACAAGAAAAACAAGAATATATTCTGTAACATTGTTTCCTTGGTACTTCTCATTCGTTATTACCCAAAGTGTTAACATTTGTTAGGCATTATGGAACTGAAACAAGGTTTATTCCTGCTTTCATAAATAACTGCAGCCACAAGCATATATCATATAGGAAACCAAAGTGCAGACAGGTCATCATATTGAGCAAGAGAGACATCATTCTTCTCCTATTTTGTTTCTTGGAAAAAAACACACAGAACCACTAAAAGTGTCCCTTAGGCTCATTTGTTATTGATCTTTTGGTTCTATCTCCTAAGAACTCTCCAGAACCATAAAGTAAGGAAAATAATAATTCCTTTCTGGCCACTACAAAGAGCTGAAGCCACCAACTATTTTTACCTAACAGCATAAATAGAGACAGATACCAAAGGGTGTCTCAACTGCTGACTGAAATGTAATGTGTTCTCAGGGAGAAGAGATGTTTTACACATACATGTATATTTGCACATGTGTATAGTATATACGCACACATGTGAATACACGTGTTTGTGTATGTGTATGTATGCACGTGTGCATGTATGTATTAAGGGACCCTATTGTATAATGTAGTGAAATAGTCCTTCAGAGTTCCCTTTTGAATCTTCCTAGTTATTAATATGCAAAGATCTCTAAAGGGCTTTAATAGCAATAAAGTTCAAATCATGTTGAAGCCCCATTCATTTCTTGCTTGTTTACTAATAATCAATACAATAATATGTTCTGTTTGAACTTATTTAAAACTAATGAAAAGATTAATTTAGAGTCCCCTCTGTGAATGTCCATATCTATAGTAAGACAATAATAATAGCTAGCATGGTGGTAAAATGAAACATCATATAACGATCCAGATTCTTTAACAGAAAAGAAATGTTAGACCTTTTTCCCTAATGCCAGTAAAAATTCAATTTGGTAACATAGTATAGACAAACACAACTGGAGAGTTTTATTTGGGTAGAGTCATACTTTCTAATGAGTAAGTCCTTTTGATAAGAAAGATAACAGAGCTCAACAAGCTACTCCCCAGATGCAGAAAAGAGTTACAGGTTCTACTGTAAACAGACCTAGCCTGATCTTATAAAATCAGAAGATGCTAACATTTTTTATCTACTAAAGAATCTCTACCACAGGTCTCTGCCATAGGGATGTTCTTTTCTTTTTAAGATATTGAAACTGTCCTTGGAACGTAACTGCCTGGCCTGGGGGTGAGGGACGGGGTAATGCTGGGGCCCCTACAGAGTTTCCTGGTCATCAGAGAACAAAGCCAGGAGAAACTGTACTTAGGTCTAAGATTTGACCAGAGAATCATGTGCAACAAACAGGAAGGGAAGCTTAACTCAATCAATGCTGTATGCGTGGCTGAATAGCTTTTCTGTGCTATGGTAAGTAAATCTCTTATTGAGGCAGCTCGATGGTGCAGCATAAAAAGAGCTGGTCCTGGAATCAAGAAGGCCAATTCCAGTTCAAATCCAGCCTCAGACACTTATTGTGCAAAGCTGGGCAAGTCAACTAGCCTTTGTTTACCTTAGTTTCTTCAACTGTAAAATGGGCATAATAACATCTCTCTTGCAGGATTGATGTGAGGATCAAAGATACTTGTAAAGCACTTTGCACAGTGCCTGGTATATAGTAGGCATGATATAAATGCTTATTTTCTTCCAGTCTATTCCCCTTGTCAACTATAACTAGATTGGTAATAAATATCTCAGTTCATTCTGATCTTGAACCTGAAGTACTAGTCTAGACTCGAACCTAGCTACTAAAGCAGCCCTGGTGTATGACACCCCCAACTCCTATCCCTACAATGTTTTTTTGGTTTGGTTTTGGTTCAGAACTGTAATTTCTTTTTTTGTTTGTTTGTTTGTTTTTTTTGCAGGGCAATGAGGGTTAAGTGACTTGCCCAGGGTCACACAGCTAGTAAGTGTCAAGTGTCTGAGGTCGCATTTGAACTCAGGTACTCCTGAATCCAGGGCCCGTGCTTTACCACTGAGCCATCTAGCTGCCCCCAGAACTGTAATTTCTTTAGGATAAAGAGCTCCTGGTTAACTGTTATGCAAGTTACAGATTTAGAGACATGTCTGGAATACTAAGAGGTTAATGGGTCATGCGGGCAATATATATATGAGATGTAGGACTTGAACCCAGGTCTTGTTTTAAGGTCAGCTTTCTATCTATTATGCCACCAGTGTTTTTCATTCCTATCATAAATCCCCAAGTACTTATTATTTCTTATTTGCTTGACTTTGGAAAACAAGTTGGGGTAGAAATCAAGATTTGTTCATGGGTTTATTTAAATAAAAGCAAAGCAGACCACTTCTAGGGTAACTAGGCAGTATGAATAGCAGAGAGGAGGATCGTCTTTCCTGGCACAATCTAATGGAAAACTAGAGTAGCATTCAGTGATAAGAAGATAAGGACTTATCTCCTGACTAGATAAGGCAGAGAATGTCAGGCATCTAACAGATCTCAAAGTACTAATGAAGGGCTTGTTTCTCTCTTGAAGGAATCCTAAACACAAAGCAAAAGAGGAGGAAAGGGAAAAGTGAATCACAATGAAACAGACTCTTTTGATAAATCAAGTATACTTGTTTATTAGTCCCCTACTACTTGTGCCATGCACTGGGGACACAAAGACAAAAGCAAAACAGTACCTGCCCTCAAGGATCTTACATTCTGATGAAAGGCATATTTATTTATCTATAAAGACACATAACACACTTGTAACATATATCCACATATCTACATATATATCTATATATATCTATATATCACACAATACATATACAAAATAAATACAAAGATACTTTTGCCAATGAAAATAATGTTTAACTTGAATAAGCCCTATCCAAATACCTTATGTCAAGGAGATGACCTTAGATTCTACAAAACAATGCCAAAAGGCAACATACAATTCTAATGGCCCAAAAGAGTTTGTATAGCTTTAAAAGATGCCTTATTTCCTTCTGGGAAAATATGATCAGATTAATAATAACATTTCTATTGTGATGTTGCTTATTTTACTTTCTGAATTTTAACATATGGAATCCCCAGCTGAATCAGATATTTGGGTCCATTAAAAAAAAGATGTATATATTTATACATACAATTTTTTTAATTGATCAGGATTCAGATAAAACAATATTAATATCAATACTACTAATTTTGCTAGTCATTGTTACTTGGAGCAAGAAAGGCTATTTAGCACTATCAGTGTGGTTCCTGTGTGGGCTAACAGTTACAGAGCAAAGATCATGTTATTAAAAGGAAAAATGCCCAATCAAAAACAAGACCTCTCTACTCTGTACAAGCAATGTTGGCTACCAAAAGAGATCCTTGACATCACAGACAAGTTAAAATGGCAACCATCCTTTCCACCACAAATACATAAATACACACAAGCATAATACATGCATACATGTATGCATGCACACATGCACATATACATTCAACTAGGCAGCTACAATTAGGTACAGTGGACAGAGTGCTGGGCGGGAATTTCCGGGATAGAGCCAAGATGTCTAAGGAAAGGCAGTAAGTTCTGGGAACTCACAACAAGATAGAGTGCCCGGCCTAGAGTCAGGAAACCTGAGTTCAAATCCAACCTCAGACACTTTTAGTTGTCTGACCTTGGGCAAAACTTTAACCTCTATTTGCCTCATTTTCCTCAACTATAAAATAGGGATAATAATAATAACATCTATCTCTCAGGATAGTTGTGAAGATTAAATGAGATAATATCTGTAAAGTGTTTAGCACAGTGCCTGGCACATAATAAGGGCTATATACTTGCTACTATTGTTATACATATATATGCATATACATAACGTGTATAAATATAGATTCAAGCTACTGAAAGACATAGCTCACTTTATAGAACAGAATAACTAAAATGAATTTAAAGAATAAGAAATTATAATGTAATATGTGAAAGGCAGCAAAGCATGGTGGGTAGAAAGCCAGCCTTGGTGTTGGAATGACCAAAGTTAAATTCCCTCCTTGGCTACATGATATGATCCTGGGAAAGTCATTTAATGTCTCAGTGGATCAGGCATCTGTCAAAGACTAAAAACTTAGAAAACAATAGTTGATCTACACCAGCAGAGAGAATGTCCTTATCCAAGAGTTGTTTTACAGTATAGATGTTAAACAAATATTTATATTTTATTGTATTTTTATTTTATTAAGCATGTTCTAACATTTTAATCTCATTTTGGCTGCACTTGGGAGTTTTGCCTGCTGGCCCATGGGAGGGGGATTTGACACCTCTGTTCTATACCAATGAAATCACAGATTCCTGGAGGGAAAAAAAAATTATATATATATATATATATATATATATATATATATATATATAATATATATATTATATATATATAGTATTATTGTACATATAAAAAAAGAAGGCTACAGGAAAAAAATTTAAGTACAGATCCCTGGCAAATTTATGAAAATGCTTCGGCAAAATGTATTTCCTACAGGTTTATGATTAGTTCCCAAAGCAAGGTCATTCTGTAAATAGAGTAATGCAATGTATTGAGTTCAGTAAAGATTTGATCTAGATACATCTTTTCCAAGGGTAAGAGAGAGGGGGAGAGAGGGAAAGGGGGAGGGGGGAGAGAATGAATGAGAATGTGTGTGTATGGGGAATGGGCTTGTAATTTCAATGATAAAGGGAACACTCAAATGAGTAAACTCCCTCTATCAATAAACTTCTCTGCAACTTAAATTCTTAGAAAGCTGTCTAGAGCACTGAAAGGATGCCCAAAGACAACATGTCAGAGGTGGGACATGAACTCCGATCTTCATGGCTTTAAGGCCCGTTCTCTATCCACTACTCCATGAGGCCTCCCAATATGGATAAATAAAAAGACTGACTAACTTCCAAAAGTAAACTAAAAAAGAAAGGTTTCCTAAGATCAGTTCATGAACAGTAACCCAGTTAAATATTCCCAAGGTTAGTCTAGTTTTAAGAGCTGCAACATCATCTGCTATCTTAAGTCTTAGAAGGGCCACAGGAAAAGTAGATGTCTAACAACACTGGTGGTGAGCTGTATTAATTCACCAGAATCTTGGCTCCAGAAGAAAGAAATATTGACAGCATGCAGCCCTGGACAGTAGTTGATGCCAGTACTATTTGAGGGCATAGATTCCCATGTGAGAGAAAATTTTTCCACCATTGCCTTACTGCTCCTTTGGAGTCTAGTGCCCCTGCAGGTTTTTGTTTGTTTGTTTTTTGGTGGTTGGGGTTTCTGTTTGTTTTCTTTTAAAAGTAATCTATGTAAAAATCTGGTTAATTCCCAAAGGTTTTCGGGGGGAAAATCTCATTATCCCTGAATAAAGCATTTGCTTCAAAGATAAGTTCACTCTATCTGAACTTTCTTATTTTTACAGTAATGATTTAAGTCACAGAGTTACCAGAACTATTTTTGAGTAAATGGAATACAAATTTATACACAGACATGTTTGGAATCAGGTTAATTACCTTGTTTTCCTTCTAAGTATATGAAACTACCTTATCTTTCATTTTCTAACAAATCTATTAGTATCATGAGAACTCTTTTCCATACTGGACCCCCTAAGAGTAGCCTACCCAACTCAGAAGAACTCTTTTTTCCTGGCATATCACTTATTTATCAGTTATTACATAATTTTAAACTCTACCTGGAACTAGACCTTGATAACGTTTTTGCTTGGAGCATACTTCCATATATCCTTAACATCTAAAAATATACTTTTCTTCCCTAGTAGATGAAGTAAAAGTATTGTAATTTACTAGATTGGATTCAGGATAGAACATAAATGAAGTTACCTGGCCCCCTAGTGGTGGCTGCAAGCTTTTTATTCTCATGCATTCCCTCCTCTACCTCCTGCCCTCCTTTCCTACACAAAATGAGGAAATTAACACCAACTTCAGTGACTTTCCCAAGGTCACAATGAGAAGTGGTTCAGTCAGAAGTGTGGGAGTTATATGTAACATTTTTAAAAGTACTTGAAAGAGGAATGTATAATCAAATACCTTAATACTGGTTTTGGGGAATAGGCCTATCCCTCATCTTAAACACTAACAATGTTCCATAATATTTTTTTTAATTGTTGTGGGTGGGGGTTTTCTCATTTTTGTTGTTTTACTTTTTGGGAGAAGGGGAAGCACGATTTTACACAGAGTAAATAAAAGGAAGGGTGATACAGTGATAAAAGCAGTAGATCAGAAGTCAGGAGACCAGGATTATTGTCTAGTCTCTGCAATTACCTAGCTATACGACCTTGGATAAGTCATATCTACCTCTTTATACTAAATTTCTTTAAGTGTAAAATTAAGAGTTTAGATTAGTTGTTTTCTAAGGTTCCTTTCAGTTCTAACATTTTATGTTTTTATTAGACAATGAATAGTAACTCATAATCCATAGATATACAATACAGACCATTTTCCCCTACATCACAATTTTCCTTTCCTTTCCTCTTTCCTTCCCTCTCCTCTCCTTTCCTTTCCTAAAGGGAGGGATATGTTTCTCTAGGATTTCATTGTGCAATCTGAGTCTAGGTCTTCATATAATAACAGCTCACATCTATGTAGAACTTAACTATGTGCCAAGCACTGTGCCATTGGAGTTATTATTTCATTTGATCCTCACATCCACTCTGATGGGTAGGTGCTATTATTATCATCATTTTACAGATGAGGAAACTGAGTCAAAAGAGGCTAAGTGACTTACCCAGGGTCAAATGGCCAGTAAGTGTCTGAGCTTGTGTCTTCCTGACTCCAGGCCCAGTACTCTATCCACTGTGCCATCTAACTGCTACTTCATGTAAAATGGGGATAATAATATTTATACTCCCTACCTCAAAGGACTACTATATACAATATATAAACTTTATAAACTACAAAGAACTGTGCAGATGTAAGATATCAGTATCCCTACTCATCTGGCAAAGCACATTGTTTTGTAATATCCCTTTTGCTGTTGTACTTGAATGTACATCTTTTATAATGGTATTTAAATTTTCTGTCTCCACTAGACTGTAAGATCTTTGGCAGCAGATTTGGCAGCAAGCATTGAGAAGGCAGGATGATTTCTGTTCATTCCCTGAGTTCCTAAACTCCTAACATTCAAGCTTCAGAATAGAAGTTTCCAACCTGTGTGACTATTATAGGCACCAAGGAATTCAATCCATGAATAGGACTTCTGTTTATAGTAACTGGGAAGCAGGAGGAAGCAAGAGCAAGGAATATGCACCATCTTAACAGAGAAAACAGAAGCTAGAGGACTGAATTTCTATATAATTTCTTCAATTCAGGGTGCTGTCAGCAATTGGACCTAATGCTGAATACTTGCTCCAGGACCTGTTTTGCATTAATGGTCTACATTTCTAAGAGAACAGGACTATGAAGGAAGGAGTAATTACAGAACAAATAATTTGTGCCTTATGTAGGAAAATGACTCAAAGAATATATGTATTCGAGCTGAAAGGGTAAAAAAAGTGGAAAAGAGTAATAAAGTTGGTCCTTTTGGGGTCTCTAATTTGGTACTGTATATAACCTTATATGGTAACTTATATAACCTAGTTCTTTTAACTTCATTCAACAAGTTTTTGCTGAGTGCCTTCTGTAAATAAATATTTGCAATGAAAATGGACATTGCAAGATATACAAGGATTAGTAAGACTTGGCCCCATTATACAGGGACCTTAAGGTCTAAAGGGGGAAAAGCAAATACACAAATTACTGTAATGTAAGGCAGTCTGTGATGAGTACCATAAAATGGTACTAAAAAAGGAACTATGTAGGTATTGGGGAGGCTGAGTGGGAGGGAGGAAGATTGTATCCACATGGAGAGATCATGGAAGAGATGACACTTAAACAGAGTCTTGAAGAATATATAAGATTTTAACAAAGCAGAACAGTACAAGCAGAAAAAGTTGCATGAGGGGTATAGAGGCAGGAAAGGAGAAAATATAAGAAATGGTGAGGGGGCAGCTAGGTGGCGCAGTGGATAAAGCACCAGCCTTGGATTCAGGAGGGCCTGAGTTCAAATATGACCTCAGACACTTGACACTAGCTGTGTGTGTGACCCTGGACAAGTCACTTAACCCTCATTGCCCCACAAAAAATAAATTAAAAAAAAAAAAGAAAAGAAAAGGTGAGCAGTCTAATTTGGCTGAAATGTAGGCCATGTGTAGAAGAACAATGTGAAAAGGAGTTTATGATACCAATTCAGTACCACTTTCTGCCACCAGAAATTCTAGAGGAGTTATTCTTAAAAAGCCTGATCAACGGAGACGATGAAAAGAATGCAGATTATGCCATTTTTCAGAGAGATAATTTAAGCCTCTTATGGTTCTCCTTAGCCTTAAATCCACAGTCATCTCTCCTAAACAGGACCAAGTATGGCTTCCAGATTAAAGAGGGAATCAAACTAAAACATTTCATCCAATACCTTGATTACTGGATGTTCATCAAGCTATATTGGCTCCACAGAAAATACACTTAAAGCAACTCCTTCATCTTATGCAACTTTTCCAATGATAGCAAAATGTCATTTGCACTCCGAAAGTATAAAATTCTTAGCATCTACCAATAAAGATAAAGACTGAAAGCTTTAAGCTTAAATCCAGAGGTGAATCAACAATCATTTGTTAAGTGCTTATTGTGTGTCATGTACTGTACTAAGTACTTTAAAGAAAGGCAAAAAACATGGTCCCTGTTCTCAAGATGCTCACATTCTTGTAAGAAGAAAACACGTAAATTACTATGTACATAAAAGATATATACAGTATAGGGGTGGCTAGTGGCACATTGGATAAAGCACCGGCCCTGGATTCAGGAGTACCTGAGTTCAAATCCGGCCTCAGACACTTAACACTTACTAGCTGGTGTGACCCTGGGCAAGTCACTTAACCCCACTGCCCCCCCCCCCAAAAAGCTATATACAGTATAAATGGAAAGTAACTAGTAAAAGGATGTTTCTGCCTACAAGGTGACCTTATTCCTTACCCTTACTGAGGAGAAGGAAGGTTCTTCTAATTCAAAGATTCTTGGGGAAAGTGGCTTGCATTCTCAATAGTCTGGGCTATCCTTGCTATAGGATACTTATTATTTTTTATTAGCTCTATAAAGTATTCCTTTGATAATCTGATTGATATGGCAATGAATAAATAATTTTGTTTAGGTAGTATTGTCATATTATGTTGACCTTGCCCCACCCTCTAGTGATTAACATCCCTAATTGTTTAGGTCACTATTAATGCAACAAAGTGTTTTGTAGTTGTATTCATATAATTTCTGTGTATATTTCTTGATAGGTGGTCTCTCAAATATTTTATATGTTCTGTAATTATTTTGAATGTAATTTTTCTTTTCCTTCCTGCAGAGTTTTGTTGGTAATATAGAAAAAGAATGATGGTTTTTCTGGGTCTATTTTTATATCCTGCTACTTGCTGAAGTTATTAAGTGAAAGGTCATTAAATAATAAAATTCATTAAGAGCAAGTGTTCCAAAATGTGGGTCCAGGGACTCCTGAGGGTCCCCAAGATACTTTCATGGGGTCCTCTATGTTAAAATAATTGTTATAATAACATGTTTTTATTTTTGAATATGATATATATCAATAAATATAACCCACATAAAAGCTCTTTGGGAGAGTGTCCTTCTATAATTTTTAAGTGATAAAAGGGGTCCTGAGACCAAAAATTTTGATAACTGCTGATGTGGATGAACAAAGAATTTCAAGAGAAATAAAGAAAAAGTGTGGGAAAAGGGTCTAGATTTCAAAGTATGATCTTAAAAAACTATTCAGTATGGTTTAAGAAACATTGTTTGACAAACTTGAGGAGGCTTTCCATAGATGGATTGTTCATCCTCATATAATGGTTGCCCTCTGTAATCATTATCAGCAAGTCACTAGGAACCTGTTCATCTTTGCTATGGTTATGTTTTGTTGACACTAGTGGATTCTTATTATTATTCTAAAGAGTGTAGGAAATTGCTTCCTCCGCCTTCTCACAGAGCCTACTTCCACCCCAATTGAAGGAACCCCTGTATTATTGCTCCAGTGATGAAGTGGTCCTTCTTCCTTTCATTCCCTGTCATGTTTGTAACTTTCTACCTTTGTACATAGGGCTGATTCTTGCTCTACCTTATTATGGAGAAAGATAGAACCAAGGACACTATGTTTAAATACAAGCTCATTTTTAGATCACTAAATGGGTACATAAAAGTATCAACAGAACACCAAAACACTAGATGAGAAATTAAATTAATACTGAATTGTCTTAAGGAAGGAATCATCAGTTGGCCAGAAACCAAACAAGCTGGATAACTTGGTAAATGCAGATAAGTGACAGATTTTCTTTAACTTTACAATGAGATATTTTGCATTGTGTAGACTTGTCTTTTACCATAGGCGGACACTAATCTTGGTTTGTATTTCATGGTGAAATGCCTAGTCAGCAAAGTTTTCCTTGTCTAATACAGTGACACATGGGTGTCCTCATACCACATACATACTCAAAGAGGGAATATGGAAGAGTGGATTCAGTGTGACTTCAGTCAGGAAGACTAGAGTTTAAGCACTTTCTCTGCCATATGTAGGCTGTATGTATGATCTGAGTTAAACCACTTAACCATCTCAGTGCCCCAGGCCACTAAGATTATATATTATAGATCAGGTGCCAATCTGTACTTCAAGAGGGAGTTTCTCAATGGGGAGTTTGTCCTGCTAGGTCCAGACAAATGTACAGAATCCTACTCATCCAAATATATTTTTAAAAATCACTGCCCTATTTGAAGCTCAAAAAATTTATTTAACTATCTGTTCATCTCAGTTTGCTAAGTAAACCATAAATAAATTACAGGGCGGCAGACTAGGTGGCACAGTGGATAGAGCACTGGCCCTGGATTCAAGAGGACCTGAGTTCAAATCTGGCCTCAGACACTTAACACTTACTAGCTGTGTGACCTTGGGCAAGTCACTTAACCTTCATTGCCCCCCACAAACAAAAAAAAGAAAGAAAAGAAAGAAAGAAAAAAAAGAAAAAAATTACATTATTCAACAAGATTATCTTTTTGCTTAAGGTCATATATTTGATAATGAAGTATTAATATCTATATAATTTATCACTGGATTTCTGTCAGTTTTTATTTGATTAGCTTAAGCATTAATTATTTAGGGCATATGAATTCAATATGTGATTTTATTATTTCTTATTCCTTTTCATCAAGATACAATAACATTATCTGTTTCTTTTAATGGTTTCCAAATTAAATTCAATTAGACTGGATATCAAAGCTGCCATAACCTGCCCTTTCTTGAGAATGGCTGTCGTATAATATATTTCTTAATCTTTTCAATTTTAATCTGTATTTCTTTTTGCCTTACATTTCTTGTTCTTATTACCTTACAAGGTTGTAGTAGGGATCAAAAACTGCATTTTTAAATCTTTCAGTGCTTAAAGTGATGTTATTGTTGGAATTATTAATTTATTTCTCTGGATTTCAGTTACTCATCTGTAAATTAAGGGAGTTGAATTAGATGCTGTCTGACAATCCCTCTAGCCCTTAATATTTCATAAATTATCAGTTAGAAAAATAAATCCAAATAAATCCCAAAATAAAAGGGGAAGTAGGAAGTTCTCACCTTGATCAGAGACTCAAAGAATGTCAGAGCAAGTAGAGACCCTTCAAGATTATCTACTCCAATCTGAGGCCTAAATAGGTGAAGTGATCTGCCTAATTGATTAATTAATAAGTCATATACTGAACATTCTAGCTGGATTCATGTGGTGTCAAACCAACTGATTGAAAAGTAAAAATTCAGTCAAATAGGAGGGACAAAACAAAAGACTTATTTGAATTAAACCGTTGTAGCTTAAAATAAAAAAACAACCAATCAAAAACCTAACTTCAGTCTTAATAGTCTAAATATATCTACACTATCAAAGAGAACAAATAATCTGTATACAAGGAAGAAAATCCTTAAGCATGAAAGAAATGCTTAATTCAGTATTTCCTTTTCTATTGTACTAGTGATTTAAGAAAATGAACTCTACAATAGGAATATCATACTGTACCCGCTGAAATCACTATAAAAATATTCAGCTTGGGGCAGCTAGGTGGTGCAGTGGATAGAGCATGGGCCCTGGATTCAGGAGACCTGAGTTCAAATCTGAAATCAAACACTTGATACTTATTAGCTGTCACCCTGGGCAAGTCACTTAACCCCAATTGCCTCACAAAAAAAAAAAAAAAAAACTCAGCTTGTTCAAGGCTCAAATTTCGAGATTTGCTTTTGTTGCTTTGACCCATGTTTCCTATAATCCTTTCTGTAGCTTTATTACTTTAGTACCAATCTAACCTGTCCATAAGTGCTACTGGATAGGCTTTAAACATACCCTCCTTTGTGAGTTGAAGCCTGTAAGATACAAGATTGGGAGACTATCTTCATGAAAATTAGATATTTTTTCTGCACTTTCAGCACAACACGGGTTTCTTTAGAAGTGCCTGAAGATTAAGTGCTAATAAGAAATGGAAAATAAGTTCATGAAGAAAACTGGGACTGAAGCAAAAATGCTAATCATCAAATTATAAATATCAGTGAGAATGCTGATGGCATTTTAACTCTGATATAGTGAATCCAACATTAATTTCAACTGGGAGTCAGAGAATAGGAAAGAAAAAATAAAGTTAAATAAAAGTACTTTAAAATGCATTGTAATTTCTCAATAAAATATAACCCAAAGAATATAATTATGTTCTTTGACAATTCAAAATTTGGCTTAAAGTTAATTAATGTTGTCCTGGTGATATAGTATTTGGAAAATGTTTCTCTCTTGCTAGGAAGGGCAGAAAAGACTTATTTTTATTTTCTATCATTATCATATGCCCTATTCAAGGACCACAACAGAGAGCATTTACCATCTCATTAAGCAATAGTCTCCCTGTTTTGATGGTTATTAGTATTTGTAAAGAAAAAAAACCAGAAGGCATCTTTATTTTCACATATGAATTGCATTTCAGGTGGCTGGCACTAGCCCCATCACTTAAAATGCTTTCTACACAATCAAGCATGAAAAAAATGTACACCAAGGTTATCTATTTTGCTTCCACTGATATATGCGCAATGACTATCACTGTAACTAGTGACACATTTTAAAGGGGCAGGAGAACAGGCTCCTCAGTGATGTGCAAGAAAAATAGAGTAAAGTGTGTCATTTGACTACATTAAGAAAAAAGAATACAGCCAGAAATATAAACACTATAATCAACATCCTCTACTTTAGCTATTATATTTGACTAAAAAGCCTATTTTTTATTTCCCTTTGTACTTGTCTTAGGATTCAGACAGTCTAATGATAGCCAACAATACATTAGGCCACTGCTACTTTCTTTTTTTCTCTTTTTTAATGTTTTAATTAATTTTTTGCAGGAGCAGCATATGCCAAAAATATGAAACAAAATATTTAGGAAGGGGGAAAATTCATGAAAGAAAAAGAACATTTTACTTCTTTAAGGAATTTTGGAATTAGGTAACGATAAAAATAGCCAACAATTTTTGTGTGTGTGCTTTAAGGTATCCAGGAGCTTTCCATAAGTCATTTCATTTGAACCTCACAACAGCCCTATGAAGTAGGTGCTTCCATATGTACATTTTAATGTGGATGACATACATTTTCAGTTAAATTCTGGAGCCCTGTGATAATGGAAAAGAACATATTTTTATCTTTTCTACCCATTTTCTCGAAATAACAGGCATAGGAGGAAAACCAATCTGAATCTCAGAACTCCATATGTTTATGATAGCTAGGTGTAAAGTAAAAATAATGTCCTAAGAATGTCCTGGATTTTGCATTGTAATATAACCCAACTGTTGTCATGTTACTAGAATTCAGGTTTTATATGTCACAAATTTTATTGTAATACGCATAGATAGAGGACAGCTATAAAGATTTTAAGTTATTAACTGGAATCGTGTATTGTTAT
The DNA here is from genome assembly GCF_019393635.1 of Dromiciops gliroides. Lineage (NCBI taxonomy): Eukaryota > Metazoa > Chordata > Mammalia > Microbiotheria > Microbiotheriidae > Dromiciops > Dromiciops gliroides. The sequence goes on along the minus strand of NC_057863.1, from coordinate 268,716,651 downwards.
CTCAAAACATTCTTTCCAGTAGGAAACAAAAGAATGGTTTCAATTCTCCAGATCCCCACTCCCCCAAAGTTATAGGTATACAATTAAATGTATTGAATTTTAGACTCAGTGAGCAGTGTGCATTGAAGGTTATTAAATGTTGATATTCGCTTCACCTTGCATGCTAAATGAAAGATCAAATCAAGCTTGTAGTCAAGCAGTCAAGCTTGGTACTAATTCTCATAGCATCATTTCCCCCATGGCAGAGGTTTGGGCAGCTATTCTGTCAAGGGTTACTATTGGATAGGTAAGGTTGAATGAACAGAGAACAAACCTAGGAAATATTTACAGAACTCAAAATGTTAAGGGTCAGGGTTTATAATAATGTCATTGGTCCTTTACTCTGAAGAGGACCAATGACATCATGGGGTGATGACTTATGAGTGAACTGGATTTAAGTGTGGCAGAGTTGCATACTTATCAACCTCAGTCTCTATTTCCAGTCATCCAAGTCAGTAGCAAGACAAAAGTCAGGAGAGGAGGATTGATTAATCTAAGAATTCAGTGAATGACCTTGGCATCTTCAATGTCTGATCAAGCTCTAAGCACTCCACAGCTCCTGCTTTAGCAGACTCCATAGTGTTGGAACAATTGTTCTCATCTGCCTATTCCACAATGGCAAGTCTTCACATGTATGGAGCAGACATCCCTGTAACTCACCAATGGGTTTGGGGCCTGTCGATTACCCTCAACCTGGTTTAGCCCCATCTGGTGAGATGGTTTTACCTGGGTGTGGATGCTGAACATGCCACAGTTTTTTGGAGCCATAGATGAGAACTGAGTGAAGGTGGACACCGGGAGTGCTAGTCCTCCCTGAACACCCCATACACCCTGGTATTTATTATAAGCTTATCTGGTACTACAACATTTTGTTTACCTAATTTAGTTTATAAGAATTCCTAAGTTAACTATATACAACCCTTTTCTAATTAAGTAGGAAATGTTGTCCAAATAGCAAGATACCCACTACAATTATACTGGCAAATATAATAATTTATTTTTTAGTTCAGAAAAACATATGCATATAACATGCACCTAAGGCATAGGCAGTTAATTAATGTGATTTTGATTTACGGAGTTGTATAGTCTTTCTAATTAAAGGTGACTGAGTAGTCCTATCCTTGCCAATTCTAGGAAAAGATAATCAAATCTTTGCTAAAAGATATAGGCAACCATTGATTTGTTGTATTTTTTTCCTTTTCTACGTATCACTAGTGAACAATAAGTGTGCAATTATAGAATGCACATTAAGTATTTGCACAGATACAAACTAATTTTTCTTAATTATGTTACAAGTTAATAAAATCTAATAATTTTAAATTGATGACTTTTGCATTATTATTTATGTAGCTACCTTACTATGTTTGTTACTAACCTAGGTGACTTGCCCAGAATTACACAGTTAGTAACGAGCTAGCCTGAGACAAGATTTTAACTCAGGTTTTTCTGACTCCAAGCCCAGCACTCTATCAACTGCATCACCTAGGTAGAATCTTCTACCTAAAATTCAGGCAATAAAGAAAAATGAGATTTTATATTGGGGCTAAACTTCTACAGTTATAAAACTCATACTTTTAAAAATGCTTAAATGAATGAGCAATTCAAAACCAAGGTTCTTCTTCATGACTAAAATTACAGGATACAATCATTGGGGGAGAAAAGGGAAGGGAAGTGAAGGGGCTGACATATTCCATACATTTCTATTGGTCTGTATTTGTATTTGTACAAATACAGTTGTATTTGTATCTCCAGTATCTAGTACTAGAATTATTATAGCTGTTTGATAACTTCTTGTTAATTGATTCATTTCATTATACAGTTATCCCTTCCACATCAAGGGGGTTAGGGGCATAGCACCTCCTTGATCTGGAAAATCCAAGTAAATTTTTTTGTTCCTCCCTTAGTATCAGAGGAGATAAAATCTGTTGATATTATTTAATACTACACATATATTTTATTCATTTCTGAGTTTCTAAACTTTCTCTGTCATCTGCTGTGATTTCCAGACTCTAACCCTAGCCCCCAAAATTCCCATTTAATTTCTTATGCCAACCCACAATATATCAATAAATCAAAACCACCATGAGGAAAGTTGTGATGTGGAAGGGATAACTGTATACAGGAAAAGCAAATGGGAAGACTTAAAGAACAGGAGGACAATGGTAGGTCTCAAAACCAACACTGCTTGTGGCTATGTTTTAAGGCTCAGACAACTTCAGATTTCACCCTACCCAGTTTCAGCATTGGATTACTCCTACTATCCACTGCCTTCACTCCTACTCACATGCTGCTAAGTAAAACTGAAGAAAATCACAAAACCATGCTGAGTGGATGGATCCACTACAAATCTATGGTACATAATCTCAACTGGGCCTTGACTGGGGCAAGGCAATCCTTCTATACCTCGCTGTTCAAATTACTACACCACTCACCACAGCACCTTTTCCAAATCTTTTCATCCTTTCCTTCTTCAAGAATCTCCTCCCATCACTTCCCCCTCAGCTGAGAATCTTGCCCCATATTTCAAAGAAAAAAATTGAGCCCATTCACAAGAGCTCCCCTCTTAGCCCCTGTTCCTCATCCCACATCCCTTTGATGCCCCCCCCCGCCCCTCCACTGCCTCCTCTTTCACCCTTGTCTCACATGAAAAGGTGGCTTCTCTCTTTGACAAGGTAAATTCCTCTACACAAAGAACATCCTCTTTCACTGAAACTTCTTTCTCCAAAGTTACCAATGATCTCTTAATTGCCAAATCTAGTGGCTATTTCTTAGTCTTTCTTCTTGATCTCTCTACAGCCTTTGACATAGTGAATCACCTTTGATATTCTTTTCTCTCTTGGCTTTTATGACATTGTTCTCTTACAATGAAGAATTCCTCTACTATGCCAGCCACCTCCTGTAGGTGATTCCTTCTTGGGCCTCCAACCCAGCCAACCTTCATCCTCTCCCAGCTCTGCCTCTGACTTTCTGGACTTCAATACATTCAAGCCTCAGCTACATTCTCTTTCTGGAACTTCCCTCAATGCCTGGGACCTTGGAACATTGGTCTTCCCCTGTAACCTTCTTACAGTGGGGCATCTCTCCATGATGCTGATCTCTTTCAACCATTGATAAGTTCCAACCCAGGGAAGTTGGGGAGTTGTCTGTCTGGCCAACCTTCATTGTCCTAGTTCTGTTTTGGACTTTCCATACTTTAATAGCTGGCTCTCGGGTACCTTTCCCCTCCCCATTCCATTTTTTGTCTTATCCTCCCTCATTACAGTGTAAGCTCCTTTGTATCCTCTGCACTTTGCACAGTAGCTGGCCTATATTAAGCACCTAATGTTTATTATCTTGCCTTGCCTAACTTCTCTCCTGACCTCTAGTCTCAAATCTGCAGCTGCTTATTGGACATCTCAAATTGGTTGTCCTGTAGACATGTTAAATTTAACATGAAATCATTATCTTGTCTTCCAAACTCTCCCCTCTTTCACATTCCCTAAGTACTAATGAGAATACCATAATCCTTTGAATCTTCCAGGCTTAGGTGTCATCCTCCACCTTCAGTTCTCAATCCCTGTTCCTTTGGTTTCTATCTACCTCAATGTGCTGAGGTGTAAAAAGTTCTAGTATCCCATTCTGAAGATCCTGTTAATTTTGGCCAGTGCCAGAAGTGAGGAGATAGGACTGCCTTTGCAAAAGGGGGAAAGACAATTTCATATATCATAGAATGTCAGAACTGAAAATACCTTAAAGATCCTTTAGTTTAACGTCCTTATTTTACAGAGGATGACTAACTGGCACTTTCATGATTCTGGCTCACCATAAAGAGGTATGTCTTCTCTCTCCCTTCTTGGGAAAATGGCAATGTTTTTATGGCTTTACTAGCTGTATGACCCTGGGCAAGTCATTTAACCTTCATTGCCCCACAAAAGAAAGAAAATTGTTTTTATGGCCTATCATAGGCAATCTACATTGTAAAACCCATTGTACAAAACTTGATTGCTCACATAGTGAGACATGCATGGGGCCAACAGATGTTAGGTGTTGATGACTTATTCGACTTCAGAATATAGATGGAATAAATAGTCTTAAGAGTATAATGTACCTACTTAGATGTGACTCACTATTCCACAGTGATTTTTTTTTTAGAAAATAGCTTTCAGATATAGACTCTGAATAGCTGATGTAACTTAAAATCCATGCTGAGAAAATTCCAGCCTTTTGGGACATGTCCACTTTTAAGAGAAAACAATCTCAAAGGCAAATTTCTTTCTACAATGCCAAATTATAGAATTCTATTGCTCAAATTGTAACTAGCCAAATACATCTAGATGTAAATTTTAAATGAAAAATTAAATGGTACCATTACTTATTAAAATTTCCTTTTCTCCCTACCACCAAATTATTTAAAGGGGTTTTTAATGAACTTTGATATATATTAAGTACTACAATCAATTTTCTTAGTACTCTCCTGTTACTGACATCACTCTAACACAGTAATAAGGTCCCTAGGATTGGTTCCTGAATAGACTAAATACAAAAGCATTTTAGACATTTGCTTCCTGGGGGCATCTAGGTGGTGCAGTGGATAGAGCACCAGCCCTGGATTTAGGGTGGCCTCAGACACTTGACACTTACTAGCTGTGTGACCCTGGACAAATCACTTAACCCTTATTGCCCTGGAAAAATTTTTTTAAATTAATAATTTAAAAAAATTGCTTCCTTTCAGCCAGTTGACCAAACCAGATAACTTGAAATAAAGCACCACATACAGCCATTCATGTAAATATAAAATGAGATTCCAAGAGGGGCCTATCAGACTACAGAGAGACTTAAAGAGCATTGGATTTAAGCTCCAATCTAATATAATTTGGCCATGGACAAGTCAACTATCATTTTTGACCCTCGGTTTTCTCATCTGTAAAATAAAAATAATACTTACACAATCTACCTCATATCATTGTTGTAGGGAAAGCATTTTGTAATTCTCAAAGTGCAATACAAATGTGAGTTGTTATTCTCATCAACAATCACTTTACTTTCCAGGGCCTCAGTTTCCTGATCTATAAAAATCATTGTCTATCCCATAAGGAGAAAACAAAGAGATTACACAGATTCTTAGACAAACACCCTTTATATGACAACATACCACTAATCAATAATAGCTAGCATTTGCATAGCCCTTTAAGGTTTGCAAAGTGCTTTACAAATATCTCATTTCATCTTCACAAGAACCCAGGGAGATAGGCTCTATGATTGTTCTTATTTTACAGATGAGGAAACTGAGGCAGAAAGAGGTTAAATGACTTGCCCATCGTTGCACAGCTAGTAAACTTCTGAAGCTAGATTTGAATTCGAGCCTTCTTGACTCCAGGACCAGCACTGTATCCACTACCACCTAGCACTAGGCACTAAAAGAAGGCAGAGAACCATCTTGTGGTTTTTATCAGGGTAAAAAGAGTGGAAAGAATATCAGAAGACCTGTTGAGTCTCTGCTCAACCACTGTTTGACCACAGGTTCCTTAAACCTTTTAAGACCTGTTTTCTTTGTATATAAATTTGGAACAATCTCATAACCAACTTCACAATGGTCCTCAAACAATATAACATATGAAACCACCATAAATAAATACTAGCCCATTATCATGATTATTCTTGTTCTGGTAATAAAACATCCTAGGTAGATAATCCCGGAAAAGTCACTTTCTTGAGATTCTCTCCTCATTTGTAAAATGGAGATATTTGCACTAATTCATTGGATTGTGGTAAGGAAAGCATTCAGTAAGTCTTAAAATGCCACACAAATGCGAGCTATTATCATTACCTTTACACAAGTTGATTTTCCCATTAGAATACAATCTTTGTGAGGGCAGAGATTGTTTCATTTCTTTCAGGGCTTAATTAATACTTGTAGACAGTTGATTGACCGATTTTCTAACATTTCCAGTAAGCAGAGTGTGTCCCATCAATAGAGGTTGCAAACATTGACAAAATGCTTGTTTCTCAGAAATGAGGCCTCATGTCACATTATAAAAAGCTATTGGGACTGTCCAGGTAACACTGCTTTCAGAGTGCTGGGCTGGACAGCAACAGGCAGGCAACTCACCTAAGCGTCTTTAACCCATACTATTTCAGACCCCTTATAAAGATAAATGAATGGGAAGTAACTAGCGGCCCAGGAACTAAATGTAAGAAGCTCAATACCCTTGAGGGCATCTTCCTCAGACTACTGGTGAGAGGGACACCTAGATCTGGAAGGCTCCTGGAGGTGCCATTGAAAGCCTCCTTGCACAAACCAGGGAGCCGCTCCCCAAAGAAGCAGCCCCCTGCCCCTGCCCCTGGCGGAGGCGTCGTGCACGCGCCTGTCAGAGGTTCTCCCCTCCCACCTTCCGCCCCCTCCCCGCATCCTCCCATCCCGACTCCTTCTCTCCCAGGCTCTGTGCTCCCGACTCGACCCAGCCCAGCCTATCACCCCCACCGCCCCCGCTCCTCCGGGTCCCAGACACCCTGAGGCCGCACAGCTCAACAAGTGCCCCTTACCCACCGCCCCCCCCCCCCCCTAGCAGGGGCACCGGGCAAGCCCCCGCGGCCCCTCCCCCGAGCAGCCAGGTGCGGCTGCCTCCCCCGCCCAACCATTCCTCCGGGGAGCCCCGCATGAGAGGCTGCGGAGGGCGCGGCCGGAGGGGCGCGGGCTGCCCGTTGCCCTTCCTGCCCCTCTCGGGTGCCCCGTTCGAGCCTCACCCGGCACAGGCTGTCCACAAAGACGCGCGGGTCCAGGTGGCAGGCGATGATGGCGCTGGGCAGGTCCTGCAGGTCGATCTCCTCCATCTCACAGTCAATGAAGCTCCAGTCACCCCCTCCCTCGTCCCGGGCCTCCGCCCCCTCGAACGGGGAGAAGTGTCGCCGCGTCGCTTCCAAGCCCGGTGGCACCGCCTCCTCTCCTGCCTCCTCCCCTTCCACCGACGCCGCGCCGGCGACGGTGACAACCGCCGCCTCGCTCCGAGACCCCAGCAAGCCGCCCTCCATCCCCGGCTGACCGGGACGCGGAGCCGGGCAGGACGAGGCGGGGCCGCGGCGTGTCCTCCCCGACTAGGGGGGAGCGGAGGCTGGCGAGCGCGAGCGCGGGGGTGGGGGTGGGAGGGGCGCAGGAGGGTGAGGATGGAGGCTGTCGGGCGCGAGCCTCCCGCACCTAGACGTTCAGCTCGGGGCGCGAGCGCCACTCCGAGCTCTGCCGGCTCTTTCCCACGGTTACCGCCTCGGTCGGGCTGCGGGTTAACCCCCTCGTTCCCGAGCCTCCGTTTGGACAAGCTGTCTCCGGAGTTCAGTCACTCTACCTTCCCCAGAGCCAGGCAGGAAGGAACCGAATCAGCCCGGGCCGTCCCCTTCCCCGCAGCTGGAGAACGGCGAATGTGATTGCGGGCTCTTTAAGTTAGGAAGAGAGAGAAAGCGTTCTTCTCCGTACCTCCACTGAGAGCCAATAAGATTCAGAGGTTCGTGTCACGTGATCTCTACCTCGTGCCGCATCTATGAAGCCGCTGGCACTGCCATGTTGAGTTTGGGCGGAGGCTTCTTACTGGAGTCTTGGTCAAGGTGCAAGTGGTGCCCTGGGGAGAATGCTGGACAGAGACAGACTCTGGGAGGGCGGGGGACTGGCGGAAGGCGCTGCTGCTTCTGACTTCCTTTGCTCTATTTCACTGGCGTCCTCACATTCCCGTGGGTTAGAGTAGAGAGCGGTCGTTTTAAAGTGGGCTAGAGACCTTGGTTCCCCGACGAACGTTTAACAACCGATTGTTTTTTGTTTTGGGTTTTTTTTTGGGGGGGGTAGTGGGAATTGCACGCTCACAATTTTACGTTTAATTTGCATTATTAATATTTTCTCCATCGCTTTCTTAAGTCTAAATAATCACCAATGTAATAAATCAAACCTTAGCTTGTGGTTTTGGGAGGTGTACATGCACAGCGAATTTATTAATCGGCTTCCTAGGTCTAGATCCCAACTTGGCTGGTACTCTCCAAATTTTTTCAAGTATGAGGACTGATTTTTAATTCTGAGAAATTCTAGCAGAGATTACCCATGAGAGACTAGTTGGACTATTTATATGTTGACTTGTAAAACACGTTATGATAGATAAGAAACTACTGCAAATTCAGCGATACTAAGAGAGGCGTGGTGGGAAGAGCTAGATAGCTTCACCAGGATTCAGATCTTGTCTCTCTGTCTTGTCACCAGTGTGCCCTATGGCAAGGCCCTTTCTGGGCCTCAAGTCTAAAAGAGAATGTTGGACTAGGTGATCTCTAACACTCCTTCCTGATATAGTTTGGTTGAAGAGGGAAAATAGGGCCCATGATCACTTCAGAACATTTTGATTGACTAGCAATGTGGAAATTTCCCCACCACCTGGTGGCCTGATAGTAGAAATTCTTCAACCACCAGTGAAGGAGAAATAAATATAAGAAACATGCAAGGACAAGGTAAAGCAGGTAGTCTTGTCCATTGTTGTAACAGCTATTTGTTGTCTTTGGATAAGAGACACCTAAGTTTTGTCTAATTGAACTTCCTTAACAATTATAAAAGTAGTTGTCACCTCCTCTGTGTCCTGTCCTTCAATAGGAAATATTAACTTCAATTCCAATAACAAACCCTACCAGCTTCATGGCAAATATCCCCCACCCCCCAAAACAAAACAAAACAAAAAAACCCTCTTTAATCTTAGCTGTTTCTCCTTTTTTTCTTCTCCCTCCCCTGAACAATGTTAACTTCTTTGTCCTAAGTTGCTCTAGAGTGTTTCTGAGTTATATGTGTGCTCTGAGTCTGAAAAGTTTTAAAGACCAAATCTGTACCCTAGGAAGCTAAAGCTGTTATTAGCAAAGTCTTCCACAGTCATGCTAATACATTTCTTTGATTCTAGTTTGGCCTCCTATCTTTGAAAACCACCCCCTCCCCCAGTGATCCAGGCCCCCTTTCTTCCTCTTCCAAGACATCTGATTCCTCTGTGGAGAGAATTCTGGGACTTTGGCTATTTTTAAATAAATCTATGTTCCAGCAGCATCTATACCTATCATCTACTTAGAGAAGGAAGGTATGTTTGCTATTATTGATTCCCAAACATTGCCAAAACTGTGTGACTGGAGCTTCTGATGAGGAACTGCCATTGCTTAGGACTCAGTTTTCTCATTTGAGAATCAGGGTGGGAGAGAGTTTGAACTAGATGACCATTATAATACTGCTTGTACACTCCAATTTTTCAAAATGTTTTTACATGTATTATGTCATTTGCTCAGAAAGTTCCATGCTTCCAAGTTTTTGAGTGTTTGCTATGTAACCAGCACTGTGCTAAGTGATGAAGAGGGTGAACAAACACATGCAAAGAAAGTCAGATTTAAGATTACTGGTAGAACATACAGTCCAAGTCATACTAATGTACTAATTTGGGTAAAACCAAATGCCAGAGGGGCAGCTAGGTGGTGCAGTGATAGAGCACTGGCCCTGGATTCAGGAGAACCTGAGTTTAAATCCTGCCTCAGACACTTGACACTTACTAGCTGTGTGACCCTGGGCAAGTCACTTAACCCCAACTGCCTTGCCCCCCCCCCAAATGCCAGAAATACATTTCTGATGTGTTTATCTCAGGTTCCTCCTCTGTAAAATGTGAGACGAAAATGGCAAACCACTGCAATATCATTAACAAGAAAACTCCAAAAGGGGTCACAAAAACAGGCAGACAAGAAAATTTCTATTTGTTTATCTTCTATAACCGAGGTAACTAAAAATAACACCAAGCTAGCCTGGGAAATGGGAGAAGATAAGGCCTGGAGGGAGGGAGGCTATATCTCTTGAAACTCTGAGGAAAATCTGCAAAATAGATAAGCTACTTAAAAATTAGGATGAAGTGTTTCCTGTTCAAGTATACAGAGCAGCATATGACACTGGATAAATAGAACATAAATGGTTCTATTTTCCCCTAGCTGTACCCCACCCCTTACACACATTCAGTTTAGGTTTGAGGCAGAAGGGAAGGGGAAAGCAGAGGAAAGGGAAAGAGGAAAGAGGAACAGAGCATGAGAAGTATGCTCTAAAGTAGTTTACTTCAATCCCAAATTGGGGAACCACTTTATCATTTAAAAAAAAACAAACAAACCTGGAAGAGTATTTACCTACTGACCTTACATTTAATTTTTTTTTTTAAATCAAGCATTTATTAAGCATCTCCACACAGTCCTACTCAGTACTTCATCATGAGGTTAACTTGACTCTTTAGACATGTATGAACAAGTGTTTATTACCATACAAGTGTTTATTGCCATCCAAGTGCTAGGCTAGGTGGTAGAAATACAAACATGAAACAGTTCCTGACCTCAAGAAGCTTACATTCTATCAGGGAAAACTATAAAATTTACTGTTTCTACTATATCTGTAGCTTGTGACAGCAGTGGCTGTCCCCAGTGCCTCAAATTCACTTTGTCATTTCTACCTCTACAATCCCTTGTTTCCTTCAAAATTCTACTCAAGTACCACCTTCTAAATGAAGCCTTTCCTGATCCTCCCCCAACTGCTAGACCATTTCCCCTGAAGTTATCTTGTATTTTCACAAAATTATCATGTATTTATTTTGCATGTGTGATATATGTGCATATGCATTCACACACAAATAATATATAAATGGCTTGAAAGGTAGGTTGAGGTTTTAAAGGGCTTTAAAAGCCAGAGGACCTCATGTTTTATCCTAAAGCCAATAAGAAGCCATTGGAATTTATGGAGTAGAAGAGTGATTTTTTTTTGGTGAGGCAATTGGGATTAAGTGACTTGCCTAGGGTCACACAGCTAGTAAGTGTTAAATGTCTGAGGCTGGATTTGAACTCAGGTTCTCCTGACTCCAGGGCAGGTGCTCCATCCACTGCGACACCTAGCTGTCCCAAGGAGAGACTTATTGAGACCTGTGCTTTAGGAAAATCAATGGATTAAAGAGGTAGAAGCTTTGAGGCTGTCACAATATAAGGGTAGAAGAATAGAAACATTTCATCTAACATATTGCAATTTTGCTAAGTACACCCCTCTCCTATCACTCTCTTCTTTATAAATAAGGGAAGGGAAACTGATCATCAAAATGACCAAACGGGATTCCACAGGACCCATGAAGAAACATGTTACTCATCTCCTCCTGATAGAAAGGTAATGAACTCACAGTGCAGACTAGGGCATCTTTTTTGGACATGGCCAATTCAGGAATTTGGGGTGGGGGGTGTTCAATCTATTTTTTTTTTAAATTCTGGTTACATTTTAAGTTCTCAACTTTCTCCCTCCCTTCCCATCCCACACTAGAGGCCACCCTTTAATGCAGATTTTAAAATATATGTAAAACTAAACCATGTGTATTTCTGTTTATCAGTTCTTTCTCTAGAGATGAATAACCTTTTCCTTCATGGGTCCTTTATAGTTGATTGGAATATTTATAGTACTCAGAATAACTTTGTTCACAATTATTCTTTGAAGAGCATTAATGTTACTATATACAATGTTCTTTTGGTTCTGTTCACTTCACTATTCATTATTTTATGTAAGTCTTTCCATGTTTTTCTAAGATCAACTAGGTCATCATTTCTTACAGCACAATAGTATTCCATCATAGTCATATTCCCGAAGTGATAGACATTCCTTCAATTTCCAGTTCTTTGCCACCACAAAGAGAGCTGCTATAAATATTTTAGAACTTATAGGTTCTTCTCCTTTTTCCCTGATCATCTTGGGAAATAGACCTAATAGTGATATTGTTGCGTCAGAGGATATAATCAGTATTATAGCTCTTTGGGCATAATTCCAGAATGCTCTCCAAAATGGTTGGATCAGTTCACAGTTCCACCAATACTGCATTAGTGTAGCAATTTTTCCACATCCATAGCAACATTTGTCATTTTTCCCTTCTATTATTTTAGTCAATCTGATAGGTATGAGATGATATTTCAAAGTTGTTTCAATTTGCATTTCTCTAATCAATAATGATTTAAAGCATTTTTATATGACTATATATAGTTTTGATTTCTTCATCAAAAAACTGTTCATATCCTTTGACCATTTATCAATTGAAAAATGACCCATATTCTTATAAATTTGACAAATTTTTTATTATATTTGAGTTATGAGACCTTTATCTGAGAAAGTGTCTAAAAAATTTCTCCCCTAATTTTCTGTTTTCCTTCTAATCTTGGCTACATTGGTTTTATTTGTACAAAATTGTTTTTATTTAATGTAATCAAAAATTACCCATTTTACAATGCTCTCTATCTTGTTTATTCATAAATTCTTCTCCTATCCATAAATCTGATAGGCAGTGTGCTCCATGTTCTAGTTTTCTTATGATATCTCCCGTTATATCTAGGTCATGTATCCATTTTGACTGTATATTGGTAAATTGTATAAGATATTGGTCTATGCCCAATTTCTGCTATACTGCTTTCCAATTCTACCCCAAATTTTTACCAACTAGTGTATTCTTATCCCTAAAGGTTAAATCTTTACATTTGTCAAACATAAGGTTACTATGATCATTTGCTACTGTGTATTCTATGTCTGCTCTGTTCCACTGAGCCACCTTTCTATTTTTTAGCCAGTATCAAATAGTTTTGATAATTACTGTCTTATAATATAGTTTAAGATCTGGTACTGCTAAATCTCCTTACTTTATTTTTCCCCCATTAATTCCTTTGGTATTCTTGATCTTTTGTTCTTTCTAATGAATTTTGTTATTTTTCTAGCTCAATAAAATGATTTTGGTAGTTTTGATTGGGATGGCATTGAATAAGAAGACTAGGTAGAATTGTCATTTTTATTACATTGACTCTGCCCACCCATGACAATTAATATATCTCCAATTATTTAAATCTGACTTTATTTGTATAAAAATTGTTTTATAATTATTTTCATACAGTTCCTGGATTTGTCTTGGCAGATATACTCCCAGGTATTTTATACTGTCTATAGTTATTTTAAATGGGGTATCTTCTTGCAAGGGTTTGGTGGTGATATATAGAAATGCTGATGATTAATGTGGATTTATTTTATATCCTGCTACTTTGCTAAAATTGTTGTTTCTACTAGCTTTTTAGTTGAATATCTAGAATTTTGCAAGTATATCATCATATTGTCTGCAAAGAAAGATAGTTTTATTACCTCATTGCCCATTCTGATTCCTTTGATTTCTTTTTCTTCTCTTATTGCTATTGCTAACATTTATAATATAATTTTGAATAATATTGGTGATAATGGGCATCCTAGTTTCATTCCTGATCTTATTAGGAAGGCTTCTTGCTTATCCCCATTATAAATTAAGCTTGTTGATGGGCTAGGTAGATTCTTCTTATCATTTTAAGGAAAAAACATTCATAACTATGTTTTAGAGTGTTTTTTAAAGGAATGAGTATTGTGTTTTGTCAAAAACGTTTTCTGTATCTATTGACATAATTATATGATTTTTATTAGTTTTGTTATTGTTATGATTAATTATGTTAATAGTTTTCCTTATGTTAAACCATTCCTGCATTCCTGGTATAAACTTCACTTGATCAACATATATAATCTTTGTGATATATTGTTGTACTCTCCTGGCTAGTATTTTTTTTAGGAGTTTTGCAACCATATTCATGAATGAAATTGGTCTATAATTTTCTTTCTCTGTTTTTGCTATTCCTGATTTAGGACTCAGCACCATATTTGTTTCATAAAAAAAGAGTTTGGTAGGACTCCTTTGCCTATTATTCCAAATAATTTCTTTAATATTCAAATTATTTCTTTAAATGTTAGAATTCACTTGCAAATCCATCTGGTCCTGATGATTTTTTCTTAGGAAGCTCATTTATGGCCTTTTCAAATTTTTTTTTTCTAAAATAGGCTAATTTATTTCATTTCTTCTGTTAATCTAGTCAGTTTATATTTTTGTAAAATATTCTTTCATTTGACTTAAATTGTTAGTTATTGACATAATTGAGTAAAATAACTTTTAATAATTTCTTTAATTTCATCTCCATTTGTGATATATTCACCCTTTTCATTTTTGATGCTAGTGATTTGGTTTTCTTCTTTTTAAAATCATATTAACTAACGACTTATCTATTTTATTTTTTCCATAAAAACAACTTTTAGCTTTATTGTCAATTATCAATAATCAATTATCAAATTTATTATAAATTATCAAGATAATCAATGGTTTTCTTACATTCAATTTTATTAATCTCACCTTTGACTTATAGGCTTTTAAATTTAGCGTTTAATTGGAGATTTTTAATTTGTTCTTTTTCTATTTTTTTCAACTGCATACCCAATTCATTGGTTTGCTCTTTCTCTATTTTATTTATTTAAGCATTTAGAGATACAAATTTTCTCGTGATTACTGCTTTTTCTGCATCCCATAGGTTTTGGTATGTTGTCTCATTATTATCATTTTCTTTAATAAAATTATTTATTGTTTCTATGACTTGTTCTTTAACCCACTCATTCTTTAAGATTAGATTATTTAGGGGCAGCTAGGTGGTGCAGTGGATAGAGCACCGGCCCTGGAGTAAGGAGGACCTGAGTTCAAATCTGGCCTCAGACACTTAACACTTACTAGCTGTGTGACCCTGGGCAAGTCACTTAACCCCAATTGCCTCACCAAAAAAAAAAAAAAAAGATTATGTTATTTAGTCTCCAACTAATTTTTAATCTATTTTGATTGTCTCTTATTCAATATAATTTTATTACATTATGATCTGAAAAGGATGCATCTAATATCTCTACTTTTCTGCATTTAACTATAAAGTTGTTATGCCCTAAAATATGGCCAATTTTTGTAAAGGTACCATGTATCATTTTTAAAAATGCATTCCAGGAGCAACTAGGTCTCACAGTAGATAAAGCACTGGCCCTGGATTCCAGAGGACCTCAGTTCAAATCTGGCCTCAGACACTTGACACTAGCTGTGCAACCCTGGGCAAGTCACTTAACCCTTATTCCCCAACAACAACAAAAAAGTATTCCTTTCTATTCCCATTCAATTCTTTCCAGACACACACACACACACACACACACACACACACACACACATACACACACACACACATTTATGTATGTGTACGTGTATACATATACACACATATATTTGTATATATATCATATCTAGTTTATCTAAGATTCTACTCATCTTCTTAACTTAATTTTTTTGGTTAGATTTATCTAGTTTTAAGAAGGGAAGATTAAAGTCCCCTACTATTACAATTTTGCTATTTATTTCCATATGAAACTCATTTAGCTTTTCCTTTTAAAATTTGGATGCTATAGCAATTGGTACATATAGATTTAGTATTAATATTACTTCATTATCTTTGGTTCCTTTTATCATAATGTTGTTTTCCTGTTTAATTGAATCTATTTTTACTTTGAGATCATGATTGCCACCCCTGTTTGTTTTTTTTTGCATTGGCTTAAGCATAATAAATTCTACTCCAGTCATTTATTTTTACTCTTATGTGTATCTCTCATTTTTAAATGTGTCTCTTTTAAATACCACAGTGTTAGATTCTGTTTTTTAATCCATTCTGCTATCCATTTCTGTTTTATGGGTGATTTTATCCCATTTACATTCCAAGTTATAATTACTAGCTGTACATTTCCTTCTATCCTATTTTTTGTCACTGTTTATCCTCTCCTTCTCTTTTTACCCTATCCCTCCTCAAATGTCTAATTGATCTTTTTTTTTTTTTTTTTGGGTGGCACAGTGAGGGTTAAGCGACTTGCCCAGGGTCACACAGCTAGTAAGTGTCAAGTGTCTGAGGCCAGATTTGAACTCCGATTCTCCTGAATCCAGGGCTGGTGCTTTATCCACTGTGCCACCTAGATGCCCCTGTCTAATTGATATCTAATCACTGCCTCCCTAATCCACATCCCTTCTAGGTATCCCTCCCTTATCCTCTCTCTTTACCTTCTTATTTCTTTATTTGCACACCCTTCTAAAATTCCCTCTTTTTCTATCCCCTTGCCCTCCTATTTCTCTGTAAATTAAGACTTTTATATATTTCTACATATATGTTATTCCCTTTTTAACCCAGTTTTGATGAGAACAAGGTTCTAGCACTACTAGTCCCCTAACTTCCTTTCTCCACTGTAGCAGTTCTTCCATTCACCCCTCATTTGTATGAAATAGTTGTTCCATTTCACCTCATCTACAATATTATTTTTTAGGATCATCCCATTATACTTAACTCAACCCCAAGTCTTCTATCTGTGTATGCTCTTTAAAACTACCCAAGTAATGATAACATTTGTGAGAAATGGACATTTTACTGTTTTCCTTTCCCACATAGTATACACTGTCCACTTACTAAAGGGGAGTGCCCCCTTTAGTTTTTTCTGTTTGTAATAGCCACCTGCTAATAAGGGAGTACCCCCTTTAGCCTTTGTTAATGTGTCACTCAATTTCTTTTTTCTCTCTTTTCATTCCCTTTACTTAGTCATAAGCAATTGTAACATTATTGCTTCATGTGAGGAAACGATGTTTCTTTGCATGAAGCACATGGAGGACTGTGAGAATTGGAATGACACCCCCTGCTGGGAAAGATATTGCAGGGAAGCTCTGCCATGAGGAGAAAGCATGTGATTTGGAAACCATGTGACTTTAGTGTCAATCAGTGCTACCAACCAATTAGCTTCAAGCTCTGTGTTTGTGGACAGCCCTGTTTCCAGTTTCACAAGAGACTTCTGGGAGAAGCCCCAGAGGAGAGGCCTTTTAGGTTGGAGACTTCAGCTTGGTGGCAGGGGAGGCAGATTAGGGAGAGTAGGCAGATCTAATTCTTTATCCATGTATTTCTCTTTACTAACCCCTAATATACTTTAATAAATACTTAATGCCCAAAGATTGGTGCTATACATTTTCTAACTAAAGGTGACCGCTCATTAGATTTTAGACATCATAGCTAGAATTTTAGGCCCTTACACATTCTTATGAGTTACAGATAACACATCATAAGTAAAGGTTTTGACCTTATTAAGTGCTTTATAATTGGTCTTTAATATTTTCCTTCTTATATTTCTCCTGAATCTAGTAGGTCAAATTTTCCATTTATTTCTGGTCTTTTCTTCACAAATACCTAAAAGTTCTTTAGTTCATCAAATGTATATGTGTGTGTGTGTGTGTGTGTGTGTGTGTGTGTGTGTGTGTGTGTGTTCAGTGGGAGGGAGAGAAGGTGGATTTTCATTAACTGAAAAAAATAAAGTTAGGTTTAAAAAAAGATATAGATTGAATTCAGCTAAGTAATTAGAAGTTAAATAGTTGACTGGAAAAAAAATCCTTTCAGAAAGTTTCTCTGATAAAGATCTTGGACCTTGATTGACCTTTCCTATATGAATATATATATATATATATGTACATATATATATATGGGACTTTAAGAATAATTAATAAATGGTCAAAAGATGTGAATAGGCAGTTTTTCACAGAAAGAAATCCAAGATATTAATAACCAAATGAAAACAATTCTCCAAAGTACTAATGATTAGAGAAAGGCAAATTAAGGGTACTCTGAGGTTCCATCTCATACCCCTCAAGTTGACAAAGATGACAGGAAAGAAAATAACAAAGTTAGAAGTGCTGCAGGCAAATAGGCACTTTAATGTACTATTGGTAGAGCTGTTAAACGGTCCAGCCATTTGAAAAAAAAATATGCCCCCAAAGTTAATACACTGTGCATGCCTTATTGCACACAGCAATGCCACTACTATGCCTATACCCTAAAGAAATCAAATAGGAAAAGGACTCCTACAAAAATATGTTTAGCAACTATTTTTTAAAAATAATAGCAAGGGACTGGAAACTTAGATGGGGAGGCATCAGTTGGGAAAAGGCTGAACAAATTAAGTTATATCAGTGTAATGGAATATTATTATACCATAAGAAATGATGAAATGGATAGTTTCTGAATAATCTGGGAACTAATGCAGAGGGAATTTGAACAGAACCAAGAGAATAAGTTGTACAATAATGACATTATAAAGAGAAACAACTTTAAAAAAGAACTCTGATAAATGTATAAATTATAATTCCAGAAGACTTATGAGGAAAAATGCTACTTTACCATCCTAATGAACTCAAGATCCAAAATGAGACTTACATTTTGACATGAGCAGTCTAGGAAGTTGATTTTATTTTGTTTTGTTTTGCTTCACTATGTTTATTTTTACAAGGGTTTTGCTTTTCTTTTTTCAATGTGGTGGTGGGGGAGAACTTGGGAGAGAAACAAACATAAATAATAATGCCTGATATTAATTATATAAAGCTGTACAATTTACTATGTATTTCATATATATCATTGTTACTGGATCACGGGTTTAGAGCTGGAGGCTGTATCAGAAATCTTCTAAGCCAAACACTCCATTTTTTTTTTTTGGTGGGGCAATGAGGGTTAAGTGACTTGCCCAGGGTTACACAGCTATTATTCTGGATTTGAACTCAGGTCCTTCTGAATCCAGGGCCAGTGCTGTATCCACTGCGCCTCCTAGCTGCCCCTCAAACACTCCATTTTACAAGTAAGGAAGCTGAGGCCCAGAAAAATTAAGTGACTTGTCTGAAGTCTCACACAGGCAGTAAATAGCAGAACTAAAATTCAAACCCAAGCCCTCTGGTTGACCCTCACCACAACTTTGTGAGACAGGTAAAGTAGGAATTATTATCCTCATTTTACAGATAAGGAAGCTGGACACTAAGAAGTTAAATTACTTGCCCACGGTCATATATTACTATATGAAGGATTTTTTTCCTCAGAGGGTCCCAGTCCTACTTCTTCAGGGATATCCTTCTGTTACTTGGCTTCAAATATTTAATAGTCCTTTTTCTCTTCTCTTTGCCTCCATTTCCTTTCCTCCTGTTCATGTCACTATCCTTTGCAGTCTGCTTTCTGACCTTATTGCTCAACTGAAGTGGCCACATTTGATGGATCCTCATCAGGTACATTACTTGAACCCAGGACTTCTGGACCTTGATTGACCTTCTATCTGCCACACCACCTTTCCTCTCTAAATATAGTCCATTTACACTATGCTAAAGTTGTGTTGCCTTTAGTCTAAAGAGTAATTCCCTGTGCTATTTATTTGTTTATTCATATTCATTTTTTCATGCTTTTCTGTGTTTGTTTACTTTAGTGTTCTAAAATTTGAAAATAGAAGTCTGTATTTAAGCCAGTTTTTAGGATTTTATTCTTAAATTATGAGATTTCACATTTTGTTTTGTAATATATAACAAATACTTTTGTCTGAATAATAACTCTGAACAACTAATGTTGACATTTTACTGGTGTAGTACACATATATGCTATAATGATTAATGCTTGACACTATACAAAATATATAATAAAGACAAAGCTTCAATGCCTGATTTCTTTTTGCTTTTAAACCCAAGATTTTTCTGTGTAGAACAATAGGAATTAAATATGATATCAGGATGTTCAATGAACTGATTGGAAGTAGGTAAAAACCTTTCATTCTTATTTATGTGACAGAGTTTAGGAATGTTACCCCCCTCTCCCATGTAGTTGAGTTATGGTTGTTGAACCTGCTGTGCATGTAGACAACCATACAAACTTCCATCCCTCTTTAATTGTTACTGGCTCATTTTCAAAATTCATTTTATATGAGCGTTATAAATTGTGCAAGGCAATCAAGGGGTATGTTCTTATATTTTCTCATAAATTAATAGAGGTGTACAATCTTGCTCATTAATCATTTAGTTCTGAGCCCCCAATTAAACTCTGGTTTATTTATAAAATAAATCTCTTTTTCAGTCATCTTTTTTATCATCTCTATCTTGATATCAAATTTCCTGCTCATAGTCTTAAAAAATAAAGATCATATAATTTATTGCCATAGCAAATAGTAATATATGGAAGTACATATTTATAACATATTGGCAGTAAGAAAAGTTTACAGCCAGAGTCAGTCCCCAATCTCCTATTCCTTCCTCCATGCTCCTCAAAAGCAAAGGAAAGACTTGTGGGAAAGAATACTCTCACTGACACTGACTCCTCTTTAACTCTGGAAATAGTTATCTCGGGATGGTAACCTAGTCTCTCAGGAAATTAATTCGTAATGTCTCTTCACAAAATAAGAGTTAAAATCAGTTCTCTCACAGTATCTCCTTCAGGTACTCTCAGAAGAATTATAGTTAAACTGTCTCTTAGTCTACTCACAGAGTCCACAGAAGACAGTCAACTCTGTCTTTTTTCCTCAAGAAACAGCCATTTGAACTTAGATTCTAATAGTAACTTTGTGGAAACCTTCTGCCGTCAATTGTCAGTTTACCAACATTCTTCCTTCTTAAAGATTGTTGTTTGTCTCTCATTCTTGAAGAGGGCCATGACATCTGGAGATGGTGTCATGACTTGCAGTGAATTGGATTTAAATGAGGGAGGGTTGTGCAAAGTTACCAACCTCACTCTTTCCTCCAAAACCATCTGGGTCCAGTGGCAATATATATATCAGGACGACTGGAGACTGCCCAGGATGTTTGAGGAAATAAAGATAAACTGACTTGCTCAGGGTTACACAGCCAGTAAGTGTCAAATATCTGAGGCTGGATTTGAACTCAGGTCCTCCTGACTCCAGGGCCAGTGCTCTATTCACTGCACCACCTAGCTGCCCACCCCACTTAAAGATAGTTACATAGTCTCTGTGGGAAGGACCTTTGACACCTATATTGAGACATTTGGAATCCTAGAAATTTTGAGTTGTTCCATGCCTTTACGGATGAAGATTTTACTTTTTTCCCTTTTGTATATTCCTGAATTGGCATTTGCATAGTTGGGATATTGTGTGATATTATCTGAAAAAGCATTGGAGAATATTCATCACTTTGTGAGTTTTCTACACACACCATGATTCTGAATTTTAACAACTGTATTTCTAGCAGAGCGCATTAACATGTTAACCAGTGCATGTGTACAGACTAGATCAAAATGCATCATTTTTCTTTAAAAGACTCCTACTTTTCAAACAAATGTGCTACAATAAAAAGAGTTCTTTCAAGGAGAGGTTATCATTGCCATCTGCCTATCCAGCAGGGAGCTCTATGGCTCCTCTCTCTGTTTCCAGAATGCCTATTAACACTGATAGCAGTATTTTCCCAACTGTCTAAACCTCCTGCTCAGATTTTATCAATTAATCAACCCACACCTGTATGCCGTGTGGTTGGGGAGATCTATAGCTAATGTCTGAAGCCATTCTGGTGGGGTCCCTCCCAAAAGGCAGGACTTAATTGTCCTTGAGTCAGGATGAGTATATGGCAGGCCATGGAGGAGGGTACATAAGTCCAATTTATCAAACCCATTTCCATTAGGAATGTCACCCTTGAAAATCCCCAGTGAGAAGCTGGTTGCAATAGGAAATTATCTTTATGAGACTTGATGCTAATAACTCTCCATCTCAGGCACCTAAAAAGTGACAAGGAGCATCCCCAACTAAAGGCTCCAAAAAAAGTTAGTTGATGCTATAAAAGTAAGTCCTCAGAGGGCTCTCCCAGCCTGGAGAAGTCAGCTGAGCAATGCAGCTCAGCACTGGCTCCCTTAGATAATAGGAATCATTGCTCCAGTGACTCATAATGTTTCTGTTCTGCAGCTTCTTTTGCAACCAGCCTAGCTTCCTGGTGGAGAAGGCCTGCCCACATACCCTCTACTTCCTCAGACCAGGGAGGCACTCTTCTCCTGGGAGCAGTGATAGGATAAGCATGGAGTTTTGTTACAACCAGTGGTGGGCCAACTCACTCTTTTTTTGGGGGGGGGAGGGACAGAGCAATGAGGGTTAAGTGACTTGCCCAGCATCACACAGCTAGTAAGTGTCAAGTGTCTGAGGCCTGATTTGAACTCAGGTCCTCCTGAGTTCAGGGCCAGTACTTTGTCCACTGCACCACCTAGCTGCCCCAGAATCATGAATGTTTTTTTGGGGGGTGAGACAATTGGGGTTAAGTGACTTGCCCAGGGTCACACAGCTTCACTATCAATCTTTTTATACTAGCAATCCAGCTTCGCAAGGACATTTAACAATGGCTAGGGAATGCAGAACTTAGCACTTTCTTCACTTTCCCACACAGCCAACTCCAAACCCACTGAGCTATTTGCTCTACCTGATCAGGAGACTACTCCCCATCCCATAGAAAAGATTCCCCACATAGAATAAAAAGGACTCTTGCAACTGGAAGTCATACAATGATCTACCATTTGATCACCCACCCTTGGCAATTGCAGCACTCTTCCCCAATTCAACCATGATGTGAGTCATGGGGTCATCTCATCCCACCCAAATTTCTGACAACCCAAATATTAGAGGTGGGCCTAAGGCCATCAGCCTTTAAGTTTAAGTTTTATTTTGGGACAAAATGAGTCACTCACAAGTTATTGAATAGATAACAAAGAGGTTTCATTATATAATCAGAAGCCATGGAGTCTAACCCCTCTTCAAATTAATCCTATTTACAATAGTCCAGAAAAATTCCACAGTCAGTCAAGAAGCCGTTATTTGTTTGGTTTTTTTTAAGTGAGGCAGTTGGGGTTAAGTAACTTGCCCAGGGTCACACAGCTAGTAAGTGTTAAGTGTCTGAGGCCGAATTTGAACTCAGGTACTACTGACTCAAGGGCCGGTGCTCTATCCACTGTGCCACCTAGCTGCCCAAGAAGCCATTATTAAGTACCAACTATATGATGGGTACTATGCTAAGAGCCAGGGATACAAAGAAAGGCAAAAGACAGTCCCAGCTCTCAAGGAGCTCATAATCTAATGGGGGAGACAAAATATAAACAATTATGTGCAAATGATTTCATAGATAGATGAGAGAGAGAGAGAGAGAGAGAGAGAGAGAGAGAGAGAGAGAGAGAGACAGAGACAGAGACAGAGACAGAGACAGAGACAGAGACAGAGACAGGGAGAGAGAGAGGAGAGAGGGAGAGGGAGAAAGAGAGGGATACATTGGAGATAATCAAAACAGGAAGGGTCCTAGCATCAAATAAGATTGGGAAAGGCTTCTTGTAGCATGTGGAATTTTAGCTGGGACTTGAAGTAAGCCAGGGAAGATGAGGAAAGAGTACATTCCAGGCATGTGGGACAGCAGGTGAATATGGACAGAGTTGGAAGATGGAGTGTCTTGTTCAAGAAAAAGAAAGTAGATCAATTTTACTGGATCAGAGAGTACATGGAGATGAGTAAGGTATAAGAAGAAATGGATTAGAAAGGCAGGAAAGGGCTAGGTTACAGAGGGCTTTGAGTACCAAATAGAAGGTTTTATATTTTATCCTGGATGTGATAGGGAGCCACTGGAGGTGATTGAATAGGGTACTTTTATGGTCAGACCTGTGACAGCTAAGGAGAGTATGTCCTGGAGAAGGGAGAGACCCCAATATCCAACCTCCAATTGAAGGTTTTTGGTGTCTTAGAATTAGTTACCATTACTTTTTTTTTTTTTTTTTTAGTGAGGCAATTGGGTTTAAGTGATTTGCCCAGGGTCACACAGCTAATAAGTGTTAAGTGTCTGAGGCAGGATTTGAACTCAGGTACTCCTGACTCCAGGGCCAGTGCTCTATCCACTGCACCACCTTGCTGCCAGTTACCATTACATTTTACAAGTCCTAATTCTTAGGAAGATTTTCCCCATATTGAACTGAAATCTGCCTCCCTGCATTTTCCATCCATTGATGGGAGCTCTGCCCTTACAGAACAATTTAATCCCTTCAAACATTTGAAGACAGGTATCATGACTCCCAAGTGCTTCCTGTTCCATTTGATATTTTCTGTCATCACAGCCACTGTAGACATACTCTTCCTCTCAAGTTCTTAAGCACCTCTCTATCTGTCCCCCATTTTGCCCCTTCCTTCCACCAATCCATGGCTTCTGAGAGAATAGATTGTTTGTTTGTTTGTTTTGTATCTATATTCCTAGCACCTAGCAAAATGGCTGGTGCAAAATACGTGCTTAATAGATACTTCTTGATGAGTTTTGGGCAACTGGGCAAAAACTCTAGAAGAATCACTTTTTCATTTTACAAAACATACCACCCAGGAATAACCTATTTAGGACTTATGTTTGTTTCTGTAGAGCCTTTCTGCCTAACTCATGTTGTAAATACTTGTATTCTTTAACTGGAATATTGTTTTATAGAACAGGAGCAGTCAACACTACCACTTAGTGGCTAAAAATGGTACAGAAGAAAGAATGTGAATTTTAAAAAACAAGTTAAATGAATAAACATTCATTAAGCATATATCAGGTGCTAGGTTATGTGTTAACTACTAGGGATATAAAGGCAAAAATAATCTCTGTCATTGAGGGGCTCACAATATAATGGGAGAGACAACTCACTAGGAACTATGGATAAATAAGAAAAATTGGAGACAAGACATTCAGGAAGACTAGAAAAAGCTTCTTGTAGAGGGTGGGATTTTTATCTTAGACTCATTGGAAGCCAGGAGAGCCAGGAGGAAGAATATTCCAGGCATGGCAGACAGCCAGTAAAAATGAAGAGTTGTGGGATGAATACAATAGTATTGAAGAACAGCAAGCCTAGTGTCACTGGATCTCAAGGTATGTGGAAGGGTGAAAGGTATAAAAATATTGGAAGTTTAGGAAAAGGCTAGGTTATAAAGGGCTTCACAGGGCAAACAGAGGATTTTCCTTTGATCCTGGAAGTAATAAGGAGTCACCGGAGTTTATTGAACAGGGGAGTGACATAGTCAGGCCTGTGCTGCTTTAGGAAGATCACTTTGACAGGTAAGTTGAGGATGGATTGAAGTGGGGAGAGATTTGAAGCAGGGAACCCAACCAGGAAGCTATCATAATAGTCAAAGAATGAGTGATAAAGGTTAGCACCAGAGACAGTGTCAGACTAGAGAAGAGGATGTATATAGTAGATAAGATGTTGTGAAGGTAGAATTGATTGGCATGGCAATTGAATATGAGGGGTGATAAAATGATAAGTGGAGGTTAGTGGGGGGAGGTCTAGGTGACTGGCAGGATGTTGATGCCATTGACAATGTGATGGATAGATTAAATGAAGTATTTTGAGGATGGGGAAGATGGGTGTGTTTGGTTTTTTTCCATGTCTTATTCTTGGTAAGCCGTATTTATTTTTTCCAATTACATGTAAATATAGTTATCAACATTCATTTTTTATAAGATTTTGAGTTCCAACTTTTTCTCTTTCACTCCCTTCTCTCCCCAAGATAGCAAGCTATCTGATATAGGTTAAACATGTGTAGTCATATTAGACATATTTCCACATTAGTCATGTTATGAAAGGAGAATCAGAAAAAAGGAAAACCATTGAGAAAGAAAAAAAAAGAAGTGAAAATAGTATGTTTTGATCTACATTCAGACTCCATAGTTCTTTTTCTGGATGTGTATAGCATTTGCAAAGATCATAAGTCTTTTGGGATTGCCTTGGATCATTGTATTGCTGAGAAGAGCTAAGTCAATCACAGTTGGTCATCAAAAAATGTTGCTATTATTGTGTACAATTTTCTCCTGGTTCTGCTCACTTCACTCAGCATCAGTTCATGTAAGTCTTTCCAGGTTTTTCTGAAATCTGTCTGCTCATCATTTCTTATTGCACAATAATATTCCATTACGTTTATTACTGCAACTTGTTCATCAATTACTACAACTTGCTCATCCATTTCCTAATTGATGGGCATACCGTCAATTTTCAATTGTTTGCCACCACAAAAAGACCTGCTATAAATATTTTTGTACAGGTAAGTCCTTTCCCCATTTTTATGATCTCTTTGGGATACAGACCTACTAGCAGTATTGCTGGATCAAAAGGTATGCACAGTTTGATTGCCCTTTGGTCATAGTTCTAAATGGCTCTCCAGAATGGTTGGATCAATTTACAATTACACAAACAATGCAATAGTGCCCCAATTTTCCCACATCTTCTCCAACATTTATCATTTTCCTTTTCTGTCATATCAGCCAATCTGATGGATAGGTGTGAGGTGGTACTCAAGAGTTGTTTTAATTTGCATTTCTCTAATCAATAGTAATTTATAGCATTTTCCCCATATGACTATGGATAGCTTTAATTTCTTCATCTAAAAACTGCCTGTACATATCCTTTGATCATTTATCAATTGGGTAATGACTTGTATTCTTATAAATTTGACTTGTTCTCAATATTTGAGAAATGAGATCTTTATCAGAAACACTAGCTATAAAAACTATTTTGCAGCTTTCTGCTTTCATTCTAAGCTTGTTTGCATTGGCTTTGTTTGTGCAAAACCTTTTTAAATTTAATGTAATGAAAATTATTCATTTTGCATTTCACAATGTTCTCTATCTCTTGTTTGGTTATACATTCTTCCCTTCTCTATAGATCTGACAGATGAACTATCCTTTGCTCTCCTATTTGCTTATGGTATCACAGGGATATGTTTGTAAGCAGCAGAAAAGCAGCCAGTAAACAGGGAGAAAATGAAGATTATTTCAAGAGTAAGGATAATAGAAGGGACAATCTTCTTGAGAAGAAAGAATGGGATGAGATCACTTGTGCATGTGGAGGGATTTGCCTTGTCACAGAGAAGGTCTACCTCTTCATGTGAGACAGGGGTAAAGGAAGCAATATCAGGGGAAGGAATCCAAATGATAAAGAGGAGAGAAAAAAGAGATCTAGACAAAGGGCCTCATTTTTTTAGTGGAATGTGAGGCAAGATTCTCAGTTGAGAGGGTAGTAGAGAGGGAGAGCCATAGGTTTTAATGCATAAAAAGGTTGAAAAAGACAGTGAATAGATTAGGGTGGCATGAAAGGATTGTCTTGCCATCATGATGGCTCAGCTGATATCATGTAACTTAAATTTGTAGTGGACCCAGTTAGCATAGTTTTGTAGTGTTCTCCAACTTCAGCAACACATGAATAGTAGTGAAGGTAGCAGATTGTGGGAGTAATCCAAAGCTGAATCTTGGCAGGGTCAGATTGGCAAATAAAGGATAAAGTGGCAAGGAACACCAGAGAAGAAGATAGTGTAGAGTTGCATTTGATTAACCAAGGGGTCAAGGTAGAAAGGGAGGAGGCAGTGATGTCTGGTAAAGAATTGAAGAATAGAGGTGACTGCATATCACAGTGAGGAAGAAGAAGTGAGGTAGGGGTTACAAGGCATAGGGAAGGGTTGAATGACAGCAGATAAAAAAATGATCAGTTAAAGGAATTGCAGAGTTCATGAACGAGTAAGTGGTATATATTTATGATTGATGAGAAAATCAAGGGTACGGCCACCTCTGTGTTTAGCTGAGGTGTGGTGGAGAAGTAGGTCACAGAAATGAGTAAATTGAGAAATTATGAGGTATTGGTATTTTAAGGAGTATTGATATGTATTCTGAAGTTACCTGATATGATCAAAAATGTTGAGGAAAGAAAAACTATCACCGAATTCAGTGAGGAAGGGAAGATAGTATCTTGCATGTCTGTAGACTACAGCAACTAGAATATTAATTGGGAGATAAATGTAGATTGAATGAGACTCAGAGAAGGATGTTACTGAGTGATGGTGGTAGAGGAAGAGTCTGGATATGTCAATTGGAAACAAAGTATTTTGAGTCATCTACCTTGAACTGTGAGTTGGAGGCCTCAGTGAAAGTGTAACCATTGGTGGAAAGGACAATCTGGGAATCTGAGTCATCAGGAGGGAGCCAGATCTCAGTGAGTGCAAGAAGCTGGAAGGAGTGAGAAAACATTTCTAATATGAAAGCAAGTTTGTTTGCTAAAAAGCAAACATTCCACAGAGCATAGTATAAGGTCTGGGTAGAACTTGTGTGGTATGTTGAGAGTGGGCTGATTCAAATTGAGTCAGTGGGTGATAGGGAACAGTCACTAATGATAGAATAGTTACCAGTTGTGTCTTTTACAGTTCCATGGCTTTTGTCTCCAACATGAAATAATATCCCATATCCTTGACAGAAGGAAAAAGAAAGAGTGACTAGGGGAGAAGCAGCTTAGTGTACTGAAAATAATACTAGATCAGAAGAAACCTGGTTTCTTTTGAACTTCTCACACTTTGCCATTAAGTAGCTATCTGTTCTCTGCTATTCACTTCACTCTTGGGACCTCAGTTTCTCATCTGTAAAATGAATGACTTGATCTTTAAGGACCAGAGGTGTGCTGGAACCAGCTCTAACTAGCTTGGGGAATCTATTAAATTTTCAAGTGAGTGTTTACATTTCAGAAACCTGCAATTGCTACAAATCAAATCTTGATTTATTGTTTTGTTGATGGTTTAGACTTAATAAAGTGTTGATATTGCAGTTAAACTTTAAAGTATGTGCATACATGAGAGCAGATTGTTAAATATTTACCAGAACACCCTGTATTGCTCTATAAACATTGCCTGAGCTCAGCAGGAGGGCAGTAGAAATCACCGGGAATGAAGATAGCACCAGACTAGAGCCCTGGTGAATGCAGGCCAATATCAACCTGCATTTATATAGCATTTTAAGGTTTGCAAAGTGTTTTACAACCATTATCATGTGTAAGATTCACAACACCCCTGGTAAGGCAGCTCTAACAGTCATTGAAAAGGAAGGTAGAAAATCAGTTTGGTTATGTGGAAGAGAGAGAGAGAGAGAAGGAGCCGGGCTTACATTATGTAAATGATGTAATTGGAAGGGCACCGCAAGACTCAAATGCTTTAAAATATCTTCACAGCATGGTACTACTTAGACACCCAAATTAAGCTGAAGCTCCCACTATTCTAGATGCTATGGGGGGAAAAGCGGGATGATTATCTTCAAAAGGTCACTCTTTCAGCATAGTTTCATTACCTGGTAGTAGAGAATGTCTATTGACCCTCTCCCATTAGTACAAATTAGTTTATTAGCCAGTTAGGACTTTCAAAGGTGCAGAAAATTGTCCTGAGATGGTGAAATAACCACTCAATATGTTTCTCCATGAAAATCCTACTTCATGTTGTGCAGTTAACCTTGTCCTCCCTAATACTAAAACTACAGAGCACAAGCATGGTAATTGGCTGTTATATCTGTGGTCCATGAGCCAGTCAAGCTAAGTGTCAGATTACTCATTACTAAAAAGTTGCCATCAGTTAACAAATTCTTATTGGCTACAGCAATTCATAAAGACCTTTTGTTAAAGATAAATAAAGGGGATGTAATCTGTGTTGGTGGAAGGAGCACCTACACTGATAAATTATGGGGCTTTTGAACTATCTAAATAAGTTTGAATTAGGAAAAAGAGGACAGAGATAGGATCTTGCCAATAGAAAGGACAGATTTAAAAATACAGACTCACTAGAATGAGTGCTAAAGTAGAGACTGATAATTGACCAAAATCAATGTGAGTAGGACAGGTGGAAGCAAACTTTATCTATTTTATAGTGAGCCTACTTTGAATGTTAAGCTCTGCAAATTTCAGTAAAATATTTTTGGCACATTTCCTAAACCAGGATCCTTGTATTCCCCTGTAAAAAATAACAATGTGAAAAGAAAAACTGCTAAAAATAGAGATAAAAATAGAAAATAAGCAAAGCCATAATAAGAACAATGTAATTCTAAAGAATATATAGCTAAACACAAAACAACCCCCCCCCCCAACTTGATTCAGTACTTCAGTGTGTAAAGAATTAATTGTTATTTGAGGTTTTTATTCCTCAGTGTGCACTGGCCTGGGGCTCCGCAAACTGCATGGTGCTCCACCCACTGGTTGTAGCCGTTGCCATGGTGCTGGCACCTCACGTCATCACCACTCGCCAATGCCTACATGGGCCTGGCAAAATTATAATGATTGGAAGCCTAGTGAGGGCAGTCATGTGACTGTCTGAGTTCACCATTCTAGCTGGAAGCTGGAAGGTGACAGGAACTCTGCGGTGTATTCTCAGCTGATTCCTGGGCGGTGGTATTTTTTCAGGTTGTATAATTTCCCTTTCCCCATTTTATTTCCTTTCCCTTGATCCTATTGATCCTGTTTGTGGTTTTTTTTTAAAGTTTGTTCTTGTTAAAATAAATCCTGTTCTGTTTTGAGGGAGGCTACCGGTCTCCTTCCTTGCCCCAATATTGAGGTGAGTCGCTTAGCTAACACTCCTCAATTAAAAACTGGTCCCCACAAGTGGACCTATGATGACATTAAAGAATGTACTCTCTCCATTAATGCTCATTTGCAATCCATTTCTTGAATGGAAAGCTAGGGAGGAGGAAAGGGAAGGAAATAATCATTTATTAAGTACCACACACTGTGTTAGTTGCTTTACAAATATTATCTTAGAAGAGCTCTGGATGAAAAGACTCAGAAGAAAGATTAGTGGCTTAGAGCAGAAACTTGAAAGGGAGAAGACTAGGATTATTTTAAGGAATACAAAATGCAAATACTGGATGCAGATTTTTCTCTAAAAAAGACAGTGTAACAGCTTTCAATGAAGGGAAAAAAGCTTAATCATAATGAAAAACAAATAGCAGACCATGATTTAGAGAATGGCTAACAAAATGTTGTACATAAATAAAACAGACTATTTCTGTGCTATAAGAAAAAATGACTATAATGAATACTGAGAAACATGGAAAAACTTACATGAACAGGTGCAAAATGAAGTAAGCAGAGCCAAGAAAACAGTATACTTGACCACAACAATGTAAAGGGGAAAGAGTAATAGGCACAAAACAATTTAAAATGAATGTTACAAAATTTCAAAGAACAAATTTGGCCCCAAAGAACAGATGAGAAAATGCCACCCCCTACTCCTTTGTGGAGGGGTGAGGGTCCCATGAGTATGAAACATTGCATATAATATCTGATTTTTAAAAATGTATTGATTAGGGGGCAGCTAGGTGGCACAGCGGATAAAGCACTGGCCCTGGATTCAGGAGGACCTGAGTTCAAATCCGGCCTCATACACTTGACATTTACTGGCTGTGTGACCCAGAGTAAGTCACTTAATCCTCATTGCCCCTCAAAAATAAATAAACAAAATAAATAAAAATGTATTGATTAGCTTTGCTGAACTTTTTTCCTCCTGCTTCTTTTTCTTTTTTGTCTTTGAAAAAGTTTTTATTATAAGGGATAGCAATCTTGGAGAAGCACAAGTGTAGGAAATTTTGGTTATGTAAAAACAAATGAAATAAAAATTTAAATAAAAAATTCAAAATTTAAATTCTAATTTCAAAAAATTAAAATTATATGAATGGCAAATTTTGTTGTTATAGCAAAGAATTGGAAACAAAACAAATGTCTATCAATTGGAGAATGGCTAAACAAATCATGATGTATGCATATAATGAAATATTACTGCATAACTCCCCCCTTCTCTATTATTGTAGAAAGCAACACCATTCTCCCAGTCTCTCAGGCTCATAACCTAGTAGTCATCCTGGATTCCTCCCTATCTCTAACCACTCCCTCCCTCTTCCTCCCAATATCTATGGTGTTTCTGAGGCCTGTAGTTTTCACCTTTTCAAAATTTCTCAAAGATATCCCCTCCTCTCCTCTGACATTGCCCCTATTCTAGTGAAGGCTCTCATCCTCTCACACCTTGGTTACTGCAATAACCTGCTAGCAGGTTTACCTTTCTCAAGTCTCTCCCCACTCCAATCCATCCTCCATTCAACCACTGAAGTCACTTTTCTTTCTTTCTTTCTTTCTTTCTTTCTTTCTTTCTTTCTTTCTTTCTTTCTTTCTTTCTTTCTTTCTTTCTTTCTTTCTTTCTTTCTTTCCTTCTTTCTTTCTTTCTTTCTTTCTTTCCTTCTTTCTTTCTTTCTTTCTTTCTTTCTTTCTTTCTTTCTTTCTTTCTTTCTTTCTTTCTTTCTTTCTTTCTTTCTTTCTTTCTTTCTTTCTTTCTTTCTTTCTTTCTTTCTTTCTTTCAGTGATTTTTCTAAAATGCAGGTCTGATCATCTCACTCCTCTACTTAATTAACTCCAGTGGCTTCTTATTTCCTCTAGGAGCAAATATAATGTGCTCTGTTGAACATCTAAAGCCCTCTCCCACTTTTCCAGTCTTCTTATACCTTGCCCCCTAACACACATGCTTCCATCTAGGGACACTAGACCCCTTCTAACTTTCCAGTCTTCTTACAACTTACTCCCCCAGACACACTCTTAGAGCCCGGGACACTGGCCTCCAGGCAAAACACTCTAGCTCTCTGCTCTGGGTATTCTCTCTGGCTTTCTTCCAGACCTACAATGGTCTTCCTTCTGCTGCCTACTAACATCCCTGGTTTCCTTTGAGTCTCAGTTAAAATCCCACTTTTTACAGGAAGTCTTCCCCAACCCTTCTTAATTCCAGTGCTTTCCCTTTGCTCACTATTTCCTGCTTATCCTGTAATATAGCTCGCTTTGTAATTTGTTCACATATTATCACCCCATTATATCGTAAGCTCCTTAAGAACAGGGATTGTCTTTTGTGCTTTTTTGTTTCCCCATTGCATAGCACAGTGCCTCACACATAGTAGGCATTTAATAAATATTGATTGATTGATTGAAATTATGGGCATGATGAACAGAGAGAAACATGGAAAGACTTATGAATATAAAACAATATACACAGTGACTTTTGTTGTTGTTTAGTCATTTCAGTTGTTTTTGACTCTGTATGACTCCATGTCAAGTTGTCCTGGCAAAGATACTAGAGTGCGTTGCCATCTCCTTTTCCAGATCATTTTTACAGATGAGTAAACTGAAGCAAACAGGGTTAAGTGACTTGCTCAGGGTCATACAGCTAATAGTTGTCTGAGACTAGATTTGAACTCAGGTCTTCCTGACTCCAGGCCCAGTGATCTATCTACTGAACTATCTAGCTGCCCTCTACACAGTAACTACAACAATGTAAACTGAAAGAACAACAGCAAAATTATATCAACTAAATTTTGCAAAATTATGATTAATGAGTTTGATTCAAAATAAGAAATATGAGAAGTTGCTTCACCCTGCATTTTGTTTCTGTTTTTGCTTTGTTTTTTGGGTGAGGCAATTGGGGTTAAGTGACTTGCCCAGGGTCACACAGCTAGTACGTGTCAAGTGTCTGAGACCGAATTTGAACTCAGGTCTTCCTGACTCTAGGGCTTTATCCACTGCGCCACCTAGCTGCCCCCTTCACCCTGCATTTTTGCATAGGTAGGAGAATATGGGTATGAAACACTGCTTATAATATCAGACTTTTTTGTTGCATCGGTTAAGTTTTATGAACATTTTTCCTTCTACTTTTAATTTAAGGATGTTTTCTCACAGAGAGTAGGAGGAAGAATATAATGGAAAATGTAAGTGATGTAAAAAACAAAAAATATCAATACAATTTATTTTTTAAAATTAAAGAAAGAATGGCAGAATATATTAGAAAATAAAACTCAAGAGTTTACTGCATGAAAATATAGTACATGTAAGTTGTAGAGATCCTTATCTGAACCCATTTACACTGATGAATCAGGTCCCCTGGAGGCTTCAGGCTTCACCTCCTCCTCCTCAGAGTTCTAGGGGCAACCTTGAGGGGGTAGTTATGTTATTCTTCTCTAAATCCATAAGCCCAAACCCTCATTCTGTTGTGATCTTCCCAATATTAATTGCCAGTTATAGCTAGTATATCTGATATACCATTGACTGGCCCACTGATTACCATCCCAGTATCATTTAATCAATTAACATCAATTAATTTTTACAAAAATATATATACTGAAAAAATATAGCAAGATCAGAAGTACAAAATATATTTCCCTGAACTGGGGGCACACTCTTCCCTATACTACCTCAGTTCCTTGGGAGAATGGACTCAAACTTAAAGCTGTTACTACAAAGTATTTGTACCCACAAATTCATTTCTTTTTTTATTTTTTATTTTTTTTAGTGAGGCAATTGGGGTTAAGTGACTTGCCCAGGGTCACACAGCTAGTAAGTGTTAAGTGTCTGAGGCCGGATTTGAACTCAGGTACTCCTGACTCCAAGGCCAGTGCTCTATCCACTGCGCCATCTAGCTGCCCCACAAATTCATTTCTTAATTCAGTCTAGACAATGGATTCCCTTCCCTGTAGAACCTGGTATCTTGGTTGTGGGGTCAATATGCAGCTGGACTGGATTCCAGTCACTCCTTCTGCCTGTGTTTGTAGATTGGGCTCCATTGCCTTAGACTTTGGCATGGACTGTGATCCCTGGACTTCTGGTTGCTATAATTACAAAATACATAAAATAAGAGTTAATAAGGCTTTAGTCATCTAAATTGTTTGATCATCACTTAGAAAATAGACAAGAAAGAATCAGAAATAATTGAATTCAATTAACCTAGTGTTCAATAAATCCAAAAAGATAAACTACCTACGAAAGAACTCCTATTTGAAAAGATTTTCTGGGAAAATTAGAAATCAGACTGTCAAAAACTAGTTTTATACCAACATCTTATATCACATTCTATAATGAATTAAAAATGTATGCATCATCTGAGCAATAAATAACTTATTCACACATATTTGAATCAGTTCCCTATATATCTTTGATTTGTGGCCTTTAATACCGAGGCTTGCTTCAAATATCTCTCCTCATTTAACAGTTTCCCTTCTAATATAACCTGTATTTATTTGGCTTATAAAGAAGCTTTTTTTTCATATTTGAATAGGACTGTTTAATTCAACTATGAAAAAGAAAAGATTGGAACACAACATGCTATAAGATGAAGAAACATGGCATGCACCAAGAACAATCCATGCTGAAAAATTGAGCACGATGCTACAGAAGAAAAATGGATTTTTTCCCATCTGTCAATCAGTCAAGCATCTCCTTGATTAAGTATCTTCTATGCGCCAAGCACTGTGCTGAATGCTAAGGATGCAAAGAAAGACAAAAGATAGTCCCTGCTCTCAAGAAGCTCACAGTCCAATGGGGAAGAATTCTTCACTATTTTTTTTGTGTGCTCCACATTCTCTTCCTTCATCCCTCACCCACCCTTAAGAATTCCAGTAATTCATATATAAGTTATAGATGTGTAGTCATACAAAATTTTCCTCATTAGCTAGGGTATAAAAGAAAACAGACCAAAAATTTTAGAAAACGGAACTAACAAAAAAATTATTCTTCAATCTGTAATCAGATACCATCAGCTCTTTCTTTGTAGATGGATTACATTTTTCATAAGTCCTTCAGAGTTGTGTTGGATCATTGCATTGCTGAAAACAACCAAGTCATTCACAGCAGATCATCTTACAATATTGCTGTTATTTTGTATACAGTACATTTCACTTTGCATCAGCTCGTGTATGTCTTGCCAGGTTTTTCTGATAGCATCCTGCTCATCATTTCTTATAGCACAACAGTGTTCCATCATAATCTCATCCCATATTTTGTTCAGCCATTCTTCAATTGATGGGCATCTCTCCAATTTCAAATTCAATTATTTTTTTAAAAAAAATCACTTTTAGAATATCAACCTAGTAGTGGTATTACTAGGTCAAAGAGTATGCATGGTTCTATAGCCCTCTAGCCATAGTTCCAAATTGCTCTACAGAATGTTTGAATCATTTTACAACTTTACCAAGAGTGTATTAATGTCTCATTTTCCCCACATCCCCTACAACATTTGTTATTTTCATCTGCTGTCCTATTATCCAATCCAATAGGTATAAGGTAGTACCCAGAATTGTTTTGACCTGAATTTCTCCAATCAATAGTGAGTTAGAGCATTTTTTTTATATGGCTATAGGTGGTTTTGATTATTTCAGCTGAAAACTTCATGTCTTTTGATCCTCTATCAATTGGGGAATGGCTCTTACTTTAATAAATTTGATTCAGTTCTCTATGTGTTCAAGAACTGAAGCCTATCAGACAAATTTGCTTCAAATTTTTTTCACAACTACTATTGCTAACTGTATTTCCCTCCATCCTATTCCCTCCCCTTGATATTTACTCTATTTTCTATCTTCTTTCACCCTATCCCTCCTCAAAAGTGTTTTGCTTCTGACTGCCCCCTCCCCCAATTTGCCCTCGATTCTTTCACCCCTCCCCATTTATCCCCTTCCCCTCATACTTTCCTGCAGGGTAAGATAGATTACTGTACCCAATTGAGTGTGTATGTTATTCCTTCTTTGAGACAATTCTGATGAGAGTAGGGGTCCCTCACTCCCCCACATCTCCATTATCTTCCCCTCCATTCCATAAGCTTTTTCTTGTTTCTTTTATGTGAGCTATTTTACCCCATTCCACCTCTCCCTTTCCCTTTCTCCCAGTGCATTTCTCTCACCCCTTAATTTTATTTTTTAAAAGAGATTATCCTGGGGCAGCTAGGTGGCGCAGTGGATAGAGCACGGGCCCTGGAGTCAGGAGTACTTGAGTTCAAATCTGGCATCAGACACTTAACACTTACTAGCTGTGTGACCCTGGGCAAGTCACTTAACCCCAATTGCCTCACCAAAAAACAAACAAACAAAAAAACCAAAAGAGATTATCCCTTCATATTCAACTCAACCTATGCTCTCTATTTAAATATACTCCATTCAGCTGCCCTAATAATGAGCAAGTTCTTATGAGTTACAAGTATCATCTTCTCATGTAGGAGAGTAAACAGTTTAAGATTTTAATATCCCTTATGATTTCTTTTTTTCTGTTTACCTTTTTTTGTTTCTCTAGGGTCTTGTATTTGAAAGTAAAATTTTCTATTCAGCTCAGATCTTTTTATCACTAATGCCTGAAAATCCTCTCTTTCATTGAATTCCCAGTTCCCCTGGAAAGATTATACTCAGTTTTTCCGGGTAGATGATTCTTGGTTGTTTTTATGTATTCTGCAATTATTTTGAATGGAATTTCTTTATCTCTTCCCACTGGGTTTTACAGGTAATATACCAAAAAGTTGATGAATTGCATGTGTTTATTTAATATCCTGTAACTTTATTGAAATTATTGTTTCAATTAATTTTTAGTTAAAAATTTAGAGATTTTGCAAAAAGCAATAGCTGTTTCTTCTAACTTCTTCCTAGGCTTATTTCCTCAACTTATTTTTCTTGTTTTATTGCTATAACTAACATTTTATAGCATTATATTGAATAATAGTGATGATAACGAATACCCTTGCTTTTTTTACTCCATTATGCCTAGTTTTAGATATATATTATTTATCATATTAAGGAAAGGTCCATTTATTGCAACACTTTTTAATGTTTCTAATGGAAATGGATGTTGAACTTTGTCAAATGCTTTTCTGACATATATTGATATAACCATGTGATTGGTATTGGGTTTTATTAATATGATATTTATATTATTTTTATAAATATGTTATTTATATTTAACCATTGCATTACTGGTATAAATCCAATCCAGTTATAATGCAATGTCTTTTCAAAGTGATGCTGTAATCACTTTTAATTTGATCATGTTGATATGCACTAGGAAAGATAAGAAGCATATTGTAGTGGAGAGGTACTTCTGACACATAGGAGTTGTGTGATCCTTGGCAAATCACTCTTCCTTTTGGTGTGCTTGGTACTTTTCCAAGGCTGCAATTTGAAGAGAAGGTACAACCTTCATTGTTGGTTTCCTTCCCTAGGAGTTTCCAATACCAATAAAGTTACAGGTTCAGACCCTATTCTGATCCATTAGTCTACAGTTTTTTTTTCTCTACTTTCTCTCTTTTAAGATCAGGTATTGAGACTGAATTTGCATCATAGAAAGATTTTGGTAGGATGTCTTCTTTTTCTTATTTTTGTAAACAGTTTACATTATTAGAATTAATTGGGGAAGCTAGATGGCACAGTGGATAGAGCACTGACCCTGGAGTCAGGAGGACCTGAGTTCAAATCTGGCCTCAGACACTTAATACTTACTGCCTGTGTGACCCTGAGCAAGTCACTTAACCCCAATTGCCTCACCAAAAAAAAAAGCAGTAAAGAATTAATTAAATAATAATATTAGTATTAATTGTTCTTTGACAATATCACTTCCCTGGAAAATGATGAAGCCAAGGTCCTCTAGGCCACATTGTCTAAATGGTACATGGACTCAACTAGAACCTTTCATGTTGTTATATTTGCCAGAAGTCTATAAAATCTTTATGAAAATGGTGTGTGGTATCCTTGAAAATATGAAATGGAAACAGGTTTTCATAGCCTATTTCCTTTAGCAAACCACATTTCAGTCATACAGTTCACTGTGAAAGGTGGGCATAGACAGCTAGGTGGTGCAGTGGATAAAGCACTGGCCCTGGATTCAGGAGTTCCTGAGTTCAAATCCGGCCTCAGACACTTGACACTTACTATCTGTGTGACCCTGGGCAAGTCACTTAACCCCCATTGCCCCGCAAAAATAAATAAATAAATAAAGTAAAAAAAAAAAAGAAAGGTGGGCATAAATAGACAGGAGGATATTAGCATTTATGGTTTATACGAGAGAAATGCAAGTAATTTCCTCAAGAAAATGTGTGACTAAAAAAACATTTGGACCCATCATATAGTCAGAGGGAGGGATAAAAGATGGTTAGTGCCACTGGTAGCAATGAAATGTTAAAAGACTTAGGGCAAGGTCTTTAGCAGGTTGAGTAGAATCTCCAAGGAGAATTTTAGGAGTTCATGGGAAAGAATTACATTCTAGGACAAGGCATGGGTCAGTTTAAGTCTGTACCAGGGGGGGAAGGATGAACATTGAGCTGAGATCAGATCCACTGAAGTATTGTTATATGTCAGGAATTTTGTTACAGTCAGGTATGCACAATAAGGATAGGAATAAAGACCAATGACCCTGCCAGTTTCACCTAGCTTTTCCTTCCTAGGGAGGTTCATTTACATACTAAACTCATTTGAAGGGAGGAAGTACATTAACCCAGACTCCACACAACACCTGTGACATTTGTTAGTTAGGGGTTGCAGGCTGACTCAGAAATTTAACAGGAGAGGTTAACAGGGTGCAAACTACACCCCAGTAGATGGCAGCAGAGAGCAGTTTATGAACTATTAGCTTATTGGAGATGTCAGTGAAAGGGAAGACCCTGTAGAAAGAAAGGAACAATGTGATGATGTCACCAAACAATATTAGCAGCTCTATACAGTCAGACGTGTGACATGTATATGTCATGGTCACATGTTTCCCTGTGAATATACCTTTGTCACACATATACTCTACATGGGTTCCCCCTATGTATGTTCCCTGGTCACTTATATTCTTTGCATAGATGCCTCGGTGTTCTTCCAGCTTCAAGAATCCTACACCCTACTGCTGAGGAATCAATAACAAGGCCAGATTTGAAGGCATGATAGTCACAATCATCAATCATCAAAGAACAATACACCAAATGACCAAACAATTTAGTTGATCATTAGCAAAACAACAAGCCAGCAAATAAGCACA
The DNA here is from genome assembly GCF_019393635.1 of Dromiciops gliroides. NCBI lineage: Eukaryota > Metazoa > Chordata > Mammalia > Microbiotheria > Microbiotheriidae > Dromiciops > Dromiciops gliroides. Next base: position 268,677,336 of record NC_057863.1, on the reverse strand, counting down.
TAAAAATGGAAATTATAAAACAATTGATATTCACTTAAGTTTTGGTATTTGGGGTATTTTAGCATTCTCTTAAATAAGTATTACTATACACATGCAATTGAATAGCTTATGAGATTCAGTTTGATTAAGTTAATTTCACAATTAAAATTTGAAAACTAATAAAATTACAATTCTTGTAAACATTTGAACAATAAAAATATACGATGACATACACAAAAGAATGTTTTAGAATAATTGCATTATTATATTCCAAGAAAGAGAAAAGACAAAGAAAAAAATTCTATCCCAGCATGAATTCTGCTTTGTCGCTAGATCCTAAGTATTGCTCTAGTACTCAGTTATTTATGTCCTCCTACCTTTTATACTAGAAAGGGGCAGAGTCAGAACCTAATTCTCTGCCTCCTGAGTCAAAGGGGCAGAACTTTCTTCTTGGTATTTTCCCCTTCTCTTGGGCAGGAAGCTTACGAAGATTGTCAAACAGGTAAGCCTCTACCAGGGAATAACTTCTGGTGATTACAACTGATCGAAATGAAGACAGGCTTGTGGTAGGAGGGGACAAACTTGACAGAAAGTCTTCTATTCTGATTTATTCTGCCTTTGGAAGTTTAACTATGAAATATATTTAGAATAAATAGCTTATTAAACTATGTGCTCAGGTGGTCCCTTTGATCACCCAGCCAGGATGTGAAATACTACCTTGTATATTCTGTGAAACAGAGAGTTGAGCCCACCCCACTGTCTTACTTGGATGGCATTTTCAGTACTACTCAGCAAAATAATGGAGAACAGACTACCCAAAGCCTAACAAAAATACTTTGGCCCAGTTAAAGATCCATGTGAAAGGAGTAAAAAGTTCTAGGGGGAAAAATTCTCTATCTGGACAGATGGAAGAGAAGAGTAAGAGAAAGAAGATGACCTCAGACACTTGCCTTCTCAGTAGAGGGGTGAAAATTCACTACTTTCCCTTTATTCTTTTTTTTTTTTTGTGGGGCAATTGGGGTTAAGTGACTTGCCCAGGGTCACACAGCCAGTAAGTGTTAAGTGTCTGAGGCCAGATTTGAACTCAGGTACTCCTGAATCCAGGGCCGGTGCTCTATCCACTGCGCCATCTAGCTGCCCCCTTTCCCTTTATTCTGATTGCCAAATATCCATTATGCCTGTGGTGGACATTTGGTCTCCTGAAGAGACTCTTTCCTTTCTACCTATCTCCTGGTACCTTCGTTGGCAACCCTCCCCTACTTAAAATGAAATTCAGTCTTGTAGGTGGGTTAAAAAATGATTAGCCTACCAAGCCACCTTGACAGATTGTCAGATGTTCATTGCTAATAGCTTAGAATGACAACTCCCTTAAAACTAAACACAGAACAGTTGCTGATCTGCCTTGGTAAAGGGAGTTTGCTTACTGGGAAATATTGCAACTTATAGAAAGAATTCAGGGACTTCCAGGAGCCAAGATGGTGGAGTAAGGCAGGAAATTGCCTGAACTCTCCTAAATTCATCCCCCCAAAAACTATAAAATAGTGCCTCAAAATGAATTCTGGAATGGCAGAACCAACAAAAAAACTAGGTCAATTTTCTAGCCTAAGACAACTTGGAAAGTTGAAAGGAAAGGTCTGTCTCACTTGGGTCAGGGTAGCATCAGCCCCTCCCCACCATGCCCCAGTGTAGAATTCAGATATCATTAGAGCTAAAAGGCACCTTATACATAAATAATATCCTCCTCTTGTCTTAGGTCAGAAAGCAGGAACAAGATGAGAACTTGGGTCCCTTCATTCCTTATTTAGTGCTCTTTCCACTATAGTACTCTACTCAATGAAATAATATTTGGAAAATGCTTAGCATAGTGTCTGGCATGTAATAGGTACTATATAAATGTTTATTCCCTTATCCCCATATTTCTGCACTATTTCTCTTCGAAATCAACAAACTTTTGCGAAGAAATATCTCTCGTTTCACAAACTACTAAAGGTACTTAGTTCCTTAAGTACAAAGGTACTAAAATACTGCCCTATGATATTTCAGGAACCTAAAATTTCACAAGTGCCATTAGGAAACACCGCTACTTCTTCCTCCACTTGAAAAATGTCCTTGTTTCTGTAAGGCAGGCTGACCTGACCTACAGGTTTCCCCTCAAGTTCTCTAGTCACATTTAAATCTTGAAGAAGGCCTATAATCCCTCTCTGCCTTGTATTACCTTCAAATGTAATGAGACTTAAAGCCCCGTCAAAAGAAGTACACATAAAGGGGTTAGATTCCTTCTGAGGACAGCCAAAAAAGCACACCAGCAAATCTCACACATTCCACAGGCTACAAAGACCAAGGCCTGTCCCCATTCTTGAGAGCTAAATGTCACTGAGTCTCCCCCTGTGATCAAAAGCTTATGCTGTCCATTAAAAGCTTAGGAACATAGGATTTAGATCTGGAAGAGACATTAATGATTATCTGGTCCTACCCTTCATTTTAGAAATAAGGGAATCGAGGGCAAGGGAGAAAAGTGAAGGGACCTGCCTGATTTCACAGAAAGTAGCAGGACAGGATTTGAATCAAGATACATTGACTAAAAACCCAGTATTATTTCCACACTGTTTTTACACTGCTAAAATCTCTTGTTGTTGATTATCTGCCAAAAACATCTCTTTATAGTCTACTAGGCTACAAAGGAAGGGTTTACTCACCTCTGATATATGATCCAACTTTAAGTTATATGATACAACCAAGGAGAGTATAAAGGGAAAGTCTTGGTGTAAGAAAACAAGGCCCTTGATTTCTCAAGAGCTTATCAATACCAATAAAGTATCAGGTGATTGATTTATTCAGCAGCTTTCCTGTAGAATAAATGACAAACAAAGCTTACTAAAAACAAGATTATTGGCTTAAAGAAAGTTTAAAGGGAAGGTTGAGCTTTTTATTTTTCATGGAAAAGGAAGGGGCAAGGTCCATGGTATCTGTATATAGATTTCATGGGGAGAACTCCAGTGAGGATGTTTTTTTGATAAAGACAGATTAGTTAATAAGGAAGATTATAAGGGAAATTGGAGTGGGTCAATGAAAAGAATGGAATACAAGATGGATTGGAATTTTTAAAGAATGCAGCTAAAATTTAAAAGAATAATAAATTAGCTCTGGTCTTCTTTAGCTATGAACTTTAAGTGAAATGGAGGCAAAGTGAAACACAAAGTATCCCAAAGGCCCTACATTAATTAATTCCCATGTGGTTTTCTAAATTTTACAACAGGACTTTCAAATTTTGATCTTTTCATCCATAGACAAACAATATGCACATGTTCATAGGAATGTGAAATTCTGTTTTATATAAACAAAATGAAGTTACCTCACTCCTAATGGGAGAGCTTCTTCCATCTGTTTTGTCTGGTATACATTCTCCTTTTGCCAACAACTTAAAGTTTCCCTTGAAGAAGAGTAGCGGGAAAAGAGGCTAGAGATATCTATTCTGCATCTCTTTGAGTCCCACAGGAACATCCCATGTTACATGTCAGGGGCAACCTTTGCTACAAAGACTATGAATTTTTTTGTACCTACTTCTTGAAACTTTGTCTCAAATACTTACAGTGATAAGAATTCACAGCCCTTCATTTGAAGTTTATAGATGTAGGGATGGAAGGACCCCAGAAGCCATCTAGTTTAATCCCCTCATGTTATGGATGAGGACATCAAGGCTCAGGAAGATTAAATAGCTTGCCAAAGGTCACACAGGTAATCATGACAATAGTGGGATTTGAACCCAAGCCTAACTCCAGAGCCAAAGTTTGTTTCACTGTTAAATGTATTCTACAAATAACAGATTACATTTAGAATCTTACCTAACAACTAATCAGCAATTCGACTTTTAATGTATGCTGAAATTTTCACTTTGCTTTCTCCACTATTAACTCTTGAGGCTTCATGATAACTTTAGGTCTAGTACATCCCTAGTTTCAGATTTAACAAATTATTGTGGATATGCTGTTAGAATCTATTCTTGATTACAGATAGCCTGGCAAAGATGAATAAGAACTTTCTATCTTTCCCTAGTTGCTCCTGCATATTTTCTCCTCTTCCCTATCTTTCCAACTACAAAATGAAATTCATATTCTCTGACCCTCAGCCTCAACCCAGGTCAATGCCAAAGGGAAAAGAGGTGGAAGATGGTAAGAAGAAAGGAGAAAGAAAATTCTGTCCTGCTATCACCCTTATGAGGCATTATTTATTACCACCACACAGCTATAGAGTGGGAACAAGAGAGAAGAAGGAAAGTCACTGAACCACTTCAGGACCCCAAACTTCAATGAATTGCTTTATTAAATAAAGTGGGGCTGGGGCAGCTAGGTGGCACAGTGGATAGAGCACCAGCCCTGGATTCAGGAGGACCTGAGTTCAAATCCATCCTCAGACCCTTGACACTCGCAGTGTGACCCTAGGCAAGTCACTTAACCCCAATTGCCTCACCAAAAAAATAAATAAATAAATAAAATAAAAAAAGAAAGAAAGAAAGAAAGTGGGGCTGTCTCCTGAGGATAGCACATCCCTTGCAAACTCCTTCATTGGAAGCTATTTCTTCTCCCACTCCTGATTTGTAGGGCCAAGAAAAGGGGTTGCTCAGGAAGCACTTTTGCTTGCAGAGCTGTCTCTATCTCCTTCCCTCAATAACCTTATCTGTTTATGCCATCGGCTTCCCAGCCTTGTTGCTGTCTTGTATTGATTTCCAATTCACTTCCCCAGTGCTGATAGTTGAATAGTCTTCCTTTCTATGCTTCTAATATCCTCCTAACATCACCTTTCTACTAAAACTGCTCCCTCCAATGATCTCTTATTTGCTGACTCTGATAGCCTTTTTTTAATAAACATTTTTACTTAAAGTTTTTTTTTTAATTTTTTTTTTTTTAGTGAGGCAATTGGGGTTAAGTGACTTGCCCAGGGTCACACAGCTAGTAAGTGTTAAGTGTCTGAGGCCGGATTTGAACTCAGGTACTCCTGACTCCAGGGCCGGTGCTCTATCCACTGCGCCATCTAGCTGCCCCTTACTTAAAGTTTTGAGTTCCAAATTCTACGCCTCCTTCCCATCCCCCCCAACCCCACAGGCAGTAAGCAGTCAGATATACATGTACAATTGTATAAGAAGACTAGAATTAAAAACAAAAAGTAAAGTAAAAAATAGCATGCTTCAGTCTGGGTTCAATCAATAGCAGTTCTTTTTCTGGAGGTGGATAGTATGTTTCATAACAGACTGGTCTGATTGCTTCCAAAGGGCATACATTTCTAAAGGTTTTGAAAGTTGTATTTCTTCCAAGACAAGAAGATATGACTCTAATTGTGGAATCGGTACTGGATAGTGGAGCTCCTGATGCATTGGAAGTTTGAAAAAGCTCTCTGGAGGACAGGAGAGAGAGAGAGAGAGAGAGAGAGAGAGAGAGAGAGAGAGAGAGAGAGAGAGAGAGAGAGAGATTACAGATAAGGACAGGAAGAGACTGACAGAGACAGAGACAGATAGAGAGAGACTCAGAGAGACAGAGAGACAGAAACAAACAGAGACAGAGCTACAGAAGAGGCAGGGCAGGATTAGATGGATAACACTTTTCAAGGGCTATAGAAGTCTCTTATTGGCTGGAGCCTTTTTCTTGCAGATTGGTTTATCAAGAGAATCCAGCAGAGAAATATTAAGTAAAGGCTTTTTTGGGGAAAAAAAATCACTGGAACAAAGATGAATCTCTTTTTCTCCCTTTTGTTTAATTATTTATTTAATTATTTTTTTGTTGTTGTTTTTGGGTTTTTTTTGTTTTTTTTTTTGGTTTTTTTTGCAGGGCAATGGGGGTTAAGTGACTTGCCCAGGGTCACACAGCTAGTAAGTGTCAAGTGTCTGAGGCCGGATTTGAACTCAGGAGCTCCTGAATCCAGGGCCGATGCTTTATCCACTGCGCCACCTAGCCGCCCTGTTTAATTATTTATTAAACAGAAGCATTATTAAGGGTTTCTTTGTTATTCCCATATTTTTGCCTAATAGGACCTTTACCCTCGACTGAAACTCTCAGCACTGATCTCATTTTCTCCAGAGCAGACTGGTTGATTTGTGCCAGGTCACTTCTCCTCCTCCCTCCCCCCACCTCCCAACCTCTAACTTCTAGAGAGAAGAGGAGGATGTAAAAACCTCAAGAGAAGGCTGGTCCTGAGTCAGCCACAGTGACCTCTGCTGGGCAAAACAAATTCTCCGCAGCCTTTGAAATTGTTGGCTGCCCCCTGCTGTTAGAGACCATCTCCTTTCTGATAGTTTGCTGATGTTCTGTTTTCTTCCTCTTATCTTTCTGACCAGTCCTCAGTCTTGTTCACTAGATAATCCATGTCCAGCCCTCAAGACTGTCCTTCTCTACACCCTCACTTGGTGATCTTATCAGCAATTATGAGTTCAATTTTCATTTCTATTCAGAAAACTTCCAAATCTTTTATATGCAACTTTAATCTTTCTCCAATACTATTGCAATAGTTGGCTGGCTGGTCTTCCTGCCTGGAATTTCTTGACATTCCATTCCATTCTCTACTGAACTGCCAAAGTGCTTTTAGTAAGTGCAGGGCTGATCACATCACTCTCCTACTCTATAAACTCCAAATGGCTCCCTATTATTTCCAAGGTAAAAAAAAAAAATATTGTTTGGCATTGAAAGCCCTTAATTACACTTTATTCCCTTCCATGTACTTCATGATCCAGCAACAGTGACCTGTTCCTTGCATACACTTAATTTCTTGATTCTATGCCTGTATCTTGGCTATCTACAATGCCCGAAATGCTATTCTTTGCCTTCACCTTTTGACTTCCCTGACCTCCTTCAAGATTCAGTACCAATTCCATTTTCTTCATAAGTTCTTTCTTGGCCCCTCTCCCTTCAAACACACCCATTATGTTCCCTCTGAGATTTCCTTCCATTTACAATGTATATATATCTTGTCCATAGTTATTTGCATTTCTTCCTTCCTTCCTTCTTTCCTTCCTTCCTTCTTTCTTTCTTTCCTTCCTTCTTTCCTTCCTTCCTTCCTTCCTTCCTTCCTTCCTTCCTTCCTTCCTTCCTTCCTTCCTTCCTTCCTTCCTTCTTTCCTTCCTTCCTTCCTTCCTCCCTCTCCTCTATCTCCTCTCCTTCTTTCCTCTCCCTCCTTTCCCTCTATCCACAAAGGATTCATACTCTTAACTGTGGATTCTCTTCCCAAAGGAATATGAATTTTGGTCACTGAAACCTATCTTGGGGTTTACAGGATAGATTTTCTTTCTGCAGATCATACCTTAAACCCAAATCATTCTAGCTCTCATTGCTTGGCCAAGAATAGGTCCCAACCCAAGCCTCACTGGGTCATTGTTTGGGTTGAGATGGCTGAGAGTAAGTATAAATATCCAGAAACCCTGAGGGTCTTCCCCTCCCAGATTGATTTGGGGGGAGGGCAATAAGGGTTAAGTGACTTGCCCAGGGTCACACAGCTAGAAAGTGTCAAGTGTCTGAGCCCAGATTTGAACTCAGGTCCTCCTGAATCCAGGGCTGGTACTTTATCCACTGTACCAACTAGCTGCCCCTAGATTGATTTTTTTTTGACCAGTTAAAAGAGGTCATTCTTTGCCTCATTTCTTACCTATCCTTAATCACTGACTTGGTGTTGCCTCAGACAAACTGAGATCTAGGAAAGGCCTTAGCTGAAAAAGGCCAAGGCCTACCACTATATCCAGGGCTATCTCTAGTTGTCCTGATCTATGGTAACTTTGCATAACCCTTCCTCACTTTCAAGTCATGACATCTCCTTTTGATATTATGGTCCTCTTCCAGAACGAAGGATAAACAACAATGATGATTTGTTTGATGCATCCTTCTTTAGAATGTGAGCATTTTCAAGGCAGGGACTATGTTTTTGTTTTTTTTGTTTTTGTTTTTGTTTTTGTTTTTGTTTTTTTTTTAGTGAGGCAATTGGGGTTAAGTGACTTGCCCAGGGTCACACAGCTAGTAAGTGTTAAGTGTCTGAGGCCGGATTTGAACTCAGGTACTCCTGACTCCAGGGCCGGTGCTAGGGACTATGTTTTTGCTTTTCTTTGCAACCCTAGCTCTTAGCACAGTGTTTGACACATAGTAAACATTTGGTGGCTTTGTTGTTCTTCATGCTGGAAAGGGATCAAATGACATCACTCTGCCAGGAGCAAGGTACAGTGTGTCCAGCTTTGGCTAATCAGACCCATATGACCTTAGAGGGCTCTACCACAGGTTGGTCACAAGTAGTCCATATAAACATTTTGGTTCACTGGCATGGCATTGGTAAACTGTCCAGGTTTCACAGGCATACAACAATGAGGTAAGCACAACATCTCTGTAGACACTTATTTCTATAGGCAGTCTACTACCTCTTGTCTCCCATATTTTCCTTCAAAGCCTCCCAACCACTGAACTAGCTCTAGCAATGTGTGCATCAACCTAATCATCTATGTGTACACCACTGGAAAGTATGCTGCCAAGGTAAGTGAACTTATCCACAGCATTCAATATTTCTCCATTTGTTATAATCAATGGTTCCATGTATGGATGGTATGGTGCTGGCTGGTGGAAAAACTCTGTTTTCTTGGCATTAATTGTCAGGTTGAAATTATCACAATCAATCCATAAACTGTTGCATCTCAGTCTCAGAGGTTGCATTGAATGCACAATCATATGCAAACAAAAGATCATGTACTAACTCTCCCTCCACCTTTAGCTTTGGCTTGTAGCCTTTTCCAATTAAATAATTTACTATCAGTATGGTAACTGATCTTGATTCCATTTTTGTCCTTGTTGAAGGTGTCTGACAACAGTGCCAAAAACATCATGCTAAAAAGCATGGGAACAAACACACAACCAACCTTGCTTCACTACCTTGAAGACTGGGAAAGCTCCAGAGCATTGTCCATTATCCAGAACCCAGGCAAGCATTCTGTCATAAAATTTATGTACAATCCTGATGAACTTATTCCAGCAACCAAATTTTGCCAAGATTTTCCACAAACCCTCATGACTGACATCATCAAAGGCCTTGGTTTGATCAACAAATGTTATATACAGTCCTCTGTTCTGCTCTGGTATTACTCCTGAAGTTGCTGGACAGCAAACACCATACTGACCATTCTTCAGCCTTTTTTGAAGCTATACCTGCTCCTGAATAGATAACCATCTACCAGGTAAAGGATCAACCTATTAAGGAGGACTCTGGCAAGAATCTGGCTGGCAAGAGAGAACCCTCTGTGATTGTCATAGGACACCATATTTCCTTTTCCTTTATAGAGATGGACAATGGAGGCATCCCTGAACTCTTGGGGGATTACTCCTCTTGCCATGCAACCCAGAAGATTCCAGTCAGCTTTTTTTTAATTAAATTTTTTTTGGGGGGGCAATGAGGGTAAAGTGACTTGCCCAAGGTCACACAGCTAGTAAGTGTCAAGTGTCTGAGGTCGGATTTGAACTCAGGACCTCCTGAATCCAGGGTTGGTTCTTTATCCACTGCATCACCTAGCTGCCCCCATCCGGTCAGCTTTTGTATAAGCAGTGGGCCACCTGCCTTGTAAATCTCAGGTGGAATAGAGGCACCAGGTGTTTTGCCATACAAGAGGAGCCTAATGGCATTCAAAACCCCTTCTTTAATTGGAAGTTCCCCTAGAGAGGGATAGACTTAAAACACAATAAAAAAAGCTTTTATTAAAAGCTTATTGACTGACTCACAGTCTGACATCATCAATTTCTGTTTAAGCATCTCTATTCCAGTATCCAGTACACACCTCAGACTCAAAATATTCAAAACACAACTTGTTATCTTCCTTGATAAACCCAACCTTTCTCTAAACTTCCTGAACCCCTCACTCTTCATTAACCATTTGTATCTCCCTCGCCCTCACTCGTTCTGGACCTATCCCTCTTCTCCCAGGCAGGCATCATATATTTTTTTTCTGGCCCTAATTTCCTTCCTTGATAGTTTTAACTCTACACAGCATATCTTCTCTCCTTCAACATTTTTTTATTCGTTTGTTCATAACTTGTCAATCTTCAATCCTGGGGTATTCTCACCACTAAACCCCTGGGCTTATTTTCTCACTATTTAGGAATGGCCAATGTGGGAAGCAAGAGACAATGGGAAGGAATGAGAAATTGTAGTCATTGTGAAAATATTGATGATAAAGTTTGTTATGAGGTATTTTGTGATATTACTATATTTTTCCCCAAACTAATTTAAACCTTTTGCTTGACTATGATCAAAGACCTAAATGAATGATAATATTTGGCTATAAACAGGAGGTATTTCCACTGGGTGGGAACTACACTAGAAAGGAAATTACCTAAGAATAGAAAGGAGCCTATGACATGCAGAAACCTGTCTTTTTTTTTTTTTTGGTGAGGCAATTGGGGTTAAATGACTTGCCCAGGGTCACACAGCTAGTAAGTGTTAAGTGTCTGAGGCTGGATTTGAACTCAGGTCCTTCTGACTCCAGGGCCAGTGCTCTATCCACTGTGCTACCTAGCTGCCCCAACCTGTCTTATATTGGATGGGGGAATGTCCAAAATGAAGAATAGTGTCATAAGCCACATCTATAGAGAAGTACAGTTGTGTGATTTTATAACTCAATCACTTTTTGCTTGGTTCATAAAATATTTATCTTATTTCACTCAGTTCTATGCATCTTGGTTATTTAAATGCATAGTTTATTATGTTACTCCTGCCATTACTGACTTCTTCTGTTGCTTTTGCATGGTGTCCATGTGATCCTGAGTTATTGAAGCCTAAGTTGTGACTGGCAGGTCTCAGTGAGTGGAAAGTTTTTGAGCACCAGTCCTAGGATGGACTTTGTGTTGTTTTGTCTTGAGATCAGAGATTAGAGAGGTTCATTATGAAAAGGCAGGACCACCAGGTTATGATGAGGATGATTTTTGTCACAGCAATTCATGAAACCATCAACTGAGGTATGGAGGGGTTGTGATCCATATTGGTGGAGGGAGTCTCCTTATGGAAAAAATGATTCTTTTGGAGTACTGAAGCCCCATGGCATAATAGTTATGCCTTTACACTTCCTGAAAGGAATCCACAGTATCCTGAAAACAAAGAAACAAGAAGAGTGTAACTAGGCATGAGAAAATGCACCCAGTCAAAAATACCCTTTAGCTTGATGCATTCTGAGTTTCTGCTGAAACCTGAGCTCATTTAATGCTGGGAAAGTTCAACTTCCTTGTTCAAAGCTGGGCTTATAGCATGGTTTACAGGACTAATGGATATCAAATATAGTTGTTCTTACCCAACAAGATTTTTTAAATGAAATGAATATAATTAAATCGGTGACATATGTGTAAACCTTGAGTTCCCAGGCTACTGCCCAGTCAGTGTTGTCATAGAGATATCAGACTCCGGAAATGGCTGACATATCCCATGCCAGAATTTACCTGTTTGCTGGCATTTTTCTAACTCAGCATAGGGACTCATGGGATAGAGCAGCAGGAATAGATTCTATCCTGAGAATCATATAAAAGCAGGAAATGAGTTGGGGTGTTAGGAGGCACACATTGGCATAGGTGTTCTTCCTCTTTCTCATGGATCCTCATCACAGGTCAAGGAAAATGCCCTGTACCAACATCCACTTAGAGTTCTTTAGCCCACTAGATAGAAGAAACCCCTCCTTGGGACCTTTGTTGGGGTTTGTGTGTAGGGAACGGGAAAGAAGACAGAATTGTAGATCCATGAGGGGCCTCTGAGAGACTTTCCTCTTTCTCCTGTGGAAACAGGTACACACTTCTACCTCCCCCTTGTTGCCACAAAGAAAGCTCCTTCCCTTTTGACATTATTAGTCCTTGATTCTTTAAATCCTCCCCGAGGAGGAGTGGTACAACATCACTGGGTATTACACTGGAAGCAGTGTTGAGAGGGTCAATCAAGTTTATATTACAGCAAGCAGTAGGCTACAGTGGGTTTGCCTTTTGTCATTCAACATAGAAAATACCCACTTGTCTGACACTGGAGTGTCACTGTACTACCCACCGCCACTGGGGCCTGTGTATGAGCCTGCTCCCCCTCAGACACTGCTGATGGGGCCTATCTCTCCCAACTGCCTGTTCTGTCAGGATTCATTGATCTCTTCTTTGCTGGGACAAAATGCCTGCTCCTTCTTGGACCTGAGCCCTTCTAGCCTTTGATGGTAAACTGAGTTCTTAGGACATTTCCTAATAGAAATTGTAGAACACTTAAATGATTGATCTGGAAGGTCTAGGCACAATTCAACTGGTGGCCCCAAAGGACAGTTTACAGAAATTATCTTTAAGGCACACTATACAGTCCATCAGTTTCTTCTTGTTGAATGATAACAATTTGCTCCCTAATCTTCCAAGAGTAAAGGGCACCATACAGCAAGCCACCTCCATCTTTAGATGCTTTACTAAAGGCACCATCAGTAACATGAAGCAGGCCATTAAGAATTACAGTGTGCAGAATTAGTTAAGACTCTTTAAAGTAAGGCACTGGTATAGGCTTTTGAAAGGAAAATGCTTGAATCTATTTATATCCCCAGGGAACTTTCCAGAACTGAATATATGCACAGCAGTTGATTTTCTGAGGTCAACATATATTAGATTGTCTTTTGTTTTTCTCTTCATATCTTCAGCACCAGATACAGCATACTTCAGCTGGTCTGTCAATTTATTAAGCTTTATTAAGCACTTGCTATATGCCAGATGCTACACTAAATGCTAGGAATATAAAGTTTTTTTTTTAAAGTTTTTTCCCTAAAGGAATTTATAGTCGACTGGTAGGAAAATATATAGATGAATAAGTAAAATATTATTTGAATAGGGCAAGATTAATGGCAGAAATATTAGGGAGTTGTGTTTTTTTTTGGTGGGGCAATGAGGGTTAAGTGTCCAGGGTCACACAGCTAGTACGTGTTAAGTGTCTAAGGCCGGATTTGAACTCGGGTCCTCTTGAATTCAGGGCCAGTGCTTTATCCACTGTGCCACCTAGCTGCCCCCATAGGGAATTTTTTTCTGCAGGATGTAGCATCCATCTTAAGCTGAGTCTTGAAGAAAGCTAGGGACTTTAGGAGGTAAGAAAATAGTGAATTCCAGTTGTGGGGCATAGTCTGTGCAAAAACATGGAAGTGGGAAGTGTAATACTGAGTGTGGAGAAATCAAACAGCCTGGTTTGGCTGGAACACTATATGTATAAAGAAAGGAAATATGAAATGTCTTGATAAAGAAGCTGAAGCTCAATTGTGAAGGCTTTAATACCAAGTTGAGTTCAAATTTTCTCCTAGAGGCAACAGGAAGCTTGCTAAATATTCAACAGCTGCTTTTGAACATTTCCATTGGATGCCCCATAGCCATCTGGAATATACCCAAATAATTTGTCTTCCTTGGAAAATTTATCCTTCATCCTAACTCCACCTTTTCTGTCAAGGGCACCACCATCTTTTCAGTCACTTAGGTTGACAACCTTGGAATCATCCTTAATTCCTCTCTTTCTCTCCTACCTTCCTGTAACTCCCCCCCCCGCCCCCACTCCATACTTATTCAGTTGCCAAGTCTTGTTGATTTTATCTCCACAACATATTTCCTATCCTTTTCTCTCCACTCCAAGGACTACCACCTTATCTCAGGCCTTCATCACCTTTCAAGTGAACTATTGCAGTGCCTTCCTAATTGATCTCTTGGCTTCCATTGTCTTTCCTCTGCATTTCATTCTTCACATAGTTGCCAGATTGGTTATTCTTTTTCTTTTTCTTTTTCTTTTTCTTTTTTTTTGCGGGGCAATGGGGATTAATTGACATGCCCAGGGTCACACAGCTAGTAAGTGTCAAGTGTCTGAGGCCAGATTTGAACTCAGGTCCTCCTGAATCCAGGCCCAGTGCTTTATCCACTGCGCCACCTAGCTGCCCCCAGATTGGTTATTCTTAAAAGCATAGGTCTGAGCATATCATCTCTGCTTAGAGAGATCCAATGGCTAGTTCTCTATTATTATCTCTCAGATCAAACATGAATTCTACCGTTGCCATTTAAAGTGATTTATATTTTTGGTTCTAGCCTTTCTTTATAAATTTGTTATGCATGACCCTCTTTACCGACTGTTATAGCAAAGCCAAACTGGCCTTTTTGCTGCTCCTCACACACAACATACCACTTCCCAAATGAGTCTCTCCAGAGTTTGTACATCCATGCTTATAATACATTTCCTACTTACCTTCACCTCTGTTATCTCCCATCACATCTCATTTCATGTCCTTCTGTATGAGTCATTTCCTGATCCTCTGAGCTATTGGTTTCTCCCCTCTCTCAGAAATTATTATAGATATTTTGGTATTTTTTTTGTACTTACTTATCCATGTACATGTGGTTTCCCCCAGTATAATGTATGCATGGAATGTAGGAATTGCTTGATTAATGTTGATTGATTCAACAGGACATTGACATGGTCAAATCTGTGTTTGAGGAAGATTATCTTGTTACCTACATTTAAGGGGTGGGCCTAACTCACTCCAGCAACCTGTGAGGGTTTGGAGGGATAAAATGAGGTATTTGGAATTCATGCAGTAGGTTTTTGAGGGTTTTTGGGGGGTAGGGCAATGAGGGTTAAGTGACTTGCCCAGGGTCACACAGCTAGTAAGTGTCAAGTATCTGAGGCCAGATTTGAACTCAGGTTCTCCTGAATCTAGGCCCGGTGCTTTATCCACAGTACCACCTAGATGCCGCTTTGTTACCTTTTAGGGGAAAAAACTAGCATAATTATGTTGTGGTGCCAGGGACAGGAGGATGATTAGAGAGGGAGAGACTGAGATCTAGGAGAGTATTTTAATAGTCCATGTGAGAGGTGAGGAGGGCCTGAACTAGGATGATGAAAATGTAAGTATAGATAAAGAGATAGATTCAAGAAAGGTTGTAAAGACAGAATCAACAAAAATTATTGGTAACAGATTGGATATGAAGCATGAAAGAGAGTAAAGATAGTTGAATATAACTCCATAGTTGCAAACTAGTTGACTGGAAATATGGTGCTGTACTCAACTGAAATAAGTTTAGAAGAGTTTGGGGGGGGGAATATGAGTTCTGTTTTGAACATGTTCAATTTGAGGTGCCAGTAGGGCATCAGAGTAATTGGTGATATGGAACTGGAGCTTAGGAGAGAGATTAGAGATGGATGTACAACTCCAAATATTTGGGAGCTTTCTGAATAGAGAACCATAAACCAAAAAAATAGAGTACATAAAAAGGGGGCAGCAAGCCTTTATACCACAGGTGTTAGTCCTCCTTGAATACCCCATAATATATATGTGTATATGTGTATATATATATATGTATATATGTATGTATATGTATATATACATATATAACACATACATATTACAAATATATGTGTGTATGTATATAATTTGCCATCTAACATTACAAATTACCATTTGTAATTTATCAATGTGATTTACCAATGTCATACCCCATTGACCTAAAGTAGGATAGTCCTACAGTAATGAATAAAATTTAATTGTCTAATGTTCCCTCTTTCTTACTTGCCACTCCCAGTATGTGACCTCTGTTTAATCATCACTAATATTTAGATAGCTAATCTAGTGCTAAATGTAAAGTTACCAAACAATGTATTAATCTCTAAATGACTTTAAAGTCAGTGACCTTCACATTATTATTTGGTGTTTCCTTTTGTGCTTCTTCATATGAACTGAATTGGACTTGATTTACTAGAAAAATTTAAAGCACTCACCAAGGCAGCCAGTACAGTGCCTATTTCTGTCTATCATTGTACTTCATTATATTTTGGATCCAAAAATTCACTTAAGAATATAAAATCAACTGTGGAAGTTTTAAAAATGAGTTTACTTGAAAAATGTTTGCCAACAGGTTCAGAAGAAATGGAAAATTCTATCTAAAACCATAATGTTGCTGTAAGAACTCAGAATTAACTACTCAAGGTTAATTCAATTGAATCAAACTGTGGTACTCAGCTATGGTAAGAAACAAACAGCCAAGGACCAGTGTTACTAAATACTTAATAAATATCTCTGGGTAGGGTAAAAACCATTTCTGTCATTATAGTGAGTCCACATGAAGTTGTTGAACAATTCAAGGAACCTGAAATTATATTGGTTTTTTCTTTCATTCAAACGGAAGTCTTTCTGGGTGCTTTACCTAACTATGATAAGCCAAAATAGTACTGTCAGAGAGCTAAGATTCTCTGAGGAGCATTTTATGGAACATTATCTGGTCAAATATATTCTTCAGGAGTGGTAGTTTTGATTCTTCAGGAAAACAAACTATTAGAGCAAATTGGTTTGGAATTTAATGGTAGGAGCACTATACTTAGAATCAGAAGAATATGGGTAAAAGTGCTATGCCAATAAAAGATTATTGTTATTCCTTCATTTAGGTCTTACTTCAGTTCCTCAAAGCCTACTACAGCAGAATTTATGACCTGCTAGGTTTTATCTTTTATTTATTTATTTTTGCAAGGCAACGAGGGTTAAGTGACTTGCCCAGGGTCACACAGCTAGTAAGTGTCAAGTGTCTGAGGCCGGATTTGAACTCAGGTCCTCCTGAATCCAGGGCCAGGATCCACTGCACCACCAGCTGCCCCACCAGCTAGGTTTTATAAAGATGGAGAGCCGTAAAGTAGAGACCTGACAAAGGGCTTTGTGTCTGTTATCTAAAGTCTTGCCTCAACAAGTTCAGAGTAGCTCATCACCACAGGACTGATTACCCTGGGATGAATTTCATCTCACAGGCTCATAGATTTAAAACTGGAAGGCATTTTAGAGGTCATCTAGTACAACCTGTCATTTTACAAATAAGTAAACTAAATGAATTTGAGTTATTTTCTCACATTCACACAGGTAATACTAATACTCACAATAACAATAGTGATAATGATAATAATAATAAAGGCCAGACTTTGAACTCAGGTCCTCTGATTACAGACTATACACTATGCCTCAACTGGCTTGGTCAGAACAACTCAAGAAATTGACTTATTAAAGAATGATGAGTTTTTGAGCTTCTTTGGTGGAAGGAAGACCAATGACCAGTGAAATCACAGTTATTTTGCTATGTTAACATATGATTATACTAATTATTGGTAGTATTAAAACCATTTAAATTATTTATGCAGTTATAGAGGTTGAACATTTTTCACACAATTGAAGTAGGTAGAGAAAGCCCTGAAGGCACTGCCTTAAAAGTTTAGGACAGGGGCAGCTAGATGGCACAGTGGATAGAGTACCGGCCCTGGAGTCAGGAGTACCTGAGTTCAAATCCGGCCTCAGACACTTAACACTTACTAGCTGTGTGACCCTGGGCAAGTCACTTAACCCCAATTGCCTCACTAAAAAAAAAAAGTTTAGAACAAAGAATAAAATCAGCCAATCAGCTAGGATTTATTAAGTGCCTACCATGTTCTATGCACTGTGCTTAGCACAAAGACAGGCAAAAATGAAACTGAGCCAAAAAATAAAAACTAGTCCCTGCTCTCAAGGAGCCTACAATTTAATGGGGGGAAAGCAGAGGACAAGAATTGTGGAAAAAACTATGTACATGCAAGATATCTATCTATCAATAGATGAAATACTGAGGACAATCTTAGTTTGTTGTTTTTGTTCAGTTGTTTCAGGCGTGTCTAATTCTTCATGACCCTATTTGGTGTTTTCTTGGCAAAGATACTGGAGTGGTTTGCCATTTACTTCCCTGGTTCATTTTATAGATGAGGAAAGTGAGGCAAACAGGGTTAATCGACTTGCCCAGGGTCACATAGCTAGTAAGTATTGGAGGTCAATTTGAATTCAGGTCTTCCTGAACTCCACGCCAGACATTCTATCCACTGTACCACCTAGCTAATCTCAGGGGGAAGACACTAGGATTAGGGAGGTCAAGGGAACACTTTTTGTAGAAGTTGAAGTTTTGCTAAGACATGAAAGTAATGCTTGGACTTCTTAAGCCATAACTGAGTCCCTTAAACATACCCTCTAAAATATGGCACAGGGTCCAATTATTTTGGATAGATAGCTATTGATGGAATTTTGCTCTCCCCTTGAAAGGAAGCCTGCTATAAAGGAAACAACATTCAGTGCAGACACAGAAAACACTAGCTCTGCCACTAACTAGATTAATTTACTAGATAACTTGGGCAAATCACTTTATTTCTTTGGGATTGAATTTTCTCATCTAGGCTAGATTGACTTGCTTCTGATAAAATAATATTTGTAAAGGAGAGTGCCTGGCATATATTAGGTACCGAATAAATACTTATTCCCTTCCCTTCCCTTTTAATGTTCCTTAAATTCAGATACTCTGTGACTAAATAATTGTAGTCATGCTTGTTTCCATCAGACATGCAACTAGAATTTCATTCTTGAGTGGTTGACACTGAAGCTCTAAGAGGGCTTTGCAACCATGGAGTGCAAGGTGGCAGATGGGGGATTGAGGTGAGGATAGTGTCTGAAATATCAGCAGGAAGAAACAGAGAGGAGGTAGACATTTAAGTTGAATTAAATTGGAGTCTTTCTGGTAATTGGAATTCTCTTGAGTTCCTTAAACAAAGGGCATCCAGGGAAATTTTCTATAAATTTCAATTCAATTGGCAGCAATCTACTTATTATGAAATAAAAGCAGCTAAGTAAGATAGACTCATATCTCAAGAAAAGTTGGGAGGTCTGCCATCATAAATATATTAAGACAGACCCTCAAGTGCTCAAGAGATTGAATCATCAGCCAGTGACAAAGTAAGTCTAATAGAAAGTTTATTATGAGTTATTTAAGAGGGCTACCAATAAAATTGACAAAGAGCTGAGGATCTTGCTTTTAGAAAGAATAAAAGTCAAGAAGTTTGCAGTAACATGCACAGAGTATACTATGTTTACCCTTTGGCCAGTATGTATTCACAAGGCAACGCTTGGTTTCCCTCCTACAGGACAAGGTGAAAGGGCTCTAGACTAATGCCTATCTGCTTTTTAAGTTATCAGGGAGAAGAATGGAAGAATTGTTTGAGGAGAAAATAAAAAAGCAAAGGCATCTGATAAGGCAGAGGGTAATCCTAACTTGTGTAAGGAGTTTGGAGGGTAGAAGAATGTGACAAAGGAGAAAGGGAAGAAATAACACTTAAAATCCATAACTAAGAACTATTAACTTATTTTGAAGCTTTTCCCTTAGAGAATGGAATCATGTTATAATAGAAAAGATAGATATTTGTAGTTGTTAACTCCCTATTTTGTTGCTTTGGCATAAATAATAGAGAACCCTGCTATCTTTCTGGGTCAAGTATCTAGGATAAGATGAAAAATGTTCTGGGATTTGTCAAACCTGACAATCCCTATCAACTCCTGACGATTCATGTAGGGATAAGGGATAAAACCAGAAGGACCCTAGAAAGGTTTAAGAAATCCTGTAAAGACCTTGTGCACAGGAAGCATTTTCCTCAGTGTTGCTGATGGGTTTCAGGGGAGAAAGACAGATTTTGAAAGTGAACACAAGGTTAAGAAATTGTCCAAAAATTGTGATTGGATTTCTGGTCCATAGTTTAAAATAAAGCTTTTGGCTAGGAATGAGGTGTGAGAATTGGATTGGCACCCCCTGCTGGAGGGATGTTGCAGGGGGGTGGGGGGTGTGGGGGGCTCCACTGTGAAGGGAGAGCATGTGATTTGGAAGACATGTGACTTTAGTGTTCCGGGAACTTACATTGGTAGAGCTACCTGTCAGACTTGTCAATCTGAGCTACCAGCCAATTAGCTTGGAGCTGTGTGTGTGTGTGGATGGCCCTGTTTCCTGTTGGAGAGGAGGCTTCTGGGAGAAGGAAGGGGTGAGGGGTCTTTCTCTTTTGCTCAGGACCTCAGTTTGAGTGGAGCTGAGATGCTGGCTCCCTGAGATAGGTAGATGAAGGAATCTTGGCCTCTTTATCTCTCCTCACCAAATTATTATGTTCCTTAATAAATACTTAAAAGTCTAAACTCTTGCTAAAGCTTATAATTTATGGTGACCACTCATTAGAGTTTTAGACAGTCTAGCTAGAATTTTAGCCCAGTACAGATAGCAACTCTACAGATGGTGATATTACAGATAGCAACTATTCGGAGGTAAATGTGACAATAAAAAAATATATTCAACTACCTCCTCAAACTGTGTCATCTTCTCCTTGCCATATCTAACAAGGTAGGAACTCACTCAGGCTATGTAAGCTAGAGGAGGAGGGAGCAAGCCCAGGGTATAGTTGAAATTCTATAGGCCCTACACACCAAGCTTCAGAGTTCAGACATAATAGAAAGAGCTGAAAACTAGTCAAGATGAGGGTGGAGAGATGGGTTGTGATGTAGGATAAGAAGTTGGTGCAGGACTGTTCCGGGAAAGCAACTAAGAGATGAACTGATCACCAGCACAAGGACAGTCTGCTTCTGGAGCTGCAGCTGATTTCTCTTAATAAAACTGTAATAGCAAGTCTGAAACCCCTGAACAGGAACAGACTTATAGGTGAGTCATGAATATATGGGGCAGGAGAAGCTAAAGATATATGTCCAGAAAATAGTGTCTGGCAGTGGTTGCATGGTATAGAGCATTTGGGTGAGTACAACACAAAGAGGAAGAACAGTAATATTGGACCACCTTCACAGAAAAAAGAAAGAAACAGACAAGGAGTCCATGGACCAGATCATAAATCTGGTACAAAGTTATGATATAATAATGATGGAAAACTTCAACTATCTAGGTGCCAGCTAGATCTCTCTGTTCAAAGTAGAGTAGCTGGCAAAATTTTGCATTGCACTTAATGCAATTTTATTCTTTAAAAGTTGAAGGAGCAATCAGGAGAACAACCATTTTGGACCTGATTCTTATCTATAAGGAGGAAATGGTTGCCAAAGGGAAAATGATAGGACCCTAGGGGACTTGTAACCACTTCATCATTGAGTTCATGATAGAAAATAGAACCTGTGCCTAGTCTGTCATGTACCCTAGGTTTTGGTAGAGCAGAGATAGAATGAGTCAGATCCCATTGTCTAAAATTCTATAGGAGAAACCAGTTCAAGTGGGATGGGGAGTTCTCAACAGTGAAATTCTGAAGAAACAAACAAAACAGTATTGAAGAGGCACAAAAGAGACCCACGTGGGTGAACTGGGAATCATCAACCAATTTTGATGTAAACTAAAACAGGCATAAAAAATATAACCAAGGGTGACTTGTGTGGTCCTATTTGAATACTGTCAGGAGTCTTGAAATGCAAAATAAGTTAAGACATAAGTTTTAAGCACAATAATTGTAAACTCTTTAAGTCTCAAGAAGATGTTCAAAGAAAAGATAAGATCACCACCTCTATGTAGGTTAATGATAATGAACAAGAGGAGCCAAACTTACACAAATCTTATTTTGTTTTTGTTTTCTTTGCCCAGAAAGATGATCTTCAGAGTGGGGAGAATATAATAAAAATGGTAAACAGCACCAAATCACAAAATAGCCAGGGAGACCATCAAGGAGCACCCAGTTAGCACTCAATCTGTTGCTGTCACTAGGCTTGGATGAACTACATCCTAGGTCATAGAAAGAATGGGCATATGTGATCACTGATCAGTTGGCATTAATTTTTGAAAAGATGATCAATTCTCTTAATCTTTCCAATATACTCTCACAAATACTACAACATGCCCTTTTAAGTGTCCCTCTCTACCCCTCTTTTTCTTTTTTGGCAGAAGACCTTGCCTCATACATTTCTATTCTATATCTCAAAACCCCTTCATGTTATCCTTCCCCATATTATCTTCTTCTTTAATGACTCCTCATCTCTCTGATGAAGAGATGACCATTCTCTTCACTAGGGATAACCTCTCAACTTGTAGCTTGATCCCACCCACTCCTTTTATCTCCTCTGAACAGTTTGCCCTCACAATCTTACTTTCTTTTGCTTTTTCTCCCCCCTCCCCCCATTTCCTTCCTATGTAGTGACTCAGTGCTTGCTGCTTGCAAACATGTCCAGGAGTCCTCCATCTTTAAAAAGTCTTCTCTTACCCATACCACCTCTTTTTACTTTCCCAAACAAATTCCCAGGGTAAAAAGCTATATTCAATTCTTCTGCTGCTCTTATAATTTTTCATCTCTTTGTAATCTGACTGAAACTGCTCTCTCCAAAGGTTTTTTTTTTGATAATTACTTAATCTGAAGTTTTGTTTTTATCAGTTTCCAATGACTTCTTAATTGCCAAACCCAATGGCTTTTTCCTCAGTCCTTACCTTTGTTGACCTCTCTATAGCATTTGATACTGTGGCCTATCTTCTTCTTCTATATATTCTGTCCCAGTAAGGTATTTATGACACGGTTCTCTCAATTCTCTTTCTATGAGTTGAGTCATTTTTTCTCAGTCTTCTTATCTGGATTACCATCCATGTCTTTCCCCCTAAATGCTCATGTCACTCACAGCTCTGTCCTGGGCCTCTGAGGCCTCTTTCTTTCCTTTTCTATGTTCTCCATCTTTGTGATCTAACTGGCTTACAAGAATTCAATGATCATTTTAATGTGAGTGACTCTCAGATTCACCTATCCATCTCCATCTTCTGAAGTACAGTTGCACATTGCCAGTAGCCTCTTGAACATTTCTTTTTTTCTTTTTTTTTTCTTTTTGTGAGGCAATTGGGGCCAAGTGACTTGCCCAGGGTCACACAGCTAGTAAGTGTCAAGGGTCTGAGGCCGGATTTGAACTCAGGTCCTCCTGAATCCAGGGCCAGTGCTCTATCCACTGCGCCACCTAGCTGCCCCACCTCTTGAACATTTCAACCCAGATATCTGGTAAATATCTTAAACTCAAAATGTCCAAAATATAACACATAATCTTTTGTCCTCCAAATCACCAATCTTCCCAATTTTCTTATTTCTTTTTTTTCCTTTTTTGCAGGGCAATGAGGTTTAAGTGACTTGCCCAGGGTCACACAGCCAGTAAGTGTCAAGTGTCTGAGGCCGGATTTGAACTCAGGTCTTCCTAAATCAATGGCTGGTGCTTTATCTACTGTGCCACCTAGTTACCCCCAATTTCCTTATTTCTTTAGAGGCTAGCACCATCCTTCCAGCCACCTATGTCTATAACCTCAGTATTTTCCTGGATTCCTCACTCTCCCTCACCCCACATACCCAAAGAGTCACTAAGTCTTGTTAACTTTACCTCCCTAATATTTTTTGGACCCATCTCCTTCTCTCCTATGGTAGGAACAATTTTTACCCTGGTTGCTAATTCACTTAGTTTTTACTGTTTTTGAAGGCTGTGAGATAGGTGAGACACTGGGAAGGAGCTTCCTTCAGTTGCATTTAAGTATGCATATATTTCTGATGCTTCTTTGGGAGTGGATAAGGCTTCCTTCTCTTTCATTTCCTTTTCATCCCTGTCACTTTGTTTTTTCTTTCTCTGACTCTCTGGAGGTCCTGTTTGGTATCTTACATATTCAGAGACCACTCCTGGAAGCACGTGTTGGGCTGGTCCCTTATGTGACAGGAAGGCCATTTGGCTGCCTGGCCATTTCCTGCCCTCCACACCCTCCACAATATATTATTTCTTATTTTTAACATTAATTTAAAAAAAAACATTTGAGATCCAAATTTTGTCCCTCTCCTACCTATTTTTGTATGTATGACCAATTGGGGTTAAGTGACTTGCCTAGGGTCACACAGCTAGTAAGTGTTAAGTGTCCGAGGCCAGATTTGAACTCAGGTCCTCCTCAATCCAGGGCCAGTGTTCTCTCCACTGTGGCACCCAGCTGCCCCCCTCCTACCTATTGAGAAGACACAATATAATAGTGATTATACCTGTGAAATCATGCAAACCATTTCCACATTGACCATTTTTTTTTAATAAGAAAAATAAAGTAAAAACAAATTATTCTTCAATCTGCACTCAGATTTCATTAGTTTTCTGTCTGGAACTAGATAGCATTTTCTTCATCAGTCCTTTGGAATTATCTGGAATCATTGTATTGATCAGAGTAGCTTAGTATTTCACAGTTGATCCTTGTTATAGCAATATTACTGTTACTCATACTATTTCTACTTTTTTCCTTTTTTGAAGTTTTTCCCTTTTGTTTTTATTCTTCTTCACAAAATGACTAATGAAGAAATATTTTTAATGCTTTTGTACATATATAACCTATATCATATTGATTTTTGTCTTGGGGAGGGGAGGGAAGGGAGTGAGGGAGAAAAATTTGGAACTAGAAATCTTATAAAAACAAATGTTGAAAACCATCTTTGCATGTAACTGGAAATAATAAAATACTTTTGTGATTAAAAAACTATTACTGTTACTATGTACAATGTTCTCCTGGTTCTGCTCACTTTTCTTTGAATCAGTTCAAATAAGTCTTCCCAGTTTTTCTGAAACCATCCTGCTCATAATTTCTTATATCACTATAGTATTCTATCATAATCATGGACCACAAATTGATCAGCCATTCCCCACTTGATGGGCATCCCCTCAATTTCTAATTCCTTGGCACCACAGAGAGCTGCTATAAATATTTTCATACTTATACATCCTTTTCTTCTTTCTTTGATCTCTTTGGGATAGAGACCTAGTAGAGGTATTGCTGAGTCAAATGATATGCACAGTTTTATAACCCTTTGATCATAGTTTCATATTGTTTTCCAGAATGGTTGAATTGGTTCACAATTCCACCAAGAATGCATTAGTGTCCCAATTTTCCCACATCCCCTCCTGTATTTGTTGTTTGTTTTTTTTCTGTCATGTTAACCAATCTGATAGGTGTGAGGTGGTACCTCAGAATTGTTTTACTTTGCATTTCTCTAATGAATAGTGATCTATTCTCCTCTTCCAACTTTTTTTTTTGATATATACCAGGAAAAAATTAATTGCTTTTGCCTTCCAAAACAATGCAAATTTTAAAAGCATGGACTAGGAGTTGCAAGAATGCAAAAACTATACTTGGAGGCCAACAGTCCTAGGGGCCAATCCTATGCTGGTGCTCTAGTAGAAGTGAACAAGCCAGACTGCAACTCTTTTAGCCCACAGATGCAGTCCAATCCTTATATAACAGGCTTCCATTGTCTACCAGCTACCTCCAAGGACAATCCCAGCCCTACCAACCTTGGCAGGAGTAGCACCCAAGGCAGCCCAGAGGAAAAGGCTGGAAGACTTTGTTGTTATTGAATTGTTAGCCATTTCAATTTTGTTTGACATTCATGACTCCATTTGGGGTTTTCTTGGCAAAGATACTGGAATGTTTGCCATTACCTTCTATAGCTAATTTTACAGATGAGGCAACATAGGCAAACAGGGTTAAGTGACACACAGCTAATAAGTGTCTGAGGCCAGATTTGAACTCATGAAGATGAGTTTTTCTGACTCCAGGCCTAGCACTCTATTCACTGTGCCACCTAGCTTGCTTTTGGCAAAGTCTTGGGTTCACCACTGTGGTCTTGGCCCAGGAATTGGCAATTTCCAGGGACTTCAAGATTAAAATGCTGGAGAAAAAGCATATAATTATAGAGAAGATACAATATGTCACTAGTGAATGGGATGGCATGTCCCACTTGAACCAATATCTATTCTTTGTCAAGTTTTACTTCACTTTTTTTTTTTGGTGAGGCAATTGGGGTTAAGTGACTTGCCCAGGGTCACACAGCTAGTAAGTGTTAAGTGTCTGAGGCCGAATTTGAACTCAGGTCCTCCTGAATCCAGGGCCTGTGCTCTATGCACTGAGCCACCTAGCTGCCCCTTACTTCACTTTTAAGGAAGAGGAGAAGCTATATTTTGGCCTGAGCTATGCCCCAAATAGAAACCTACTGAGTTGTATCCAGAAACTGAGTACTTTGGGCAAACCCTGTGCCTGGTTTTAGTTCTTCAGAGATGCTGTCTACCCTGGAGTGCTTGTATGGGAAAGAGATTATCCAAAGGGACATAAAAACCAAGAACATTCTATTAAATGCTGAGATGCACATTCAAATGATAGACTTTGTAGTTGGCAAGCCAGGATTAGCTCCTTTGTGGGCACAGCACAATGTCTTGTGGGAACTTCTCATGGAGAAAAGTTCATGTAAGCATTTGAACCTCTGGGCACTGGTGTGAGTAGTATACTACCTTAAAACAGGGATGCCTCCATTCCAAGCTGGAAATAAGTATTTTATATTCCAGAAGATCATTAGGCTATCCAGCACTGTGATCCTCTCTATCTCTTGTTTGGTCATACATTCTACCCTTATCCATATATCTGACAGGTAAAATTGTCCATGCTCCCCTAATTTGCTGATGATATCACCCTTTAAGTCTAAATCATGTACCCATTTTGACCTTATCTTGGTATATGATATGAGATGTTGATTTATTTCTAGTTTCTACCAAATTATTTTTCTGTTTTTCCACATATTTTTTTTGGCAAATGGTGAATTCTTGACCCTAAATACCTGGCTATTTGAAGCTTAAAAGGATACAGCCATGTCAAAATTGTTGTCTGAGGATACATGAGATCCCATATCCCTGGTGGGGTTGGGAGGGGGAAGATCTTCCTGAGTTCTGGCTCTGGGGACTGGGATAGAAGATAGCATCATTTTGTATTCTTTTAACTTTGAACTTGATTCTTTTGATCTTTCCATTAGGAAAGTGGTTTTTATTGTAATTATGGTCCATAAATGCCTCATTACATTTTTTTTTTTTAGTGAGGCAATTGGGGTTAAGTGACTTGCCCAGGGTCACACAGCTAGTAAGTGTTAAGTGTCTGAGGCCGGATTTGAACTCAGGTACTCCTGACTCCAGGGCCGGTGCTCTATCCACTGTGCCACCTAGCTGCCCCTCATTACATTTTTTTTTCTGAAATTTTATCTATGTATTTTGTTTTTACATTACAAACATTATAGATTATAAGAGTTCTCTTTAACAAAATAAAACAATTAAGTAAAACAATACAGTGACCTCATCTAAAAGTCCATGTAACATTTCACATCTGCAGCACCTTCCCAACCTCTCCATTTTAATTGTTTTTAATTAACATGACTCTATTTTTTCCCCGCCCTCTCCTATGCCATAGTGGGAGGAGGAGGGGGAGGAAAAAGAAAAAATATTATGTGTAACAAATATGCATAGTCAAACTAAATTCCTTCATTGTCTATATACAAATATATATACATATATGTGTATATGTGTGTATACACATATGTATGTCACACACATCTATCTATCTCTATCTCTCTATCTATCTGTCTGTCTTTCTATCTATGGATCTCATGCTGGATCCTAAATATGTCACCTCTCTGGCAGGATGTGTATAATGGTGTTTTTTTATCATCAATCCTTTTGGAATCATGGATGATCATTGTATTGATCATAGTTCTTATAGGCATTCCTCAATTGATGGACATCCTAAAGGAATATCTTCCCTTTTTTGCCACTATGAAAGGAGCTGCTATAAAGATTCTTGTGTATACAAGACCTTTTTCTATTTCTTTGATAACTCATGGGCATGGGCCTAGGAGTAGTGTATGTCATTCTCCTATTCAATAAACTCCACTGGCTCTCCATTGCTTCTGGGATAAAATATAATCAATCAATCAATAGACACTACTCTGTTCCAGACACCTAATCACCAGGCAAAAGGCAGTCTAGTTAATAATCTAATGAGGGTAATAACATGCAAACAAATACATACAAAGCAAGCTATATGCAGGATAAATAGGAAATAATTAACAGCACTGGAATTACGAAGAGTTAGGGAAAGTCTCCTAAAGGTGGGATTTTAGTGGGGACTTAAAGGAAACCTCTGGTTTTTAAAGCCCTTTACAACCTAACCCCAATTTATCTATCCAGGTTCATTATACTTTCCATAATCTAATATGCAGCCAAATAGGACTTGTTCTTGTTTCCTATACATAAAACATAACATCATCACCCATCACCCATCTCCATGTCTTTATACTCACTGTCCCCCATGCTTGGAATGAACACCTTCCCCTCCTCCATGTTTCCTTCTAGACTCAGCACAAGCACTACTTCCCATGTGAAGTCTTTTTGATTCCCACAATTCCTAGTCCCCTCCTTCAAAATTACCTTCTATTTACATGTCTGTTTCTCTTCCTATTATTTCCTTTGACTGGATGTAAGCTCCCTGAAGGCAAGGACTATTTTCATTTTTACTTTTGCATACTCATTACCCGGAACTTGGAGACACCTGGTAACTTCTTGTTGATCTTGTTGATTGTTGTTGAACTGAATGATGTAGTGAGAGCAAAGGATAACAAATAGAATCCCCATATATTCCTTTGGTAGTCAGTGTCAAGCGTTTCCAGAATGTTAAGTAGACCTTTGTGTGCTAGGAACTGTCTCATTTCACCCTCACAACCCCTCATTACATTTTAACAATGATTCTAAATCATTGAACTGGCCCAGGTTAGGCCTGATCCACAATATTTGGCTGAAGTTGGAAGGGTCCCTTGTGCACCCCACTAATGGCCTCATAGAATTTGAGAGGAAAATGGATTTCAATGAGTACCTAGTCCAACCCATAAATGAAAAGAATCCTCATTATGACATAAGCAACAAGTGTTGCTTCCAACCTCTACTTGAAGACCTCCAAGGAGAAGGAACCCACCATTTCGCAAGGCAGTCTATTGGACAGCACTAGTTGTTAGGAAGTTTTTCCTGACATCAAAACTCTTTTTTTTTTTGGTGAGGCAATTAGAGTTAAGTGACTTGCCCAGGGTCACACAGCTAGTAAGTGTCAAGTGTCTGAGGTCGGATTTGAACTCAGATCTTCCTGACTCCAGGGCTGGTGCTCTGTCCTCTTTGCCACCTAACTGCCCCCTGACATCAAAACTCAATTGACCTCTTTGTATCTACCATGTGCTGATTCTGGTTCTGCCCTTTGAGGCCAAACTAAACAAATCTAATTGCTCCTCTACTTCAAATACTTGAAGAGAACTATCATGCTCCTCTCTACCTTCCCTACTCTCCCTTTGTCCTTTTCTTTTCCTGCTGAAAAATCTACAATTCCTTCAACTGATCTTCATATTACCTAAATTCAAGACCCTTCACCATCTTGGTTCTCCTTCTCTGGACACTTTACAGATTATCAATGTCCTCCTGATATAGTGGTGCCCAGAACTGAACAAATTATTACAGATGAGGTATGATGAAGGCAGAGATCATTACTTTCTGATTCTTGGAAATGACACCACTTTTAAGAAGTCATTATGTTGCATTAACGATTATCCTCAAGAGGCTGTTACATTACAATGCTGACTCCTATGGAGCTCATAGTCCACTAACCTCCTCCCCCCCAATATTTTTCAGAGAAATTATCGGCTTTCCATGACTGCCCCATTCTATTTTATTTTAATTTTTTTCCAATTACATGCCAAGATATTTTTTTGAGTTCCAAAATTTTCTCCCTGCCTCTTCTCCCTCCTCCATCCCAAGGCTAACAAGCAATCTGATATAGGTTATACATTACAATCATATTAAACCTATTTCCACATTAGTCATGTTGTAAGAGAAGGATCAGAAAAAAATGCAAGAAAGAATAAACAAGAGCAATAACAAAAAGCAACAACAAAAGTGAAAATAGTATGCTTCAATATGCCTTCAGATTTCACAGTTCTTTTTCTGAGTGTGGAGAGCATTTTCCACCATAAGTCTTGGATCATTGTGTTGCTGAGAAGACTTAAGTCTATCACAGTTGATCATCACACAATGTTGTTGACACAGTGTTGTCCTGGTTCTGCTCACTTCACTCAGCATCAGTCCACTTAAGTCATTTTTTTGTATTTTAATTTATTTTATTTTAATCTATGGACTTAAACATTTCCATCACATAGTATAATAAAAAGATGAAACTGCCTTTTAAGTGATTACTCTATGCACTTACAATGAACTAAGAACTGGAGATGCAATGAAAGGCAAAAGCAATCCCTACCCTTATGGAGCTTACATTTCAGGAAAAAAACCACCAAACCATATTGTACATATGAGAAATGTACAGAGCAGTACAAAGTCATCCTTTAAAAGGGAAGGCACCTGCAAGCCCAGGGGAAGAGTGGAGTTAAAAATCTGTGCTCCCCACAGCTGCCAAAATCAACTTCCTAAGGCACAAGTCTGATCACATCATCTCCCTACTCAAAGCACTTCCACAGCATCTCATTACCTCTAGGATGATCACATACACACAAGTTCCTCTCAAACTTTTCTTTTTCCTGGTTCATCAGTTGTCTGGGTTGTCCTTCAAATCATTCAAGAAGCTCCACTGAGCAAAATGGAAAAGGAGGTTGGTGGAATTGAACTTAGGGGAGTCCTTTTCATGTATCACCCATGATGCACTGTTTACCATGCAAATCAGTTGTGGAGCAAGACTGGAAGGGCAAGGTAGAGCAGATGAAAGCTTCCCTCTAGTAGAATGGCTGCATCTTTGTATCCGCAGCATTTTGTTCACTTTAGGCACTTGTACTCCATTTGTTGAATTGAATTCTTGACCAGAAAGGTCAAAGAGGTGCTTTTGCTGCATCTGCTATTGCAGCAGCTTCAGCTACTTCTGCTTCTGATGCATCTGCTGCTGCTTCTGCATCTGCTACTTCTGCAGCTACTTCTGCTTCTGATTCATCTGCTGCTGCTGCTCCTGCTGCTGCTGCTTTTTCTGCTGCTGCTTCTGCAGCTGCTACTATTTTGTCCCACATTCCTCTTTCTTGTCTGAAGGGGGGAGTGCTCACCAACTGACAGCAGGTCCAGGCCCAGGGTGCTTACCAAGATGGCAACAGCCCACTTAAGTCTTTACAGGTTTTTCTGAAATCCATCTCTTATCATTTCTTACAGCACAATAGTATTCCGTTACATTCATGTACCACAACTTGTTTAACCATCCCCAAACGGATGGACATCTCCATAATTTCCAATTCTTTGCTACCACAGAAAGAATAGCTATAAATATTTTTGTATATGTGGGTACTTTTTCCTTTTTTTATGATCACTTTGGGATATAGACCTAGTAGTGGTATTCCTGGGTTAAAGTATATGCACAGTTTTAAAGTCTTTTGGGCCTGGTTCCAAATTGCTCTCCAGAATGGTTGGATCAGTTCACCACTCCACCAACAGTGCATTAGTGTTCCAATTTTCCCACATCTTCTCCAACATTTATCATTTTCCCTTTTTGTCATATTAGCCAATTGGATAGGTGTGAAGTAGTACCTCTGAGTAGTTTTAATTTGCATTTCTCTAGCCAGTAGTGATTGAGAACATTTTTTCATATGAGTGTAGATAGCTTTAATTTGGTCATCCGAAAATTGCCTGTTCATATCCTTTGACCATTTCTCAATTAGTGACTGCCCCATTTTATACCTGCAAAGTTGATTTTTGGTACCCAAGTATAAGACTTCACATTTATCTCTGTTGAATTTTAACTTTTTACATTCAGCTCAATGCTCTGGTCTGTCAATATTCTTTCAGATGATGACTCTTTTATTTACTATGTTAGTTTGTTATCTCTCTCAGCTTTGTGCCATCTGAAAAATTTCTGACATACTATCTATTCTTTTATCCAAGTCATTGATGAAAATTTTAAACACCACGGAGCCAAACACCAGTGCCTAGGTTAATCTGCTGCACTGACATAGAAGCATTAATAAAAAAACAAAACAAAACATTTTTGAGTTCAGCTATGAAACCAGTTCAGAATTAATGTAATTGTATGGTTATCCTAGTCTAACATATTACTCCATGTTCTTTACAAGAATATTATGGAAACTTTAGCAAAATCTTTATTAAAATCTAAGTAAACAACCCACAGCATTCTTCACATCAGTGGTTTAATAATGCTGTAAAAAATGTGATCTGTTCTTGATTAAGCTTTCCTTTTTAGCCATTTGCCATTTAGCCATCTTTTTAAATGATCCCTTTTAAAATTTTCTGAGGAATCAAAGTCAATGTTATTGCCTTATAGTTTGTAGGTACTATTTTCCTTTCTGAAAAATTGGAATAACACTTACCCTTCTCCAATCTTGTATTATTTCTATATTGCATGGCCTTCCAAACATCACTGACAGTGGCTTACCAATAACATCTATCAGTTCTTTCAGGACCCAAGGATGGAATTTATCTGGGCCAGATGATTGAATTCATCAAATGCATTTAGGTGCCCTCTTACTTATCTGGATCATCAGCAGTCATTTTCATTCTATCATTTCCAGGGTAAAGGTCATTCTCCTTTCCAGAGAAAACAGAAACAGATTTATATGTATACTTTCTCAACATTTTATTTTGATTGTTTTGTAACGTTTTTTATTTTTTATTTACATTGATGTAGTCATTGCATATTCCACTATCTTTGCTAAAAAAAACCCAAAAAACAAAACACCCCATGAACTAAATTCACGGGGGTCATGTAGAGTTGGACATGACTAACAACTGAACAATAAAGTCATTGCATAATGTCAGGTTTTTGGTTCTACTTGTTTGACTGTATCTGTTCATGTAAATCTTTTTATGCTTCTTTATATTCATCATATTTGTCTTTCTTACAGCACAGTAATATTCCATCAATTTAGTCACTCCACAAATGATGGACATCTACTTGTCCTTTCCCTTTTTGTCATATTAGCCAATTGGGTAGGTGTGATTGGATACTTGTTTAGAGTCCTTTGTTGCCATAAAAAGTGCTGATACAAATATTTTGGTATATATAGTTTTTATTTTTGTCAGTCACCTCAGGAATTGAATAAAGTAGTTATGCTTATTCCTGAGATTTTTCTAAACTTGTTAATGTTGTGGGTTAGGTATCCCAGACCCAAGATGAATGATATAATGTCATTGATCTTTCCTGTGACTGAGAATAGTGAGAAATAATTTTCTTTTACCTAGGAAGGAGCTCAGTATAACTCTACCATTTTTCCTCAAGGTTATTTGAATTCTCTTTCAAATTGATACAGTTTGGTAGACAGAGCCATGAAAGAGACCTCACTTCCTGAGAGAATTGGTGTTCACTACTATACTGACAATGCAATATTTGACTGGGTCAGATGAGGCTGTGGTGGCAGAGATCTTAGACTAGAGAGTAGTCCATATGAGACATGGACTGGTAGATCAACCCTAAGAAGATTCAAGGATCAGCTCCCTGGGAATTTTTAGGAAAAACCTTATGAGAAGAAATCAGGTGATTCTGGATATAGTCTAAAATTACCCCATGACATTTGGTCTCCTACAAACTAAATGAAAACAGAGGTTTATTAGAAAACTTAGGTTCTGGAGAACTCATATTTTCTACTTGGGTATTTTGATAGTTCCTATTTACTGAGTTACTCAAAAGTCTGCCTGTCTCTAATGGGGATTGGAATGGACTATAAGCTTGGAATATCTAAAGCATGCTGTCCATCATTCTCTCCCTTTGGGTTTTTATGATCTTGTGTATCCTATTTTCTTGGAGGTTCCTTTTCACAAGAAACGAAGGCACCAGAGTCATTCCCCAATAGAAAAGTTGCCAGGGTAATTTTTAAATGGAAGAAATATAAGCTATCACCAATGTGAAAAATGCTCTAAATCATTACTTAGTGAAAGTTGATTAATAAAAATCTCTAAGGGTATACATCAAACCCATCAGATGGGCAAAGATAAAGAAAAGAAAAGAATATTATAATCACTAGAGTTCTTTCAAGGAAACAGACACACTAATTCACTGTTGGTGGGGCTATGAATTGGTCCAGTTATTCTGGAAAGCAATTTGGAACTATGCTGAAAAATTCCCTAAACTGCATAACACTTAAACTAAATATACCACTACTAGGCCAATACCTTGAAAAAATCAAAGAAGTCAAGTCTAGTCAAGAAGCATTTATTAGACATGTATTATGTACCAAGCATTGTGCTAAGTTCTGTGGATACAAAGCAAAAACAGTCCTTGTTCTCAAGAAGCTCACAGTCTAGTTGGATAGACAACATGCAAACAACTATGTGTAAGTAAGATATATACAGGATAAATTGGATATGATCTTAGGGAGAAGGTTCTAGCACCAAGGGGAATTGAGAAAGGCTTCTTACAGAATATTGCATTTTGTTTGGAAACTGATAGAATCCAAAGAAATCAGGAGGAAAATATGAGAAGGGAGAGAATTCTAGTCACAGGGGACAGCCTGTTAAGGTACATAGAGTCAAGAGATGTATTATTTTCAAGGTGTTTTAAAGTATAAAAAAGACTGGAAAGATAAAAAGGGTCCAGATTATAAAGGGCTTTAAAAGTCAAACAGACAATTTTGTATTTGGTCCTGGAGGGGATAGAGAATTACTTAAATCTGTTGGATAGGTGGGTAATATAGGCAGATTTATGCCTAAAGAAAATCAATTTGACAGTTAAGTGGAGGATAGAGTGGAGTGAGGAGGGATTTGAGGCAGGAATACTACTTCAGACTATTGCAATGTTCAGGTGTGAAGTGATGATAACTTGCACCAGGATGATGGCAGGGTCATAGAAGAGAAACTAGCATACATGAGGGATACTTCAAAGGTAGAATTAACAAAAATTGGCAACAGAATGGATATGGAGAGTGAGATAGAGAAGAATCAAAGATGATGCTCAAATTTTGAACCTGGGAGGATGATGGCAATAATAGTGAAGCAATGAAAACAAAATTCTTATAATAAAAAAGCATAGGCAAACAAAACAAATTCTTACATAGGACATGGCTGAAAATGTATGACTCATTTTAAATTTATCTATTGCTTCTTTGTCAAGATATGAGTAGCAATCTATGTCAGTGTTCTTGAATTATGGTTCATCAATGTATTGACCAGAGTTTTAAGTCTTTCAGAATTGTTCATATTTAAAATGTTGATATCATGGTAAAAATTCTTCTCCTGGTTCTGTTTACTTCAATTTGTAGCAATTTATATGTATCTTCCTAAATTTCTCTGAAACCTTTTCATCATTTTTTATAGTATTCTAATACATTCACATGCCAGAATTTGTTCAGCCAATATATGGGTACGACTTTAGTTTCCAGTTCTTTGCCACTAATAAAAGAGCTGCTATAAATAATAAGATATAAATGAAATATTTTTCCCCTCTTGCTTTGATCTCTTTGAAGATATAGGCCTAATAGTGTTATATTTTATTTCAAAGTATATATAAAGTTTGTCAAATTTGAGGGGCATATTTCCAAATTGCTTTCTAAAATGGTTGAACCAATTCACAGCTATATCAATAATCAATGTGCCTATTTTCCTGAAGTCCTTTCAACATTCATTATTTTCCTTTTGTGTCAACTGTGCTGATCCAACGAATATGAACTGAAAACTAAGAATTACTTTAATTTGTATTTTTCTAATGATTAATGACTTGCAGCATTTTTTTCTGTAACTATCGATAGCTTAGATTTCTTCCCTTAAGAACTGCCTGTTCATAACCTTTGACCATATTCAATTAGGGTAGAGCTGTTATTCTTTGTAAATTTAAATCATTTACTTATATATCTTGGAAGTGAGACCTTCAGGAGAGATTTGCCACAAATATTTTTTCCCTTTATTAAACTGTGCATACCTTTTGATCCAGCAATAACACTACTAGGTCTGTATCCCAAAGAGAGTTAAAAAAGAGAAAAGGACCTATTTGTACAAAAATGTTTATAGCAGCTCTTTTTTTTTTTTGGTGGCAAAGGATTAAAATTGAGGATATGCTCATAAACTGGGGAATGGCTGAACAAATTATGGTATATGAATGTAATGGAAGAATATTATTGTGATATAATAAATGATAAGCAGGATGGCTTCAGAAAAACCTGGAAAGACTTACGTGAACTGATGCAAAATGAAGCGAGCAGAACCAGGAGAACATTATACATAGTAACAGCAATATTGCATGATGATCAAGCATGAATGACAACTATTCTCAGCAATAAAATGATCCAAGATAATTCAGGTAACTGAGAAGAACTGTATGATGTAAGGGCTAAAATTCTAGCTATACTGTCTAAAATATTTAATGAGTGGTCACCAATAAATTATAAGCTTTAGCAAGAGTTAGACTTTTAAGCATTTATTAAGGAGAATAAGAATTTGGTAAAGAGAGAGAGAGAAAGGCCTAGATTCATCTATCTATTAAAGGGAGAGCACATTTCTAGCTCCCTTCTCCACCAGAGTCCTCAGGAAAGAGAAAGTGAGTCAGAGCACCAGCCTCCCCCTTCCTCCTCCCACACGCCAACATTGACAAAAAAAGCCATGTGGTCCTGCCCTCAGAGGCCCTCTCCTCATGGCAGAGCTTTTCTGCAGTAAGTTTCCAGCAGGTGGCATCATTCCAATCGTTACAATGAGAACTAGCATATCAGCTAAGATACAGAATTGTTTGAAATACCAATAATCCTTTGTGGTGACTGAAAGTAAAGCCAGCTTGACATGCAGAAAATCAGCAACTCTAAAGCCAATTAAGCTCATACCAGCTTTGAAGCAGACCCTGAGTCATTTGGTACTTTATGGACCTTCAAGAGACATCCTTATCTTCAGAGACTTCTCTAACTCTGGGTTATGGAGCTCTTGGACACATCTTATTTTGTGGTTTTTGGAGACATCCCCTTATCTTATTGTTTATCCTCAAGCCTTGAACTGCTAGGACTGCTTATCAGGAATGTCTAATGATTTGTGTATGAAAGGTTCACAACTTTGACACCTGAAATTCCTCACTTCCCCTATTTTCTGGATCTCTCCCTCCCCTTGGGAATGGACTTCCTGCCTCATTCCTTTCTAGGACCTGCCCCAATTCCCTGCCTTCCTTTGTTTGAAAAGTATAAATACCTCATTCTTTCCCCCTCCCCTTTGAACAGATGTGGACCTTGTCTCATTATTCCAGCTTCTAAGTTTCTTCTCAGGCAATAAATTCATTTATAATTTTTGTAAACTGTGATGGGACACTGGTTCATTCCAGGCCTCCCTTTTGGACTTGGGGTTTCTTCTGTTTTAACACTTAAGAGGGGCTTTTATTTAACAAAGAGGATGAGAAAGCCATTTGCCTGCCTTGCTGCTTGAATCTTAAAAAGACCCAGCCAAGTGGGAATTGACTTCATAGAATTCACCTGAATTCCTGCAGTCTTTGGGAAATGTTTGCATGAGTTTTTGGTATGGTAGAGGGAAATAGCATTTTGTATTTTTTTAACTTGGAGGATGTTTTCTTTCCATCTTTAATTGGTAAAGTGATTTGGTACATAAGTGCTTCATTGCATTTTAGCCCTTAAGCATTAATTTTTGGGTTGTCCTGGCTCAAGTCTGACCTAGATTATCTCTCCTCTTGAATATGACAACTGCCCTAGTTCAGATCTAAGTCACCTCTCTCCCCTGGACTATTTCTATAGCCTCCTTATTGGTCTCTTTCCTCTCTAGAACTTGTTTTTCACAGTTGCAAAGTAGTATTTCTAAAGTATGACTAAAGGTGTGCTGGTAAATGTTTGACAATTGTCTTTCCAGGAAGAAAAAAAAAGTGGCCTGCTTTGAGCTGGCTCTGGCATAGTCCTCAATCTGACCATTGCCACTATCCTCCTCAAGAAAATTTCAAAGGATAAAATAAAGATGAAAGAATACTTTGATAATATAATCAATAGGGAGTCATTGAAATTTATTAAGTTAGGAGAGTAATGTGGTCAGATTTTCATTTTAGGAATATCATGGGGGTATCTAGGTGGTGCAGTAGATAGAGCACCAGCCCTGGAGTCAGGTGGACCTGAGTTCAAATTTGGCCTCAGACACTTACCACTTACTAGCTGTGTGACCCTGGGCAAGTCACTTAACCCCAATTGCCTCACAAAAAAGGAATATCACTTTGACATTTGGGTGGAAAATTGATTGGAGAGGGAAGAAGTTTGAGGCTAGAGACCAATTTGGAAGCTCTTGCAAACAGTCTAGGTAAGAGGTGAAGAACTAATAAAGGGAAATTCTATTCTGGATCTGATTAGGAAAGATACAGCATAGCTTCATCAAAAACAGATTGTGCAATACTAATGAATTGCTGTTGAAACTGTGAATTAATATAGCCATTCTGCAAAACAAATAGGAATTACACAAATAAAGTAATTAAAACAGCCATACCTTTAGACCAGAGATTCACCTGCCAGGTATATGCCCCAGAAGGTCATTGTCAAAAAGAAAGGCTCAATATACACTAAAATATTTTTAGCAGCACACTTGTAGCATCAAAGAACTTCCCATTCATTGGGGAATGCCTTGGAAAACTGGGGTACATGAATGTAATGAAATATTACTGTGAAGTAAGAAATGATGACTATAATAAATACAAAGAAGCATAGCAAGATTCACATTAATTGTTCCAGAGGGAAGTAGGAAAAGCCAATAAAATAAACATACACAATGACTATAACATTATAAAAGGAAAGAACATCAACTACAAAACAATAAAAAATGAATGTTGTGAAACCATAGGGACCAAAATTGGTGCCAAAGAAAAGACATGAGAATACCCTTCTCCCTGTGGCAGAAGAAGGGGCATATGGGTGTGGAACAGTGTATATGACATCAGATGTTTTTATCTTGTACATTGGTTTTGCTGATTTTCCCCACTTTTTCCTCTTTTTTTGGTTTTTAGGTATTCTTTTTTGTAAGGGATAGCTCTCTGGTACAGGAAAAGGAAAAGGGAATAGGAAAAGATAGACAACATAAAAAAGATATCCATAAAATAACATCTTTAAAAGAATAGGTAATGCCAGACTAACCTAATTTCCTTTACAAATGAGGGCAAATGCTATAGATGCAGTTTACTTAGACTAGCAAACTTTTGATAAAATATCTTGTACTATTTTTTGTGGAGAAGATGGAGAGATATGAATTAGATAACACAATCAGGATTCAGAACTAGTTTGATGGCTGGGCTTGAAGGGTTAATGGTTCAATATTATAATGGCAGGTCTCAAGATGATCAACCCAGGGATCCGGGCTTGGCTTTCTTCTTTTTAACATTTTTAGCAGTGACTTGGATAAAGGAATACATGATCTGTTCATCAAAATTGTAGATAACAAAAACATAAAAGGACTAAGCTAATAGAATGGATGATAATATGGTACAAAAGGATCTTGACAGCATTTCATTTAATGAGATGAAATAGGGACAAGGTGTTTTGCATTTGAGTACAAAAATTTGACACCTCAAATATAATACAGAGTTGGTTTGGGTAGATAACAGTTGTTTTGAAAACAGTTCTTGAAGGTGTTTTAGGACACTATTAAGTTTAACATGAGCGAGCAGTGTGAATAGACTCAACAAAGCTAACGTTGTCTTGAGCTACATTAACTTCCAGGAAGAGAGAAGTAATAGTCTTGATATAGCTGGTCCTTGTCTTATTTGTATTTGTTTCAAGCACCACCATAAAAGAAGGGCATTGATAATCTGGATGGTACTTAGAGGAGGTGGTGGAGGCAGCTTTAATGGTGGCACTTCTAGTTCAGGTTTGATTTGGGGAT
This sequence comes from Dromiciops gliroides, assembly GCF_019393635.1. Lineage (NCBI taxonomy): Eukaryota > Metazoa > Chordata > Mammalia > Microbiotheria > Microbiotheriidae > Dromiciops > Dromiciops gliroides. The sequence continues at coordinate 268,637,930 of NC_057863.1, read as the reverse complement.
GAAATGAGGCACTCATAATTCATTGCACAGTGGACAAAAAGGAAGTTTACTTTGCTCTATAACAGCAAGGATATGTAACAAGAATGCAGTGGTACTTATTTTCAGCTTTGGTGGAAATTTCCTCACCTCCCACAGAAATATACCTGGTCAGCACATTATGAGAAGATGAAAACTTGTGTGATCTCAGGCACCATGTCTAGGAGGCCTGGACTCTAACTTTTTATGCCCTTATGTTACTAGGAAGTAGTGTCAGGGAAAAGGGATCAATCAAGTCCTGGAGACAACTTTGACTTCTTTTAGGAAAATCTAATCCTTGATGTAGGAAGGAAGAAGGAATACCTGAGCCCATCCCATGTTTTGGGAAAGGGAAGAAGCTGATAGATATGATGCCCATTATAAGAGGATTATTAGGATGGTGAAAGACCTTGAGTCTATGAAATATGAAGACAAATTGGAGGAATTAGTAATGTTTAGGCTAGAGAAGAGAATTGGTGGTGAGGTTAATGGTTAGCTGACTTCAAGTATTTGCTGAGAGCCATTGGATTTGTGTGGTTTGGCTTCAGAGGACAGAACTCAGAGAAATGACAAGTAGTTACAAAGAGATTTAGTTTGAATGTCAGGGGAAAAGTTCTAACAATTAGAGTTCTCCAAAAATGGAATTAGATGGCAGCTGAGGTCTCTTTCAACTTTCAATGATTCTGTGAGGCTGAGTTTAAATGGTTGGGGTATCACCTCAGCATTGTTTTGGAACACACACATACACCGACACACACACAGATACACACACACGGATACACACACACACACACACACACACACACACACACTTGGCCTAAGAGGCTTTTGAATGTGGAATGCTTTCTTTAAAACCAACAGGGGGCCCGAGGAGGGAATGCCTGATGTAGGCTCTAGTCCCAAAGGTTAGCCTAGGTGACTGAGCTCCGCCCAAGGACCACGGGATGAAGTTTGAGTTGAGGGGGAAGGGCAGGCAGGTACTTCAAGGGTTTGCGAAGTCACCAGGTAGTGAAAGTCACCTAAGCTCCATTGGTGACCAAGGGAATTCTCTAATTTTCAGATTGGTGAACTGACTGGAATTTGAGTGAAGAATAAGACAGCGAAAGAACCATTACACTTTTGAGACTGAGATCAAGGTCTTGGAACAGAGAGGATTTAGTTCTGAACCTCATTAATGCAGCTAGCAATAAACACTAATCCATCTGAGCCAGGGTCACCATAGGTCCCAGAAGTCCAAGCCTGGGGAGGCAGGAAAAGGAGTGTAACAAGAGTCTATCCCTAACTAGAGCTGAAAGGCTTGGAAGACTCGCCCTGTTTACGGGATCTCCACGAGCTTTTTTTTTTTTTTTTTCCTTCCTTTTACCAGGGGTCTCAAGCTAAGGACGACAATTCCATGAAACATGACAGAGGCTACTGAGTCTGAGGTAAGAGTCCTACCCCCCAAGGAGAATGCAGAACCCCTAGCATTGCTGGAAAGGGGAATCGGAGAACTGGGGCCTGCTACTGGGGCGAAAGAGGAGGAGCAGGAGCAGGAGACAGAGGCGAAGGACAGTGAGGAAAAGCAGTCATTGGAAGATCCTACTGGAGACGGAGCAGGAGCAATTGCCCGAGCCGAGACTCCCAAGGAGGTGAGGGAGCAAGCAGGAGCAACAATTAGTCAGGTAGACCAGAGGCAAGCAGAAGAGAGTAAAACTCTGACGCAAAGTGACTGGGAGGGGGATACACAGAAAAAACACGAGGACCAAGTAAGGGAATCCCCCGAGAACGTGGAGGAGCAAAAAGGACAGCAACAGGGGGGAAAGGAAGAGAGGAGTGAAGTACTGGACGGTGTAGAGGTAGAGGCGATCGGCCCGGAAAGGAGACCGGAGCTGGAGGACAGCAGCGGCACTGAGCACCAAAGGCAAGAGGAGAACCAGGGGTCAGCTAACGGAGCCCACGACGGGAGAGACCCGGAGACAGAGACAGGGGCGGAGCACAGCGTTGGGGGTGAAGCTGCTGTAACTACAGCAGCAGCAGGAGCAGGAGCAGCAGCAGCTTCCCAGGAAACAGGCCAGGGAGGCGTGAAGCTGTTACAACCCGAGGGAGAGCTAGCAGAGCCTGGAGCAGGGATGGAAGTAGAGGACCTCGAAAGAGGGAGGGAGAAAGGAGTAGAAGATAGAAATTCTGAAAATGGAGAGAGCGACGGAGGAGAAGAAAACAATCCCGCACACCAAACGGACCTTGTAAGTACAATGGCCAGGGAACAGCTGGAGGAAGTGGAAGAGCAACAGAGCCTGGGGGAGAGCCCTGACAGGGGCAGTTTGACAGATGATGCGCAGGAAAATGAGGCTCTTCAAGGTTCAAGTTCTCCGGAGAGCACAGAAGTCGAGGCTGCAGAAGGGCTGGCCGAGCAGGAAAGCGGAGAACAGGAAGGTGTAAAGGACTCCGCCGCCGGAGGAGATCCTACAGAAGCAGGGCAGGTAGAAGGTGGCAGCCTCGGTGCCCAGAGAGATGCCCAGGACGAAGCCCTGGAAGAGGGGACAGAGAATTGGGGTAAGGAGAAACCTAACGTAGAAGTCATGGCCCAGGGCGAGGAAGAAAATCTCGATGGGAGCCCACAGAAGGAGGAGGAAATCGAGGAGGAGACTACTCCAGAAAGAAACTTAGAGGCAGAGCTGAGCAACCACCTGTCGGAGACGAGCTCTGAAGGTGCCCCTGCTGAAGCCGAGACAAGTAAACAGGGGGAAGGGCTGAACGGCGCGGGAGAGGAAGGAGAAGTATCTGAGGAGGAGGCTTCAGGACAGAGAGCCTCAGCTCCCACGCTGGCCCCGGGGAATGAACACGACATTTCCCTCTTCGTCAAGGTAAGGCCCGCTTCTCCTGTCTTTCTCCACCTTACATCCCTCTTCTACAGTCCCTTAACCCTTCCCCTCTGAGAGTGTGGGCTTCTCACATTCGACTAGAGGTTAGGCAGAGTGGGCTTCCTCCTTCTTACCCCAAGCTCCTAGGTTTCCGGGGAAGAGGAGGCGGAATTAGGGGTAATTATGTTAACTGCATCCAAACTTTCCACTGTCCTTTGTCCTGAAAAGAATGACTTGGCTTTTCGAGTCCACTATTAAAAAAAAAATCCTCTTCCCATTTTTCTTCCTTATCTCCTCCTCTCCCCTCCCCTCTCCCCATTCATCTGCAAACTAGCTACCAAACAACCACTGCTGGGGTCAGAGTAGTGCAAAATAGTTTCTGCCAATAGGATTAGAGATGTGAAAATATCACCGAAAGGGATAGTCCAGAAGCAGATGAAGTGAAAGATAATTACAGCACTTCAAATTTCAGCAATTAAAGAGATGGATCTATGTTTTCAGTCTCCAAAACTTCCAGGAAGATGCCATTTCTAGTAGAATAAATAAGGAATATTTGTAATGAAAAATAAACTTTTACAATATCTTGCCGTGTGCAATTAAAATGCCTCATACCAAAAAGAAAAGAAATATAAAGTATTTAATACTTTATTTATATTTATAATTAAATTTATAATACTATATTTATAATATTTAAAAGAAATATAAAGTATTAATCTATGGTGATTAAAAATTCCTTTATTTGTATGTTAAAACTTCTCTTTCATTTTAAATACTAAGAAGTTATTACGTTGTTGTTTAGAATAGTTGCATAAGTTTTATGTTTAACTTTTTTTTTTTTAGTGAGGCAATGGGGGTTAAGTGACTTGCCCAGAGTCACACAGCTAGTAAGTGTTAAGTGTCTGAGGGGGGATTTGAATTCAGGTACTCCTGACTCCAGGGCTGGTGCTCTATCCACTGTACCACCTAGCTGCCCCCTTATGTTTAAATTTAAAGCTGTAGGGGGATATTAAAAATAACCAGTCACCTAACATGCCTACACACAAAGATCCTTGTTAATAAGTTCTGGATGACTAGGAGAGAAAGATATAATAAGGCTAAGAATGTACTTTATATATTGCATCATAATCCTTTAACCAATTATTGACAGTTCTAGAAGCTAGTAAATTCAAATGTAAGCATATTCCTAAAGTAAAAAAATAAGAATGTGAAACGTCTTTATATTATTAAGTTAAAGTAAATCTTGAAATTCTTTAATAGAAAGGGAGATGTGGAAGAAAGGCACTCACTATTTCTTAAGTCAAGGGAAATAACACTTTTCAAAGAGAGATAGCCACTAGTCTGCGTAGGACATTTTCAAAATGAATCTAAGGCTATATCTTCAAGATTGGTAGGAGGTTGTTTATACCTTCCAATCTGCATTAATCTACAAAGATCAACAACTGTTTCATTTCACCATCTTTACTACTAGATTTAGGAATCTCATTTCCAGTTCTTCCTAAAAATAGGTAGAACTAATGTTTATTCTCCTTTGTCATTTTGCCAATAGACTTAAGTTCTACTTCATTCTTTTTCTTAATCTTCTGGTTGATTAAAAAAACAAAAGCAAACTTCAATCTCTATTCCCCTCTATCTCCCCTCCCCTTCAACTACTTATTTCAAGGTCACCAGTGGTAATGACAAAACTGATTTTTATTTTTCTGTGTCTGTATTTTCTATGACTTCTCTGTAGCATTTGACACTATTTATTTCCTTCTCCTCTTTGAATCTCTTCTTTGGCTTCAATGACACTTCCATTTCCTGATTTTCCTTTTACTTGTCTGTTCCTTCTACTTTTCTGACTCCATCTTCTCTTTGCTGGTACCTCTTTCCATCCCTATTTGTTAACATTCCTAAAAGTTCAATCATTACCTCTGTTTTTCTCTTCCTACGTTCTTCCCCTTCACAAATGGATCCTGTTGCATAGTTCCACTATTGTCTTTATATGCTTAACTGTTAGCTATTTCTTTAGCCCTGATTTCTTAATTGTATTCCACTCCAATATTTCTCCACCACTTATTATACATTTTATATAAATGTCCTGACATAAACCCAAAACAAACCTCTCTAAAACCATTCTTCTCTTTCTCCTCTCCCCAGTTTCCTATTCCATCCATGGTACTAATCACTATCTTAGGCACTCAGTTCACAACCTCAGAATTATCTTTATCAAAGTGATTTCTTACATATTTTTTTCTGTATTTGATCCCCTATGAATAGGAAGACTAGGTGTTAGTTCCATTTGACAACTGAATAAATGCAGATAAGTTAAAACTTGCCCAATGGTCAAACCAGGAAAAAAACTAAGCCGGTATTGGGGTCTCTTAATTCCTACTTCCAGTTCTCAACTATTATACTGTCCTAGCTTATGGGATGCTGAATTAACTGATTTTTTTTTCTCTCTTTTGGTTGTTGTTCAGTCATTTCAGTTATGTCTGACTCTTCATGTCCCCATTTGAGGTTTCCTTGGGAAAGATACTGGAGATGTTTGCTATTTCCTTCTCCAGGTCATTTTACAGATGAGAAACTGAGGCAAAGGGGTTAAATGACTTGCCCAGGGTCACACAGCTAGTAAGTGTGTTTGAGACCAGATTTAAAGTTGTGAATATGAATCTTCCTGACTTCAGGTCTGGTACTCTATCCACCATACCACTTAGCAATGCCTCCCCTCTTTTTGGGGGGTTTCAGAAATGCTGGTTTAATGTCTACAGTTCTGTTAATAAGAACAAAATGTGGTAGAGAATATTTTTGACTTATAATTTTAAGGGGAATTCCAAACTTTTAAAATCCAGACTTATTGTGGTCTCTTGAAACCTGATTGTATTATCCCACTTATGACCTTCAACATATTATTTTGGATTTTTGTCATGTGGGGCTTAAAATATGCAAGGAGACCTTTTCAAATGTTTTCAGGGAATGTTTAGCAGCTCAACTACCAATGACTTTATTGGATTTGTGGGGATAAAAAAAATCCCCTTAGGTACTTAATTATCCCCTTTTCTGGGGTAAGAGTGTGATAAGAAAGAAAACAAATAATTAGTTTCTCATATGTTTCTGTGAAGTAGTATAGGTGATTTGTTTGTACAGAAAAACGTAACCTGAAGAGTGACAAATAATTTATCCAGAAAATAAGATAGGTGAATTAAAAAAAATGTTGTTGTTTCTTAAAGAAGGAAACAAATTTCTAAACACATTTTTTCAAGCAGTTTCTGACTAAATCAAACTTTGAAGGTCACTCAAAGCATGTCTCTCATTAAACTATTAAGGTTTTTCCTGTACTACTAATGACATTTCGGGGCAGCTAGGTGGCGCAGTGGATAGAGCACCAGCCCTGGAGTCAGGAGGACCTGAGTTCAAATCCGACCTCAGACACTTGACACTAGCTGTGTGACCCTGGGCAAGTCACTTAACCCCAATTGTCTCACCAAAAAAACAAAAAAACAACTACTAATAACATTTAAAACACAATAAAACAACAACAAAAAAACCTTATGTCTTTTTAATGACACCAAATTAAAAACAAACACCCCTTGTTTTAAGCTCTATACAGAATTCCTTTCCAGATATAACACATTTCCCCCTAGGTTCCTTCCTTCCTTCCTTCCTTCCTTCCTTCCTTCCTTCCTTCCTTCCTTCCTTCCTTCCTTCCTTCCTTCCTTCCTTCCTTCCTTCCTTCCTTCCTTCCTTCCTTCCTTCCTTCCTTCCTTTTTAGAGCCAATGCTATTTGGAATCAGGTTGTTTCAATTACCAGTATCAAGGAGTCTACAGAGGCTATCCCAGATGTACTATATCTTTAGGAAAGCAGAAATAATGGTGATTAGTAGTTAATGATAGGTTATTTATCACACAGTCACAATATATAATCAATATATTTTTCCTTTGAGGTCAAACAGTGGGTTTGTACCTTTTAAAATGCTCTTGCTTTCATATAATAGTTCTTTTTGTCTTTTTTATTAGTCATCCTATTGACAGTCTTTTAGCTCATTCTTGAAGTTCATTTTAAAAATAAAAAGTAAATTATTTGGGGGCAGCTAGGTGGCACAATGGATAAAGCACTGGCCCTGGATTCAGGAGGACCTGAGTTCAAATCGGGCCTCAGACACTTGACACTTACTAGCTTTGTGACCCTGGGCAAGTCACTTAACCCCCATTGCCCCACAAAAAAGTAAATTATTTGGGTACAAATGATTCACTTACTCAGCCAAAAGATTTTAATTGAATGCCTACTATATGCTAGCAGTTGGTAAATTGTGGAGAAAGCAAGGATGAATACACCTTTGCAGACCTTACAACATGATAGGGGAGATATGATTGAAACAAATAACTATATTACACAGCACAATGTGAAAATGAAGCCTGAGTTGTATAAAAAGCAATGAGAGGGGCAGCTAGGTGGCGCAGTGGATAGAGCACTGGCCTTGGAGTCAGGAGTACCTGAGTTCAAATCCGGCCTCAGACACTTGACACTTACTAGCTGTGTGACCCTGGGCAAGTCACTTAACCCCAATTGCCTCACTAAAAAAAAAAAAAAAAAGCAATGAGAAACCTAAGGAACAAGAGATCATATCCAGCTTGGGGAAACAGAGAAGACTTCATGGAAGAGGCTACTTTTTAGATGAGCCTCAAAGGATGAGTAAGAGTTGGACAGAATTTTGGGGAAGAGGCATTCCAGGCAAGGAATATTGTGAACAAAGAAATAGAAGAGAAGCAGCAGAAGTAATTCTACAGAAACAAAAAAGTAATCTAGTTTGGCAGTGATCTAAGTAGTAATTTTCTGCCTTGGAATATATGACAATTGGCTCAACTTTTTTTTTCCTGAGCTATCTGGTAAGAATTTAGTGGTTCTATCTATTTAAAAATTCTCCACCTTTATAGGAACACACTCTGACACCTTATATCACAGAAGTGAGACTACATTATAAAAGACTGTCCCAGTAGCGAGGTTTATTCCCAGACTGACCATAGTGTGCATGCGTGTCTGTTTGACTTCAGCAACTCCTGAAGACCATCTATTGTAGCAGTATTACAGTTAGTATTAGTTGAAGAGATATACCTAGGGCTTAAATTACAGATCCTTTAGTATTTAAATTGGCAGAAGCTGAAAGCTTATTAACTCTTCTAGGACTTCTTGCTATGAAAATTACTCACATTCAGAATGATTTGAGATTCACTTTTATGACACTTTCATGTATTTTTCTCAATAAGTTTTACTATTATTTTTAAAAATTTGCCATGCCACACTTAAAACCGATCACTGCTTTCTACTTCTCTGAGAAGAATCAAGCCATTTGACTCAATGTCCTTTGACTACCCTCCCCAATTATCACAAATTTCCCATCATTATCACCCACTCCTTTTTAGTGACTGGGCAAGTCATTCATCCTCATGGAAATAAAAACATCTCCCTCAAAGGGTAGTTGTGAGAATTAAATGAGATAATATGTATACAGGACTTTACAAATCTTAAAATGTTATATACATGTTATTATGATGACTGTGAAATTATTGTTATTATGATTATCATTATAGGAAGAGAGGTTTCTCATCCACATGTCCTATACATCGATTCAATTGCAGATCCAGTTCCTATTCATATTCTTATTATCATTGTCATTATTATCATTAATCTAGGTTAATTTATTTATCTATGTGCTCGATTCCATTTCAGCATCTAGCACCAACCATAATATATTCTTTCTCATTCATGTTCAGTCTTTTCCTCTATCCTGGCTACTTCAAATCAGCCTACAAATGTGCTTAGGTCTCAATCAAAACCTTAAACTTCCCTTAACTCTTCTACCACATCCAGATACATTGGTACATTGCTCTGAACCCCCTTCATTGTTAAATTTCTTGAAAAACTTATTTGTAGCCAATGCTTCCACTTTCTTATGATGTTCTCTGCTCTTAACCCTTTGTAATCTGACTTCCATCTCAGTCATTCTAATGAATGTCTTGCTAAAATCCTGATGAACTATTTCTTTGATTACCAATCTAGAAATCTTGTCAAAAAAGGAAATTTAGTTAATCCTTTATGACTTGTTTTTTATGATTCTGCCTCCACATCAGTACTTAAATCTATTCAGTTTCTCACTTTATTCTTACTTTCATCATTTGAACATACAGATACTCAATACCAACTTAGAGTCTTATTTCAATACATTTTAAAACCCCAAATTTTTATTGATACTTTTTGTTTTAGATTACCTAACTTTGCCCCTGTGTCTCTCCTCCCCATTAAGTCATCTCATATAAAAATAATATTTTAAAAGAGAAGAGAAAAAATTACCAAAATTGATCAATATATTAAAAAAAATCTAAAAACATATACAATGTTCTGCATTATGGACCTACCACCTTTGCAAATGAAGGCAAGAAGTTATCTTCTCATATCTCTTCTTTGTGGCCATATCTATTCTTTGTAATTTTGTAAATGTTCATTTTTTGAATGATTATGTTTGTTCTTTCCATTGTTCTTTGTATTGTTTCCATGCCTCTTCTTACTTCAGTATTCAACAGATCATGTAAATCTTTTCATGCTTTCAATATTCACCATATTTATCATTTCTTACAGAATGGTAATAATATTACGTTGCATTTATTTACCATACATTATTTAGCCATTCACCAATTGATAGCTATTTACTTTGCTTGAAGGTGTTAACCTCCAATGATTATTGCCCCAGTTCCATTTAACCATTTGACATTATATCAAGGGATATTTGTTGCAAAGCTATACCAAAAATGGAAGTACAAACATTTCTACCTAGCACCTGGAGGCAAAATGAGAAGAGTGGGCTTAAACTTAAAGCACTTCATGTGCCATATTTGTTCCATCAAGTTCATTTCTAAATGTGATATATTCACTTGATTAGTCCTTGTCTCAGTTGCCAATAGGTTGATTGAATCAGAACACTCACTACTTTACTTTTGCTTCTCACCAAATCCCAGCAAGGACTCCAGCCCCTGAGCTTTTGGCTTCACTATTCTGGCCTTTCAGAACTCACAAGGTCATAGAAATCACCAATCTACTGTGAAAGAGAATGAAAACCAGGAAAGAATAGACAAAAAAAAAAAAAGGACAGAAACAACAAGGTATTACATTCATGGATCACATGTTTCAGTGGGGAGATAAAGGCTGAGGCCTCTCTTTCCACTGAGGGCTTACACAGCTAATAAGTGTCTAAGGCCATATTTGAACTCAAGTCTTCCTGACTAAAGGCCTGGCACTCTATTCACTGTGCCATCTAGCTGACCTGTACCTGGCACATGGTAAACACTTAAATTCCTTTTGATTAATTGGTTGATATCACTCTGGTTATTTGACTCTTTATTTCTGTAAGAGTGTTCTACAGCTCTATTGCTCTAAGTCCTGAGCATGCCTTGGTAGACTCTTAGATACTATATATGTATCAAGTACATTCTGGCTTACTTTCTCAGAGCTAAGTTCCTACATCAGCCTCTCACGTTTCAAAGGCAGGTAACCCTAAGGGGTTGGGGTGCTTCTTTTCTCTGCTGCCATTGGCTTGAGCCTTCACTAGCCAAATTCCTCCCAATTTTTAGTGCTCCATTTAATCTAAAATAAACTAGCTTTTACAAATGATTATTTACTTCAAAGACAATTAGAAATACATCTTTCTCCCAACATCTCAGGCATGTACTCTCCCTTAGACCACCTCACTCTCGGAGTGGAGTAGGTTTGAAACTTAGTTCAGTTCTTAAATAGCATTGATCCTATCAAATTCATGCCCAAAGGTAGTATCTATGTCAGATGATGACAACAACAACAACATCTAGTTTCTATATAGTGCTATCTTTGTATTTTTCCACCTGGTTCTAATTTCCTTCATGATCTCTTAAAACATTATATACAAGTTTTCCATTTGTTCATGGTTTCCAGGGTGCTTGATGGTTCTTAAATTATTTCTCTTGTACTTCTTTTCCAGATCATTTAGTTTTTATAGTAGATACCTTACAGACTTTAAAATTTTTTCCACTTTTTTGAATTTATTCTAACATTTACTGTTATCAAATCATTGAGTTTTACTCACTCCATTCTATTTTTAAGAGCATCATGTTTGCTACCATCACATTTCTGGTTGTCTTCTTGAGCTATCTCTTTAGACACGTTCTAGTTTTGGGGGTTGAGAAATTGAAAGCAAAACCCAGTGATGAGTCATTCCCTCTGAACCTCAGTTTATTTATTTGTAAAATAAGTGACCTTTAAGTTCCCTCCTTGTTCTAAATCCACGATGCTGTAAATTTTCATATTATCAGCGTTACTAGAAATCTTGGTGTCCTGCCTTCTTGTAGCAGGATCTGTGATATACCTAAGAATAACTATGGTCTAATCTATTTTTGAATAGAAGCCTATATGTATAACAAAATTGTCTAATATTTACATTTACCAGTACCTACAATTAAATTACCTTATCACTCCCTCGCCCTGGCTAAAAAAGTGGTCACAAAAAATGAAATGCATGAATGGAGCAAAAAGTTTTCTGGAACAAATATCTAATGAAAATCCAGCATATTTTAGTTATTTCTAGCACTCTCCTTCAATAGCTAGAGAGGTAAGAGAGAACCCATTGATTTGGTTTGGGTTAAAAAAATTAAAAGGGGGGGCATCTAGGTGGTTCAGTAGATAAAGCACCAGCCTTGGATTCAGGGGGACCTGAGTTCAAATCTGGCATCAGACACATGACACTTACTAGCTGTGTGACCCTGGGCAAGTCACTTAACCCTCATTGTCCCTCAAAAAAAAAAAAAAGATTTGTCTTGGGTTAAATGAATGGTGGGGAAAACAGTCAAATAGACATTTCCAAACTCTGGGGTTCAATGTCTTCCTCCCTTCTCAGCCCTTGGTCCTTGATGTCTGAACCTGCATGTTGTTTAGATCTTAAGAGGGGTTCAAGTAACTTAAGGTGCTTATTATTATGATTCATCTCCAACCCAACTTACAGCTACCACCGCCATTCTCTCATTGATATTTAACGAGTAAATCACTATGTATAATTTCTATATCTAATTCTCTAGGCTAAAGTTTTAATACTGGGATAGGAGATAATGACTGTGATTTCATTGGCATAGGAATTTTGCATATGAGGAAAATCCCTTTCTCATAGTAGAATAGCACCTTCTCTTCTACTTATCAGAATTGAAAACTGCATAACCCTCTGAGAAGTTAAATGTCTTGCTGGAGGTCACATGGGTAACCTGGGTCAAAGACATACTTGAACTCAGGTAGGCCTGGCTCCACTCCATCATGCTGCCTTCAAAATTCAGATTAAAGGTCTGAACTAACCATGTCACTTCCACAAAGGTAGAGTTCATTTCTCTGTTCTTTTCTTCTTATTATCTCCATGTGCTGCTAATTCTTTCACCTTGGACCCAGAAAAGGGAAGTAATTTGCTTTAAGTCCCACAACTTTATGGTGTCAAATATCTGTCTAGAGCCCTGTTGTCATCATTTCCAGTAATCTAGACTTATTAAAATGATGGTATTTCCTCTTTTGTATGAAGGCATCTAGTACAGATGTTAGATGGAAGAATTTCTATAGAATTGCTAAAGGTAGCTTAGCCTTGACTATGCCATAGATCATACCTGTTTCTGGGCCACACTACCTTGACATGCACTAAGTGAGCATGAGGTATATAGGAGGGAAGAGGAGGATTTGTGCTTCTTTACCATCATATTGCTATAGTGTGCTAAATGGTGATTTTTTTTGCACACAAAAACTTATATATTAACTTTTTTTTTGTGAGGCAATTGGGGTTAAGTGACTTGCCCAGGGTCACACAGCCAGTAAGTGTTAACTGTCTGAGGCCGGATTTGAACTCAGGTACTCCCGACTCCAGGGCCGGTGCTCCATCCACTGCGCCATCTAGCTGCCCCTATATATTAACTTTTACATTTATGGTTTATGGAAGCATGGGGATGACTTGGATGAATTCATGTAGCAGTGAATGTTGAACAACTATTGGGGCTGAAATGTTGCTTGTTCAGGAGAGTAATACGAAATAGGGCTTCAAAGAAGTGATATGAAGTAGAGTCTCAAACACATTTGGAATCATGTAAAAGTCTTCCAAAAGCAGAAATAAAAGCCCAGGGTTAATAGGCATAAGCATTGGAGATTTTAGAAATTAAAATTTTAAAGTAGTTTTAATGTAAATTATTATTTAGGAGGGGTTTTCTCTTCCCAACTTGTAAAACTTTTTATCCATTTCTACTGAATGCTTCTTATACTCATTTAGATTCTTGACAAATTCTTAAATTGAGCAATTGGAAGACCAATTTTAAACTCTACCACTTTTGTTTTAGAAGACATTAAGCCCACCAAAGACATAATGGTGATTTGAAAATATTTCAAGTTAGGAATGGGAAAAAGAATCCAAAATCACCCTAATATATCCCAGCAGATATTTGCAGGAATGTGTTGAATAGGTAAACTATTTTTAAAACACAGCTCTTTGCTTTCAATTTCTCAACCCTTGTAATTGCCCAAGAGCGGTATAGCATTTGAACAAACATTGACATTTTGCAGTGCACAATTATTCTAAAAACAATCACGTCTGTGTGCTTATTGCCACACAGGCTCTCTGAATAAACCAATTGTGGCTGGGTTCCCTGTTGCTTTTCACTGCAGCAAAAGAGAGCATGTTGTAGCACATTTCCTGGTGCTGCCTTTTGGTCTCCAGAGGGTTGGAAAAATAAAAGAAGCATTTATTTTTGTAATGTTATATAAACTTATGATTTAAAGGAAAATGGACAACAGGGTATTCAAGGAATATTCCTTTTGCGATTTCATTTTTCCTTTTTCTAAACAAAAAACCCCAACAAACCTCAGCATTTGCTTTCTGATAATCTTTAAAGACAACTGCCAATTGTGATGAAAAATTCCTTATAAATCTGTTCAGTGTATGTAAAGGAAGAACGTGAAAGGCATTGAGATAGAGTGGAAAGAACACTATATTTGGAGTCAAGAGTATGTGACTTCAGATCCCAGCTCAGTACTTACTATCAACAATAACTTGATTAAACTCTGTGTCTTAGTTTTTTCATCTACAAAATGAAAGGATTAGAAAAGATGATAACTAAAGTATCTTCCAGCTCTAAATGAATGATTCTTTAGTTTTATATGTATATAAAACCAAAATCCATTCTTCTACAACATTTCTAGGTGCCAGAGCACAGAAAAAAGATTCCCTGTATACTTCCTGTTCACTCCTTCCCAATTTTCCAGGTATTTAAAAATCGCCATCTAGGCCTCTGTATGATACTTGAGTTTATTGTTTTTCAGCCATTTTACGTGTGTCTGACTCTTCATGACCTCACTTTTGATTTTACGGCAGAGATATTGGCATGGTTTGCCATTTCTTCTCCAGCTCATTTTACAGATGAGGAAACTGAGGCAAGCTAAGTTAAATGACTTGCCCAGGGTCACACAGCTAGTAAATGCATGAGACCAAGATCTCTCAGGAAGATGAGTCTTCCTGACTTCAGGCCTAGTATTCTATTCACTGTGCCACCTAGTTGCCCAGGATATTTGACAGAGGTGAGGAAAAAAGCAAGATGTAAACTACTTTATTTATTTTATCTTTGTATTGCAAATGCTTTGAACAGGGCCCTGCACATAGTAAGAACTTAAAAATGTCTTTTGGATAGGAACACTGGGAAGTTGATCAGAATGGATTCCCACAACACATCTATTTTGGCAGGCCCAAGCAAATGATCATAGAAATATGGAATATTAAGACTAGAAGGGAGCTTAGAAGTGTAGGGGTTTAACTAGATGATCTCTGAGGTCACTTCCAGCTCTTGGCCAATGATCACAAGATCATTCAGTCCAACTAACTCATTTTTCAGATGAGGAAACAAAGCTGAAGAGATAAAATGGTTTGGTGAAGCTCACAAAGTTAGTCAGTTACAGACTTGGGTCTTAAATAAGTTTCCTGATACCCAATTCAGTGAATTTCTTCAACTGATTTGAATGTACTTATCTTTATATCAAGATATTTAGCAGCAGAGTAACTAGATGGAACTTTCACAGGTCTTCGGAAGGCATCTCAGACCCCATTGTGCTACAGATGGTTTCCATTTAATAACTATATATGTGATATGTATATGATATATATGCATGAGATGGTTAATACTTCTGCATCAATACAGTATTCCCAGATCCTCACTTATTTCTCTATCATTAATTTCTGCCTCTCCCGCTCCCCAACCTCTTCTTCAGGCTACCTTCCTTTATCATCTCATTCCCCATTCCCACATTGACACCTGCCTCTATAACATTTTTCACAGCTTATCTTTGTGACTTTTTAGAATGTCACTGATTCCCTAATGTGGTTATTTCCTGGCAAATGCCCAAAGGACTGGGAGTGACTTCCTCTATTTCATAATTTGATAAATGAATTATCAATTCAAGTATAAATTGTTCTTCTGGTTCTGTTCAGGTCACTCTGCATCAATTCATACAAATCTTTTCATGTTTTTGTGAAACCATCTTTTTCCTTATTATAACACCATAGTATTCCATTACACTCATGTCTCAATTTGTTGAGCCATTCCCCAATTAAAGGGTGTACTTTTAGTTTCCAGGTTTTTTTTTTTTTGCCATCACAAAAATAGTTTCTATAAATATTTTTGTATGTATAAGACATTTTCCTTTATTTAATCTATTTCAGGTACAAACTGAGCAGTGATATAGTTAGGTCAAAGGGCATTTACTGTTTAGTAACTTTGTGGATAATTCCAAATAGCTTTCTAGTATCATCAAGTCCATCCACAGCTTCAACAATAGCATTGTTTTCCTCTAATCTCATCAATATTTTCTTTTATTTTTTTAGTATTTTTTAATTTTTTAGTAATTTTTGCCAATATGATTGTTTTGAGGTAGAACCTCAGAATTTCTTTAATTTGCAATGCTCTACTTATTAGTACTGGGGAAAAATAGCAAACCACTCCAATATCTTTGCCAAGAAAACCCCAAAAGGGGTCACAGTTAGGAGTGACTGAAAATGACTAAATGACAAATTATTAGTAACTTGGAGTATTTTTTCATGTGGCTATAGTTTGGGTTAGTGTTTCCAAATTCCCAATAGATATTTAGCTTTTTTTGGGGGGTGGGGCAATGAAGGTTAAGTGACTTGCCCAGGGTCACACAGCTAGTGTCAAGTGTCTGAGGCAGAATTTGAACTCAGGTCCTCCTGAATCCATGGCCAGTACTTTATCCACTGCACCATCTAGCTGCATCCCCCCTCCCCCCCAATATTTAGCTTTGGGATTTGGGAATAAGAAATTGAAATTCCTGGGAATTCTTGAGAATTTTTGAAATTATAAACTATTCTGTATTTTTCATACATGGGGAGGGGTGTCTGGCCAGGGGTTTACTGAATAGAATTCTCCAGCAAAGATTTTTGTTCCTGTTAACTGTTATGCTTCTAATATTAGCTATGTTGGACTTTATGTAAAACATTTAATTTTCTTTTGGAAATGATTGTCCATTTTATTTTCTATTATCCTTTCTAGCCTCTATTTATCTATTAACTCTTCTTCTATCAAAAGGTCTGATAGGTAATTTCTTCTCACTTTTCCAATTTGTTTATGATTTGATCTTTTCTATCTAGTTCACTCATCCATTTGAAGCTTGTATTTTATTTTTAATATGATTAATTAAATTAACTCATGTTAATTTAATCTAGCCTGATCATAATGAATTATTTCTTGGATGAATTGATGTAGTTTATTTGGCGTGATTTTATTTTAAATTTCCAAATTGATATTAATTATCTTAAGTCTATATTCTCTTTGCTTTATCATTCCCTGGTTTAGGTGTGAGGATTTTATTTGTCTCATAAAATAGTCTTGTAGAGCGCTTTCTTTCTCTTTTGAGAATAATTTGTATAATATCTGTATTAATTGTTCTTTTAAAATTTGATAAAATTTTCTTGTGATTCTATCAGGACCAGGAGCATTTTTCTTTGTTAGTTACTTTGAAGCTAGTCCTATTTCCTTTTCTAAGATTGAATTACTGAAGAACTTGATATGTTCTTCTGATCGTCATGTTGAGTCGTGTCTGATTTCATGACCCCATTTCGGGTTTTCTTAGCAAAGATACTTGAGTATTTTGGCTTTTTTTTCCCCTTCTCCAGCTCATTTTACAGATGAAGAACTGAGGCAAATGGGGTTAAGTGACTTACCTAGGGTCACACAGCTAGTAAGTGTCTGAGACCAAATTTGAACTCTGGTCTTCTTGCATCCAGGTCTGTTGCTCAATCCACTGTGCCCTTTAGCTGCCCTGTTCTTCTGGTCAGAGAGGTATATTATATTTTTGAAAGCATTCCTCCATTTCTTTTGTGTTCTCAGCTTTATTATCATATACCTGTATAGTAGGTTCTGATAATTCTTTTGATTTTTTATGGTTTTGTTATTTTGCCTTGTTCGTTTGCTATTTTGTTGATTTGATTTTTCTGACGTCTTCATTTTAATCATGTTGACTAAAAGTTTATCAGTTTTGTTAGTCTTTGCAAAGAATCAGATTTTAGTTATGTTTATAATTTCTGTAGGCTTTTGGATTTCAAGTTTACCTGTATTTCCTCTAATTTTCTTTTTTTCTTTTGGCAAATTTTTATTTTATTTTAAACTTACATACAAAATGAGAAAAAATATTGCCATGTATCCAGCAGAACTTAAGAGAGAATTCAATATAAAACAATAAATTTCAATTTCAAGAAAACCTATATAATAAATTCTATGCATTGTTTTCAAAGCTGCCCAACTTTTCTTTGCTTCCTTGTTGGTTTTCTTTTGTTCTCTGCTGTGCACTTATTACTTTATTTTTTCTTCTCCTCCTCCTCCTCCCCCAAGGAAGGCTACAATTAGGCATGGATCTATACCAACACACACACATATGTATATATTTATTAATGTATACACATATATACATATACATAGATATCTATAAACATTCACATATATACACATATATGTAAGACTACATGATGCTTATTTCTGCCTGTCATATGATTTTCTGAAGGTGGATAGCATCTTCTTTCATAAGTTTAAATATTTCCATGTTTTTCTAGAACAATCAGCTTATCATTTCTTACACAGCAGTATTCCAAATCAATCACATCCTATCTGAGATTGTCTATGAAAGTTCTGTCCCCCCCCAATTTTCTGCATTCCTTCTATTCTTTGCTATATGTTTTATTTATATAAGAAAATTTTAATTTAAAATAATTGAAATTATTCATTTTACACTTCAACAATGCTTTCACCTTATAATATGGTTGAATGTCTGATATTGGAGAATTTCCTTCCCCCACATCCCTTTCCCCTGGTTTCTTTGAAGTTAGGTAAAAATTGTCATTTTTTATTATTTTGGTTTTACTTACCCATGAACAATAAATATTAATTAAATTGTTTGGATCTGAGCTTATTTGTATAGTAAGTGTTCTATGTTTATTTTCATATAGCTCATGTGTCTGTTTTGGCAGGTATACCATCAAGTATTTTATACTGTCTAGTTATTTTAAGTGGTCTAAAACAATATTGATTACTGTTGCTGAAACACAGTGTAGTTTCTCTATTTTTCTCTTTTGATCAAATTTATTTTAACTTTAACTTTGCCTGAGAGCATGATTACTTTCCCTGCTTTTTTTACATAAAATTCTACTCCTGACCTTTATTTTATCTTTGTATGTATCTCTTATTTTTATAACATTTCCTGAAAGCAACATATTGCTTTTGAAATTTCTAATCTTCTACCTCTTTCCATTTTATGGGTAAATCCATCCCATTCACATTCATCCCACATCACAAGTAATAGAATTAATTGTATATATTCATCCTTCCTATTTTTCCTCACTATCTTTCTCACCCTATTTATGCTATTCCTCCTCTTCTTTACTTCTGCCTACTACCTTGCCCTCATATTCCTTAACCTACCCACCCCTCTAACTGTCCCTCCTTTATCCTCTCCTCCTACTCTATCCCCTTGTCTGCTTTTTTCTTTCTGAATTTGGAAGTCTTTTATACCCTTCTAGACATACATATCATTCCCTCTTTAATCCATTCCTGATGAGAGTAAGGTTCCAGCACTATTTACCATCCCCCTACTAGCTTCTTCTGTATCAATTTTTACTTTTATGCCTCATTTGTATGTTCCTTTTTATCTCTCCCAATAGTTTTATTTTTAAGAATCTCTCCATCATAAATTTAGCTCAGTCCAAACCTTTCTTTCAAACTATCCAAATAATGATGACAGTCATAAGAGTAGTGCTAATATTTTCAGATATAAAAAGTAAAGTGCTTTTTCCTTACTGAGTCCCTTATAATTGGTATTTAATGTTTACCTTATATTTCTCTTGGATATGATATGTTGAATTTTCCTTTAAGTTCTAGGTGGTTTTTGTTTTGAGTCATAAAACCCTGAAAGTCTTTCAATTCATTAAATGTCTATTTGTTTTTCCCATTCAGGATTATACTTAACTTACCCTTTGGTCATAAATCCAGCTCTTTTGCTCTATGGAATATAGTATTTTGCTCTATGGAATATAGTATTCCGAGACCTATGGCCCTTCAAAATAGTAGCTGGTAGATCTTGTGTAATCCTTATTGTAGCTTCATGAGATTAAGATTGTTTTTTTTTTTCTTGTTGCTTCCACTATTTTCTTAACCTGGGAGCTTTGAAACTTGGCTATGATAACAGTCACAGAATATCTGTCCATACTGCAAAGTCCATGTGAGAGATTTCATCAGGTTGAGCACTTGGTCAGTATATGTATGTACATCCATACCTAAATAAAATTACATATTTCATTATTCAGTCATTTTCAGGTATGTCCTACTCTTTATGACTCCATTTGGGGTTTTCTTGGCAAAGATACTGGAGTGATTTGCCATTTCCTTCTCCAGCTCATTTTACAAATGAGGAAACTGATACAAACAGGGTTAAGTGACTTGCCCAGGGTCACACAGATAATAAGTGTTTCAGGTCAAATTTAAACTCAGGAAGATGAGTCTTTCTCACTTCAGGCACAGCACTTTATCTATTGTGCCACCTAGCTGTCCCAAATTACATACACAATATATTATTGGTCCAAATTTAATGGAATCAACCTAAACAAAATTCCTCTGCCATATTAATCTCATAGGATTATAAAATAATAGGTCCAGAGCTGGCAAAGACACCAGGGACATTTTGTTCAACATTCTTATTTTACATATAAGGATACTGAGGCCCAAGGAATTTAACTGACTCGTGCAAGGGTAAAGATGCAGGATTTAAACCCAAGTCCTCTAGAGACTTTAACTTGGATTTCCCACATATCACTTTAAGATTATCCTGCCACTTACTCTTACATCTCACAGGTTCTCCCTCTTTACTCCCACAACCATTTTTCCTGAAGCCTTCCATGATGGGCAGTATAATATACTGTGAGTTCTTACATTTTGTTAACAGATATTTTATTTTTCCTTGAACACATCTAAGACATGTTTTTGAATGGGTGGCATGCTTATTATTGAAAGACTTGGTGGACATGGCATGTGAAAACTCCTGCCCTAAGATAGCCTGACATATCATGTGAATTAGATTCAGAAATTAGCAACTATCATTTATTAGAACATCTGAACACCAAATACCCTGTATAAATATTATTAGATTGGGAGCAATTATCTGTTTGTTCAGGGTGCCTGACAACTGCTTTCCCAAATGAAGCAAGTTCCCTGGAGCCTAAATTCCAGAGATTCCATGGACTCTCTTGTTATCAGAGGATAGGAGAGAATTTATGAGAAAACTTCCCTTTTTCAGTTTTCTTGGCTTGATTTTAACCCAAGATCAGACTTGTCAACTATATTGTTAAATGATCAGATTAAGAAAGCTGAAAAAACATGAGAAAACACAGGATGATGTAGGAAATAAGATTTTTATTGAAATAAAGTGTCATCTTATATTTTGATCAGTTTTGTCAATCAGAAATAACATTTCATACAACATATATTACATAAAACGAAGCATTTCTTGTAATTATTAGGAATTTAGATCCTTAGCAGTAGCATGATAGAACACTAAACCTCTTAACTTTTGATTATTGCAAAATTGACATCTTTTAATTCAAATAGTTCAACATACATCAATGGAACTTTTTTTTTCATTTCCTAGATTCAGAACATGTATATCTTGGAGAAATTGCAAATATGATCCAAAGAGAGATTCAAGGATAGAAAGTAAAAAAGAAAATTGAAGGGATAGTTTTTAGCTTTTAAAATAAAGGAGTAATTTTATATAGCTATGTTTCCATGCCTAGAATAGTAAAACAGAAAATTCTAAGGACTGGATAGCTTAGTTACTTTACAACACAAATAAATACACATTCAAAGCAGCCTACATAAACATAATTAAGACACTATATAAAATAGCACATATATGTCATCAAATATTAAATGTCATAAATAAATGTTAAACTAACACATTAATCTTTTCCCTAACCAATAATGTTGTCTAGAACAAGGAGTTCTTTTGTTGAAATAATCCTTAGACAGACTTTAACAAGGAAACAAGGTTTTATCTCTAAGTAAAAAGTTCAGCTGGTATGTAGCCATGTTATTAAATGAGGATTAGAAATAGCACTGGGTTTTTAAAAGCATAATTCTCATAATAGGATAAATAGCAAATACTATTTGGTTTGGTCATGTACTACTTTTGACATATTTTCAGCTAATATAAGTTATGACACTGGGTAAACTAATATTTTGTGATAATTTAAAGCAAAGAGAAATTTATTTCAATTAAACTACTAGGTTAAGTCATTTAATCTATCTAATAATATATAAATGATTATAAAATATGTTTGTGAAAGTAGATGTGACATATTGCTGGCTATATGGAGTTTTTAAGTATTTAGGATCTGTACATATGCAATGGTATATTATTTTTATGTGTAGGAATCAATCAAGGGACCTCAGTTTAATTGAATTCTCCCAATCCACTTGATGAAATGATAGGATGTAAAGGGTAGGTAACAGAGTCAATGAGCTGTAATATTGTACTCCCTTCAGATCCATTTGCACCTTGTAAAAACTGATTCCATTTTAGATGTTCATTGACCCATTTCAGTTGTGAATTTGCAGACAATTGATGTTCCCTTGGGAAGGAATACTCTTGGTATAAGTTTGAAATCAGATGAATTCAGCCACAATACCATCTGAGAAAGCATTTAGCTTTGGCAGATGAGAAGAGAAAATTCAGCTCCTGAGGTCAGTGTTCACCTTTCTTCATGTCCCTCTTATGGAGTGTAATGAGAGAGGAAGAGATTTCTTTCCCAAGTCTTGCTCCATTTGTAATACCATCTTTCATGTACTGTGAAAGGAGAATTCAAAGAAATTGCTTCTCGAACCTCGATCTTCTGTATAGCAGAGGTGTCAAACTTAAGTCTACAGGCTGCTTGAACCTGCAAAACTCTCAACCTAGATTAAATGTAACTGGTAAATATTTAACAAAATAATAAAAATATGATGCAACATAGATAATGTTAATTTGTGGTTTTCCAAGTCAGTTAATATGTAGCCCACAGGGATTCTGTTATATTTGAATTTGACACTGCTGATTAGGAGAGAGAGATATTGAATTTAAGAGTTCCAGAAAATCCATGAGTGAAGTTCAGTTTGGCGAATTGATAAGAAGAGTTGCAATGCCAGCACTTGAAGCCAAGATCCTGCTTGGGTAATGGCAGATTCCAGAACCAAGACTCTTGATGGTCCTAGGGTATGGGCTAGAATTTTTTTCAGAAAGGATATAGCAGTATCCTAAACCAGGATGTCATCCAAGGCTGTAGCTGATGGCAGTGATGATTACAGAGAGTCAGGGAAGCAGCATTCACCAGAGGCTGTGAGGCCAGTGTTGGCTGGAGCAGTGTTAGATTAGCAGTACCCTTGTGAATAGGAAAGTGAGTTGCTCCTTCTCATGAAAATCTGTTCCCTACAAGTGGGTGCCTCTCTACTTGTGAATTCTGGGCATTCACATTTCTACTACCATATACTTATAGAAAAGTAGAACCAAAGATCATGGAAGAGATATTATATTACTCCTGTTGTATTGCTATGTATTTCCCTTGAGCCTAGTTGTGTCCTCTGGCCAATTAAAATAATGGTAAGTGTGCCAGTAAAATCTAATGACTTTTAGATTAGGAGTGCTGCTGTGCAGAGCACATAGATCCTGGAGTAGTCATCCCCCAAGGGACCCAACCTGTGAGGCTGAGTTTGGGGGGGTAGTACCCAGAGTCTCTCTCCACATGAGTCCAAGAGTACTAGCCTTGATTCTAGGAAGTTTGTGGATAAGAATCCTCTTGAGGACATAGCATAAATCCTCCTGATTGGTTACTTTAACTAATTGACCAGAAGATATACACGGTAAAAGAATTTCATGAAGTAGCATATTAATAAAAGTAACAACCAAAAATTCCCCTCCATAAACCTTGAGTTAATTCTCTAACTAATAAATACAATCTCAATATGAAGAGAAGATGTATAGGGATCATATCTGTGCCGTACAAGTGTGTCAGGGCACCTTTGTGAAAGGGCAAATATGAAGGAAACACATATAACTAAGGTACACGTGGAGGGTCAGTTCAAACCTGTAACAATGCAGAGATGTTGATGATTTAATTAAACTGCTCTCTGTTGGGCCTAAACATTTATGTGCAGCATTTCTTTTATTATTCCTCAAGAGGCATCAAGCCTACAGTCACTTTCCGGGTGACCTTTTGTGTTACAGCTGGTCTTCAGCAAACCAGCTATTTTAGTCACCTATTGTCCCATTCATCATCCATGAAAGATGCCATGATTAAACTTCTCCCTGGGAAGAAAAAGGCAATAGCTCTTTTAGCCAGCAGCCAACAGTGCCCTCCAATGTTATATTCTGTAGCTGAAGTTCTATCTTCATGTTCACTTACTATTCTGTCTCTCATCCATCCATCATCCACTTGAGGATATGATGGTTGGCAAATCTCCCCCACATAATTTCCTTCACCCAATGGCCATGAAGCCTTTTTTTCAGGCAGTGCTTGAAAAGTTCTTCTCAGCTAGGCTACTCAAAGAAAGTAGCAGATGAACAGTTTATGATAATTCTCTTTAGACTTATCTATTCTCTACTGCCTCCTCTGACTCTCAATTCAACCCTTTTCTGATTTATCATATTTTTATTTAAAATAAATCTTAGTTGCATTTAGAACCATTTTGGTTTTTAGTTCTGAAACCCTCTGATTTCAGCGAGGATTCCCAAGGTTTCCACAAATGGGCAAGGAGTTAAGTTAAACTGTGGTGAGGAAACTGCTTCCAATGTATCTCCATCCCCATCTTACTTCTCAATACTGTGCAAAAGTCAATGACTGTATTGTTTGGAGAAGATGGAAAGGTTGGTTGTGATGTTGTATGTCTATAATCCCAACTATTGCAAGGCTGAAGCTGATAGATCTCTTGAGATAGTTTTTGGGAGTTTTGAGTTGCATTGGGTTGTGTCCACCAGGTGTCTGCACTAAGTCTAGTATGAATATGAATCCCTGAAAGGGTTGCCTAAGGAGGGGCCGACTGGACCAGGTCAGATATGGAGCAAGTCAAAGTTCCTGCATCAGTCTATAGTGGGATCAGGTTGGTGAGTAGCTCTTGCACTTTCAGTCTGGGTCTTAAAAAAAAAATGAAAAGATTGGTGACTTTATTCTGTTTTCTCCTCAAGCAACAATTTACATCATGGTCTCCATATATTGAAATTGCAAAATGTAGTTTTTAATATCTAAAAACAATTTAAAATTAAGAACATGATTTCCAAGGTGGACCATGATCTTTGTCCTTTTCGTTAAACCAATGAGTGCTATGTTTTCTTTATTTTCATATCTCTTCACACTTAGGTCACTGATTCTTTCACAGCCACTTCCCCATAGGATATAAACATCAATAATAGTAATTTTGTATCTCCAATCTTATGCTTTTAGATTAATTACAAATTCAATTCATATGTTCTGTCTACTTTATGTCACAATGGTAACAAAGGGAACAAGACTTGGAATTTCTGAACAGATTGATTTCTTAGCAAGGCTAGCAATTGACAATCAGTTGGGTCTGAAACCTCCTCAGTGGATACAAGAACATTATTTGGAATTTGACAAAGCTTTCTTATAGTCAATAATGAGGAACCAATCGACTTAATACAATTGTGAATAACATAGGAATTTTCTCTGATTGACCAGTTTTACAAATCTTGTGGTTATTTCAGGAATACCGTGGTACATTCTGTGGTTATTACAAAAAACATAATAAAACATCTTGTAGTTGACATCTACTATCCCAATTTCCCACAATTATATCAACATCTCAATTTCCCTATAACCATATGATTTACTGAAAAGCAAGGCCTAACTCACAAAACGGAAGACAATCACAAAATTGAAAGAACCAGGCAAAATAGAGTTAGTTTTGGATTACACAACTGTTAGTAGAAGTAGTCTTATCTCACCATTTTTTGTAGCACAAGACAGTAGATTTCTGTTTCCTGCTGAATTGATCTTATAATGACCGACAACATATGATAAAGCATTGTTGTAATGTCCACATTTGCAATACCTCTTGTCATCACTTCTAAATTTTCTGGAGCTATTCCAAGAAAATCACAGTGGATAAATATAGTCATTGAAATAAGTTTTTTTTTTTAAAAAAATGGGTACCAAAAATATTCCTTTCATTTTTAGATAAGTGCTATAAGAAGTCTGACATAATAGTTTGATTCTTCTCTCTTTTTTTCCCTCAGGAATTTATATCATCAAGCTTTCTGTTTCTTATTGCTTTGGCTTTAATTACCTTTGTAGCTTTTCAGTGCTCCAAAAGAAAACCGGGAAAGAAAAGAAAAAAGATGTGAAGTCCATATTCATGTGGTTTAGGTATTGGTGTCTGAAACTTGCACATTCACACTCTCTTAAAAGAACTATTTGTTTTTCTGGGTAATTTGCATTAATTATGCCTTGAGGACAGGTTAACAAATATCCAACAGAATAGAAATTAGCTTTGCACACTTAGCAGAATCATAACAATGGCTCAGGTGAAGGTATTAGACATTTAACAACTCTTGAATATAGATATTCCTTGATTGATTGCTATTAAATGTACTCCATTTATAGCTTTCTTACTTTTTTAGTAAAAAAAAAATCTACCATTTTACCCTTTCAATTCCTTTCTTTCCTTTTCTTTTCTTTTCTTTTTTTTTTTTGGTTTCTTTTTGCTGGGCAATGAGGGTTAAGTGACTTGCCCAGGGTCACACAGCTAGTAAGTGTCAAGTGTCGGAGGCCGGATTTGAACTCCTGAATCCAGGGCTGGTACCTTATTCAGTGTGCCACCTAGCTGCCCCCTCAATTCCTTTCTTATCTCACTTCCTCCCCAAATTGAGAAAGAAGAAAAATAAGAAGCCCTTTTACAAATGTGTAGTCAAGCAAAATAAATTTTCCAATTGACCATGTGAAAATAAATACGTCTCAATCTACATTCTAAGTTTATCATCTCTGTCAGAAGGCATGTAACATGTTTCATCATGAATTCTATGCATTCATGATTGGTCATTGTGTTTATCTGAGTTCTTAAGTCTATTAAAATAGTTTGTCTTTACAATATTGTTATCATTGCATAATTTGTTTTCCTGATTCTTCTCAGTTCACTTTTTGTCAATTAATAAAAGACTTCCCATGTTTTGCTGAAACTGTCCTCTTCCTTATTTTTATAACAGAATAGTATTCCATCACATTAATATGCAATAACTTGCTTAGACATTCCCTATTGATGTGCACCCTATCAATTTACAATTCTTTGCCACCACAAAAAGAGTTGCTATAAACATTTTTGTGCCTATGAGTCCTTTTTCTTCTTTCTATTGTTTCTCTGGGGTATCAACCTAGTATTAGTATTACTGAGTCAAAGGGTATTCACAGTGTAATAATTTGGGGGTCATAGTTCCAAATTACTTTCCAGAATGGGTGTATTTGTTCACAGTTCCAAAAAAAATGTAATAATCTATGTTTCCCGCATCCCTGTTAGCATTTTTTATTTTCATTTTTTGTCAGCTTAGCCAATCTGATGAATGTGAAGAACACCAGAAATTTTTAATTTGCATTTCTCTAATTATTAGTGATTTTGAGCGTTTTTTTTCATTCAGCTATTGATAGCTTGGATTTCTTCTAAAAATTACCTGTTTATATTCTTTGACCATTTGTCAGTTAGAGAATGGATCTAATTCTTTTTTTCTTCTCTTTTTTTGTGGGGCAATGAGGGTTAAGTGAGTTGTCCAAAATCACATAGCTACTAAGTATCACGTGTCTAAGGCTGGATTTGAACTCAGGTTCTCCTGAATCCAGGGCTGGTGCTTTATCCACTGTGCAGCTCTACTTCTTATATTTGAATCAATTATCTATAAAACTTAGAAATTAGAACTTTATCAGAGAAACTTGATACAATACATTCTCCTTTTATTTACGTCTTTTAGTTGCATTTATTTTAGTTGCATTGATTTTAGTTATGCAAAACTTTTTAATTTTATGCATTCAAAGTAGTTCCTTTTACCTTTCATGATCCTCTTTATCCCTTTTTTGATCATGAACTCTTCCCTTTTCCATAGCTCTGACAGGTAATTTCTTCCTTGCTCTTCTAATTTGTTTATGATACATCTAAATCATGTAGCCATTCAGAATTTATCTTGCTATATAATGTGAGATGTTGACTTGTATTTGGTGTGTACTAGATTGCTTTCCAATTTTCCCAACAGCTTTTTTTTTTTTTATCAAGTATCAAGTTCTTACCTCAACATTGGGGATCATTGGATTTATCAAACACTAGGATCTTGTACTTGTTTGCTTCTATAAATTGTTTACCTAATCTGTTCCACTGATCAAACAGTTCCAAACTGTTTTGATGATTACTGCTTTGTAGTATAGTTTGAAATCTGATCCTGCTGGGCTCCCTTCCTTCCTACTTTTTTTCCTTAGGAGATTCTAGACATTTTGTTCCTCAATATAAACTCTGTTGTCATTTTTTCTAGCTTTATAAAATAATACTTGGGTAGTTTCATCAATATGGCATAATAAGTAAATTAATTTAGGGAGGAATGTTACGTTGGCTCAGTCTACCCATGAAAAATTATTATTTCTCCAATCATTTAAATGTTTTTGTTTATGTAAAGAGCATTTTTGTAATTGTATTTATGTAGTTCCTTTGTGTGTCTTGGAAAGTGTAATCCCAAGTATTTTCTATTTCCTGTAGTTATTTACATTTTAATATCTCTTTTTACTTCTTCTTGCTGGATTTTGTTAATAATAGACAAAAATGTCAAGGATTTATATGAATTTAATTTACAACTTTGCTGGAGTTGTCAATTCTTTCAATATTTTTTGGGGGGTTGACTCTTCAGGGTTCTCTAAATAAGCCATCATATTGTCTGAAAAAAAAAAGACATAATTTTGCTCCCTTTCTTTTTCTTTTTTTCCCTTCCTTTCTTCCTTTATTTTTTTTTTACTGTTATAGTTAGTATTTCTAGTACTGTATCAAATGGTAATGGTGATAATGGTTATCCTTGTTTTGCCCCTAATCATATTGGAAAGGCTTTTAGCTTATCACTGTTGTGTATAAACTTAACTCTTCATTTTACATAGATAATATATCTCACATTAAGAAAAGATTCATCTGGTGGCTAAGTGGCGCAGTGGATAAAGCACAGGCCCTGGATTCAGGAGTACCTGAGTTCAAATCTGGCCTCAGACACTTGACACTTACTAGCTGTGTGACCCTGGGCAAGTCACTTAACCCCCATTGCCCCGCAAAAAGAAAGAAAGAAAGAAAGAAAGAAAGAAAGAAAGAAAGAAAGAAAGAAAGAAAGAAAGAAAGAAAGAAAGAAAGAAAGAAAAGATCCATTTATTCCTATACTGTCTTGTTTTTTTTAAACAGGAAGGTGTATATTTTCAAAAGCTTTTTTCTATATCTAGTGATATAATTTTATGATTTTTTGTTCCTCTTGCTATTAATATGGTTAATTATATTTATAGTTTTCCTAAGATTGAATTGCCCTGCTTTAAATTAAGTTTAGCCTGGTCAAACTGTATAATCTTTGTTATATGTCGCTGTGGTCTCCTTGCTGATATTTTATTTAACATTTTTACATAGATATTCATTAGGAATATTGGTTTTAGTTTTATTTCTCTGCTCTGTCTATCCCTGATTTAGGTAACTAGATCTTATATTTACCACAGAAAGAATTTGGTGGAATTTCTGGAGGAAATGGCTGCATTAAGTTCATGTTCTCTTAGGCCCTGCTGCCACTTTCTTGGGATATTGATTTTTATGTTATTCCAGGATCTCTAGGACAGCTCAAGTGTGGTACTTGCAAGTTTTCACTGTTTTCCAAATGATCCGATAGAGCACAAAGTGTGAATGATGTCCTTTTTTTTGTTAGCTCTGCAACTTCCTGATCGGGGTTTGTATTTGAGCAACACACTTGTAGGTTTGCCCCTAGCTGGAGTGCTAAGGAGACTGCTATTGGATTCAGCCAACATCAAGTCAGCTGGAAAACTCTGAATGACAGAATCGTAGGTTCCCCTTTCTTTTGAGATTCTTGCCTTGGTTGTTCCTTTTTTAGGCTTCATTTTGGCCCTGGGCCTGGGGACCTGCTCTGCTTCTGGGGTCAAAGCCACACAACTACTGCTTGCTTCTGAAGTTGCTCCTTGCTTGATTCATAGCCACGGCCACTCACAATCACTTTTCTACCTTGGAATACAACCCCTAAATAAGGGTCCTCTTCTTAGTCAGCCCTGGATCTGTCACCTGGAACTGGGTAGTAACTGATAGAATAGTCAGTTGATAATGGTTTTTAAAATCTCATCAGGTTGGGTGCCTCTTTTTGTGTCTTGGATCTCTTCTTGTTCTGGAATACAGCCTCCTCTTTCAGATCCTGACCCAGAATGCTTTGTACTGTGTGTTTCTGTATACTCCTAGAACCCATTTCCAGTGTCCTTAGAGCTCTATGTACTTATTCCAACCTGGACTAGATATATGATGTGCAATGATTATTTTCTTGGATTTCCAGATTAGGACTTAGTCTGGTGGATTCCCTAGATCTTTATGAAAGTGTTTTTGTTTGTTTTAGCTGTGTTTCTTCCTGCTACTCTGCCATCTCAGTTCTACCACCCCAATTTGCATTAACAGTGCCCATCTACATTTACCTCACACCCAAAATCCTGGGTCAGCTGCCAGCAGGGAGGGATCTAGTAGAGCTAAGTAAGCTGAGAAAAGGTAGAGCAAATAGAGAATTTGGAAGATGTAAGTAAAAGAAAATGGCAAGAGACCAAGGCAACCTGTCCTGTGGGTTTGTCCTATAGCTATTAAACTTACTGAATGTTATTCCAGAGGAAGTGATCCAAAAATGTCTTGAGTCATGACAGCATCATTAAAATAAGCATGTTTCTTCTTAGGAAATTACTTAAAAGGACAGTGCTATTTTGGACATAAAATTATGCGAAGATTCAAAAAGATCAAGCCTAGTGAAAAAAATCTAGTCACAAAAGAAGTTAGAAAAAAAAAGAGTAATGAAAGTAAGCAGGCATGTAACAGGCACCTATTGGGTTCTGGAGATAGAAAGAAAGGCAAAGTACAGTTCATGCTCTCATGGAGTTTGTTGGCTAACAGAGTTTGAGGGGAACATGAAGTATTTTTGTTTGAGATGAAACCTTTTTTGATTTTATGGATTCAAGAGCAAATGTAGGGTTGTAAGTCTTTGAATTTAGTTAAAATCCAAGGCAAAACTCTGAGGCTTTTTAACTGTTAATCACTTTTATAGTAAAGGGATCAAAGGGTAGAAAAGTAAATACAAATTAGAGTTGGTTCATGCTTTTTAGCACCAGGTAAACTTTGCATAACACCATCATACAAGATGAAGCTGTTAATGCAACTGCAAAATGGTTGCAGAAAGCCCTTTTGTTCCAAAGGGAAAGAAGTATTAAAATTAACAAATTAGGGGCAGCTAGGTGGTACAGTGGATAAAGCACCGGCCCTGGATTCAGGAGTTCCTGAGCTCAAATCCGGCCTCAGACACTTAACACTTGCTAGCTGTGTGACCCTGGGCAAGTCACTTAACCCCATTGCCCCGTAAACAAAACAAAACAAAAAAACCACAACAAAATTAACAAATTAGTCCTTAGTGCTTGGGTTACTACAGAGAATTCATGAGGGAAAAAAAAAAGAAGTCAGGAAAATTAAGACCCTGGTCTCAAAAAACCCTGTAATGTCCCCAAAAGTTCCCTACATTTGTAAATATTGAAGAAGACGTTCTTAGGAAATCAGCTTAAGAGCATTGTACCCTGAATGAATGAGTACAATTTTCTGATTGCATGTCTTGCCCAAATAAATGTATGCATTAGAAGGCTTTTATACTCCAGTATTGTTGATGCTCCTATTTACAATTACAGCTGACATTTCTATGACTATAAGGATTAGGAAGCTTAGGCATTATCATACCAATTTTAAAGGTGAGGAGACTGAGAATTAGAGAGAATAAATGACTTTCCCGGGACTATACAGCTTCTCAGTATTAGAGATAGGATTTAAATCCAAGTCTTCCTGACTCTAAATCAATCAGTCTAGCTACCCCTAATGTTTATGTGGCTACTAAAAATAGTAAATAGAGTCCGTGATAGGAAAAATAATATTTTATTATTAGAACCGTAACCAGGTCAGGACTATTGGAGCTTTGTCCCAGGATAAGGATTTACCTGAAAGGTATTATTATTGCAAATAATCATATTAATTTCTAGTATTTAAAATGTATAACATTTTACAAATATTTAACTCACTTTATCCTCACAGTAACCCTGGGAGAGAGGTGCTATTATTATTCCCATTTCACAAATAAGGAAACTGAGGCAAACAGAGGTTAAGTGACTTCCTTAGGGTCACACATCAGGCATGTCTGAAATGGGTAGAAAATGCACATGGTTACTGTCAGAAATTATACTTCTCTAAAGAAGAAAGTGGGAACAAAGAGCACTTTGGTAGTGACAGGATATTAATAGTGGGGATAGCAGGATGCTACTGCATTTGGCAGAGCCATTCAACTCCATTTTTGCCTGAGGTAATCCTCTTCCCTCCAGAAACAGTTGGAGCGGAGAATCTTTGGGGGACAGCAAACATGCTGGGTTTGTCAAGTGTTGCTTGTGTGGTTGAACTGCATGGGAGGGAGCTAGAAGCACAGGTCATAAGAAAATAGATTTAAAGGGGAAAGGGACCTTAGAGGTTGTCTGCTCTAATCCCATTTTTATTAGAGAAACTTATTGCGGTTTTTTCCCAAGTTTCCCATTTCCCCCCCTAATTTTGGCTTCATTAGTTTTATTTGTGCAAAACCTTTTAAAATTTTATATAATCAAAATTATCCATTTTAATTCCTGTGAACCTCTCTTGTAGCATTTTCTCTGTAACCTGGAAGCATCAAAACTTAGCTATAATATTTCTATGAGTTTTTATTTTGGGATCTCTTCTCGGTAATGATTGGTGGGTTTTTTCAATTACCTTCTAGCTATAAAACATCAGGGTAATTTCTCTTAATAATTTCTTGAAATATAGTGTCTAGACTCTTTTTTTGATCATAACTTGCAGTCCAAAAATGCTTATGTTATCTCTCATCAATCTCTTTTTCTAGATCAGTTGTTTTTGTATCAAGATACTTCACATTCTCTTCTATCTTTCATTCTTTTGAATTTGGTTTATTCTTTCTTGGTGTCTTATTGAAGTATTTAGCTTCCCCTTGCCCAATTCTAATTTTTAATGGGTTATTTTTGTTCATAAGTTTTTGGATCTCTTTTTTCAATTGGTTGACATTATTTTCATAATTTTCTTGACTTTCTTGCATTACTCTTGTTTTTTTTCCTAATTTTTCCTCAACCTCTCTTCTTTGATTTTTAAAGTTCCTTTTAAGCTCTTCCAAGGACTTTTTTGGTCTTATGACTATTTTGCATTTTTTTTTTTGACATTTTAGAAGTGGCTTTTTTCACTTTACTGTCTTCTTGAGTCTGAATCCAGATCTTCTCTATCACCATAGTAGCTATCTATGGTCAGATTTCTTTTTCTTTTGCTTACTCATTTGTTTTAGGAGCCTATTTCTTGGATGTTAAATTTATGGTAGAGTTGGGCATTATCCCAGTGATGTAAGGGATAAGGTCTCAGACTTCAGGGTTTTCATGCTATTGTTTTATGAGCTCTATCTGGGGACCTTTGACCTCTTTGTTCCTCCAATGTTCTATAATCCAAGGCCAGGCCTGGTTACTGCTCCTCTGGGTTACACCTTGGTCTATGGGTAACCTCTGGTACTTCTCACTGCCCTTGAGGCAAAACTAGTGCCCCCAGCAATGAAGTTACCATAAACATTCTTACACCCTGTGATATCTCCTGTGGTTGCAAACTTTAACTCACTTCTCTGCCTTGGAACTGAAATTAGGGTTTTTACTCTCTTATGAGTCACCATAGCAAGCAGGGCTCCTTTCTTCTGCAGTCACACTCGCCAGTGTGTACTCACACCTACTTGTCCACAGCCATATCCTAGGACATGGCAGATGGCCTTGCAATCTTCCACTGATTAGTAGTTTGACCGGACAGGGTCTGTAAGGCAAAAGTTCCTGAAGCAGAGGCTGCCTCTGACACAGCTGCCCCTAGGGCTTATTGTTTGTTAATTCAGTGGTATCCACCCAAAGGTATCTCCATTTCAATTAAGCTAGACCACTAATCTGGGAGATCAGGTCTTTCCTACCATTTTCTAAAGTTGTCTTAGGCTGGACAGCTACTGTACCCTGACTTTTAATTATTTCTGCCACACTAAAGTTTGCTTTGAGGCATTATTTTAAATTATTTATAGGGGACTTTAGAAGAGCCAGATAATTTCTTGCCTTATTCTGTCATCTTTCCAGAATTCCTCCAATAATTTTCAAATTATCTCTCCTTGACCTTTTTTCCAGGTCAGTTGTTTCTCCTATGAGATAGTTCACATTTTCTTCTATTTTTTCCCAGTCTTTTGACTTTGTTTTATTCTTTCTTGATGTGTCATGGCATCAGTGGCTTCCATTGACCAGTTTTAACTTTTAAGTGGCTATTTTCTTCAGGAAGGTTTTATAACACTTTTCCCACTTAGCCTTTTCATTCACATTTTTGTTCCTCTCCTCCCCGCCCCCTTTTTTTCCACCATATGTTCAATTCTGATTTTTAAGGAGTTATTTTTAGGAGTTATCTTTAGTATTTTTTTTCTTTTTGGTGGGGCAATGAGGGGTAAGTGACTTACCCAGGTTCACACAGCTAGTAAGTGTCAAATGTCTGAGCCTGTATTTGAACTTAGGGTCTCCTGAATCCAGAGCAGGTGCTTTATCCATTGCACCACTTAGCTACCCCATATCTTTAGATTTTTATTTTTGCCACTTTTACCAAATTCTTCATAAATTACTTGCATTGCTTTTTTTTCTTTTGCCAATTTTTCCTCTACTGCTTTTATTTGATTTTAAAATTATTTTTGCTCTTTTAATTTAGTTTTTTTAGGAATTCTTATTGAGCTTTTGTACAATCTGAATTTTTCTTTGAGGCTTTGCTTTCAAATTATTGTCTTCTTCTGGGTTTGTGTCTTGACCTTCCCTGTCACCATAGTAGGTTTTTATGGTCAGATTTTTTTTCTTTGTTTGCTATTTTCCCAGCCCTTTTCTTGACTTTGGACTTTATGTTAGAATTGGACTCTGCTCATCTCTTGGGTTGGGGGGATGTCTGATCTGAGCTCCTGCATTTTATGAATTCATTTTGCTTTTCCAGTTCAGTAACTACTTGTAAGTTTTCAGTGCTTCCAAAGTGGCATGAATTTGGAAGAGGTCTAAGTACTGCTTTCCTGGTCTGTGCTTTGGTCCTCACACATGTAGGGTCTCTTCCCCATTATGATTGGGACTATTCCTTTCTTCTCTGGAGCTATGGCCTGGAATTGGATAATGGTTGACAGTGCTACTAAATATCACCAGATCCCATGCCTAGTGCTAGTACAAGTGTACCCTGGGATCTCTTTCTGACCAGGTGTTCCATTCCTTTACCATCCCTGGGCACTTGGCTGCCTCCACTGCTGCTGCTCCACAGCCCATAGCCAGTGTTGCTTCTACTCTGCCTTATTGTACTCATTGCAGTGTCTGCAGACCTCTCTTTCTACTTTTCTAAGCTTCCCTGGGCTGGAAAAAATGATTCACTGTGAGTTGTTATAGTTTTGCCTGCTCAGATTGACATTTGAAACCCATTTTTTTTTAATCTGTGCACAATAAACTTTTCTATTTCCTTGACTGAATCTTTTGTTTCCTTTAATCAATGAAAAATAATGTCTATTTTTACCTAAGCCTTTTAAAAACTGAGGTTTCAGTTTATAAACACTGGTTTTTCTTTGTCAGATGCCTGAATAAGAAATAAAATCATGGAGAATTTAAAAATTGATAATGAGTTTATTTAAATCTATGTATCATTTGTGCAGTTTTTCTGCTCCCACTTAAATACTATGCAAGATACTTCCCATAAGTCCAAAAACGAAATAGCTTATGTCCTCAAGGAGCTACTACTACTACTAGGTCTCATAGTTTCTTATTTCTGCCAGTTAATTTTGATTATTTATTTGATATTTTAAATATCTTTTGCACTAAATGACTCCAGAGGTATGAAACCACTCAAACTCTTCAACCAAGCAATACCACTCACTACTAGGTCTGTATCTCCTAAAACAAAAAATAAGAAACAAAAAGGAACAGGACTTATATGTACAAAAATATTTATAATAACTGTTTTAGTAAACAGCTTGGCAAAGATTTGGAAACTAAGGGTATGTCCATCAATTGTGGAATAACTGAAAAAGATTTTGCATATAATTATGATGTAATACTACTGTGCTACAAGAAATGACAATCAGGATGCTCTCAGAAAAACCTGGAAAAGCTTACATGAACTGATACAAAGTGAAGTAAAAAGAAACAGGAGAACATTGTACACAGTAACAACAATATTGTATGATGATCAACTGGGAATAACTTAGCTATTCTCAGCAATACAATGACCCAAGATAATTGTCAAGAACTTTTGATGCAATAATGCTATCCATCTCCAGAGAAAAACCTGATGGAGTCTAAATGAAGATTGAAGCATACTTTTTCTATACTTTTCTTTATTTTTTTATTTTTGGGGGTCTGTGTTTACTTTCAAGTGACTTACAGGAAAATGTATTTTGCATGACTACATATGTATAGCCTATATCAAATTGCTTGCCTTCTCAAGGGTGGAGGGCAGGGAGAGAGAGAAAGAGGGAGAGAATTTGGAACTCAAAATTTGAAAAAAAAGAATATTAAAATTGTTTTGACATGCAATTGGGGAAAATAAAATATTAAATTAACTCAATAGTTCCAGATAAATGTAATAAAAATGAACACTTTTAGGTTAGCATGAATATCCAATTTCATAATAAAGTCAATAGTCTTTTCTTAATCCTCATTCTCCTTGAACTCCCTGTAGCCTATAACACTGTTATCCTCTCCTCCTTGATACTTTTCTCTCTAGGTTTTTGAGATGCCACTCTTTCCTCATTCTTGTTATTCTATATTTGACTACTCCTTCTCTGTTTTTGCCAAATCCTCTGCCAGAACATATCCTTTAACTACAGGAGTCTTTCATTCTGTCTTGGGCCTTCTTCTCTCTCTATACGACTTCAGTTGGTGATCTCATCAACTCCCATGGACTTAATTACTATCTTTATGCAGATGATTCTCAAATCTACCTATCCTGCCCCAACCTCTCTGCTGAATTCCAATCTTGTATCTTCAACTGCCTTTCAGACATCTCAAGGTAGTTGTTCAGTAGACATCTTAAACTCTGTGTGTCTAAAACGAAACAATATCTTTTTCCCTAACTGCCCCACCTCCCTAGAGGGTAGAACACCACCATTCTCCCAGTCCCTTAATCTTGCATTCCAGGAGTAATTTTGGACTCTTTATTATCTCTCACACTCCAGAATACTAGCTGTGGCCAAGGTCTATCAATTTCACTTTTACAACATAATTTATATCCCCTTCTCTCCTCTGACACTACCACCACTCTAGTGTAGGGCCTCATCGCCTCAACAACCTTCCCACCTTTGAGGTTCAATATAAGTATGCCACAATTTGCAGGGCTGGACACTGGTCTTTTGCTCATGTGGTTTAGATGATTTCTCATGTGTTGTCTTCAAAAGAAGCTTTTAGATGTATTCCAATTTGGACAAAAACTATCTGCTAAGCTTCTCTCTATTTCTAGTTTCTAGCTCAGCTAAAATATTTAGCTATCTCTTTCTCATGAGAAGAATAAGCAATGTCATGGCTTAGTTACAAGTCACTGGAATACTGAAAAGTTCTTTTAGGAAAGTGGCTGGCTACCTTTGTCTTGAAACTTTCAAAAACATTTCTTATCTTGCTCCCTTCAGAATTTTGGCCAGGTCTCCCATCAATAACAAGAGATTTTGTTCAACCCCTGGGGTCTTCCAAGCTACCTAATATTCTTGGGATTAATTTTTCATTAGACTAAATATCCTGGCCTCTGTACTTGGGCTTTCCATGGGTAACTCGATTCTAGCTCATGGTGAGAATTCTCTGTAACTTTCTGATTTTAATTTCTGAAGGACAGACTATAAGCCATGTAAAGTATAGTAGTACCAAAGTACCAAAACACTCTGCAAGTTGGGGTTTCCCGGTTTTCCACTCCTAAACTTTCATTCTCCTATAGAGATTAATTAGGAAAAGTCACCCAGACAATGATAAGCCTAAGGTGCAAAGTCATTGTTTCTTTCTTTTCTTTTTTTCTTTTTTGTAGGGCAATGAGGGTTAAGTGACTTGCCCAGGGTCACATAGCTAGCAAGTGTCAAGTGTCTGAGACTGGATTTGAACTCAGGTCCTCCTGAATCCAGGGCCAGTGCTTTATCCACTGCACCACCTAGCTGCCGCCCCCCCCCCCATTTCTTCTTTTACTTGCCTGGTTCCATTCCTAACCTTTCCTATTTAGATATAAGTAGTCAAAGCTAAAGGTTTTGAGATCACCTTTACACATTTATACCATACAGGCTTTCACCTGGCCCTGTTATATCAGCTTCCAAGTCACTCCTTTTTTTCTTAAGGAGTTCAATACCTGCCTTAAAATATTTCTTTTCATCCCAAACATTGCCTATAACTTTTCACCCCTTCCTATACCTATTTCCAATACCCTGCTCTGGCTTTACTTTCCTCTAGTCATAGGTTTCATTGAATAGTTGACTAATTAAAATCTATACATTCCTTCAACCATTTAACCTTTTGGCTTTCTTGTTCTCTTGATTTAGATCCTTCCAATGCTCAACCCTGGTTCACTTCTATCATTTAGCTTCTCTGTGTTATCTCTCAAGATATTGTATGCTTCCACAGTAAGTCTCTCTCCCAAGCTCCAATTATACATTGGAAATGCTTTATGGATAGACAGCTCTGCCAGTCTGTCCCATATGTATCTCAAATTCAACATCCCTAAACATGTCCCTTTTTCTCCCCTTAAACCTACCTTTCATCTTAACTTTCCTATTTCTGTCAAGGACACCATCACTCTTTCGGTTGCTGTTGTTATTTGTCCTTTGTTCTCAAAAAGAACCATGACATCGTGGCAATGTCATGACATACAGTGAATTGGATTTAAGTGAGGAAGGGCTGTGCTAATTCACGAGCCTCACTCTCTTCTCCAGAGCCATCTGGGTCAAGTGACAAGATATATTATCATAACAACTGGAGATGGCCACCACATCCTTCTAGTAGCCCAGGTCTGGAATCTCAGAACCATCTTTGACTCTTCCTTTTTCTTCAACTATATCCGCTCCAATCCAGAATAATAAATTGCCAATATTATCGATTCAGTCTCTAGAAATATATCTCATATTTGCCCCATTCTACTCACATGGCCACCATCTTAGTTTAGGCTCTCATCAACTTTTGCCTGAGCTACTACAATATCCTCCTAATTCTCCTCTATGCTTTCAGTTTCTCTCCTTTCCAATTCATCATTTCATACCATTGCAAAATGATATTATTAGAACACAGGTCTGATCATGCACTGACCTACTCGGAAACTTCAGTTCTTTCTTTCTTTCTTTCTTTCTTTCTTTCTTTCTTTCTTTCTTTCTTTCTTTCTTTCTTTCTTTCTTTCTTTCTTTCTTCCTTCCTTCCTTCCTTCCTTCCTCCCTCCCTCCCTCCCTCCCTCTCTTCCTTCCTTTCTTTCTTTCTTTTTTTCTTTCTTTCTTTCTTTCTTTCTTTCTTTCTTTCTTTCTTTCTTTCTTTCTTTCTTTCTTTCTTTCTTTCTTTCTTCCTTCCTTCCTTCCTCCCTCCCTCCCTCCCTCTCTTCCTTCCTTCCTTCCTTCCTTCCTTCCTTCCTTCCTTCCTTCCTTCCTTCCTTCCTTCCTTCCTTCCTTCCTTCCTTCCTTCCTTTCTTTCTTTCTTTCTTTCTTTCTTTCTTTCTTTCTTTCTTTCTTTCTTTCTTGTGGGGCAATGAGGGTTAAGTGATTTGCCCAGGGTCACACAGCTAGGAAGTGTCAAGTGTCTTTTGAACTCAGGTCCTCCTGAAAACAGGGTGGGTGCTTTATCCACTATGCCACCTAGCTGCACACTCCCCCCCCCCAAGTAGTTTCTTTTTGTTTCTAGAATAAAATACAATCTTCTTTGGGCTTGAAGACCTTCACAATCTGGCTCTAGCCTATATTTCCATAATTATTGTACTTTGCATGATTTTGTATAAAGAAGTTCTTGTTATCTTAGTCTTAATTGGTAGTGTGGGGAAAAAAAATCACAAAATGACTACCAAAAATGGTCTAGCTTCTCTAGAAATGGTGAAAAAAGAATGGTTTGGAATTTTATCTTGAAAAATGAAATAATAATTATGAAAACAAGTTTGTTTTATATTATTTGACAAAATTTAGTTTATAATTACCAATATGTACTGATTCTTTAACAGAATGAATCAATTCTTTTTTTTCCCCTTGGGGCAATGAGGGTTAAGTGACTTAACTTAATCATTGTGCCACCTAGCATCTCCATAATGAATTGATTCTTTTTTCCTCTGTGTGTGTGTGTTTGTGTGTGTTTGTGTGTGTGTGTGTGTGTGTGTGTGTGTGTGGCAATGAGGGTTAAGTGACTTGCCCAGGGTCACACAGATAGTAAGCGTCAAGTGTCTGAGGCTGTATTTGAACTCAGGTCCTCCTGACTTCAGGGCTGGTGTTCTATCCACTGGACCACCTAGCTGCCCCAATGAATCTATTCTTAATGGAAGGGACTATAACTTTTTTTTTTTTTATAGAATTGTATTATCCCCCACCCCAAAAAAAGGATTGTATGATGGCACAACATGACATTCTTCACTTAATAGTTAACTTTTTCAGGACAGTTATAAAAAAGGGTTATTTTTGTGAATATATTTAAGGGTTTAATCTCTTCAAAGATGATTTTCAATTCTTTGATTTTCAAATCATGTCCTTTTGAAGTTCCTAGCAGTGTCTATACCTAGAGTAAGCTAATGAATTATGGACGGAGACAGGCAGGAATAAATGCTGCTGTTAATAGGAAAATGATGTTTTAAAATAGATTAATTTTATATATAGTCATTTCACATATATTTTCAAATAATGATGACTTTTGTTAGTAACTTTCTTTTAGAACAATATATATTTTATTTCCCCCCAATTACATGTTAAAATAATTTTCAACATCTGAGGTTTTTAAAAAAGTTTTGAATTCCAAATTCTATTCCTCCCTTTCTCCCTCCTTCACTCCCTCTACTCCTCCCTCCCCAAAATGGCAAGTAATCAGACATAAGTTAGCCATGTGCAATCATGCAAAACATTTCTGTATTAGTCATTTGGTATAAGACGACTTGAATAATTAAAGAAAGTGAAAAATAGCATGCTTTAGTCTGTATTCATACAATACCAATTTTTTCTCTGGAGGCACATAGTTTGCTTCATCATTAGTCCTTTGGGATAGTCTTGGATCCTTATATTGCTGAGAGTAGCTGTCATTCACAGTTTTTCATCGTACAATATTGCTATTACTATGCACGACATTTTCCTGGTATTGGTGACTTTCTAAAAAAACATTTTGATATAATAGATACCTAGGTAGCCTTCTCTCTTTCATACACACACACACACACACACACACACACACACACACACATTCATTGTAAAATCACTGGTAAGTCATTTAACCTTTTGTAGGTTAAAGAATAGTTGCTGACATTCATCACAGCTAAAATAAGATAATATATGTGAAATACTTTGTAAATTTCAGTGTTTTATGTTTACTCTTTATTATTGTTGTTGTTGCTTCCAAAGAAGAAGATTCCAACATGAATGTAATTTCAGGTCCAAACCAAAATGAAATGAAATGTCATACCTGCAGGAAATTAGATATTCCCTCTTTTTTTTGGGGGGGGGGTGTCCAGACCTGTGATTTCATTGGCATAAGGAACTCTCTGGTGTGGCATTTTCTTTACTAATT
Organism: Dromiciops gliroides; assembly: GCF_019393635.1. NCBI lineage: Eukaryota > Metazoa > Chordata > Mammalia > Microbiotheria > Microbiotheriidae > Dromiciops > Dromiciops gliroides. The sequence continues at coordinate 268,596,436 of NC_057863.1, read as the reverse complement.
CAGGTCAGCAACTGTTCACTCAGCTATAATTTATGGTTATAATTTCAAAGAGCTATCTGTGGAATTAAGAGGTTGCTACTTGCCTATGGTCACATAGTTAACATATGTCAGAAGACATATATCAGGAGCTGAATTCTGGTCTTTGTGTCTCCAAATCCAATTCTATCAATTCCTAATACCAGGGAAACAAAGACAAAATAATCTCTGTCCTAGCATGTAGTATAGTGCCTGGCACATAGTAGGTCCTTAACAAATATTTGTTGATTGTTTGAGGTTGTGCCTACCTCCCCATCCCCCCAAAAGGAATATACTTCCTTCCAAATACATAATCATGCTTAAAAAACATGCAGACATTTCCTTGCTATATATCACATAAGATTTAAATTAGCCAAGTTTTTAGTATTCAGAATTTAATTTTGGCATTTATTTTTGGGGAATAATTCTTACTTTTTTCTTTTCCCAAATCACAAAAATTCTGAAAGAGCATGTGATTTAGACTAGCTTCCTCTCAAATTAAGATTTCTTTACAGGAAATAGTTTGCGCAAGTTTTTTGAGCCTCAGCTATGTTTCATAATAGAGTTATCTTGGTTCTAAGGAACAAAAGTATTTTGCTCTTTGCCCCTTGCAGATATTGTAGCATATTTTAAGAATCCCTTTGGCCATATATTTTTTTTAACACATTATGCCTCTTCTTTTCAAATTCAAACTAGAGAAAATTTGTATCTCCTTTTAAAGAAAATTGAACATTCACAATAATGCCACTAGGTGGCAACAGTAGCATGAAAACAAAGTTTAACTGATTTAAGGACATAGACATTTAGGAAGACAATAAAAATGACAATATAAATATGAGATTAACTGGTGAAGCAAATTGGAAGAGATTGATGCTACCTCTCACATGTTAAAGGTATTATGTGGTTTGGCTCTACAATAGTTATTTTATAGATAGGGAAAATGTCAAATGACTTTACCAAGGGTACACAAATATAGGCAGAGCCAAGGTTGGACCATAAGTTCTTTTACTCTAAATCCATTTGAAATGCAAATTAATTATCTTTGTTATAGTTATTTTTTTCCCTGGGATTTCAAATGTCAACAGAATTTTGAATGAAGAGTTATTTAGAAGTCCTGCCATCTCTCTAGAATGATTATTCCAGAGTAGAGATAGTAGAACCCAAATTATGCATATTTATTTGTCTTTGTAGAAGTCCCGTAAGAGAATTTTACTCATCAGAGCCATTTTAGGGATAATGTTCTTTGTAAAAAGCAGAGCCCAATTCATATGATCTAGAATCTATGGGAATCTAAATTTTATAGATTCGTCCAATTTTATGGCTAGAATAGCACCTGAGTATGTAAATAACTAACCAAGATATAGCCAAAGATGGGGAAATGGGAAAACCAGCTCAATCTGATTTCATTTGGTTAAGGGGAAATGTTCTCAGCCTACTATCAATAGAAGCATATATCCCAAAATGAAACCATATAAAAATTATTCCTTTTCCCAAACAATTCACACATCAATCTATAATTAGTTTATTGGATCAATCTGTGCTAATGTACACAGGTATCTGAACTAGTGAATATATTATTGGACTTATAATCAGGAAGATATGGATTCAAATCCTGACTCTGATATTTATTTGTTAGCTGTGTGAACCTGGACAAGCCCCTTAACTTGTATGTGTCCTAGGACTCAGCTACTAAGTGATATTTCCTGGCAGGGAGAGTTCTCCTAGGTTGAGGAAATAACAGCTTTTAGGCCGTACTCGAGAAAAAGAGTTAAAGTCCTGCTCCTAATGAATATATCATACATTTAAATCTAGTTCTTTTGAAGACAGTGGTTCCACCTCTGTATTGACAATTCTAATAGTGGGTTTTCAAGGCAACTATGGATGAAAAACAGTTCCATTGACTGGCATGGAGGAGAGACACTTTGGGATAGGGAGGAGAGACACTTTGAAGCAAGTGAGTTCTTTTATTGCCTCTAAAATCTTAGCAGTAGCCTGCCTACACATAAAACCAGTACTAGTGTTTAAAGTATGGAAATAGTATAGCAAGAGCTATTTCTCAACCCTGAGGGAATGGGGTGGGATGTAGCCAGTCCAGCTGAGGGACAGTGAGTCCAGTGGACTCACCTTAGTAGTGAAATCATTTGTTTCCAGTGTGATGAGTATGCTCTGACTCAAGACCATAAAGGCTATATCAAATCCTTAGGGTTCCATGGAGCTCCAAAGGGATGGGGATATTTTTTCCTTTGCTCCCATCAGCCTAAGTCCCCCACTGTCTGTGTTTCTCCATTGTTCAAGAGCCAGTGACTAGCATCCTAGTTAAAAGGAACTATTTAACTGCTTACCATTGATTCACTTTTACAAAAAGGATATTTACTTCTAAGGCAGAGCCAAAACAAACATTTCTGAAACACCTACCTCCAGGGCATACTTTCCATTATATTACCTCAATCTCTGGGGAAGAGAGAGAGGGGAGTCAGTTCTCTTGCTTAGCACTGTTCCTACCAAGTTCATTTCCAGAGGTAGCCTCTCTAATGTATGAGTCCTCATCTCAACTTATGCTGCACAGAGAATCTGAAGGTCCTCCCGATTATTGCTCTGTGTTCTTCAGGATATCAATATTTAGCTAATTGGAACACTAGACTCTGACTCCCAGATTTATGTGCCAATCTTTTGAGACTTCCAAGGTTGGAGACTCAACTCCCTTTAGCAGATGTCACAAGCAAAGGAATTATGAAGATCTCTCCAAAATGAATGAGACAAAGAGAAAATAGCTGAACTTGAGAAGCCTTTTTTAATGTCTCTATAGTTAATCAAGAAGCCTCTCCTTTAACATGTGATTTGTCAACCAGAACAGATACACATATTCCTCAGTTTGTTTCTCCAGGGCACTTTCCTTATACATCATCCCATGTACAAAGATGCCATTTTCTTTCTGGGATCCTCTATGTGGAGATGCCATCTGAAGTACTCTGTGCCAGATCTCATTATACTAGGAAAACACAGATCAAAGCAAATCTACTGGTTCCCTTCACAACCAGTAGTTTTCAAATAACTCCATGGGAAGAGAAACAGTGTTGTTGAGAATAACTATTTTATTTCATTGATCAGTGATTTGTCCCTATGTGCTAGGAACTATGGAGGAGAAGTATAGAAGCCATAGTCCCTGACCTCAGTGAGATACCATTTGCCACTTTACAGTTTACAAAATATTTTCCTCATCTCAAACATGTCAGATAGAATGTTTAAGTATTAATATCCCCATTGCATAGGTTTGGCCATGGTAACACATGTAAGTAGGCTTGAACCTAGACCTCTTGAAAGTCTGCTACAGTATTATTCATACAGTACTACCTTGTCTCTTAAAGAACTGGTGTGTGTATGTGTATGTGTACGTGTGCGTGCGTGTGTGTGTGCGTGTGTGTGATAGAGACAGAGAGACAGAGACAGAGAGACAAAGAGACAGAGACAGACAGAGACACAGAGTAACACACAGACAATTAGAGATATTAAGATGGAAATAATGACTCTGAATACACCGAAAATGCAGAGGAGAGAGAGAACTGGAGTAGACAGAAGTTCCTTATTGGAACTGTGAGCACTTTAGTTAGGTCCTTAAGGATACATGTGATTTAGATAGAAAGAAGATAAGAGCGGAGCATTTGCAGTGAGGCGGGGGATCTTGGGCAAAAGCATGGTGGTTAAAGTGAGAACGGCCAGTATATGTATCTATGGGAAAGTAGGAAAATGAGGAGGCCAAATTAATTTAAGGACAAGTATATGTAGATAGGTAGCTAGATGGCACAGTGGATAGAATGCTGGGTATGGAGTCAGAAAGATTCATCTTTTTGTTGTTCTCTCATTTTTGGTAGTGTCTGACTCTTCTTTGTGTGCGTGTGCGTGTGTGTGTGTGGTTTTGTTTTTGTTTTTGTTTTTTTGGTGAGGCAATTGGGGTTAAGTGACTTGCCCAGGGTCACACAGCTAATAAATGTCAAGTGTCTGAGGTTGGATTTGAACTCAGGTCCTCCTGAATCCAGGGCCGGTGCTCTATCCACTGCGCCACCTAGCTGCCCCCTAATGTCTGACTCTTCTTGACCCCATTTGGGGTTGTTGTTTTGTCGTTGTTGTTGTTGTTTTGTCATTGTTGTTGTTGTTTTGCTTTTGTTGTTGTTTTTGTCAATGATACTGGAGTGGCTTGCCATTTTCTTCTCCAGCACATTTTGCAGATGAGGAAATTGAGAGAAATGGCATTAAATGACTCGCTCAGGGTCACATAACTAGTAAATATCTGAGATCATATTTGAACTCAGGAAGATGAGTCTTCCTGACTTCAGGCCTGACATCCTATCCACTATGCCACCTTGTTTTCTGAGTTCAAATCTAGCCTCAGAGACTTACCAGCTGTGTGACCCTGGGCAAGTCACTTAACCATGTGTGCCTCAGTTTCTTCATATGTAAAATGAGATGTAGAAGGAAATGGTAAGCCACTCTAGTAACTTTGCTAAGTAAACACCAAATGGGGGTTTAGAAGAGTCAGACACGACTGAAAAATAACCAAACAACAAAATGCGCAGATAAGCAATAGGAAATAAGGATAGGACTTCAACTAGATTATGGGATTATAGAGTTTATTTAACTAATTAGGAAGACATTTTACCTGTGTGACATTGGACACAATCTCTCTGGGTCTCATTTCCCTCACCTTTAAAATGAGAAGGTTGGACTGGATGCCGTCTAAAGTCTCATCCTATTTTTTGAGCAGAGAGTGACATGATAAAAGTGGAGTGTTTTAGCAAGAATCAGTCCGAAGCAAGTGTAGCATGGATTGGAGCAGGAGAGACCAGAGGTCGGGAGCACGGTGAGGAGGTTATTGAAATAATTTAAACCCAAAGTGATGAAAGCCTGATTAGTGAGGTAGCTGTGGGAATAAGAGCCAAAGGAAAATCTGAGACGCATTTTGAAGGGTGAAACAAGACTTAATGAAAGATTGAATATAGGGGTTGAAGGAAAGGAAAGATCAAAGATGACCTCAAGGTTTCTCGGCTCAGAAGGTGGAAGAGTATTGTTGCTACTGACAGAAATGAGAGAGCTGGGGAAGGGAAGTTGATTTGGGAGGGACCCTATTTTTTGGACATGTTAAACTAAAGACATTTGGTGCCATGGCATACCCTACAATTCGTCTGTCTTTCAAGATTTTACCAATTTTGAATTAATGGAAAAAAGGACTTTTTGCAAATAGAGGAAAGAATAATTTCTAAATTATAAAAAATGATAGTTGCAACAATACCACACTGAAAATTGCCCTTTTTTCAGCAAGAAAATATTTTTAGTGGGTTATTTATACTTTTGGCTCAAGAAGGAATAGATGAACTTGTTTATATTTCTGCTTTGTATTTTATCCTTTTAAAAATGTTATCTTTTTTATCACAAGAGTTTCTCACGGTATCTTTTCCTTATCTCATCTCAGATAGCCATCCCATATAACAAATAATATTTTAAAAACAAATATTATTTTAAAGAGAAAATAGAGGAAGAGAAAAAACAGCAAAATTTAGTGACACATTGAAAAAATTCTAAAAATATAGGTAATTGACTATAGCCATGGAATTTGCACCTGTACAAAGAAGTGGGTTATGTTGTTTACTCATATCTTTTCTTTGGGATCATCCTTGCTTCACAACACTCACTTTAGACAGTTTTGTGGTTGTTCTTTCCATTTACATTGCTTTAGTCATTATGTGTTAATGTCCTTCTTCATCTAGTTCTATTGCTCCTTCTGATGGAAACTTAGTTCAGATAGGACAGGGTATACTACTTTTCCAGTGAAATTTACTGTCACCAAGGAGATGGCAGACAAAAGAACTGAGGACTGCTGGAGTTGCCTTGGTTCTACAAGGAAAAGTCAGAACATTTATCTTTAATGAACAGGGGAACTTTACCAAAAAAACTTAGAAAAGGAGCTCATTCCACCATGAATGAGTTCATCACCATCTTAAATGTTGAGCCAAGTTCTTCGAATACAACCAGGAAGTCTCTTTATACTTATAGAACATAAGACCAAATATTTTTTAAATAATAAACATTTTTTATTTAAAATTTTGAGTTTCAAATTTTATCCCTCCTTCTCTCCCTTCCCCTCCCTGAGGTGGTAAGCAATCAGATATAGGTTATACATGTGCAATTATGTAGAACACAACTACATTAGTAGTTTTGTATAAGAAAACAAATAAAGAACAAAATTAAAGAAAGTGAAAAATAGCATGCTACAGTCTGTGCTCAATCAATATCAGTTCTTTCTTTGGAGGTAGATAGTATGCTTTATCATTAGTCCTTTGGGATTGTCTTGGATTGTTGTATTGCTGAGAAGAGTTAAGTCATTCACAGTTCTTCATCAAATAATGTTGTTGTCACTGTGAACAATGTTTTCTTGGTTCTGCTCACTTCACTATACATCAGTTCATACAAGTTTTTCCAGGCCTTTCTGAAATCATCCTGTTTGTCATTTCTTATAGCATGATAAAGTATATATCATATGTATATATACACAATAAAATATATATACCACAGCTTGTTTAAACATTCCCCAATTGATGGGCATTACTTTGATTTCCAATTCTTAGCTACTACAAAAAAGAGCTGGTATAAATATTTTTCTTTTCTTTTCTTTTTTTTTTTTTGAGGCAATTGGGGTTAAGCGACTTGCTCAGGGTCACATAACTAGTGTCAAGTGTCTGAGGCCGGATTTGAACTCAGGTCCCCCTGACTCCAGGGCTGGGGCTCTATCCACTGCACCACCTAGCTGCCCCTTTTATAAATATTTGTCTACAAATTAATCATAAGGCCCAATATGCCAACAATATCAAGCATTGGAGGCAGAGTGAGGAGAGGGATCTTGGAAGGAAGGGGGCCTCATTTTATTGACATTTTTGCTTGATAAAGTTAAAATGTATTTTCTTTAGGCCTTACTACTTTTTGAGAAAAATCCTTTATTCTGCAAGGATCATAATTTTGTTCATTGAAAAGACTTAAAAATGATACTTGTTCCATGACTACTCATGTGTAATTTATTTTGAATTGCTTGAGTTCTTGTGGGTGGGAAGTGGCAGTGGAGGGGGGAAGAGAAATTGGAACACAAAGTTGTTGTTTTTTTTTTTTTTTTTTTTTTTTTTTTTTTTTTTTTTTTTTAGTGAGGCAATGGGGGTTAAGTGACTTGCCCAGGGTCACACAGCTAGTAAGTGTTAAGTGTCTGAGGCCGGGTTTGAACTCAGGTCCTCCTGAATCCAGGGCTGGTGCTCTATTCACTGCGCCACCTAGCTGCCCTGGAACACAAAGTTTTAAAAAAATTGATGTTAAAATTTTGTTTTTACATCTATTTTGGAAAATAAAATTCTATTCAAAATTTAAAAAATGATACTTGTTAATTGAATTAAAATTTTATCTTCTAAATTTCAATGTGAAAAAGCAAAATTACTTAAGAGATACATTAGAAGTTCATTTTTTGTTTATTTTTAAAGATTTAATAGTGTATTTTCTATCAGGAAAGGGAGGAAGGATGGTGTAATGGAAGGATTAGAGGTCAGACCTGCTACTACCATGGACAGGTAATTTCATTTCTCTAAGTCCCTTTTCCCTAATCTGTAAAATTTAGTAAATTGATGATCTGTGAAGATTCTTCTATTTCTGAATATTATGATATATCTTGTGACTCCCCAAGAAGATTCAAATATTTTACAGATATTTAATTTTGAATAAGAGTGTAGGAAAGAGAAAATGGTGTTAGAAGATGTTTTATTTTTATAGTTGAACCTTTCTTCATTTTTATATCTCTCTATCCCCACTTTCCAAATCTTTTATTATATTCAGTTAGTCAAAGTATGTGCCTTTCTACATAGGATTTACTGTCTAAGAATAATGCATACCCCAGTAACTCAAACTGGTCTGTGATTTCCTTAATATAGGGATTCCTTTCAGTACAGCAGATCATGACATATCTGTTGTAGGAGGGAATCCGTGCTTAACTTTATCTAACAATGCTGTATCTTTGATGAGTAACCTTTTCATGCTATAGCTAAATAAACCTGGTGTTGACTATTGGATTATCTATAAAAATGTTATAGAGATGAAAAACTTGAAGCACCAGATTAATCAAAATCAGTGCTGGCCTTATCTATGACTTACCATCTTGCTTGACTCTTCCCATGTCTCATTGAAATATGGGAGTGACCTCAGTTTCATGAAGGCTATGTCAGTCAAATGTAAGCTCTGGCAGATTTTTGCTGTGCTGGAAAGACTTCAAGTAAGCACCCCCTATCCTCACCCTGCCATGCAAAAGATTCCTTATCAGTTTCCATTAGCAGACTCATGGAGATTGTGTATTTTGGCTCCAGAGGAAATGGCAAAAAAGGGGAAATGATGCAGATCATTGTCTAAAGTGGATTAGGGTCAAGGAGTTTCAAAATAAGGAGAAGTAGGGCATACAGATCATCTTTTTAGTCTGGTTGTCCTTTCTCTCTCCCCTATCTCCCACTTATGAAGAATGAATGAATTGGTTATGATAAATAGCACATACTCTCTCAGGAATTTTACACAGGTTTGGAAACCTTCACCAAGTAGACCAGGAAAATTCTCATGTCACCCAATTTACTGGTAGAACTAGCACTTCTTAAAGTGCTACTTATTTTACAGGTCCTGACCAGACAACTGATGATGTTTTGATAGTCTGGCTCAATCATTACAAATTCATTCGTCCATTTAACAAATGTTTTTAAAGCAAAGTACAGGGCCACACAGACCTCTCTAGGTAGAAAGAAAGAAGGAAGAGAGGATGGATGGAAGGAAAGAAGGAACGAAGGAAGGAAAGAAGGGAGGGAGGCAGAAAGGATCTTGTGCAGCAAGGAGGAACGCAAGAACCTAACAAGAGGACATCAGAGCCTGCAACTCTGTAGCACTAGAAGTTCTTATTTGCATATGTTTTGCCCACACATGTTCCTTATTTGTGTGTCTCTCTTTTGACTTCTATATGTGTCCACTAGCCTTGATAATGCTGGTTTTGTTAGTAGGGGAGAGAGACTCAGGTTTATGGAGGAGATGTATTACTACTCTTATTATACTATTTCAATAAGTGACTGATTTGACTTATTGTGTGCTCTGACTAGTGAAAAGGAAACTCAACAGTGGGATCCTCCAAGCTATAATTTTAAGATTTGGACCAAAAGAGTAACTGGAATCTCAGGTATCTATCCTCTTAGGAGCCCATTCTGCATTCTCAGGATTGGTCGTAAGCACTAATAATAATAGTATTATAATAGTTGGCATTTATATAGCTCTTTAAGGTTTGCTAAGTGTTTCACATTATTTCATTGGATCCTCAAAACAATTCTGTGATATAGATGTTATTATCATCATTTTACAAATGAGAAACTTGAGGTTGAGAGACATTAAGACAATAAGCATATTTATTAAGTACCTACTATGTGTTAGGCACTGTAGTAAGGATACAAAGAAAGACAAAAAACAATCCTATATCTAATGGGGGAGACAACATGCAAACATCTATGTACAGACAGAAGTAGTCATTTCCCATCTGACTCGTTTGAATTTCTTTCCCATTGACTTTGCCCTGTCCCGGCTTCCACTACTACCTTATTCAGTCTCAGATATTGCCACCTGTATAGTATTTTTAGCTGCTGTTTTGCCATATATCATTTTCTTCCATAGAAAACCCCTTAGTGACCTCCTTTTGCTGCCTACATCAAATCTATCCTCTCTCTTTCAAAACCCTCATCCAGACTGCTACTGTTTATATTCATCCTAGAAGTCCCACTGGAGTAATCATACTTGAGTGTATCCATCACCACTCAACAATTTCTTCTACATATACTTTGATCAAGCCAAGTCAACTGTCTCTATCTCATGTTTTGTCCCTCTTCAATTCCAAACTAAAAATCTGTTGCTAATTTATTGCCTATGCATGGAATAATCTGGAGACCTTCCACATGTCCCCAAGGTTTTCTCTTTGTCTGTTAAAAACAACTACATATAACTTTCCTCCTAATTAAATGAAAGCAAAATACAGTATATAGAATTACATACCTCATGACACTTATATAAATACCAACCTTTTCTTCTATTCTCCCATCAAAAGTCATTCTTCCTTTCTAAAAAGGGAAAAAAAAAGTTTTATTGAATCATGAAAGTTTTAGAGCTGAAAAGACCTCAAAGATCATCAGTGTGTTGTCATTGAAAGTTAACTGACATAGGATTCAGGAGATCAGGGTCGTAATTCTAACTCTGACTTTATCAATATGTGTGACTTTGGACAAGTCACTTAAACTTTCAGGGTCTCAGTTTCCTCATCTTTTAAACAAGGGCTGGCAAACTATAGCCTGAGGGTCAAATCCAGTCCACAGCCTGTTTTTGTATCATCCAATGAACTAAAAATGTTTTTTACATTTTAAAATTTCTTTTAAAATTAAAATTAACTTTGAAACATAAAAAGTATTCTTAGCTCAGCAGGCCACACACAAACAATTAGAGGCTATGTCCATGGGACATAGTTTGCTGATCCCTGAAGTAGATGGTCTCTGAGGTCCTTTCCAACCCTAACTTTCTAGAATACTGTCCAACTTCTTAATTATACGTGTGAGAAAAATGAGACCCAGAGAAATTAAGCTATTCAGCCAAGGTTACAGTATGTTACTTGCAGAGCGAGGGGTAAAGTCCTGGCCTCATTCCATTGCTCTTTCCACTATGTCACACTGTCTAGTTCATCTAGAAAGCCAGTGCCATTGCTTGAATTATATTGGAGGATCCCAGTGCATGCTTATCAGTCTGCTCTAATAAATAGAGTTGGAGATTGGATCCTTATCTCAGGTCATTTTCCTTCCCACCCTTGATGCTTTAGTCAAACAGAACTGCCCCATGATCTGGAACATGGATGATTTCTCATAACTCTGCATCTTTGCTTATAACATGCCCTAGACCTGGAATGAACTCCTGCTGCTGAATTCATGCCAATCTTTTAAAGCCCAACTCAAATATCACTTCCTTCATAAAATCTTCATTGCTGGTAATGACTTTCCCGCTCTGACCTTACATAATATTTTGTTTTGCCAACTCTTGAATGCACACATCAAGTAATATTTTATATTATAGTTATCCTGGAAACAAGGCCTCCAACTTGTAAAGAGGGGCTGTCCCCCACATGTAGCATGGGAGTGTTGTTGTATAGTTCAAAGAGAGGCAGAATAGATATCTCTAACCTCTTCCTTCCCACTCCCACAATCCTTCTCCAAGGTAGACTTTTAATCCTTGCCAGGAGGGGAACAGGAAGTTGAATCCAGAGGCTACTCTGCTTTCCACAGAGAGAGGGTGTACAAGCTAGAATTACATCTATCTTTTTCACTAAATATTATTAATCTAGGGGATGAGGTTTTTAACACACCCTGCTTACCTAAGCTTTTGATCATTTCACTTTTCTTTATGTTTCATTGTGATTGATCTTACTTTTGGGGGGCTTGAAAACTCCTTGAAATGCTTGATTTCCCCATATGAAAAACCACTGCAATATCTCTAATAGTCATTGAAGTTTGCTCTTTAAGAGATACATTTTTTTCATGTTTCTATAGATTAATAACTATTCTTAAATTCACAGAATTCCAAATGCAACAGAAGAAAGCAATAAATTATATTTGTGGCTTGAAATCCAGCAATCAAATGACAAAAAATATAACTAAAGGTGTTGAAAGCAGCTCAATCTGATTTTATCTGAAAGTGAGATTTCTGTGTCAGCTTAGTATCAGTAGAAGCACAGATGTGTGATTATTGCTAGCATGATATGAAACCATATCAAAATTATTGTTTTTTCCAAGTAAGTCACACCAATATCTATTGGGGAATGGCTTATGTTATATTTGTATATGCATGCATGCATACATACATATATATATACCATATGCATATACACATTTACATAAATGTCAATTCATTAAATATCTTGAATCCTGAAATTTTTCAGTCATGTTAATATTTTTCCTCTTTAGTACTTTCTCTTCTTATTATAATTTTATTAACTTTGTGCAAAAACATTTAAATTTTATATAATCAAAATAACCTATATTATCTTTTATGATTTCTTTATCCCTTGTTTGGTTAAAATTTTTCAACCATGCACTTGTGACAGGGCAAAGTCAATGGGAAAGAAATTATTATCTCTTCCCTTGTCTTCTAATTTTTAAATAATGTGACCTTTTATATTAAAGTCACACATTCATTTTGAGGGTTTTTGTGCTTTATGACAAAAGCCACTTAGAATTTTTTTTCATGAAAAAGGAAACTCTCCCCAATAATTTATGTTCCTGGGTTTATAAAATACTAGGCCATAGTTTTCAATTGTTTCTTTTTTCCCTTTCTGGTTTATTTCATTGATTAATTTTTTTCCTTTATTTTAACTAGTACCAAATAGTTTTGGTAAGTATTATTTTAGAGTCTAGTTTAACATTAATTCACTTTTAAACATCTGGCAATGTTGGGCTCTTTCATTTGTCTTTTTCTTCATTATTTCTCTTGAGAATCTTGATCTTATTTTTTTCTCTAAGTGAATTACTACTGTTAAGTAGCAAAAGTATCCCTATAGTAGTCTTTTTAGTATAATACTTAAACCTATAAAATAATTTTGAGAGTATTTTAATTTTATTATGTTGGCATAACTCAACCATCAGGACTGAATATCTCCACTTACTAGTATAAAGTGCTTTATAGCCCCCTTGCTTGACACTATCTTGTTACTATTCTTGTAGAAGAACAAGCCGGACTTAGATGATGTGGACTTAGATGTTAACTGAGATGATGTGCTCTACTCAAGATTTGTCCGTTCAATTCAAGAAATGGAGAGGGAGGAAGGAAGAAAGAAAAGAGGAAAAAGAAAAGAAGAAAAGAAAGTAGGGAGGGAGGGAAGTAAGAAAGGAGGAAGGAAAGGAAGGAAGGAAGGAAGGAAGGAAGGAAGGAAGGAAGGAAGGAAGGAAGGAAGGAAGGAAGGAAGGAAGGAAGGATGAGAAGCAATATTGTGTAATGAATAAAGCATAGTTATCATTGGCCATAGAAAGACAGCTATGATATTGTGCTGGACTTGAGATTAGGAAGACCTGGGTTCAGATCCTTCCATTGGAACTTACTAGCTGTGTTTCTGTAGGAAAGTTGCTTATGTTCTATGAGCCTCAGATAATTCTCTAATATTCTAATATGCTGGTTGTAATCTGACTCAATAGAAGGACTATCCACACCAGCAAAATCACTCCCAAACTGCATGTGGTAAAATCTACTTACATGTGGGACTATCCATATTACAGATATCTTTTTTTAAGATAGCTGTCTTTAAATGTATATTTCAGATAGGTTTTAAAGCTTCAAATCCATATTTTTTTAAAAAAGCTTTGGCCTTTTTAACTCTTTGTTGTTGTTGGTTTTCTTTTTAGTTTGGTTTTTTTTCTTTGTTTGTTTGGTTTTTTGGTGAGGCAATTGGGGTTAAGTGACTTGCCCAGAGTCACACAGCTAGTAAGTGTTAAGTGTCTGAGGTCAAATTTGAACTCAGGTCCTCCTGAATCCAGGGCCAGGGCTCTATCCACTGCGCCACCTAGCTGCCCCACCTTTTAACTCTTTGAGTAGAAACCATTTTATAGCTTTGTATCATGAACAATTATTTTGCACAGTGCCTTAAACCTTTAATCATTGTTTATTGAATTGAATGAGATTCTGTTTGCCTGTAGCAAAGAATACTAAAATAAGTAATTTTTCTCTTTCTTAATTTCAAATAGCTTGAATCAATGTGAAAGAGACAAACTATATAAACATTATTTAAAGTAATTTTTAATTTAAAAAGAGCAAATACTAAATTATCCATCTTTCATAAGGCAGACTGCTATATTGTTAATTTCATTATAGTATTTTTTGAGGGGAAAATCAGCAGAAAATTCCATGTTCTCAAATGCTGAAACCTGAACAAGTTGTAAAGGGAATTATAGTCTAAGTCTCTTTAAAAAGTTGAGTTTTGGAGCAGCTAGGTGGCATAGTAGATAGAGCACCATCCCTGGAGTCAGGAGGACCTGAGTTAAAATCCGGTCTCAGACACTTGACACTTACTGGCTGTGTGACCCTGGGCAAGTCACTTAACCCCAATTGCCTCCCCCCCCCAAAAAAAAGTTGAGTTTTAAAAGTAGAACATACAATTCTAAGTTGCTGAAAGACTTTAGTTGACCAAAGTTGTCTTCAACAGTTGATGGAGAGCAAGAAAGACACTTTTATCTCTCAATTCGCTTAATTTGATTTGTTAAAAATGGACACACACACACAATTTCTTCCAAGTATTAGAACATCTTGAGAAATCTTAAAATCAGCCTAGAAAGGGGCAGCTAGGTGGTGCAGTGGATAAAGCATTGGCCCTGGATTCAGGAGGACCTGAGTTCAAATCTGGTCTCAGACACTTGATACTTACTAGCTGTGTGACCCTGGGCAAGTCACTTAACCCCAATTGCCTCACCCCCCAAAAAAAATCAGCCTAGAGAGTTGTTAGTATTGGAAAATAAAAATTTCAAGACTATTCTTTGCCTTTCTTATTCTCCCTAGTACAATGCCTGATCCTTAGTAGGTGCTTAATAAATGCTTGTTCACTGACTTTATTTGATAAAAATTTCTCATTATTGTGATATTGTCAGTTAGTCATGCTTTACTTATATGTATTTATCCCATCATCTTGTCTATTTTATGAATATCATCAAGACAGAATTCTCATTGCTCAGTAATTGGCTATGTAGATTGTGTATCCTCTGTTTTATTTTTGCTGGCACATCCTAGTACTGAAGCACATTAAAGTAATAAAATTAGGCAGCAAGACATCCTAGTCACTCCCACCATGTTCCCGTAACCCCCTCATTTACAACCGACTGAGACAGATTTCTTTTAAGAGTAATTTAAGATGAGGCAATACTGTATATGTAAATCCTGTTTTATTGGCACCAGTGGCAGCCAGTTAATTCTTCTAAAATGTTGTTCAGCCTTCAGTCAAACAGCCATACTCGGTTTGAACTCTATGATTCTAAAGTGACCCTGGGGGATAATGTGCAAAGGCAGCTTTCATGACTATCATATAAATCATGGACATTCTGGCCACACAGACGCTCCCGCCACCAACAAGCCAGATGTCAGATCCCATCTGTAATTCTGCTGCCGAGTCTCTACAAGTCTGGGACCTTAGCAGAGTCTGCTAATAGTGGCATATCCCTGTCCCCCATTCATTTAACACTGCTTCCATAAAAAAGGGAGCAATAGCTGCTAGGATACAGGAAATGGAGAAGAGCAGGACAATTACCAGGAAAAACATTGACTTGATGCAGGGGTTGAGATCATTAAAGAGATGGAGCAAATTAAGAGACTCACACACAATATAATTATTCTTTGGAGCTCAGGGCTGAAAACTACTTTCTGCATTAAAGACGCCTGTTTTCAGACACAGAGCTGTTTGTAAAGGTGAGCTTTATCAAGAAATTCAACAATGAAAAAATACACATAGTTAAGCAGGGATTTCATTGCATTTAAAATGAGTTAGACTAGGATTCCAAAGGTTAAAGAGACAAGGCAGAAAAAAAAAATGATTGCACCACTCTGCAGACTTATTTGGGCTTTACTGTACTTAGTATAACTACTATAAAATATGAGCTTTAAAAGGCTGCAAGTCCAGACTAGCTAAAATAGGTGTGTGGTTGAATGTCCTTATTCTTTTGTACCCCTTCCCCCATTTCTTTTTCTCGAATATGTTAAAACCTGCAATTATTGAGAATGTAGTACAATTTTAAAGAATAACAAAATAGTAAGCCATGGAAATTTATATATAATATATATATAACAACTTTCTTTTCCTTTAGTAGAGGTTTAGAGGGAGAGAGGAGGTAGCTGAGGCAAGGATACATTTTGTTGTGTTCTAAAGTGAAGAAAGGAGAATTGTTTGGTGGCATTCTCACAGACAGACACAGTACTTGCTGCCTTCAGTAAAAACAAACATTTATTTAAAGTATTGTTTGAAGTTCTAGGAATACAACTTTCCTATCCTCAAGGGGCTTACATTATAGTGGGGAGTTGGTTTAATGTGACATGTAATTATAAATATATATATGTGTGTGTGTGTGTGTGTGTACATATATATGTACAGACACATAGCTGCATTGATTTGGTATAGAGAATTGATTTATTAAATAGCATTTGATCTTGCTATGTGTTGTGACTTCTTGAAGTCACATGAGTCCTTTACTAAAAAGCATGTTCAAATCTCATCCTGGTCTTTTCAGCATCCTTGAATTATTATGGATTTATTTAGTAGTGCTTTGGGAAAGAGGAAGAATTTTGGTTCCTGATTTGTCAGCTTTTATGATACATTTTATGATACATTCTCTCAGAGAAGGTGTAAACCATTGCAGAGTCAGAGTCCTTCCTACCTTCTCTGTTACCTCATTCCCCGAATACTCCACTACTAGAAGTGCAAATCAACCAATATCAACAAGCATCTTTTAACCACTTACTATGTGCCAAGTAATATGCCTGGGGATACAAAGAAAGACAAAAAACACAAAACAGTCCCTCTCCTTAAGAAGCTTACATGTGAATGAGGAAAACAACCCATAAATAAACATATCTGAGCTATGTATCAAGTAGAAGGAAGTTAACCTTACAGAGGAGAGCTTAAGTGGAAAATAGGGAAACTCTCCTGCAAAAGATGATACTCAAGTTGAGTATTAAAGAAAGACAGATATGTCAAGAGGGCAAAGTGAGCCTGGAGAACATTACAGGCATAATTGACAGCCAGTGCAAAGGCATGGAAAGGAGAGATGGAGTGTCGTGTGCAAGGAACAGCAAGGAAATTAAGGATCTGCCCATTGATTGTGGAATAACTAAATAAACTATGGTATACAAATACCATAGGGTATTACTGCATTGTGGAAAAGGATGAAAGGAACAATTTCAGAGAAACTTGGGAAGACTTGTATGAATTGATGCAGAATGAAGTATGCAGAACCAGATGAATAATTTATACAATGAAAGAAATATTAAAGACAAGTAGCTTTGAAAGACTGATGACCAAACAGTGGAGCAATGATGAAGCTTGACAGAGAGGGAATGTATTTAAAATGCAGAATGAGAAATATTTTTGGATATGAATAACATGGGGATTTGTTTTGCTTAACTATGCATATTATTTGTTACAACAACTATTTTTTTCAATTACAGGATGATTGTAGAGAGAAAAATAATTGCCTGTTAATTGACAAAAATAAAAAAATATTGTCGATTTAAAACAACAACAACAAGTCTGGTATTGCTAAATTGTAGAGTCCATGGAGGGGAATGAATTGTGAGAAAACTGGAAAAGTCAGAAAAGATCAGGTGGTAAAGAGCTTTAAATGCCAAAAAGATGAGTTTATATTTTATTCTACATGGTCAGACTTATTCTTTAGTATAATTAATTTGGTAGCTGTGTGGAGGGTGGATTGTACTTGTGAGAGAGTGAAGGAAAGGGACCAATTCCAATACAACTGCAATAATTCAAGTGAGAGGTAACAAGGATCTGAATTAGAATGTTGCTTGTTTGGAAAGAAAAGGACTTATAAGGGTGAATTTATGAAGACAGGAAAGATAGGATTGGCAACTGATTGGGTGTATTTGACAAATGATTGGAGAAAGTGAGAGTGAGAAGTCAAGGAAGAATTTGAAGACAAATATGAAATAATGATGTCCTCAGTAGTAATAGGAATGTTCAAAAGAGGAGATGGTGTTAGAGGGAAAATAATGAAGTTTGCTTTGGACACGTTGAGTTTGAGATGCCTATGGGACAACGGGTTCAAAATGTCCACTAGATAGTTGGAGATAACAGTAGGGGAGTTCAGAAGAGAGACTAGAGATGGATATACAGATCTGAGAATTATTTGCCTAGAGATGATAATTGAACACATGGGAACTTATGAGATAATGATTATAATAGTTAGCATTTATATGGTGCTTTAAATTTTTCAAAAGACTTTACAAATATGATCTCATTTTATCCTCATAACAACCCTGGGAAATAGATGCTATTATTAGCCACATTTTATAGCTGAGGACACTGAGGTAGGCAGATGTTAAGCCAAAGGTAATATAATTAGTAATTGTCTGAAGCCAGATTTTAACTCACATTTTCCTGAAATCAGATTCAGCACTCTGTGGGCCCAGGACAGGGCCTTGGGAGATAAGCACACCTAGGAGATATGACAAGAAAGAAGATCCAGCAAAGGAGACAGAGAAGGATTGGAGGGAAATCAAGAAGGAGCATTGACATGAAAACCCAGAGAGTTGAGAATATCTAGAAGGAGGCAATCAATAGAGACAAAAGTGGGGCGGGGGGGGGGGGCAGCTAGGTGGTGCAGTGGAGGACCTGAGTTCAAATCCGACCTCAGACACTTGACACTTGCTATCTGTGTGACCCTGGGCAAGTCATTTAACCCTCATTGCCCCACCAAAAGAAATAGTGACAACGGCTTGTAGAGAGGTCAAGCAAAATGAACAATGAGAAAATACCACTTGATTTAACAGTTAATAGATCACTGATAATTTGAGAGAGAACAATTTCACATCAGTAATAGTACCAGAAGTTAGACTGCATGGGTTTAGAAAAGAGTGACAAAACACTTATTATTAAGATTTTTACAGGGAGGGAAAGAGAGAGAAAGGGTGATAGCTAGCACTTTTTGAGGATTGGAAAGATGGCCACTTTTGTAGACAATAGAGGAGCAGCCAGAATATAAGGAGTTATCAAAGATTAAAGAAAGACTGGGAATGATGGTGGGGGCAATGTAGTAGAGAACATGAGAAGAGATAGGATCAAAATAGAACATAAAGCAGTCAGCTTTGGCAAGAAGAAGGACACCTCTTCATCTGATACTGGGGTGAAAAAACAGATAGTGGATGATGATATGAGATGAGGAGAAGGGGAGGAAATTAAGCTTTTGGCCAATGGCACCATTTTTTTTCAGTTAAATATGAGATAAATCCCTCAGCTGAAAAGGTCAGGTCCTGTGGGAAATTTGAATTGAGATGAGGTTTAAGAGAGCCACTAGGGTAAGTGGGATAGGGAATCAATTCAACAGAAATAGGATTGCTTTGACATTGTGAAGATTCAGAGGAGATTAGATAAGGTAAATTTGTAGTGAAAAAGAATGTTCACTTTTATGAGGGAGAATATATTTGAGGGATGAAATTGGGGGGAATTACTTTACGTCCCCCAAGCTCTTTAATAAAATAAATATTATTTTTTTTCTACTGGACAACCCTCATACTCTTTCCCTACCCTTTCCTCCCCAGGTTTCTAGAGTTGGTAGAGACAAATTTTCTATAACATTTAAAAGTTTAGGTTTTGGGGCAGCTAGGTGGCACAGTGGATAGAGCACCGGCCCTGGATTCAGGAGGACCTGAGTTCAAATATGACCTCAGACACTTGACACTTACTAGCTGTGTGACCTTGGATAAGTCACTTAACCCCAATTACCTCACCAAAAAAAAAGTTTAGGTTTTAACTTGATATAATTGAAAGGTAGAAGTAAAATATCTCCTTTTTCTTTGTCTCATTTTTGAGCATCTATTGTCTATTTTTCAGAATAAAAATTAATGGGAAATAATTCCACAGGAATAGAGAAGAACCATGTAAAATATTAAAGCTAGATGGGACCTTAGGATCACAGATTTAGAACAGGACATAATCTCAGAGGCAATTTAGTTCAATTCACCATTTTATAGTCAAGTGAACTGAGACATAGGGGACTGAATGACTTGCCAAAGGTCACACAGGTAATATTTTTCAGAGGCAGGATTTGAACCCATAGAGCCATTGCTCTTTCTAATACATCCCAAATCAAACCCTTCTGCCTTTTTGTGGGGGGTCTCTCAGTTTTATTGATATTTTGTGTTTATATCTCATTCATTTACAGATTACTCTTACTTCCTGAGAGGTCTCCCAACAATGAATAAAACTAATAAGACAGTGACTTCATCTTGAAGTGCATACAATATTTCACATTAACAGAAAATTTTTGTCTCTCTCCCCTTCACTCCTTTTGCAATTTTATCTTATTTTTCCAATTACTTGTAAAGATAGTTTTCAACATTCATTTTTGTAAGATTTTGAGTCTCCTTTTCACTTTGCAAAGGATAAAACTGAGTCCCAGATGGATGTGATTTGCCCAAGATCACATGAGAGAAGTTGGCAGAGCTGTGACTTGAACCCATTTCTGTTATTTTTAATCATCCCTTACTTGTTGGTTGTAACAAGAGTTTTATGTTTGTGTTGAGGAAGAGGACAAGAGGCCTGAAAGAGGACAAAAACTATATTCCATTTGTATTTGGCAGCAATGGAGGATTACTCAATGCTCATTCCTCTATTTTTTCTGCCATTTTCCCCTCCCCCAAACCTTAGATTAAAGCTGCTTATGTGGGAGTGGTGAGGTGATGGATGACAGAGAAGATCTTAAAAATTCTATTTTGAATTTGTAGGCTGGTTATGATGGTGAGAGCATTGGAAATTGCCCGTTTTCTCAGCGACTCTTTATGATCCTGTGGCTTAAAGGTGTTATATTTAATGTTACAACAGTGGACTTGAAAAGGTAAGAGGACCATAGAGTATTTTAATTTCAATGACTGTAACACATTTTCTTCCCTTCCCTTTTTCTTTTGTCCTTTCCCTTTTTCCATACTCTCCTTATTCTCCCACTCCTACCTGTGCTCCCTTGTACCTTTCACCCTAAGGTCCCCCCCCCCTCTCTATGTAATGGAATCACATAAACAGACCTCTGTATCTCAATATATATACATGGGTAAAGGACTTGAGTATAAACTTTGGCACAAAGGATATGGTCCAGGAGAAGAGAAGGGTGGAAAGAGGTAGAGAGCAAGCCCCCCTAGTGAATATAGGCTCCTTTTGAACTCAGGGTCAGCCATATGTATTTAGAATATGGAGCTGGGAATATC
The DNA here is from genome assembly GCF_019393635.1 of Dromiciops gliroides. Lineage (NCBI taxonomy): Eukaryota > Metazoa > Chordata > Mammalia > Microbiotheria > Microbiotheriidae > Dromiciops > Dromiciops gliroides. The sequence goes on along the minus strand of NC_057863.1, from coordinate 268,575,388 downwards.
ATAGACCATGGATCAGACTGTTCGCTAATGCCTGTGTCAGGGGAATCAAACCCATAATTTTAAGGAATTCTTTTGTTCTCCTTGCCTTTGAAAATGACCATAAATGTGACAATTTGCTTTAAAATAAAGCATTGTTTCTGGAAAAATGGAGCAGGTTGATACACTGAGAGAAATGAGTATCAATAGCTAACAGCTGCTACCTACTAACTCCATTGTTCATCTCCTCTCAGGAAACCAGCGGACTTGCAGGATCTGGCTCCTGGAACAAATCCACCTTTTATGACTTTTGATGGAGAAGTAAAGACAGATGTGAATAAGATCGAGGAATTTTTAGAAGAAAAATTAGCCCCACCAAGGTATGCCACCGAAAATAATGGACTAATCTGGTTAAGATATTTCCAAAAAGAAATTAATGTAAAAGCTTGCAAGGAGCACTGGAAAGGAGCTAAGTTTACATTCCATTCTTCTGGGACTACCCCCAATTTATCATTTGATATAATTGTTTGCTTATTGTCTTCCTCCATTAAACAATGAGAACAAGAACAGTATTTTGCCTTTCTTTTTTATCCCCACTGCTAAGCACAATACCTGGCACATTGTGGGTACTTAAAAATGCTAGTTGATTGGCTGATTGATTTATGTTTTGATGGGAACATTGTTCCTACAAATTGATGAGTATAAAAGGAAAACTGGGAAAACTAAGGTCTGTTTGCATACTGCATAACCTGTAGCACAGTGGTACAATTAAGTACTTAATGCCTAATTTTGGTGATCTTGTGTATGTCAATATCCCACTAAAAATGTATGGGAGGGAAACAGACAGGGATTCTTTCAACTCTGAGTTCCAGCTGATTTAAGATTTAGTGTTACTCCCTGTAGGAGGCAGGGGGATGGGTCGTCAAAGGGAAAGACTTTAAGGTCTTCATTGACTTTTTTTCTTAGAAAAGATTCTGCCTTCTATACAAAAATGACCCAGAATAGCTCTTGTCTGTGACATCTTTCATTTTGACTTCCACAGGTACCCTAAACTTGGAACCCAGCACATGGAATCAAATTCTGCAGGAAATGATGTATTTGCAAAATTTTCTGCATTTATTAAAAACACAAGAAAGGATGCCAATGAGAGTACGTTCCTCACAGTTCCTCTGTTTTCTGCTTTTCAGGGGGAATCTCTATTAGGCAATATGGAATGGTGGGCAGGACATTGACATAGAAGTCCATAAAACTCAGACACTATCTATGTAATCTCAGACAAATAACTATTTTCTGTGACTCAATTTCCTCATCTCTAAATTAAGAGGGCTAGGCTGGTTTGTAAGGTTCTTCTTGGCTCTACCACTTAGGTTAAGATTTCATCAGTATGAGTAACTTCTGGTGTGGAAGCCATAAATGCAGACTAGCAACTCTACAGTAACTTTTTTTTAAAACCAGAGCTGTGATTTCATTAGTATAAAGAATTCCAGATGAAGCTGGAATGCTATCTAGTTGCATAGGACTTTAAAAGTTCAAAAGAAAAGTTTATATTTTATCTTGGAGGCAATAGGAAGCCAATGTAAAGAAGGTTACCAAATGAGATGGTGGAGATAGAAGAAAAGAAGGTCCAGGGTAGAACCTTGAGGTATACTCAAAGTTAGGAGGCAGCCAAGGAGATTGAGAAGGAAGGATCTGTTCTATAGGAGAAAAACGAGGGGAAAACAATGTTATAAAGACCCAGAAAGAAAGAGAGGTTAGTTAACAGTGCCAAATACTGTAGAGATCTAGAAGGACGGCCATTATATTTCATGCAATTTTGGAACTTTGGAGAGGATGGTTTCAATTGAGTGATGAGGTTGGAAGTCAAAACAGATACACTACACAAAACAATACAAAAGATTAAAGGAAACGGAAGGTCAAGGATCTGAGAAACTGAATAGGAGTAATGTATGGTAGTTTGAGAGGATGATGGATTCCAGTGAAGGTGAGGGTGGTTATTTTTTTGTTTGTTTGTTTTTTGGATGGGGCTACTTTGGGCATGTTTGAAATCAGTAAGGAAGGAACTAATAGACAGAGAGGTTGAAGATTCTAGAAATAGAGGAGGGATGAGTAAGACTACAATCTGCTAGGGTATATAGAAGTGGATGAGATCAAGTCTAAATGTAAAGGGCTTGGGCTTGGAAAAGAGAAGGTCATTTTCATGAGAGACTGGGGGAAAGGAGAAGAGAATGGGGGATGATGTCAAGGAGTTTTGAGATGAAGGGAATGAATAACAAGGGAGCTTATATTGAATGGCCTTAATTTTCTGAACAAAATAGGAGGCAAGCTCCTCACCGAGCAAAGGGGGAGGAGGAGGTGTGGGAGGCTGAAGGAGAGAAGAAAAAGTTTGGAATAGCTTCTATTGGGAGTGAGATAGAGAATTAATTTGGGAAGAATAAAATGATTGCCTTGCTGTAGTGAGGGCCCAGGTAGAACTGGCTAGCATAAATTTGTAATGTACCCTGTAAGCATAGTTGTGAGAATTTCTACAGTTGGGTTCATCATCTTGTGAGTAGGACCTTCTCAGACCTCTCAAATGGGAGCAACATTGCTAACTACCTCTATCTGACATAAGGGAATGAACTAAATTTTGCTTCTTTGTAATTTTTCCCCTTTTCTGATTCTAGATTTGGAAAAAAATCTGATAAAGGCTTTGAGGAAACTAGATAATTACTTAAATACCCCTCTGCCTGATGAAATTGATGCCTATAGCTCAGAAGACATCACTGTTTCCAACAGGAAGTTCCTCGATGGGAATGAGCTCAGTTTAGCAGATTGTAATCTCCTACCTAAGCTCCATATCATTAAGGTTTGGATTTCTCCTCTCACATGTGCTGAAGGAATCACTTGTTTTTTACCAGGCATAAAAACACACCTTACAATCATGAATTGAATTAAAACCAGTCTAACTTGTTCCTATTTCTAGTAATCAGTACCTCCATTTCAGATTCATGAAATCAAGATGGAGATGGCCTTATAAGGTACTTGGGGCTTCCTCTCATTCACTTTACCCACACTGTTAATACTTTTCCACATTTACTACTATGGTGCAAACAGAAGATCCATTAAAACCAACACTTTCCACAGTATGGCCACAGTCATACTCTCTCAACAGGGGCCTCTGAGCTAAAGACAATGTTCTAGCATCTAGGAAGGATAGCAAGGTAGAGTTGGATTTCTTTCGGTGTTTGTTAGGAATATAACATCTCTCTACAGATCTTTGCAAGACTTAGAAAGAATCTTTATAAGTCTTTTAAACAATTCCCCTGTAGCTCTGGATGAGCATACCTCAAATAATTTACTTTTTTAAAGGAATGCTTTGTTGATTTCTTTCATTTTTATATTGTAGTCATTTCCATATATAACATGCCTCTATATATACCCACATTAAATTTTCCTTTGTAACAAAGAAAAACAAATCAATACAGTGATTGTATGTGACATTGTAAGCAGAATTCTTCCCTGTTAGTCCCTTACTTCTCTGCCAAGAGTGGGGAGGTATGTTTCATTACCTGTTCCCTGGTACCAAGATTGATCATTATAATTATTCAGAGTCAGCTTTCTTTTTATATTCTTTCATTATGGTGTTGTATATTTTTATGATTCTGCCAAAGAGTCTGTATCATCAATTTTCCTCCTTACATGTTTCTCAGGATTTGGCCTACCTTTCCTAGAATTACAGAAATAGGAGTGATGTAGTTCATATTGTTAGAGCTGGAGTTAGCATTGCTTCTAGCTTTTAAAAAAGGATTCCCTAGACTCTTTAACTGTTGCTATCTCTCTCAACCGTACAACCTCTGTGTTGTCAGACACATTCACACTCTGTTCAAAGAAAGAACTAGCTATATCTCTGATTTCTATTGACATTTTACTGTATGCCCATGGTGTACAGAACTCAGGAGCCCCCAAGGTAGCAGAGGAACAAAATATGAGTTAGTATTCTTGCCTTCAAATCGCTTATGTTCAGTAGATACTTTGGTCCCACTTCTATCCTTTGACCATCATTATGACCTGATGTTGACATAATTCATGATAAAAAAATTTTCAATTTCAGTGAAAAAAGAATGAAGATTCCAATTAAGATCATTTATGGCATTCAGAGCAACTGAAGCAGTTATTAGTACATTCAATGATTCCCAATTTAAAGACCTTTTCCACCTCTTCGTACTTTCTCAAATCCCTCTGTTTCCAATTATATATATCCTTGATGGTGTCTTTTATGAACACAAGCCGTTGTTGTTAATAGACTATATTTCACTTATGTATACCATTCATCTATCTATTTATTTTAAATAATAAATATTTAATTTAAAGTTTTGAATTCCAAATTTTATTCCTCCTTCCCTCCCTTCCCCCTTCCCGATGAGGTAAGCAATCAGATATAGGTATACATGTGTAATTCATATGTCTTTTGTCATTTAAAATTAAACATATTTATGGAATGCTTTTTAATATCTGCTAAAAAGCCAGTCTAGTGTTATTGAGGTGTATAGATAAGGAAAAGGGAGACTAGCATTACAACCACACAAAGTGATGTTCTTAGCATTTACCAGTGTTCAGTTGCTATAAATCCCACCAAATTTATTATCAAAGCAGGGTATCAACAAAATTTCAAACAGACTAATCACCTGCCCAAAATTCTTCTGAAAGAAAATCAAAACAACAACAACAACAATAGTTAATTTTATATAGCACTTTAAGGTCTGCAAAGCTCTTCTCATATTTTTTTCTTTTGATCCTCACAACTCTGAAGTATACACTATTATTATAATTTAAAGGGACTCAGAAACTGATTAGAAACATTAAATAGGGAAAAGGTATAAGTCATATGGATAATAACTTCTTCCTGTGGAGTATAGGCTCTCTGATTCCTCAAAAGTATAATATTCTTTAAAATACTTTCACTTTCCATGTTTAATTTACTTTTCAATAAATTTCACAGAATTAGGTGGTACAAATGATTGTTCACTTTATGCCAACACCTACCCATTAATCCTTTGCTTGACACCTGTTCCATAATGTACAAGTCATCAGTTCTCATTAATTTGCTTGGATGGCCTCTTATTCAAAACCAAAGCTTTACAAGATGTTCCTTTGAAACTTTACACTGGCCCTGGACTTCAATGGCTCCTGTTTACCTTTTGTGTGTGTGTGTGTGTGTGTGTGTGTGTGTGTGTGTGTGAGGCAATTGGGGTTAAGTGACTTGCCCAGGGTCACACTAGTAATTGTTAAGTGTCTGAGGCCGGGTTTGAACTCAGGTCCTCCTGAATCCAGGGCTGGTGCTCTATTCACTGCGCCACCTAGCTGCCCCTCCTGTTTACTCTTTAGCATTCTTGCTGATTCTTTAGGCTACCTTAACAATTATATATCCCAAACTGATCCCAATATTAAGTTTCATCAGGACTACACAAAATAACATTGTTTTTTGAGCCCCAAACTGGCCTTTTTCATTTCCTAAATGCAGCTCTGTGAATATTTCTTTTTGGTTCTGGTTTGATAACTTCAGGAATTGGGGAAAAAGATAAAATTATCCCTTTCAGAATTGCCTAATATGATTTGCTTATCTTACTGAGATTTTCCCTTTTCTGATTATTCTCTCTTTGTTCTCAGATTGTGGCCAAGAAATACAGGAATTTTGAGTTTCCCTCTGAAATGACTGGCCTATGGAGATATTTGAACAATGCCTACACTAGAGATGAGTTCACAAATACCTGCCCTGCTGACCAGGAGATTGAGTATGCATATTCTGATGTTGCAAAAAGGATGAAATGATGCCACAATCTCTGCTGATTTTCTAAAGAGATGGAATTAGATCAAGTGGTGTACAGAAAGAAAATGTTCTGCAGTTTTGTTTTAAGTTTTGCCAATGGCCAATCCTTTAAAAAAAAAAAACAACAAGCTGGTAGTGTGATCTGCTCAATGCCAAATAGCATGTATTCATTCTACTTGTACACATGTCTCTGTAGACCAAATATCTATTGATGTGAAATACACACCCCTGTCCAACTCAATGTTAATAACTGGTTGTTATAATCTGTGGTTTAGGATTGCATATTTTAGTGGTTTCACTTTCAAAGCAAGACATGTTATGGTTAAAATTGTTGCTTGATTTTTTTTAATTTTAATTTTTCTCTTTCAGACATTTTTAGCTGTTGTGATCTTATATCTTGATTCCTCACAACTGAAATGTCAGTTTAAATGAAAGGAACAGCTGAAGGTTACATTTGCCAAACTCCTTGACAAAAGTTTGTGGAAGAACTAAAAAAAAATTATTCATGGAATTTTAGAGCTCAAAGGGACATTAGAGATTACTTAGTCTGACTCCATCATTTTGCAAAGAAGGAAAGCTAAGACCCACAGAGTGTAAGTGATTTGTTCAAGGCCAAACAGCTCACTCATGTCATATCAGGAATTAGAAGCCAGGGTTTCCAGCTCTGTTTTCTGCTATATTAGGATGTTCTTCCACCATACCACACTGTCTCTCAACTTAAGGAAGTTGTTAAAGTTTGAGGATTTGCTCAAACACTGAAAGAAGGAGTGAAAACAAATAGGTCTTGTACATACAAACTCACTCCTTTTACCTTAATGGATTTCTTTCCTAAGATCTTCTCTTGCTTCACCTTTCACAAAAGCATCAAGACTTAATCACTTAAATTTGGGGAAAAAATTATAGAAAACAAAGCGGTCAGATATGGAATTTTAATAGCACCTCTTCCTCTCCCCACTATTATTCTCAGGGATAAACTTCCCAGTTTTTCAAGAGTTGATTGTTTGGTGCATGACTTATTTAGGCATTAAAGTATTTGAGTCACTTCCCTATCTCTTAGTACCTTCACTAGAGCTTAGACAGTTCAGTTTGGCCACTTTTCAGCAGTTTGGGGAAATGAAAAATGTTGACTAAAAAGAGGGCTTTGAATGTTATTAACACCATATCTGTACCCAGTAATTAAAAAACTACTTGTATTATTGACTAGGTATTGGAAGGCCTTTTGGAAGTGGAGATACAGCTTCCAACTAGTTCCATGGGATATGGTTTATGTAATGAGCATTGACAGAACACAGAATCTTAAAGTATTCAAAGGGACTCTAGTGAATCTCTATTCTGTCTCCCTCATTAGACAAGGGAAAAAGACCAAAAAAACAACTGAGGCCTAGAGAAGAAAAGTGACTTTTCTAAGACCATAAATAAGATAGTCTCAGTCAAGATAGAAATTGTTGCTAACTGGAACGTGTCTCTGTCACATCATAAAAAGTAACTCTATGGTTGACTTAAAAATGTTTATTTTCCATTTATATATCCTACATACATATTATAGAATTAACAAAGACTATTGTCGAACCTACATCATGGATCTAAATGTCCAAAGTAAAAACTTGGTTTCAAAGGAACAAAATACTTATCCAGTGGAAACAATGTTCCTTTATCCCTTGGAATATTGCTAGTTGAGGGAAGGGGTCATGTGTTCCTTAGTCATGAATCTCTGGAACCTCAGTGCCTAGTTCATGTTTCAATTGTCAGTGGTATCAGTGAGAACCAAATGTGAACTTCTTATTCTACCTTCTCTTTGTAGGACTTACGTTAACCTAGCTTTTATGATACAACCTTTTAGGTAGTAGAGAAGCAGTCATTATAGAAATGCTGTAGGGGGCAGCTAGATGGCGCAATGGTAAAGCACCGGCCCTGGATTCAGGAGTACCTGAGTTCAAATCAGACCTCAGACACTTGACACTTACTAGCTGTGTGACCCTGGGCAAGTCACTTAACCCTCATTGCCCTGAAAAAAAAAAAAGAAATGCTGTAGAAGTAATATCAAGATCTAGGCATATACACTGAACATCCATGTACTCTTTATGTGCCTTAAAATTAAATTGATTGTAAAAATTCATAAATTAAACTAATCTTCGTACTGACTTCTTTCAGTGTTTTTTCCTCTATTTTTTTAACCTTCTATTTATGTCTAAAGACATAAAGTCAAGAAAATTGGATCTGTTTTAAGGTAATAGAGACAAGCTGAGCTCTTCTGCTTCATCCATATGAAGGATTAACTATATAAACCATTAAAAACTAGCTGAACAGATTACTTACTTAAGAAATGAATCAGGATTATTATGACTCTTACAGGAAGGCCTGTAGTTACTTTCCCAGTTCAAATGTGGATGTATGAAAACAATTAACACCTGCTTCTTCTCATGTTTTCCAACAGAGTTTTCATGAGCTTGCACCTAATTAAAATTTGCACTCAAAAGGCGAACATTTTTTAAGGAATGGACCTCCCAAGGTAGTTCTGCTAGTATAAAATATTTATTACATTATGATTTTATATAAAATGTCTTTGTTTCTTTTAGATCTCTTATACACAGGGGAAATATAGCCAAATAGTCATTCAATTAATCTCCCTTTTGAGGATGATGTATTGAAAGGTCTTCAGATGTTGTTGGCTTTCATGTTTAGGCTCTCAGTTACCGAAATTATCCAGTCATTTTGAAGGTTAAATATTACTTCTTCTGAACACAGTACTTCCAAAAACAGGCTGTAAAAGACACAAGCAAATAGTGAGGTTATGCTTTTAAAATATCTCCTTGTCAGACTGAGTGATGTAAAATCAGAGTTTTGGATTTAGAAATGAATTTAGAAATCTAGTCCAACAGTTCCCAATAAGATGATTGTGCCTTCCAAATCTGACTTCTTTTATTTCTAAACTGTAGCAACTTTCATTTCCTTTTGAGTTTTGGGGGATTCCCAGTGAGGAGGGAAGCACTAATTGGCAGGCCCTACCCTGATTAATAACTTTCATTCTCAGTCACTTTCTCCTGTCAGTACCTCATGCTCTTCTGTGTCACTTGCCATTAGCAATAAGACTTAGGTGAATCAAAAGTAGACTATCACCAAGAAAAAGACTAGGAAATCTTGGCATCATCTAGCTCCTTCATAAAGAAACTGAGATGTATGGGGCATATGTGCCCTCACTTTAAGCAAATCTGATTTTAAAATCTGAACTTATGAAGTATGTTAGTTTTTAATTCACATTATAAAGCAATTCTGTTTCCACCCTTCTTTCCATCCCATCCCATTCCATATCCCATCCCATCCCCATCCAGCCCCATTTTTAGTTTTAGAGTAACAAATATCACTCCTAAAACCATAGGATGGCAGAATGGCTGTCAATGTTTTTTTTTTTTTTTTCCATTGACCTCTTGCTTAAAACAACTCTGATGAGGTCTATCACCAGGCCTATCAACCTATGACAAGTACCTTATAAGCCTCTTACCTTTCACACTAGATATCCTCTGCATGGTATAAGTGAGGCCACAGCATTTTTCCTTCCATCTCACTAAGCTTGCTAACCTTTTGAATCCCCTCTGAAGCCAAAATTTTTTTTAAGTAAGTTGGCTGTGGTAGAAGTGGAACTAGCCCTAGGATGTGAAATAGGGATAATCTATTCATCCGGGAGTTGAATTTCTCTGACACAAGAGAGGGCTTTGAGTTAAATTTGTCCCTCATATGATTGCTTTATGGAAGCCTAACATTTGTAGCTTACTGAAATGGTTTCATCTTGAGAGAATAAGGAAAACTAACATCATATTTATGGTGCCTACAAAGTCATTTTCTGGAATATGCTATTGGATATTAATACTAAAAATAACCTTTGATAATAGAAGGGGACTTTGCAAATACATAGAATCTGAAACCGTTTTCATAGAGTGGAAAAGAAACAAAAATTCTTTCACCCTATGAGCTCTCTTGACCAAGACCCCTGAAACTCAGTGACTGAGCAATTCCAGTTGTGTTCAATCAGGAAGGCAAATATCCTAAGTATCTGTTAAACACCCACCTATGTAGATGAGCTACCTTAATTGATTTAACTAGAATTTACAGAGGGAAAACTTCTGTCACCTTGTATGTAAACACTGACTTAATATGGAAATATTTTCCAGAAGAAGCTGAAAAAAAGGAGATAAAAGTATTGTCTTTGTAAGACCACACAGCTAAACACTGGCATTGCCTAATACACAGGGCCTCCAAACCACCATTATAACCACTAGATGGTGCCCTATGCCATTAATTCATATAGATGGCACATATTCAGCTTGGGATGTAGATAATTAGAGGTGACTATATTTATTTTCTTGGCTACCAGAGGCCTATGCAGTGTTAGACCAATACAGAAATAATAGGAGGCGATGTACTTAGTCTCAGTGCAAATTCAACCTTTCCCCTTTTTGCCAGCCCAAGGATGCATCATGTGAAATGAATTGAGGGTTCTTTTATCAGAATATCATACAATTGGAAGGGATCCCAAGAGAACCTCTGATCTATCTTTTTACCTTCAGTCAAGTCTACACCTAAATGTCCACAACAAATAGGAGTCACGAAAGATTTCCAACAATAGGAATTCCATAGCAATTCAATCACTATCACTCATTACCCATTACACAATTACAATCTAACCCATTACCCACAAAATAATTCCCTCTGCAAAATACATTATGAGCAATCATTCTATCTCAACTTCAATACTTCTAATAAGGAGAAAATTGCTATCAGTTGAGACAACTCATGATACTTGTGGATGGTTCTAATTATTGGGAAATTTTTCCTTACACCAAGCCTGAATTTCTTTCTCTTATTTTTACCCACTGTTCCTAGTTCTTCCCTCTGGGGTCAAGCGGAACAAGTCTGGTCTCTTGTCCATGTGACAGTTTTCAGTAACTATTCTGTAAGAGCAACTATCATGTCCTTTTCCATCCCCCACCTCAAGTTTTCTTCCCTGCCCTGCCAGATTTAACATCTGCAATTATTTAAACTCATCCTCATATAGTAAGATCTCAGGATCCTTCACCATCTTGGTTGCTCTCACCTGACCTTCTCTGTTTTCTCACGGTCCTTCCTAATTGTTCCTGGTGTGCTCTGACCAGGACAGAGTATAAGGAGATGTAATTTTATTATTCCTGGATATTATCCATCTCATAATTAATTTTGACTGTATTAAATTTGTTTTGTCACTTTTGCTGTCATATATGTGACATATATATGACTGACTCATATTTAGCTTACAATACCTCAAAACTTCCAAATCTTTTTCGGATAAATTGTCTAATTATATTCCCTCCATCTTATGCTTGAAAAGTTAATGTTTTGTGAAAAGAACATTGAATATGTAGTTAGGAAGACAAGTGTTCAAGTCTGACCTCAGGTATTTTATTGGTTGTGTGAGGATAAGAAAATTACTTAATCTCTCTGTGCTTGAGAGAGTTGTAAAATGGTATGTTAGTATCTGTTTTATATTCTTGACAAGTTTGTCCTGAGACTTACATTGGGTAATATATGTATAACAATTTGAAAGCCTATAAAGAAGGTATATAAATATAAAAAATAAAGTCAATTTGGGGGAGTATAAGACTTTATTCCTACTAAGTTTCATATCATTAGAGATGGCTCAATTTTTAGGTATTCTATCAATATAATACAAATAACTAGCACTTATATAGCATTTAAAAGTTTTTGAAGTGCTTTACAAATATTATCTCAACTGGTCCTCAAAACAATCCTATGAAGTAGGTATCATCATCGTCGTCATTGTCATCATCATCAGTCTCCATTTTACAGACAAGGAAACTAGGACAGTGATTAAATTATTTGCCTAGGTTCACACAGCTAATAAGGATCTGAGGCTGGATTTGAGCTCAGGTCTTCCACATTTCAATCCAGCACTCTATCCACTAACCCATCTAACCACCTTTAGAGATTCTGACTAGCTATCTCCACTAATTTTGTGTCATCTTCAAATTTGCCTATACCTCTATCAGAATCAGTTGATAAAAATTTTAAAGAGCAAAGGATCAAGGGCAGATACCGAGGAACTGTGGTTGACATTCTTGGGTTCTGGCCTTTCAACTGATTCCAAACTGACTCTGATCTTGTCTAGCTAGGTGATGAAGTAGATGGAGCCTGGGACTCAGAATCTGGAAGACCTTAGTTCAAAGCCTGCCTCAGATACTAATCATGTGACCCTGGGCAAGTCACTAACCACTGTCTGCCTCGGTAACTTCATCCGTAAAATGGGAATAATAATAACACCAATCAAAGTTATTAGAAGGGTAAAATAAGATAATTTAAAATGCTTTGTGAACCTTGAGGTGTTATTTAAAGGCTAGTTATTATTTTTATCATCTTCATCTTCTGTTCCACCTTTTAAAATCTAAACTTACCAGAATGTTCTCTATGTAGTTCCATTGATCTTTTTTAGATGCCTCTCCCCTTTCCTCATCAAAATCATTTGCCCTAGATCACAAAGTAGTACCCCTCACTTCCTCCAAAGAAAGTCTCTCAGAGTCAAAGCGCCACTTGGAGCTGCCTCTGAAGAATATGAACTGCCTTAACATAGTCCTGAGGGTGGGAGAAGGTGGTACAGTGGCATCTTGAGGATTATCAGCTTCCTCTCCCTACCTGCACTCCTGTGGCACAAACAGCAACTCTAGACTGCCTAACTAATACCCTCCCTGTCTGTCATTTGGGGAGAATTGGCAACTGACTGAAGTGATAAAGAATGAGCCTGATCATAAAAAAAAATAATATGGAATGCTACAGCCCTTGGTCTGGAGTCTTCATGGCTGACTGAATTGTCTACCAATAAGTCAGGCAAATTGATGGGGTAGTCAATTCACCTTGGCTATTAGGACCATTGAAATAATCAGACAATGACAATAACATAAAGTGACCTGGAGGCTGGCTAGTTTGATCATAAAATCTAGTTGTTTGGGGTTTCTTGATGACCAAATTATAAAATCCATGTGGCAACCAAATATCTTGCTTAGCAGGAAGACAAAAAAATGAATTGGACGTATTTTCAGAAGTGCCATATAGAGATAGTCCATGGATTATATTATTTCACCAAATCATATCCCAGCTACCAAGACAATGCCTTGCAAATGGTAGATGCTTAAGAAACCTTTGTAGAATAGAATGGAAGAGAAGAGAATTTATTAGAATGTTACCTCTTTTCCGACTCTTTTTTGAATTCTGGAGTGATGACTTTCTGAAAGTCTGCCACAATAATGGAGAGACATTTGGGTTCCCCTTTGAAAACTGGATGAAGGCTTCTTGGTGAAAAGGGGGACCTGAGTTAACATTATGCAAATCTCTCTCCTGAAAAAACACCCAGAAGAAGAATAGTCAAGACTTAGAGAAAGAGACAGGCTTTAAATTTTTCCATTAGTGGTGATTGAATGCCTCATGGGAGAAAGGAGTTATATAACAAACACTGTGGCCTATTCTGAGTGGTGCCCCTCATCCTGGAGCCCTTCTGTCTTAGGAGAACCCTGCCTCCCTGCTCAAACAAACTGTTGGTTTAATAATAGTTCCCTGTTGGGGGTAGCTAGGTGGCACAGTGGATAAAGCACCAGCCTTGGATTCAGGAGGACTTGAGTTCAAATCCAGCCTCAGACACTTGACACTTATTAGGTCTGTGACTCTGGGCAAGTCACTTAACCCTCATTGTCCTGCAAAAAAACCCACCACCTATAACAACAAAAATAATAGTTCACTGTTCCTGGAGGTGTAGGTCTGTATTGGTGCAGGACTAGGATGATACAGAGTTACCCTGAAAATTCTATCCCTGCTTTTGGTTGTCTCTGGTCCAAACTCCCTCCTGGAGGTATCTGACTATTTGATATATGGATTGGAGAAAGGAGGTAGAGGGCCAGGATCTTTTCCCCTTTGGTCATATTGAATATCATAATTACTTAAGAATGAAAGCAGTTGTCTTACCACTTGAGTCTTCTTTTCTGACATCTTGGAATGAACTAAAATAAAAAGGAAAACACAGTTTTTTGTCCTTTTAGGGTCTTTGGCAGAAAATTATCACGAGATTATGTTCAGCAACCATGTTGGAGAGACCTTTTCTTCATTTGTTTTGAGAATGAAAGGAGGGAGAGAATTTGGAATTGAGTTTTTAAAATGAATGTTGAAAGTTGTTTTTACATGTTATCGGGGAAAATAAAATACTAAATTTAAAAAATATCAAGAAAAAAAGCCATCATTAATTTTCAAAAGGGTCCAGGATGATAAACAAATTTGAACTAGGGTTTTAATAGCTAATCATTTTTGTTTTGTTTTGGGGTTTTTTTGGCAGGAAAATTAGGGTTAAGTAACTTTCCCAGGGTCACACAGCTAATAAGTGTCAAGTGTCTGAGGCTGGATTTGAACTCAGGTCCTCCTGAATCCAAGGCCAGTGCTTAATCCACTGCTCCACCTAGCTGTCCCCTAGCTAATCATTTTCTAACCATTACTCTCTTCCAGTTACCATTGTCATATTACAAATAAATAATGATCCTTCCTGAAAGTCTTTCTAATCAGCTATATAGATAGCTGCCTTCTGGGCTCATAGTATCATAAATTTAGACCTGCAGAGACCTTAGAAGACATCTGATCCAACCCCTCTCCTCCCCTATTTTATAGATAAGCAAACTAAGGTCCAGAGAGGCTTTCAGGTAGAACAGTAGAGAGGACACTGGGTCTGGAGTCAGGAAGACTGGAATTCAAATCCAGTCCCAGATAGATACTATTTATGTGATCTTGGGCAAATCATTTTAACTCCAGTCTGCTTCAGTTTTCTCATCGTGTAATTGGAGGTGATAATACCACCTGCCTCCCAAGGTTGCTATGAGGTTAAAATGAGATAATATTTGTTAGGCTCTATGCAAATTTTAAAGCATTATCTCAATGGTAGTTATTGTTAATTATAATTTTCAATGACTTACCTGAGAGCGCATAAATAATAAATGTCACAGGTAGAATTTGAGCACAGGTCTTACTCCAAATCTGGCTTTCTGCTGTACTATGTGGCAATAATTAATTTCAAGAAATATTCATTGAAGCCCAACTATATGCAAGTGATTAGATAAGATGATACAAAGATAACCATGAATAGTTCTCACCTTCAGGTTTACATTGTACTGGAGGAGATACAACCTGTATGCAGGTAAGTAAATACCAGGTAATTTGAGTTGGGAGAGAACACTGACTAGAAGAAATAGTTCCAGAACGAAGCCTCAAAGGGAGATGAGAATCTACAGAAATACAAAAGCTGAAAATTGTAAAGGCTTTCAGCATCCTTCTGGTCCATCCCATAGATGAAAGGATTCCCTCCTATAACATGCATAGCAAGTGTTCTTCTCAGCTGTTTGAAGACCTCTGAGGAGGTGGGATCCATTGTCTCTTTTTTTATTTTTTTGTTTTGTTTTGTTTTGGTGAGGCAATTGGGGTTAAGTGACTTGCCCAGGGTCACACAGCCAGTAAGTGTTAAGTGTCTGAGGTCAGATTTGAACTCAGGTCCTCCTGACTCCAAGGGCCGGTGCTCTATCCACTGCGCCATCTAGCTGCCCTGAGATCCACTGCCTCTTGAGGGAGTTCAATTCACTTTTAGACAGTTCTAATTATTAGAAAGTTTTTCTTGTCATCTAGCTTCAATTTACCTCTTTTCAACTTCCACCTATTTTTCTTGGTTCTTCCCTCTGAGACTAAACAGAATAAGTTAAATTCTTCCTCTAAAGTCCTTCAAATACTTGAAGACAGAAATCATGGCTTCCCTGAGCCTTCTCCAGACCAAATGTGCCCAGTTCCTTCAATAGATTTTAAA
The DNA here is from genome assembly GCF_019393635.1 of Dromiciops gliroides. Classification (NCBI taxonomy): domain Eukaryota; kingdom Metazoa; phylum Chordata; class Mammalia; order Microbiotheria; family Microbiotheriidae; genus Dromiciops; species Dromiciops gliroides. The sequence continues at coordinate 268,559,738 of NC_057863.1, read as the reverse complement.
AATCAAATAAAGATGAGGAAGGAGTGCAGATTTGAAGGGAGAGATAGATAGATAGATAGATAGATAGATAGATAGATACATACATACATACATACATACATACATACATACATACATACATTCTATACATACATTCTATACATATTCTGCAGGCTGGCTAGTTTGATCATAAAATCTAGTTGTTTGGGGCTTCTTGATGACCAAATTATAAAATCCATGTGGCAAGTAAATCACTTGCTTAGCAAGAAGACTGAAAGAAGACTTTCTTTCTTTCCTTCTTTCTTTCTTTCTTTCTTTCTTTCTTTCTTTCTTTCTTTCTTTCTTTCTTTCTTTCTTTCTTTCTTTCTTTCTTTCTTTCTTTCTTTCTTTCTTTCTTTCTTTCTTTCTTTCTCTCTTCCTTCCTTCCTCTCTCTCTCTCTCTCTCTCTCTCTCTCTCTCTCTCTCTCTCTCTCTCTCTCTCTCTCTCTCTCTCTCTCCAGGGCAATGAGGGTTAAGTGACTTGTTCAAGGTCGCACAGCTAGTAAGTGTCAAATGTCTGAGACCGGATTTGAACTCAGGTCCTCCTGAATGCAGGGCTGGTACTTTATTCACTGCACCACCTAGCTGCCCCCCAGGATTATATTATTTCACCAAATCAAATCCCAGCTCCCAAGACAATGCCTTGTAAATGGTAGATGCTTAAGAAACCTTTGCATGTGTGTGTATATGTGTGTATACACATACATGTATACATATATACACATACCCCTATATATATACACACTATACACATTATACACACACACACACACACACTATGGAAATATATACTATGGGAAGTAAAACAAATATGAATCTGGCCTGAAAGTCTTACCTTTATGTGAAAATTGGTTGCTGAAAATCAATCAATATTTATTAAAGACCTACTTTATGCTGTGCTAGGCACTGAGGTTATAAAGAAAAAAAAATGAAACAGTCCCTTCTCTCAAGGATCTCACATTGTATATAGAAAAAGCAAATCCAGGAGGGAAAGGATCTAGAGACAGAATTAAAACATATATCGGGGCAGCTAGGCGGCACAGTGGATAGAGCACTGGCCCTGGAGTCAGAAATACCTGAGTTCAAATCCAGCCTCAGACACTTAACACTTGCTAGTTGTATGACCCTGGGCAAGTCACTTAACGTCAGTTGCCTCACTAAAAATCAAAACAAAAACAAAACATATAATAATAAATCAAATGGGGGCAGCTAGGTGGCGCAGTGGATAAAGCACCGGCCCTGGAGTCAGGAGTACCTGAGTTCAAATCCGGCCTCAGACACTTAACACTAGCTGTGTGACCCTGGGCAAGTCACTTAACCCAATTGCCTCACTAAAAAAAAAAAAAAAAAAAGTCTAAAAAAAATAATAAATCAAATGTATAGAATGCTTTAAGATTTAGGAAGTTCTTTCTTCCCGATAGCCCTGTGAAATCATACAAAATTATAGGAGTCAGTAATGATGCCTCTGAACTTCCACATGTGTGTACCTTGTTCTCTCCAACCCAACTGAATTCATAGTTCCTGTAACCTAAGGTCAAGTAAGGTGACATCTCTAAATTTTCTAGGTGACGTGTGACCATGTCAGAATGTCTGCTGCACCCAGTCCTGGCAGGTCTCTCCAAGGTGCTTTTGCTAATAATATTCTAGCTTGGATATTCATGGGGCTAGAAGAGAGGGCGTTGTCATGAAAGGTACTTGATTTAATTCCCATGTTCAACTGACAAAGCAGAAGTTTGTTGACCTTAAAGTCCTGGCACTAAACCTAGCTATTTACTCAGTCTTTTGCCAAAGGGTGGGAAGGGAGGGTGGAGCAGAAGGAATTCTTTTGCTGTTGGTCAATGAGCTGCTTTGTTATGATTTTACTTCATGTGGTACAGGTGTCCAAGTGTCTCATGTAATAGCTAGATTTTTTTTTCTCCTGAAGACTAAAAGCAAATTGTGAAAATCAAGGATGAAAACAATGACCTTACTTTTTTTTTCTGACTATAGGGAAAGTTTACTTTAGAGAAAATAAAGGACCAGAGAGCAATTACTCAGTACTTCTCAAAACAAACCTAAAAAGTACAAACCAAGAAAAGCCTTACAACCTATTCTTTTTCAAATTTCTTTCCATGTCACCTAGGAATGTGTTTTTATCTTGGTGCAGATCTGACTTTTTTTGGACCAGAGATATGTCTGCCTTCCCCAGGTAGAATGGTCTTTTAGGTGAGAAAATTTGAAGTTGAAATGGGTTTGTTGACCTACATTAAAACCCCATTTAGGAGACAGATAGTCATGTATTTTAACTATAGGGAAGAAAAAAACCCCAACATTTTCTTTTCTCCTTTGGCCATGTGAAAGTTCTTTCTACATAGGAAAACCTCAATGAAGAATTGATTAAAATATTTGTTCAGATGTTTTTTGTTTGTTTGTTTGTTTACTGACTGAAGGAGCTTGGAGAGGCCAATGTGGGATAATGAAAGGTACAACTGACCTAAGAGTTAGTAAATCTGAGTTCTCATACCAGTTCTGCTGCTACCTAACTATGCAATCTTGGGCAACCTTAGCCTTTTGGGGCCTCAATTTTTCCTCATCTATAAAATGAGGAGTTTGGACTACATGACCTATAAAGGTCTCTTCTAACCCAACAGTCCATCTATGAAATACAAAACTTTTCTATTTCACTAAAATTCCAACTTTCCTAATAAGGCAAGGATGCAAGTTTCTCCAGGGCAAGCTGAATGAGTGAATGGATGTATGACTAGATCAATGTTAAGGTCATTCTCTAAGGTTCAGATATTTTCCCATGGTGCCTGAAATATTAGGCTCCTTTAAAGAAGTCATATTCACAGCATTTGAAAGGCATATAACATTTCCCTTGAAGTTGTATATTTTGAAAAATGTTTTGAAAGCAAAATGTTAAAAAATACCCACGTTAATAATGATTTGTTTTCTCTACTCCACATAACATAAAATAGCCATATCTTCAGATGAGAAATCAAGTGAAAATTGTTTCATCCATTGTCCATTTCACCCTATGAAATGATTTCATTTTTTTTCTCATTAAAAACCAATCCAGAAAAATTTCCTGGGATTATAGACCACTCTGTCTATCTGATCTATGAGAGGTAGAGGTCTTGTATGTTACTAGAAAATATGCACTTTGCTTTTATTTTTTAAGAGAGAATGCTTTGTGGGGTAGCTAGGTGGCATAGTGGATAGAGCACCAGCCCTGGATTCAGGAGGACCTGAGTTCAAATCTGACTTCAGACCCTTAACACTTACTAGCTGTGTGACCCTGGGCAAGTCACTTAACCCCAATTGCCTCACCAAAAAAAAAAGAGAGAGAGAGAGAGAGAGAATGCTTTGAAAAGAGAGAACTCATCAAAGAGTATTCAATCATTCAAGCCTTCCAACATCCCTGTAAGGGAGACAGTCATAGAAGTAGAATCCCCAGAGACTCTCAAGCTCTGAGTGGTTAAGTGATTTGCTCAAGATACATACCTATCTAGGTTGTTATAGGGATTTAGAGGGACCTTGTAAAAGACCTTAGAAACTATATAGTCCAGCTCCATTATTTTATAGAAATAGAAATCAAGTATTTACCCAAGAGACACAGGATCTCAGGTAGCAAAAGCAGGATTTGAATTCATGTTCTCCCACTTCAAATCCCATACTCTTTCCACTATGCCTCATTGCTAGAACCAACCTCTTTTCACTCCACTTCCAGCTCTCTCTTTACCCCATTTCACACTGCCAGTAAAATTATAGTGATATAACACTTTAGAGACATAAGCATGGAAGTCTTTTTAAAAATTATTATCTCTTTCTGAGGTCTAGACTGTTATAGAGAGAGATCCGCGGAACATTTACCTTGTAGTCTATGGGACAGACTACCCTTTTGCACGATGAAAATGTGACAAATGTGGTTCTTCACCTCTAGAGACTGGCCTATTATCACAGAGAGTTTCCTAAGTCTCTCATGGAGAACATCCAATCCTGGCCCTGCCCATCTCTGTGTAACTAATAAGGAACATTTGGACTGAGAGATCAGATCAATTTTTAAAGCATGGAGCTAAATTTTATGATGACACATAATATCAGTAAAATCATTGTTAGTTCTAGCTTCCCAGATATGTTATCCTGAGACTTACTGTGATACTCTAAGTGTGTTAGACACATAAATATGCAAACATGTGTGTACACATAGACACACGTATTTTGGACCTTAACCTTTCCATTAAGATAATGGAGGATGGAGAATAAGGAAAGGAGTCATGTTTAAAGTGGGTGGGAACAGCAGAGTTGCCTAACATTTGTACTTTTAATCAATGGACCTTAGAAAAGAACAGGGTATCTTTTGTTTGAACAAAAATAAATATGCAGAAGAGAAGGCAGTAGAGATTTAAATAATAATTCAATAAATGGGAGGGCTTGTATTCAATTATTTTTGTAACTCTTCAAAAATTATTGTTGTGGAGAACCTGATAGACAGACATTATTTTAAACATGCCCAGAGTCATTGGAAGAAAAGGAATGGTAGCATCTTGTGGGTTAAATATCTCAAAGAGTAGACCCACAAAGTTTATTATTTCAAATAAGAGAGTGAAATGACATAAAAAGATAATTTCTCACCATTGACAATAATAGGCCATTTTGACAAATGTTTCTAGAATTTGTTTAGTTTATATTATAATACAAGGTTTTCTAAAAAAAAAAACATATAGTATTGGGTTTGGGGATATTAAATAGCTGGGAGATACAGCTTTATTGCATATCTTTATCTTCTTGTTTCCTCCTTTCAAAATCCTTGTTAACCTAGCCCACTCAAATGTCACCTCCTCCAGGAAGTTTTCCTTGACACTTTAATGGTAACCTTTCTCTCCTCAGTTATCACAAAGGATTTTGCTTACATCTATCTTATGCATTTGTCATGCATTGTTTTGTCGTATAGTAATTTGAGAATGTTATATATTTCCTATTAGGCTGAAAGCTTTGTAAAGGTAAGGGACTAGTGTTTTATTTAATCATTGTACTTCCCCTACTAACATAGAACTCTTTACAGAGGTCAATATTGAAAAATAATTTCTTTGTAGAGAATGACATGAGGCACAGAGAAGTTATGTGATTTTCCAACATCACAAAGCTAGTATCAGAGATGGGATCTGAACACAAGAATTCCTAATTCCAGGTTTAATACTTTGCCCCCTGAACCACGCTGCCTCACTTTCCATATTGTAAGGACTTAGGGAGCTATGTGTCACAGTGGAGAGAGGGCTGGACTTGAAATCAGGAAGATCTGAATTCAAATATTACCTTAGAAACTCACTATGTATGTATACTTGGGCAAGTTATTTAACCTCTTCCTCAGTTTCCTTGTCTGTAAAAAGTTGATTATGATACCATTCAGGGTTGTTTCAAAGATAAAATTGGATAATATTTATAAAGCACTTTGCCAGTCTTAAATCACTATATAAAGGCTATCTATTAAATGAATACTAGGCATTAATTGTTGAATAAATTAATGAATGGCTAGATTTTATAGATTTTTCAGAAAGTTTCAGAACTATCTCATACTTCTAACTTCCTTTTACTTTTCTCCCATTTCCAAATGGATCTAAATAACAGAAATGTAATATTTGTATTTACAAATTGTCCTTCTCCCTTCTGATCCCAAAGTCTTCCCCAATGGATTGTATGCACCTGGTACTAATCTGAGCCCTGACTCTAATTGATTTTGTGATCTTCACTGACTTAATGAGGCTTTCCTCATCTGTAATATGTAAAGCCCTACATACAGCTGACCTAGACAGGGTTGTATAGATGAAAGAATAATGATTTGAAGTTAAAGGATCTGGACTGAAACATTGGATCTGTTACTCATTATTCATATGACCTCAGAGAAGGTCTTACACAACCTTCTTGGACCACAATTTAATTATTTACAATACACACACACACATACACAAACATACACACACTACAAAAGAGTTAGACTAGAAGATCATCATTATCATCAACATTTCAACAATGCTTTTGAGTTTCCAAAGGACTTTAAATGTTATTTCATTAGAACCTCATCGAACCTTGTGTGGTAGGTACTAGACAACAAATAGTCATTATCCATTCCATAAGCAGTTTTCTTTTTATAAATGAATTAAATGCATAAGTCTTCAAAATTATAAGATATCATAGCTGACCTTTAGCATCTCTTCCAGTACAAAATCCTGTGAATTTTGAAGCTTAAAGTTTATAAAACATTGTCTGCTTAAGGTAGTATAAATATTAGTATTTCTATTTTATAGAAAAAGAAATCAAGGACAAGAGAATTTAAGTGGCTTGTCTAATGTCAAATACCTAGTAAATGGCAGAGTCAGGACCCAGGTCTTCTTCTGACTTAAAGTCTGGTTCTTCAATGATACAATTCCACTATCCTCCCTAAATAAACTATTTGAAGCAGCAAAAAAAAAAAAACCAAACAAACGTTTTTTTTTGTTCAGTTTTGTCCGACTCTTTGTGACCTTATTTGAAGTTTTCTTGGCAAAAATACTGGAGTGCTTTGCCATTTTCTCCTCTGGCTCATTTTTCAGATGAGGAAACACAAGCAAATAGGGTTAAGTGACTTGGCCAGGGTCACGCAGCTAATAAATGTGCGAGGCCAGATTTGAACTCAGGAAGATGAGTCTTCCTGACTCCAGGCCTGACACTCTATCCACTGAGCCATTAGCTGCTGCCACCACTGCCACTGCCGCTGCCACTGCCACCGTCACCTCCCTCCACATATGTATGTCCTTCCCTCTCCTTAAATTCTCTTTTGGTAAATCCCAGCCACCCAGCCACCCACCCCCAACTAACTCATATATCACTTTGAATCTGTTTAATACGATTAGCATGCAGTCCTGTATATTATAGTTCTATGTTTATGTATTTCTCTCCCAATACACACAGTTTTACTGTAAGCTCTGTGAAGGCAAGAATTTGTCTTCTCTAAACAATGTATCTTCCCCAGAACTTAGAATGGTGTTTTTCACATAGTCCTTGTTTCTAAATGTTTGCAGACTTGTTAAACTGAATTTATAACATAGTTATACACCTACTGCATAAACACTTGTATTTATGTATGTATGTATATCTGTGTGTATATGTATGCACACATATGCACATACATATATATGTGTGTGTATACTGCTTGACTATAAATATTTCTGGGGATTTTTTTTCTTTTAAAAATATGTTGTATGTGGGGAGAGTTAGAGTTAGTGGAAATAAGTACCTATAAAAATAATAAAATAGAAACTATCAGGGGATATTGCAATAGTCCAGATGGATGATAATAAGGGTCCATTCAAGGGTGGAAGCAAAGAAAATAAAGAGGAACAGGGGTGAATTATATTGCAGAGGGATAATAGACAGGATTTGGAATTGTTTGAATATGAGCAGTGATAAGAAAAGGTATAGGGAAGGCTTAAAGGCAACATTAAGGTTTTGAATGTGGGAGATTATGTGCCATTGATGGAAATAGTAAAGTCAGAAAGAGGAAAAGGTTTGTTGAGAAAAGACAATAAGCTTGGTTCCTTAAAAATGGGAATAATGCCCACCTCACTGAAGATAAAAGAAAATGAGATCAAAAGGACTGTGTTAAAAGAAAAGGGCTATATGTATACCCATAGTACTAGGTTTTCAACTCTTCCACTATCCATATATCTGAGAGGCAATTTTTGTTTCTCTAATATTTATAAGATGTTGTAGCATGGTGAACAGAGAGCTAAGCCTGTAGTCAGGAAGAACTGAGTTCAACTCTGGTCTCAGATACTTACTAGCTCTGTGACCCTGGGCAAGTCATTTATCCTCTGTCTTACTTTCCTCAACTGTCAAAATGAGAATGATAATGGTACCTATCTCACAGTGTTGTTGTGAGGATCAAATCAGATAATATTTTGAAGCACTTAGCACATAATGTATAGCACATAATAGGATCAATATAAATTGTTATTATGTGACTTTTTATACCTAAGTCAAGTATCCTTTTGAAATTTATTTTGGTAGAAGGGGAAAGGGACTGGTCTAAATTTAATTTCCTCCATACAAGGGATAGAGAAGATTGCAGAAGATTAAGAGGATACTTCTGATTCTATAAAGTTTAAAAGCTTTTATACAAACAAATCTAATATCTTTAAAATTAAAAGGGAGACAATTAACTGGGAAAAAAATCTTTGCAGCAAGTTTTTCTAATAAAGGTCAATTTCCAAGACATATAAGGAACTGATTTAGAAATTTAAGAATAAGAGCCATTCCCAAAGTGATAAATGATACAAGGATGTTAAGAGTTTTAAAGGGAAGAAATCAAGGATCTATATAGCCAATGGAAAAAACCCATAAAAGTCACTAATAATTAGAAAAAATAATGCCATTCTGATATTCATTCTGATTCAGTGAACCCATCAGATTGACAAAGATAACAAAATTTTAAAAATGACAAATATTGGAAGGCAGTGGGATAACAGGCACATTGATTTGTGGAGCTATGAATATGTCCAATCATTCTGGAAAGCAATTTGGAATTATGCACAATTACTAAATATTCATGCCTTTTGACCTACCTACCTATACCACCTCTAGGTCTATACCCAAAGGAGATCAAAGAAAGTGATAAAAATCTTATATATGCAGGAATGTTTAAAAATCAAGGGTTTTTTTGTGCTGGCAAAACCCAGAAACAAACAGACCAACCAACCCCTGGAAACAATGGGGATGACTATCAAATGGGAAATAGATGAATAAATTTTGGTACATTAGTGTAATGGAATACTCTTGTGCTGTAAGAAAAGAGGAAAGAGGCATGGCAAGACTCGTATGAACTGTTGCAGAATGAAGTGAGTAGAATAGGAGCAATTTATAGGGTAACACTCATATTATAAAAACAATTTGAAAGACAAGAACTTTAATCTACTAAATAATCAATCACAAATTCAGAGCACTGGGGAAAAAAGAATGCTACTCACCTCATGGCAGAGAGATACTGAATGAGCAATTCATTTTTGGATACAACTAATATGGGAATATGTTTTGCTTAATTGTTCTTATACACATAAGCACATATGTAAGGATCCTCTTTTTCTTTCTTTGTTTTGTTCTCTTTTCTATCTCATTTTTTCTTTCTCTCTCTTCCTATCTTTCTATTGCATGGGAGGAAGGATGGAAAAAATAAATACTTGATAATTAAAAAATAAATGAAATAATAATTTTTAGAAAATTATCTAGGTTTCATCCCATTTCATCTGAGTTGGGCTTTCTCTCTGGATTCCTCCTTAAGATTGCTTCTGAAACTGATTATTTGGGACATCCCCTCTGCTTCAAGTATAATTTCTGAACCTTTAACAAACACGCAATGCACTGAATCATTTCCTCCAGAATGTACACTTCTTTCTACTTCATTTCCCCAGTTAGATCATGAACTACTGTCAAGATTGGGAAGAAAAAAAAGAACAGAAACCTTTAGAAAACCTTATTTAGAAAAATAAGATATTACTCAAGATTAGGCTAGCCACTAACTTTCTAAATTACTTTAACTTAGATACTTTTTAAAGTTTTGAAGAAGAGAGAGTAAATCAAATGCCTCATAAAATGTATTATGGTTTGGAAGACGGCAAAACTACTTTTCAATTTGATTCGATTTAATTAAAAACATGCATTGTGTGTGTATAGTATATAAGGCACTATACTAAATTCTGGGAACATAAAGGTGCAAAAAATATCACATACACAAATAAATGTACTACAAGATAGTAGAATATGTTGGGACAAAGGACATCCAGACAAAGCTATCTTCAATCACTTTCTCAGTTGCATAACTCAACAACTCCTACTGCTAATACTTCCAAGGTATACTTCTTATTGATTTTATGCTCATCACTCTAGGCTAAAAATAACAAATGATAATAGCTCATATTTACATGTCACTTTATGGATGCAAAGCACTTTGTCTCATTTTACAACCTGTCTGTGAGGTAAGTAGAGTGTTACTAATCCTGTTTCACAAATGAGGAAACAGACTCAGAAAAGTTAATTTACTTAGAATCCTAGATTCATTAATTTAAAGCCAGAAAGAAACTTAAAAGTCATCTGTTCCTGAACATTTATTTTCCAGAAGAGGAAACTGAGGCCCAGAAAGGGGAAACTACTTGCTCAAAGTCACACAGTTAGTAAGCAGTGAAACCTAGCCTCCAATTGAGATCTTCTAAGCCCGGTTACATGGTTTTAATCTTGTACTGTTGTTGATACTTTCGTTTCATTGTCTTTTACAGTTGGACCTGATGCAGGCTTATCACATGAAGTCCATGTAAAGCCCATCGAATTAGAACCAATGTCTAATTTTTCAAGATAGATAGATGGTATTCAGTTACCATCGGGCATCAGTAGGGGGTGGGTCTAGCCTTTTTGTATTCTCAAAGTTGACTCTTGCAGACATTCCTTTGCTCATAGGTAGGCCTATCTAATCAGAGACAGAGGGGTATCAATTCTTAAGAAACTTTTAAGTAGGGATTCACTCTATCAAAAAACAGCTTAGGGGGCAGCTAGGTGGCGCAGTGGATAGAGCACTGGCCCTGGAGTCAGGAGGACCTGAGTTCAAATTCGGCCTCAGACACTTAACACTAACTAGCTGTGTGACCCTGGGCAAGTCACTTAACCCCAATTGCCTAAAAAACAAACAAACCAGCTTAGGCTCTTCATGTACAAAGAACATTATGGGCTACCAATGCTTCCCAGATCAAATCCCCCTTTCCTAGGTACCACTCCTTTATACGTCATCTCCCACATTAGGTTATAAATTACATGAAGTCAGAGATTGTTTTATATTCATATTCCCTTTCATATTTGTATCTCAAGTATTTAGCAAAACACCTGGCATATAGTAAATAATAAAAGATTTTTTAAAATTCTTCCATTTGCAAGGGAGTCTGGCAATGGCTCCCCATGTGAAGAGGCTGGAGGAGTCCACTTCTGGGAGAGTCATGATGACATGTAATAGACACACCTGAGAGAGACCTGAGGATGTATATACATCATGTATCTGATAACAGTCTGCTAACCATATGTTTAAAAGAAATTTTTTCTATTGGCTGTATTAGTGTAAATTAGTGTAAATCAAAAATGCACCAGTGACCAAACGCTTGTCCATTCTGTGTGGCTGCACTCTTGCTGGATCTCTTTGACTCCTTTGCTGATGGTATCTGGTGAGTCAGTCAGTCAATAAACATTTATTAAGCACCTACTCTATTCCAGGCACTGGAGTGAGACATAATGACATAAAAGAAGAGTTTTTGTCTCCTTTCCAAGTTCTTTTAGCCCCATGAAGACAGGCATCACTTCTTTGCCTGAATTAACATTTGTTCTTTTTCCTTGTTTGATGAAAGAGATTAATCTGGAAGTTCTGACCTTCTGGATTTTGAAAGGTCAAGAAAGTGAGTCTCTAGGAATTTAGTTGCATGCAGAGTTTTGCAGCTAACCTAGCATCAGTGCTGAAGGAGCAAGGAATGACCTTAGGAACCCACCCCAGGAGTAGCTGAGATGAGGACTCCTTCATTATTTATGCCTTATTTGGATATGACATTGGTAGAAATATAAAAGATATGTGAAATTTGTTGGAAATATGTTATTTTTGAGCCCACTATTCCAAAAGACCAAGGATAGGGAAGAATATGTCCCTGAGGTGTTGGGAAAATTTTTTTATACTTTTGCTCTTGGTTATCTTCAAAGTATATATTCCTTTGTAAAAGCTAATTGATGTGAAGTGGTTTAATAGAACTGAGGTATTGGTTATGGGCACCAAACAGTGGTGCCAGTTGGGGCTCAGCTAATGGTATTGTAGACACCTGCCAAATCCCCAGGATAGTCCTATGTCCCTAAGGGATGATGTAGATTCCTCACTATAGAAGACTAAGGTTAGACCATATGTAGTCATTACTTTATCCTCATGTAGGGGACTGGAGACATCCTCATGATAATGTGACTATCTGGAACTTGGTGGGGATGGTGATATTGGATCACAGAGATGGTAGATCTGGTCATTCTCATTTCTGCTACTGACCCTCAGAGATGCTAATTTGAGTCAGTCTGTGTGTCAACAGGCACAAGAGTAATGTAAAAGAGAGTATTAGTCACTAAAAAAAAAACAACAAAAAACAACAAAAACCCAAGGGGGCAGCTAGATGGCGCAGTGGATAGAGCACTGGCCCTGGAGTCAGGAGTACCTGAGTTCAAATCCGGCCTCAGACACTTAACACTTACTAGCTGTGTGACCCTGGGCAAGTCACTTAACCCCAATTGCCTCACTAAAAAAAAACAAAACAAAAAAACAAACAAACAAACAAACAAAAAAAACAGAGAGTATTAGGCTGATTCAGAAGACCTGAGTTCTAGTCCCAACTTTGTCATTTTTTTTTGGTGAGGCAATGAGGGTTAAGTTACTTGCTCAGGGTCACACAGCTAGTAAGTGTGAAGTGTCTGAGTCTGGATTTGAACTCAGGTCCTCCTGAATCCAGGGCCAGCACTTTATCCACTGTACCAACTAGCCGCCCCCCCACTTTGTCATTTATGAATGATATGACCTTGGGTAAGTCTTTTAACTGTATTGAGCCTCAGTTTCATTGGGAAAATTAGTTGATGGTCCTCTTTAGTTCCTCCAATATTCCTTGATTCACCTGAGAGTTACGTAGTCCACTGGAAAAGTACTTTTAATTTTTTTTAATCTTAGGGAACTAGTTAATGCACTAAATAATCACTTTGATCCCTGAAGATCAGGTTATAGCATTCACATGCACTTCAAGGAAAGGAAATAGATGGCTCATTTGGGAGTCAACTTTGTTTTTTTTAAAACTTAAACTAATGAACAGAAGAGTACTTAATGGTAATTAATTCACCAACTGAATCAAATTCTTTTATCCAATATTTATTGAACAAATTTTATGTCTCAGCATCATGCTAGAAAAATGAGATAATACTTTTAAAGCATTTAGCACAGTGTCTGGCACATAGTAGATGCTTAATAAATAATTGTTCCCTTCCCACCTAGATATCGAAGGGAATAAAAAGAAGTATAAAACATAATTTCTGCCTTCAAAGAATCTATAATCCAGGGTGTCTCTGGATGTAAGCACCTCAGTCTGCTATTCTTGTAAGTAGTTCTACTGGAGAATTCCTTGGAAGACTCTAAGCTCTCTATAAAATATCTAAGCTAATCCTCTCTATAATATCCAACAAATGGCCATTCCAGCCTTTGTTGAAGGCTTCCAGTGACTGGCAGAGGTGATTCCTAAATCAAAGTGGTCAATTTTACCTTTGAATAGCTCTAATTGTTAGGAAGTTTTTCCTTACACCAAGCCTAAGTTCACCTTTTTGAAATAAGTAGGGATGGGTAGGGGATGACTTACTGAGAATGACAGAAGACTATCTGAAAGAAGTGTGAAAATAAAATAATTCTCAGCCTCCTTGAAGAAAAGATAAAGTGGTTTGAGAAACGCCTCTTCATTTTTCAGGCTTTCAGGGGTGGGAGTGGAACAACATATTCCTTTTAAAATAGAATAAGGGATTCTAGGTGAAAAATAGCAAAAAGAATCTGAAGAGACAGAATGACATTCTGACCTGTATGAGGAGGTTGGAGGATACGAGAATGTGGCACAAAAGAAAAAGAAATACAGTAGAACCACTGAAAAATAGGGGATTGAGGGCGGGGGGAGGATGAAATTCTTCTTAATGTAGAGAAAGTTGTACCTTGTGAAATGGAAGCAACTATTTCTTCTCCAAATAGTAATGATGCAGATTCAAAAGTGGTGTCAGGTGAGAGATCACCTCATAGGGGTCAGAGGAAAACCAAATTATTTGGGGTAGTTAGTCATTTCCTGCTTAGCAGTACTGAGGTAGGCATTTGTCAAACAACTCCCAACAACAGAGAGGTCTACTCTTTTCCTGAAACATGTGTTCAGGATGTGTCAAAGAAACTCTCAATACTTATTGAACTGGATAACTACCACTTGTAGTGAGTTAGGCTTGGTACAGAAGAGAAAACTTTGTCTTTGGGGTCAGAGAATCTTGATTCACATCCCATTTCTGACATTTACTACCTGTGGAACCTTTGGAAATTCACTTAGACTTCCTGGGCCCCAGTTTCATCATCTATGAAATGAAGGCGTTAGAGAAATCATGTTTCCCAGATCTTGGCAAAGAGGTAATGGACTAGACATACAGAATAAGAGCACAGACAAGATGTGGATTTATTTTACCTGTTAATATTTAATTGTTTCAAGGGAAGGAGGAAAGAGGAGGGAGAACTAGTAATACTGATAATTTTTAAAGGAAAAAAAGAAAGAAAAGAGTAAAAATCAATTACTTAAAAATAAACAGAGGGGACAGCTAGGTGGCACAGTGGATAAAGCACCGGCCCTGGATTCAGGAGGACCTGAGTTCAAATCTGATCTTAGACACTTGACACTTATCAGCTGTGTGACCCTGGGCAGGTCCCATAACACTCATGGCCCCACAAAGATAAAATAAAATAAAACAAAAAACACAAAGAAGTTCAGAAAGGAACACAGATTAGCAACACAATGTTGAAATTATCATGTTAAATTTGGAATATTTTTTAAAAAGTAGAAATTCAGTTTCACATGAAAGTGCTCTTTTAACTGCTTTCCTCTGTATAAGGAAATGCTTATGTTTACTGATGCTTGACAAGTCCGTAATAACAAAAAGGGTTTTTTAATGAGAGATTTGGACTAGATGGGCTCTGAGGTAGTTTCAGGCACTATGATTCTATATCATGATACTGTCACAAGGAATCAAAAAGTCCCTACTGACGATTATGAAGTCTTGGACAAGAAGTGGAAAAGCATAGGACCACAAGTGGTATTGACCTCATTGTTCTTCAGTCATGTCCAGCCCTGTGCCCTCATTTGGGATTTCCTTAACAAAGACACTGGAGTGGTTTATCATTTCCTTCTCCAGCTCATTTTTTACAGATGAGGAAACTGAGGTAAATAGGGTTAAGTGACAGGGCTACACATCTAGTGTCTGAAGCTAGATTTGAATGCACGAATATAAATCTTCCTGACTCCAGGACTGAAACTCTATCCACTGTGGCACCTAGTCACTCCACCATCATCATTATTGCTAATCAAGGGCAAGCTCTCCAGAAGAGAGAAAAGCAGATTTGAGGAGTGATTAGCTGCTTAAGACTATGGCATACAAGAGAAGGATTTGGATTTCTAGAACATGGCTTCTTAAGATAAAGGAATAATAAATTTTTGGTCAGGAGTGTAATGGCTAGCAAGAATTCAGTTGCCTAAAGCTTTACAAATCTAATCCAAAGAACTAGAGAATACTATATGCATACATAATACACACACACACACACACACACACACCTCAACTTAGAATCTATAAAGAATAACAACAGAGTAGGAAGAACAAATTTTTCAGAAATTCATAGGTAACAAAATACAAAGAAAGAACCATTAATAAAAACCATGGCCTTATACACACATGTGTACAATATAAAGCTAGGTTTAATTAGTTCAAATAATGAATCCTCTGAAATGATCTCATTATACAAAAACACTTAATATTTCCATTAGACTGGAACTAATGACCACATTTCATGTAATTATACTTTTCAATGGTACAAATCTGAATACATGGACGACTTTAGGGGATTCATTATTTGTATTAGTCAAGACTTGGTTGTGTAGATATAGGCCATGTAAGCTCTGGGGAATTCTTATCACAATGGCCACCTCCACCAATCAGGGGTTTCCAAAGTTTTCCTAATTACATCTTTCTCTATAGATCTAGAGGTGCTCTGAGAGTTCAGGGGTCATTCAAAAATATCACTGGGTAAAGCCTCTACCAGTGTGTTTCTCCCACAGGATAAACAGTTAATAATCATTCAGTCACCCAGACTTAAGTGACTTTTTAAAAGTGACATTTACTATGGTGGCACAGTAAGCATAGATGATACAAAACATTTTCTCCAAAGCCTGTGACACGCTCTCCCACAAATACTTATAGGGTCCAAGGGGAAGTGAACTCAAGCTTAGAGATCACATGTGGCAAATGGGTAACTCACAGGCCCTGCTACTTGAAATCATTTTATCCCATTTGTGGGGCTACTCAGAAAGTTCTCCTTAAGCATGGTGAATCTGCATCCAATTTGTCTTTGGCTCCAGGTGCAAACACTGCTGCCAGTTGATTCAGAGATGCCATTTAGGATACCAGTAAGAATATGGGAAGCCCAACATTCTCTGACTTTTAAAGCTGTAACATCTTTCTCCAATAAAAAATAAGAAGTGTGTGTGTGTGTGTGTGTGTGTGTGTGTGTGTGTGTGTGTGTGTGTGTGTGTGTGTGTGTATGAATTGACCAACATAAAGCCAGAGTTCTTATACATGTCTTTTTAAGATGGTTGGAGACATTCCCTGTGCAACGATATTAGTCTCTTTAGACAACTCTTCCCTTTACTCATTAATGAAACTATTTCTTTTTGAATCTTCAGAAGTTCACTCAAGAGTTTCCTATCACTCCTGAACTAGCTTCCCCTGGAGAATTTGAGACCATTAGAGTTTACTAATTCTTCCACTGAACACTGAGATTTGTTCTCCCCAATTCTAAGGTGTATATCAGAGTATGCCTCTCACTCTGATCCCCCAATTGCTCCTTTT
Source organism: Dromiciops gliroides (assembly GCF_019393635.1). Taxonomy (NCBI): domain Eukaryota; kingdom Metazoa; phylum Chordata; class Mammalia; order Microbiotheria; family Microbiotheriidae; genus Dromiciops; species Dromiciops gliroides. Next base: position 268,543,031 of record NC_057863.1, on the reverse strand, counting down.
TGGGGTAAGAATCAGATTTATAACAGTAGCTCCCCACATTTGTTTCTCCATCTTTTGAAGGATGGAATGGTAATTAAGACAAGTCAAGACATTATTCATTGCTCTGCTTGGGGCAGAGAAAGAGAGAGAACTATAACAGATATTTGAAATGCTTCATTACTACTACTAAATCTTGCCTCTGCACTAGGCTTCTGATTTGATTCCCAAATACCGCATCCATTTTCACTCTTCCATGTTCCTCACCTTATACTCCATTAAGACCTGTCAATTGTATCTCAGCAACAGTGCTTTTGTTTGGTCCCTTCTCTCTGTCTCCACTACAACCACACTAGTTTGGACCCTTGTTACTATCTCATCTCTACTATAGCTAGTCTCAACAGGTCTTCCAGGCTTTACTCTCTTTCCCTCCAAATCATCAGTCATTCTATTGCCAGCATAATATTTCTCATGTAGCCACTTGGTCATGTCACTCCTCTGCTCTCAAAACTCTTCAAAAATTTTCAGTGGCTCTCTAAAGTTTACCAAGTAAAGATTTGTGTTATTTGTCTGATATTCAAGACGTTGTACAATCCTGTTCCATTTTTCTTTTTCCAGATTTATTTAAAATAACTACTAACCTTTGTAGACTCTATGCTTCAGCCAAAGTCTCTCTTCCCTGAATTTCTGCTCAGCTTTCCTGATGACAATGCCTTTGTTTAAGCTGTACCTTTAATGCCCTTCCTTTGCCTATTGAATTCTATCCAGTCCTTTAGAGTTTTACTCAAATGCCAACTCTTCTAATAAGCCTTCACAAATCCCTTGATTGGTAACAACCTTCTAGCTCAGACTTCACTTCCTTTTGCAACTCTAAAACACTTGGATGTAAGGCTGGTTTCTTGTCTCTCTACTAGACTGTAGGCTCCGTGTAGATAGGAACTAAGTCTTATCTAAACTTTGTAGCTCCTCTAGTTGCTAGTATAACATTCTTCATACAGTACTTAAAATATTTCTTGGATGAATGAATGAAAATATATTATGGCATGAGAGTAACGCCTTGAATTAATGAATGATTTAGACAGAAAATGCCATAGAAGTCCAAAGATGAGAGAGACAACTATGGATTAGGAAAATTTCATGTATGTGTGAGAGGCAAAGATATAAATCCAGAACATTATGACTCTAAAGCAAGGTCTCTAGCCACCACACCACACCATCTCTCTAGATTATATTACATTAAAATTTATAAGATCTTTTCTTATAAGAAGCATATGAGTTAGGCATTGCAAGTCATTTTGTAACCATTTTATTGATAAGCAAATGAACATTCAGGGAAGTTAAATTACTTACTAACACTATAAAGCTAGTAAGTATCAGAGCTAGGAGGCAAACCCCTTTCTCTCCAATCTAAGTTCAGGTCCTATTTTCACTATATCATGCTGCTGAAATCCAGATGATATAATTCACAGGGGCAGGTTCACTTTAAAATTAACTCTTCCATTAAATTGTTCACATTTATAAGATGATAGGATTGGCTTAGATGATCTCCAAATCAGCTCTAATATTTTATGACTATTGTGAAAGAGCTTTAGAGTAATTTAATTTTATTGTTTCTTTTTTTTTAACTTTTTTTTCAGGGCTATGAGTGTGAAGTGACTTGCCCAGGGTCACACAGCTAGTAAGTGTCAAGTGTCTGAGGCCGGATTTGAACTCAGGTCCTCCTGAATCCAGGGCCAGTGCTTTATCCACTACACCACCTAGCTGCCCCAATACTTCTATTTTTTTTAATAAGAAACAATAAAATAGGGCATCTAGGTGGTGTAGTGGATAAAGCACTGGCCCTGGATTCGGGAGGACCTGAGTTCAAATCCGGCCTCAGACACTTGACACTTACTAGCTGTGTGACCCTGGGCAAGTCACTTAACTCCAACTGCCTCACCAAAAACAAACAAACAAACAAAATGGAAGTATTGAGGAAAACCATCTTAGTCTCTGGAGACTATTATTTACCTTTAGGGCAATTAGATAATTGGAGATAGACTATAGTTAAACTCTCTCCTTCTGTATGCTAGGGTTATGGTGAGCTTCTCCCTTTTCCTGAAGCATTTTTAATCGCTCCTATATTTAAAGAGTTGATTGATGCTCTGTTTGGTTTACAATTAGCCTAGCTAGGAGTTGAGGTGACCCATACCAAGGGGGGCATATTTGAGAAACTTTCAGCACTATTCAAGTGGGATGACTCATCCGCATTCATCATTTAAGTTACTAGGAAATTAATTCACTTCTTAGACAGGAGTTTAACTGATTAGAAATGAGTTCTAGGACTCTGAATTCTCTTTGTCCTTAAGTATACTGTTCTGGAGTGGGCATTTGTTTTTATATTTGTGGGATGAACTATTAGATATCATATAAGTATGGGATTGTTCCATATATGAAGAATCACATCAAATATTATGTTATTGAAATGTCCTATATTTGGTTGCTGAGTTGGGAATTTGTTTGGGTGTATCACATATGAATTCTCTGAAGTGCTGATGGCTTGATTTGTTCCTCCTACTCTTCCTCAACATTTAACTATTTCACTAAATAAATATGAAGACAAAGACCTTCATATACCAAGCACTCTGCAATCAGACTCTAACCTATCTGTCCAGTCATATTTCATGTTGTCCTCGTTAACACTTTCTTCATTCCAACCAAACTGGAATATTAGGTAGGACCATATCATACTTCACTCTCTTTCCTTTATGCATTTCTACACCATCTTCTATGCACTGATTTCTCTCTACCCTTTGAAGTCCTTCTCTTCCTTCAAGACATAGCTCCATTACCACCTCTTACATGAAGTTTTCTCCAAACTATGAGCTGTTCAGTTTTTCTTAGAGTACTTCATGCAGATCATCACTGTATTCTACCTTGAATTGTATTTATTTGTATATTTGCCTCAGATGCTCCAATATATTGTGAGTTCCTCTAGGGAAGGGACTCTATCACTTCTCATTTCTATATCTCCAGTATTCTATTCCTGTTCATAAAACCACATAATAACTATTTATCATATTGATAGCTCTCTCATTCCACTTCCCAACCTGAGTCCTAGTTCCAGATTTTCCATGCAGAGATCTGTAAATTCCATTTGTAAGATTCAACACAATCTTTTTATATTTCTTTTCTTTTCTTTTTTTCAAGGCAATGAGGGTTAAGTGACTTGCCCAGGGTCACACAGCTAGTAAGTGTCAAGTGTCTGAGGCCAGATTTGAACTCAGGTCCTCCTGAATCCAGGGCCATTGCTTTATCCATTGTGCCACCTAGCTGCCCCAATATATTTCTTTTCTAAAAAAAAAATCACCCATGGGGAGCATAGTCACACTAATGTCATGGTGAATTGGTCTGACAATTCTGGGAAACGATTTGAAACTATATCCATAAGGCCAATAAACTGTGCATTACCCTTTGTTCTAGAATTAACACTTCTAGGCATACCCCGCCAAAGGGATGAAAGACAGAAGGAAAGAACCCAGATAGGTGTTACAGCAGGTAGAGTACTGGACCTAGGGTCAGAAGACTTACTAGTTGTGTGACCCCAGGCAAAATTTCTATTTGACTTAAATAGAATACTCCTCACCTGTAAAATGAAGCTTATAATAGCACCTATCTCCTAGGATTGTTGCAAGGATGAACTAAGACATATTCATATGATTTGTAACCCTTAAAGGTTCACAGACTTAAAAAGGAAAAGAAAGGGAAAAGAGATCACTAAATAACCAACTGTATGGAAAGGATGTTGTTGGTCAGTCCAAATTTTCCTCCATCCTACATGTCTCTTTTCTTGTTGCTGTATAAATGCTGCATTTCTCTAATAATATCTACTTCAAAGGGTTGAAAATAAGAAATTATTTTAATGTTAATAACACTAATAATTGTATTAATATTTATTATATTAATGTTTATAATGATAAACAGTAGTTATTCTCATTATATATAAAATATTTATATCTTTTTTTGTCATAGCAATGAACAGGAAAAAGCAAGTACCAATTAATTAGGAAATGGCTAAACAAATTGTGGAATATTATTGAATAAAAACTGAGAAATACTCATAGACCCATAGAATAACCACAGTTATTCAATACTCACAGACTCATAGACTTAGAGGAATTGATTTATAGTGAAATGAGTAGAATCAGAAGGACAATTTATATGACTTCCTCAATAATGTAAAGGAAAATAACTATAAAAAGATTTCAGAGGGGGCAGCTAGGTGGCGTAGTGGATAGAGCACCAGCCCTGAATTCAGAAGGACCTGAGTTCAAATCCGGCCTCAGACACTTACCACTTACTAGCTGTGTGACCCTGGGCAAGTCACTTAACCTCAATTGCCTCACCAAAAAATAAATAAATAAATAAAAGATTTCAGAACTTTGACCCATACAGTGACCAATCATGACTTCAGAAGACCAATCAATGATGAAGTATGTCCTCACCCTCACTTCCAATTCTGCCCCCTCCATACGCACACACTTCTTAGCAGAGAGGGGATGAGCAAAAAAAATGCAGCATGAGACATACATGTTTAGATATTGTGAATGTGTTTATTTGCTTTACCTAACTATATTTACTTGTTATAAAGGAAGACTTTGGGGTGGGGAGCAAGATACATGAAGAGTTTTGTTGCTATCATATTAAATAACATGTTGTTCAGTTGTGTCCACTTCTTCGTGACCCCATTTTATTGTTTTCTTGGCAAAGATACTGGAGTGGTTTGCCATGTCCTTCTCCACCTAATTTTATAGATGAGGAAACTGAGGCAAACAGGGTTAAGTGACTTGCCAAGGTTCACAGAGCTAGTAAGTGTGTAAGGTCAGATTTGAACTCAGGAAGATGGGTTTTCCTAATTCAAGACCTGGCACTGCAGCATGTAGCTGGCCTGTACACAATCCTCAGTTTTGTTCTTTGTTGGAATGTTGGTGATTGTGATTATTAAGTTCATATTTTCAAAATTTTGAAAATAACTCATGGGCAAAGCAATTTTTATGCCTTCATAAAAACAGTTATTTCTTCCAAATTTCATAAATGGTTTGCTTGTTTGAATAATTACCTCTGAGTTCAGCGACTGTAGGATTCAGTCTCACTTTGGGATTTTTTTTTGCTTTTTCAGATGCAGGTGAAAGTTTCAAAATTTTCCCTTTTTGGTTAGCACTGGGATTTTCCAAAGTTGTCAGTCTTTTATCTATATAAGGCAAGAGAACAGTGTTACCATCTATATGTTATATTCTCTAAAATTGTGAGATGCTTTCTCTACAAAAATTAATGAAAGGTGGGTAGAGAGACAGAGGGAATTAAATCAACATTTCTCCTTCCAACTGATTGGGATCGGGCAGCGAGGTGGAGCAGTGGATAAAGCACCGGCCCTGGATTCAGGAGGACCTGAGTTCAAAGCCGCCCTCAGACACTTAACACTTACTAGCTGTGTGACCTTGGGCAAGTCACTTAACCCCAATTGCCTCTCAAAAAAAAAAAAAACAAAACCAACTGATTGGGATCCACTTTTTCTTAATAATTGCTACAACAAAAAGTGAGGTTATGTAAGTGTTTTAGTATATGATAAACAGCTAGTATTTATCTAATGTTTTAAGACTGCAGGTACATTGTATAAATGTATAACTCAGTAACTACTATTTCACCAGTAGAATTTAAACTCTAAACTTGATTTAGCTTTTGAATCCCAGCATCTAGCATAGTGCCTGACCCATAAAAGGTACTTAATACATGCTTATTGAATTAAATTCACATTAGGAAGGAGTTTAAACCAGGTGACTGCTAAGGATCTTTCCAACTCTGATTCTATAATTCACTGTGATTTTCTCCACCCCATCATTTGTATACAGTTAACATGTGGTTTAAATGAACATCTAAGTCAGGCTTAAAAAGGAAAAAAAAGAAGAGGGGGCACTAAAGGGTCACCTATATGGAAAGGATGTTGTCAGTCAGTCCCAATCATCTTCTGCCCTATAGGAAAGGAAGTCTTTCTTGTTGTATAAGTGCTATGGGGCAGCTAGGTGGTGCAGTGGATAGAGGTCCTGGAGTCAGGAGGATGTGAGTATAAATCCTCAGACACTGGACATGGGCAAGCTACATGACCCTGGGCACTTAACCCCGGTTGCCTCAATCATTGGGGGCCATCTCCAGTCATCCTGATATATATCTTACCACTGGACCCAGATGGCCCTGGAGGAGTGAGGCTGGTGACTTTGCACAGCCCTTCCTCACTTAAATCCAATCCATTCTAAGTCATGACATCTGTCATGGTCCCCTTTGAGAATGAAGGAAAAACAACAAATGGTACATTTCCCATGTAATACCTACCTTCAAGGGTTATCATCATCACCGATGATAACAATACCAATTGGCAGCACAATTTCCTTCTAGATAACCTTTTATACAGGCTGTAACAATCATCTGTAGCCTCGCTGGATCTGTAGTCCCCCCAAAGCTCAAGCTTGGGGTGGTTGCCTCATTTTATCACTTGGTTTCTGAGTATATTAATTTAGATTTTCCTTTCACACGAACTAAGTCAAAGAACACACCTTACCTGTTGTTCCTGCCAGTGAGAAGTAAGAATCATGAAATCATACAACTCTAGAATGTTGGAAAGTTCTTTCTCTGGTTTTTGATCTGAATCTTCCCCCTTTCCAGCCTTATTGTGCATGGTTCTCCATCATTTTCTCCATGTTCTAGCCAAATTGGACTTTTTGCTGTTCCTCACACAAGAACATTCCCATTCCTCATTGCTTTGGAACAGGCAACATACCCTTAAATGTACCCCAGTCTCTCTTCCATATGGCAGAAAACCTAGCTATAAACATTTAACTCAAGGGCCACCTCTTACAGGAAGTCTTTCTTGACATTCCCAGTGTCAGCATCCTTCCTTGGAAATTTTTTTGTCCTATTTTTCCCTCAAAAGAATGTAAGCCCTTTGAGGGTAGACTTTTTTTTTTAACTTTGTATCCCCCCAGAGACTAATACATAATAGGTGTTTAATAATTGCTTGTTAAATGAATGTTGAATGAAAGGTACATTAGAGCACTACTACATCTACTACAACTCCTTCCTTTTATAGGTGAGAAAACTGAGTACCAAACTAGCAAAGTGACTTGTCCAAGGTCACACATCTGGTTAATGTCAGAGATAAGGGAATAGGGAAGTGCTCCTTTATTCCTTCTTCTAGAAATGGTTGACATTTTTCAAATCTTTTTGGGAAATGGGAATAGCTTACCTTCTTGAAGTGGAAGCTCAGTTGACCCTGTTGTAGATGTGAAGGCTAGAAAAGCTGTAGGCATGAGAATTGTGATGAGCAGTGTTATTAGGGTTTTAATTTTCATTGTAGCCCAAAATTATCTCCTTAGGCTTACTGAGTCTGACTAGCAGGGACCTGTCCCCAGGGCTCCCCCAATCAGCCTCTTGCCTGATTGCTTGGAAGGTACCAGGCACTTGCTTTTAAAGCTCTGTCTCCCCAGTGCTTTCCTCCCCCTCTCCTTCCCTCCTCTCCCCCCTCCCTTGCATTGACCTGGGGATAATGTCTGTTTCCCTACCCTGTGACCCAAACAAATTTCATTGGCAGCCCAATATCTTAACATTTGAAAATACCCCTTCTTTTGATGGAGGTTTGCTCAGTGTTCTTCCAACAATCAATTCTTACGTCATAATCCCCTTTATCTCTTTGAGTAAACACATAAAACTTCTTCTATCAATGCCTGCACCAAAGGAACTTCTAAGGAAGCAAAGCCTCAGGTTTAGGAATGGAGAGATTTGAAGCATTGGGGGATTGGACAATTTCCCATTGTCCTTATCACCACCCTCATATCCCCCACCTCTTGCCAGGGGAATGATATTGTTCATTCAAAGGAAGACATTTCAAACAAACCAGTGATGCCTGTGGTTGGCATAGCAAACTATGGAGAAACACAGTAAATAGCAAGGCTTCTGGAAAGAATCTTGTGCTTATCTTGGAGTAAAGTAGCATTAGAGATGTAGGTATGGTGAATCCTGGTTTGGGAATGTCCATACCATCTGAAGTAACACCAAAGACAGAGCTAGTAGTTCCAGAACTTTCAGGAAAACATAGAAAGAAAGAAAGAAAGAAAGAAAGAAAGAAAGAAAGAAAGAAAGAAAGAAAGAAAGAAAGAAAGAAAGAAAGAAAGAAAGAAAGAAAGAAAGAAAGAAAGAAAGAAAGGAAGGAAGGAAGGAAGGAAGGAAGAAGGAAGGAAAGGAAGAAAGAAAGATGATACATAGATAGATATATAGATAGATAGTGACAAACTTTCTCTAATAGTTAGGAAGACCAAATGTGACTGCCTTTATTCTGTCTTCTGGGATCAAACAAGCCAATTATAATTCTTCCTCTAATCAACAACCCTTTAAATATTCTAAGACAGGTATCATGCCCCACCTACTACTTTTCTTTTATAGTCAACTAATGAATCAATTCAATAAGCATGTATTAAGTGCCTAACATTTGTTAGGGACTGTGCTAGGTACTAGAGACACAAAGGCAAAAGTGAAAGTCCCTGCCCTCAAGAAGCTTACAATTTAAATGGGTGGGAGGAGACAACACATACATATATAGATAAAAACAAGATATCAGCAAAAAAGATCTGGACCCATGATTTCACTGGGGTGAAGAATTTCCAGGTAAGGACACTCTTTAAAACAAACAAACAAACTACAGAGACTGGACTTTTCCTTCCATTTACAATCTTAAAGAGTTGGCCAGATCATTCAGAAATTAAGTGACTTACCCACAGTTGTATAGCTAGTATGTATCAGAGGTGGGAAATGAACCCATATTCTTTAAGGCTTCATGGCTTGCTTTCTATTTTCTAAGGCTATACTACTCCCCCACCTTTATCCATTTAGAAATGTATTTATATATGTATGTGTATATGTGTATGGATGTATGTGCATATATATGTGTATGTACTCCTGAATCCAGGACCTGTGCTTTATCTACTCCGCCACCTGGCTGCTTCCTTCTTTTGATGGAAACACGATGATATCCCCATTCATTGGCTAAAGCTGACACAGCCTAGTTAAATATGTGAAAAAGTTTCTGTCCATAGGTAATATTGTCAACAAATATGACTTTAAATTGTAATCTATGTAAACTTTGTATCTAACTCCAGCACTTAATACAGTGCAGTGTTATTCTGCACACAGTAGGTATCAAATAAATACAATTTCTCTTTTTCAGTTCCATGCATAGTTACATGTATGCTCATCCAATGAGAAATGATCCCTACCTAGTGTTGGGGTTTTTGTTTTCTGCCATGCTCAATCCTTTTGCTAGTTTCTCAATGCACTTTTTCACACCCTATCCTTTTTTTTTTTAAAAAAACCATAGCCCTTTTCCTCTTCTTTAGATAGTTAGAAAGCCTGTTTCTGCTTTTTCAGGGCTTTCAAATAATGCACAAATCAGAATTAGTCCACGTCCCTCACAAATGCTAAAGTTCAGAGACAATGAGATTACAAACCGAAAGGGACTTTTGATATAAGGCCTGGAGAAGGGAGGACAACGAAGCCAGCATTCAAACCTAGAACTCCAAGAGGGAAAGTGACTTGGACAAGGTACACATGAGCAGACAGAATCAGAAGAGTATTAGACCTCAGAAATGTGAATGCTTTATTTTGTTGCGACACAGTATGAAGCTGCCTCTTACAATCTTCATCCAATTTTCCATTGTCATTTAGGGATTATTTTAATGGTGTGCAGGGGCCCTGTTGAGGAGCCTGCCAGCTCTAGGCTCAGAATCAGGAGACCTGGGCAGGCCCAGTCTCTCCCCCCCCCTCCCCCCAGCATAAGACCTTAAGGCAATTTACCCGTCTGGGCCCTTGCTTTCTCATCAGTAAGGTGGGAGCAAACACGTTTATCATTAGATAATGTTTGTCAGGTGCTGTGAGATCTGGAGATAAATAGTGCTCTATTGCTGTAAGTTGGTACTAATTACTTTTGCTGACGGCAAAGCTCACCAGCCAAATGAGGTTTTCCTTACCTGGTTACACAGCGCCATAGGGAAAACACCATAAAGGTATGCTGGAGCCAGCTCCAAGGGGCTTGGGAGAACCGGCTGGGAAATTTTCAGTGAGAGCGTTTATACCTCGGAAGTCCGAAAACGCTGCAAATCAGGACTTACTTTTATTGTTTTGTAGATTGTTTAGACTTAAGACAGAGGAAAGGCTAATAATGTAAGTTATGCTTAAAAGTGTATGATATGTATGTACATTATTTTTCTACATGAGATGGCTATTTAAAAACTGGTCAAAACTTCCTCCCCCACTGCCCTAGGCCCTTCCTCTGCCCCTGGATTGGAATGCACCCCCCCCCCAAGCCCAGCTCCTGCAGCACCTCAGAGAAGTGCTGCCCCCATCTTGTATATCCAGAGATGGAGATGCCTCTCTCGTCTCTAGGTAGCTAGAAACTCTACTCTTACCTCCCTTAAGCCCTTATATCAAGTATATAGACATGATCAACCAAGCTACACCTTACAACTAACTACCCTGTTCTTGCTCGAGATGATGGCAACATGCCTGACATCCCCAGCCACCCTTAGGATCCTCAGGGTCCTTCCCTCCAGTGGTTGAAGCATCTGTGAATCCTCCATTTTCCCCTTTCCCCCCAAATAAATGTTCTTGTCTCAAAAAGACCCCAAACTGATTGACATAGTCCTGAGGTGCAGTACTTATACATAGTAAGAACTTAATATACGTTTATAGAACCTAATAGAATTGTTTAGGTTACTAAAGCAATATGGTATCCATCTAAAGGGGTACCAAATTTCTTGTCATGTATGCAGTTTGAGTGGCAGTACTGAGTGATGGATAGAGACCTGGATTTAGAGTAAGGAAGAGCCAAGTTCAAGTTTAGCTTCAAATATATGTGTGCAGGTATGCATGTACATGTGTATGTGTACATGTGTATGTCTGTGTATTTGTATGAATAGGTATATATGTATGTGTATGTATGTGTGTGTATGTATGTATGTATGTATGTATGTATGTATGTATGTATGTATGTATGTAATCTGTGTGACTCTAATCAAGTTTCTTAAACTCTCGGGGTTTCAGGAAACTCCCTAAACAGAACAGTGGCCGATCTTCACTGGTAGAGGGAGATTTTTCACCAGGAACACCCACAGGGTTGTGCTGGAGCCAGCTCCAACTGGCTTATGAGAGCTGATTGTTAAATTTTCAATGTGTCTCAGAAATCCGCAAATGCCACAAATCAGGGCTTGCTTTATTGTTTTGTTGATTGTCTAGATTTAAGAAAGTGATGGAGAAAATGTTAGTAATTCAAGCTATGCTTAAAAATGTGTCAAGTACCATTCATGCCAATCCCAAGAGTGTTCAACTGAAGGAGGTATCTGATTTAAGGTCCTACTCTGTTAACCTACAAGAAATCCCTATAAACATGTACACAGCTTTGTGGAGCATTCATTTTTTAAAAGTTGAATAAATGAAGAAGGTAAAAAAAGGGGGGGGGCAGCTAGGTGGCACAGTAGATAGAGCACTGGCCCTGGAGTCAGGAGTACCTGAGTTCAAATCCGGCCTCAGACACTTACCACTTACTAGCTGTATGATCCTGGGCAAGTCACTTAACCCCAATTGCCTCACCAAAAAAAAAAAAAAATGTGTCAAGTGTGTGCTTTCCCCCCCCCCCCCCATCCCCAGAAACTTCTTCTTTGGTCTTCAGCTCCCTTACCTCCAAAATAAGGGGATTGAACTGGATCAGGGATTGTGAACTTGGGATCCATGACCACAGGTAGCTAAGAGCCTTAAACTTTTCAGGCCTCAGTTGCTTCATTTGTAAAATAAGGGGTTCGCCCAAGGTTCCCATGGGTATCAGATAGACTCCTAAGAGTTTCAGATCTCAAAAGCACAAATGCTTAGGTTTGCTGCCCTATAGAATCAGGTTGCCTCTTAAAATTTGCATTCAACTAGCAGATCTTCAATGTTCTTCAAGCTCTGAGGTCTTATAATTCTATGATTCATAGGCTCTTTTCTGTAGGCTATGGCTCCCCTGGGTCTAATCTTATCTAGACCTACATGCTTAGGTACCCTGAAAATTCCCAGACTATTCTTAAATTTCTCCCTTGCTTTTCTCTTTTTCTCACAGCTATCATGACAATGCTTACATTGAACCAAAGGAGAGTGTCAGATGGTCAGTGCCACAGTGGAAAATGGTGATTGGTTACAGTGGTAATTTTCATTTTCAAAGGTGGCACTCTGGGGAAAGTTGTGATGTTTCATACACTAAAGACTACTTTTAGCAGACATTTTCCAGGTGGCAACTTTTGCTGACGCATATCTTTTCCTCATGAAGAATATGTATGGAACCTTGAAAGAAAGCCTACCAGTGGAACCCCCTCCCCCCCACACATATCCTGTCCCATTTTTAACTATATTTGAAGGGTAATCATTTCTCATTGGGATCCATCCAAAGCAATCAGCTTGGTCATCCCATATTGGAGAGAATATATAGAGGAAAACTTGAGAGCTCTCACTATTCACCACAACCACAACCACAACCACAAACCTCCCCTGGAATGACACAGTCATCAGTAATCACCAAGTGGTTAGTGGTCATTCCCACACTAAGCCCTTTGATCTCCATTAGTGGACTTCCCTAGGATTTTCCCCGAGGTCCTTAGCCCTTGTATGAAACAGGAGGACTGCTGGTATAGTGGCATTATTAACGAATGTATGTTAACATGGATGAGATGCCTATACACCTATGCATACTTGGTTTCTTTGTGGTCTTTACCCAGGCATACAGTTTTATCACGAATAACATAAGGCTGCCATAATGATCTAATAGCCTGACCTAGCAGTCAGAAAACCTGCATTCAAAGCTTAGCTCTGACACCAGTGAGCTGGGTAACCTTGGTCTCTTAAGTCCCATAAGCTTTCTAGGGCATATCTTATCACTTAAAAAACGAATATCAGACAAGAGGATCTCTAAGAACCTTTCCAGCTTTAATGGTCAAGTATTCTAAAGTTTATGGTTTTATTATTTCTGCCTGTTTTATCTTCTCCGCTCCCATATCATTTAGTCCAATCCCTAACATCCTAAGTGTTCAGAAAAGATGAAGGAAACTGCACTTAGCCATAAAAGGGGCTTCGATAGTGTTTAAGATGGCCAGGATCCTGCACCCAGAAGCAAACAACTCTCACAAAGCCGACTGAGCAAATTCTCACCAAGTTACTGACAACCTTCAGAAGACAGTGGATTACCTCTGGTCCTTCTTTGTCAGGAAGACCACTGGCCAAATGTCTTCTAACCCTGCAGTGTAGTTATCCACAGAAGGATATAATCTACCCTTTCTCCCTCCCTGTGAGGTCTCCCTGCTTAAACTGGTGTGCCCAGACTATCCCTTAATTGGCAGATCCCCTAGTCTGTGTCATCAGAAAGAACCCATACCACATACTTTCTTTAGGGAACTTATCTTTTGCTCAGGTCTCATCTCCCTACTAGAAGGTAACACTAACATTTGAAGATCAGAAAGAACCCATGTTGCAATCACTGAGCCATTCAAGATTTTTTCCCCCTCAGGGTCTTTTTATCAGAGTTCAGGAGAGAAGACTAGACTCACAGTAATAGATGCTCTTCTAACCCTGAAGACCTGGTCTGCAGAACACCTTCAAATTCACGGTTTTTAGGACTTTTATGAATGTTGCTTGGAAAGTGACAACATCCCACTTGGAAGAGGTCTAGTTTTCAAATGGTAATAATTAAACCAAGAGCCTTCTCCCTCAAAAGAAGGAGGGAGGGAGACCATTGCTGTAGGAATATGGCAGACCTTTGAAAAAAATCTTTTACAACATGTATGTTTTTAATTAGTGTTTTGAGAAACATCCGTTCCTTTGAACATAATAGACTTGGGTTATAATAGATGCAGACCGTATAGACTGTCTGTCTTCAAGAAGTTTACATTTTGGGTGGGGGAAACAATAAAAGGAATTTCAAATCCCATAATGCTAACTTTTAAGCATAAAAGTAACAGTGATCAGACTGCTAGATGAGGGAGGAAATAATGCAAAAATAGATAGAAATTTGTGCAGTGACTGGGCCTCATTTCCTCATCTATAAAATGAGGATTGGGACTACATAGGCCTTGAGGTCCCTTCAAGTGCCCAACCTCTATTTCTCTGTGCCCATAACAGTTGGTTATTGCTTCTTTTAGTCTTAGTCCAGCACTACCTATTCCCTTCTCTACATGATATTTTAGGACACCCTCCCCCTTCATACAAAGTAAACCTGTTCCCAGAAAAAAAAAAAATCTTTTGTAGGATATAGCCTTCCCACCCCCAGATGGCGTGAGCCTATGGGAATCTGATCTCTGTATTATGATGAATTTATTATGTCAGTCACTGGGAAAGCAGGGACTAGATTTGTCTTGGCTTGACTTGTTTCCATTTTCAATTGAAAATGAAATTTTGGATAAATTTCCAGCCTAACTTGGTCTGTTCCTTGGAGACCTGCCAGTGAGCTATGAGTAAGTGCAGACAGGGTGGGGTAACTGGGATTTGATTATTAGATTTTTTCCCCCCTGTGGTTTTGGACAGACTACTTCATGATATCCTGCTGCATCATCTGAAAACCGTAGGTGGAATTTCTGGCACAGTATTCCATTTGTTCAGGTCTAGATCACTTGATATGCCACTTGGAAGGGGCCTGTTCTTCCAAAGGTGTAAATGTCAGATATAGGCAGCTGTGTCCCCTTCACCTGGTTCCCCCTTAGTGCTGTTAAGTCTTTTGAAGTTCTGGAAATAGCTAAGTTAAATGGCTATTTGTTTCACTCTTTAAACAAAAAGAAATGTTGCACACATTTCAATAATGCAATAATTGTCTTGGCTTCTCCCTGCATCTTGGGAATCTATTAATTGTGCTTCATTTGCTATAATTCTACTCACCTCCCACTCATCCTCTCAGGAGAAAGGATGAGGAAAAGTCCTGGTCAAGTTGCATCCTACTCTAGGATATATTTTTTCTATCTCCCAAATGACCATAAGTTTCTTTTTCCTTGGTAGGTTGGTTATTAATGGAAATGACTTGAGAAGGACTGTTGTTTTCTCCCTATAGGATGTAAGCTCCTTGAAGGCAGAGATCGTTTCAGTTTAGTTTTTGTTTAGCCTTCATACTGAGTGGGTTTGGAGGGTGGAGGAGAAATCAAAAGGAAGAGGTATTTACTTCCTGCTCTAGCTCCAACTCTAGGAATTTGGGCATTAGGGACTGGCACTAGGCACTCCCTTACTCCTTCTAGTGGGCAATTCTTACTCTTTAGTCTTCATTTGGTGGGGCGGGGCAATCAGGGTTAAGTGACTTGCCCAGTGTCACACAGCTAGTAAGTGTCAAGCGTCTGAGGTCGGATTTGAACTCAGGTCCTCCTGAATTCAGGGCTGGTGCTTTATCCACTTCACCACCTAGCTGCCCCCCTCTAGTCTTCATTCTTGACTCATTCTTACAAAAGGTTTTTTTTTTTTACCATGGGGGCAGGGGAGGTAGGGGGAGAAAGAGAGAGAGAGAGAGAGAGAGAGAGAGAGAGAGAGAGAGAGAGAGAGAGAGAGAGAGAGAGAGAGAGAGAGAGAAGGAAAAACAATGGAGGAGGAAAGAAACTGATAACTCAGTGTCTTCCAGACAGCAGTGAAGACTTACTTGTTTTCATCTAAGAGCAGAGGAAAACAACAACCCTGGATCTATCTTTGCCTACTTTGAAACATTTATAAAAATTAATGTTGATGTCATTAAGAGTCTCTATCTTTCAGATTGTAGCCCCCAAGCAGAATAGAAGCCTAGAACTTTGGAAGGAGGATTCAAACTTCTGTCCTTTATACCTCTGTGTGTAGCAGGCTTGTTGTTGCCTGCTTTTTTTCCCTGCCTTTCCTTTTTCAGATGAGGCATACAACTGGGAATTGGGGATTGAGTTTTTAACTTTAAATCAGCTAGATTTGGTACTGATTAAAACAAGTAAACAACTTTAAAGAACAGAGATAAAGTTTGACTTTAACATCTCTCTTCTTGTACAGCAAGACAGGGAAGGAGAAGAGGAAGAGGGAGCCTTTACTTATCTGTCCCTCTTTTCTGTCTCAGGTTTCTCTCTCCTCTCTCTCTCTCTCTCTCTCTCTCTCTCTCTCTCTCTCTCTCTCTCACACACACACACACACACACACACACACACACACACACACACACACACACGTATTTCCACCATATTCAATGCTAAATATTCCAGTCCTTTGTCATGGTGTACCGTCTCTCCTGATAGCTTCTCTCATTCCCTATGAAGAATGACAGAAAAAAATGTTATCTGTTTGGGACTCTTTCTCCCAGAAATACATGTACTTAAGGCTCAGAGAATGTTTTGTCCTGGCCCACATACCACACCTTTGATATGTTTTTTTGTTTTGTTTTGTTTTGTTTTTTTGGTGAGGCAATTGGAGTTAAGTGACTTGCCTAAGGTCACACAGCTAGTAAGTGTCAAGTGTCTGAGGCTAGATTTGAACTCAGGTCCTCCTGACTCCAGGGCCGGTACTCTATCTACTGCACCACCTAGCTGCCCCTGATATGTTTTTATCACTGACTTTAGCACAGTTTCTCAAACAGCTTAGGTGTTTAATAGACCCTCTTTAAATGAATGAATGATTCTTCTTTCCTAGGTTTAATCATGTAGGTTTCTTTTGGGGTGGGTTGGACATTGAGGATAGCACAAGCCAAACTTTGACTTACCTCTATAAGATACCGAGAACTTTCTTGATATCTCCTTCTCTCAGCTGCTCACTAATCTTAGGCCCCAAAAGACCAATTTTTTTTTCAAGTTTAATGCTGAATATATGAAATTCTGTAGGAATATTTCCCAACCAAATATGTGTGTGAGGATCCAGGATGGAGGCTGTTTTTCACTTAGCTTCATCCCAGAAACATAAACTCAAATATGAATTTAGAACACCAAAGCATAAGCAGACATCGTTAAAATGGCTAGAATATAAAGTATGCCCATAGAAAAGCCCAACCAACTGATAGATTGTAGATTCCTTAAATGAGAGGGATATTAAAGAGTGGGAAGCAGAGCTTTAGTTCTGGTGTTCTGAATTTTGTCAATGAGGTAGGAATTAAACCATTTACTTAGAACTTTAGAAGGCTTTGTACCATGCTGAGCCATTGGCGTCAGATGCAAAAATGAGTCAATGACTAAAAAAAAAGTTGTCAGACAATTTATCCCATTGGCATCAAGCCTAGAATTAAAATCATATCTTTACTTTTTCAAAACCTCCTTCCTTTGGATTTTCCAAATCTGAAAATAAATGTTGTGAGCAATGACTTTCCTACAGTTCTCTGATGTATGAAGGAACATTTTCACCTCTTTTTAATCAGAAAGAATTAGTCTATGGAACTTGTTCATTTGGTATCAACAGAGCCTGGCTTGAACCGTCTAGAGCTTGACCAGAAAGAGAGGAGTCATTATGTCCTGGGTTAATATTTTCCCCTCTTTAAGATGTTTCAAGCACACCAGATGTCCCTTCACAGACAAAACAGTTTGTTTCTGTAACATTACTGTTCATCAGTCCTTTATTGAAAATTCTAATAAGTACCACCAGGTGGCAGCAAATCACCATCACTGGATATTTATCTTTTTGCCTCAGAGAGAACAAGTTTTTGTTCTTCAAACAAAACCATTGGTTTGACGTTTCCTAGACGTTTCCCTCCTTCCCCTTTTAAGTTCTCCAGGTGAAACACTGAAGGGCTTGTCCTGGATAGCAGCTTATAGATGATCCTTCTCATTTGGAGGGCCGCAGACCTATTCATTATTTAATTGACATACAACTCTTTGAAGATTCAAAGTGCCCTACAAATGTAATATTTTGATGCTGATGGTAGCTGCCATTAAGCATTCTAGGGGAATTCTTTCTCAGTCTCTGTCTTTGTCTCTGTCTCTCTTTCTGTGTGTGTGTGTGTGTGTGTGTGTGTGTCTTTCTCAGTGTCTGTCTGCCTGTCTCCCTCTTTGTCTCTGTCTCCCTTCTTCCCTCCCTCTTTCTGTTTTTCTCTTTCATCTCTCTTAAGTGATGATACCAGGTACAAATCTACTCTGGAGGGTCTGCTCAGAATCAGCTCTTTGGGACTAGAAGGAACAACATCTCCTGGGTGAACTGCATCTGCAAACACTCTCTTTGTTTCAGGCTCTACCAAAACTACCTATAGGTTATGCTCAGTATTCATACATTTCTGACTTGCCATCTGAAGGGTGGGGCCTCCACCTGTTGACAGTTCACCTGTGGGTTGAAAAGGAACAATTTACCTTAAAGGTTCTTGACTACAATGACCTCAGAGGATGCATTAGCCTTCCTCTTTTCCATCTTGCCTGTGGCTCTGCCTTGGAGACCTGGGAAACTGATTATATAATAGTCACTTACTTACCTTCTCTGTGGAAGAGTTCTAGCCTTACAGTCAGGAGACCTGAATTTGAGTACTGCCTTTAACACTTACTCTAGCTGTATGACCATGGGTAAGTCGCTTAATATCTCTGAGCCTCACTTTCCTAATTTGGGGAAGAAGAATAAAGAAGGAATACTGTCCAGGGTACAACTTTTCCATTGCCCAAACTGCCATGAGTTCTTGTGGGGGGGGAAGGGGGGATGATAATGCACATATTACCTGCCTTAGAATTTTGGGGGAGGAAAGTGCTTGGTGAAATCATTGAATGCTATAGAAACATGAACTGGTGTTATTATTTTTTTAATTATAGTTTTCCCAGGGACCAGAATAAATTCTACAAATTTTGCTTACACCTTGGAGTTGGGTAGGTAGATCTTTCCTGGCTAAGTTATACCAACTGCTTTATGGAGGATGGAGGTGGGGATGTGGCTTCAGACAGGGGAAATCTAACACTTTAGCCTTTACCCACTCTGATGTACCATGGCTCCCTTCCCAGTCCAGTCCCCTGTGGTTGTGAAGATGGGAAGGAAGGGGATGAGGGTTAGTACAGCCAGCAACAGACAGGACTGCTTCTGCACTCAGCCAGTATGTGACTGGCAGGAGAGGAAACCCAGGGGGAAGAAGAACTTGGCTTTCCTCTTCCACAACTATGTGTCCACTAGGACAAAGGATATATTAATGATCACAGATTTCAAGGTAGAAGGGACTTTAGAGGTTATCAGGTCTAAGATCCCTTATTGTATAGATAAGGTAACTGAGAAAGACATAGACAGCTTAAATGACATGCCCAGTGTCACACAGCTAGTATGTTTCTGAGACAAGATTCAAATCCAGGTCTCTCCGATGCCAAATCTTATATTTTATCCACTATACCATGCTGCTGCTAACAGCTTTGTCATGTACCCTATCCTATGCTCTTCTTTTTTTTTTTTTTTTTTTTGCGGGGCAATCGGGGTTAAGTGACTTGCCCAGGGTCACACAGCTAGTAAGTGTCAAGTGTCTGAGGCTGGATTTGAACTCAGGTACTCCTGAATCCAGGGCTGGTGCCATCTAGCTGCATTTATTCTTTCTTTCTTTCTTTCTTTCTTTCTTTCTTTCTTTCTTTCTTTCTTTCTTTCTTTCTTTCTTTCTTTCTTTCTTTCTTTCTTTCTTTCTTTCTGTGAGGCAATTGGGGTTAAATGACTTGCCCAGGGTCACACAGCTAGTAAGTATCAAAGTGTCTGCGGCCATATTTGAACTCAGGTCCTCCTGAATCCAGGGTTGGTGCTTTATCCACTGAGCCACCTAGCTACCCCACATTTATTCTTTATGTGAAGGCAGTAGGGAATGGAAGGACAAACAGAATTATAAATATGGATAATTGAAATACACAGGTCATCCTGAAACCAGATTTTAGTTCATGTTTCTACATTTCTACTAAACATTTTATTAGACTCTGCTAACAGGTAGGAAAAGAGGTTGTTTGCTGGTCCTATTGTGGGGATGAGGGGGGTTATTAACAGGCAGTGAATTTTACAAAAGGCAAGCAGGCAAAGAAAGAAAGAAAAAACAGTAGAGGATGAACTGGTCTAATTAGGGCCAGGACACTTGAGAGTTGGTTAGACTCTTCTTTTCTGGGAAGACCATTTTGGCACACATAGTTAGAAGCTGAAATGGTTAAGATGACAAAGAAAAAAAAATGAAACTAAGATGCTCATAGGATACATTTATAACATGGGACTAATTGTGGCACTAATTTCAAGGATAATTTAAATGTATACTAATAAATTGGACTTGTCTAACAGTGATATTGCTCTTACTGGGGTTCCAACCTATCTTTCCAGATTGTTCTTTACAAAGTTACTGATCATTTCTTAATGGCCAAATAAAAGTTTTTTTTATTCAATCCTTTTGGATTCTCTTTCCTTTCTGGTTGTATGTGTATGTGTGTGTATGTGTGTGTATGTGTGAGACACTTTTCTTTCTTGGTTCTCTCTAGTTTATTTCTTACTTTAACCATAGCAATAACCTTCTAATTGATCTCTCTACCCCTAGTCTCTCTCCACTCCAGTTCATCCTCCACAAGATGCTAAAGTGATTTTCCTAAAATATGTGTCTGCTCATGTAACCCTGCCACAACCCCATTCAATATTTCCAGTAGCTCCCTGTTACCTCTAGTATCAAATATAAAATATTTTGACATTTAGAGTCCTTCACAACCTAATCCCTTCCTATCTTTCCAGTACTTCATTCCTCTATTTAATCTATGCTGTTCCTTTCACATGAAATTCCACCTACCTCCTGTGTTCTTGCACTAGTTCTCTTTGCCTACCCACTACCATGCCCAGAATGCTCTTCCTCCTTTGCCCTTTCCTCTTAGAACCTTTGGTTCTGTCAAGACTCAGTTTAAATACCACCATCTGTAGGAGGCCTTCCCAGGTTCACCCAGCTATTAGACTCTTCCTATGGTAATCTTCTATCTATACCATATACATACATATACATACATACATATATATATATATATATATATATAAATAAATGTTGTTTTCCCCCATTAGAATGTAAGCTTCTTGAAGACAGGTTTCTTCTTCTTCTTCTTCTTCTCTTCATTCCAGGAGACAGATGTGGGTGCCCACCCCTACAGGATCAACCCTTCCTGTCTTTTTTTTTTGCCTCCAACCCATGACTATGTGGAGTCAGAACTACATGGCTACAAGCTTGATTCTATTTTGATTCCTTCTCCCAGGACATAACTACAGGCCCGAGCCTCAATCCATAAGCTGGAAAGTTCTGTGCACAGGATCCAGGGTTGGGAAACATGACATTAGCAAGTAGTACTTAAAAGCTAATTCACGGGGCAGCTAGGTGGCGCAGTGGATAGAGCACCGGCCCTGGAGTCAGGAGTACCTGAGTTCAAATCCGGCCTCAGACACTTAACACTTACTAGCTGTGTGACCCTGGGCAAGTCACTTAACCCCAATTGCCTCACTTAAATTAAAAAAAAAAAAAGCTAATTCACTAGATGTTTTGTTGACACTATCATCTTAATTTCTCCATGGTTCCCTTCCTTCAACAACTATAATGATGGACAATAGATGATGATGATGTTGACAAAAATGACAACAACAATAATGAGAACAACAATAACAACACCAACACCAACAACAAAATATTGTACTTTGTATTTCAGGCGCCCCCTCTTTGGCCTCATGATTGAGCCTCTGTCCTTATAAGAGAGGCATTCCTGGTGGTGTGGAGAGAATAATGACTTAGATTTCAGCACCTGGACTTAAGTGACCTCTATGCCATTTTTTAGCTATACAGCTATAGGCAAATCACTTCACCTCTCTCATCCTCAGTTTCCTCATCTATAAAATGAGTAGGCTGGGTTAGGTAACCTTCAAGGTTCCTTTTAGCTCTAATTTTCTGTGTATCTCTGGCATAATTCTAACCCTGGCCCTCTTCAGATCAGTAATCTTCTTTCCACTCTTTTCCATTCATATTACTTCATAGAAACTCAGTTCCATACCCTTAAATGTGGTAGATAGGAGATCTTGGTTCAGTCTTGGAGTCTTATCAATAATAATATTATATCTTCAGCTACCATTTCCTCTGGGAATAGAATTTGCTTCATTTGAACTGTAACTAATGCAGGGAAAACTCAAGGGAATCTTAAACTAGCAGGGAAAACTCAAGGTACCTACTATACAAGCAAGCTATAGATATATGAGCCAGGGATTGCTGTGGTGCCCACCGGGAATTGATTGGCTTATAGAGGCACTAAATGTGGAGATTTCAGAGGTTACCGATGCCCAGGAGTATTTACTGCTCTATTTCAACACAGCTTCTTACCTTACTCCCCAGGAGCCTCAATATCACAGAGTAGACAGAGAAGTTGTTCTCCTAGTGTGTCTAGTTTGTTTTTTTTTTCTACAGAGAAAACAGGGACAGAGTTTAAAACAGACTAATGAACTGGGGTTCCATCTGTGTGAGTACTTTTTTCACAGACAGGTTAAGTAAACTCTTGTAGCATTCCTTCAGTCCTAACCCTCATTTGTAAGCATTGTTTCTAGGCAAAAATCCTTCTCAGAACCAAATAAGCAATTTAGAAGTAGTAACACATTGCAAATAAGCAATTTAGAAGTAGTAACTGTCATAAATGAGACCTGTCTATAATGCTTTCTATTGCGATGTTCTATTTACATCCATTTCCCATCTCCTCAACTATATATATATATATATATATATATATATTTTTTTTTTAAGTGAGGCAATTGGGGTTAAGTGACTTGCCCAGGGTCACACAGCTAGTAAGTGTTAAGTGTCTGAGGCCGGACTTAAACTCAGGTACTCCTGACTCCAGGGCCAGTGCTCTATCCACTGAGCCATCTAGCTGCCCCTCCTCAACTATATTTTAAGCTCTTGTAAGGGATGGATTTCTTTGTGCTGATCATAGTGCCTGGTGCAATTGCCATGAACATCAGAAGCATTGCCAGCAATCCTGGAACCTCAGTCAAATTCAGTTGGGAAGGAGGAAGAAAGGATCTGAGAGGGATGATATAGTGACTGTGTATGTATACTGGCCTCAGTGCCCCATAGTCTCTATATCATCCCTCCCCATCCTTTCCTCCTCCTTTCCAATTGAATCTCTCTCTCTGTCTGTCTCTCTCTATATATATCATCTATATCTATATCTATATATCCCTATCTCTATCTTTTTATCTATCTATCTATCTATCTATCTATCTATCTATCTATCTATCTATCTATCTATCTATCTATCTATCTATCTATCCATACACACACATGCATACAGCCACAATCTTCCCTTATCCCCTGGTGTCCCATGTGGCATGAGTGCAGCATAAAGTCAATCTGCCAAGGACAAGCACATTCATACTAATACAGCAGTGAGGACAGCAAAACCTGAGAAGTTTACGATGGTTCTGGTCTTTAAGGGTAGCAGCATGATTCTGGATGAGGAAGAGGAGGGATGAATTCACTGCAGAGAGAGAGCATTCCAACCTTCTTCCCCATGTTATGGCCCTGGTAGCCAGATATTAGAGATCTGTTGCACATAATTGGTACTCAACATTTATTTGTTGATAACAATGACAATGTGGCAATAAAGATTCTCTTCCTCTGGTCAAAGTGCCTTTGAATTCTTTACAATGGCTTAACCCAGAATGAACAGTCTGCCCCCACACAATTTTGTTTCTTTGTTTGTTTGTTTGTTTTGTGGGCCAATGAAGGTTGAGTGACTTGCCCAGGGTCACACAGCTAGTAAGTATCAAGTGTATGAGGTCAGTTTTGAACTCAGGTACTCCTGAATCCAGGGCCGGTGTTTTATCCACTGTGCTACCTAGATACCCCGCCCCCCACAGTTTATTTTATTTATTTATTTTTAATAGTTTATTTAAAAAAAATTTTTTTTGTGGGGCTATGGGGGATAAGTGACTTGCCCAGAGTCACACAGCTAGTAAGTGTCAAGTGTCTGAGGTCAGATTTGAACTCAGGTGCTCCTAAATCCAGGGCCGGTGCTTTATCTACTGTGCCACCTAGCTGCCCCCACACAGTTTATTTTTAAAGAAATCTTTGGACATCTTAACACATTTTTCAAAATAAAATCCTATTGTTTTGGACCAACAGCAATGAGAGACTGTGTGGCTTCTTCCTTTCTTTCTTTCTTTCTTTCTTTCTTTCTTTCTTTCTTTCTTTCTTTCTTTCTTTCTTTCTTTCTTTCTTTCTTTCTTTCTTTCTTTCTTTCTTTCTTTCTTTCATATAAACATGGAACCAGAAGATTTGGGTACTAGGACCCAAATGGCTCTGACGACTGACATTTCTTTCATGTGTAACCTTAATGAAGTCACTTCACCTGGGGGGTCGGGGCTTAGATTCCTCCTCTAGGAAATGAGGACATTCAATGCAATAATTGCTAAGGGCCCTTCCATCTTTGACATTCTGTAGCTGTGATTCAGTTTCCCCTGAGGGACACAGCTATATAAAGTTAACAGGAGCTGACCTCTCCTGGCATCACCATGAGGCCATTTCCCTGGGAAAATCAATTGTTCTTAATAGATGTGAAATTAGAATCCAGAGTTTCCCTGAATGATAAAATACTAAAGAAAGAGATGAGGGTAGACAGGGGTATTCTAGCCAAAAATGTGCCACTGCAGAGAACATTTCAGGGAGTCAATAAAAGTAATGACTACTTGAAGCATTGAAAATAGCAGGTGGAACCCTTTACAAGTCCTTGCTGTTAGAGGTAGGAGGAATTAGGTCACATTCTTTCACCCTTCCATCATATCTCTGTCTTTGGGATACAGGTATTATCCCAAACAGGCCTAAGTCATGGGTGACCCTTAAAGGATACAAGTAGATAGATACCTCATTAAGGGTCAGGGATCAGATGACCACTGACTAATAGTAATAATTTTGTTGTTATTCAGTCATGTCTGACTCCTTGTGACCCCATTTGAGGTTTTCTTAGAAAAGATATTGGAGTGGTTAACTATTTCCTTCTCCAGCTCATTTTACAGACGAGGAAACTGAGGCAAATAAGGTTGCGTGACTTGCCCACAAGTCACACAGTTAGTAAGTATCTGAGGTCAAATTTGAACTAATGAAGATGAGTATTCCAGCCTCTAGGCCTGCACTCTATCTGCTGTGCCATTTAGCTGTCTAATAATAATAATAATAATAATAATAATAACTAACACATATAGTACTTACTGTATGTTGGGTACTATGCTAAGCTCTTTACTAATATTATTTCATTCGATCCTAATAAAAACACTGGGAAGTAGGTGTTATGGCCATTTTACAGGTGAGGAAACTGAGGCCAACAAATTAAGTGACCTGTCTGGTGTCACAAAGCTAGTAAGTCTCTGAGTCTGAATTTGAACTCAAGTCTTCCTGACTTTAGGCCTGTCATTCCATCCACTGCACCACCCAGCTTCCCCCTAAGGAGCAAGGTCCTATAGTGTCACAACTGGAACACTAAGACTTTTTAATCCAATGTACTAGTTTTACACATGGGAAAACAGACCCAGAGAGATGAAGGTCATATCCATTAGCAGAGCGAGACATAGAACGGAGATGTCCTGACTTCAGGCCAAGTGCTTTTTCTAATTTTACTCTTCAATCTTAAGGCAATGTGATCACTCAGAGCCTCAGGTTAAAAAACCCAAACCAAAACCAACAAGCAGGTTTTGGATTCAGTGAGGATTCTGAGTGTCCTTCATAACCAAGGTGAAGCAGCAGTGCTGCCACAACATTAGATGACTCACCAGGACTGCCGGGTGGATCGTGGCCCATGATGAGATCATATCTCATCGTGTGTTTAGGTGCTGTGCATACACTGCACCACCGTAGTTTGAGGGTCTGAACTCACCAACAGAGGGCCTGAGTTTGAATCCTGACTCTTCTTGACCTTAGGCATTTCTGGAAAATGAGAGAATTGGGCTAGATGATCTTTTAATAGGGCCTCCTTTAGCCTTAGATCCTATGAATAAATAAGACCTCGGTCAGGAAATTCAAAATAAAGTTAATAATAACAAGAACTTAGAGTAGTCATTTATGTGAAAAGATACCTTGAGAGATCTCTGTGGAATAGTCTGGCTGCCATCCCTTAGACTGATTTATGGCTTAAAAACGAAACCTAAAACCTCTTATGGAAGGATGAAATGAGACCTCTTAATTCACAATTTCTATTCAGAAAGGGAGCAATGGCTTAGTGGGTAAAATTCTGTATTTGGAGTTAGAAAGCCATGGGTACAAATCCTCCCTCAGCTATTAGTTGTGTGACCATAGACAAATCACTGGGCAAAATTCTCTAAGCCTCAGTTTTCTCATCTGTAAAGTGAGGGGGTTGAACTGGATTCCTAAGTACTCTTATAGTTCTAAATCTATGTATGATCCTCCAAACAAACAGCATGAGGGGTAGGGAAACATTCTTATCAAATGTCCTTGATTTCCAGGTCAAAAAACAAAGCGATCAAGAACTTAAAAACCCAAAACTAAACAGAAATCTTTTCCACTTACCTACATTTTAAAGGAAAGACAAAAAACTATAAGGCTCTATTTAATAAGTATAGTGATGATCCATTTGTTTTCATTCAGTTCTACATTATGACCAGGGAATGACAGAGACAGAAGAGAAGAGAAGATTAAGGTAGGGGAGAAATGGACAGAAAGAGAAAGGCAGAGACAGATAAAAACAGGGGGAAAAAGTGATTTCCACTAAAGTTTTTTGGTTTGGTTTTTTTTTTTTTGGTGAGGCAATTGGGGTTAAGTGACTTGCCCAGGGTCACACAGTAAGTGTCAAGTGTCTGAGGTCACATTTGAACTCAGGTCCTCCTGACTCCAGGGCCGGTGCTCTATCCACTGCACCACCTAGCTGCCCCTCCACTAGTCTTTTGAAACTCTGTCACGTTTCATTAATACAAGCACATATGAAGATATCACCTTTTCCTCTCCCTGTAGCCAGATAAAATTAATCCAAGAAGCAAATTTTACTCAGGGGCTTGAGATTTCCCACCTCTTAATGAACTTAAATGAACACGTATGTCTGCATTTAGGGGCGTCAACATTTTTTCTTAGTTGGAATAACCTCCAGTGTGTGGTAATCAAAAACTTTTATTTAGTCAACAAATATTTATTGAACACACCCTATGAGTAAGCCATTAAAAGAACTCCCTATCAATTTATTTAGATATTACCCTCTCTAAGCCTGCACTAAAGGCCTCTGAGTCTCTTCATGGTGTGGAGGTGACCTGCTATTCTTAGAACCTAGGTGGGACAATGGATAATGGATTGGACTTATAAGACATGGGTTCAAATCCTATTTCAGACACAGTACCTGTGTGATCTTGGACAAGTCACTTAACCTTTTTCAGCCCCAATTTTCCATAAAATGGTGATAATAATAGTACCCAACTCCCAGGGTTGTTGTGATGCTCAAATGAGACAAGACATGTAAAGTGATTTGTTAACCTTAAAGCACTTTGTGAATGCTAGCTACCAGGACAGAACAGCACAAATTTTGCAGGTTCTATAAAACACCTGCAAAAGGAAAGGGTCTGGTGGTAGCCAAGTTTAAAGAGGCTCCTTACAAGTAGTCAAGCAGTGATGACAATCTGGGTAATGGCAACCCACAAAAGCCATGTACTTAGACCTGAAGGATGGGCTTCCCATCCTATGTATGTGTCAGTGGTGGGAGTACTCACAGTGAGGAAATCATGGATCCTGGAAATGTTAAAGCATAAGCCCCATCAGACTCCCTGGAAGTCTTAGCTGCAATCGACTTTCAGAAAGCTCTGCATTCTTAACTTGTTCCTTCACTCTCAAATTGGTTTGGGGAAAAATAGAAAATCCTATTGAATTCTATCCAACAACAGGTCAATAATACTAGTCGAACTGAAAATAACCGATTGTTAGACTGACTTCAACAGCTTTTTTCCTTTCTCCAAAATGGTTTTCCTTTAACATACAGGTTCTCAACATGTGGTTTGGGGACAACTGGGGACTCTGACACCCCTTCTGGGGGCCTTCAAGGTCAAAACTATTTTCATAATGACATTTAAATTTCTAACTGGTAGTAAATATTAAAAGATTAGATCCTACAAAAGCAAAAACTCTTTGAGGGTTGGTCCTCAAATGTTTTCACAATATAAAGGGGTCCTGACACCAAAAAGTTTGAGAACCGCTGGTTTAACAAGACATAATAATTAATAATTAAATAACTCTTTTCAAAGCATTTTTAAAAAAAAGTTTGGTTGGGGTGTGTAAATGTAGACGTTTGTTGGGAAATGTGCTTCCAAGAAGGTCCCTAAAAGTATCCCTTCAGATGTCTCTGTTCATGCTGATCACCTGCTCTTAACAAAAGCATAACTAGCAATTTGTGCCTCTGAGGCAAGTAAGGGTGGGGGAGGGGTGGGGGTGGCTCACCTGAGGTGCTGCTTAAAGGGGAAGTGTCTCAGGGAAGAGGCTGCTGCTGCTGTTACTCCTGTTTCAGGAGCAGCACTGGGGGGAGGGTAGGACCTCGGGATGTTGCTATGGATTCTCTCTAAATTTTCCACTTTAGGGTTAATTCCTGCTCTCAACTTGAGTTATGGCTCTAATAGCATTGTAGAATAGGAATCAAATAATATGGAGGGCAAGGAAAGAGTCTTCTACATTATGGAAGCGTTTATATAATTGTATTTGCTGCTTTTGCATAGACCTATGACCCTTTCTGCTTCTATTTTCTATTTCTAATCCCTCTCTGGGGCTCCCTCTCAAAGACACATATGTATATACATACATATGTATCTATCTATCTATGTGTGTACATATCTATACACACATATGCACTTTGGGCTGGTGTCATGCCAGTGGATGTTTTAAGTAGCTCTGAGAGGCAGATCCCTAATTTGTGGTAGTGTTTTCAGAGATAACCTACATGGCCTGTAATAGTTTCAAGGAAAGGATGCAAAGGAAGGAGGAAATAATTGTGCTGTAAAAGTTTAGCTCCCACATTCTATTCTCTCTGTATGGACAGAAAAGTCTTAGGAGATGAAAATTTATTTTAAATTCCAGGTATTGGTATCCTCCCTTTTATAATAGTAATGTGAAGTCTTGGGAAGAATTTGTTTTAAACAGTAACTCTGATACATAAATATCCATCCTCCACCATTTTACCAGTCCTTTTCATTCAACTGGTAAGTGGTCCCCAGTGATATCAAATGTTAAAATTATAGAAGGGACGTTAGAAATCAAAGTCCCTGGTTTTACAGTTGAGGAGAATAAGGCCCAGAAAAGATAGCTGACTTGTCTATCTTATCATGTACTTCTGCTCAGTAATTTCCTTTTTTTTTTTTTTTTTTTTTTTTTAGTGAGGCAATTGGGGTTAAGTGACTTCCCAGGGTCACACAGCTAGTAAGTGTTAAGTATCTGAGGCCAGATTTGAACTCAGGTACTCCTGACTCCAGGGCCAGTGCTCTATCCACTGTGCCACCTAGCCGCCCCCTGCTCAGTAATTTTCAATGGCTTCCTATTACCTACTGAGGAAAATTCCAACTCTTTTCTGTCTGACATTTGAGGCCCCCCCCCCACAATGTGGATCCCCACTACTTTTCAAGCTTTTTTATCATTCTACTCTTTGCTCTTCTTCTTCTTCTTCTTCTTCTTCTTCTTCTTCTTCTTCTTCTTCTTCTTCTTCTTCTTCTTCTTCTTCTTCTTCTTCTTCTTCTTGGTAGGGCAATGAGGGTTAAGTGACTTGCCCAGGGTCACACAGCTAGTAAGTATCAAGTGTCTGAGATCAAATTTGAACTCAGGTCCTCCTGAATCCAGGGTCGGTGCTCTATCCACTGTGCCACCTAGCTGCCCCTTCTCTTTGCTATTCTTCAGCCAAACTGGATTATCTTCTCTTGCACATTCTCTATATTTTTCTACCTCCATGTTGTTGTTCACTCTATGCCTCGAACATCTTCTCTCCTTTCTTCACCTATTTGTTGTTGTTGTTATTGTTGACAGGACCTGTGATTTGATTATTATAGGGGATCCCCAGTAAGGAAATGCTTTCTACCATTGCAGGTCACTGTAGGCTCTGCAACCTATCCTCTTGGAGAGTTGTTGGGGGACATAGAGGGGTTAAACAACTTACCTAGGAATGTCGGGCCATCATGGGCACTATATAAATACTAGTTGCTATTATTTTTATTGTTGTTATTGTTGTAGCTGTGACTAGATCCTAGGCTTCTTGGTCAAGTGCTATTTTTACTTGGCTGTACTTTGTAGGCAGCAGTGAATAGAGTGCTAGAACTGGAGTAAGAAAGACCTAGGTTCAAATCTGGCCTCAGACACTTAATAGCTGTATGACCCTGGACAAGTTATTTAACCTCTATTTGCCTTAATTCACTGGAGAAGAAAATGGCAAACTTCTCCAGTACCTTTACCAAGAAAATCTCATGAACAGTGTGACCCACAGGGTCTTAAAGAATTGGACATGACTGAGCAACAACACCACTTTCTCTTCATTGTATTTATTGGAATCCTTCTGATTTAACCTTGATATTTGGTGAACAACTTCAAACTATGGGATCTCTATATAGTCACATATTTCTTAGCTTATCATAAAGGGTTATATTTGAAAATAATAATACTAATTTCCTTAAAAATAGTTTGTCATTCTTCTTTTTCATTAAATCAGATTGGCCTTGAATGATATTATTCTGAATTGACCCCATGCCATGGGGTATCAGGGAAAATGAGTCACTCAAGGATGAAGGTGCCTTTGAAACAGTGTCATTCAAGCTGTATGGGGAGATCACAGCTTTGCAGTGCAGTCTGGATATTGTTCTTTTTGAAGAAGCTGTTTCAATCATTATATAGGGTTCCCCCAAAGTCTGAGACCTTTGTCTGACATTTGAGGCTCTTTACAATCTGTCTATGAGATGGAATCTGAGATAGTTGGGACACTAAACTGACACCAATAACATATTCCATCATATTCCCTTAAACGGTCATCTAGTCTCTGCCAAAACACTTCCTATGGTGCAGAATGCAAAACCTCCAGAGGGAGCCTTTATTTCCTTTCAATAGCTCTGATAGAATTATTTTTATAGTGAGCTGAAGTTGTCTTAAAAATAAATACATATGTGAATACAAATACATGTTTATCTATTGATATAGATTTACAATTTCCACCAAGTGTTTCTAGTGCTTCTCTCTGAGTCTAAGCAAAATAACATGATAACTCTTTTTCTCAGGTCAAATGTCCCCATTTCCTACTGTTAATTTAGAATAACGTGAAGTAAATTCAGAATAATATCAATCAAGACCCGTCTGATTTAATGAAAAGGAAGGATGGTAAAATACTTTTAAGGAAATGAATTATTTTCAAATGCAATTCTTTATGATAAGCTAATACATCTAGTAATCATGAGGCATGTACTCAAGCTCTGTTACCTCCCTGCTTATCATCCTCTGGATAGTCTCCAGATCATTAATATCCTTCTTAAAATCTGGTAACCAGGAGACTAGCCAAGACAGCAGAATGGTGAGAAGTAGAAGTGCCAAGCTCTTCCCTACAACTCCTTCACAAAGATCAAAAGAACAAACCAGACAAAGAATCCTAAGGGGAAAAAAATCATAGTGAATTATTTTCTAGTCTATGTTGGCTAAGGGAGATAGATGGAGAGGTCTATGGACAATGAGGGGGAAGTTTAGCTAGGAGTAGCCATGTGGAATAATCTAACAAAGGGAGTGAATGAAGTTCTACCTGTGCATTCCACAAGGGCAAGAAGAGAGCCCGGATTGGTCACAGAGGGCCCTGACACTGTGCAGGGAACAGGGTCAGATACCAATCAGCAGGGCTGTCACTCACTATCCATGCTTGGTTGTAGATCCAGTATAGATAGAGGCCTACTATGCTTAGGGGTGTTGGTCCAAAACAATGAGTAGTAGTGAGCCTTTGGTTGTATACTGAGTGAGGAGAAGCAAACAGCAGCTATGTTGATGATAAAAGAAGAAAGGAGGGGTGGCTAGGTGGTGCAGTGGATAGAGCACTGGCCCTGGATTCAGGAGGACCTGAGTTCAAATCCGACTTCAGACACTTGACACTTACTAGCTCTGTGACCCTGGGCAAGTCACTTAATCCCCATTGCCCCATAAAAAAAAAAAGAAGAAGAAAGGAAAAGGGGTGGGGGAAAGGAATACAGTGGGGTGAAAGAAGGGAAGGGAATGGTGGGAGAAATCATCTCACATAATGTGGGTACACAAGTAGAAGACTATATAAACCAGTAGAAAGGGATAGGCAGAGTTAGTATCATTTGAACCTCACATTCTTTTGAACTTGTTAAAGGAGAGAAGAATATACACACAGATTTGGGTGCAGAAATACTTTTTACTTAGTGGGAAACAGGGAGGAAAGGGGAGAAGAAAGAGGGGACATAAGAAGGAGGATAGATTAAGGGAGAAATGAATCCTAATGAAAATAAACTCTAACCACTGAAAATGGATCAAGAAGAGTTTAAAAGGAAAGGAATGATAACTTGTAATTGGGTCAGGGAAAGAGAGGAGAGGTAGGAAAGCAGAAGTAGATTGCATAAAACCTAGAACACTGATCCCGAGCACGATTTTCTCAGCCCTCACTTTTTCTTTATAAAGAAGAAACAGAAAAGTTAAGGGACTTATTACCAAACATGATTATAGAGGACTCATTATGAAACATGCTACTCACCTACTGACAGAGAACGGAGGGATTCAAGGGATAGATTGAGACATATATTTTTTTAACAGGGACAATGAAGAAATTTGTTTTACTTAACTATGCATATTTATTACAAGCATTTTGTTTTTTCTGTCTTTTTCAGTGGGGGAAGTGGTAGATTTTTGCTGTATGAAAAAATAAAATAGATTTTTTTTAAAAAGAGGGCATATTTTGAATGTAGGTAATAAGATTGGAAAGAAAACAGGTAACTGGGGGAAAAATCTTTGTAGCAAGTTTCTCTTTTCCAAGGTCTCAATTCTCAGATATATAAGGAACTGATTCAAATCTATAAGAATAAAAGCTATTCTCTAAATGTTAAGTGGTCAAAAGATATAAAGAAGCATTTCTCAGATATCAATAGCCATATCAAAAAATGCTTCAAGTAACTCTGATGCTCCACTTTCTCATATTTGGCAAAATTGATAATAAAGGAAAATAACAAATAGTGGAGAGGCTGTAGGAAACAGAGTAGTCCAGTTAATTTGGTTTTGTTTGTTTGTTTGTTTTTTGTTTTTGTGGGGCAATGATGGTTAAGTGACTTGCCCAAGGTCACACAGCTAGTAAGTGTCAAGTGTCTGAGCCTGGATTTGAACTCAGGTCCTCCTGAATCCAGGGCCAGTGCTTTATCCATTTCGCCACCTAGCTGCCCCCTAGTCCAGCTAATTTGGAAATATGCCTCCCAAAGTTACTAAACTGTGTGTATCATCTGACACAATAATATCACTACTAGATTTATATACCATTTATATCAAAGAAAGAAGAAAAGAAGTCTTTTTGAAGTGGCAAAGAATTGGAAACTAAGGATGTATCCATCAACATGAGAAAAGCTGAATAAATTATTTTATGTGAATTTACTGGAATACTATTGTGATGTAAGAAATAATGAAAAGTTTCATTTCAAAGTAATCTGGAAAGATTTGTACAAACAGATTCAGAATAAAGTGAATAGAACCAGGAGAATTTTATAAAATAACCACATTACAAAGCCAAACCACTCTGAAAGACTTAAGGACTCTGATGAAAGCAATGACCAACCATGATTCCATAAAACTGGTGATGAGGAATGTTGTACACATCCTGACAGAGAAGTGATGAACCCAAGATACGGAATGAGCCATACATTTTTCTGTGCCAATGTGGGAATTTCATTTATTGATGTTGCATATCTTTTTTTTTTTTCAGGGCAATGAGGGTTAACTGACTTGCCCAGGATCACACAGCTAGTTAAGTGTCAAGTGTCTGAGGTCATATTTGAACTCAGGTCCTCCTGAATCCAGGGCTGATGCTTTATCTACTGCACCACCTAGCTGCCTGACTTTGCATATCTTACAAGTATTTGTTTTCATTTTTTTCTTTTTCAATGGGAGGGGAAGGTATATACAGGTTGGGTCAAAAGTCACAAAGGGGTTTTAATATTAAATGACTCCTTTATTTTTTGTTTTTAATTTATAATAGCATAGTATCACATAAAGTATATATAGGAAATCAATTTACATTACATGTGAAAAATCAAATCTCATAAATGGCAAAGATATAGAAAAAATAATTTTCAATAAGTTTTTAAAATGTTGTTAAAATGTGTTACCTTTGGCCCACCTTGTAGAAACATAAATAAATGCTTGTTTACTGAAAAAAAAATTTTTAAGTGTGGAATCCCAAACTGAACACTATACTCAAGACATGGTCTGATATAGGGAAAGATAAATTATTCAGATATTTAACATAGATTTGGTCATGGAATCAGCAAATTTTTTCCTACCTGAAAAATGTCAATTTTGGCCTTAATCCTCTTTTTTGCTATTATTTTTTATACTTAGTACTACTAATAACAATAATAATAATTCAAACAGCTAACAAACACTCATTTAGATTTACTACGTGTCAGTCACTTTCTTAAGCATTACAGATACAAAGAACAGTAAAACCACAAAAAATGTCATTACCCTGAAGAACATTATCTAATAAGGGAAATTGCATCTAAATAATTAGGTGCATATGGGTAGACAAGAGATAAGAGAGGAAGGCTTGAGTGACTGAGGGAACTGGAAAGCCATTTGAATGGAGTTCTGTGTTATTGGAGGCACGCCTCTGAAATATAGTAGCTGAGGGATCATAAACATTCTCAGTGTACCCAGACAACTCTCAAATAGCCAACCAGCATCAGGGGAGGATTTTGCATACCAGCAATGGTCTATGCCAATCAAGTCACAGGTCCAGAATGAAAAATAAAACAAAACAGAAAAAACACATGTCACCTTGTGGCCAGATAATTTGTTTACATTTGATTGACCAAAGTTCTGGTTTGATTTATCTCTAATCTTGATCCTTATTGCTTTTGGTTCTGGGTTTCCCTTACCCTTTTCTTCTACCAAGCTGTGTAATTTTTTAGATTCTCCTAAGAGAAGAGATTTAGAGCCAGTTAATCATCTACCATTTATTGTGTACCTACTATATGCCAGATATCTAAGCAAATTGTTGAGGATACAAAGAAAGGCATAAGTCCCTGGTCTCACGGGAGCTCACAGAATTAGGTAGACAATTGGAGGTAACCTCAGAAGGAAGATAGTAAGATTAAGGACTGAGAAAGGCTTTTTGTGGAAAGTAGAATTTAGCAAGGGAGATATGGAAGCTGGAAGGAGGAATGGTCCAGGCATGGGGGACAGCCAGTGAAAACTCTTGGAGTATGGAGATAAATGTAAGGAGGCTGGTGGGCAGCTAGGTGGCCCAGTCTGATAGAGTAATAGAAAGCCAGGCCTGGAGTCAGGAAGATTCATCTTCATGAGTTCAAATCTGGCCTCAGACACTTGCAAGCTGCATGACTCTGGTCAAGTCACTTAGCCCTGTTTGCCTCAGTTTCCTCAACAATAAAATGAGTTGGAGAAGGAAATGGCAAATCACTCCAGTATCTTTGCCAAGAAAACTCCAATTGGGGGTCACAAAGAATGGGACACAACTGAAACAACTCAACAACAACAACAATAACAAAAGATGATAATTCCACTTCATGAAAGAGTATGTGGAGAGGAGTAAGGCATGAGAAGTCTGGAGAGGTGGGATGGAGCAAGTTTATGAAAGGCTTTAAAAAGCAAAGGATTATATATTTGATAGGGAGCACCTGGAGTTTCAAATTTGAATTAGGGGGTGATATGGTCAGATCTACATTTTAGGAAGATCACTTTAGAACTGGAAGAGACCTGAGAAGGCATGAATCCAACCCTAGATAAAGAAACTGGCTTTGCCATATCCGTTGGAGCTGATTTTTCTGCTTCTTTCCCTCTCCCCCGCCCCAATTTCTCCTCCCTCCCAAAGTATGACCAGACATCCTGAAATAGTGATAAGACCTGATAAACTTGACTCCTTTTAGTTTCAGTGCTAACTCCAGATGACCCTCAATTATGGCTCCATGTCGATCCTGCTCGGGCTGGCTCTTATTTCTCCATATCAGCTACTGCTGGCCAATCCAACCTCTCCACTCCTACAGCTCACCACGCTGAACTCTATCTGACAAAGAACTCAAATGCAGAGGTGCCCAAGCTATTCTCCAGAATGCAATATGAGAGCTACCAGGAGAAGTGAAGTCATAATGGGGCAACCTGCAAAATCAACATTTAGGGCAGCAACTATGTCAGGACAACTCAGAGCTCATCCATTTATTTAACCAAGCTTTTAAAAAGTGTGGACTATGAGCCAGGTTCTGTATTAAGCAATGGAAATATAAAGACAAAAATGAGATCATCTCTGACCTCAGGAACTTATATTCTACTGAAAAAACTACAACATATACACAGATAGGTAGATACCAATACTTTCCTGATGAAAGGAATGGCAGGGTCAGAACTTTGCTCTAGGAATATCAATCTGGCAGCTAGGTAGAAGATGGATAGCAGAGGGTAGAGACTGGAGACAGGAAGATTGATTAGGAGATTCTCATAAGAATCCAGCTAAGAAGTGATAAGGGTCTGAACTAAGGCCGTTGTCTTATGAGTGGAGAGAAGGAGATAGACACAAGAGGCAGAAGCGACAAGACTTGGCAACCCATTGGATCTGGAAGGTGGGGGTGTAATAAGGCAAAGAGAATTCTGCCAGTTCACTCTTATTGTTCTCTGCTGTTGATACCCAAGCTTGAACTGTGCGGTTCCTACATGTACCAGCAATTTGACATGGGTGAGCAGATGCTTGGTGTTTACTTTGGATACTTTCTGATACAGCCTCATTGTAACAATTCCTCATTTATTAACTAATTATTAATTATCCTTATGAAGGCTCCATCTAACGTGCCCCCTTCCAGATGACCAGGAGGCTGGTTCCTTGTTGCCTCAGAACAGGTTGCATAGCACAAAGGCTTGAAAATTTAATCACGTTCAATTAACAGGCAAGGACTGGTTTGCCAGCTAGGGGAAAAATGCTGCAAATACTTTGAATTAAGCCATGTGTGTTAGATCTTGCTGGAGCATGCCGAGAATTTGAAGGCTCTGAAGGCAGCTCTTAATTAATTTCTGGAGCCAAGTAGAGCAATCTTGTGAAAGCTATTGCTTTTGCTAATCTGATCCAGTCTTATTCAGGGGGCGGAGCTACCTTGGAAATTGGAGGACACTTGGGGCGGGGTGAATAGGGTGG
Source organism: Dromiciops gliroides (assembly GCF_019393635.1). Taxonomy (NCBI): domain Eukaryota; kingdom Metazoa; phylum Chordata; class Mammalia; order Microbiotheria; family Microbiotheriidae; genus Dromiciops; species Dromiciops gliroides. Next base: position 268,505,721 of record NC_057863.1, on the reverse strand, counting down.
AGTAAGGGAGGGCAGAGAGGATTGAAACAAAACCTTGGTATGACAAGGATTGGCCAAGGTGGCAGGGATGCTGGCACACCAAACTAAGAAGGTTCCCTAGAAATACCAAGCAGGTTCCTTTCTTATCTGGTCTGAAATCCCCAGCAAGTGTATGTGAGTTCCCTGCTCTAATGTTCCATTCAGGGAAGTAGGTGACCCTGGTTTCTTGTAGCTATATTAATGTACACAAGCCTAAAGACTTTAAGTAGGAGCCTAGTGATGGGTCCTATGTCTGAAGACCAGAAGTATGTGTGTGTGTGCGTGCGCACACGTGCTTGTGCACATGTGTGAGGCAGAGAGAGATTGAGAGACAGAGACAGAGAATGAGAGAGAGACAGAGAGAGAAAGAGAGAGACAGAGACAGACAGAGAGACACAGAGAGAGAGACACAGAGAGAGAGAGAGAGAGAGAGAGAGAGAGAGAGAGAGAGAGAGAGAGAGAGAGAGAGAGAGAGAGGCTCTTTCTAGAAGGCCTTTGTTAAAATGCAGATAAATTTGAGGAATTCTTGCCATTGGCACTTTAGCATTAATTTATTTTTCAGGTTAACTAATTGTTAACTTAAATCAGAGTTAGCTAGTCAGCAGCTTAAGGCAAAGACAGCAACTGATGCAGACACCAACTTAGAGCTACTGAGTCCAGGATGAGAGAAATCCACCACAATGCATCAATGCATGCATGCATGAATGAATTTAAAAGAATCTATTGAGTGCTTACTATGTGCAAAACCCTGTGCTAAGTGCAAGGGATACAGACAGAAAAGTAAGGCAATCCCTTCTCTCAAGGAGTACCCATCCTAATAGGGGGAGATAACATATGCAGAAGGTTTCAGCCACAAGTCAGATGGTTCTTGGGGTGCAGCCATTAATGTGGGAGCAGCCTTATGGACAGTTAGGTTAATGCTATCTGGAGAGGAGCCATGTTAGCTGGTCAGTGATGTTACCTGGCAATGTAGGCAAATTTAAAGATAACAGAGAACTACAACATCTTATCTGAGGAAAAGATATAAACAAGGTCAAGTACTAGACTGCAATCAGAGTCCACCATAGCAGTTTGGTAGAGTAGAAAGAGTGCTTGATTCTGATCCAGAGAACCTGAGTTCAAATCCTGGTTACATTATTTGTTATCCATGTGACCTTAGATAAGCTACTTAAACTCTCTAGTCCTCAGGTTCCTTATTTGCAAAATGAAAAGTTTGGACTAGATGTTCCTTAAGGTCCTCTCCAGCTCCAAAAACTATGATTTGATCAGATTGTTGCTAAAGGAGGATGAATAAGCTGAGCACAGACATAAGGGAAAACTGGAGCAGAAAGGAGTTTGGGTCAAAATAACCAAGAAACTGGATAGGAATTTAAAGGGTGGGTCAGTGTTGTGATAAGTTATCCAGTTCTTCTGGTATCTGACTGTGCTCAACCCAATAACTTGAAGGAGCCAGAACTTGACCTGGAATCTTGGCACCTTGGGAAGCCAAGGGAAGGATGACATTCAGTACAGACAAATTTCAGTGATTGATATAACAAACTCTATATGAATGCATGGAGTAAGTTGGGATGGTGGTAACAACAGACTGTTGGCTCCTGGGGGACATTTCTCTATTTGTGTCTTCATAGCACCTAGCATAGGATCTTGTGCAGGTAGTGCAGTAGATAAAGTATTGGACCTGGAGTCAGGAAGACCTGAGTTCAAACCTGGTCTCAGATACTTTCTAGTTGTGCAACCCTGGAATAGCCACTTAACCTATATATACCTTGGTTTCCTCCTCTATAAAATGAAGATAGTAATAGCACCTACCTCTCAGGGTTGCTTTGATAATTAAACAAGATAATATTAAGTACTTTGCCGGTCTTAATGTGCTATATAAATGCTTGTGATAATAATGATGTCAATGCCTGTCACACAGGAAACAGAATCTAAAACAAACCTTTCTTATTTCACAATTTTTCCTACAATAATAGACCTATTGGGAATTTATCAGCAAACTTTTCTAGAACTCTGGCAATTAGGTTATTGGGAATTAATATGCCTAATATTAGGCATATGAGGAGATGCTTGTGGCTAGCCAAATCTAGGATATGTCTTAGGGAAAGGGAGGAGAAGAGAAGAATGTACTTGATGGGTACCTAATATCCTCTTCATTTTATAATCCCATTTCTTGGGGTCACTGAGCTGGGAGAATTCTTTCCTGAAATCTTTTCTAATTTAGGGAGATTGGATCACTACTGACTTGAGTTGTGTTCAGTAAGATGTCATTCAATAGTTCTCGAAGTGTCATCCATCCAGAAACCCCTGGGGTAGCTCCTTTGGCTGATCAGTGACTGGTTTCTGGTAGCCCTGGGTATTCTGTAGCACTCAACATGTCTTTGTTGAATTAAATGAAATAGCATTTCTGTTAATAATATGATAGAATCTGAAATAATCAATCAATAAATACTTATTGAGTTGATTCTCTATACTAGACATGGTGGGGATTAGAGAATTGAATGGATATGGTTTTAGCTTTCACAAAGCAAGCTTGGGGGGGGGAGGGCGGGCTACACACATACACATATAAAGGTTGTCATCAAGAGGCAGCATTGTCTAGTGGTTAGGGGGGCTGGCCTGAGAGGCAAGACCATCTAAATTTTAGTCCATACTTTGGTAAACATTACTGTGTGATCCAGGTCAAGTCCCTTAGCCTCTTAGTGTTCTTGGCAATTCTCTGAGACCATAATTTGTAGGACAGGTATTGATTTACATTGGTAGAGAGCAGTTTCTCATCCCATGCCCCCTATCCTAAGGAAATTACAGGTTCTAATCTATGCCAGGCTGCCTATTCTAACTTTCTAAGTGCTATATGAAGGGAAAAAGAATTCCTTCTTTACTATAGTGGTCAGGAAAGCTTCATAGAAAAGAAAGAATTTGAGTTGGGCCTTGTCCTGAAATGAGTCCGATTTGATTTAATCTACAAATATTTATTAAGTGTTTATTGTGAGCAGTAAAGCAAATGAAAGGCATCCTGTAATAAAAGGCCCCACATTCTAGAAGTCATAGACTATAGTATCAATAATAACTGGATATCTCATTGATATGTTTTCAAAAGCAGCACTATCATTATTCTTTCTGTTTTTTTTTTTCAGAGGAAATGGGCAATGGTAGAAAATTTCTTCAGTCCTGCTGAAAAAAAATTGAAGAAGCACTGTACTCATTTAAGAAACAGGAGCAGCTAGATGGCACAGTGGATAGAGAACTGGTCCTGAAGTCAGTAGAATCTGAGTTCAAATCCAGCCTCAGATACTTAGGAGCTGTGTGACCCTGGGTAAGTCACTTAACCCCAACTGCCTCCAAAAATAAACAAACAAACAAAAGAATCTTTACTGAGCACTTACTTGGTTTCAATACTATAGAGGACTATGTTAAAATATGGTACCTACTTCCAATCTAATTGGGAACATATGAAACACCATGAAACACATATGAGACAATTAGATATAATGCTAAATGCATTCCAGTGCACTCAGTTCTAATTTGAGATGTCTTCAAAAAGCCAATTTCAGATTATAAGGATTCAGGAACAGTGAGGAAGATACCTGGCTTGCTATGAAAACTGGATGGGATTCCTGAATATAACAAATTCACAATTATCTGCCTTCATTAGGGATGGGAAACTACCAACCATTCACTTTGGTCAGAGGTTTAGACTCTCTCCTCTACTTCATCTTCAATGAGAATGGCTGTGACAAAAAATACAATTGACTGCTTTTTGTTCCACTTTTTGTCCCTGCTTTGTGACCATTTTCAGAAAGGATCCTGGATCATTCTCAAATAGAATTATCAGTCTTTAAAAACTGATCTGTTGGGGGTCGCTAGGTGGCGCAATGGATAAGGCACTAGCCTTGGATTCAGGAGGACCTGAGTTCAAACCCAGCCTCAGACACTTACTAGCTGTGTGACCCTGGGCAAGTCACTTAAACCCCATTGCCCCGCAAAAACAAAACAAAACAAAACAAAAAACAAAAAACTGATCCGTTGCCAAGTTTCTTGCCTTTGTTTTCTCCAAATAAAGACCTGAAAGTGCTGAGATGACTCATTTGTGGCCTTACGAGGAAACCAAATCCAACCTACAAGGGACAGCTATCTGGGATTCACCCAGATGCAGGATGAGATAAATCTGCTATTTGCTATCTCAAAGGCAAAGGCAAGGTGGCGGGGTCTGGAGCTGATTTTACATGTATTTTCCTCATTGGGGATATCAGCTCAACCTCCTTATTTCCACTTTATCATCTCATCACAGGCTACTAAGCCAGGGGTATGGCTTTGAAGCAGCAGCTGGATCCTTTAGAGGAAACCGAAGGTTCTAAATTGAGTCACTCAATTTGGAGGGACTCTCTTCTTTTATCCTTTTCAAGGGGAATTGGGTAGTGCAAGTATTACTATTTCCCCTTTATAGACAAGAAAGTTATGGCCCAGAAGCGTTATAATCCCAGTAAAGTATTTCATCTCTCTGGGCATTAATTTTCTTATGTCTAAAAAGGAGAGCATTGGACTAGGCACTCTCTATAGTCCTGATCCCATTCTGCTAAAACTCTCTGTGGGAGGCAGCTAGGTGGCACAGTGGATAGAGCACCAGCTCTGGAGTCAGGAGTACCTGAGTTCAAATCCAGCCTCAGATACTTAACACTTACTAGCTGTGTGACCCTGGGCAAGTCACTTAACCCCAACTGCCTCACTAAAAAATAACCAACCAACCAAAAAAAAAAAAAACTATCTGTGGGGCCTTATGCATGTTGCTTAACTTTCGTGACATTCAGTTTCCTTATGCATAGAATGGGGATAATAAAATCTACAGTACATGCTTTAAAAGATTCTGATGAAAATCAAAATGCTTTGTAAACAAAAATAAAAACTATTCTCTGTATTGGCTATTATATTTAGATTTAGAGAATTAGAGATTTAGAGCCCAGAGGAAACTCAGAACATGTCTATTCCAATGCTCTAATCTTAGAAATGAGGAAAATGAGACCCAGGGAAGTTAAGAGACTTGCCTAGGGTCACATAAATAGTAACTTATCAGAGGCTGGATTTGAACTCAGGTTCTCTCACTTCAGAGCAAAGAGCTAATTCCATTATTATTATGTTTCCTCCAACAACTAAACTCTATCATTATAATTATCATTTTTATTAGTGTTATCATTATTATTATTTGTAAGCCTCATATTCCACTCATTCTGGACTTCTTATGAGTTACCGAGTCCTATAAAGGGAGCTAATATATAGTTCAAGGCCCCTGTTCTGCTAATAAACAAGGGAGGAACTACAAATAAAATAAGAAAGTATTTAATTGAGAAAGAATAGCAAAGTAAATAATAGGAAAAAGACAAGCAATAAAATAATTCTTCGTCCCTTACACCCATATGCGTACAATCTCCCCTAGGTTCACACGCTATTGGGGGAGGGTTTAAGGTCTCCTCCCTGAGCAAATCCACAGAGAAATCTCTCTGTGAGGTGAAATAGGGCTGAAATTTCAGTGCTGTCTGCTTCATGTAGTGGCTAGTGAGGATTATGTTCTATGCCAAATCCTCTTGTCTCTCCTAAGTCTTCCACAGCACCCATAATCATTCACCCTCAAATACACAAAAGGACATATGTATTCATTTAGCATAAGGGTGGAGAAGTAGTTGCTGATTACCCAATACAAGTCCCTTTGAAGAAAAGATGCTTCATTTTCATTGGTATCTCTGGGAGCAACCTGAGAAGTTCCTTGTTTGGTTGGAAATGTGATGGAGAGTGAGTAGAAACTAGCTGTGAGGGAAAGGTATGTGAGGGCTCCCTATAAATGGCAACTGAGAAATGAACTCAAGGCCAGAGATAATCAAAACGGGTAGAGAGAGACAGGTTGACCTTTAGGTATAGTTTAAGAGGTGTCATTTCATGGGTCCTATATAGACTTTCATACTCACACAAAATACCTTCCACATCTACACATCTGGGCCTATAATTCCTTTGACAGAGGATAAAATCTTGTAATCGGTAGCAAGAGATAAGCTTTCAAATGTAAATATTCACAGAAGAGGTAACACTCAGACTTGAATTCACACCAACTTGTAAATATCTGATTTCTAGTACTTTCCTAGGAGTAGGCTTTAACAATGATGGTGAAAGGGGATATTGATTAAAGTACTGAATCTTTAACAGGAATGAGAAAGGAATGTAGGAGAGGAGAAGCAAAGGGGGTGAGATGCAGAAAGAGGAGGAATGGCCTTGGAAATGCCTTTGGGAACCTGAACAATTTTTAACAAACACCAATCTTGCTCTCATAGGGCCATCATCAACTCTGGCATTTTAAGTAGGGCTGGCCTTCCATAAAATTGTCAAGCAGCTCAGAGGGTATACTGTACAATAAAACCTTCTGGGACCATTCAGCTTCTGCTTGAAAAACTCCAAAGGCAGGAAACTCACTACCTTAAAAAGTGACCAGTTCTGCTTTTGGGCAGTTGTAATTGTTAGGTGGTTTTTTTCTCCTGTTGAGCTGAGATTTGCTACTTTGAAACTTCTACTCCCAGTTCTGCCTTCTGGGACATTTACTAGAAAGCCTAGTGTGTGCAAGTTGAATGGTAGCTTGGGGTAGTATAAATTGACTATAACTATAACTAGGAGTTCCAAGTGCTAACTCGGACATATACTGTCTGTATAGTGCTGGGCAAGGCAGTACCACAGTTAACTCTCTAAGACTAAAAGTTACTGATTTGCACTGGTGCCAAGGCTTTCCAAAGTGGAAGTTTCGAACACCAACAAAATCACAGGTTCAGAATGGAAAAAAAAAATGGAAGACCTCTTTTGTGCTAGACCTGAGGACGTGCAAAGACAACTAAAATCTGGTTTTTGCCTTTAAAGAATTTACAATCTAGTATTAGAAACAAGATGGAAAATGACGATTACAAAGTAGACTTTGAAAAATGACTACAAAGAGATCTGAAGAGGAAGAAATCACTTTCAGGTAGGGGAAAGGTTTGCTTAATTTGTTAATTTGGCTCTGTCAGCATGGCCTCTGATAAGGACCTAAGCTCTTTTAACTGAAATTTACTGAGGTTAAAATTACCTTCTCAAAGTCTCAGTGCTAATAAGGAACTCTGAGAAGGCAGAAAAGGACCCCCAGGGCCAAGAGTAGAGAGGTACACCTGGGCTTCTACAAGTGTGACTGCCTCTGTGTTAGCTCTTTTAGGCATGCTCCTACTTTCCCCAGAAATTTAGTGTACATCAGAGAGGCCCCCCCTCTCTCAAATTGGGGGTGTTTTTGTAACATCTATCCTTTCTATGCCTTCTCAGAAAATATGGGTAAGGTGTCCCATATGGGGACTCGAGTAACAGTTGCAAATCAGAACCCTGTGAGGAGCATGGGTTGTCACTCATAGGCAGTGTTATCAGGTATAAGACACAATCTCAGGGTTAGAATCTTTCTAGAGAAACAAGAAAATCAGAACAGAAGAAGAGTAAAGGAATTTAAGTTTCTGAAAACTGACAAAGTTCCAATGAGTTAATCAGGTTAGATGCAAGCACAGAGAAGGCCTGATTCTTTAATCAGCAAGGATACTGAATAAGGGAGCTTTGCAGGACAATTGGTATCAATAGTATTTCAACATTACTTTGAAAAGACCAGGTGGCTCTCTTAACTTGAATGCCAATCCTTATAGAAGCTTATTTAGGGTCAGGCTCTGAAACAAGCTACTGACTTTCATAAAGGTTATTGGTTTTCATAATAATAGTAGCATGATGTCTTGGACAGGGAGCCAACCTCAAAGTCAGAAAGGCTCGTGTTTAAGTCTTGTGTCATATACTGACTTGGCGACTGGGCATGCTTCCAAAGCTATAAGCTACAGAACGTGTGCCAATCTACATTGGCAAGGGAGTTTCCTCATATTGAGTTCTCAGTGAAATGACAGGTCTGGTTCCACCATTCCCCCTCCCCCAATAATTCGCATGTGTGTAGCACTTCATATATACCAGTGGATCTCAAATTTTATGTTCTCAGAAACCCTTTACCCTCTCAAAAGTTATTGGGAACTCCCAAGAACTTTGGTTTATATGAGCTATATCCAGCTATACTTACTATATTAAAATTAAAATAGAGAATTTATTTTTTAATTTATTAGAATAACAATAATAAACCCAATTTAATAACATAAATAATGTATTTTTGTTTTTATAAAACACTAAATGTCCAATCCCCCCCCAAAAAAATTAGTGAGAAAAGTGCCATTTTTTCATATGTTCTCATACCTGCTTCTGCTTCCAATCTGTTGGGATATTTTACTTTAGCTGAAGTAAATGAAGAAAAGCTAGTCTCACACAGATACGTAGTTGGAAAAGGGAGGAACATTTTTATTTATTTATTTTATTTATAGTTTTCAGTTCCAATCTCTATTCCTCTTTCCCTCCCTCCCCTCCCCCATCTCTGAGGTAGCAAACAATCTAATATGAGTTATATATGTATGATCATGCAAAACATCACCATATTTGTCACTTTTTACAAGCAAATTTGGAGCATTTTTAATCATTGAATTACATCTTAGAATGGACCTCAAGGTATCTGCAGCCCACACTGTGGGAACCCTTGACACCTTATCTTATTTGTTCCTCACAATAATATCTGGAGGTAGGGAGTGAATGTATTTTAATCACCATCTGACAAATTAGAAAAGTGTTCGAGAAGACTAAATTGATTTTTTTTTTTTGCGGGGCAATGGGGGTTAAGTGACTTGCCCAGGGTCACACAGCTAGTAAGTGTCAAGTGTCTGAGGCTGGATTTGAACTCAGGTACTCCTGAATCCAGGGCCAGCGCTTTAACCACTGCACCATCTAGCTGCCCCCTGACTAAATTAAATTTTAAATTTTAATTCAATTAATTCATCAAACATTAATTAGTACCAACTATGTGTGAATACTGTACTAGTTGGTGGGAAGTAACAAAGTTTAGATAAAACATGGTAGCTGAGCTCATGGGGAGTATGCTGTCTAGTAGGGGGGAGAACACTATTAGAGATAATTATAACTATTGGTAATAAATAATACATGTTCCATAAGTGCTACTTAAAGTGATATGAGATATTTTAGGGGTTGAAAGGCCACAACTACCATAGCTCTAAATGTCCAGGTTATTTTCTAATAGTATCCAAGTCTGATGAGCCAGAATTCTGGTTCTGCAGCAGAAATGCTGAATGACTTTGCAATGCAAATCTCTGCTCTGTGTCTCATTTTCCCCTCTGAGAAAGAATTGCATATAGCAATGAATGCTGAATATTTCATATGAGAGTTCTAGGAATAAAAGAAAACTTAGAAACAGAATTTGAGTTCCTAAAATAAAAGTACAATTTAAAGAAAAAAAAAACCTAATTTTAGACATTTATTTATTTATTTATTTATTTACTTATTTATTTATTTGTTTGTTTGTTTGTTTGTTTGTTTGTTTATTTATTTATTTATTTATTTTTGCAAACATTTATACAGCACCTGTCCTATGGAGAACATTCTGTTAGGCGCTGGGGAAGTTAAAAAGGATGCAGAAAGCTTCTAACCTTCTCAATCTTAAACTCCTCTCTCCAAAGTTACTAATGATCTTTTAGTTGCCAAATCCAATGGCCTTTTCTCAATCCTCCCTGACTTCTGTGCAGCCTTTGACCCTGTTGATTACCCTCTCCTCCTTGATATTCTCTTCTCTGTTGTCTGGACACTACCCTCTCCTGCTTCTCTTTCTACCCAACTGCTCCTTCTCTGTCTCTTTTGTGAGTATCCCACGGCCCTATAGGTGTCTCATGGAGTTCAGTGCTGAGTCCTCTTCTCTTCTCCCTTTGTATTACTTAACTTGGGGATCTCATCAGCTCCTATGGATTTAATTACCATCTCTATGCTGATGATTCTCAGCTACCTATCCTGCCACATTTTCTCTGTTGAAGCCAATATCCCATCTTTAAGTGACTTTCAGATATCCCGAATTGTATGTCCAATAGACACCTTAAACTCAATATGTCCAGAATAGACCCTTCTTCCTCTCCCTGCCCCATTCTCCCTCCCCAAACTATTATAGAAGGTAATATTACACTCCCAGTCCCTCAGGCTTGCAGTCTTGGAGTCCTCTTGGACTCTTCACTATCTCTTACCATATTCCTACCACCACATCCTCTTCCCATATCTAAGCTATTGTCAAGGGCTGTCAGTTTTGCCTTTGCAACATTTCTTAAATATTCTCCCTTCTCTCCTCCAATATTTCCACCATTCTGTGAAGACCCTTCTCGCCTCACCCTTGGACTATTGTAACTACCTCCTGAGAGGTTGACCTGCCTCAAGTCTCTCACTCCAATTCATCCTCCATTCAGCTACTAAAATGATTTTCCTAAAATGTAGGCCCAATCATGCTATTCTACTCAATAAACCCCGACCGTTTCCTATTGCTTCCAAGATCAAATACAAAATGCATCGGCATTCAAAGCCCTTCATAACCTAGCACTCTCCTACTTTTCAAGTCTTCTTATAGCTTACTCCCTGACTTTTACCCTTTGATCCAGTGACACTGGCATCCTGGCTATTCCATGAATAATAAACTCCATCTCTCAGCTCTGGGGCATTTTCTTTGGCTATCCCCTATGCTTGAAATTCTCTGCTCTCCCTACTAACCTCTTTGGCTTCCTTCCAATCCTAATTAAAGTCCCATCATTTACTGGAAATCTCCAATCCCTCTTTTTTTTTTTTTTCTAGGGCAATGAGGGTTAAGTAACTTGCCCAGGTTCACACAGTTAGTGTCAAGTGTCTGAGGCTGGACCTGAACTCAGGTCCTTCTGAATCTAGGACAGGTGCGTTATCTACTGAGCCACCCAGCTGCCCCCTCTAATCCCTCTTAATTCTAGTGCCTTCCCTCTGCTAGTTATTTCCCATTTATCCTGTATATAGTTTGTTTTTTATAGATTTGTTTTCATGTTGTCTCTTCTTTTGGATTGTAAGCTCCTTGAGGGTAGGGGCAATTTTCTGCCCTTTTTTGTATTCCCAGTGTTTAGCTCAGGGCCTGGCATATAGTAGGTGCTTAATAAATGTTTATTTATGGATTGGGTAGCCATATGTCTCCACTAAAAAATAATACTTGATAATTATCTAAAAGATGTATAGACCAAGTCCTATGCAGAGTCTGAAGCTGGAAAGAATTACTCCTAACTGGGGAGATCAGAGAAGACATGGTGGAGTGGTGACACTTTCCTTGACCTTTAAGCAGGAGCAGGATTTCAAAAAGACAAGATTGTGGTGGTAAGGAGAGAAAGAGGAAAGCAGAAAAAGCATTTTAGATCTAGGAAAATGCTTAAGCAAAAGCTTGGAGGCTAAAGAAAGCATGATCTGGGTAGCTAGTCCAGTTTTGATCTCAATTATCCATATCTCAATTCATTTTTATGGATTATTTATTTGTAGTATGTGTTTTATGCAAGGAAGATTTGCCTTTGGTATTCAGAATGTATAGGCTACTTCTTTCCTATGTTAGTCTACATGTGCCCAGGAAATGCATTCCAGATAAAAGAATTAGCTTAAGCAAAATAAAATAAAGGATATGAATATCCCACCATAAATATAACATATTAAAAAGCCAAAAAAGAATGATTTCTACATCAGACACTATTTGGGACTGTCTATGTCATTGTTAGGTAGTTAAAGGCTGATATGTAGGATCTGGAAAAAAAATTCTGGGGAAATTTGTAAATCTTAATAAGAATTATGGGAATTCTGAGGCCCTTGAGATATCTAATACAAATTTAAGGAGAATGTAATACATTATATTCTGGGAAATCCCCAAATATCTAGAGCTGACTCCTTAATGAGGTCATAGTGAGACAGTGGGAGCTGGCCAAGAACATTACCCTTTCATTTCCCACGGTCTACAATTTATCTTTTGTTATTTATTTTTTCAATTATCAAGAATTCTTTTTTTCTCCCTCATACCTTCTTCCAGCTGAAAAAAGAAATAAACTTTTTTTAACATATAAACAAAGTCAAGCAAACAAATTCCCATATTTTTTTGTGCAAACTGCATCTCATTCTGCATATTAGTCCATCACCTCTATGTCATGAATTAGCATGCTCCATCAGGAGTCCTTTGAAATCATAGTTGATATAATCAGAGTTGTTAAGTTTTTCATAGTTTATTTCTTTAAAAAAAACTATATTGATGTTATAGCATAGATTATTCTTAAAGTTTTCCTTTTTACTCTAAATCACTTCTTATAAGTCTTCTCAGGTTTCTCCAAAACTGCATCTTCATTTCTTATAGTACAATAGTATTCCATTAAATTCATAAACTATAATTTGTTCATCTGGTGAGGACCTTAGTTTCTAGTTCTTTACCAACAGAAAAATATCTGTTCTAAATATTATTGTACAGGTAGGGCCTCTTTCCTCTTTCTTCCAGTCCCCCTATTATGCTCACTCTCTCATTTATCTTCAATCTCTCTCTAATAGCTGCTTCTCTGCTCCTAAATACACACTCATCTCCCATCTTCAAAAAAAATCTTCACTTGATCCATCCATCTCTGCTGTCATACTATATCCTTTCTCCCTTTTATGGGTAAAATCTTTGAGTCAATGCATCTACATCTTTTCCTTTCATTCTCTTTATAACTTCCTTTAGTCTAGCTTCTGACCTCATCATTCAAACAAAATTGCTCTTTCCAAAGCTACCAATCATCTCTTAATTGTGAAATCTGATAACCTTTTTCAATCTTCATCCTTCTTGATCTCTCTGCAGCCCTTGATACTTTCAATGACTCTCCTTTCCTTGATATTTTCTTCTCTCTAGGTTTTTATTACATTACTCTCTCACCTTCTCTTTCTACCTATCTGATTAATTCTTCTCAGTCTCCTTTGCTGGATCTTCATCCACATAGTGCCCATTAATTATGAATGTCTCCCAAGGCTCTGTCCTGGGGCCCTCTTCCTCCTCTAAATTATTGTACTTGTTTATCTCATTAACTCCAATGGATTCAATGATTATCTTATGCTAATGATTCTCAGATCTATTCATACCACCTAACCTCTCTCCAGACCTCTCATCTTATATCTCCAACTGCCTATTGAACATCTCAAACTGGATTTCCCATATATAACTTAAACTCATCATGTCCAAAACTGAACTAATTTTTCTTTCCCCCAAAGCCTTTGCGTCTTCCTAACTTCCCTATTACTGTCAATGGTACCATCATCCCCTTAATCACCCAAGGCTCACAACCTAGTTGTCATCCTCAAATCTCACTTTTTTCACTCCTCATAACCAATCAATTGTCAAATCCTGTCATTTCTACCTTAGTGATATTTCATATATATGCTCCCTTTTCTTCTCTGACCTTGGCATCACACTGGTATAGGTCTTTCTCAACTCAGGCCTGAAGTATTAAAATGGCCTGTTGGTTTATCTTCCTGTTTCTAATCATTCTCTACTCAGTTCTCAAATTGAGTATCCTGGGGGCAGCACTGGCCTTGGATTCAGGAAGACCTGAGTTCAAATCCAGCCTCAGACACTTGACAGTAGCTGTGTGACCCTGGGCAAGTCACTTAATCCTAACTGCTCTGAAAAAAAAAATTGAGTATCCTAAAGGTCAAATCTAATCATGTCACTGCCCCTCATTCTCCACCCCTTACACTCAATCAAGTCCAATGATTCCCTCCTACCTCCAGGATCAAATATAAAATCCTCTTTTTGGCTTGAAAAGTCTTCTATAACCTGGCCCCTTTTTATCTTCCCATTCTTCTTCTACCTTAATATCCCCATCCACAAAGTATTCATGTAATTTGTGAACTACTGACACTAACCTTCTTGTTGTGCTCTTCACTAGACACTCTATTTCCTGACTCTTCCTGATTCTGGGCATGTTTACTTGCTGTCTCCCATGCTTGGGACTTTCTCTCTCCTCATTCCTGTTTTATAGATTCCCTGGCTTCCTTAAAATCTTAGTTAGTCCCACCTGCATGAAGCATTTCTTGATTCCTCTTAGTGCTAGTCCCTTACTACCTCTATTGGTTATCTCCAATTTATCCTGTATAGATCTTGTTTGTGCATAGTTTTTTGTCTCCTCTTCATTGAACTAAGACTTCCTTGAGAGGAGGGTCTGTATGCCTTTTGCATTTTTTTGGATCCCCAATGCTTAGCGTAGTGTCTAGCATATAGTAAGTACTTAATAAATATTTATTCACTGCTTTAATTTATAGTGAGAATGACAAGTCAAGACAGGTCAACAAACACTTGTAGGCACCTACAATGTGCCAGGAACTGTTCTAAGTGCTAAGGATACAAAGAAAGGTAAAAGACAGTGCTTGTCCTCAAGGAACTCACAATCCAATGGAAGAATCAGCATAGTAGCACTCCAGCTGAAAAGAGTTGGTGGAGACTACAGCTGTGCCTCAAACGAGTCCAATGAATCAACCTGTCCAGCATAGAAAATGTGTGCTGACAGAAGCAAGCCCGACTAAGCTACCTACCTGGGCTGACAGCCATACTTTGTGGAGAGGCAGGTAAGACTCTAAATCAAAATACCCATCCAATCCCCATGCTGAAGTGAAATTTGTGAGCATTTTTTAGGGAGATAAAAGACACTGAGGACTGCAGTAATTTGTGAGTTGCCTTAATTTGTGAGTTAGTTGTCTTAATTGCATATATTGCCACATATGTGCCTCATTGCCATTGTAATGGCAATCCACTGCTGTTCTTGCCATGCCTTTTGAATAACTATCTTTTTGAAGAATTAATTGAGTCTACTGGCTGATTATTAATGGAAAGCTCACTGGTCAGGGCTTATGAGTTATAGTATTAAGAATAGGCATTCAAAGGTTTAGGCCTAGAACCCAATATAGTAATTGTCATTTTGAAGATACACCTGTTGGAGTTTGAAATGAGGGAGTGAACCCAGAGAGAGTGCTACCTCAGTGATTTGGAATATTAATCCATTTGGTTATTGTTAGCTTGTAATTTTCTTTTGGGAATACCTTATTCATATAACTTTACCATGTATCTGTTGAACTCCTTTGAATCTTTATTAATTTTCAAGCCCTTAAAATGGTTAATTATTATTTCTTTTCTGCTCATCAAGGAAAAAAAAAAACTCCAACATAGATGTCATAAAATCAACTGAATAGAGCAAAAGGTAAATTCCTAGATGGCAAGTGTGGTAGGAACAATATCTTCTATATAGGTAAGACTGGTTTTTCTTTACCCAACTTAAAGGAAGTATCACTCATTTTAGCCCAAATGATCTAGGGCACTTGTCTCTCCCTGTTTTTAACCCAGCTGTTGCAGTTTGAGTACTTAAAATTTGTTGAAGCCATCCTTGAGACTTCATTGGTTCAGGGGACTAAGGCTCAGGACATTGATGCAGGTAGCTGGGGCAGCTAGGTGGTGTGGTGAATAGAATGCCAGACCTGGGGTCAGAAAGGCTCATCTTCCAAAGTTCAAATCTGGCCTCAGACATGTACTTGCTGTATGACCCTAAGGACGTCACTTAACCCTGTTTGCTTCACTTTCTTCATCTGTAAAATGAGCTTGAGGAGGAAATGGCAAGCCACTCTGGTATTTGCAAAGAAAATAGCAAATGAGGACTCAAAGAGTCAGACACGACTGAAAACAACTGAACAACAAGTGGATAGCTGGAGGCCTAGATTAGAAAACCAGTATATGAGGAAGCAAGAATTGTTTTCTCTTAGGCAGAGCCAGGACAGTCAATACAGACAGAAAGCCTTCACTCAACAGAATCAATACTATAGCCTTGCTGAGTATCCTTTCCATTCTCTGCCTAAGTAAACCTCCTTTTGTTAACTATTAGATAGTCTACAACTATATCATGTCATGCCATTTTGAAACTTGGAACACCAGATTGGGTTTTTTTGCTTGGCTTGTTTTTGTTTTTACCTTTATATCCCAGGCCTAGTAGTTGCATGCTGAAGGCCCTTAATAAATGCTTGTTTAATCAAATTGAATAGACTATTTCTCTATGTGGCTTATATTTTCATTACAAGAGAAAGGGAAAGGGAAGAGGAAAGGGAATAGAGAAGTGTTTATTTAGAACTTTCTTTTTCAAAAAGATAGCAACCACACAGGACAGCTAGGTGGCACAGTGGATAAAGCATCAGCCCTGGATTTGGGAGTACCTGAGTTCAAATCCAGCCTCAGACACTTGACACTTACTAGCTGTGTGACCCTGGGCAAGTCACTTAACCCTCATAGTCCCACAAAAAAAAGATAGCAACCATAATACTGAGTTATCAATCAATTCATCAGCATTTATTAAGAGCCTATTATGTGCAAGCACTATGTCAGGTATTAAAAATAGGAATACAAAAAATGAAACCATCCTTCCCCTCAAAGAGTTTTCAACATATCTGGGGAAAACAACCTGTAGATCAAGTATAGGGAACTTCTGGGTGGTATAGGTCAGCAATTTCTATGCCATTTTTAGTTGCCTAGAATACTGGGAGGCTAAGTGACTTACTTGGAATCATAGACCCTGTATGTATTAGGGAGAAGGAATTACGTCCAAATTTTCCTGGTTTGATGGTCCATTCTCTATCTCCTAGACCATGCTACTTCTCACTTATGAGTATACCTCCAAAAAAGCTGCAAATATATGTGTGTACACATATACATGCATGCACATGCATGGGCACATACATATACATATGCATATACACACATACATAAGCAAAATAAATGCCAGGTTATTTGGGTGAAGGAGTTGGTGGTGAGTTAAATTTTGAAGTAGATGGGAAAGCATTCTAAACATGGGGCACAGGGGCGGCTAGGTGGCGCAGTGGATAAAGCACCAGCCCTGGATTCAGAAAGACCTGAGTTCAAATCCAGCCTCAGACACTTGACACTTACTAGCTGTGAGACCCTGGGCAAGTCACTTAACCCTCATTGCCCCACAAAAAAAAAAGAAAGAAAGAAAGGAAAAGCATGGGGCACAGCCTATGTTAAGGTATGGAGGGAGAAGATTGTCACGTACATAACAATAAATCAGGCTGGTTTGATTGAAATGCAGAATGTATGAAGGGGAGTCATAGGTATTAAGTCTGCACGGAAGGCTCTTTACATTATCTGTTTAGTTCCCATTATCTTTCCTCCCTCCCCCTTCTTTTCCTTCTTTAGTGAATGCCTTGTGTGGGTTTTTATGATTATTTTAAAATGACACTAAAAAATAAGTGCTTGTCAGTGTTTGAATTCTTTGGCTAACAATTAGCAAAGCTTGTCTCAAATCATAAAAAAGTTTGATGCAGTTGGACTCCTCTGCTTCTTTCTGGCTAAACTGCAAACTCATACAGCCTTGAAACTCCATTTGGATTACCAACATTTGGATATGTAAATATAGGGCTGCAAGCAGACTGCCCTTGTTTATGAGCCTTTTAAAGATCAAAGAGTCATTTCCAGCCCTTGGGCTTGTCCCTTAAAACATATTGTACTTTACCATTTAACTGGCCATGCTTTCAAGATGTCCCATTTGGCTCTTCTTGGCTCTCTGTGTCCCTTTCAGCATTGAGATGCACAGTGTGTAAAGAAATGGCTTTAATGAGGGATATGCTTGATTCTTAATATTTTAACCAGAGCAGTTGTCTCCTTGATTTATGGAAGTATATAGGCCTAACAGGATGTAAGCCCTCCTCCCAGACATCTAAACTCCTTAAGAGTAGGGATTACTTCCCCTTTGTCCTTGAATCTCTACTTCCTAGCACAGTTCCTTGAACCTGATTTGTGACTTGATACGTAGACACGTTTTTGTTAGTACAATTGTTACTACAGTTTTTGCTAGTACTGCTGGTTAATACATTGTAGTATAAAGTGAATTGGCCTGGGGATGCAGAGCCTGGATTCTAGACCTAGCTTTGCATGTGACCAAGAGGAAGTCATTTAACCTCTTCAGGCTTCAGTTTCTTTATTTTGGAGATTGGAGTAGATGATGACTAATATCCCTTCCAGCTCTAACAAACTGATTGGCCTTTTTCTTTTTTTTAAATAAAATATAACTCTCTAAATATGAATAAAAGTGAAACAGATTTACAAATCCCTCTTCAGGATTCTCTCTGAGTAATGGTTGCAAGAACAAGATCTCTTCAGTAGAAACTAACAATGACTACAAATAATATATGGCTCTCCCTCTGGGGTCACTCCTTGAAGTGGACACTTATATTCATAGGTTGGGGTCTCCAGAAGATGATATCTATTACCTATTCAGAATTCTGGGGTAATCCTGAATGTTCAAGTTTTTCCTACTGTCAAGCATGAATCTCAAGAATTAATTTGCATTTTAAGACAACTTATTTACTGAGAAGTCATAGCAAAAACAATTGGTAAAAAATAACACATATACACGCACGTGGGCATATGCACACACACACACACACACACACACACCTACCTAGAGTGTACTTTCCCCACAATTATGTACAGAATTTATGGAGAAAGCAGTGAGCCACACATATTGAGAACACTTGTTGGAAAGGAATACCTTCCAACTTTGGGCCCTAGAAGTCCTTTTCTCTCTTCATGGAGTCCTTCTGGAATTTTCCTTAGTGGTAGCTCTCTGTTGAATCCATGCCTTTTTTAAGTCTCAAAGGGCTCATGACCCCAGAAGTGGCCTTTCTTCAGGTGAATATTTTTCCTTGTCTTTTTGTCCTTGGTGGATCCTTCTGCTCCTGCTGCCATTCAGCTCTGACTGCCAATGGGGTCTCTAGATTCCCCCAAACTCCTCACATAATATTAATAACAAACATAAGAGACAGTGATAGGCATATGCTTATTGCCACCTTGAACAGGTGGGAGACAGGACTGCTATCTTTCTCCTCATTTTTCTCTTGGCAACAGCTCAAAGTAATGTTGCCTCCTTGAAGCCACAAAGAAAAGAAAAAACAAGGAAGGGGTAGGTTGCCCCTTTTGTATACTCACTTAGTTCTGGCTCAGCAACCCCTGAGTCAACAAGTTTTCTGGCCAATTAGAAAACTTTTCATTATCACACAATAGCAGCCTCTCAGTCATGCATGGACAGAAAGAGGCTCATCCCGTGTTTCCCTGACCAGGCAAGGAATATCTGCATATGTTTTCAGGAACACCCCCTACTTCTATCCCCACATTCCCACATTAGTCCATGGTGCTAAAGATAACTTAATTGCATAAATTAATAGCTGTTTATGTATCTCTCCCCTTAGATATTTCCCACACCCCAAGTAAAGAAGACAGTTACAAGTGCTGTTATCCTTATTTTATAACTGAGTAAAGTGAGTCTCAGAATAATGATTACATTCCCCACATAATACTGATAATAAGTGGTCAAATTAAGATCCAAAGCCAGGTTTTCAGACTCCATTTCTTCCTTTCTTTCTTTTCTTTCTTTCTTCCTTCCTTCCTTTCTTTCTTTTCTTTCTTTTCTTTCTTCCTTCCTTTCTTTCTTTTCTTTCTTTTCTTTCTTTTCTTCCTTCCTTCCTTCCTTCCTTCCTTCCTTCCTTCCTTCCTTCCTTCCTTCCTTCCTTCCTTCCTTCCTTCCTTCCTTCCTTCCTTTCTTTCTTCCTTTCTTTCTTCCTTTCTTTCTTTCTTTCTTTCTTTCTTTCTTTCTTTCTTTCTTTCTTTCTTTCTTTCTTTCTTTCTTTCTTTCTTTCTTTCTTTCTTTCTTTCTTTCTTTCTTTCTTTCTTTCTTTCTTTCTTTCTTTCTTTCTTTCTTTCTTCAATTTCAAACTTTTACCATGAAACCATATAATCTCCAAGGAACAAGACTGATTTCCTTGTGTAGATTCTAAAATCATCCTACACTTGATGGGCACTGTTTATAAACTTCGGTCATCATATTACTTAAATACTACGGTGAATCAAGGGGGATTTAGCCAGGATGGTAGAGTACAGGCTGGGGCCCTGCTGAACTCTCCCAACATTCCCCTCCAAACAATTTAAAAATAACTCTTCAAATAAATTTTGGAGTGGCAGAACCAACACAAAGTCAGAGGGAGATTATTTTCCCAGCCCAAGATGACCAAGAGGTTTTGGCATGGGCAAAGACACGGAGCTAGGCAGGAACACCAGAAGTGGGCCCTGGAGACAGCCTTGAAGTAGCAACAGTAGCAGCTTCAGAACCTCTCACCTCACAGATGGCAAGAGGGTCAGATAACTG
The DNA here is from genome assembly GCF_019393635.1 of Dromiciops gliroides. Lineage (NCBI taxonomy): Eukaryota > Metazoa > Chordata > Mammalia > Microbiotheria > Microbiotheriidae > Dromiciops > Dromiciops gliroides. The sequence continues at coordinate 268,485,544 of NC_057863.1, read as the reverse complement.
GTCAGAAAGAGATTTCAAGGGACCCTTTACTGGTACTGGGTACAGCTGATGCTGATTGGCAACTCTATTGCCCATGAGCAATTCTGGGTTGCAATTCCAAGGGACAGAGGCACTTGTGATTGGTCACAAGGGAAGAGTTCCAGGACCAAGAGGAATGTATGTATTTGGGGTTGCAGAGGAGCAAGGACCTTTCCTATATAAAGACCAGGAGAATTGTGACCGTACCTCTCCCAGGATAACACTACCTTTGGAAGCACCAAAAACTTGCAGACCCCCAGAGCTACCTTTGAAAATAGAAACACAAAAAAGCACAGTGCCTCCCTACACCCAGGTGAATGGAGCCAAACTTTAATATAAAGTTCAAAATGAAGAAATAGTCTGGGAAAATGAGCAAACAACAACAAAAAAAGAACTTGACCATTAAAAAGCTCCTATGGAGGCAGAGAAGACCAAGACAGAAACTTAGAAGAAGACAGTAATGTGAAAACAGGTATGAGCAAAGGCTCAAAGAAAAATGCTAAATGGACCCAGTGTCAGTAAGAATTCTGAAAACGGTTAACGACAGAGATGAGTGGTAGAGAAAAAATGGAAAAAGAAATGAGAGTGATGCAAGAAAATTATTAAAAGAGATTAATAACTTGGTAAAAAAAGGAACAAAAATACTGAAGAAAATACCTTAAAAACAGAATTTGCCTAATAGTTTAAAAGGCACAAAAATTCACTGAAGAAAAGAACTCTTTTTAAATGGAAAAGGAAGTACAAAAGCTCACTAAAGAAATAATCCCTTAAAAATCAAACTTAAGGATACAGTTAAGTGGTGCAGTGTGAATAGATCACTGGTCCTAGAGTCAGGAGGACTGAAGTTCAAATATGGCCTCAGGAACGTACTGACTGTGTGACCTTGGGCAAGTCATTCCTCATTCCCTCCCCCAAACATATTAGAAGTAAGCAAGTAGAAGCTAATAACTCCTGGAGACTTCAAGAACCACTGTTTTTGAAGAATTTTTTTTCAATAAATACAAAATAATGACTTTGTTTTAAGTCAAAAGAATGATAAAGAAGAAGAAAATGTGAAATATCTCATTGGAAAAACAACTGAACTGGAAAGTGGATCAAGGAGAGAGAGTTTAAAAATTACTGGACTACCTAAAATCCACGATTAAAAAAAAAGCTTAGACATCATACTATAAGAAATTATGAAAGAAAATGCCCTAATATCTTAGATCTAGAGGTACAATAAAAATTGATAGAATCCACTGATTACCTCCTAAAAGAGACACAAAATGAAAACTCCCAGGAATATTATGTCCAAATTCCAGAGATCCCAGGTCAAAAAGAAAATATTGCAAGCAGCCAGAAAGAAACATTTCAAATATCATGGAACCATAGTCAGGATCAGGCAAGATTTAGCAGCTTCCATATTAAATAAAGAAGCAGAGAGCCTGGAATGTGGTATTCTTTTCTTTTTTTTTTTTGCTTTGAATAGAATTTTATTTTCCAAAATATATGTAAACAAATTTTAACATCAATCTTTTAAAACTTTGTGTTCCAACTGCTCTTCTTCCCTCCATTCCCACCCCCCAGCCACAAGAACTCAAGCAATCCAAAATAAGTTATACATGAGTAGTCATGGAAAAATTCCCATATTAGCAAGTTGTGAGTGAAAACAGTCATAAAACCCCCAAACTTCAGATTAAGGAATTGTCAAAGAGGAAAAGAAAAAAAATTAAAAATGTGTTTCCATCTGTTTTCAGATACTATCAGCTCTTTCTCTGCAGATGGGCTGCAATCTTCATAAGTCCTTCAGGGATCATTGCCTTGCTGAAAATAACCACATGCTTCCCAGCAGATCATCCCCCACTACTGCTGTTATTTTGTATACAGTACATTTCACTCTGCTTCAGTTCATGTAGGTCTTTCCAGGTTTTTCTGATAGTATGCTGTTTATCATAACCTGTATATAGTACCTTAAGCTTGACAGAATTTTCTTCATAAAAGGCCAGCAAAGTAGGTACCATATGTTTTGCCATTATAATCAATCATCATAACTATCTCCCTCCATCCCATTCCTTTCCAATGATATTTGTCTGGGGCCGGATTTGGGCTTGGGGCCTCCTGGGTCCAGGGCTGGTGCTTGTCCACTGTGTCAACTATTTTCTTGTTTCCTTCATGTGAACTACCTCTCCCCAGACCATCTTTTCCCTTCTCCCTCCCCCAGTCTATTCCTCCTTTACCTCAACCCTATTTTAATGATGTCATCATGGGTTAGTTAGGTGACACAGTGGACAAAGCACCAGCCCTGAACCCAGGAGGCCCCAATCCCAAATCCAGCCCCAGACAAAAGACACCCCACCCTGTCTGCCCCACAAAGAACAAAACATAAATGCTTTACAGATATTATCCCTTCATATTCAGTTCAGACCTGTGTCTGGAATGTGGTATTCCTTACTGAGATAGTTCTTATGAGTTTGAAGTATTATCTTCCCATGGAGGAATGTAAACAGTTTGATCTTTTAATATCCCTCATGAAGTCTTTTTCCTGTTTACTTTTTTATGCTTCTCCAGGGTCTTGTATCTGAAAGTCAAATTTTCTATTCAGTTCAGGTCTTTTCATCACAAATGCCTGAAAGACTTCTTTCTCATTGAAGTCCCATTTTTTCCTCTGAAAGATTATACTCAGTTTTGCTGGGTAGGTGATTTTTGGCTGTAGTCCCAGTTCCTTTGCCCTCTGGAATATCATATTCCATGCCCTTCAGTCCTTTAATGTAGAAGCTGCTAGATCTTGCTTTATCCCTATTGGAGCTCCACAGTATTTGAATTCCTTTTTTCTAGCTGCTTGCAATATTTTCTCCTTCACCTGGGAGTTCTGGAATTTGGCTATAATATTCCTGGAGGTTTTCCTTTTGGGATCTCTTTCAGGAGGTGATTGGTGGATTCTTTCAATTTCTATTTTAGCTTCTGCTTCTAGAATATCAGGGCAATTTTCCCTCACAATTTCTTGGAGGATGGTGTCTAAGCTTTTGTTTTGGTCATGGTTTTCAGGTAGTCCAATGATTTTCAAATTATCTCTCCTAGTTCCAGGTCAGCTGTTTTTCCAAGGAGATATTTCACATTGCCCTCTATTCTTTCATTCAATTGGATTTGCTTTACTGTGTTTTGGTTTCTCATAATGTCACTAGCTTCCATTTATTCAATCCTAATTCTTAAGTAATTATTTTCATCAGACAGTTTTTAATCTCCTTTTCCATTTGGTTTTTCAAACTGTTGACTTTTTTCTTATGACTCTCCTGCATCTCTCTCATTTCTCTTTCCATTCTTTCCTCTCTTTCTCTACATCTTCTATTTTTCCTAATTTCTCTTCAAAGTCCTTTTTGAGAGCTTCCATGGCCTGAGACCAGTTCATATTTTTCTTGGAAGCTTTGGATGTCGGAGTTTTGACCCTGTTATTATCTTCTTCTTCTGAGCTTGTATTATGGTCTACCTTACCCCCAAAGAAGTTTTCGATGGTGTTCTGCTTTCTCTGCCTACACATCCTGCTTACTATTTCTTGGCTTTTAACTGCTTCTTAAAGTGTGGTACAACTTCTAGGACACACTGTTTGAGCTACAGTGTGGCCTGGGGGATGAGTGGGCTTCTTCTCAGCCTGCCTGGCCTCACTTTTATTTGATTTTAAACTCTCCACTGGGGGGTGGGGGGGGAGCTGCTTCTAGGATCCACTCCTGTTCTGAACTTCAGAGGGTCCCAGGTGTTTTGGTTTGAGGGGGGGCAGGTTTTAATCTCACCTGGCCTGTTCTCTGGTCCAGAGATAACCTCAAGCCTACTTACTAAACAACCAACCAGCAAAGCTTTCCGTGGTGTGGTTTTTAGCTTCGATGAGCCTACTCCCCTGCTCCCCTCCCCCACCTTGGCCTTCTGCCACTCAGGATTTCTTCCTGGTTCCCCGCTGGGGTGGGACAGTTGAATCCTTTCCCCCAGTCCACTGGTACCCCTGCACTTACCCCTTGGGCCAGCTGTTCAACCCGACCATGAGCTCAGTTCCAGAAGATGCCTGTGCTACAGCCGATTCAGAGGCACTGGGGCAAATTCCTCGGGCGGGTGTCTTGTGTGTCGACCTGATTGTGGAGTTAGGCTTTATTTGTGGCCCAGCATGGCCCCCTGAAATCTATCTATAGCTGGAGAAAACTCTCAGCCCATATTTTTGTGTGATTTTCTGCTCTGAGGGCTCTTTTATTGCTATTTTTGGGGTGATTGTATCTTTCCTCCACCATCTTGGCTCTGCCCCTGGAATATGCTATTCTTGAGAGCAACCTAGCTATGATTACAACCAAGAATAATCTGACAAAACTGAGTATAATCCTTCAGGGGGGAAATTGATATTTAATGAAATAGAGGACTTCCAAGTATTCATGATGAAAAGACGAGTGTTAAATAGAAAAAATTGACATTTAAATAGAAAAACCAAGAGAAGCATAAAAAGGTAAACAAACATGAAAGAGCAATCATAAGGAATTAAACTGCTTTGATTCTAATATGGGAAGATGATTTATGTAACTCTTAAGAATGTTATTATTATTAGGGGAGATAGAGTCTGCATAGAAGGTATGTGAGTGAGTCAATTATGTTGGGATGATCTCCAAAAAAAAAAGAATGTAGGGGTGAAAAAGAAGGATGCACTGGGAGAAGAGTGAAGGCAGAGATAGAATGGGGGAAATTTTCTTACATAAAGGAGCTACACAAGGTAGAATTTTTACAGTGATGGGGAAATGGAGGGTGGGTGAGAAATACCTGAACCTCAGTCTTATAGGAATTGGTTCAAAGAGGGAAGAATATATATACACACTCAACTAGATATATAAATCTATCTTACCCAATAGAGAGATAGGAAGGAAAAGGAATAAGAGATATGGGAAGGGGCAGAAATAAGAGAGAGGGTGGTTTGGGGGAGGCAGTGGTTGGAAGCAAGACAGGCTTTTGAGGAGGGACAGAGTTTAAAAAAAGAGAAATCGAGGAAAATGAGATGGAGGTAAATGTACAGTATGTTATCATAACTGTGAATGGGAATAAGATGAGCTAATACATAGAATGGAAGCAGATAGCAAAATTATTTGGAAACCAGGATCCCACAATTTGTTGTGTACATGAGACATACTTGGAATGGAAAGACACACCCACAGAGTTGAAATAAAGGGTTAGATCTGACTCAGATCTAGATGCTTCATTTCAGATGCATGCATTCATTCATTTTAGAGGCTAGATCTGATGCTTCAGTGAAATAGAGAGGGCAAGGGTAGCAATTATGATCTCAGACAAGGCAAAAGCAAAAATAGATATAATTAAAAGTAATAATCAGGGAAACTACATTTTGCTAAAGGGTACTATAGACAATGAAGTAATATTTTTAAAAATTATAGCAAGTTGCTCTTATATTTCTCAAATGTATAGGGAACTGAGTCAAATTTACAATAATACGACCCACTCCCCAATTGATAAATGGTTAAAGGATATGAACAGCCAATTTTCAGAAGAAGAAATCAAAACTATCTGTAGCCATATGAAAAAATGCTCTAAATCACTGTTGATTAGAGAAAAGCAAACTAGAACAACTCTGAGATACCAACTCACACCTATCAGAAATGACAAATTGTGGAGGGGATGAGGGAAAAGATGTACATTAATGAACTGATGACAGAGTGTGAACTGATCCAACCATTCTGGGAAACAATTTAGAAATATACCCAAAGGGCACATCTTTTGATCTAGGAAAACCCCTACTAGGTCTATATCCCAAATAGATCAAATGAAAATGAAAAAAGACCTATATATACAAATATAACTCTTTTTGTGGTAGCAAAGAATTGGAAATTGAGGGGATTCTCATTAATTGGGGAATGGCTAAACAGGTTATGGCATATGATTGTGACGGAGTACTATCGTGCTATAAGAAATGATGAGGAGGGGGGGCGGCTAGGTGGCGCAGTGGATAAAGCACCGGCCCTGGATTCAGGAGTTCCTGAGTTCAGGTCCGGCCTCAGACACTTGACACTTACTGGCTGTGTGACCTTGGGCAAGTCACTTAACCCCCATTGCCCCGCAAAAACAAAACAAAACAAAACAAAAAAAAAAAAAAAGAAATGATGAGGAGGGGCTGCTAGGTGGTGCAGCAGATAAAGCACTGGCCCTGGATTCAGGAGGACCTGAGTTCAAATCAAGTCTCAGACACTTGACACTAGCTGTGTGACCCTGGGCAAGTCACTTAACCCCCATTGTCCCGCCAAAAAAAAGAAAGAAAGAAAGAAAGAAAGAAAGAAAGAAAGAAAGAAAGAGAGAGAAATGATGAGGGGGGTGGTTTCAGAAAAAAAAAAAACAACAATATGGCAAGACCCATATGAACTGATGCAAAGTGAAGTGAGCACAACCAGGACATCATTGTGCACAGTAACAAGAATGTTAAATTGAACTGCAAAATTGTTGAGTTGAACTGTGAAAGACTTTGCTACTGATCAATACAATGATTCAAGACAATTCCAAAAGGATTCATGATGAAAAAATGCTTTCTACCTCTAGAAAGAGAATGGATGAACTCTGAGTGCAAATTGAAATATAAATTTTCCTTTTATTAATTTTGCTTTGAAAAAATGACATGGCTAATATGGAAACAAGTTTTAGTTGATTTCACATAGATAATTAATATCATATTGTTTGCCTTGTCAGTGGGTGGGGAAGGAATAGAAGGGAGGGGAAGAATTTGAAACTCAAAATTTTAAAAAGAAAAATAAGTGAATCATAAATTAATGGGGTGGGGGACAACAGTGGATCCTTATTTCTGCTGGGAGAAAGTACAAATTCCTCAGCTTGGCATTTGGAGCTCCTTACAATATAGGCCAAAACAACCTTTCCAGACTTATTTTACATTCAGAAGCTCCATGTTGCAGCTGCACTGGACATCTACCAATTGTCCCCTAAGATCTGATCTTTTTTCTGCCTCCATGCATGCATGCATATTTCCCACTCTTGAATTACTACTCCTTTTCTCCAACTTTTTTTTCTTCAGGACCCAATTCAGGTGCTACCACCTTCCTGAGGTTCAGAGTTGCTAAGTCTGGAATCAGAAAGACCTAAATTTAAATTTGACCTCAGACACTTCCTAGCCATGTGGCCCTGGACCAGTCACTTAACATCTGTATTCTTCAGTATCCTTAACTATAAAATGAAGATAAAAATGGCACCTACCTAATGGGTATGTTGTGAGGATCAAATGAGATAATACTTGTAAAGCATTTAGCATGAGGCCAGACACATAGTAGGTGCTTAATAAATGCTTTCTCCCTTCCCTTCCATGTGGCTTTCTTGAACCCTTTATATGAATGTGATCTCTCCTTCCTTAAATTTTCCAAGAATAGGCTTTATCTGAATCTCTCCTTATCCACCACCATATTCTGTTGCTGTATTGTAATAATTTATGTTCACATATTTTTCCATGACTAAACTTGAAGCTCTTTGAAAATAGAAAATGGTTAGAGCTTTAGCAAATTGATTTTTTTTGAGGGGGAAGGAGGACTTATCTTAGGAGACTCTGGCTGAATCTCTATCTGAGGTAATAGTGTTGTTGTTGTTGATGTTGTTATTGTTGTTGCTGTTGTTGTTGAATTCAATTTCCCTCTCATTTCTCTCTTCCTTCTTCCCTACCACAATGAGAAAGAAAGAAAAAAAATCCTTGTTACAAACATGTTTCATCATTTAAAACAAATTCTTACATTTCCAAAAAAGTCTTGATCTACACACTATAGCACATTAAATTAAGAAACTTAAGAAATGTTTGGTGGTTTTAATTATTGAATCAGTGGACTTTGGTCTGCATAGTTCCTTTTAACCTCAATTAGGTCAGATTTAAGTTCTACTAAGCTGAGAGGAAGAAAGAGACATATAAGAACAGATACAAGGGGCAGCTAGATGGCACAGTGGATAAAACACCAGCCCTGGATTCAGGAGGATCTGAGTTCAAATCTGACCTCAAACACTTGACACTTACTAGCTGTGTGACATTGGGCAAGTCACTTAACCCTCATTGCCCCACAAAAAAAAAAGAACAGATTTAATCCCAGAGCAGCAACAGCAGCAACAACAATAATAGTAGGCTAGAAGCTCTAAGTTGAAATTGAGACATTCAAGAAGCTTAATTTGGGTCTTGAGTCACAGTATTCCCTAGGAGGTTCCCAAAATACCTTCTTAGAATGTAGCTCATAATCCAGAAAGTGGGTGTGCAGAAAGTGCATATTTAATTAGAAGACCTAAAATGACACTTACACAAGCCTGATCTGATCGGTTGTGAAGTATGCTAGTCAAATTCAGTATTTAAAGTCACAAACAATTAATATTTTTTAAATGGATTCCAAAATTAAAAGTGAATGAAAAATTTAACTATTTTCCACACAGACACATCATTTCTCCCTCCTAAAAGTTCCATGAAGACAAGGTCTTCTTTAAACTTTGGAGCCTCTGGACTTTTTCTAGTGCTTAGCTCTGTTTAGTTGGTTTTTGGTCATATCCAACTCTTCATGACACCTTTTGGGGTTTTCTTGTTAGAGATACTGGAGTGATTTACCATTTACTTCTCCAGCTCACTTAACAGATGAGGGAGTGAGGCAAAAAGGGTTAAGTGACTTGCCCAGGATCACAGGTTGAATTTGAACTCAGGAAGATGAGTCTTCCTGACTTTCAGTCCCATAGCTCTATCCACTGTGTGCCACCTAGCTGCCTGTGCTCATAGTAAGTATTTATAAATGTTGTTGAAGTTGGTGAAGAATTGGCTAGAAAAGCAATCTTTGTTTTTCATAACCAGATTCCTTGAAAAAGTTGTATGCATTTACAGCTTTCACTCTCTCTCCTCTAATTTCGCTTCTCTGCCCTTTGCAATCTGGGTTTTGAGCTCTTCACTCAAATGAAATTGCTCATTCTAAAATTACTAATAATCTCTTGATTGATACATCTGATGGCTTTTTCTCAGTCCTTATAATCCTTTTTTTCCCAGCAGCAGTAGATTCTGCTGACTACCCTTTCCTCACAAATTTTCCTGATACTTCTGTCTATATGGTTCTCCTTTTACCTGCTTGATCATTCTTCACTCATTTTTACTGGATTATTATCTATATTATTTTCCATGAAGTGAGTGTATCCCAAGGCTCTATCCGGGCTTCAGTTCTCTCTATATCCTTTCTTGGTAAGTGATCACACTAGCTCTCATGGGCTCCATCAACATCTCTATGCAGATGACTATGAAATCTATGTAATAGTACATCTCTCCTGTGTTTCAGTTAGGCATGTCCAACTGCCTATCACTCATTTCAAACTGGATGTCCCATAGGCATCTCAAACTCATCACATCCTCGTTCTCTTTTCCCACCAACACTCCTTCCTTCCAAACTTCTCTGTTTCTGTTGTAGGTACCCTTCATGCTTCTAGCCATTCACCCCCACTCTTTACTTTCTCTGACCTTAAATATGAAGCTACACATACCTTATATGTTCTCTTTTCTCTACTCAAATGGCAACTATCCTCATTCAGACCTTTACCACCTCTTGCCTTGATTCTTTTTAAAAAGTTTTATTTTTTTATTCTGAACTTAAATAAAATAAAACAAGAATTTACATAACATAGTAGAAAAGAAAAATATGATTGTACATAAAACCAGAAATCTATTATTTACAACTTGCTATTCCTTTTAAATATATAACCAAAAAACCCCCCACAAAAACAAAACAAAACAAAAATAAATATAAAAAAACCAAAATGCAAATCTGCTCCTATTCCTGAATTTTAATTGTGGTATTATTCATTGGAAAAGACACTAGATTTTAGGTCAGAGGATCTGGGTTTAAATCCCAACTCTGCCTTCTGAATTTGGAGAGGTCATTTAACCTCTCTTGGTGTCTGTTTCCTTTCTTACAATTAAAGGGGTATAAAATGGGGGTGGGGTGGGGTGGGTTATGATCTTCCCTCAATTCACCTAATGTAATCATAGAATGTAATAACACATTGACAAGTTTTAAACATATCAACAATATGGCCTAGTGCCCATTATCCTTTTATGAGGTATGAACTTCTTTGATTAAATGAACAGCATGATTGGCTAATCAAATAAGATAAGTAAATCTCTGGGCACTTTAGATAGCTGGAGGAATTTCAATAGTTTGCCATGCTAGCAGTGAAAGATTCCAGGCATAGGAGTGAATTGTGGAGGCAGATTTTTTTCCTGTACCAGAGTGGGGAAGGGGTTGAAGGAAAGTGAATAACAGTGAGGTCAGAGGGAGGGTTTCATATTCTTTTGCATGTTCACATTGACCATGATCAGACAGACTAGGCCAGAAAGGGATAATGCATCTATCCAAGAATAGAGACAGATGGATGGGGAGAGAAAGTCACTTGAGGGAGGAGGAGCTCCAATGAATATGACCCTTAAAAAGAGAGATATGCTGAGAACAGACATGAATAAGGAAGGATGATTGCCCAAGGGAGGAGGCAGATTCCATGAATGTGATACTTTGTGGATGTCAGAGAGAAATGGAGGAATCAAAAAAGACTTCCAGTATCAGAAGTTGTAAGTTATTCCTTTGCTAAAAATGTTCCCTATATGTATACTTTATTACCATTGTACTTTACATTTGAGCCCACTCTTTCCATATACAATGTGTGAATTTGTAGGACAGTAACCTTCAGAATTTTATTTTTTATTTTTGCAGGGGATATTATTCCAAATGTTTTAATACACCATCTTAGTAAATGCTTCTACTGAAAAGTAATTATGCCTATTGACTTATTGTTAATGGTAATTATACTGGTGGTGACTTGTGTGCTATAGTGGTAAAGCAGCCACCCCTAGGATTACCCCCCAAGAAGTAGAGACTCAAAATTTATCCTTGATTTCTCCTTCTCTGCCAGTCCTTATATCAACTCAGTTGCTTAATATGGTCTTTTCTACCTCTACAATATTCCATAATTATTCTTTTTGCCTCCTTTTTCCAATCCAATTTATACATATATTTCTTAAGCATAGTTCTTATCTTTCCAATAATAGTAGGTCATATGTATGTAGAGTTTAAAAAATCTATCGTCCACTTACTCAAAAACCTTCAAAGGCTCTTTATCGCCATCAAAATCTAAACATCTTTCCTGGCATTCAAATCCTTCTTGACTTGGCTTCATTGTACCTTTCTACTCTTAATTCTCATCACTCCTTTTCACATACCCTAGGATAGGCTAGTTGTTTCCCAAAAGCATCTCCTATCTCCATTTCTTAAATGTCTTTTCGGTCAACAGTACCTGTCCAATTCCTACTCATATTTCTATGAGCAATACCATTTCCTCTATTAATTTTAACCTACCTCTTCTCTTCCTCTCACCTAAAGCTCCTGTACCAGAAGTGACTTTTGAGTTAGGAGATGTGGGTTCAAATCTTGTCTCTGCCACTTAGGTGCTACCATTGTGGTTTTGGAAAAGTTACATGGCTCAGCAGAATCAGGAGAAGAATTTACATGATGAAATGAAAACCACAATGAAAGACTTCAGAATTGTAAACATTTCAGTGATCAAATTTGACCTAAGACTAATGGGGAAACATGTCTCATGGCAAAGCTGGTATAATAAAGTTGTGGAAATTAGGTGTACATTTTTATTGGGGGGGGTGAAGCAATTGGGGTTGAGTGACTTGCCCAGGGTTACACAACTAGTAAGTGTCAAGTGTCTGAGGCCGGATTTGAACTCAGGTCCTCCTAACTCCAGGGCAGGTACTCTATCCATTGTGCCACCTAGCTGCCCCAAGGTGTACATTTAAAGACAGATAATATGTTGATTTGTTGTATTCGTATATGTTCATTTGTTATAAAGGAAGGGCTCTGGGGGGGAGGAAGGGTTAGGCTCAGGGAGAATTGATAATGTAAAATAAAAAACCACCAATAAAAATACTTTAAAAGTCATTTATCTTCTTGAGGCCTCATTTTCCTTATCTAGAGCCCTATGATTTTTCTCTCCTTTGAACTCACGCAGTAATTTGCACCTTTTTTATATTGCACATTCTAGGTTGTATTATGTTTATTTGTGGGTATATGGCATGTTCAGGGGAGGACTGGAACCTCTGGTGCAAGGGATACTGAGCCCTTTTCCGGGGTGCTTATCTACCTTTGGTGTCCTCTTGCCACCTGGATTTCACTTGGCTCCAAGAAGCTGTAGCATGTGCAGTGGCCACGCCCTGGTGAACCATCTTGGCAGACAGGTTAAAACAGGTTGAGGGGAACCAATAGGCCTCAAACCCATTGGTGTCTATTCCAAGCATGTGAAGACTTTCCCTTGGAGAATGGGCAGATGTGAACATTTTGTTTCAATCAGCCATGATGGCCTTGGAAGCAGGCATTATGGAGCACTTAGAACTCAGTCAGACACTGAGGAAACCAAGATCATCCACTACAAGTGGAGCCATTGCCAGTCATCTTGACTTTTGTCTTGCCATTGGACTTTGATGACTTTGGAAGAGAGAGTGAGGCTGATGACTTTACACAACTCTACATCATTTAAATCCAACTTGCCTGTGAGTCAAATGGCATCACCCATATCATTATTACTATTCAATAATTTTATTATTTTACTATTCAACTATTTTACTACTTTATTATTATACTATATTACCATATTATCATCTTACTAGTTTACCAACCTCAAAGTCCTGTGGTGTTGAGCTAATGAGGAAGGAGAAGATGTGGATATATTAGGAGCTATAGTCACAACCCTGCACATAGGTGGTCCAGGGCAAAGGGTTGTCTTCTCACAGGGCTGAAGCAGCAGTGGGATTCCTCAGCCCTCTGTGTGTCTGAAGCCTTTTGAAGGACCACACTTCTCACCTTCTGGCATGAGGAAGGGGCTAGAAAAGGTGAACTAAAAGTGTCTGCTTTCCCCAACTTAACCCTGGCCTATTTATTGCAGCAGATGGGGATCCCACCCTGTGGTCCAAACACGCAAACATGTGTAAAACCTTTTGTGAAGATAATTCCACTCACCATTGGTACATGGAATGTGTTCACGCTTATGGACAACAAGAAATCCAGTAGACTGAAAGACAAACAACTCTTGTTAGAAGACAACTAAGCATATGTTGTATCTAAATAGTAGCCCTGAATGAAACAAGGCTGGCAAATAAAGGCTAGTTTACCACAATCAGAACTGGATACACATTTTTTTGAAGTGGCTGCAGTGAAAGGGAGCAGCCATGAAACTAATGTGGATTTCACAATCAAATCTAATCCAGTCAATAAGCTTGTATGCCTCCTAAAAGAAGTGAATGACAGGCTCATGATAATCAGATTACCACTGGCAGGAAAGAACTACACCACCATCATCAGTGCATAGGTTCCAACTGTGATGAACCCTGATGAAGTCAAAGAAAAATTTCATGAAGACCTGGAGGCCCTCATCATTAATGATCCAAAAGATGAGAAGCTTATAATTCTAAGTGACTTTAATGCCAGTGTAGGCACAGCTAACAAAAATGGCAAGGAGTCCTTTGAAGGAATGGAGTAAGAAATGACAACAACAGCAGTCAATTATTATTGAAGACGTATGTCTCATGATCTTTTCATCACCAATGCTGTCTTCCATTTACCTAAATGCAACAAAACTTCATGGATGCATCCTTGCAGCAAACATTGACATTCAAACTATGTCATTGTAAGGAGAAGAAACAGACAGGATGTGAGAGTAATGAAGATAATGCATGCTGCAGAATGCTGGGCTGATTATAGACTTATCCTCTCCAAGCTAAACATTCAGATTTTTAAAAAGTGGCTGCAAGTCAACCTACAGAAGATTTAGTGTCAACAGATCAGAGTGCTTCTCCATGTGTGAACAATTTTTTATTGTCTTGGAGGGAAAGTTGAGCCAACACACTGTTGGTAACAGTGGAGCAGAAAAGGAGTAAGATGCTTCCAGAGATGTGCTGTGCAGCACCACATTTACTAATCTAGGCCAGAATACTCACAAACATCAATACTGGTTTGATTAAAGTGACGGGGAAATTCAGAATGAAAAATTAGAACCCTGCCAACATGATAGTTCATCCATCTCTAAAAAGGCAGCATTTAACTCCATTAAAAGTGCAAACAAGGGGCAGCTAGGTGGCGCAGTGGATAGAGCACCGGCCCTGAAGTCAGGAGTACCTGAGTTCAAATCCGGCCTCAGACACTTGACACTTACTAGCTGTGTGACCCTGGGCAAGTCACTTAACCCCAATTGCCTCACCAAAAAAGCAAAAACAAAAACAAAAACATTCATTTAAAAGTGCAAACAAAGCTTAGAGAGATTCAGTATTCTTGGCTTTAGTAAGATGGCAAATGAAATTCAGTTTTATGCTGATAATAACAATTCGAAGCATTTTCACAATGCCTTAAATGCTCCTATGGGCCAAAGACCTTTGGTACATCTCATGTACTCAGTATTTATGGAGTCATGCTGATATAAGGACATGATCCTGGAGAGATGGGCTTAACTCTTTCATAATGTTCTCAAGAGCCTGTCATCAACCAGTGCTAAAACTATTGACTATTCATGTCAGATTTAAGTCAATGCCTCTCTTGCTGAACTTCTCACTAAAGAAGAGGTTTTGAATGCCATTAGGCTCCTCTCGTGTGTTAAAGTGCCTGGTGTTGATTCCATTCCAGCAGAGATCTTATAAGGCAGGAGGTCCGCTGATCATACAAGATCTAACAGAAATGTTCTGGGTTATATGGCAAATGGAGTTTAATCTCTGGAAGATCAAGGACACCTCTATTATTCATCTATATAAAGGAAAAGGAAGTAGGTTGTTCTTAGACAACCATAGAGAGATATTCCCTGCTTCTTTTTTTTTTTTGAGGGGCAATTGGGGTTAAGTGACTTGCCCAGGGTCACAAAGCTAGTAAGTGTTAAGTGTCTGAGGTGAGATTTGAACTCAGGTCCTCCTGAATCCAGGGCTGGTGTTTTATCCACTGTGCCACCTAGCTGCCCCCAGTGCATTACTTTTTGTTTGCAATGATTGTGCACTCACTGCAGCCTCTGAGACTGAGATGCAATGGAATATGAATCAATTCGCTGCCACTTGTGCTAATTTTGGCCTAATAATGAACACCAACAAAATATAGATTCCTTATCAGTCAGCACCACACCTTCTATATGTGGAACCATTGATTAGAGTAAATTGAAAAATTTTGAATGTTGTGGATAAGTTCACTTACCTTGGCAATGTGCTTTCCAGGGATGTACACATAGATGATGAAGTTGATGCACACATGGCCAGAACTAGCTCAGCATTCGGGAGGCTCTATAAGAATGTGTGGGAGAGGGGCAGCTAGGTGGCACAGTGCATAAAGCACCAGCCCTGGATTCAGGAGGACCTGAGTTCAAATCCGGCCTCAGACACTTGACACTTGCTAGCTGTGTGACCCTGGTCAAGTCACTTAACCCTCATTGCCCCACCCAAAAAAAAGAAAAAAGAAAGAAAGAAAAAGAAAAAAAGAATGTGTGGGAGAGAAGAGATATTTGGCTGTCTACCAGACTGAAGGTCTACAGATCCATTGTGTGCCTGTGAAACCTGGATAATCTATCAGCACCATGCTAGAAAATAGAACCACTTCCATTTGAATAGTTTTAGGAAGATTCTGAGGATCACCTGACAAGATAAGGTACTGTACACTAAGGTTCTTTCCTGAGCTGACCTGCCAAGCATTCAAACTGTATTGTAGAGAATTCGATTCTGATTGACTGGCCACATTGTTCAAATACCAAAAGTATGTTTGCCTGAAAAACTATTTTACAGAGAACTCACAAAATGCAGGTGCTCACATGGTAGTCAGTAGCAATACAAAGACACTCTCAAGGTCTCTCTGAAGAGTTTAGGAATGGATTGAGAGATGTGGGAGACACTGGCACAGGACTGTTCACTGTGGCATGCCCACATCATTTGCTCTTTGAACAAAGCAGAATTGTGGCAGCTCAACAGAAATTTGAGGTATGCTAATTTAGAGACATCTCCACTCCAACTGTTCATATGGGCTATTTGTGCCTGACCTGTGGTAGAGCCTTCCTAGCTCACATTGGTCTGATCAGCCACAGTTGAAAGCACTGTATATTGACCCCAACACAGCGATGTCATTTTGGTCTTCTTTGAAAATGAAGGACAAACAACAACAGCAATAGTTATTTGTGTGCATTTGTGTCTCAGCCCTATCCCACCCTCACTACACTGCAAACTTCATGGGGGCAGAAACAATATTTTATTCTTCTTTCTGTGTCCTCAGTTGCTTTGAATAATATTAGTCAAAATTATCAACATTGTGTGCATTTATGTAGCATCTTTAAGGCTTGTCAAGCACTTTCCCTATGAGGTTGTTGGTAGAAATTTTATTATCTCCATATTATGGATAAAGGACCTGAGTCTCAGAAAGGAAAAAAAAAAAAGCTCAGGATTATTAAACTAATAAATACTAGAGTTGAAACTCAATACCAGGTATTTTCACTCTAAGATTAACAATTTGAATAATAACTCACATTTTCACAACGTTTTCATTATAGCAGTCCCTGTGAGGTGGGAAGGTATTAAGGAAAGAAGAAAGGTAAGAAAGAAGGCAGGAAGAGGCAGCTAGGTGGCACAGTGGATAAAGCACTGGCCCTGGATTCAGGAGGATCTGAGTTCAAATCCGACATCAGACACTGGACACTTATTAGCTGTGTGACCCTGGGCAAGTCACTTAACCCTCATTGCCCTGCCAAAAACAAAACAAACAAACAAACAAAAAACCAAAATAGAAAGAAAAGAGAAGAAGGAAGGAAATAAGTATTTGTTAAGTGCCTACTATATGCCAGGCACTGTGCTAAGCTCTTCACAAATAATATCTCATTTAATTCTCACAGTAACCCTGTGAGGTAAATATTATCTTCATTTTACAGATAAGCAAACTGAGGGAAACAGAGTCACACAGCTAGTAGGAGTCGGAACTTAGATTTCAACTGAAATCATTTTGACCTCAGGCCCAGTGCTCTATCCTCTGAGACACTTAGGTAGGTACACAAGTTTATTATTCTTGTTTTATTGTTGAGGAAATTGAATCTCTGAGAATTTAAGTGATTTACCTGATACAGCATCTGTGATGGAATTTGAACTCAGGTCTCTTGACTCCAAATCCAGCGTACTGCTTATCATAGTACATGGTTTCTTTTCTCCTTTCTTTCTTTCTTTCTTTCTTTCTTTCTTTCTTTCTTTCTTTCTTTCTTTCTTTCTTTCTTTCTTTCTTTCTTTCTCTCTTTCTTTCTTTCTTTCTTTCTTTCTTTCTTTCTTTCTCTCTTTCTTTCTTTCTTTCTCTCTTTCTTCTTCCTTCCTTCCTTCCTTTCTTTTTTCTTCTGTCTCTTCCTCTGTACCTCCCCATAAACCTCCTCTCTCTTCTTTTGTATAAAAGGTAGGAAGATCAGTGTTAAGTTACTTTTGCAATGGCCCCTTCCTGTAGGATAGGCTTGAGATGATTTTCCAATGGTGGCAATGTATTGAGATGAAGGGCACAAGTTTTCAAAGCTGCTAACGGGGGTTAGGAGTACAATCTTTGGACAAGACAGAGACCAAAGTTAATTGAGCTGCATAGGGATAGAAGGAACTCAGGACCTTTTTTAAAAATGCTTGGAACAAGGCAGGCACTTAATAAATCCTTATTAACTGACTGACTCTCTACCTCTAAAATTTGTTTAATATCACAGAGTATCTTGGCCCCTTTAGCACAATGATCTGACCAAATGACCCAACAAAGTATGTATAATTTTTGCCTGTATGTGTGTACACTGAATGAGGAAATTAATAATTACTGAGAAGAAGCATTATTTCTTGTCCAAGTTAAACCCAGTTTACCTTAGTGGGGCTGACAGTTTCTTTCTGCACACCCCACTGCATTTGTCCATATTTTCATTTCATCATGTGTGCAAATAACATCAACCTGTAGTAAAAAGCAGTCAATTCAGAATGGAAACCTCAGTGATTTAATTGTAGGTAGCTGTTCTTCTATAATCACTTAGGTGAAGAAAAGAAGTCTATACTATTATTTAAAATAACAATAAGACTTTTTATATGAATGTGTTACTTACAAATGCTTTGAAAACATTAATAAAACTTATAACAACCCAATGAAATTAACATTGGAGGGAGAATTTAAGGTATGCAAAATTTAATAACCCAAATTAAAATGTACTTAGGACATAGAGAACTAATATTTCTATCCAAACAATCACAGGGTGTTTATTTTTGGGGTGGGGGGAGAAAAAATACAGATGGGTAGTATCTTATTTCTACATCTTCCCATGATTGGGTAAAATGATGTCATAGTTGTCTGGATGATTCTACTTGGGATGCAGTACTTAGCTATGGAAAAAGCTCGTTTTGACTATAGATAGGGCCTACCTGGTGAGACAAAGAGATGTGACTCAAAGCAACCCAAAGCCTGAAATTGGAGGTCACCACTTTGTACCTGGGCACTAGCCATTAAAATTCAGAGGCAGCATAGGGCATTGGAAAATTGGCCTTGACTCCTAAATCCTACCTGGGCCACCTAGCCATGTTACTGTGCATAATCATGCTACTATAGATAAGTCATTTAACTTCAAAAAGTTCAGGATCTGAACTCATATTGCCTCAATTTAAAATGGAGACAATACTTAATTTTCCTACCTCACAGGGTTTTTAGGGGAAAGCATTTTATAAATTATAAAATATACCATAAATGTGTTAGCACTATGCTTAACAAAAACAAAAACAAAACAAAACAAAAAAAACTGGGTTTAAGTCCTTGCTATAATGTTCCTCTTTGTATGAGCTTGGGAAAACCAAACAAAATTCCCTAAGATCCAATTTCTTCATTTGTGAAATGGGATCAGAAATATTTGCATGATCTGCTTTTACAGGGTTATTGGGAATAAAATCCTTTCTAATCCTCATACAGTAGTACCATGCAGAGCTCTTTGGTGTTTTGAGCTATGTTTCAGCACTTGAATAGCAAAGTTATCAGTGGGAGTACTTAGCAGGATGAGAGTAAACTTGAGGTCTGAAAAAAAGGCAAGGTCATGACAATAAAACCAGAGGTGTGTTAAAACTAGTTAGAATTTGCTATTGAAAACTGATTGTTAAATTTCCTGTGTAAGCATTTACATTTCAAAAACCAGAAAATGCTACTAATCTGGGTTTGAGTTATTGTTTTGTTGATTATCTAGTCTTTTTTTTTTTTTTTTTTGGTGAGGCAATTGGGGTTAAGTGACTTGCCCAGGGTCACCCAGCTAGTGTCAAGTGTCTGAGGCCGGATTTGAACTCAGGTCCTCCTGAATTCAGGGCTGGTACTCTATCCACTGCGCCACTTAGCTACCCCAATTATCTAGTCTTAAAGTGATGGGGGAAATGCTAGTGCAGATTTAAACTTTAAAGCATGTCATACATACATTTAAAACATTTTTGATATCTGATTGTTAAATATTTACCAGCACAAACCTGAGGGAGATCTGTCTTCTGGCTTCTGAATATTCCAATTCTTTAGCCCAGGAATCAGAGACCAGATTCATACAAAGTTTTTAAAGAAGTGCTTTCCTCCCTTGGGTTTATGTGGAAAAGCAGGATGACCATCCACACTTTTTGAAGAAAAAGACTGAAATCACTTTTGGCCAATCTGCAACTGTGTTATTCTATTGTACAGATTGCCTAGCAGTGGGGAACCATACTGGTATCCTCCATCCCATGGCCTTGACTCCACTTCATTAAAGCCCAAGATTTCTATGAGATATGATGAGTGACCAAACCATTCTCTTCTTAGGTAGGTATAAAAAAGTGAAAGAAAGATTTGGAAAGCCATATGTGTCTGCATAAGGCTCCCCAGCCCAAAAGAATATAGACAGCATCAAAGACTTAGAGCTAGAAGGAACCTAAGAAGTGATCTAATCCAGTTGCCTCATTTGAGGGAGGAATGAAGTATAAAGCATTTAACCAACTTATCTCAGATTGTTGTTTGTTGTTGTTAAGTCAGGTCTGAGTCTTTATGACCCCATTGGGGGTTTTCTTGGTTAAGACATTAGAGGGTTATGTCATTTCCTTTTCAAACTCATTTTACAGATCAGGAAACTAAGGCAAATAGGGTTAAGTGACTTGCCCATAGCTAGTAAGTATCTGAGGCCAGATTTGAATTGAAGTCCAGTGCTCTTTCCACTGAGTTATCTACCTGCTTTTACCTGAGATCACATAGGTAGTGGGATTGGGCAGCTAGGTGGTACAGTAGATAGAATGTAGACTTGAAGTCAAGAAGACTCATCTTCCTGAGTTCAAATCTGGCCTTACACACTTATTAGTTATATGACCCTGGACAAGTCACTTAACCCTGTTTGCCTGAGTTTCCTCATCTGTAAAATGAGCTAGAGAAGGAAATGGTGAACCATTCCAGTATCTTTGCCAAGAAAACCTCAAATGGGGTCATAAAGAGTCAGAAATGACTGAAATGACTCAATTGGGGCAGCTAGATGGCGCAGTGGTTAAAGCACCGGCCCTGGATTCAGGAGTACCTGAGTTCAAATCCGGCCTCAGACACTTGACACTTACTAGCTGTGTGACTGTGGGCAAGTCACTTAACCCCCATTGCCTAAAAAAAAAAAAAAAAGAAATGACTCAATAACAAAAAGTAGCAGGACTAGGAGTCACCCAAGGTCCTCAGACTCCAAATCTAATCCTTTTTTAATTGAAAAATGTATTATGGGGCAGCTAGGTGGCACAGTGGATAGAGCACTGGCCCTGGAGTCAGGAGGACGTGAGTTCAAATCCAGCCTCAGACACTTAACACTTACTAGCTGTGTATCCCTGTGCAAGTCACTTAACCCCAATTGCCTCAGCAAAAAAACAAAACAACAACAAAACCCCCCAAATTTATTATATTATTTTCCCAATTACATGTAAAAATGATTTTAATGTATTTTTTAAAATTTTGAGTTTCAAATCCTTTCTCTCCCTCCTTCTCTTGCCCCTCATTGAGAAAGCAAAGAATTTCATATGTTATATATGTATGGTCATGTAAAACATATTTCCAAATTAATCATGTTTTGAAAGAAAACAGACCAAAAAAACACCCAAGAAAATAAAGTTTTAAAAATCTACTTAAACCAAGGGAATGTCCATCAATTGAGGAATGACAGAAGAAGCTGTGGTATATGATTGTGGTGGAATAGTCTTGTGCAATAGGAAATGACAAACAGGATGATCCCAGAAAAACCTGGAAAGGCTCATGAACTGATATATAGTGAAGTGAGCAGAGCTGGGATGACATCGTGCATAGTGACAACAATATTGTTTAATGAGCAATTATGAACAACTTAACTACTCTCAGCAGTGCAATGATCCAAGACAATTCCAAGGGACTAATGATGAAGCTTACTACTACCACCCCCGTAGAAAGAAATGTTAAAGAGAGCACTTGTGGATTGTACATATATAACCTTGTTGCTGTCTTGTGGAGGTGGGAGGAAAGGAAGGGAGGGAGAAAAATTTGGAACTCTAAATCTTATGAAAATGAATGTTGAAAACTACCCTTAGGGGCAGCTAGGTGGCGCAGTGGATAGAGCACCAGCCCTGGAGTCAGGAGGACCTGAGTTCAAATCCGGCCTCAGACACTTAACACTTACTAGCTGTGTGACCCTGGGCGAGTCACTTAACCCCAATTGCCTCACTAAAAAAAAAGAAAAGAAAACTACCCTTATATGTAACTGGAAAAAATAAAAGAAATGTTTGTTGCTTTAAAAAGAAAAAGAAAAAAAATTAATATATACATATACTTAGATCTACATTCAGACTCCATCAGTTCTTTCTTTGGAAGTGGATAGTGTTTTTTATCATAAGTCCTTTGGATCTGTCTTAGATCATTGTATTGCTGAGAATAACTAAGTCATTTACAATTGATCAT
Source organism: Dromiciops gliroides (assembly GCF_019393635.1). Classification (NCBI taxonomy): domain Eukaryota; kingdom Metazoa; phylum Chordata; class Mammalia; order Microbiotheria; family Microbiotheriidae; genus Dromiciops; species Dromiciops gliroides. The sequence continues at coordinate 268,463,567 of NC_057863.1, read as the reverse complement.
CATTCAATATTGCTGTTACCATGTGCAATGTTTTCCTGGTTCTGCTAATTTTATTTTCCATCAGTTCATATAAATCTTCCCAGATTTTTCTGAGAGCATCCTGCTCATAATTTCTTATGGGACAATAGGATTCTACCATAATCATATACCACGACTTGTTAATTTGTTCCCCAATTAATAGGTATCCCTGAAATTTCCAATTCTTTGCCATCACAAAAAGAGCTGCTATAAATATTATATATATATATATATATAAATTTTAATTTTTTATATCTTTGGCAAATGGACCCAGTAGTGGTATTACTGGGTCAGGTCAAAGGGTATGCATGATCTTATAGCCCTTTGGGCATAGTCCAAATTTCTCTACAGAATAGTTGAATCAGTTCACAATTGTACCATCAGTGCATTAGTCTCATTTTTCCCACATTCCCTCCAACATTTGTCATTTTCCTTTCCTGTCATATTAGTCAGTCTCATAAATTGTTGTGTGTCTTAATTTGCATTTCTCTAATCAATAGTGATTTAGAGTATTTTTTCCATATGACCATAGATAGCTTTGATTACTTCATCTGAAACCTAGCACTTCATATCCTTTGACCACTTATCAATTGGGAAACTTCTTGTATTCTTATAAATTTGATTCAATTCTCTCTGTGTTTAAGAAATAAGTCCTTTATCAGAGAAACTTGCTGTAAAATTTTTTACAGTTATGATTATTATGTATTTCCCTCCTTCCTATTTTCCCCATTTAGCTTACTCTTGATTTCCTTTCACCATATCCCTCCTCAATTGTGTTTTGTTTCTGACTATTGCCTCCCCCAATCTGCCCTCCCTTCTATCAGCCCGTCTCCTTCTCTTCTCTCCGTCCTCTCCTACTTTCCTACAGGGTAAGATAGATTTCTCTACCCCAAAAGTGTGTTTGTTATTCACTCTTTGAACTATTTCTAATGAGAGTAAAGTTCAACCCCTCATTACCCCCATCTTCTCCTCCACTGTAAAAGCAGTTTCATGCCTTTTTTATGTGAGATAATTTATCCCATTCTACCTCTCCCTTCCCCCTTCTCCCAGTTCATTCCTCTTTGTCATGCCTTAATTTAATTATTTTAGATATCACATCTTTTCAACTCATACCTATGCCTTCTGTCTATGTATACCCCTTCCTACTGCCCTAATAATGAGGAAGTTCTTAGGAGTTACAAGTAGTATCATCTTCCCATATAGGAATGTAATCCCTTATGGTTTCTCTTTCCTGTTTATTTTCTTATGCTTCTCATGAGTCTTGTATTTGAAAGTGAAATTTTCCATTCAGCTCTGGTCTTTTCATTGGGAATTCTTAAAAGTTCTCAATTTCATTAAATATCCATTTTTTTTCTCCTAACAGATTATACCCAGTTTCTCCTAGCTCCCTTGCCCTCTGGAATATCATATTTCAAATCTTCCATTAGTGTAGAAGCTGTCAAATCTTGTGTTATCCTGACTGTGGCTCTATGATATTTGAATTGTTTTTTTCTGGCTGCTTGCAATATTTTCTCCTAATCTGGGAGCTCTGGAATTTGGCTATAATATTCCTAGGAATTTTTATTTTGTGATTCCTTCCTTCCTTCCTTCCTTCCTTCCTTCCTTCCTTCCTTCCTTCCTTCCTTCTTTCCTTTTTCCTTCTTTCCTTTATCCCTCCCTCCCTCATTGCTCCTTCCCTTACTTTTTCCCTTCTCCCTTTCATCTTTTCTCCCTCCTTCTCTCTCTCTTTCTCTCTCTCTCTCTCTCTCTCTCTCTCTCTCTCTCTTACTTCCCCCCATCCTCACTGTATTCCACAACTTTTGGCTCCCCAAATAAAAGCCCTCCCATGTATATCCATCTACATATAACATATGTATACCCATAGTACAATAAGTATAATAAAATGAAACAAATTCATGCATTGGTCATGCCTGAAAATGTCTTTCTCATTATGGAACTGTAGTCAATCTCTGTTGGGGGTGGGAGGAGGGGTATGTTTCTTTTTTTATTTGTTTTAAAGTTTTATTTATCTGTTCTGTTTTTATATCACAAACATCACAGATTACTCCAGTTTCATGAAAGGTCTCTTTTTAACAAGGTAAAACAGTTAAATAAAATGAACAACACACTAACCTCACCTGAAAAGGCATGCAATGATTCATATTTGGAGATATCTCTTATCTCTCTTAAAAAAACCCCCCAAAACCCAGAAATCTATATTATACCCCTCCCATTCCACTCCCCTGGGGGGAAAATTTTTTAAATTTCTGGTAATAAATATGCATAATTTAGCAAAACACTTTCCCCCAATATTTGTGTATATATATATATGTATGTATATGTATATATATATGTATGTATATGTGTATATATATATATATATATACACACACACACACACACACACATATTCTTTTATTCACGCACCTGAAATCCAATATCTCTTTATAACAGATAGCATTTTCACTGAAACAATGGTCATTATAAGCCAAAACATACATGTATTAAACAGAGACCTGCCCTCTATCTACTATATTATAGATTGTTTATACACTATACATACACATGTATGACATGCATATAATTATGTCCATGTATACACATTTATATACACATGTGGATATATACTATATACGTGTGTACACACATATGTATACATACAATTCTATGGCATAGTGGATAGAAAGCAGGTCTCTGTTTAATATATGTGTATATAGCTATATGTATATATACATACATAGAGATGTATTATGCTTTAAATGTATATACATGCATATGCAGGGGTAGCTAGGTGGTATAGTGGATAAAACACAGGGCTTAGAGTCAGGAAGATCTGAGTTCAAATCTGACCTCAGATACTTACTAGCTGTGCGACCTTAGACAAATCACAGCCCTATGTCCCTCAGTTCATCATCTGTAAAATTGGGGCACAATGGAGATGGAAATAGCAAGTATCTTTGCCAAGAAGTGTAGAATTGGACATTACTGAATGACTGAATAACAAAATACATATCCAGGATGTAATGTATTATAAACTAGAAAGATAAGTTGGAACCTAGTTGAAAAGTGTTAAAATGCCAAACACAGGAGTTTATTGATTAGGGGAAGGACATAGTTAACCCTGTGCTTTGGGAGAATCACTCTGGCAGTGATGTGGAGGGGGTTGTGTTGCATGATGGGTGGTACAATATCTTATCCCCCCCCCCCCCTTTATAGGTGATGAAGCCAAGGTTAGAGAGATTGTCACTTATTCAAGATCACAAAGCTGGAGAGTGATAATATCAAGTCTTGGGCTATGGCCCAGGCTTAGCTCCATTTGATTAGGTTTCCTACCACCAAGACTGGGGTCAAATCCATCTCTGTCACTTCCTAACTCTGTGACCATAGTTAAGTCATTTAAACTCTTTGCTTCTCACTTTCCTCATTTGTAAAATAAGGGAGTTGGTCTAGATAAGTGATCTCTAAGGGATCTAAAGATCCTTTCTGATTTAAATCTATGATCCTACAATTTCACTGTTAGTCATTTCTATTATGAACTTATTTTATACATTACAACCCCTCCCCCCAAACTGCCAGGGTCTTCCTTGACCAAGCCAGTGGGGTTATGACTCTGGGCACTTTGGAAGTTTTTGAGATGTAATCATCTCTGAGTGCTAGTCTCTATTTAACTGAGTTAAAGATTATAGTCATCAAATGGCAGAAAGGGCTCATGTTTCTCCCATAGTGCCTATCTTGCAAGCAGTGCATATCTGGGAAATGGCCTACCTATGAATATTATAGGCATAACCCCACCCTATTGTAAATTTTTCTGCCCTTCTCTCTTCTTTCCTGGTTGGATCCTTTCCCTCTGGGCTCTCCAGCCTCCTGTAGACCATGGGATTCTTTAGAATTACTATACACACAATTAAGTGTAAAAGCTCTATGTGGAGGAAATCACGCTGAAATGAATTAGAGGACAAGTGATACTGGAAATGATTATTACTCTGTTGAAAAGTAACTGGTATAAGATCTATGGTGAAGGAGGAGAGGAGTCATTGGGAAATGAAAGCAGTATAAAAACAATCTATAAAACATTTATTTATTTTTAAAAGAAAGGTACCTGGGAGAAACAGAGAGTACTTTTAAGACTTCCGCTACTAACAGAACTTCACAAGGTGGAGAAAATATCTGCTACAAACTTTTAAATCCCATCAGAAATGTCAGGTTGTAATTTACAGAAAGGAATGATGATGATGTTTATTGGTTCCAGAAGAAAAAAAATATTCCCTTTTTTATGGAGGCTTTTTCATATTGAAATGAGCAAATATGAGTGAATCGATGCCAGGGAACCAGGCCTGCTTTAAGCTAATGTAAAATTATCAACATGGATGTAGACGATGAAGGGGGAACCCTGGAAAGCAAGAATGCAGACGCAAGGTTTCAGCCCAATCAATCCTGCTGCATTTAGATGTGATTTCCATGGACAGATCCAAGGTCTAGTCAGTTGTTCTTTCAAAACAAACACATCAACAACCTTTTATATGAAGAAGAAATCAGGCAGACACAAGTATGTACTTGTCAAACTGTTTATTTGCCATTCACACTGGTTATAATATTGAATTTACAGAAGAAAATGTGGTACAAAGAAACTAAGTCTCCATGAGAACCACAATTGCAGTCCAGCTGCCCTATATGCCAGACATTAATTCTGTAGCACTACACTGGGTACTGCCTTTCACTGACTGTACAATTAAATGCCTACTCTTTTGTGGTATCAAGCATCACTTTGGTGAGGAAGGAGGCAATTCATATTCTTTCATTTCTTATCTGGTTCAAAATGCCAGACCTGGAAAATTCCCCCTCAGATAATGTCCGGTATATCAGTACAGGAGGAGAGGAGGCGGGAATTCCCCATATGAATAATCCAGTGCACTTTGCAAACATACCCAATAATTGCTAACCGAAGATAGACTTTTTTTTTGGCGGGGGAGGGAATTGTTTGAAGAAGGCTACTTTTCCTCTTGCTATTTTTTCCAATAGATGGATTACTCTGCCACTTCATATAAGAAGTTGATTTTTTACATTATTTTTTGTATATCTGGAATACCACAAATAACCCACAGTTGTTCTGCACATTCATTTCCCCTACAACAAAGAGTGAACAGTTTGTGATAGGAACCATGCTCTTAACTGTTGACAAAATTGAATAAAAAGTAGCTCATTTTAAAGTCTAAAATAACCAGGGTAGAAAAAAATAGGTTTCTCTACAGTATTTAGCAAACATAAGGATAAGTTCCTTAAAAACACAAAAAAGGGAAAAAACAGTTATTACAGGCACTAAAAATATTTTGCAATGAAGCTTAAAATCTATTTACATACATAAATACAATTAATTCTGTCAATGCAACTCTTCTTCAGGAAGGACAAAAATCCAAGTAGTCAGACTCCTCAATACTGACCCATCCAAATGAACAACTCATAAACAAATGGATATTTTGCTCAGCTCTGTATGTGTATGTATTTATGTGTGAGTATACATACATATGTATACAAATATTTGTGAGAGCAAAAATGAAGTCTATTTTCTGAGATTGTCAAACTAACTTTCAGGTATGGAAAAAACAGGACGGAATGTCCCAAGAAAACAGGTATTTCAAGATAGAAATCCTCAATTCTAAATTACAGGTTGCTTGAGTGAAACCATTCATTTTCTTTCTAATCAGAGCATTTCTGTTTATCTACAAAGAAACCCCAAGCAGCAGAAATACTGCCTATTTACCCTCTGATTTTAATTTGTACTATAGGCTTCTATTTCCAAGTGCTTCTGTATTTGGATAGCAGAGTAGATCCAAAATGGCTGGCAAAGTCTGTTTTGCTAGACTACATTCAGGAGAAAAGCTGACTCGTCGCCTTCCTTTAGTTTAAAGGAAGAGAGTCTGGGAGTTTTATGTTCAACATATTTGGCATTTAGAGAAAGGGCTTAACATTTGATAGATGGGGTAGGGGAGGGAAGAGAGAGGCAGACAGACAGGGAAAGACAGAGGGATGGAGAGTCAGAGACAGAGAGATATTGCAAAACAGAGACAGAGAGAGGGGAGAGGAAGGGTGATGGGGGAGGAGAGGAGAGAGACAAAAAGATAAAGACAGATACCTAGACACACAGAGACAGAGACACAGGTACACAGAAGTATCCAGAGACATAGACATATGCAAAACATACAGAGAGACAGACGGACAGAAAGACAAAGAGAGAGAGAAACAGAGAAACAGAGACAGACAGAGACAGAGAGACTGAGGCAGAGAACAATCAGAAACAGAGACATCCAGAGTGACACACACACACACACACACACACACACACACACACACACACACAGAGAAAGGAGATGAGATTATTTAGAATTAGGGAAAAGGAAAGAACTAAGAAATATGAACAAGTTGAATTTATGAGCCAATGAATAATAAACACCAGAATGGTTTATCCAAATTATCTTTTTCAATTCACCAAATGCTTCCTGATACCTTGGGCAAGTCACTTAACCTCACTGGGTCTCAGTGTCCTCACCAGTGTCCCTTCCAGTTCTAAATTTATAATCCTCTTACATCACGAAATTCAATTATTGGCCATTAAAGGGGCCTCAACTGATACACCCGAAATAGTACACCTTGTTTTTTGTTTTCATTTTTGTAATCTCTGGACACGTTGAAGGCAATTCCTTAAGGAAAATAGCTATGAGGTCTGAGTGAATCTACTTTATAATAAAGAACAAAGATTTAGTTAACTTTTAAAAAACTAAATATTGTTTGTTTCTGTGTATCATAAATGACATTCTCAGTGACCAACTCAAAGGATTAATACCTAGGGATCCTATTAAATAGATAAGAGATCATACCTGCTTTTTATTTTATTTTTTTAATGAAGGCTTAACTGGAGAGAATATTTACTTATCTCCTTGTGTCGGACACTAGGTTAAATTCAAGATGGATTACCTAGAGGTATTAGAATCTTACTGGGAAAGGTTGAAATTTTTCATCTTTTTGTTAACCACTACCTAAGGTCAATGAGGGACCATGTGGCAAAAATCTTATGAAAATAAAATTGTTTAATCTGGGAATATGGGCTGGGGTTTCTTTTGAAATGGAAATTTAAAATTTTCCTATCACTGCGGGCCATTTCTGCTGCTAGCAAATATATTATATGATCAACTATGAAACTGAACTGAAAAGAGAGAGGTGTAAATCTATAAATTAAAAACTAACAACAACATTCTGAGTTTTTCTGAGATGTGATATAGCTCTTTCATTAGATGAAAATGGTTTGGCTGACAACATAAATTGTTTAATTTGTAACTTTTATACCAAAGTGCTACTGCATTCATGTATAACAAATAAGCAAAAAAAAAATTTTAAACTCAAAAGCAAGTTGTTTTTAAATAAGTCCAGCCGTTTTGCTGCCTGCAGCCAAGGATCTTTCTAATTTGAATCCTTAAAAAATTTTTTTTGCATCAAACAATGATGCAAAGTCGAGTTTTCAAATACTCTTCAGAGTTGACCTACAATTATTTCTTCTAATTTAAGAGGTACATTAAATAACAATCGGATAATTTTGAACAAACATATGTCAATATCAGCAGTTTGTACTTACCAAGTCATACAACTGCATTCCAACTAAATCCTCAAACAAAAAACAGTGCCATAAAATGTAGAGTGATATCTAATCTGTTTGAATCTTAAGGATGGGCAGGAATATCAGGAATCTCGAATATTACACTAATACTTTTTGTGCTCTTGGTTCAGAAGTTCTTCTCATCTTAGATTTAACTAGCTAAGGAACCAGTTGACACCCACAAGCTCCCATTTAGTTACAGCTCAGAACTCAGCTCCACTATGACATATTCCATATTGAGCGTCTGAAAAAAAATCAGAAACTTGGTATTGTGCAGTGAGCTGTTAGGTATCAGAAACAGACTCCTGGGCCCATTGGCAATTTCTCTGTAGACAATGGAGCCTACCTGAAGACACAAAGGCCGTATTTAGCTTCCCTTGTTTGGAGAGAGGCAGACAGATGAGATACATTTTGTTGAACAGAGTTCTGTATTCCTAATTCTTAAAGAGGCCCTTGGTGTTTGAAAAACCAGTTAAAACATTGTTGTTAGCTACAAAGTCGTTGATTTAAATGAAAGGAAGTTAAATGTAAACAATATTTCTGGATTACTAAGCGATCCTATTACCCATCCTTTTCCCCCTCAGCCTTTTTCAATGTGAGATATTTAACTTTGGTTGCTACCAAAAAAAAAATGCAATACTTGATTGTTTTCCCTCTTACTTTAAGTACATTTAAATAATAAAAAGTATCAACACACAAGTAAATGTCTAGACATCAAGATACATAAATACCTGGGAACTCACTATGGGAGTACAGTAGTTGAAAATGACCCAAGGCTGTAGCTGTCATTTTACAAACAACTACACCCAAGTTCAAAGGAAAAGTTAAATAAAACTTCGATGAAAAGGGAATTGATTCTTTCAACTGTCAAAGCAAGAAAGAAGCAAGCACAGTTTTATATATATAAAAAACCACCCAAATGCAAATATGCATTTTGCAATTTATAAGGTGCCTAAAAAAGAAATAAAAATGAATTAGATGCAAAATAGGACGAGTTGCATTCCCCAAAACCAAAAATTCCAAACTTTGGAATAGACAACTTAGCTAAAAATTTAAGTCAAGGATAAAAAACCTTTCTTTTATTCACAGCATTGCTAAATCAGAAGCATTCACAGTTTCCCTCTGGGAATCTACCTATACTTCCTTACAACTATTAAGGGGTCCATATGGTAAAGTGGACACACGATGGTTGTGTTGGGTGTAAAAATCAGAGATGGGTCAAATAGCATTTGAAAACTGTAGGATCTCTGAAGCAATGGATGCTTAAGAGGCCATTGGTTTGGAACTAGATCAGAGTAATGACCTACTTCAATACCAATAGATGTAACCGTTTGGGATCCTTTTGGTTCCAGAAGGCTTTATCTCCTGAAAAAGGGACCATTTCAAGGAAAAAAAAATTGTTCTTCTTTGCACATTGCCTGGCTGAAATAATGACCCAGTGGCCAGATGACCTAGCCACTAGACGGAGTTCCTTCTGAAAGGAGTGGAACAGCCTTCGAGTCCCATAGAGCATTTATAATAACTCTGGGAAAGAACAGATGAAAGCAAATTCAGTCCTGGCCCATCTCTAGGTAAAATTCAATATGGTCGCCACACTGCTTCTTCCAGCCTTGCTGTGGTACCCATGTTGGTTGGGGAGTTGCTGTGACTGCCTTCAGCTTCAACCACATCATTTTGGTTGGGAAGATTGGGGTTGAGAAGGGTAGAGCCTGTGGAAGCATTAGTGCAAGGAGGCAGGATACGTGGAGGTGAGCGGTCTCCACCAGACATCATAGAGAACTGATAAGACCCTGCTGACGTTCCATAGTAGAGATGATAAGATGGTGAACTTGTCTGAAAGGGGCTGCCTTGAGCCTGAGAAGAACCAGGGTATGGAGGGGGTAAGTAAGTGTGGTATCTTGTGGCAGTGGTCATGGCAGACATACCAATTCCTATTCCTGAAGTGACTGGAGTTGGGGTATAGGTAAAGGCTCCTGGGTAATGCATACGAGCATCAGAGATGGAAGGAAGAGTCGGGAATTGCCGAGGATCACTGAATGCTGTCAGATCAGAAGCAGCTGTGGGAAGGAAAGAAGATGAAGCTGAAAACATACTGAGTGATGAAATCAATTTTTCAGGGCATAACTGACACATTTTAACAATGCTTTAAGTAAAAACAAAGTAAAAAGTAAAGTAAAAAGTTTAAGTAAAAAGCTTGGAACCAGGAAGACTCATCTTCATGAGTTCAAATTAGGCTTCAGATACTTCCTAGTTATGTGACACTGGGCAAGTCACTTAAACCCCCTTTGCCTCAGTTCCTCCTCTGTAAAGTGAGCTGGAAAAGGAAATGGAAATTCAGTATCTTTGCCAAGAAAACCCCAAAAGGGGTCACAAAGAGTCTGAAACAACTTAACAATAACAAATTAGCCTATGATCCTTTTTTCCAGCCTACTCAATTCTTCTCAATTTAATCAGTCTCTTTGAGTCAGACTTATAGAATTGTATTGCTGGAAGGAACCAACCAGAGAGATTATCTAGTCAAATACTCTTAATTTTATAAATGAGAAAGTCGAGACCCAGAAAAATTAATTGACTTAACCCAAATCATACAAAGTCACAATTAGAACACAGGTGTTCTATGCCCAGTCCAGTACCTTTTCTAATATATCAAATTGCCTTTCCAATTAGATGCTTATGTCATTAGTACATATTGTAACAACGAACATTGGTAACTTAAAGAAATAGCGTTATACTAGTTTTCATTCTGGTCTAAGTTAAGTTACTTCAGGCTGCCCCATGGACTTATATGTTGTCTTAAGGTACATCTCCCCCAGACCCCAACACACAGAGTCCTATATTTTCCCCAAAATTGATAAACTTGATTTAAAAATAATTTTCCATAACTTATAATATAATAATTATGAAGGCTATTTTGCCTGGAGTCTTTTGACATGGGTCTTGTTTTATCTAAATTTTTTTTCACATGAGATGCTCATAAAAGTCATGTGGCAAGTTCTGGTTGTAAACTCATTTTCCTTGAATTGTGCATTGACAGCTTTTTGGACAGATACTGGTAATCCCTAAGGTGATTCTCTTTGTTTTTAACCAAAGGCTACCCCACACATTTGTGTAAGAAGCTGGGCTCAGAGATGAGAACCTCTGTGGACTATACAATTTTAAGATTAGGGCTTTATGGTATACTGGGTGTAGTTTCTGGGTATAGGGTAAGACTGCGTGATGTGATCATTAAGTTGTGTATTAATTATTCCTGATAATGACAAGAACAATACAGGAAATAAGGTTAATATAATCACTACAGCTATGAACAATCACATTTTTTAGACAGTTCTCAAACATACGAAATAATTCTATGACTCATCAGATTGCTTGAGAGTTAATATAAACACTTTTCTCATTGATTTGCCAACAAAAGTTCCCAACCCAAGGCTCACTTAGTCATTGTTTGGGCTAATTTGGCTCATGAGTAAATTTAAATAATAATTGTTTCTGGTTTTGGCCAGAAACCCTGAGGGTCTTCCCCTCCCAGACTGATTTTTTTCTTTTTTGGACTTTTTTTGCCTCATTTCTTCTCTAGCCTAAATCACTGAATGGGTGTTGCCTTGGACAAACTGAGACCTTAATATCTTAATTTAAAAAGGCCCATAGCATCAGGGCCATCTCCAGTCATCCTGATCTATATCTTGCCACTGGACCCAGATGGTCCCAGAGGAGAGAGTGAGGCTAGTGACTTTGTACAGCCCTGTCTCACTTAAATGCAATTCTAGAAAGTCAGGACGTCACCTCCTTAATGTCATGGTCCTCTTTGAGAACGAAGGACAAACAAGGAAGCAAGGAACAATACATATAATGACTTGACTTGACAGAAACAGAATAGTGCTCTGAAGATGAAGATTTCAATTTGGACTATTCAAATTTGGAAGATAGTAATAGGTGACCCATAACCAATAAGTTTTAAACCTATTATTTCAGCCAAAAGCTCCTACTGTATAAGTAGCACGTTATACATAACACACATTCTTGAAATGAACTTTTGGGATAAATGTAGTATGGAGAATGTGACAGAGTGGATAGAGAACTAGACTTGAATTTAGGAAGGCGTAAGTTTAAATCCTACCTCCGACACTTACCAGGTTTATGGCCCAGGGACAGTCAATTAAACTCTATGTGCTTCAAGCAACTACTCAGAACTAATCTATCTTCTAAGTCATAGATGGATGGCGAGCTGCATTGATATATAACAGAGGTGTCAAATATGTGACTTGTGGGCCATATGTGTTCTACAACACTCCCAAATACGGCTCTAACCAGACCGAAATGTATTTCTTATCTGAATTGAATGTGTTAATGAGTTAATAAAAAGAGAAATATATAAACCTGAGTGTTTTCTAAGTTCTTATGAGGCCTGCATGGATCCTTTATGTAGTTTCTAATTGAGTTTGCCACCATTGGTGTAGGGTATTCATACATAGGGAGTCCCCATTGATGAAAAAAAACCAAACCATAGATTCTTTGTATTATAGTGAGGGGATAATTTGTCCTCTCAAAATTAATTAAAGTTTATCACAACATCTATGTTCATATGAAACTTCCAACCTCACTAGAACCCATTGAGAATATCAGGAGGGTTTCATTTTTAAGGAAATGCTTCTGCTAATCATTATGGGAGTAAGTATACATGAGGACAGAGAAAATGTTATAGACTGACAGTCGCTGGAGATTATCCTTCTTCTGTCTTCCAAAGGACAGAATTAGAGAATTTTATAGTTGGAAGGGATTTTAGAGATCATCTAATATGATCTCCCTTAATTTTGGACATGACAAACTAACACCTAGAGAAGCAAAGGGATTTCTCTCAATATACACAATTAGTAAGTCACATAACTTGGACTTAGGTCTTCTGATTTTAAGTTCTGTGCTCTTTCCACAACCGAAAGCCTCCCTTTGCTCCAAAGAATAGCTGTTCCCCACACTACAGCTCTTTCCTTGTGACTTTGAATCATGATCCCTGCTTTTGCTAACTCCCAAAGCTGCTTTGCTTTCAGTCAAGCTAGAAAACTTCTATCATTGTTCCCACTCTATCATATGGAATTTTGTGACTGGGCAGGGTCAGAAGAAGAAGAGAGTTAAGCAAATGAAATCAACTTGTTTGATTTAGTGCAATATTCAGGATACAAATAAATGAGTTCACTTATTTCTAAAGATGGCTTCACCTGCCCTGAACCAGGAAAGTTGAATTTGCTGGAAAAATGAATGGAAAGGTCATTTAGTTTCATTGCCATGTCTGCAAGTATGATGTCAGTCCTTGCCCAACCACTATGTTGTAACTACTTAATACAAAATTACAGACACCAGAAGGGGCAGGCACAGCAATGAGCTGTCAGGGCCACAAGAAATGGAATGAAGCTATAATTCTAACTGTCAGGACAAAACAGACCTCACTGTATTCAACTGAAGAAACATTTTAAAGTGCCTACTATGTGTGAAGCACCCACACTAGGTGGTAAGGATACAAAGCAATATGTCTTCTGTGCCTCTTTGGTAGCTTTCCAAAACTCAGCATGCTTTTGCTGAATAATAGCTATTTCTCATTACCAGGAACTATTTCTTAAGCCCAGTTGTTCACTGGACTCATATTTCCCTAGTGAAGCAGCTCAGAATACCATGTGTCCCAATTCAAACAGTCCATCTAAAAGTTTGTTTTTTTTTCTTTTTTATACTTAGTCTGACACTAGAAAACTAATCCAAACACACAAATGAATATGATTTACCTATTCCTGCCTTTGGGCCAGCCTTAATACATATATAGCAGTGGAGGTGGAGGGTGGGGGTCCCTGACACTCACTTGTGGTTCTGGTTTTAAAAGTAGGAAGTCTGAGGATTAGCAAGTTTAGGCATTTGGGGTGGAAATGATTCACAAGTGATCACTGGCCTAAATATTTGTTATGACAGCTCAACTCTTCCTTCTGAAGTTTGACATGGATGAAGGCAGTTCTACTCCATCACCCCTCCTACCACCCCCAAAGGATTAAACAACCTGAGCTGATAATGGGCCTCCTTAAAAGGATCCTTCCCATGACTCAGATTAATGCATGCTGATAGTCCTTTCCTTTGGCAGCTACAAATCACTTTTTTTTTTTAAGGAAGAAGGAAGAAAAATTCAGATGACAACTTTCAAAGTGGAGAATTTGTCTGAGTGTGGCGTGTATGTGTGTGTGTGTGTGTGTGTGTATGTGGGTATGTATGTATGTGTGCTCCCTGCACACATCTACAAAGAAGGAAATTCAGGGAGGTGGGGAAGGTAAAGGTAATACAAAGTAGTTTGACTGGATTAAAAGGTAGAGCAGACAGTGCAGTGTCAGGTTCTCAAAGCTTGTCGGCTGGTGAGGCTCTTTTCTTTCATGTGCCTTAGCTCCCTCCTATTCCTAAGTTTATTACAATACTTTGCGGGCCTGTATTATATGCTTGATTTCTTAGGAAGGGGCATTCTGCCAAGTTTAAAAGTAGGCTCCATTTCTGTTTCCTTCAATCAGCAAACGCAGGCCTGTAGCTCCTTCTTTGTCCTGAAGAACAGAGTATAAAATGGCACCTGAATTTTTGTCTGTGGAAATTCCAGGTAATTTTTTTTTAATGTCCCCACTTCCCTGTGGTCTTTAATTGGTCCTTTGTTAAGTTGGTAACCATATAAGTTCTTAATTAACCCCTTGTTGTATAGAAACTAAGTCAGCATTTGTCTTAGGATAGAATAGGCTGGTGCTAATTTTAGCCCCTAAAGCCTTCTATCTTGGTCAACTGTACCAAGCCACCAATTGTCTTGAGCTGTAGTTGTCTACCTGATGTGAACTAAAAAACAACAACATCCTGACCAAGTAGAGCTGCTGACATAATGAATATCAAGGCACAGCCACACAGTAAGGAAATTCCCATTGAAGAGGGAGGCTAAGACTACACAACATGATGGGTCCAAGGAAAACAGTACATGATTCAGACACAGAATATAGCCAGTGGACATAGCTCAGATGCCAAGACAAGTCAGGGGAATCTGACACACAGGTCTTTGAAAGCAAACTTTGTCCCCTATGGACAAGCTCATAAGAACATGTAAGATAAAAACGACACAGCTTAAACCATTACTTTTAAAGCTCCACATAGCAGGAGCCATGAAAATGGAGGAGCAGATGCTAGAAAGTATCTGAAAAGAGAGAGCATCAACTAGATAAAGTTGGATTTTTTTTCCCCTTTATGCTGCCCTGGAACCCTAGTTTATTTGCAGGAAATTCTACCAAGGGCTGTCAAGAATCTTTACAAAAACCTGGTCAAGATATAAATATTTGGTGGAATCATTAGGAACCTTAGTTATCCATAAAAGAAAGTATAAGAGAAGACCTGCATTTGAAGCACATGGCAAGGGAAGAATCTTATCCTCCATGCCCCTAAGCTGCCATGGTTGTTCCTAAGGGGAAAGACAATAAAACAAAGAACAAATACCACAGAACAAAGGAAGCGAC
The DNA here is from genome assembly GCF_019393635.1 of Dromiciops gliroides. NCBI lineage: Eukaryota > Metazoa > Chordata > Mammalia > Microbiotheria > Microbiotheriidae > Dromiciops > Dromiciops gliroides. The sequence continues at coordinate 268,448,420 of NC_057863.1, read as the reverse complement.
GGTCTCCCTGTACTCTGCTCCATCAGAACATATACAGATGATTGGGTTACATTTGAATTTTAGTGGCAACATGACATCAATAAACCTGAGCTCATCCAGAGAAGGGCAATTAATAATGAGGAAACATTGGGCATCTAGGTGGCACAGTGGATAAAGCACTGGCCCTGGATTCAGGAGAACCTGAGTTCAAATCTGACCTCAGACACTTGACTAGCTGTGTGACCCTGGGCAAGTCACTTAACCCTCATTGCCTTGCCCCGCAAAAAACCAAAAAAAACCCCAAACAAACAAACAAAAAAGAATGAGGAGACATGAAATTATGCCACAGAGAAATCAATTGCAAGAACTGGCCATGTTTAGAATGGAGACTCTGAAGGAATGGTCAATTAGAAAACTGTGGGTTCTGATGTTTATTAGTGGTGTGGATATGGCCAAGTCACTAAGCCTCGCTGAGATTAATTTTCCACATTTGTAAAACAAGGATAATAATAATTTGTATTACCCACCTCACAGGATTGTTGTGAGGAAACTGGTATATGTCAGTGAAAGCCTATTTCTTTAATGCCAATATTCTCCCGGTAACGCTATCATATGGTTGTGAATCATGGAACAACATGATCTTGGAATAATCCAAATTGCCAGTGACACAAAGGATAATAAAAAGAAGGATGGTAGCATATTGGTGGCAAGAAACATCAAAGGCATAATAAAAACACATGCCTAAAAAAGGAGACAGGTTTTTCATAGACTAAGAATGTAAGGCAGTAATACTTTTTTTTTTTTTTGCTGCCATGTCATTTGGTCGACTCAGATTGAGTTTATAGTACACTCAAACATCAGATACTTTTCTAAAGGAACTGCTGACTAGCTATGTGCTTCCCCTATGTTGTACTTTTGAAGCTGATTTTTTTAATCCTACATTTATAACTATATTTGTCCCTGTTAAATTTCATCTTATTCAATCTATCCAATCATTTTATCCTGTTGGGATCTTTTAGGACTCTGACTTTGTGACCCAGTGTGCCAACTTTCTCTCCTGCATCATGCTATCTGTATATATGACAGGCATGCCTTCTATGTATTTTTCCATGTCACTGATAAAAATATCAAACAGCACAAGTGAAGGGCAAATCCCTGTGGCAGAGATGTCACCCCAAAATGGACCTAGACCCACTAATGACCACTTTTTGGATCCAGTCATTTAACTATTTCTAAAACCACTTAATTGTAATCTAGTCAATATAAGTCAAATGTTTTGCTCAAATCCAAGCATCTACAAATCTAAATACTCTGGGGAGGATTTATTTGTTTGTTTGTTTGTTTATTTTTTGGTGAGGCAAGTGGGGTTAAGTGACTTGCCCAGGGTCACACAGCTAGTAATTTTTAAGTGTCTGAGGCCAGATTTGAACTCAGGTCCTCCTGAATCCAGGCCTGGTGCTCTATCCACTGCACCATCTAGCTGACCCTCTGGGGAGGATTTATAAAAGGACATACATAGTAAAGAATGGAAAGACCATTTTCTTCACTCAGTATTATTATTATCCTGCTTGGTCCAGACAGAAGGACTGGTATCAATGCCTATAAGTGAAAGGGAGATATATTTTCACAGTTATGCCAAAATGGAAGAATCTTCCTCATTAAGTAGAGAGCTTCCCATTATTGAAAATGTTTAAATGAGGGTTGGATGACTTTTTCAGAGCTATTATAGGTGAGATTTCACCATATTAAAAGGTTGGACTAGATTCCTCTAAGGTGTCTTACAATTGTAAAAGTTTATGATTCAAGTTTCCATTAGCAACATTGATGCATTTCTGTATCCTTTTCAGTTTGGCTTGTCTCCAATTCCACAGTTCCAAACAAGTTTTTTAAAAAATGTTCAATTGGAACAAAGGCAACACTTTTCATTTTCAACAAATGAATTTTACCACATAATTTCAATTTCCCTTTCCATTGAACAAGGTGAGCTTGAGAAGCAGAAGCCCAAATTGTTCACAGGTTAAAGTACCAGTACTCAACATGCTAGGTAACAAGAATTGCCACAAGTATGACAAAGGGACTTACCGTTGGGAAGTATAAGAAAAAGCATCTGATGCTTGACTCCATGTGTATGTGTATGTGTGTGTGTGTGTGTGTATGTGTGTGTGTGTGTGTGTGTGTGTGTCTACTGTTCATTTCCAACAGTTTTCATCTTGGGTATATACTTGGGTATATATCTTGATTCAGATGCACTGGTGAATTATGAATGTTGGCCCTATGAAACTTACCTCCTATCACACACTAGGCCAGACTCATAGTCTATCCAGCCTAGCATTTTGCCTTTGACTATATCATCAAAAGGCATGCTATAGAAGAGTGTGCCTACCTTTCTTTATATTAACTTCAAAAATTAGGAAAGCTGGCTAAAACATGAGATGGTAACCTGAGAGGCTCTGGGTTGGTTTTCATATGACACAGGTTCTAATTCCTGATCTCCCACTACCTTAATATGTGACCCTAGGTGAATTACCTCAGTAGTTCTCAGTTTCTTCTTCTGTAAAATGAGGAAATTGAGATATATGACTTTTTTAGGCAACTTCCAGTCCTAGTATCCAATAAATCTGTTCTTACCCATTCTCATGTCCATGAATTATTTTTGGAATCTTAATATTGGGTAATAAATTCCATAAACAATGTGATACAACAGAAAGAACAATGTATTAGAATCAATAACTAATCTTGAATCTGAGCTCCAACATTAAATGTGTAGTCAAGTCCCTTAAACTTCCCTGGACCTCAGTTTTGTCATCAATAAAATGGGGATACTAATGCCAATATTATGCTGCTGGTTACAAGAGAAGCACAAAGTACTCTTTACACAGCTGTTGGTACAATTGTTATGAATTGGTATCATCAACCTTTACAACTTTTTTTTTATCCCAGAAACTTTGTGGTTGCCCACTGGACTCTGTAATAACTGAACTTTCATAAGCTAAGTCCATCATTGTATGTAAAAGTGTTTCAGTTATATTCAAGGAGCAGCCAAATATGGATGCATATGAACAAACTAGGCCAGACTCATAGTCTATCCACCCTAGTATTGGAAGAGAAGAGCATGGTTCAATGGTAAGAGAATTGAATTTAATAGAAGAGAACTGGCATCAAAGCCCAGCTCTTCTAGTTACTGATAGATGACTTTGGGTCAGTCACTGGGCTTTGCTGAGCCTCAGCTATCTCATCTTTAAAATGTGGGAGTTGGATCCAATGATATCCAAGGTCTCTTCTAGCTCTCAATCTATGAGCCTCTGATTATTTCTGGTGGTAAAATATGAGAGTAGGAAGTTGTAAGTTTTATCTTCAGCCCTGAACATACCATGTTATGTTTTTTCATTTCAAGTATATTTCTGCCTCCCAAATCTTCTGCTGGAGCTGGAGCTATCAACGAATTTTGAATACTTACTTGAAAGTCGGCTGGAAAGCTCTGCAGAGAGAGATGTCATGCCACTGGCTCGCCCAGGGGAAATAGGTGTTGCTGGGTGTACAGAAGGAGAAGCAATAGATCCCAAGTATTGGTATGACTGATCATAGGACCAAGGAGGGGAAGGCTGGATTTGCTTTGTATCTGAAAAAAGAAGAAAGTTGATTATAACAGGGAAGAGGATTGTTACTCATGGTATTATGATAATTGTTATGAGTTCTCAAACACTATGCCAAGTAGAACAGAAATTTTACAGGATCCTATTGATCTTGATGAATTTCAGGTATGGGCCCATTGGTATGTTGCCTGTCTGTTGTATGAAGACTAAATGAGGCCTGAGAAGTACCTGACCAGGTTCTGGCCACCAAGCAATGATTTTTTCAGCCACAGCAGCTCACAAATACCATCTACTATGGCATGGGAATTGTTTTATCTTCATTAATTGATTTTGAATAAATCATAGATCCTAAAATGTATCATCTTCATCACCATCATCACCATTTGAGAAACCTACAGTGAAAGACATTAAACACACAGAGCTCCTGACACAATTACCCCCAAAACAGCAATAAAACAAGCCCTGGAGTGGCAAAACCCACAAAAAGATGCTGAGATTATTTTCCAGATTAAAGGGGGCCATACTGGGCTGCGAGCAGAATCCAACCCCTGATCATGCTGACACAGACCCCAAACACGCTGTGAAAGGGAAATTTACTCCCAGCCTCTGAATCAGTTGCAGTACCCGTGTCTTCTGGAACCAAGCTTACCATCAGGTGAGAGGGCTGAATGGCTTGGCACAGGGGGTGGAAAACACAGGGGTGTCTGTGGGACCTGAGGAGGAGTTCAGATATCCCACCCCAGCAGGGAACCAGGAAAAAATCTTGAGTGGCAAGAGGTCCAGGTGGGGGAAGGGCACAGGCTCCTCAAAGCTAAAAACCACCACAGCACTCTCCTGGTTGGTTAACTAGCAAGTTGGCTTGAGGTTACCTTTGGACCAGAGAACAGGCCAGGTGAGAGAAAAACCTGCCCTCCCTCAAACCAAAACACCTGGGACCCTCTAAAGTTTGGCACAGTGTAGCTTGCAAGTAGGGTCCCACCATAAGAGGGAGCTAAAAGTCAAGTAAAAAACCAGCAAGATGAGCAAGCAAAGAAAGTTGAGAATAATAGAAAGTTTCTTTAGCAATGAGGAAGATCTAGGTGCACCCTCGGAAGAGGATAACAACCTCAGGGCTCCTATATCCAAAGCTTCCAAGAAAAATATGAATTGCTCCCAGGCCATGGAAGCTCTCAAAAGGGACTTTGAAGAGAAAGTAGGAGAGATAGAAGGAAGATTTAGAGAGGTGGAGGAAAGAATGGAAAGAAATGAGAGCAATGCAGGAGAGCTATGAGAAAAAAGTCAACAGCTTGAAAAGCCAAATGGAAAAGGAGATAAAACATCTTTCTGATGAAAATTATTGCCTAAGAACTAGGACTGAACAAATGGAAGCTAGAGATTTTATGAGAAACCAAGACACAGTAAAGCAAATCCCAATGAATAAAAAAAAATAGAGGGCAATATGAAATATCTCCTTGGAAAAACAACTGACCTGGAAAATAGATCCAGGGGAAACCTACAGTGATCCACAAATCCTTGGTTAAATACATGCTATTTATGTTCATATTTTGGTTTCAAATGTTACTGGAAAAGAAGGCAAACTGTTTGATTATTCAGTGAGAATTAGATATAAGATATGGACCATTTAGTTATTACAATGATACCCCCAGTAAATTAATGGAATAAGAAAAATGCCTTCAGATAGTTGGGTAAATCCTCAGAAAGATGTAGACAATAACTGTATGTGATGAGAATCCATTGAGCAATTACAATCCACACAGCATCCCTACAGATGAAATCTTGAACAGGATCATCAAAATACTAAAGTAAAGTATCAAAAGTGCCAAAGTACAAAGTACACTGATTTTATATAGGATAGATGTGAGGATATTTAACAGCTACACTGATATGTCAATACTTCAAATCAATTCACGAGCACTTACTGAGAAGCATGAAGTATTCTCAAGGCATTGTGATAAGTGTGGTGAGCTGCTCCACCTTCAATTTATTGTAAAACTATAGTTTATTAGTACTCCTTTGAGAACTGATGAAATTTCTTTACAAAGATATTGGATGAAAAAATACAGCTTCTTGGAGTGAAAATATTGGTTCAAAATGTATGATGGTCAATGTTTTAAGACTTGAAATATATGGATACTTATGCTTTAAGTCAAGAAAAATGACCACCATCATCAGAAAGCATTTTTTTTGGGGGGTGAGGCAATTGGGGTTAAGTGACTTGCCCAGGGTCACATAGCTAGTAAGTGTCAAGTGTCTGAGATTGGATTTGAACTCAGGTCCTCCTGAATCCAGGGCTGGTGCTCTATCCACTGTGCCACCTAGCTGCCCCTAGAAAGCATTTTTCAGAATCTTGGTCTCCTGTATCCTTAGGGCACCTAATTTCTGCATGACCCAATTGAGATGCATGTAGGCAAACCCATTTGGAGAAAGAGGGTAATATGATATAGTAAAAAATGCACTGGATTTGGGATCAGAGGACCCACATTCAAATGCCAGCTCAGCTACTTGCATGCCCTGATGTTTGTCCTTCATTTTTGAAAAGGATCAGTGACATCATGGGTGATATCTTGACTTGTGCATGAAATGGATTTAAGCAAGGCAGAGTTGCACAGAGTTGTCACTTTCCCTCTCTCTTCTTGAAGTCCAGTGGCAAACGAAAAGTCAAGTCAGCTGGAGATGGCCTGGGGTGCAGTGGATGACCTTGATATCTGACCAAGTTCTAAGCACTCCATGGCACCTGTTTCAGCTGCCTTCACAGCTGTTGGAACAGATTGTTCTCATTCAGCCATTCCACCAGGGAGTCTTAACATGCTTGGGTATGTCCCCTCTAACTCACTGATGGATTGGAGAGCTGTTGGTTACCCTTGACCTGGTTTAACCCATCTACCAAGAAGGTTTTACCAGGGTGTGGCTGCTAGACATGCTATAGCTTCTTGGAGCCACAAATGATAGTTGAGGGCTAGATAGGTACAAAACTCACACCAGAGGTGCTAGTCCTCACTCGACACCCTGTCTACCCCTAAATGCCCTAAAGCAAGAGGGAAGGTTACCAAGTTGAAGCCTGGCACAATGGATAGTGAACTGGCCTTGACTTAAGAAGATAGAAGTTCAAGTCATAAGCCTACTAGTAATCTTTCATTACCCCTAAGAAACTCTAAGAGAAGAGATTGCAAAAAAAGCAGTTGTAGACCTGCATGGATAGAGGGAATTCCACAGTGAGAGTTGCATACACTAATGAAATCACATGCTAAGTCCAAAAAAGAAATCTATGCAAGTGCTTTCCTGACCACCATTACACAAAGTCTTTGGGGAAAAAAGGCCATGTTGACCCTCAACCATGAACTCTGAGCTCTCATGCATACAGGGAAACTATTTAATTAATATAAGAAGAATAACACTAGTGTGTACAAGGTGGTATGATAATGGAATGTAATGATAGCATTACATCCTAGAAGAGTGGAAACAATGCTGTTCATATCCAGAGGAGGTGGGTTCAAAGCTTACCTTTGCTCCTTATTATCTGCATAATCTTGGGTAAGTTGGTCTATACCTGTTGATATAATGGATAGAGCACTAGACCTGGAGTCAGGAAGACCTGAATTCAATTTCAACCTCAGACACTTACTAGATATGTGGCCCTGGTTGGGTAAGTCTTTCACCTTCTGTTTGCTTCACTTTCCTGAACTATAAAATGGGGACAACAGCATCTAACTCACAAGATTGTTGGGAGGATAAAAGGAGATACTATTTTTAAAGTGCATGAAACCTGGCATGTAGCATATACATTTTTTCACTTTTTTTTTTTTGGTGGGGCAATGAGGGTTAAGTGACTTGCCCAGGGTCACACAGCTAGTAAGTGTCTGAGGTCAGATTTGAACTCAGGTCCTCCCTGAATCCAAGGCTGGTGCTTTATACACTGCGCCACCTAGCTGCCCCCTGGCATTTAGCATATAAACTATATAAATGCTTATTCCCTTCCCCTCTCCCCATTGGTAAAATGAAGGGGTTGAACCAAATGATCTAATAAGGTTCCCTTCAGAATTAAGCCCTATGATTCATGTGGGCCTGGCTTTTTAAAAAAAAAAATATGACATGATTATAGATTGGAAAGGAAAACTGCACCACTGGAAAGCATATTGAGGGAATTAAGGGATAGTTATTATCCCATCCCAGACCAATGATATATTTCCTTAGGGTGCAACATTTATCTCACTTTTGGGGGCCATCTATTTTAAAATAAGGACACTGCTCTATTAATTTTCTCAGTTCAGGAGGGCCCTTAATAAATACTGCTTCACAAGGAGGATACTGGTCACTAAATACTTCCTCTCAAGTCCCTTGAAGAAACATGAGATAATATTTTATGTATTATAACGTAAAGAAATTAGGTGCTCCTAAATGATATACGTTTTCATTTTCTGTTGAGCTTACAAGAGAACCAGGCTACTGAAGGAGTTTCTTTTTTGACCTTCCCCTATACATTCCTGAACAGAACTGTTTTCTAAGGTTTTCAGTGGACTCCAAAATAATAGAGTCATCATAGATTTAAGGATGGAGAGAATCTTAGTGGTCTTCTAATTCAACTCCTTCACTGACCATGAGGATGTAGAAACTGATGGTTATAAGTTAAAAATGTGTGTAAAAGGGGCAGCTAGGTGGCACAGTGGATAAAGCACCAGCCCTGGATTCAGGAGGACCTCAGTTCAAATCCGGCCTCAGACACTTGATAACTTACTAGCTGTGTGACCCTGGGCAAGTCACTTAACCCCAATTGCCTCACCAAAAAAACCAAACCAAAACAAAAAAACCCAAAAGTGTGTGTAAGATAAAATTGGGATTTGAACCTAGGTCTTCTAACTCCTGATACAGTGTTTTTTCCCTTAGCATGGTGATTTTCAATTTAGCAAGGAATTTTGGAATCCTTTGGCTGAATTAAGTTCTATTTTGTTCCCAATTTCAGGGATGCCAAAGAGAAACAGTTACTTTAAGTTCAGAAGAAATGTTCCATACTGTAGAGCTGCAGTATAAAGACTATCAGTGTTCCCAGACACTTAGAGGCAAACCAAGAGAGCAGGAGAGGCATCTAACTATTCTTTCAAGGCAATGAATATTCCACAGTTTGGGGGGAAATCCAGTGCATAATACCATACGTGTATTGCTTTTGGGGGGAAATGGGCATGGAAATGGATAATCCGAATGTGAATATGGAGTTATGCACACATAATAAATGAGTAGATAATACACAAATATCATTTTAATTATTTAAAGGGCAAACAAAAGAGGTTTTATAATTGTCATAAAACACTCCAGGGTGTGAATTGCGGTACTGTAATTCATGCTTGTTGTGAAGACAGCCTAACGCCCTTAGCCTCACGTCTAAAACCACACTAGGCTAGGCATATAGTATTATGCCATAATTCAAGCCATGTCATGTTTTACTGCAGTGAAAAAGTTGTGTTAGGCTTTTCCAAACTCATAATCAAACCATACAAACATTGCATAAGAGGTTTCATAGCCTTTTAAAAATAGGCTTTGATAAGGTGGTCTCAGGATCAAAGTCCGTGGCCTCTTCTTGTCTTTTCACAAGCTCTGGTGACCTTCTTACTAACTTAAGACCACAATAGGTCTTTCTTCCAGGAAAGGACAGGGCAGAGGACTGAGAAACACAAGATGACCAGGAGGAATTGGACATTTCTCAGTTTAACACAGGCCAAGCGTAGTTTGCTTTGGTTTGCTTTAAAATTTGGTTTGCATTGTCACCATAAGACCAGTAGGTGGTGATGGAGAGCTTCTAACCATGGCTTTAAGGCTTAAATTACAATAATGATTGATAACAACAACAATAATAAAACTATTAAGTGTTCACTGCACTCTGGCAGCTGCATTTTACATAAAAGGTTAATCCTTGTCCTCATTGAGCATGCGTTCTAAAGCAAGTAGGACAAAAACAATATGAAAACACACTAACTATAGGGAAACAGTTTGGCACAGTGGGAAAGGGCATGGGGGGTTAGAATCATAGTTCTGCCTTAAATAAGTCACCTCTCTTGACCTCAGTTTCCTTATTTGTAAAATGAAGGAGTTGGGTTAGATGACCTTTAAGTTCCCTTGCAGTTCTAAAACTATAATCCTTTTGTTTTGTTTTTCCTGTAATGACTTATTTCCCTCGTATTCTATTCTTTTTTCCTAAACTGGATGTTGGGAGTGAAAGGTAGAGCTTATCTTCAGAGATACACATATATTATTTGGTAGAAGGAATGTGATGGTGAAATGCAATTAAAGGCATCTAGAAAGGTCAAGAAAAAGCTGGTGAGTACAGAGAGCTACCATCAATCTATCTTATTTAAGATAGTAGAGCCATCTATATAACATTAATGGTGGTTACGTATGGGGAGCAGAAAAAGGATACTAACAAGAAATACATATTCTTTTTATATCATTTTGAGAATGGTAGCAGTTTTTTGGATCATGAATATCAGCACGGGAAAAGAGATCTAATCTTTTTTTTTTTTTTTTTGGTGAGGCAATTGGGGTTAAGTGACTTGCCCAGGGTCACACAGCTAGTAAGTGTCAAGTGTCTGAGGCTGGATTTGAACTCAGGTCCTCCTGAATCCAGGGCTGGTGCTCTAACCACTTTGCCACCTAGCTGCCCCTCTCCATTTTATAGATTTTTTCTAGATTGTTTTATGAACTCAGTCAAGTGTGTCCCCTCTCTGAGCCTTAGTTTTTCTCTACTGTAAAATGGAGAAGGGGAGGAAATAAGATAAGAGGGATGATATTTGGACACCATTTCTTCTTTCTTGAATTAATCTATTCCAACTCTGAATCCCGATGAAAGTATGGTCTAGTAGAAAGAGCACTGGATTTAGAATCAGAGGATTTGGTGTATGAATTGGATGTCTATCTCTTAGTAACAATGTGACCTCATGAAAAGATTTCAAACCTCTGAATCTTAAGTCCTTTAACTATAAAATGAAGGAGTAGAATTAGATTGTATATAAGGTTCCTTTGACTCTAATAATCTATGATCTAGCCCAACCCTTTCATTTTATAGATGAGGAACATGAAACACTGAGAGCTAGGTCTTGCCCAGCGGTCACACAGGTAGGCAATCAACAGAACTGAGATTTAAAGCTTGGTTTTCCAAACTCCAATTCAGTGTTCTTTCAATTATACCATACTCAATAATCATTGGCAGTGTTGGGAGTATAACCCAGGTCTATCAATTCCTAATTTAATGCTCTTTCATTTTTTAAACATAAATTTTTATTGAAATCTTTTGTTTTTACATCACCAAAATTTCTCCCAGAATACCTCCTCTTTCCCTTCCCAGAGAATTATTCCATATAAAAAATAATATTTTTAAAGAAAAGAAAAAGTGTAAGAAGAGGAAAACCAATCAGAACATGGAAAAAAAAGTCTGAAAACACATTAAATGCCCCACACTTGGGGAACTCACTATCTCTAACAAAGGAGTGGGGTTAGGGGGCAGCTAGGTGGCACAGTGGATAAAGCACTGGCCCTGGATTCAGGAGGACCTGAGTTCAAATACGGCCTTAGACACTTGACACTTGCTAGCTGTGTGACTCTGGGCAAGTCACTTAACCCTCATTGCCCTCTGGAAAAAAAAAAAAAAGAAAGGAAGGAAGGAGTGGGGTTGGTGGGGTGACTTCTCATATCTCTTTTTTAGACATTATGTTTGTTCTTAGTAATTTTGCAACACTTACTCTTGATTGTCCCATGGTGATTTTTCCATTTCCATTGTTTTATCCATTTGCATATATTGCTTTTTTGTCTTTGCTTACTATAATCTACATCCGTTCATGTAAGTCTTTCCATTTTTCTCTGTATTCATCATATTTGTTGTTTCTTTCCATGGCAGCCAGACATCTAGGCTCCCATAGGTATACCTATATTTTTTAGTAAGGCCGCTTAATGGGGACAACACACCTGTTCCCAAATCCTAGAATCAGGTAGCGACCCTGTTCAGTCCCTAGCTTCAATGACTCATAGTCACCAGTCACAACATTTGACTCAGGTTAGTTAGTTTACTACTTGAAATTGGACAGTTAGTTATTCAAGAAACATTTACTATGTACTTGCTATTGGCCAGACACTCTGCTGAGTTTTGGGAATACAAAGACTGACAGAACACCCTCCCTGCCTAATGTGGGAGATGGCCTGACAACCAATTACTGAAAGCTGAAGAACTTACAGTAATGAGGAGGTAGAGGTGCGGTTATGTGAGTAACATTTTCTTAACCTACTTTCTTTTACAATAGAGTGAGTAAAAAGCCATTGGAAGGGCAGCTTTTGATTTGGATAGTCTTAAACTCTTATCCTAACTCTGTATACAATCTCTCCTTGAACTAGGGAAGAAGTAGGCAGACACTGTTGTGTCCTCTATCTCCTGAACATTCACTCACCCCAATCATATTATTTTTATCTTTATCATGGACCTTAGCGGCACCATTCTCTCTAAAGCCTTGGGAAAGAGGAATAATACTGTATGATAGGGTCACATTTAACGGTCATGTGAGACTAAACAGCATAAAGTTATTCATGCTACAATACCATATGGTATGTGTGTGTATATATATATATACATATACAAACACATATGTGTGTATACATGTGTATATAAATATGCATGTATATATACATATACAAATATATATGTGTGTGTGTGTGTGTATATATATATATATATATATATATATATATATATACATCTGTCTCTATCTTGATGAAAAGGTAAACCCTTTAGGCAGTGTTTTTACCTAATCTGTTTCTAGAATTCCCCCACCCCCGTCCCCCCGTACCAGGTTGGTACTGGGCAAGACATTTCTCAGGGTGCCATTGGAGTTCACCTCCTAGTACAATCTTGCTTTATAGTGTAACACAGACTCTCTTGGAAGCTTTCAGAACACACAACAGGATGTGAGTCAGGCCTCAGGGATGTGATTCAGTTTCCAGGGTGATGTGTCAGGGCGAGCATTGATTGTTCATCTCTCCCATCATCACCACCCCATGAGACAATCTGGGTTCCCCTTAAAAAAGGGAATACCCCACGATGCTCCTCCCTCCACATGACTCTCTTCTCCTCAGGATTCTAAAACTGTTTCCAGAATGACAAAAAAAAAAAAAAAAAGATGTTTTACAGTTACAAATGGTAATCCCTGGCTATATAGAACCATTTCCCTGAAGCTCTGGATTGGTTTCCAGAAATTGTGTCTCAGCTCAAGTGTCGGGAGTGAAAACAAGTTTTTAAAAACTAAAATTAAAAATAGACACCAATTCTACATAAGTCCTGGCAATAGATGGTTTACCAATTGGTATATTACCCTGATAAGTAAAATCTCATGATAATATAATTCTGTTCTTACAAGTTCTAGATCGTAAAGAAAAACAACAACACTAGGGAAGACCTTTGTTGATTGCCACCCATTTATCTCTGACTGGCTTGCAGACATCTTGGCTAGTCATGGGCTGTTAAGTTGTTTTATATCAGCACACTTTTCAGGGAAACAGCTAGCACCAAGCTGGGGCACAGGCCTGCCTTAGGTAGGCAGCTTTTAAAAAGTCCTTTGGGGTTTTGAGTTACTAACTACCCATGGCAAAGCAATGTGGCTTATGATGTGCCAGCCGGAGGGAAGTGAGAAATGAGCATTGTTCCTACAGAGCTACAATGATTGCCTCTAGTGTGCTTTTTTTCCTTTCCCTCTCCCAGTTGTGGGAGAATAGGTGGCTTTGTGGTTAAGTGGTAAGGCTGGGAATCTGGACCTCCGGATCCTAATCTCAGGGCTGCCCTGGAGCTCTGGTGCCCTCAGGCTGAGTCCTTCAACTCCCTGCACCTCTCTTTCCTCATTTCTAAAGTAGGGTGTAATAATACTTACCTGCCTCACAAGTGTGAGAAATAATTAATGTTTGTAAAGCCACTTTGAGATCTACAGATGAAAGGCTCTCTATAAATGCAAAGTGTTACTCCTCATAAGATCTTCCAGACGGTTCCCAGGGGAAATACCACCTTATGTAAAGGAGGAGTAGCCTGGGATTAGTCTTAAAAAAGCATCTTCTCATTTTCTGAGGAGGGGTTATGGCAAGTTTGAAGGTAACAGCTACCAGGAAAAATCAAAAACAAAAAAAAAAAAACATAGGAGTGATCTGTAAAATTTTCATTTCCTCTTTCTCATTTGGACTCTATGGGCAGAGGATGAATTTACACCCTCCCCTCAACAGAGTCCTTTTTTTTCCTCTACTCTATTAAACCCTCACTGCATAAACCATTCACATAAATACACTTTCTTCCTGCCCCTTGCCCCCTCCTCCTCCAAACATCATCAGTATTGGACTCTTTTCCTATGAAATTGGCAGAGCAAATTCCCATGATGTTAGCCCAGTAAGTTCAATTCAATTCAATAAACATTTATTCTAAACAGAGTTTTACATTATATATAGAGTTTCTGAGGAAAACACCCCTCTTCCCTTCCTGCTTTCCAATCCAATTGATTTTCCTTCACTTTGTATATCCTTTCCCCCTGCAAAAAATGTATAAAGATTAAAGATTCTTCTATAAGTGACCAGTCAAACAAATCTCTAGTGGCTTTGTTAGGAAGTCCAATTCCACTCACCTTCACTTCCATATTCTCAAATCTTTTTTTCTCTACATTAATAGCAATCCATAGAGAGTGATCTTTGAAAAAAAAACAAGCATATGGAATGACCAGTTTTGGTATTAGAGGACAGATGTTGAAACATACTTCCTTCTCACAAGACAGGGACGGGACCAAAGATATAGAATGCTTCATGTCATTCATTCAACTCATCCAATAAGTCATACATTTTGTGATCAACTTTTGCTTAAGACTTTCAAAAAAAATAAAGGATGATTTTATGAATGTGGTCATCGAATAGAGTGACTATGGTGGGAAACCCCCCAAAAGATAGCAATAAAACTTTTTTAAAAAGTTATATGAGTATGTGTCTTCGACCGAGAATTCTCAGGCAACTTATCCTTGTGTAATGGACTTCTGGTCAAACACCAGGGAGCTGTTAAATCTACAGAACTAACTCCTGGCATCCCAGGGTGCAAAATTGTAAACTTGAGGGACTCATTACCTCTCAGAAATGTTCCAAAACTGAAGGGAAAAGATCTTTCTGAAGGAAAACTTTATTAATTATAATCACATCTATATATGTCTGATATAAGGAAAACTTTGCTATTCAATTAGAACTCTGTGTGACAAGCTACATTAGGATATAGTAGGTTTCCCTGAACCAAAGATATGCAAAAGTAGGATGATCATTTGTCAGTTATGTTGTTGAGATTTATATCCTGGTGTGGGTTTCATGTTAGGGCTTCTTAGGTCCTTCAGAACTCTAGGATTCTAGGAATGTGTGAACCTGGGAAAATGATGTTTTCTAGCAAGTCACAGTGAGAAGGATCAGGAAACCTATTTGTTGCTCAGGGGCCAAAAGCAAAAAAAAAAAAAAAAGACAATTGATTTTCAGTGACAACTAATCATGGAATATGGCTTTCCTCTGGCTAAGAAAATCACATATCATTGGATTATCTTTTCTCACTTCAGACATGGTTCCCTCTAACAATGCAGATTATAATCCAACTGAATCCCTAGGTGTTATAATATACCTATAACATGCTGATCAGTATAGATGGATATAATACCTAGGGAATCCACATATCTATATACATATATTCACATATATATTATATATACATATATATACACATACATATATATGTTTATATATAAACACATATACACACCATTTAGCAATGTCCATGATATTTCATTTTTGTGAAATGAATGGCTATCTTTTTTATTATTATTGTCTCTTCCTGAATCTTTTATTCAAAAAACAAAATAAAACATACCCATCTCTATCTATCTATCTATCTATCTATCTATCTATCTATCTATCTATCTATCTATCTATCTATCTATCTATGCAGTCATTGACAATAGTCAATCTTCTAGCAGGTTAGTCATGGTTAAATACAGTGTGTAAATTATGTTATACTCATTCCTATTTGACATAATACTTTATTCAGAATCAGAGGATTTCAGAGCTGGAAAGTCCTTTGAGATCAATCAGTACAATCCCCTCAATTGAAGAGTAGGGGTGAGGGCCTAGAGAAGTCAAATGCTTTGCCCAAAATCAAAGTTTAAGTAAGGGGTAGTAGAGCCAGGCCTCAAATTGAGATTTTCTGACTCCAAAGACAATGTCTTTTTCCACTCATGCTGCCAAGGGGGTCTCTTAGAGAACACACTAAAATTGTAATGATACCCTTCTAAGTAAATATTGTCAAACTGTCACTATGGCACGGCATGATTGGTGAATCATAATTTGAGGCAGTCCTTCCTAATGAAAAATAGAAAATGGTTGAGACACAGTATAGGAAACCAGATTGGATATATGAAAGCAGAGCCAGTTGGCAATAAAAAAGGACCAGAGGCCTACATCTACAAAATTAACCTATAATTGCTATTATCTCTCAAGGAAAGTGGGTGGGGCTATCCTTCTTTACATCTATGCCTGTAGGATCACAAGATTTAGAGTGGGAAGGAACATTAGAGCTTGCCTGATATAACCTATACCTGGCCAAGAATGCTTTCTGTTGGGGATAGCTAGGTGGCACGTGGACAAAGCACTGGCTCCGGATTCAGGAGGACCTGAGTTCAAATCTGACCTCAGACACTTGACACTTACTAACTGTGTGGCCCATGGCAAGTCACTTAACCCTCGTTGTCCCATAAAAAAGGAAAATATTAAAAAATATCAAATATTAAGAACGCTTTCTATAATTTTAGCAACAGGTGATTGGCCAACCTTTGTTTAAAGACTTCAAGTCTCATGGGGAACTCACTGTCTCTTAAGGCATCCCACTCTGCTTCAGGACAGTTCCAACTGTAACAGTTTTGTGGGTTTTTTTTAATTTAAAGCTTAAATCTGCCACAGCA
The DNA here is from genome assembly GCF_019393635.1 of Dromiciops gliroides. Classification (NCBI taxonomy): domain Eukaryota; kingdom Metazoa; phylum Chordata; class Mammalia; order Microbiotheria; family Microbiotheriidae; genus Dromiciops; species Dromiciops gliroides. Next base: position 268,431,868 of record NC_057863.1, on the reverse strand, counting down.
ACATCCACCCACTGCTATTTTTCTCATTCCTGGGGCTAAATGAAAGAGATTCTAATGCCTTTTCTCCATGATGGCTGAATGGAAGACAGGCAGATACCCCTCTCTTTACAGGTGAGAAAGCTGAAGCCCAGAGGTTTTTCCATAGTTGAAGACAATTAAGTTATCTCTAAGCCTCTCTATCCCAGGACAAACAGATCATTTCCCTTAAAGTCTTCTCCTCATTCCAAAAATATGATCTTCAGTCTGTTTCTTCTCTGAATCTTTTACAATTTCTAAACATGGAGCCACAAATGGCTCAAAGATGTTTGATTAGTGCAATTTGTGAGGAAATTGCTACTTATCTCCATCTAAAAACTATTCTGTTTAAATGTGTTTTTTAAAATGTAAGGATAAATGAATTTCTGCTTTTAGAATCAGTTTGAAATGGAGGTAGAAGCTTTCTAGCTAATCTTAAGCACTTTTGTACAAATTAGCTTTGATGCTAACAGGGAATTAAAGAAAAAATAGGTCAGGTAGAAAGAAAATCTCTTGATTGGGAAAATTATTTCAATGGAAAAAAACGGAAGAGAAAAATGTATTGTATTCTATCTCTTTCAGTTATTTTTGGCTAGTAAAAATCTAGTTAGTTGGTCTATGCTGTTTGAGCCAAACCAAAACTGATGCAATGGAATAAGAAATGAGAGTAAATCACCCACCACAAAGTTGGTAGTAGAGAAGGAAGGGGTCATAGGCAGCATGCCTCTCATATAAAAAATACTAGCTTGGGAAAGGAAACTTCTTAATTAAAATTCAGGATGCCCTTTCATGACTTTTCCCCTTCAAGGCTGACTCCAGACTTCATTTTTAAATGATTTTACATCTATAAAAATGTGTGTGTGTGTGTGTGTGTGTGTGTGTGTGTGTGTGTGTGTGTGTGTAACTAGTGAGGTTTTACCCCTGCCCCTAAATATTTAGATATTTAGGATGGATGATTCTGTTGCTATAACCCAAAACATTGACTGAGCAGGAGATCTCTCAGGTTTGAATATAAAGCTGGAAGGGCTTGGTCACAGTTGTTGTTGTTGTTGTTGTTGTTCTCCTCCTCCTCCTCCTCCTCCTCCTTCTTTTTCTTCTTTTTTGGGGGGCAATGAGGGTTAAGTGACTTGCCCAGGGTCATGCAGCTAGTAAGTATCAAGTTTCTGAGGCTGGATTTGAACTCAGGTCCTCCTGAATCCAGGGCCAGTGCTCTATCCACTGTGCCACCTAGCTGCCCCCCCCCATCATAGTTCTTCTTGATCCAAGGCCTTTGGTATCCATCCCCATACAACTTCTGCCAGATGGACTCTATAGTATCTAAAACAGATACAAGTGACACTACATGATGGCATAAGCAAAAGAGTAGATGTATAGATTCCAGAGTCCCACAAGAAAATTGTGACAATTATAACTTTACTTGTAAATTTGTTTAACTAAGTACTCAGTGAAGCATTAACATCCCCTCCCCTTTTTTTTTTTTTTACAAATGAGGAAATTGAAAGGTTAGAAAAGTGAGGTGACTTGCGTAAGACCATGTCTCAAAATGGCAGAATTACCTTGAGGGGTGTAATGGACAGAGCCCTGGATCTGGATTCCAAAGACCTATGTGCAGTCCCAGATCTGCTAATTACTACTATGGTCAAGCCATTTCATGTCTTTTATCTGTAAAAATAAGGGATTGGACTATGTACTCTCTATGATTTCTATGAAGTTTTTAAAGCCATGCTCCTCTGAATGGGACTGGATCCTAGCAGCCCTGACTTGAAAGCCAATGCTCCTTGTTCTACATCGCAATGCTTTTAAAACCTGCAGCCAGGGAGCAGCTAGGTGGCACAGTAGATAAAGCACTGGCCCTGGATTCAGGAGGACCTGAGTTCAAATCTGGCCTCAAACACTTGACACTTACTAGCTGTGTGACCTTAGGCAAGTCACTTAATCCTCATTGCCCAGACAAAAACAACACAACAACCTGCAGCCTTATCCCCATCTTTGCAGGTGGCATCCCTGGGAATGTCTAGGATCCTTGGATATGCCACTTTAAAGTATGCTTCATCTTCAAACTCAGAGTACTTTATGCCAGGATTCTGCAATTCTGCAGGATAAGACCTTAAAAGGTGCACAAGTGTTCTGGGACCCACCTTAGAGGTAGGCAACAGGAGGGCTAGCACCTGGGCCACCCTACACAGCAGAGATCTCTCTCTAGCACTTTCAGGAGTGGCCTCACAGCCTCCCCCATCTTTGTTTTCTCTTTAATACTTTTGTGGTTTTGTGAAACATTAGAACGGTTTGAAAAATCCCAGAGTAGTTTCAAGCCCTTGACTCATCTTCTGTTCCCATGTGACATGGACACTAATGTATCCTTATTTGATTTCAAGCCAGAGACCCTAGTTTAGGCAGCAATTCTCAAGACTAGCACTCTAATAAGATCCAATGAAAAACTCTTTAAAAGGAAAAGTACCAGTTGCAAAAACAATTCCAAGTAAACCGAAGTAGGGGAGGAAAGAATTTTAGCTCTCTCCTTGAATTTAAGCTGGTGCTGACTAATCTCCAAGATGACTGCAATTTACATCCTATCTCTCCCTCAAGGAAAAATAATTTAAAAGGTATCCATAAGGATCTCATTTGAGGCAGCAGGTGTAGACCCCTTCATGATGAATTCCATTCCAAGAAGAATGAAGGTCCTGAAAACTAGGCTTCCTTTCACTGGTTTGTTGTTCCCCATCTGATGCCAGTGTTGGATACTGCAAATGGGTATGAGCACTTGACTGTAAAAAACGTGATTTCCCAATCAATGTATGTGCTGTTCTCGCAGGTTGGCATATAAGCTGCTCAGATGAAATATAAACCATCTCTCCCACTGAGTAAGCACACTCCTCCAAGGCTGGCGTCTCAGTGGCTTTGAAGAACACGGCCGTATTATGTGCATACGACAAAGTCTCCCAAGGCCAGTGACACACACACAAGAGGGAAAGCTGAGGTTTTCAAATTGAGGATGTATTGTTCTTTGTCTTCTCACATATGAGTCATACTGAGTAGTAACAGTTAAACAGTTATGTACCCAGGAACCTCCACGCCTCCAACCTGAAGAAATATTCATAATGGGGGAAGTAAAGTACTTCCTCCAACATGAAAAACTGCACCCCTTTCAATAGAGTCTTGGGAATTTAATCAAATAAGAGATTGTCTTAACTTTCTGACTCTTATAGAATATTTACATCCATATTTCTGTCACAACCTTTTTCCCCTCATGGTGAAATTTCTCTTTTCCCAAACACACTTAAACACACACACACACACACACACACACACAATCAGAGATAACAATGCTATTGTAAATTCCACAATTTGTAAGAGAAAGCATTGTACTATGGAATTCAAAGGACCTTAGTTTCTAGGCTCCCAATCAATTAACAAGCATTTGTTTGCTAAGTACTCCATGACTGTCACTATGGTAAACAATGGGGATGCAATATCTGAAATAAAATAGTCCCTGTCTTCAAGGAGCTTACATTGTCTGCCACTGCTTAGCTACATAATTTTGGAAAAGTCTCTTATTCTCCCGACCAGGGATGTCTTATCTCTATTTTAATACTTCCAAATATCCATGAGAACTCTTTCCACCAACACTTCCCCTCCCCATTACTACCAATATGACTATCACTACTACTAGCTTGCAAAGTAAATATTCATGAACTGATATGGCCAAAAACTCATCACCTAGTGACCAACCTTTTGGTGATAAATGAACCTCTTCAGAGCTAGCTAGGTTGATCCTTAGATCACAGTCCATCACTGGGTCCATGCTTAACACATTTCTAGCTTGGTAAGACCTGGTACACTTTGTGCTCAGTGGCTAGTATAACTTTTGAGAACATGGAGTCATTTCCTTTTTAGTGGAACTGTCTGCCATATCTACAAAATGGTGATAATGATACCTTACTTTCCTGAGAGCAAGAAGTTGGCTAGCCTAGGAGATCACTAAAGAGCCCTTCCAAACTCTGACACCTTTGGACTTACAATACTCTTTCCACTGAGTGTACTTCTGAATGCACACTGGTACTCATCTCTATTTTCCAGACACTACAATTCCAGTTAGACTTTGAACCTTTCCTTACTCCTAATCTGTTTATGGGCATAGGGTTGCTAGGGCAATACATAGTAGGCCCTTAACAAATGCTTATTGACTAAATAGAGTATATTTGAAAAGTTTTATTAATTTCCTCCATATTTTATACCACACTCATTTCCTTATTTACCCTTCCCTCCACCCACTGAAAAGGACCTTGTAACAAACAATAACAAACAACAACCAGGCACTAGGATAAGCCCTAGGGATAAAAAGACAAAAAAATATATAATGGAGCAAGTAGTTTACATTCTATCAAGAGGAACAACCCATACATATATTAGTAAATATAGGAATATACAAGGTAAATCCAAAGGGATCTTAGGGGCCACTCTTAGTACATGGGGAGAATGGGAAAGGCCTCATGTAGGAGGAGTGATGGAATTTAGGTCAGAAGATCCTCAGTCCACATCGTACACAGTAACAGCAACATGGTGTGATGACCAGCTGTGACAGACTTAGCTCTTCTCAGCTATACAACGATTCAAGACAATTCCATAAGACTAATGATGAAAAATGCTATCCACATCCAGAAAAAAGAACTGTGGAATCTCAATGCAGATTGAACCATGTTGTTTCTACTTTTGTTGTTTTTGTTTTTCGAGGTTTTTCCCTTTTGTTCTGATTCTTCCTTCACAACATGACTAATGCAGAAATATGTTTAATGTGATTGTACATACATAACATATACTGGATTGCTTTCTGTCTTGGGGAGGGAGGACAGAAGGAAGAGAGGGGACACAATTTGGAAGTAGAAATCTTATGAAGACAAATGTTGAAAACTATCTTTACATGTAACTCGAAAATAATAAAATACTTTTATGATAAAAAAGAAAGAAGATCCTCACTCTACCACCACAATATTAACAGCGTGATGAGGAGAGGCTCATTATTATTCAGAGGACCTGGGATTGAAAACTGATTTTTTCATTAACAATGTATGTGTGACTTTGGGCAAATCACTTCACAGGAAGTTATTTCACCTTTCATTCTGTTTTCTTTCCCTTTCCTGTAAGAATTGTTATAAGGAAAGGTTTTGTGGAAAAGGAAAAAAAAGTACAGAAATGCTTCATAAATGTGAGCTATTATAATGATAGTGGTGAAAAGTCTGTACTCCATCTCTGTGTATGGCATCCTGTAAAAAGCTGTGATTTCATTAGTCCAATTATGTAAGGACAGAACCCTGGCAATTAGTTCTTTCCTGCTGCTCTCCCTTTTTCTTGGAGTTTCCTGATCTTTAACTATTTTCATTCTTTCTTCATTTGAAATTTTCAGGAGAGGAGAGGCCCTGTTTGCTTGGGTTTGCAATCAGTTTGCATGCCACAGTAACATTGACCTTGATGAGAACTCATCAGGATTGCAATAGATTAATAATATAGGTTGCCAAAGTGGCATTTTATCTGTATAAAAGAGGCCTTTGAAGATAAGAGCCATTTACTCTTTCATAAGCTCATCCCTAGTGCTCAGAACAAAGAACATAAACTAACAAAGTGAAATTCATCTAGGAGTAATCTCCATGTGTGGCAGAGTATCTATCCAAACTCTGATTTAGAAAGGCAAAGGGAAATCTTCCAGAATTCTTTTAAACTCTAACATAGACCACAGTTTTTAACAAAAAGGGGGAAAATATGTTTTAAAACATTTGCTAATAAACAGGCCTCTCATGATCTAAAGATATGCAGCTTCATTTTATTGACTTAGAGAGCCTAAAGGACATATCAAATGCAACCTTCCTACTTCAACAGATGAGGTCACCTTGAGAAAAATGATACCATACTGAGCCCAGCAGGATGAAACCTCCCTCCAGGGTCTTGTTTGATTTACAAGGTGAAGGAAGGTCTTCTTTTATATGAGCGACAGTTTTTTAGTGTTTTGTCCTTAAAAAAAGACAGATTTAAAAAAAAAATTAGATATGACATAGCAGACAACCACAAAACTGTTGCTCAGTAGTGGGGATGACTTGAGAAGGAAAAACCTTCTAGAACACAAAATGAATGGTAAAGCCAAAGCTGAATCAATACCAACCTCTCCCCTATGATCCTATTCTGTTGCCAGTTAGGAAGGAGACCCTCAGATCTCAAAAGCTATGCCAGCAGACAGAGCTCAAGCTCTGGAAGGTCCTTCCAAGGTAGAAATGTTCCAAGTATGGGATGAGCAATGGACTGTGTCTTTTGTCTAACAACTGACATAAGTAGGAAAAGGTGGTAATCAGAGGAAGGTTCATCATTACTCAGAGGGCCTGGGTTTAAAAACTCTCTCTGCCATTAGCTACTTCTGTGACCTTAGGCAAATCATTTCACATACCTAGGCTTCAGTTTTCTCATCACTAGACTGAGGTTGAATGGGGTGACCTTTCAGATCCCTTACAGCTCTAAGTATACAGGCCAGGTAACCAACTGTTTGGCCATAGCAACCCATAATGACCATTTACTAAGGTATGGAAAAACTGTGATTTTCAGTGGCATAAAATTATAGATTTCTTAAAGAAGTATTTAAGTTATTTGTATTCATCTTCCCTATAGACTGTAAACTTCTTGAGGCTACATAGAGACTATTTCAGGTCTTGTTTTATTTATCTGTCATTTCATCTCTTGCCTAATACAGTTCCTTTTACAAAGTAGGCACCTAATAAAAAAATTTGCTAGAGATAAAAGTCTGTTCTCAGATCTGAACATTGTTGTCCCATCATTTCAGTCTTGTCTGACTCTTTGTGACCCAATTTGGGGTTTTCTTAGCAAAGATACTTGGAGCGGTTTGCCATTTCCTTCTACAGATCATTTTATAGATGAGGAAACTGATATAAACAGGGTTAAGTGATTTGCCCAGGGTCACACAACTAGTAAGTGTCTGAGGCCAGATTTGAACTTAGGTCTTCCAGACTCTAAGCCCCGTGCTCTATTCACTGAGCCATCAAGCTGCCCCAGACCTGTGCATATGTACCTACTAACTGAAAACTCAAATTCATTTAAACAATCCAAGGATTTTGCTCACAACAGTCTTGATGAAGATGATTCCCTGAATGGCGGGTTGATTTAGGAGATGGGGTTGTTAACACTGGGTGTACATAACCAAAAGGGAAACACCAGTAAAAAGAAAAAATGGAAAGGAAAGCTGAAGTTTGAAAAACCCAGTGAGAAAAAGCACATTACTGAAATGAATATGATTTTTCAGTTCCTGTAGTGAATTAGAGAAGAGCCAACTACTAATTATTTTAAAGATGTATTTACAGATTCTATGAAATTTCACAAGCACACAGCTTGTAGAGCGAGAATAAAGCTTGAGAATACAAGGAGATAGAATGTCAGGGTCTGCAATTTTCTGGAGAGTTGCTGGAATGAATATGAAGTTTGTTTTTCTCTCATGGTTTCAGTGGTTGATTCCATAATCATGATGAATATTGGAGAAAAACTTCATTCCAGCACCAGATCTTCTTTTACAGTAAAATGTTCTGATACAATGAACTTGGCATTGTGTATTGATCAGCTGTGATGGACTTGACTCTTCTCAGCAATACAGTGGCCCAGGATAGTTCCAAAGGACTCATGATGGAAAATACTCCCCACATCTAGAAAAAAGAACTGTGGAATCTAGATGCAGATTGAACCAAACTATTTCTGCTTTTTTTGTTTTTCTTTTTTGAGGTTTTTCCCTTTTGCTCTGATTCTTCTTTCACAGCATGACTAATGCAGAAATTGCTTGCTGTCTTGGGGAGGAGTGAGGAAGGGGAGGGAGGGAGAAAAATTTGAAACTAGAAATCTTATAAAAACAAATGTTGAAAACTATCTCTACATGTAACTAGAAAATAATAAAATACTTTCATGAATAACAAACAACAACAATGAGCTGGGCTCTCAAACCTAATGTGAGAGTGATAGGCACAGAGAGATATAATGGTCTTAAACTTGTCATATGGGAGGTGGCAGGGTCTCTTTTATCCACAGTGTCTTGGTGTCATTCACAATTTGACCACAATTTTTTCCTAGAATCCTATCACTAGATGGGGCTATGACAAATGTCTGTCCCAATCTCCTCATTGCATAGATGAGGAAATTGAGACAAAGAGGTTAAATGGAGTCTTCAAGATCACACAGATTATTTGATGAAAACCCATATCTTCTAATATCTAATCATGTACTCTTTTCTATTACATCAAAATTTGAAAAAAAATTCCCGCTCAGAAAATAATTTTTCCCATCTAATATATTCCAATTAGAAAAGAAAAAAAAGAATTTGTTGATCATAATCTTAATATTATTTGATTTTTCTGGGGGATGCTTTTTTTTTCCTGTTTGTCAGACCCATTTCCATATATAGCTAGGCATCACAGCACAGTTTAAACTCAGGAAGGCCTGAGTTTATATTTGGCCTTAGACCCTGTGTGCTTCCCTGGGCAAGTCACTCAACCCCTGTCTACCTGATTTCCCCAACTATAAAAAGAGGATTAATAGCAGCACCTACCTCTCATGGTTGTTGAAAGGATCAAATCAGATATTATTTATAAAGGGCTTATCACAGTGCTTGGCACACAGTAAGAGCATAAGAAATCTTGTTTCCTTCCTTCCATATAATTCTTGTAGATGTAGGACTAAATTGCAATGTGAAATGCTTCGATGTTTGTGCCATACCCAAGAAACAAAACAAAGAACCCAAAACACCAAATGGTTTTTGGTTTGGTCCCTGCTCCTGTTCTGTATTCATGAAAAATCTATGCCAGATGTGGAATGGAAGAAAAATAGCTTGACTGCAGTTAAGATTTCTTTGTGTTTCTTTCTGAAAGTCAGAGATGGGGAGGTGAGGCTTGTAGAACCAGAACAAAACAATGCTCATACTAACATGGGCAGCACACTTTCCTAAAGTCTAAACCTGCCAAGTGCCTGCCACATGCTCGTTTTAAAAGCCTTTATGGAAAATGCCATACATTTTTTTTGCTAACATCACTTAAACTAATGAGCTAGCTTCACTTGTATTTTTTTTTTCAAGTGGATTAAGCACACAGGCTCTCTCTCTCTCTCCATCCTCACATGTTTCTGAACTAGGCAGTCTAAACCTCCAGCTTAAACTGATGATGAGATGCCAGACAGTAATGAAACACAATTACCTAGGCAAACTTTTGAAGGATTTGAGCCCTGAGGCAGACACTGTTTACTAAAGACCAAAAGCACCATTTGTACTGCGCACAACCAATTGCCTCAATCCTCCCTAGTTCAGGATACTGGCAGCCCCTGGACTCGGCCAGATTTCTAGGTGTGAGATAACATCAAACTCCTGTCTGCGCTTCAGCACCTCAGGGTCTTTGCTATGCTTTTCAACAAGAAAATACAAGTACTAACAAAAGCCTATTATAACATTTTCTTTTGTATTCACTTGGTGCCTTTCTTATTGGCTTCTTTTTGTATTGTGATGCACCCCCAACAGAATAGAGTTAGAAAATGCCCCATCACCCCAAATCTGGAAAATATTCCAGGAAATCTCCCCCTCCCCCTTAAATAATAGTCACTTCAACAACTTGCCTAGGGTTAGTCTGTTGGTTTGGGTGGAAAATGTCCATTGGGATCACTGTGATCGCAGAATCTGAGAGACAGAAGGGACCTCAGTCCAACCTACACATAAAAATCAAACCAACCAAGTCCTGGTTGTTCAGCTTGGCTAAAGTACACTAAGGTGGGGTTCTAAAGAGAGCCTGGCCTCTGGAGAGAGGAAGTCCCTTTTTCTCTTACTCATTGATTCATTAAGCAACCCCCACCTCAAGTCTCCAGTATGATACTAATTATAATAAAAGTTATAGGCTGTAAATCTATAGATTCCCCAAAAGGGGAAGAAATAATAGGTACTCAATGAATAATGTAAATTGGATATGGGATAGGTAATTTCCTATTCACAAAGAGCAGTGCTGAACATAAAAAATATCATAATACACATTAGTAGAATGACTAGAACATTAAAACTTATAAAAATGATTACGGTCAACTGACAGGCTGATATTTAAGGCACATTAGAAAAGAAAACAATTTGCTGGAACTCTCTAAACAACTCCCGGGATGTATCTGTTGGTAAAAACAAACCAGGCCTCAGTCAATTTTCTTTCTTATGGCCACCCCTTCTGATGCATTTGGTTCCTTTGCCACTAGGTCACTCCTGCCACTTCTGAACTGAATGCTTCTATCACTGGACCATTAGCCAGAGCTGGACCTTTAGAATTTCTGAATACTGGGGGGGTGGGGGGGGTGGAAGATATAGAAGTGGAAGAAGCAGCTACTTGTTGATGGCCATACAGAGACCACTTTGTTCTTGGGATGTATCTTGAAGATAGTTCACATGCTTTAAGGCTGGAAAGGAAGAGAGGAGGAAAGACCAGTGGTTTCCTTTTGCACATCCAATTAGAAATCAGACTTCAGACTTTTCATTACCACCCACTGCAAATAAGTCCTATTGTTATTATCAGAAGCAGCTTCCCTCATTCCCTATATCATCCTCCCTTCTCCCCCAACCAAAATGAGTTTCCATGTGGTTTCCTGGAACCAGGAATGATGATGGAGTATGCTTCATGTGTGTGGGAAGCCCTCACTATGACTAATGGGGAGTTGATATCTAGAAAAAATAAGAAAGCTGACCTTATTCTGACCCTGTTTTTTTCCTTCCTTCCTTCCTTCCCTTCTGCCTTTTTCTTTTTTTCTTTCTTCCTTTCTTTCTTCCTTTTTTTCCTCTCTAGGAGAAAGTACAGTCCTTCACTATCACATACTAAGCTGTCAAGTTTCCTGCATTTGGGGAAATTGCAAGGCAGGCCATCTGGAGTATAAGCCTCACCCTGGGAAAACCACATTCATGATCATGGCAACATCCCTACTAGGTAAGCATGCCCCTCCCCTATTCTTCTCTGGACCATTGGTCTTTATTCTTTTTTGACCCCATACTCCATTAGCAAAAAATTGGGGGACTGCTCCTCTAATACATGTATATTTTCTTATTTATAGTTTATATGCATGTACTAATTTAGTAAAACATACACAGCATGAAATTTACCAAGTAAACATTTTTAAAAGATATAAAAAAGATAAAATAAAATGTGATCCTAGAATCCAACAGGGTAAAACTGAAGTTTTCCGAGTAAGAGAGTGACATGCTTTAAGAAAATCACTTTGGCAGCTGGAAAAGCGAGAGACTTAAAGAGTCCAAGGAGACCAATAAGGGGTCTATTGAAACAGCCCAGGTGAGCAGTGAAGAGGGCCTGTATTTATGAGCAGTGAGAAATGGGTGGATATGAAAGATGTTGTGAAGGCAGAAACAACAAAAAAAAAGATTTTGGTAACTGATTACAGATGTGGGATGAAGGAAAGTCAAAGGTCAAGAATATTATCAAGGTTATAAAACAAGGACAGGGAGATGAATATGCTCTCTGCAGAAGTAGGAAGATTAAGAAGATTAATGGGCTATTTACTTTTAAAATAAAGCAAGAGGGGCAGTTAGATAGCACAGTGGATAAAGCACTGGCCCTGGATTCAGGCAGACCTGAGTTCAAATCCGGCCTCAGACACTTGACACTTACTAGCTGTGTAACCCTGGGCAAGTCACTTAACCCTCATTGCCCCTCGCAAAAAAAAAAAGAAGAAGAAGAAGAAGAAGAAGAAGAAGAAGAAGAAGAAGAAGAAGAAGAAGAAGAAGAAGAAGAAGAAGAAGAAGAAGAAGAAAAGAAAGCATTGTAATACCATGCTGGAGGATGATGGAAGATTATGAGTAGGATCATCTTTAAAAAAGGAGGGGGGAGGGGCAGCTAGGTGGTGCAGTGGATAGAGCACCTGCCCTGGAATCAGGAGTGCCTGAGTTCAAATCTGGCCTCAGACACTTAACACTTACTAACTGTGTGTCCCTGGGCAAGTCACTTAACCCCAATTGCCTCACTAAAAAAAAAAAGAAAAAAAAGGGGGGAAGCAGTGAAAGAGAAAATTAGTTTATAGAAAGTTTGGCTAACTGAGTCAAGGACATTTGTAGATGTCTTAGAAGAACAAAAGATAGGCACAAAATGGAATATACTTGTCAGCATTTCTATAGCTACCTATTCTTATCTTCAACAACAGTGGAACGACCACATTTTGGCTCTAACAACTCATTATCTAGTGAAGTAATAAGGAATAAGAAACAAATTATGAGAAAGTAGAAATGGAGATGATAAATAAAGATGAGGCTGAGAAGACAGAGTAGACATAGCAGACCAAGTACAAATAGCAAACAAATTAGCCTTTCAAGATTCTCTTCCAATGCAATATCTCTCAGGAATCTGCCAAGATCAAATCTGACTCCTTGACAGATGCCCATAGAAATCCTAATTATCTCTATCAAGAGGAATAAAAGAAGGTGACACAATTTTGAAAGCATTGGATAACTGACTTTTCATTCAGTCAATTCAAATAAATAATTATTAAGCACCTAAAATGCATGCAACAGATTATGCCAGACTTTGTGAATACAAAACCAAAAATGAAACCTTGCCTGTCCTCAAGAACATTACATTCTTGTAATGAGGCTGGGGACAGGGTTGGGGGAGGGGGAAAGTAGTTATAAGTAATGCACAGACAATTACCTACAAAGTAATTTGAGGAGCAAGAGAACATAAGCAACTAGAGCAATCAGGGAAGGCTTAATGAGAGAGGAGATGTTGTATGGTTGAAAGAGAGTTGGAATAGGAGTCAAAGGACCAGAGCTTGAATCTGAACTCTGCCACTTACTACCTATAAAGTATTAAACAAGTCAGTTAACTTCTCTAGGGGTTGGACTAGATGATCTCTTCCAGTTCTAAGCATATGATCCTATGAGCCAAGCTTTAAAGTGAGATGAAGAAGGAGGTCAGGAGGGAAGTTGAACAGTGAGTTTTAGAAATAGCTTTAGCAATCCTAGGATTCCACTGAATTCTGCTTTGATCATCAGGATAGCGCAGGTATTATGTATACCCTACCCATTCACCCCATCCCATGCCTCCATCCCTGGAGGTAGATAATTCATTCAATATAGAAGTGAGCTCTGGGACAGAGTTAACTTGATTGAGGAGTGGGAGGATAAGTTCTTCACCTCTCTAAATCCAGCCAGGTCTCAGCAATCCATTAAGCACTACTGGCCATGAGCCAGAACCAGAAACTCATAATGTGCCCTACTACCACACATACAATCACCACCACTACCACCACCACCACCAACACAGATAGTATTGAACCACTACTTTGGTGGGTCAATGATTTCATTCTGTCCCTCCCCCAAAGATAATTAAAAGAGAATATGTTAGTAATTACTGACCCTTATGGAAACTTTCTCCTTTCTATTAAGTCTTTTTTGTTTTGGTGAGGCAATTGGGGTTAAGTGACTTGCCCAGGGTCACACAGCTAGTAAGTGTTAAGTGTCTGAGGCCGGACCCGAACTCAGGTCCTTCTGACTCCAGGGCCGGTGCTCTATCCACTGTGCCACCTAGCTGCCCCTCTATTAAATCTTTATGGCAATTTTCCATATACATGAGCATCTCTGATGAAAATATTTCAAGGGAACAGGAACTCTTTTGCAAAACCACATAATCAGTCATACAATTGAATGAAAAAACATAGAAAAACTGCTATATTTATTTTTTGTTGATTACCAAAATAATTGAAATAATTTTATTTTGTAGAGCAAAAATCAGGTTCTCCTTCAGTGAGGTGTCTCTCTAATGAATCTGTTAAGATCAAATCTGGGGCAGCTAGGTGGCGCAGTGGATAAAGCACTGGCCCTGGATTCAGGAAGACCTGAGTTCAAATCCGGTCTCAGACACTTGACACTAGCTGTGTGACCCTGGGCAAGTCACTTAACCCCCATTGCCCTGCAAAAAAAAAAAAAAAAAAGGATCAAATCTAATGGGGCACCTAGGTGGTATAGTGGATAGAACATTGGTCCTGGAGTCAGGAAGACCTGAGTTCAAATCCAGCCTCAGACACTTAGCACTTACTAGTCACTTAACTCTAATTGCCTCACCAAAAAAAAAAAAAAAAAAAAAGATCAAATCTGATTCCTTGATAGATGCCCATAGAAATCCTAATTATCTAAATCAAGAGAGGAATAAAATAAGACTATACATTCTCACTGAAGATGTCTCAATTGTTATGGTGGTTGTTATGGATATCCAGGTGGTAAGGTGCTCAAGATGCTTCTGTTCTTAATATCAAACTGATTGCATAACATCCCAGAATGCTACATTAACTCCTCAGTAAGATCCATGGGTATATAAAAGAGATTGATTTAACAATCCACATCTAAAAAACCAAGTGGATGAAAAATAATTATCGTCCATACCGAGACATACAGTTGTAGGGGTAGTCTCTTGAGTTATTACATAAATGCATGATTTTGGACAAGGCACATAACTGTGTCAGGAGTTGAACAGAAGGAAGAGTTCAGGTTGTATTGTATTTGGGAAACTGTGCAACAGGTTCATAAACCACATTCTTTCTCTTTGTCTGTCTGTCTGTCTCTTTGTCTCTCTCTCTCAAGTGACCTTTTTATTTTTATTTTTTGTTTGTTTTTCTGTGAGGCAATGAGGGTTAAGTGACTTGCTCAGGGTCATACAGCTAGTATCAAGTGTCAGAGGCCAGATTTGAACTCAGGTCCTCCTGACTCCAGAGCCAGTGCTCTAATCCACTGCGACACCTAGTTGCCCCCTCAAGTGACCTTTTTAAAAGACTAGGAGAGATAAATGAGGGTAACAAGTAAGTTGCAATACATTGTTAGTGATGACTAGTGCACAGAAAATGTAAAAGATATCATTAAGGAAATGAATGATTGGAAAAGGATATGGGCAGGCCATATAGCAAGAACAAGGGATTATAGACAGACAGACTCCATGCTTCATAGCTACCCACAGAATGTTAACAGACTTAGGGGCAGCTAGGTGGCACAGTGGATAAAGCACTGGCCCTGGATTCAGGAGGACCTGAGTTCAAATCCGGCCTCAGACACTTGACACTTACTAGCTGTGTGACCCTGGGCAAGTCACTTAACCCTCATTGCCCCGCCCCCCCCAAAAGACTTAGAAGTCTTTAAGCAATTGGGTAGATTCTCTACATAGGATCTATAAGCATATATAGGCAAGAACTACCCAGGATGAAAGGGCATGGATTGGTTATATCTTGAGGTAATGGAAGAAGTACCCACATCAATGAAATCATGTTGTTGTTTGTCCTTCATTTTCTTTTTTCTTTCTTTCTTTTTTCTTTTATAAAAGTATTTTATTATTTTCCAGTTACATGTAAGGATAGTTTTCCACATTTGTTTTCATAGGATTTTTATTTCCAATTTTTTCTCCCACCTTCCCTTCCCTCCCCCCTCCTCAAGCAATCTGATATAGGTTATATATGTACAATCACATTAAACATATTTCCGCATTAGTCATATTGTGAAAGAAGAATCAGAGCACAAGGGAAAAACCTCAAAAAAGAAGGAAAAAACTGCACAAAATTAGAAACAGTATGGTTCAATCTGCATTCAGAATCCACAGTTCTTTTTTCTGGATGTTGAGAACATTTTCTATCATGAGTTCTTTGAAATTATTTTTGATCACTGTACTGCCGAGAAGAGCTAAGTCTATCACAGTTGATCATCACACAATGTTGCTGTTACTGTGTACGATGTTCTCCTGGTTCTGCTCCTCTCACTCAGTATCAGTTCATGTAAGTCCTTCAAGGTTTCTCTGAACTCCTCCTGCTCATCATTTTTTTACAGCACAATAGTATTCCATTACATTCATATACCACAACTTGTTTAACCATTCCCCAATTGATGGGTATTCCCTCGATTTCCAATTCTTTGCCACCACAAAGAGAGCTGCTATAAATATTTTTGTACATGTGGGTCCTTTGCCCTCTTGGGCACCTAGTAGTGCTATTACTGGGTCAAAGGGTATAAACAATCCCATAGCCCTTTGGGCATAGTTCCAAATTACTTTCCAGAATGGTTGGATCAGTTCACAGCTTCATCAACAATGCATTAGTAGGGGCAACTAGGTGGCACAGTGGATAGAACACAGGCCCTGGATTCAGGAGGACCTGGGTTCAAATCTGGCCTCAGACACTTAACATGTACTAGCTGTGTGACCCCGGGCAAGTCACTTAACCCCAATTGCCTCACCAAAAAGAAAACAACCCAAAAACAAAAACCAATGCATTAGTGTTCCAATTTTTCAACAGCTTCTCCTACATTTATTATTGTCCTTTTTGTCACATTAGCCAATCTGATAGGTGTGAGGTGGTACCTCAGAGTTGTTTTAATTTGCATTTCTCAAATCAATAATGATTTAGAACATTTTTTTCATAAGGCAATAGATAGCTTTCATAACTGCCTGTTCATATCCTTTGGCCATTTCACAATTGGGGAATGACTTGCATTCTTATAAATTTGATTTAGTTCCCTATATATTTTAGAAATTAGGCCTTTATCAGAAATACTGGCTATAAAAATTGTTCTCCAGCTTTCTGCCTGCCTTCTAATTTTGGCTGCATTGCTTCTGTTTGTACAAAAAAATTTTTTTGTACAAAAACTTTTAATTTAATGTAATCAAAGTCTTACATTTGGTAATATTCTCTATGTCCTTCATTTTCAAAGAGGACAATGACATTAGCTGATATTATGACTTATAGGATTTAAGTGAGGCTGGGCTGTGGAAAGTCACCAGCCTTACTCTCTTCTCCAGAGCTATCTGGATCTACTGGAAAGATATATGTTAGGATGACTGGAGATGGCCCTGGATGTTTTAAGGCAGTACAGGTTAAGTGACTTGCCCAGGGTCACACAGCTAGTAAGTATCTGATGTCAGATTTGAATTCAGGTCCTCCCAACTTCAGGGCCAGTGGTCTATCCACTGTACCACCTAGCTGCCCCTCAATGAAGTCAAACCAATCCATAGAAGTGAAAGTGGATGTTAAAAGGTCTGTGTTTCATAGGAAAAAAGAAAAGAAAAAAGTAAGGGCAATTATAACTTAAAGTTGTCTTTACCTAAAGAAAATTGGCTGATGGAGCTTCCACCATTACTAATTCAGATTCAAATTTAATTCAGTTCAGACCCTACAAATTTAAATACGCAGCTTCTAAGTTTTCTCTATTATGGCAGTATAAAACCTGTGCCTTACAAATAAAGTATGGAAGACTACTGAAGTAAGTTAAGTTTAAGAGTAGGAAGAAGGATAGGAGGCTACCCAGTTGTTGTTAGAAGAAAAATCAGCAGAAAACCATCTCCTTGATTATAAGTTTTCTATTTGTAAGATGTATATTTTAGAAGCTGTGAAACATGGCAAAAGTCCTTGGGCAGTCCCTGGATGCTCTCATATGAACTCCTAAACTCAATACATTCATGCCTAGGATGATTATAAAATGAAGGAGAACTGCTAACAATGCCTTGTCTGTGGATTTTGATTATTCATGGGTTGCAGGTCCATGAAAAAATAAAACGTTGCAAGATTCTGATGAATCAGGGTGATTCAAACCTATTTCGCCTGAGATGGACTATATTTCTGGGTAAATTCAGTGTGTTCTCAGTTTTCAAGAAGCAAAAGCTTACTAATACCCAGTATCAGTGTCCCTAAAGTACTTGATGGAGGTCTGACTACAAGACTTCTAGCTGGGGGTCCAGAGAGAATATTTCTTGTTGAAAAAGTTGAGCTCACTTTACCCTGTTCTGGGAACACATTCTTATCAGGTGCCAGAAGTCACTACCGGTACTATTCTGTCAGCTTTGTTGTTCAGATGGGCTGCAAAAGTTGAGTTTCCACCTTTCTTTCATTATTTGTCATGTGCTGGCAAATGCTGAAAAACTGCCTATTTCTCAACAAATATAATTTGGAGGGACATGTTATCTTCCTTTGCCACCAGATTCTTAATTATCAAAATGTCAGCAGGAAAGAGAAATATGAGGGGTGGGGGGGATCCTCAGAACTGAAGACACCATTGTTATGATAAAAGCTCAAGTTTTACTGTGTTGATATGAAGTCTTGGGGGCCTCTAGTTGCACCCCTCTTTTCCTCTGGAGAAGGTGAAAATCCTGCTATGTATTTTTTTTTAGAAATAAGTGGTACATTTTAAGCCCCCTCCCATCTTTGAGAAAAAGGGAAGAATCATTCTATGAGAACACCTAAAAAACAAGAATGAAACAAGAGAGAAACCCAGTATTTCCCAAGTCTCCATTTTACCTCATTCCCCTGCCCCCACACTCTCCCTCCCAATATTGCCCTGTTCTGAATGTGAAAAATATGCAGGCTGAGCTGCCTTTACTAGAGATGTGTCTAACAAGAACTTCATTGTCTCAGACAGGTGTGAGATTGGACTTGATTCAGGGCCAACAACTCCAATATCAGAGCCAGCTCTGTGAGCTGAAAACATGCACCGACCATCCAGTAATACCACTGCAGCCAGCCAGAGACTCAACAATTTAAGGCTTAACACACACAACATAAATCAGATGAGGATGTACCAGCCAACCGTCAGCTTCTTGGGTAGGTGCCTGCAGACTGTCTGTGCAGATCAGACCCTGCCTGTTTGGGTTATTTGAAACTTTTCTTTCTTTCTTTTTTTTTTTTCAATATAAAGATGAGAGACTGGGTGGAGTAGCTAGCAGAGGCACATTTCAGTTTGCCCTGTCTTGCCCCAACAGCCCTCTTCTATATAAATGCTGTTTTTGAGGGAGCTCTCAAATAAAGTTACCAAATGGTATACACATATTAGGACTAGATTAAAATTGGGTGTGAGGGGTTGGGAAAAGTTTAGCAGGTAGAAATCAAAATTAGTTATGTGAACTTGAGTAAATTGTTTAACATCTCTTGACTTCAGTTTCTTTTTCTATAAAATGGGGTGAGAGGGGTAAGATTAGATGACAGTTGCCTTCTACTTCTAAAATTCTATCCTTTTATTCTATTTCTATTCTATGGTTGTCCCAAACCAAGCTGCTTTTGCATTGATATGTTTACTCTGTTTATCAAGAGAAACACGGTCCATAGCATTCCTCCCTTCTCTCTCTCTCTCTCTCTCTCTCTCTCTCTCTCTCACCTTATAATAGTCCTTTAGTAAATTATATGGTTCAGAACCAGGCAGTATATGATGTACAAAATCATTGAGAAACCTGTACATAGGAGTTATGAAATGGAGGCAGTAAAAAAAAAAGATGGAGGTAGTTTTAGAATCATAGGAATCAAGGAAGGAAATGATATGTTACATTTGGGCCAATTAGTCTGACTCTCTAAGTCTCCATCTCTTGTAGCAATTCCTTGCAAAAATTTATCAGAGGCAAAGATAGAGAATCATTGAATGTTTAAACTGAAAGGCATCCCAGAATGTGAGCAGTCCAATCTTACATCCAATGCAGAAATCCCTCTTCAGTTTTCTTAACAGATAATAGTAACAGCTGGCAGTAATAGCTGCTACTTACATAATAGTGTACAAAACACCTATCTCATAATGAAAGAGAACTAAGAGAGAACAATGAGAAACAGAGAATAAAGCATTAAAGAGAACATTGATGGAAAAATCAGCCAGATTAGACAAAGTACATATAAGGGAGATTTTTGTTGAAGGGGATACAATTATTGATGATATTGAGGAAATAGGGCATCTTAATAAACAAGGTATCTTACTATACATAGTATCTATAGAAGAAAAGGACTCTAAAGGCATAGGGGGAAATCTCAGAATTTATTATTGCTGAAAAGGGAGAGAAAGAGAACATCAGTAATTACTAATCTATATACCCATTCTTCCATCTATACAAAATCTTGATGAGTATTTCCTATACACAAATATAGGGCAACCTGGATAAGGGTATTAGTAGGGAACAAACAGGCTTTAACAAATGATATCCAACAATACCTTTTCTATTTTACAATTCACTGAAAGAACATAACTATAACGAATATATTCTGTATCCCATTTAATTTATCCTACGTAATTTGTTAAAAGACCAAGGTTATCAGTATACTGCCCAAGTGATGTATAGGGATGTTCTCCACAAAATAGTACCAGATCATCTTACTTGTTTCCCGAGGAACCTGTATATGACTCAAGAAACAATAGTTAGAACTAAAAATGGAACAACTGATTGGTTTAAGATTGGAAAAGGAATATGACAAGACTGTATATTGTCACCTTATTTACTTAACTTATACATAGAGTACATCATGCAAAATGCCAGGCTGGATGCATCAAAAGCTAGAATTAAGGTTTCTGGGAGAAAAGCAACAATCTCAGATGTGCAGAAAGGAAAAAAAGCCTCTTGATGAGAGTGAAAGAGGAGAGTATAAAAGCTGGGTTGAAGCTTAACATCAAACAAATAAACTAAGCTCATGACAATTGTTTCCATCACTTCCTGTAAACAGAGGGAGAAGAAATGGAAGCTGTGTGAGATTTTAGATTCTTGGGCTCAAGGATCACTGCAGATGGTGACTGTGACCGTAAAATTAAAAGACACTTGTGCCTTGGAAGGCAAGCTATAGCAAATCGGGACAACATACTAAAAAGCAGAGACATGGTCTTGCTTAAAAAGGTCTGTATAGTGAAAGCTGTGGTTTTTCCAGTAACCATGTATGGCTGGGAGAGCTGGATCACATGCCACAGAACTGACACTTTCAAATTGTGATGCTGGAGAAGAATTTTTAGAACCCCTTGGATGGCAAGGGGATCAATCAGTCAATACTTAAAGAAAGTAATTCAGACTATTCATTGGAAGGTCAAATACTGAAGCTGAAGCTTACTTTGGCCACAAAATGAGAAGATAGGATTCATCAGAAAAGACCCTGATGTTGGGAAAGATTAAAGGCCAAAGAAGAAGGAGATGGTGGAGGATGAGATGGATAGATAGTATCATGGCAACCACAAATATGAACTTGAATGGACTTTGGAAGATAGTGGAGGATAGAAGGGCCTGATGTGATATGGTCCATGGGATCACAAAGAGTTATATACAACTGAACAACTACCGCCACTAAATAACTATAGTGAGGAACTTAGATGGCATGTCCATTTTAGCATGACCCATATAGATAATAAAATAAAATATTACTTTTCTCCCCCAAAAAACTAAAACTAAATTAATTGAAAACTGTGGAGAATATAAGAAAATTATGCTTCTAAAAGAACATTATGATTATTAAAAAACCACATTTGATTCTTGGAACAAAATGCCTTACAGGCTCTTTTAGCACAATTTGTTTTCCATCTAAACACCAAAACCATTTGATATTCCTTGAAAGATTTAACAACGGCAATAAACCTGTTCAATGGCTCTTTGATCCTAAATATCAGGCAAGACATAAAAAAGGAAGATGTGGTCTCACTAAAGGTGTTGGCTGCTGTGATGGAAGAGATGCAGTGCTGAGTCCAAGGTGAAGAGGGCTTCTTTCTAGATGGTTATGTCCCCCCGATGGTCCTGCTCATGGATGACTTTGAATTAAATATGAATATCACACAGAGTGGAGAGTCATGTGCAGGGGATAAGCAGACTTGAAACACATAACAAATAAGGAACTTTTAAGAACAGGAGTAAGGATGTCAAGGATGGACTGGTTAAACAGAGAGGGATGACAGGAGGAGAGAATGCTAGAAGGCCACTATCACCCTGGGTGGAACCCCAATGATGAGTTTATGGGAAAATATGAACAAAAGTAGCACAGGATTGCCAGGCATGGATGAGTTGGGATCTCCATCTTTGCTGGGAACTTCCAAGTTGGTGGGATCCCAGATCCATTTGAATATATGGCATATTTCAAAATAGAGAGGATGTATGACATATAACGAATAGAGATTTGGCCTGGGAGTCAGGAACTCTGGAACTCAAACCATACCTCTGACCCATATAAGCTGTGTGACCATGGGCAAGTTACTTAGCCTCTCAGTGCCTTAAAAACCGTTCAAAATTCTAAGTTACAAGTGAGATTCTCACTTGTATCAGGGAGAAGTTTCTAAACTGGTTCTTCACATCTCCTCCCTTCCCCACCTGTCAAAATAGAAATAAACCCAAACCTCACAATAATACTCTGAGGAAGGCAGTACAAGTATTTTTCAGCAACATATTCAAGATGAGGAAACTTACACTCAGGTTAAGTCACATGGTTAAGTACATATAGGGAACTAGAACAAGCTCAGAAGATTCTGACTCCAAGGTCAGTGATCTTTCTGTTATAGTGTGGTCCCTCACAATGGGCAGTCAATAAAATAGCTGGCACCTACTTTAGAGGGTGAAGTAAATTTGAATATCTCCTACAATTAGCTAGCAGCTACATTCACCAATCAGAAATAATAGATTTTCCTTCATTTTCCTCTTTAAGTATGCAAAATGCAGCCCATTAACTATTCTAAATTTCACAAAAACCCTATTATTGCCATTTTATAGATGATTAAATGGAAATTCCCAGAGGATGAGAGATTTTGCCATTCTCACACAACTAATAAGTGTCAGAGGCAGGATTTGAACCCAGATCTTTTTCACTCTAAATCAAGGAATCTATGCTATTATGCCATGGCTAAGGTTGGCATCCTCAACCTGACTCCAGGCTTCCTTTACAGACATGTTTCACATTGTTCCCCTTCACAGTCTACATTCTGGACAAACTAGGCTACTAGTTGAACAGTCACCATTAGGAAAATGTATAAGACAGGGGAAGTATTTTAAAGTGTCAACTAACAAAATTAGGAGGAAGTTCATGGAATATGAATAATAGGGTTTTCTCTCCTTTCCCAGCTATAATTTTGAACTACAGCAATACTGAAGTATTTTTAGAGGGTGATATAAAATTAAACAATGTATTTTCCAAGTAATGACTTCTAGAATTGGGCAAGATACAATAAATGGCTTCATACCTCTGTAGGATTTACTCTGTTATGTAAAAAAGCCAACCCTGGGCACAACACAGAGGATTTCAAACAACTGCATATCAATCTGATCAAGTTCACCATCTGCTGCATCTTAAGGCAGAGCTAAGTGATAAACGTGAAAATGACAGAAATGGCAAGACCTTACCCGATAAACCTATGAAACATCCCCACTATTATTTTTGCTATTTCTCCCCAACTTCACAACACATATATGCATATATACACATATATACATATATGTGTGTGTGTATATATATACATACATATATATGTATGTGTGTGTATATATACACACACACACACACACACACACACACACATGCACACGCACACACACAAGGTGGCAGGTGGCTAGATGATGCAGAGACAAAGCACCAGAACTGGAATCAGGAAGATTCAACTTCCTGCATTCAAATTCAGCTTCAGACACTTATTAGCTTTGTGACCCTGGGCAAGTCACTTAACTTCGTTTGTGTCATCAGTTCTTCATCTGTAAAATGAGCTGGAGAAGGAAATGACAATCCACTCCACTATCTTTGCCAAGAAAACCACCAATGGGGGCAGCTAGGTGATGAAGTGGATAGAGGAGGCAGGAGGATCTGAGTTCAAATCTGGCCTCAGACATTTAACACTTACTAGCTGTGTGACCCTGGGCAAGTCACTTAACCCCAATTGCCTCACCAAAACAACAACAACAAAATCTTAAAAAAAAAAAACAAAAACACCAATGAAGTAACCAAGAGTCCAACATGGCTAAAATTACTGAACAAACAAAAATCATGTGGTGGCATAAACATAAGTACCCTTATACCTGTAAAGATCTGAACCTCAAAACCAAATAAAATGTACAATTTCAAAGGTAGTCATGTCTCAAAGCCTGGATAATTATAATTGTTCCAAAGTGCAGGCAACTCCCAGCACATCCCAGAACCCATGAAGATTAACAAGCCTGCAGAATCTAAATCAACCAGTGAATGAATAGAAATGCCAAATGGAGCACTGAGCTTACGCTGACTTTTGTAGATATTTGAATATCTTTATTATTATATAATTTGCCATCTGATACACACAGAGCTATTCTAATGGAGCAATATTATAGTAACCTCATGGGACTGAATAAACTAGCCATGTACATTTCCCCCCACATCGACTTTTCTGAGAAATGCAATCAGCAACCAGATTATCTAACCCCACCTCAGTTCTTCTCTTTGCCTGCCACAGCCCAATAGTATAACACATCTAAGAAGAAAAAAATGGAGAATTTGCTCAGCTACAGCTATGTGCCAAAAGGCCTTCTTCTATAGTGAAACAAATTGATTAAAAGATGTTATAAAAAAAAGTTAGGCTATGCAAGATTGTATTACTCTGAATACAGCCTGGGAGCAGTGAGATATGCCTGGGAATCAGAAGCCCTTAAGATATATAAAGAATAATAAACTCCTTTTGTATCATCATAGAATTTGGCTGACATTGCTTAGTGGAAAGAATATTAGACCTGAAGTCAGAAGCTCTCGATTTGTGACCTCAGGCAAATTACTTAATCTCTCTGAGCCTCAGTTTCTTAATCTTTAAAATGTGGTCATTGGATTAGACATTGTCTAAATTCTAGGATCCTATGATGCCACTAATGTTCTTTCTCTTATGATAAAAAAGGAAGTGGGGAGCTAGAAAGCCCTTAGGCCTAAGGATCAGTAGGGTATCCCAATTTGACCAATGATTGAGTTCCTCTGGTATCAGGAGAGTTGGGCTCCTAAATTACAAGTCCAATTCCAACTTGTCAAAAGTCTAGATCTTATACTTAATTTGGACTTAGAACCATAGAATACTAAACCTGAAAGAAACTTTAGAGACCATGTAGTCCAGAGTTCTCATTTTATATTTGATGGAATACAAACCCAGAAGGCTGAGATGACTAAAAAGAATTGATTGAATTGAATGGAATTGCCCACGGTTAAATTAAACAGGTAGCAAATATAAAATCCAGGGAATTCAATCCAAGTCTTCTGACTCCAAATTGATGTATCTTTCTACTAAACTGCAGTACTGTATGTTGGTTTTGTTTGTGTTTTGTTTAAGATTGATGTCATTGCAATGGCCATATATGAAGACAAAGTTCTTCCTCTTCCTTAGCAAAGGGTGTGGGGTTGGGTGGGAGGGGAGATCTATTTTAGATTAAAATGCTCAAAAGGTTTCATTATATTAATTATTATTACCATTCAGAACCTGCTGGAACTGAATGTGAACTTGGAGTCAATCCTCATTCTGTCCTTTGTGGTCTCCCTTCCACGATGACTTCCAAAGGTCCTTCTACCAGAAGAGATCCAAGGAAGAGGGAAGAAAAAAATAATTTGCAATTTGATAAGCATTTTAAAAGGAGTAGGTGTTCTGCCGGGGTTTCTGAATGTGCTAGTGTACTGGTTCTTCGTTTGTTTTTTTTACTAGATTAAGACTGATTTTTAACTTAGACTTTTTAGCCTCTTAATCTAATTGTTCCTCCCATATATACATATATATGATTCAGAATTTTAATCCTTAGAATTCAATAACTAAATGTATTCAGAAAAAAGACATGATTATAAGTTATTAAATAATATTCATGGATAATAGCTTGAAAAGATAAAAAAAGACATTTTTCTAGACTAGATTTTTTGTGTGTTATGAATTCATCATGTGGCTTACACTAGTACTAAGAATTTTTTGTCAAAGCACCAAATACATATATTTGAGATTTTAGTGGTTTCAATCATCAGTGCTAACTTTATAGATCAAATGTTAGATTTAAATCATCTGGTCTAACCTCCTTCATTTTATAAGGAAATTGAGACCTCTACATAGGTTGTCATTTGCCTAAGATTATGCAGTTATTAGTAGAGTCAGTATTCCAACCCAGATTTCCTGACTCCCAATCCAGTGGGTTACCACAACACCACAATGTCTAGAATAAATACCTTTCACACATTTTCTGTTCTAGTCAGAAATCCCATCTAGAAACCCAGAAACCCCAAAGTCCTGACCACAGACTTAGAAGCCCAAATAAGTTAAATGCCTGTCTTCCCAATATCAAATAGTCAGTTAATGGTGAATCTAGGCTTGAAAGCAATTCTCATGAGCTCATGATAGTTTTACATTCCTTCTTACACTATCCCAAAGACTAACTTCTTACACCATCCCAATGGTAAAAACCAAAAACAAATAAACAACTAAAAACCATGATCTGGTCAATGTTTGCTAGGAGGGCACGTTAATTTTTTTTTTTTTTAGTTTACTGTGGTTGGTAATTGGATCTCTAGTCTCAGAACATGAAATGTTCTGTCAGAAAGGAATTACAAAAGAAAATTCTATGTAAAGAAAGCAGATTTGTCATTAAAAGAGATTTCATTTACAGGAGTTTTGCTATCAGTACTTTTAATCTTCACAAATAAGCGGTACTTCAAAAGCTAATAATAAATACTAAAAAAAAAATCTGGTCTAAGATTTTATAAAACCTGAATTTTAAAAAATAGGCATCAAGACATGAATATTGGAAATGTGAGTAAGCAAATATACCTGCCTCTTTTGAGCAGACATTCCCTATCCACTTTTATATCATGAGAGTAAGAGGGAAAAGGGATAATAATGAAAAGGAGAGCCAAGATACTCATTTTCTCCCTTTAGGCCAAGTCACAAATGTTGAACTAGTAAAAAGTTCCTAAAAAAAGAAATTGAGGGGGCAGCTAGATGTCACAGTGGATATAGCACCAGCCCCGGATTCAGAAGAACCAGAGTTCAAATCTGACCTCAGACACTTGACACTTACTAGTTGTGTGACCCTGGACAAGTCGCTTAACCCTCATTGCCCTGCAAACAAACAAACAAACAAACAAAAAACAAAAACAAAAAAAGAAATTAAGTTAATATGGACCAACACTGCTGAAACAATAATGAAAAGGAGCAAAAACTTAGTTTGAAGGCCTATAACTAATAGGTTATATAACAAGAATCTTTCTAATTAAAGCTTTTCTAGATTAGTGGTCAAAAATCAATGCCTTATCTTCTCTGTCTAAAAAAACTTTTTGTAAATTCCTTTTCATACTAATTAATGACAATCATCTTTTCCCCCTTTGAATAGTCACTATCTTTGCAGAATTTTCAAGTTATATATAGTGAAATGTACAAACTGAATCATCACTTGCCATGTGTTGTCAGTGATGACTTGATAATAAAGCTACCTTTAGGAAGTACCATTCTTGGTTAAAAAAAAACCCCAACAAACCAGTTAAGAGGTGCCCTATTATAGAAAAGACTGATTCTCCCTCTTTTTTAATCTTTTATAACCATAATCTTGATATAGTATTTTTTTTGTCTTTTTTTTTGGTGGGGGGCAGGCAATGAGGGTTAAGTGACTTGCCCAGCGTCACACAGCTAGTAAGTGTCAAGTGTCTGAGGCCAGATTTGAACCCAGGTCCTCGTGAATCCAAGGCTGGTGCTTTATCCAGTGCTCCACCTAGCTGCCCCTTGATATAGTATTTTATACCTCAAAAAGACCTGAGAAATCATCTATTTACTTAGTCCCCTTATTTTATCAAGAGGAAACCAAGGCCTGGAGAGGCTAAATTATTTGCCTTGAGTCACACTGTGGCAAAGACTGGACTAGAATTCAGCACCCTTCTCACTTTTACCAGACAGTCTCAATTCCTCTATTTGGTTTTTCAAAGTTTGAGTTCAACAGAAACACTAAGAGAAGTGATATATGGATCTAAGATGGGAGGAACCAATTAAATGAACTGGAAAAAAAGAAATGAAACATTCAACTTTTAAGAAATTCTGTACTATGCATCTCCGGCATAAACCAGATAAGACATTTAAGTCAGTGTAGGGAAAAAGTGACATTGAACTGTAGCAAGGGATGGACTCAAAATAACTCAGACAGGAAAAAAAATAGTCTGATTTGGCAGGGCATAAGACAGTGATTTCCCATTTACTCACCTTCAATAGCAAGGGCAAGAGTCTTTTGAAATAAGTGAAATACTGTCTGTTTTTTCCATTTCCAAAGACAGAGTAGTTTTCTTTAGACCCTCCTAATACTCCAACAGGTCCTAGTGGTGTCACAGAACCCATACCTTTCCTTGTTTAAAGGCTGCTCTTCAATCAAATATTTCCTGGGTTGTAAGACTAGAAACTTTACCTTCTCATCTTTGGCTCAACCCTCCGTAATAAGTATATGCATCGTGCTTCTGCTTTATGTAATAGAGATGAGGCAATTAATCTTTTGCTTGTAGATGTTCTGAGTGTAGTGTTACGGAATAATGACTTTTTTCTGAATCCTTCTCCCCAATTTGTTACAAATTCTAAAGAACATGTAAGATGATTAGCCCCTGTCAGGAGTCAGAAAATCAGTATTTCATCATTAAGATCACTTCATATAATTACTTATCCTTCTCCCTGACACACTCCTTTTTCCCCCTTAAAGAAGATGTCCATGAGGCACTAACCACATGCCACCGAAATCATGGCCTGATCATCTGGCACAGTATCTATGAAAACATTCCATCTGTAAATCCATTCCTACTAAAATTTACTAGTATATAATTAGTAAGGTGTTGACAGTATGCCAGATTGGCGGCTCATTTAAATAAACTAGTTTATTAAACACGTAGCTATGAGGTACTTGTAAAGACATTATAGTCATTTGATCATCACTTGTTAAAGTTAGTAGAAGGGTAGTGATAATTCTAGCCCATATATTTTAGATGCAGACAGAAACAACCCTACTAAGCATGGTAAGTGACTCAAATTAGGCAAAGAAAAGTATTTGACAATGTGCAAAGCATGATATATCAAAGAAAAGACCTTTTAGAAAATAAAATGGGCAGAGAGAGTCAAGGAAGCAAAATATTTAATTAAAGTCATCTACTCCAAAACATACTAGGAAACAGTGATAGAGTTTTGTACCCTCTGCTGAGTCTCTCTAATGTAGAGTTCTCATTAGATCTTGCAAAAATATTCTTAAATTTATAGGTTGCCCTTGAGAAAACTAAGAATGTACACAGCTATGAGTGAGTTCTAAACTTCTGTAGTTAGAATGCTTCTACTTCTATTAATTTGTATGTTTTTAGATTGATTTTAAGGTATAAATGAGACATGATACAGCTGTGAATTAAAGCAAACATTTAAATTCCATTTGCTATCACACAGGATTTTATTCAATATGATATTTTCTTTTGATTTTTTTTTTGGGAGGGGTTCCTGGGAAGCCTAATAAATGTGAATTCTTTTGAAGTCAGAAGTGTGATAGCAACCTTGAAACTTCTCTTAAATGTTGTACCTTAACGAAGTATTTTTTAATAAAATTATTAATTTTTAATGTTTTTGGCTTTACTACCAGTTGATTTTCAAAAACCTTGAATATTCTTCTTTTCTTGGTCATTGATGACCATTTACAGTGTTATAAATGGCAATTCTGGATTTTGCTGGAACTCCTGCTTCCAGAAAAATAAAATAACTCACTTTTCCCCACCTTTATATTTACAACTACAACCAAAAAATATCAGGACACATGCAGACTCATACCAGAGATTTCTTTCCGGGGTATCATCCTGCATTCAAGAATCTCAGAGATTCTTAATCAGGGGCTTCTTTAGATAACAGTTCAAGTGTTACTCATTACTAAAAAAGGATGGAAAGAGGATTTTCTCTTCATTCTGATTTTGGGGCTAGTTTTGGGTATGAAAGGCAGAATATAGTTGCTGCTGCAGATGATATTTTGCAAACCTTCATCTAAAAATAAACTGGAGGAACCGAATCCTACAGATAGTGGCATTCTCCTCATACTGAAACTAGAAGACAAAAGGAAGTTGTAGCTAAATGGAAGAGCGGCCTACAGGTCCTTCTTAGAGATGCAAATAAATGAGTTAGTTTTATCATCCATCCAAGGGCAAATAGAAAATATTTCATGATTCATTTGTTCATCTCCCATCACAGCGATCATGTTAAGCATTTGTTTTTAAAATCCATTCTTTTTTCTCCAATTAAATTAACAGAAACTCATGTGCCAACATCTTTTGCAGAGAATAACGAAATAGAGAAATTATACAAAGAACTAAATAAGACCCTTCAAAATCAAACAGTGTATTTTAATGTATGGTGACTTTCATAAGCACAGGAGCACAGTGAAAAACATGTTGAAAAATATGGCTCAGAACTAAGAATTAAAAACCAAAGGCCTAGAGGCTGGACAAGAGGCCTCATGCCCATATATTATGAATCAGTTCTTCAATAACAGAATAGGGAAGTACTAGAAATGGCAAGCAGGCAAAAATGAAATTAACTACATGTTAAAGAGGAAATAAAACCAGCTATCTGTACACAGACCATTAACTTCTTAGAGCAAAGATTAGCACCAACACCAGGTTTGAAGAAATATAAATAAGAAAATGTGTCATTCAATTAAAATAACAGCAAACTGACCTATTTAAACAAGCTATTGCTGCCTAAAAAGAGAAAGAGATAAAAGAACAAACATAAAAATTATTACCATGTCCTAAGGAAGTTTAATCCATATGTCATCTGCCACAATGAAAAGACTAAAAGAGTTGAGAATTTTCCTTAGACAGAAAACATTTCATCTGCTTTCCTATTAGAGAGATACGATCTCTGAAAATTATGTCAGTTTAAAATATAAACTTTTAAAAAAATATAACTCTAAACAAGAGAATAATAACCATCTCCATAGTTGGTGTGAGGATAAAATGCAATAATATTTATAAGGCACTTTGCAAACTTTAAAGTGCTATGTAAATGCTATTTTTTTATATAATATTTGGTTAATGCAAATATCCCCCTGCTAGGCATATACCTTAAGGAAGTCAAAGTTAAAAAGACAGGATTCAAACACCCAAATTATATAGCAGCACAGTAGCAGAGAAGTAAAGACAGACTAGATATGCTGTTTGGGAGCTGGTTAAACAAATTATGGCACATGAATATAACAGAATATTCTTATGCTAAAGGAAGTGGTAAATATGAGAAATACAGAGAATCAGTGCAAGACATATGAACTGATGAAAAATAAAGCAGGCAGAATTAAGGAAACAATATACAAAATGGATATAACAACGTAAATGAGAAGAAGAATAACAGCAAAATCAAAATTGAAAGTTATCCATCTAAATAAAAACTAAGCTTGGTCACAAAGAAGAGATATGAGAATGTACCTTCCTCCCTTTTTCACAGAAGAAGGAACTATGGATATAGACTATTACATATGATGTTAGAGTTAGATGACTCGTGGGTTGGTTTTGCTGAGCTTTTAAAATTTTCTTCTCCTTTTTTTCTGGGACACAGAAGGGAAATGATATGGACACACTGATACGCATACATATATGTATATATCTGTATATATGTGCATACATACATATTTGTTTAAGAACTCTTCCTGCTATATATAATTGTGAAAAATCTCTCATTCCAGCATCTTCTACTACATTTATGACATGAACTATTATATGTCTTGTGCCCAGAATATTGTGACATAATGTGAGATTTTCCCAGCATTTTTTTGTCAAATGGTGAGTCCGTACTCTAGTAGTTTTTGTCCCCTGTATTACTGAACTCTACACTACTACATTCAAATGCCTCTGAATCTTATGTACCTAATCTGCTCATCAATAAATATTTGTTTTTTAACCAGTGCTAAATTATGTTGATGACTATTGCTTTGTAGCATAGTTTAAGGTCTTATACTGCTTGGCATCCCTTCATTCATACACCCCACCCCAGCCCATTATTTGCCTTAAAATTAGTGTCTTTCAGATACATATGTTATAATTTGGTCTAGTTCTCTTAAGTTATTTTTGTTTATTCAATTTGTATGACACTGAAAATTTAAATTAAGTATTGTTTTACTAACATTAATGTGGCCAAACCATGAGTAATTAATTCATGTCCATTCATTTAAATTGTTATTCTCTGCAAAAATGGTTTTAGGATGTATTCAAATAATGCTAGTATGCCTAGGTAAAGATTTTATAAATTTTGAATGAATTTTTTTTCTGGATTTTATTGGCAATAGGAAAAAAAGGCTCAGAATTTTGCAGATACTGTTTCTATTGATTTTTATGGAATCCTTGGGATTTTCTAAGTCAATTATCACATCATCTAAAAAACATTTGCTTCTGCTTTTCCAATATTTCTTCTCAATTTCTTTTTCTTATTTTATTCCTATCATTAGTATTTCTAGAACTATATCAAATAATAAAGGTGACAATATTCTTGTTTTACCCCTGATTTTATTGGAAAGTTTCATTGAAGATAGTGTTAGTGCTTGTTTTTAAATCATATTGTCTATATTAAGGAAAGCTTCATTTATTTCTATAAATTTTAGTATTAACACAAAAGAGTATTTTTTGTGCTGATGATTTTTATGACTTAATATAAATGTGATTTTAAAAATGTGTTTTATTAATATGGAGTATATTGTTTATCTGGGAGTACCTAGGTGGCACAATGGATAGAGTGCCAGGCTTGGAGTCAGGCAGACCTGAGTTCAGACACTATCTGCATGACCCTGGGCAAGTCACTTAACCTGTTTGCTTTAGTTTCATCATCTGTAAAATGAGCTGGAGAAGGAAATGGCGAACCGCTCCAGTATCTCTGCCAAGAAAACCCCAAATGGGGTTACAAAGAGTTGGACCTGACTGGAATGACTGAATAAAAACAACCACATTATGTTTATAATTTTCCTAATATTAAACTAACCCTGCATCCCCAGTATAGTCCTATTTGATCATAATATATAATTTAAAATATGTATTTCTATAGCATTCTTACTAATACTTTATTTGATATTTTTATATTGTAATCTATTAGGGATATTGGCCTACAGTGTTGTTTTACTGACTCTCCTCCCCTCCCCTGCCCTGTCCTGAGCTGCATTGCCATCTCTTCCCCTCACTTCTGCTCTCCCTCCCTTTCCTCTTCCTTCCCCTCCCCTCCCTTCTCTTCTGCTCTCCTTTACTCTTCTCATTTAGGCCACATTTGTCTCACGGTATAAGTTTTATGGGATGCATCATTTCCCTATTTTTACAAACAACTTATGGAAAATTTCAGTTAATTGTTCTATGACTATATGATAGAATTGACATATAAAGCTAATCTCGTCATTTTTCCCCTGTTGGGAAGTTCATTTCTGACTTATTCAATTTCTAAATTACTTAAATTCCTTATTTCTTGTTCTGATAATCTGGATATTTAATATATTTATAAATATTATTGCATTTCATTTGTTAGCATTTTGCTGATATATAATTGGGCAAAGTGCTTTCTATTAATTTTCTTTATTTTTTCTTCATTTGTTGTGAATGCTCTTTTTTCACTTTTTGATATTGACAATTAAGTTTTTCTCTATCTCAAATTAGCAAATAGTTTGTCTACCTTATTGAAAAAATTGGTTCTAGTTTTACTTATACATTCACTACTTTTTTGCTTTTATTTAATTTAATTGCTTTCTCTAATCATGTGATACTCCTCCCAATTTTTAAGATCTTTCAGATATCACTAAAAGGGGCTGAGACATATATCTGCCAGATGTTTCAGTACCTAAGGATGTAGTTCACCTGACTTAAATTCATCAAGGACAATTAAATGTCCTCAACATCTCCTTACTTACTTGGCTATCATCTAAATTATTTTTGTTCTGTCATTTGTAGTATGAAAGGTTTTTTTTTTCCCCCTCTCATTTGTTATCATTTCATTTACCCACAGCATAGGCCTTTTTCCTTTTTTTGATCCTTCTTTTTCTTCTGATGTAGATTTAAACAAAAAAGAAAAAGAAAAAAGAGAAAACCCTTTTTTGTTGTTTTTCTTCACTTTCCTTACAAGCCTTGGTTCATTCTGAGCTTTAGCATCCCTGACACTTTTTTACAGTTGTATGCCACACTCTTATGTTCATCTTCTGTTGCTTGACCTTTGTTAGAGCTTCTGTACATTTCTTTAAAAATTAAACTGGTGAATTCTCTGTGCATCTATTCTGGTCCACTCAAATCCCAGTTTTCCTTCCCATTGGAATTTTTCCCTTTGTGTCGTCAGAATTTGTTTTTTTATCATGTCCCATCCTTCCTGAGTTGACTTTCCCTGGTAGTATTTTAGACCATAGGATCCTATGTATTTTTATCTAAGCTCTTGGAAATCCATTTTCTCAAAATCTAAATCGCTTGTCAGATTATGCTCAGATTTCCTTTCCTCTATCACAAACTTTAGGAGGGAATGGTCACTTTTGCCTAAGGTTCCTATTATCGCTACCCCAGAAATAATTTTCTTACTGTTGGTAAGAATTAGATCAAAAATAGAATTTTCTCCTCTTTGGTACCTCCACATTTTTAAGGATTAAATTATCACTAAGTCAAGTCAAGAAGTTCTTAGTTGCTTTGCTTTGGGGAGAGACAGGGAAGAGCTCTAACAAACATGCAGGTAAATGAAGTTCCCCATAACTACTATTTCATGCCCTGGTGTTAACTTTGTGATGTTTCCTAAACTCCTCATCTATATTCACTTTCTGTCTAGAGGGTCTAGGGTATACTTCATTGACAAAATCCCTCTTATTTTTCCCATCTTTGACCTTCACTGAAGTGTTTTCTGTCACTGTCCCATTCTAGACTATGAATATATGAAGTTTAAGGTGTCTTTAGGATATCAAGTTTGAAATGTTCAATAGGACTGAATATCAGAGTAAAGATTGGGGCTGGATATATAGATCTGTGAGTCATCTGTGTAGAGATTACAATAAATGGGAGTTCATGTGCTCAAATGAAGAGTATAGACAGAGAAGAGAAAAGGGCCAGGATAATACTTAGGGAACTACCAAAGTTAGGAGGGATGTTATACTTAATGAGCCAGCAAGGGTATCTCATGAGTGGTCAGACAGAGAATAGAACCAGGACAGAATAGAGCCATGAATATCCAGAGATACAGACCAGGAAGGAAATGGCAGCCTATAGTATCAAATGCAGCAGATAATTCAAGAGGTATACGGAAGAAGAAAAATTCTTACATGACCAGATTTGGCTATTAAAAGTTCTTCGATAATTTCGATAGAGCAGTTTCAGTTGAGTAATGAAGTTAGGAGCCAGATTTCAAAGGTTTGAGGAGTGAATAAGAGAAGAGGAAGTAGAAGTAACAAATGGAGACTTTCTAGACATCTGACTGAGAAAGGGATGGAAGATATAAAGCAATAATTTCAGAAGATGGCAACTTCTAGTCATCTTTTTTTTTTCAAGTATTGAGAGGGATGGGGACAGCTAGGTGGTGCAGTGGATAAAGCACCAGCCCTGGATTCAGGGGGACCTGAGTTCAAATCTTGCCTCAGACACTTGATACTTACTAGCTGTGTGACCCTGGGCAAGTCACTTAAGCCTCATTCCTCCCTCCACCAAAAAAAAAATGTATTAAGAGTGATTCATCATGTCTGAAGGCATTTTGGAAAGAACTACTGGTCACCAAGAGGCTGAAGATTGAAAACTAAGACGAATGATGTGGGTGGGGAAAATACATTGAGTGAAACAGTAGATGTTCAGTACACATTTGATGACTGATTGATCAACTGAGCTGGTTTGATCAGCAAGAGTATATATAGCGAAGAGGAGCCAGAACGACATTTTGAATGTCTCAGGACTAATCTTGATGAAGCATATTTAAAGGAATCCTTACAGAGTATGGTACAGTGGGAAAGCACTGGCCTTGGTGTCAGAATACCTGAGTTCTAGTGCTTGGGTTACCATTGAAAAGTTGTGTGTGACCCTGGGCAAATCACTTAACTTTTCTTAAACCCAGTTTCCTCCTCTGGATTATAACAATAGCAATACTTTCCCTAACCTCTTTATTGAATTATTGTAAAGATCAAAGGAGAAAATACAAAAGTGCTTTGTAAGCACAAAGAACTGGGCAAATATGATGCACAAACCTGTAGGTGAAGATCCTAAGAGAGAAATCAATAACAAATTAATCTCAGTATTCATTCAAAATTATTTGTAAGTATGGATGGAATTGATCAATATTATATAAAATAAAATTTTAAAATATGCTTATATATTTGCCCATTAGCCCCTAATGATTTCAAGAGTGTCTCAACCATAAAAACATTAATTTAAGTACCACTAAGGAGGTTTACCACAACCCACAAAAGCACCAAGATGTTTTCTTAATTCACCTTGTTGTGACAATTTTCCTCACCATGTTCCCAAATCAGCATAACTCATATTTCCTCCTACCTTCCCTGCTGTAGCAGGAAGAAGTTACTTCTTTGAATTTACAGTTCTATTTCCTTGTTTTCATAATTTGAGGTCAGAGTATTAACATGCAGATTCATTCAAAGGAATATCTCTTTAAATTGTGAGGAGGATAGTTGCATAAATGTTCTCATCTACTTGGGAATTTATATGGTTAAAATCTTATAAAAACAGAGATAACAACCAGGTTATGGGGATTTCCAGTGTCTTGACCTGTACAAACTTATATCCAAACAACAAATGTCTTACTATTCAATTTGATGACCTGGTAAAACAGGAAGTTAAAATTAATGTTGGCCCTTTTGTAGTAAAAACCTCAACAAATAAATAGTGATTTAATGCCATGGCAACCCATCTTCCTTTATATTTGTAAGCTGTTTGCATGATCTGAGATGACTATTTTCAAGTATTAAGGTCATAGAAAATTCTGAATAAATAAACAAAGAAGGAACTACAATTCACACTCACTAAGTAAATGCAGAAGGCCTAATGCTATGGATAACTCTCAGGGACTACACTATTTTCCAGCTTTTTTGGAAAAATTAATTATTTCTCAATTACTAAATTACTGGACTCCTTTAAAGATGAAGTTGTCAGCATACATTTGTTAAAGTGCTTAATGTGTAAGGCATTGTATTAAGCACTGAAGATTTAAAGAAAGGAAAAAAAATAGTCCTGCATCCAAGAAGTTCAAAACCTAATATGTTTACAGATTGGATTGGTAATAAAAAAAGAGAAGGACAAGAAGATAATGATTCAGTATTGGCCATTTTGAGTTCCAAATGTCTATGGGATATCCAATTGTAGATGTCCAACAAACAGCTGGAGGTGTAAATCAAGAAATTAGGAAAGACATCAAGACTGGATAAGTAGATCCAAGAATCATCAACATAGATATTACAACAGAATCCATGGGAGCTGATGAGATGACCCATTGTTAGATGGTGTGAACTGGATGAAGATTGGCAAAGGAAGCTGATGAAGGGTGGTCACATAAGCAAAAGAACCAAAATCTAGTAGTGTCACAAGAAGCCTTGAAAGAAAAGTGCATTAAAGAGAACAGGATGATTCATCTTGCCAGAGGGTGCAGAGAGGTCAAGCAGGCTGAGAATTGAGAAAAGGCCTTTAAATTGGGAAATTAAGAGATCACTGGAAATTTTGAAAAGAGCTATTTCAGTTGAACCATGAGACTGGAAGACAGATTAGAGGTTTAAGAAGAGGAGCAGAGGGGGCGGCTAGATAGCACAGTGGATAAAGCACCGGCCCTGGATTCGGGAGTACCTGAGTTCAAATCCAGCCTCGGACACTTGACACTTGCTGGCTGTGTGACCCTGGGCAAGTCACTTAACCCCCATTGCCCTGCAAAAAAAAAAAAAAAAGAAAAGAAAAGAAAAAAAAGAAAAAAAAAAGAAGAGGAGCAGAAAAGAGGTGGAGGCAGGAATCATAGATAGACTTTTCAAGTAGTTTAGTCATAAAACTGAGAAGAGAGAAGACAAGAGCTAGTAAGGATAAGCATGTCAAATGAGGGCCTTTTGAGGATATGGAAGATATGAGCATGACTGTAGGCAACAGGAGAGAAGTCGATAGAGAAACTGAAGATTAGAGAGAGGGTTAGGATGACAGAAGAGGTTATTCAGATTATTCAGCTGGAGAAAATGAATGTTGCTCTATAGCAATAATGCCTGAAATGCTTCACTGTAGATATGGGGACATTTCCTTAAAAATGAATGCTGCTTTTCACAGAAAAACAATGAATGGTGAATTTTATAACTACAGTAGCTTCTTAAATATAATGCTGAAGTTCTAAAATTAAACCTATAAATCTTCTATTTACCTAAAGCTTCTAGTTAAGACTTTAAGTTAACTTTAAGTTAAATTCCTAATAGTAGAAAAGTCTCAAAAAGAAAAAAGGCAGGCAAAATCCGACTAGAATAAAATGTTAGTTGGGAAAAGGGGAGAAACTCAAGTTCCTAATTTAATATTAAATATCCAAGATATATATTATTCAGTCAATTGATAAACATTTATTCAGGGCCTACTATGTGCCAGCAATTATGCTAAGGGCTAGGAATACAAAAAAGAAAGGAAGGAAGAAAGGAAGAGAAAGAAAATAAAGGAATAGAAAAGACAAGAAAAGAAAAACGAAAGGAAAAAAAAATAAAGATAGTCTCTACAGCGACAGCTAGGTGGTGCAGTGGATAGAGCACTGGCCCTGGAATCAGGAGGACCTGAGTTCAAATCCAGCCTCACACACTTGACACTTACTAGCTGTGTGACCCTGGGCAAGTCGCTTAACCCCAATTGCCTCTCTAAAAAAAAAAAAAAAAAAAAAGATAGTCCCTGCCCTTAAGGAACTTCCAATATAAT
The DNA here is from genome assembly GCF_019393635.1 of Dromiciops gliroides. Classification (NCBI taxonomy): domain Eukaryota; kingdom Metazoa; phylum Chordata; class Mammalia; order Microbiotheria; family Microbiotheriidae; genus Dromiciops; species Dromiciops gliroides. The sequence continues at coordinate 268,393,243 of NC_057863.1, read as the reverse complement.
AGGGGAAAAACATGAAAGGAAACTGGAAAGTGGAGTAGAAAGATACCTAGGTGGGTGTATGATGGTGAAGTCCAGAGTTTAACTAAATGGGAAATGAAGGGGTGGCTAACCTGGGTGCCTTTAAATGGGGTTTCTGGGAGAAGGCCTCCATTTTCATATTTCCAATAATAACAAGCTCATTCAAATTTATGGCTAAGAGGCATTTCCAGATAGATAAATCATCAACAGATATAGTTTTTCAAAGGAAGAAATCCAAGCTATCAACAACCACATTGAAAATATGATCTAAATCACTAGCAGTAAGACAAAAATAAATTAAAGAAATTTTGCAGTTCTACCTCACACCTATCAGACTGGCAAATACGATAAAAGTTGGAGAGGCTATGAGAAAATAATTATACCATTGCATCATTGGTGGAACTGTGAATTGGTATAGTCATTTTAGAAAGCAATTTAGAACTATGCCCCAAATTACCAACTTGTATATACCCTTTGACTCAACTAATACCATTACTAGGCCTATAACCCCCCCAACCCCCCCCAAAAAAAAAGAAAGGGGAAAAGAATCTAACTGGTCTTTTCATGACAGCACAAACTTGGAAACTAAAGGGAGTATCTTCCTATTGGGGAATGGCTAAACAAATTGTGGTATATGAATGTAATGGAATATTATTGTGTTGTTAGTAATGATGAAATAGATAATTTCTAGGGAAACTGGGAAGACTTCTAAGAATTGATGGTGCAGACCAATGAAATGAAGCCCCAGGGGTACAGTGCAGCTCAAGTAAGATAATGGATATAAAGCACTTTGTAAACATTAAAGATATGTACACACACACACACACACACACATACATACATATATATATATATATATATGTACATACATATGGAGGCAGCCAGGTAACATAATGCATAGAGTACTATGTCTAGAGTCTAGAAGACTTGGGTTCAAATCTGGCCTCAGACACTTATTAGCTGTGTGAACCTGGGCAAGTTAAACTTTGATTGCCTAATCTACTTAACCACTCCAGTATCTTTGCCAAGAAAACCCCATGCATAGTATGGTCCATGGGGTCACAAAGAGTCAAACACAACTGAATGCCTGAACAACAGCAATAAACATACACACATACATACATATACTCACATACATATATACATATATGTGTATACATATATGGAAACATACCCATGCATATATATATGCACATATGAATATATGTCAATTATTATTCTTTTTTTTTTTTAGTGAGGCAATTGGGGTTAAGTGATTTGCCCAGGGTCACACAGCTAGTAAGTGTTAAGTGTCTGAGGCCAGATTTGAACTCAGGTACTCCTGACCCCAGGGCCAGTGTTCTATCCACTGCGCTACCTAGCTGCCCCACCAATTATTATTCTTAATTAGCCTCTAGTCTGGTGATGACTTCATTTCCTGAGATTTCTACTGCATTACTGCTGAGCTCAAGCAGTGTTAATAGCAAGTTGTGAATAATAGATTTGCATTTCCATGTGTGATTATCATTTTATTTTTTTATAAAGATTAATGTTTTTTAAAAGAAAACAATAGAGGAGTTTGCTAGTAAATGTTAGTAAAGAATTAGTTTACTAGTTTGTTAATAAAAGCTAGTAAACAGTTGAATTTGCATGGGAGAGGATGTCTACACACATACTTCTTTGTTTAATTTTCATTATTTAACATTTTATTATATCTTGACAATCAACATAACAATAAACCAAGCCTTTATTTGTAGCAATTACAGATTTCTGAGGTGTAAATGCTAATATTGAAAATTTAACACTTGGTTCTCCCAAGGTTAGAGTGGGCTCCAATACTAACTCCTAACCTCTAGATTTGCACCTCCAACTGATGATTAGTCATCTTGAAGTGAATGTCCCATAGATATCTTAAACTCAACATGTTCAAAGCTGAACCCATTATTTACTCCCTTCTCTAAAAATTCCCCATTGCTGTCAATGATAATCCCATTTTCCCTGTCACCTGGGCTCAAAACCTATGTGCTAACCCTGATTACTCATACTCTCTCCCTGCCCCCTATTTTACTATTACATTCTTTTTTTTTTTTTTTTTTTTTTAGTGAGGCAATTGGGGTTAAGTGACTTGCCCAGGGTCACACAGCTAGTTAAGTATTAAGTGTCTGAGGCCGGATTTGAACTCAGGTACTCCTGACTCCAGGGCCGGTGCTCTATCCACTGCGCCATCTAGCTGCCCCCCTGCCCCCTATTTTAAAAAAGAAAATCTACAAAGATGAGGAATTCACTATTGTCTGGGCAGCCCATTTTACTTTTCAAAGCTGTATGGATGCAGTTAACCAATGTACTCAAATCAATTAAAGAATTATTAAAGGAACCAGTAGTGAAAAAATTAATATGAAAACAAAAGCCACATTCTTATATTTCCTAATAAATTTACAGGTGAGGCAATATATCCATTTCATATTTTGGAAAGAAAGATTAACAGTAATATAATAAACAATTTTTAAAAACTGGTTACCAATTTCCTGGAACACCACAAAACAAAAGTTATTGCTTAGATTTTGAAGAAGTTTTGGGTTTTTTTAAAAAAGGGATAATATTGTACCTGATACTTATTGTTTCAAAGCAGTTAAAGAAGGCAAGTCTCTACTAATGCCTCTACCCACGCAGCTACTTAATGCTGAGAAGACAAAATACTACATTCATTTTTTTTTAACAGAGTATATCTCCAAATGACATTCATTATTCACCAAAGCAGTTGAGATAAAGGATAATAAATAGTAGCTGGAATTCCATTTGTGTTTATGGTTATCTTTTTCATTATTTAAAAAATATACATTGAATTTTTGTTTCCAGTATTTGTAGAAAAATTCTAGTTACAACAGTGGTGTGTTATTAAGTTACAGACTAAAAGAACTTCAAAAATCCTTTTTAGTTGGAAAAGGACTTCGAGAAATCATTTTCTAAAAACTCATTTTATCTAACAATGAGCCAGAATTTAGGAAATCTAACCTAATCTATTTTATTCCTGTGGGAAGAGTAAGTAATCACTAATTAGACAGTATTTTGTTTATTCACCTTTTTTTCCCAATGATTATCAAATAAACTTTGGTACCAAGGAGAAGACTTTGATTCACACTAGTCTGCATTCTTATGCATTCTAAATTCTAATTTATCTGATGATGAAATGGCTGCAAATAATGTATGAGACCGTAATGATAGAAGGGGTAATGTCTTATCCTACTTCTATATCCCATGGGGCCCTAATGTTCAGGTTCATTTGGGATTCTTACTGTACTATTGATTAAATAGCTACCTATTTGAACTCATTGTAACTATAGTAATAGAATTTCCTCATGGTTGTTTGGTTTAAGAAATTAATCAGACTGATTTTTATCTGGATACTAAGTAGTTGGGTGATCAGTCACTATGAAAAAAAATGGAATTACTCTGAAATGGCATCTTCCATTGAGCCATGTAGATGTGATATTAGATGAAATCAACAATGTGATTCATACAATTAAAGATTTTTGTTAATACTCAGAAGAGCTGGAACTATACAAAGATGCCATTTAACAGCTGTCACCAGTACTAAGCTCTCCTAAGTTTTCTTTGGGACTGGCTCTTAGGGAAATGAATTCCACAGTAATACAAAAATCTCTTTAACGTTGTAATTCATGTACAAAACAAACAAAAAGAATTATGTCTACACATTAACAAGGCCTGCGGAAGAGAGCAGTACACAATGCAATTGCTCATTTTAGTAGATCCCACTGCTTCCAACCTTCAAACCAAAGTATATTATCCACAAGGGAGTCTTGAAGAATTCACGGCTTTAAAATATCAAGGACAGACGTTGAGATATAAAACTTATGGACTTGGAGTTCAAATCCTCACTCATATGCCTATTAATTGTGTGACCTTGTGCATGTCATTTAGCTTCTCTCCTCCCCACTTTCCTCATTTGTAAATTGAGGATAATAATAGCACCTGCCTTACAAGGATTGTTGTGAAGATCAAATGAAATAAAATATAAGTAAAGCATTTTGCAAACCTTAAAGTGCTAGATACATGTTAGCTGTGATTATGATTATTATCATTGTTTCTTGGAAAACATGACCTCAGGCAAAACAGAGGGCAGTTAATTTCAAAGAAACACTGTTATACTTGGGGGATGGTTGAAGGATATAGTGGGATTTTCCAACCTTATATGTAGTGGGTTTGGCTATAATGCATTAATGATTGTATTACAAAATTATGTTAGTCAGAGCAATGTTATTTGTGGTATGCCTGAAGTTTAGTAAATGGCCTTATGTACACCTAACATAGATATGAGATTCTCCCTAACTGTAAGCTTGTAGCAGCTTCAGATTCACCACCCTAATACTATTCTGGCCATCCATCTGTGTGCTGAAAATAACCCCTTATCCTTTCCTGTTGAGTTTCATCTGAGTCTGTTTAAGATAGCATGATCACTGCAAAAGAAGAGTGTCTAATTTCTGTGACTTTTAAGCATCTCAAAAGTAAATGGTCTTTGATACGGTTCTGATGATAACACCTACACAAGAATGGTTTATCCACATGCCTTATTTGTTGGCAGAATAAAGCATATCATCTATAGTGATTCTAGAACAGTGCTTTCTGCCTTAGCACAGATCATTGGTTTTTTTAAAATAATGATCAATATTTTTGCCACTACCTCCTACTTTCATACCAAAAACACTTCATTCTTTAGTGTTGTCAGTATAGAAATATACAGAAAAGCTCAACTCTAGAAATTCTCAGGTACTGAAATAATTGTATTTGAAAACTGTGTGTAATCTGAAAACTAGGATTATAGATCATGCCCACTTTCATATTCTCTACTCTATTATCATGCTCCAAACCTCATAGGTTCCATCAGGAAGTTAAGAATGAGAAAAGAAGAAGAAGAAGGAGGAGGAGGAGGAGGAGGAGGAGGAGGAGGAGGAGGAGGAGGAGGAGGAGGAGGACGAGGAGGAGGACGAGGAGGAGGAGGAGGAGGAGGAGGAGGAGAAGAAGAAGAAGAAGGAGAAGAAGAAGAAGAAGAAGAAGAAGAAGAAGAAGAAGGAGAAGAAGAAGAAGAAGAAGAAGAAGAAGAAGAAGAAGACAATGACGACGACGACCAGAGCTAATTTCTTTCAAAGTATATCTTTACTTATCTCTTTGATGTTCCAAATTTTACCCCTCTCCTGGTGGCCCAAGGTACACCAAAATCATACAAATTAATAAGCATCTTAAAGGGTCTGAATAAGTCTTGTGGATAATAAACAAAATTCCATTTGGTGGAGTTCACCTGCATTGATATGAGGTTGTGGATCATGGCAGTAATGAGAAGAAAAAAACAAAAAGAAGGAAAAGTTGTATTTGTGTTTTCTTCTAGGTACTTACCCTGAATCTGACTCTGAGGCTGAGGGTTAAAAGCCGTGGTGTGGTTCAAGGAAGCTCGTGGGTTAGATGTAGGGGCTGGATGGTGTGGGCTGATCCTCATGGCAGTACGTCGTAGCTGCTCCAGTTCACTCAGTCTCTCTGAGAAGGACAAGCTCCCAGGCTTTGTCTGTTCATCTATTTTCTGACGATGTCCTATATTGGGAGGGAGGGAGATGGGGGAAGGCAGAAGAGGAGAGGGAAGGGGAGGAAAGGGGGGAAAGAGACAAAGAAAAAACCTTACTGACATTTGTACTTGTGGGGCATTTTTTTATTCCATGCTTTCTTTTTTCCCCACTCCTTCCTCTCCCACTCTTTATACTGACTCACCGGTGTTCAGCAAGGTTGGTTAGTTCCCAGTGGAAATTCAATGAAAGAAGGGGATATTGAGCCAGTTCACACATTGTCGCCCACACAGTAGAAGGCTACTTCAGTCCCACAAGCTATAAACTACTCTCATAATATATCTGTCCAAATGTTCCACAACTAACTCCCCTGGTACTCATATTATATGGGCAGAAAGCAATGAGGATGGTTTGAAGGGATGAGGACATGTAGGGAGAACTTTTTTTTAGTGATTGGCAAGTCCATATATATACTCCTTGCTAAGTCACAGGTACAACAGTTAGGTAAGTAGCCTGGTCTGATAAACCATTATAATCACTAGACTGTAAGTAGGCTGAGGCATACTGTAATCACAAACCACTAGTATATTTTAAAGCAAAGAATTAGGTCCTAGAGCCCCACTGCAATTTGATTTTTAAACAGGAAATGAGTAATATTTGATAACCTGGTGGCAATGATGATTTCAAATCCCCTTTAAAATATATTTAAAGCCTTTAGCATTTCAACTGCCTTTTCCTCCCCATAGACTTTTCACTAACACTCTTTGCTAGTTCTACTGATAATTATACCAACATGAAATCAGAATGTTTTGGTAAGAGACTGTAGTATTCAGATACAAGTCAAATATTCACCATAGGCTGATCCTAGTGTATATTTGGGGAGCAGCAGCCAAATACTTTTGAATATGTGAAGGTCTTTTGGTCCTCCAGGCAAACAAAGGATGGGCTAGTGAAGGTATTTCTTGGCCAAAAAAGATTGTCAGATGTCATTAAAATCAACCATTATCTTCAAACAGTAAAGAATAACCTCTTTACTCTTAAACCCAGACAGGTCTAAGACTTTTTCCCTAATTTCCCAGATGTAATCTAATTTCACATCACAATTCTTTAATGTTGGCTTGTTCTTTGTTTGCAATGTGGCATATGAGTGGATAGAGTGCCTAGCCTGAAGTCAGGAAAATTTATCTTCCTGAATTCAAAACTGGCCTCAGACATTTACTAGCTAGGTAGGCCTGGATAAGTCACTTAACCCTCTTGCTTTAGTTTCTTCATCTGTAAAATGAGCTAGAAAAGGAAATAGCAAACCACTCCTGTCTCTTTGCCAAGAAAACCACAAAAGAAGACACAAGACAGACATGACTGAAACAACTGAACACTACCACATAACTTACAATGTGGTGGTGGATAGTGGTACCTAAGAATCTATGATCCTCTTTTTCAGTCATTTTTAAATTTTTTTAAAAGGGTATTCCTCTCCTATAATAATTTCCTTAACTCTGCATGGGAAGACTGTGTAAGTTAGCCCTGGCCAACTGCATAAACATGACACAGATTGTCAAATGAATGGAAACAAGATTGGAAAAGTCTGCTACTTGTCTGCAATAAAGTATTCTTTCACACACCCTCAACAAAATCTTAAGTCAAAGAGAGGATTTTTTAAAATTTATTTTTTCCCCTGTGGAGAAAATTAAAGATCAGTTTCCAGTAGCTAAAATTCTAAAGTTAAGTTTTATAACTTGTATTTTGGTTCCAAATCTCGGTAGCTCAACTTTTTTTTTTCCCTGCTGTCAGGCCCTTTGGCAGAGTTTGCACTGTCTCAGATTCCAGACCAGAAAAAGACCCACTATACTGAGGTGACTCTGACCATTAACAAGACCTTTTTGGCTCTCCAAAAAAGGAAACATGCTTAAGTATAATATTTATGTGGTTTAAATGCAACTCACTCTCTTTCATTTGTTTGCAAAGCAAATCTGGACTCAGGTTGAGAGCTCCAGCCCACAACACTTGACTTCAATGCAAACGCATTATCATGCAAGTTATGTATATATGTGAGATATCTGGCACATGCTGATTACTTTCAGCCCTGAGCCTTGGATATAGGGCACCAGAATAATGTGCATTTCTTTCATTAAGCAATTAAAAAAACCTTCTAAAGTTCAATTTCAATAAATAATGCTACAATGTGATCTTTCTACATGGTATTTTTCTTTCTGTTCTTTTTCCCTAGCAGATCACTCGTGTTTTCCTGATGAAGAGACAAATAATCACACAGAAAAACAAAACATCTTAATTAATAAATCATATAAGGAGTTAAGTATGCAGCCTAAATTCAATATAGTAAGGGGAAAAAAAAGAAGAGCTGGTAGGAAAATAAGGGAAAAGATTTAGAAAACAAATCCACTGTTTCAAAGGAGCATGACTCAATTCTTGGTTTGGTTTTGTTTTGTTTTTAGTGAGGCAATTGGGGTTAAGTGACTTGCCCAGGGTCACACAGCTAGTAAGTGTTAAGTCTCTGAGGCCTAATTTGAACTCAGGTACTCCTGACTCCAGGGCCAGTGCTCTATCCACTGCACCACCTAGCTGCCCCAATTGTTGTTTTTTAAACTATATTTCAAAGTTACACATTCTGTGGGCATGAGGTAGCTTCTGACAAGAGAAGCAGGTGATTTGAGGGGAATAGTTTGAGGTACAAATTTCTGAAAATTCCACCGGCATACATAGCATTCGTGGCAGTTGAATTCTACAGTTTTAGCTTTTGAAAGAAGGTCATCAGTGATATAAGCCTTGGCCAGGAAACTTGGTGACCTATGCTAAGGAGGAATGATACTCAAATTTATAATTTGGGGTAAGTATCACTAGAAACACAGACAATAAGGGTTTCATGCTTCCTCTATCAATTACTCCCTGCTCAATGTCTCGTTTTTTAAGAAAGAATTTTTTACCACTCAAAAATCATTATACCAGATGAAATTTTACATTTCATTATATAACATTTAGCCATTTAAAGAAATGAATAATGAGTGATAATTCCTGTCTTCAATAGGAATGTTTAAACTTAAGGTACAACTATGACTGAGTCAGAGAAAACGATCCTTTACTATAAACCACTGTGTAAGCCCTGAAAGAAGTTAAGGGAATAGGAAGGGGTGACACAAAGTGATTCAGAAAGGACTCCCTCCCCATTGTGTACTCCACAGACATTGACTTTCAGGGAACCTGAACTCCTTCTTCTCTTTGGGGAGTTGTAACATCCAGGTAAAAGGGAAATGAAAATTATCATATTAAAGGTGTGGGCAAATTTTCATTTAGAAACTAGATCAAAGCAGTGCTTAATTTTTCTCCCAAAGCCATCAAAATACCATGCTTCAAGGCCAAAAGGGCAAACTATATTTTGCATGAAATATAGGTGCTTCCATTATAACCTTCTAATCTCCTTGGAAAGATGAATGTTTTATGGCTCCCATTAACTATTGTTTTCTTGCAATTAGAATGCCAGTCCCCAACCCCCACGTTGAATTTTAGAGAACAGTAGATCTAACATTTTCCAAGATTTCTGGTGTCTTTACTAAAAAATCAATGTTAAATTCATTTTTAATTAGATGAAAATACTCTTTTAGCTTCAGAAGGCATGGGGGATTCAATCTAGACTCTTCCCATCTGGCTCAAACACTGGATTCTGATCCTGACTGAAACATAAGCAGGCTGACTGCTCTGGCTTTGAGCAGGTTCAAAGGTGATTATAAATGTTTACTTGGTGATGTTTAATAGTGTGGCTGACCACAGAGATAATACACTGGTCTTTCTTTTTTAAAATTTATTATTAATTTTTTTTGAAGAGCAATAAGGGTTAAGTGACTTGCCCAGGGTCACACATCTAGCAAGTGTCAAGTGTCTGAGGTCACATTTGAACTCAGGTCCTTCCGAATCCAGGGCCGGTGCTTTATCCACTGCACCGCTTAGCTGCCCACACATTGGTCTTTCTTAAAGAAAAACTTAAAATATTTTGGAGGGTTTTTTCTTTCTGATAATAAAAGGTATTATATATTAGTAGCAATACAGAGCAATGTGTTAGGTGTTGCCGATGATACAAAGTTTAGGTAATCTACTAGTTTCCCACGTTATGGAACTTATAGTTTAGAAGAGGGGTTTACCACATGTGCTGCTAATTATAATACAAAATAATACATGTGCTAGGTACAACTTAGTCCCTGTCATATAAGCTAAGCAAACTTTTTTTTTCTCCCCTAAAAAAAGGCAATGAAACTTGCTTTTAAGATTTAACAGAGTGGGGCAGTTAGGTGGTGCAGTGGATAAAGCACCAGCCCTGGATTCAGGAGGACCTGAATTCAAATCCAGTCTCAGACACTTGATACTTACTAGCTTTGTGATCCTAGGCAAGTCACTTAACCCTCATTATTCCAACCCCGCCCCCCTCCCCCAAAAAAGACTTAACTAAATACTAAGGCTCTAACCCTTTATAAGACTTCCCAATTACCTAAGGAAGGAACAAAAAGCTCAGTACAAAAATTGTTGGCTCTCCTCTGGAGCCCAGCAAGTCAACATTATCTTCCTGAGCAGGCATGGGGATGTAAGGGGAGCTGTCCCCACCTGAACCAATTGTATTTTTGCTGAATATCTTTTCCATGTTATTATGAAGTAAATTCCTTTTTTTGTTAATTGTTATCTGGTCTATGAGTATCTTCTTTTGTTTCAATCCAGAGAGTGAACCACCTGAGTAATGTCCTGAGTAATGCCTGGCATAGAACAACATGGCAAATTCACTAGAGAAGAGCAAAATAAAATGCTTTGTGAAGTTTGAAGGGGGAAAGTTGTAACTGAAGAGGGACCAGGTACTGTAAGTCTTCATGTAAGAGGAAGCATTTGAGATAAACTTTAAAGATAAGAAGGGAATTCTACAATCAGTCAATATTTATTAAGTACCTATTATGTACAGGTAATGTGGTAAGTAAGCACTGAAGACACAAAAAAGGCAAAAAATTGTCCCTTCCCTCAAGGAGCTTACAATTTAATCTTCAATAGTTACAAGATTCAGGGATAGGAGTTGAGTTGCTGCTTAATTTATGAAACAAATTTCCATTTTCTCTCTTTTGCATTGTTCTCTTGCCAAAAATCTACCCAACTGCTTGCAGTCTTTAAAGTTACAATGCTTTAGCCTACATGAAGAACAGATAATGGAAGTTTTAGGCATGCTAAGGTCAAGTAATTTTTGTTTGGGCCTTCAGTAGAATTCAGTAGAATTCAAATCACATCAAATAAGCAGCCTCCATACTCTACCTTGACATAGTGGTTGCCCTGAAGCCATCTTACTTTTTCCCAGTCTAGAGCTATCTCACTGGCATAAAATGTAGCTTTTAGTAAGACATTTTGAGGTAGTTTAGAAATACTATAACATCTCATTTATCTGGTACATGTACAGAGTGACACTCCAGGTAATGTAAGCATAGTCCTTTTAAGCACCAGACTTTGAAAAACATTTAAATTTCTTTAACAGAAATTTTTCTGAAATGAAATCATATATTTCCCTATTGTATGTAATAAAGAATGGTAGCTGTTTTCTCGATTACTAGCCTTTCCTTGATAATCAGAGTTGTGAACCCAGATTTCATTCATTAAAGTGCCTCATAACACAATTATACCCTCTAAGACTTGTAAGATACAGGGCTTTTTACCTCTACTCTAAATGTCTGCACATCACTGTGCCTTTTGAGTTTGGTTTCTGCCTTTTCTGGTTTGGATAGGTGTTTCATTGTTTGTCGTGTCCTTCCTTGTTGTCAGTCACCTCTCTAACAGATTCATTTCTGCTTCTAATCTGTTATGGGTTAAAAAATCATAATCCAGGGGCAGCTAGATGGTGCAGTGGATAGAGCACCGGCCCTGGAGTCAGGAGTACCTGAGTTCAAATCTGGCCTCAGACACTTAACACTTACTAGCTGTGTGATTCTGGGCAAGTCACTTAACCCCAATTGCCTTACTAAAAAAAAAAATCATAATCCAGCAAATCTTAGAATTGTGCATAAGGTTCAATCCAATTCAGCAAAGACCATGCTGCAGGCAGTGCACTGTCATAAGTGTAAGGGATATACAAAATTAAGGTCTAAGGAATTTCCACTTTATAAATGTTATGGATTATGTTAGTTCTGTTGTCTATTTTCCCTATTGGTTTTCAGCCAAGTTCTGTAGAGACTGCTAGAACTCTGATCCTCTTTAACAGATATACTGCAATAGACATATCTCTCTAATATAAAGAAATAAATTCAATCACATACATTGATTATTCTGAGTTATAAGTAGCATCTATAACTTTCTTAAGGAGAATGATATAAGGAATGACATAAGGGAATTAAAATGAATCAATTACACATTCTAGAAACAGAATGCCTCCTACAATTAGGACCTATAAAAGATGGAAAGGGAAGTAAGCATATTGTTGTTGTTGTTCAATTGTTTTTCAGTTGTCTGACTTTCTGTGAGCCCATTTGGTGTTTTATTGGCAAAGGTACTGGAGTGGTTTGCCATTTCCTTTTCCAACTCATTTTACAGATGAGGACCTGAGGCAAACAGGGTTTAGTGGGCAGTTAGGTGGCACAGTGGATAAAGCACCAGCCCTGGATTCAGGAGGACCTGAGTTCAAATCTGACCTCAGACACTTGACACTTACTAGCTGTGTGACCCTGGGCAAGTCACTTAACCCCTATTGCTCTGCAAAAAAAAACCCCAAAACCAAAAAACAGAACCAAAAAACCAAAATAAAACAGGGTTAAGTGACTTGCCCAGGGTCACACCACTATTGTTTGAGGCCAAATTTGAACCCAGGAAGATGAGTCTTTCTGACCCTAGGCTTGGCAATCTACCTACCATGCCATCTAGCTGCCCATTATATGATGTTATTTAAAAGTTATATAACATGAATATGTAGTGGGACTTTTCAATATGATTGATAGTGTTAAATTAAATCTAACCACTGTTCCATCTAGCTGCCCTTGGAAGTAAGAATGCTATAGAGGAAAACATTTTAGATCTTGCATCTGAGGGACTGAGTTCAAATCCCTGCTTTTTCACTTACAACCTGTGTGACCTTTGGCAAAGTCACTTAGCCACTCTGGGCCTGTTTCCTCTTCTATGAAATGAGATGGTTATATTGGATGATCTATAAAAGCTTCTTTTAGCTGTAAAGCTATTACTCCATAAGCCTATGTCATAAATTCTCTTTGCAAACAAACATGGGATTTAACACTACAATCTAGATATTAATCAATACATCTTCTGCATTTGTTTTAGTCAGATCTCTATGCAACAGTGACTCAGTCCCTTCATTTCTTAATTTCTTTATCTACAAAGCAAAAATAAAAATACTAAATGTGGATTGCTCTAAGGGTCTCTAAAAGTGACAAATGTTAACTGCTTTAATGATCTACTCAACTAGTTTTCTTAGCAAGGTTATACAAGGATCATGATATGCATTGATTCCCTAGGCCACAATAGGCTGTCTTGAACCCTACCTTCAGTTAACCGTTATTAAGATGATAATTTTAATGCTTTTTTTTTCACTCAGACAATTTTACTTGAATTTTAAAATAGGCCCATCAAGGCTAACTCCAAGGAAGAGTATAAAACCTTTCCTTAACACCATTTCCCCTTCCCATTTGAACATCTCATCATCATCCTAGTACCTAGTAGGATCCACTGCACTACCTCCCCAAGGTCTGCACTATTCAGTTTTGTCCCCTGTTCTTACATTCTCCCAGTTCCTATGCCCCATCATCTCATCCAGATTTATCTCATATTTGTCCCATTTCCTGAAGATACCTCTCTCTCTTAGGGAACTGATATTGGGTTAACAAGGAATTAATGTGTTATGCCTCTCTAGTAATACATTTGTACTTTTTTAGGAGTCCTTATAGATGTTGGTCTGATATTAACAAAAGAACACTGGATTTGAAGTCAGAAAACATGAGATCAAATTCTGATCTGGCTACTATTTATAAAAAATGACTTTGGTAAATAAATCAATTAATAAGCATTTATTTCATGCCTACTGTGTGTGTCAAGCACATGAAGACAAAGATGAAACAGTCCCTCACCTCAAGGAACATACAACTATCAGAGGAGCTAGACACTTGATTTCTTTAGATCTCAGTTTTTTCATTTGTAAAATGAGGTGATTGGACTCAAAGTTTTCTAAATCTACATGTTATAAGCTATGAGAGTGCCAATAATAGTGTGAATAGCAGGCACTATGGCAGATTGGGACTTGATTTGGATTTATGTCCTCATGTCTCCAGGGTCAGTGCTCTATTCACTGCAACACCTAGCTGCCCCCATTCAAATAATTAACACTGTGAAGACGATGACGACAATGATGACCACCACCACCACCACCACTACTACCTAACATTTATATAAGGATTACTATGTACGAGGTACAAATATCTCATTTGATCCTCACTCACAACAAGAAACTGAGGCAAACAAAGGTTAAGTGACTTGCCCAGAATCTAGTTAAGTGTCTAAGGCTGGATTTGAATTCAGGAGGTCCAATGATCTATCCATTGCTCCACCTATAATAAACAAACATGTTCCAATGGGATAAACAATATAAATACTATAGATAGATAGAAAGATAGAGATATATCAATTAATACACTACACACACACACACACACACACATGCGCGCACACACACACACATGCAATTCAAGTACGTAGTGAATGGGAGGGGATAAAAAAAAATGCTAAAGGAAGTCAGGGACAGCATGAGGTGCCAGTACAAAGGGAATGCGTTGCAAGCATGGTGTTACTAGGTTGTGAGTTCCTTCAGTGTAGTGACTAGGTCTTATTTGCCTCCTTTAGGGCCTATCGTGTAGTTGTTTCAATTGTGACACTATTTGGGGATTTCTTGGCAAAGATACCAGAGTGGTTGACCATTTCCTTCTCCAGTTCATTTTACAAGTGAGGAAACTAAAACAAACAGGGTAAAGTGACTTGGCCAGAGTCACACAGCTAGTAAGTATCTGAGGCCAGATTTGAATTTAGGAAGATGAATCTTCCTGACTCCAGGCCTGACACTCCCTTTACTGAGCCACTTAGTTACCCATTCAGGGCCTAGTAAAGTGATTTATACATACTAAGCATTTAATAAACATTGGCTGGACACATTGTATTGTCATGTACTATTTTTCCCCTGAAAATAACTAGCTCAAAAGTTGAATATACTCCCTACATGAAAGCTGAAGGGAAAAAAAATTTCCCTATGCTTCCCCTGAGTGTTGACATCCAGTTTATCCAATAGTAGCTTTAGAATATTTAGAGAAAAGACAACTTTAACTTAGTAAAAATGCAATTGTTTCATATTTGGAAATGATTCAGCTGACTGAAGTAAAAACATGCAACAGAGAATATGGAATTTAGAGAACAACAATCTCACTGCAAGTTCAAATAGGGCACAAATTATATATTTGTCTTTCATCTTAACACATATGTTTTATTTTTTAAAAAAGAATCACTTCTAGAGTTTCTGAGTGTCACCCCAAATAAGCAAATAGCTGCCAAAAGCCTTCTTCATTTCTTTGTAGTTTCATTTTCCCCAACACAAAAATGCCCTAAGAATATCCTCAAAACATGAGTTAAGACATAATTGCTACAGACATGCACAAAAGCAAAAGATAGAAAGCTACAGTGAAGTAAAGGAAGGTATAAAAGTCAGCTGAGCTCAAAGCAAAATCAGTAACTAAGCTAGGCTTCAAACAAAAGGATACAATTTTTGCCACCTTTAGCCTCTCTTTAACATCTTATTTGTTAATTTCCCAAAATACATCATAAAGAAGGTGCCAATCCAAAGCTCCAGGTTGGGGAACCTCATATTCACACTTGGATATCTCTGAGACCCAAAATTCAAGAAATGTCCTCAGCATTGGTCTTCCATCTTGTAGCAGACAGAAGGAATTGATTTTTCTTTTTCCTCTTCACCAGGGTTAGCCCTTCTATCACCAGAGCAGGCAATTTCCTGCAGTATACTTTGAAAGGTAAGGTATGGGCCTAAATATATTCCCTTATACCAGAATCCCCCTTGATATGAGATCTCCTTAAGATTAAGAAATTTTCTCAAAAAGGTCTCTGTAAAAGTATGTGTGTATACACATAATACATATATACACATCCACATGCGCGTATGGCACACATGTGTCCATACATGTGACTAAACATGCGTGTATACCTATGTGTATGCACATACACATATACACACAATGCATACAGATCGGTAGATTGGATAGACAGACAGATAGTATTATGATCATGAATCGCTCTTTTTCTCAAACACTAGTCACTCACTCTGTCAGAGCAACTATGCCAGGCCCTGGTGACAAAAAGATATGTAAGATATAGCCGATTTTCTCAAGGACTTTACCCTCTGAGATTAAATGAAGGAGGCTGAAAGGTTAAAATGAAGAGGAGAGTTGAGAGAATTCAAGTTGGATGGACACAGTCTTATCAGTAAAGTAGGATGCCAAGTTGGAAGGCAAAGTCATTTGTTATGATGAGGCGTGAAATGGTGGAACGAGGCAACAAGATGGGAATAAAAGGACTACCATGTAGTAGAGAAGGCCCAGTTGAGGTCAATTAGCACAAACTGATTGTGGACCAAGTCAGCATGTTTTTGTGATTTCCTTCAAATGCATTCAACATTTTGGAAGTAGGAGCAGAGATGAAAGATGGTATTATTTCGACAAAGTTGATGGTTAGCAGGTGGGATCAGGGAGTCAAGGGAATCATTACAGAAGTGGAGGACCACAGGGTCTGGATGAGGTAGGAAAGTGAGGCCAGAGCAAAAGAGACAAACTGGGAAAATAAGGTGGAATCAAAGCAGTAATGTTCACAATAAGGCAAAAAGCAGACATCAGGAAAAGAACAAGGGTTCAGAGAAATTGGGACAACTTTAAATTAGTTCTAAGCTGCTTAGGAGGCTCCTAAAAGACATCGCTGAGATAACCTTAAAATGGGCGGTGGGTGACAGAAGAGACATAGGATGCTGCTTGGTACCTGTAAGTTGCCTTAGTGTTGAGGCAATTCAGGGCCCTGGTAAAGTGAAGAAGGTGTTGGGTTTGGGAGAAGATGGGAGCATCATAGAGAAGGTTTTGCTACTCACAATGTTTCTGGGAGCTAGCCCTGCTCTTGCCAGAAATGCTCTGCTCTTCTTCAACTATCTCATCCTTAAAATTCTTTGAGTATTGTGCTCTAGTCCTCACAAATGGATGTCCTCAACCTCCTTCAAACAATACTGACCCTTCCTATACCACTCATCATTGGGATGTGGTCAAATATCACACTTGGGGAGTTAGATGACAGAATGCCCAAATTTTGTATATAGTCAATATTTTGGGGTTAAGGCAGTTGACCCAGAAGAAAATGGAGACTAAACTCCCTTTACTTTCTGTAAACATTATTTTCTACAGATGTCATCTTCACTAGTAGACCAAGTGTTCTCATTCCTCGGTGCCCCAAATCCCCAGTTCATTGCATTTTTTTTTTTAGTGAGGCAATTGGGGTTAAGTGATTTGCCCAGGGTCACACAGCTAGTTAAGTATTAAGTGTCTGAGGCTAGATTTGAACTCAGGTACTCCTGACTCCAGGGCCAGTGCTCTCCACTGCACCATCTAGCTGCCCCTCATTGCATTTTTACATAGGATCCAAGGTAGACCTTATTTCACACCTGGAATGTCCTTCACACTCACTTCTCTATCAAAATTCTACCCACTCCAGAAGGGTGAGTTTATCAGGCCTCCTTCAGGTAGTTTCCATTGAATTTCAGTCCACTGTGATTTCTTCCTTCCCTGAACTCAAGACACTTCATGATCTATGGCTTTGGGACATCTCCTAAACTGTTACTATGTCTCCCAACTGGATTATAATCTTCTTGAGGGCAAGGACACTGCCTCATACTTATTTATATCCTCCATCATGCCTAGAACAGTGGAGAACAGAGCGGGTGCTCCATAAATATTTGTCACATGACTAATAGGGAAATATGTTTTGCCTGATTACACATGTATAATCTATATCAAGTTGCTTACCTTTTCAGTGGAGGGAGAGAATTTAGAACTCAAAATTTGAAAACAAATGTTGAAAATTGTTTTTTTTTTCATGTAATTGGGGGGAAACTAAATACATAATTTTAAAATTAATATTTGTTCAATGAAATCCCCCAGTCAGAGAGGAACTTTTTGCCCAGAAGACACTGGAATGCTTTTCTCATAGCCTGTATGGTAACGCACACTTTTTTCTCTTTTAGAATAAGTAAAGGCATATCTTCTTCATCACCACCAGCAACAGCTACTGATCAACTGAAACCAACAGACAAAAAGGCAGAGGAGCCCTGGGAGTATCAATGTCTCCTGTACCATGGGTCCTCACAGTCATCATCTGGAAAGAATTGGTCAGTAGGCCCTACAGACTGCCAACAAACTGACACATGTGGCATAGGCAGCCCAACCTGGCTGAAACAACAAGACGTCCTAAGGGACATAGTAAGCACTTAATACATATTTTCCCATTCATTCATTCATTCATTCATTCATCCAACAACCCTAGTAACAAAGCTCAGAGGCTTGGCATCATAACAATTTTCCCAAGAGTAGTAGAGGATATATAATGCCTTCAACGTCTTTGATTTGGCATCTTAAGGGTGTTAAGGGCTAAAATTCTAGTTAAACTCTCCAAAATATCTAATGAGTGGTCGCCAATAAATTATAAGCTTTAGCAAGAGTTAGACTTTTAAGCATTTATTAAGGAGAATAAGAGTTTGGTAAAGAGAGAAGAAAAGGCCTAGATTCCTATCTATTAAAGGGAGAGCACATTTCTAGCTCCCCTCTCCACTAGCGTCCTCAGGAAAGAGCGTGAGCCCGAGCGCCAGTCTCTTCCTTCCTCCTCCCACTGGCCCGCGTCACTTCCTGACGCCAAAGAAAAGACTCCTGGTCTTGCCCTCAAAGACCTTCACTTCATGGGTGGAACTCTTCTACAGTAAGTCTCAAGCAGGTGGCATCATTCCAATCGTTACAAGGGAGAAGGAGAAATATGCAACAACAACCAATTGAAGTCTTTTAAAGGATTAACCTAAACATTCTGTCCCAGGCCTTCTTCATAGTCAAGTAACAATAAGCATAACATTAATGACAGTGTGTCAATAATTCAAAGGTCCATAATTCCATTGGTTTTGCCTATGCATATCACAAACTCACACCTACTATTTGGTAGCCACTCTTCAACAGTTATTTTGGCAGAAAAATCCATCATCCTTCAATTAACCTGATGCTGAGCCTTTGTGAACTTAGTTTGGCTGGTCTTTGGGCGACAGACATAGGATTCAATGCCAGGCCCATACTTGAAGTCTTTCCAGCCTAATAGGACCTGCCAAAACTTGCCTTATACTTATATACTCCCTTATTTTATTTATTTATTTTCCAGTTAACCATTTTTTTCTCTTCCTCCCATCCTCTCCATTCAAAAAACAAAAATATCCTTGAAACAAATATGTATAGTAAAAAACAAACCAATTCTTGAATTGTCCATGCTCCCCCCCCCCAATAAAAAATCTCAAGCTGTGTCGTAAGCTGTACCTTTACCTCTTTGTTAGGAAGTAGGAGGGTACCCTGGAATCCAGGTTGGTCATTGAATTGACTCAAATTCTTAAGACTTTCAAAATTGTTTGTCTTTATACTGTTATTATTTGTATGAATTGTTCTATTGGTTCTGCCTACTTCACTCTGTACCAGTTTATATACCTGGAACTGTCTCCATCATTTCTTTCTTTCTTTTGTTTGGCAGTTCAATGAGGGTTAAGTGACTTGCCCAAGGTCACACAGCTAGTAAGTGTCAAGTGTTTGAGGCCACATTTGAACTCAGGTCCTCCTGAATCCAGGGCCAGTGCTTTATCCATTGCACCACCTAGCTGCCCCCTCTATCATTTCTTATACTAAAATAATATTCCATTATGCTCATATACCATAATTTATTCAGCCTTTTTCAAATTTAGGTGAACCCCTTGGTTTTCAGTTCTTTGCTAGAACACAAAAAAAGTTGCTGTGAATGCTTTTGAATATTTGGGTACTTTTCCTCTTTCTTTGATCTTTTGAGTATACATCTGGCAATGGTATTTCTACGTCAAAAGGTATGCACAGTTTAGTACCTTTTGGGGCATAGTTGTAAATTGCTTTCCACCATATTTTTATACGTTTCTTTACACAATCCCTCCAGCATTTGCCATTTTCCTTTTTTTTTTGTTAGTTTTGCCAATCCAATGTATATGAAGTGCATTTTCAGATTTGCTTTTATTTCCATTTCTCTAATTAATAGTGATTTGGAGTATTTTAATTTTCAAATGGATATTGATAGCTTGGATTTCTTCCACTGAAAACTGCCTGTTCATATCCTTTAACCATTTATCATTTGAAGAATCAATTTTATTCTTATAGATTTAAGTTCCCTATATATAATAGAAATGAGACCTTGATCAGAGAAACTTTCTTCAAAGACACTTTTCCCAGTTACCTGTTTCCCTTCTAAATTTAACAACATCACTTTTCTTTGTGCAGTTTTTTTAAATTACACAATCAAAATAATCCATTTTGTCTCTTGTTATCCTCTTTTCTTTATTTGGTCATCAGTCCTTTCCCTATCCAAAGATCTAAAAGGTAAATTTCTTCCTGATTCCTCTAAATTATTTATTATGCCACTATTATGACTCACTCCTGGACTCATTTGGAGCTTATCCTGTAATATAATGTGAGATTTTGTTCTATACATTGTTTCTACAAGACTGCTTTTCCAAGATTTTTTGTCAAAGAGAGAGTTCTTGTCCAGATAGATGGGCTATTTAGATTTCATAAATTCTAGGCTATTGTGTCCATTTGTTTCTGTAATTTGCACACCTAAACTATTCCAATAAGTTACCTATCTATTGCTTAACAAGCACCAAACCACTTTGATTATTGTTGTTTCCTAGTATAGTTTGAGATCTGGTACTTCTTAGCCTGTCTTCCCCCACATTTTTCCCCATTATTTCCTTGAGAACCTTGACCATTTTTTTCTACCTTATAGGATTATACTCAGTTAGGCTGAGTAACTTATTCTTGTTTGTAAGCCTATATATTTGGCCTTCTGGAATGCCATATTTCAAGTCTTTCCCTCCTGTATAATATTGTCTGATAAATCTCCTGTGTTCCTAACTGTTTCCTGGATACTTGAATTCTTTCTTTCTGGCTTCTTGAAGCATTTTTTTTTCTTTAAGCTGGAAGTGCTAGATTTTTACTATGATATCATGAGAGTTTTAATTTTTGAAATTCTTTCTATTTTCATTTTGTCCTCTGCTTCTAACAGACATGGTCAGCACTCCCCTCCCCCCCCCCGAAAGGATTTCTTGAAATATCATGTTTGAGTGCTTTTGTTTTTATCACAGCTATCAAGTAGTTCAGTGAAAACCTTATACATAGTAGGTGCTTAATAAATGCTAGTTGACTAACTGGTTCTTAAATTCTCTCCCCTTGATCTCTCTTCTAGGCCAGTTATTTTTGATATGAGATATGTCATATTTTCTCCTATTTTTTCAGTATTTTGACTTTTTAAAAGTATTTTTGCAATCTCAGTCATTTCCATTTTGTCAGTTCTAATTTTCAGGTAGCATATTGCTTGGGTCAAGTTTTATATATCTTTTTTATACTAAGTTTTTAATTCTCTTTCCAAATCTTTTTTCTCTCTCAATTATTTCTTCTAGCACTCGATTTTCATTTATAATCATTTTAACTCTTTAAAAAAACCCTCTTCCTTCATTTCTTTGAGTGATTTTATTTTAACTTGTGCTCAACCTGTGTTTTTCTTTGAGGTTTTGTTTTAAGATGTTTTGGAGTTATTTTCTTATGTATCTGTGTCTCAAGCATCCTTGTCACCATTATAACCTTGTATGGTGGGATTCTTTTTTTGTTTACCTTATTTCTGATTTCAGACTTTATATTAGGGCCAAATGCCATGCATTTCTGTAGGGAATGGTTGGGCTATGCTTGGTCTTGTTTGGATCTTGCTGCTGAATTTTCCAAGTATTTGATATTGTATTTTTCAAGGATCTCAAGGACATTTCAGGTTGAGGGCCTGTAATCTTTTAGTGCCTCTAAAGACATCTGATCTAGGGCAAAGTCTGATTGCTGCCTTCCTGGTCTGAGCTTTGCAAACTCTGGACCCTGTTTTGGGTCTGGGCAAAACAACTATGGTCTAACACTATGCTGGAACTCTAGTATACTGCTGCTTACCTCATCCATTATCAGATAACTGGAAAGCTATGCATGCTCAAAGCAAAAGAAATGCAGGCTCTCCCTTGGTCTAAGCTAACTGCTCCACTTACTCTGCTGCAGGCTTCAGACTGGGCTTGGTGCTAGAAATGAAACCTAGTTCCACTGCCAGGGTCAAAGCCACAGAGCCATTCTCTACTTCTGTCCCTGATGCTTGCTTAGTACATAGCCTCAGGCCCATGACAACTCCTTGCCCTGGTCTGCCAACATTAAGACCACCTCTGTGACACAACTCTGAAGTATGAGGAACAGAGCCTAAGTTAGTTCATATTTCTAGTCCCTGCCCATTCTTAGTCCCATCCATGTTGGATCCTGGACTTCTTGCCCTAGTAAACAACCACAGGCCCCATTTCAGTCTCAGAGCTAGAAGGTTTTAAATATACTGGTACCTTCCTGGATAGACCCTTTTTCTTCAATGCCCAACCAACAAACCTTTGTCTCAATGTGCTTCCTTGCACTGGAGAGATGACTCACTGTAACTGTTCCTTGCATTTCCCATTCAAGACTCAACTCTGGTGCATTTTTCTCCTACTTCATTATCATAGCTGGCCTCATACTGGCATAATTTTTGAGAACTCAGGGTCTCTACTGCCCAAGTTTCAGGCATATGTCTAATAATAAGAGTATTTCAATTTCTAGATCATTTTAACATTTTCAAAGTGCTTTTATCACACCTTGGGGTGGTTAATTCAGGAAGCCAGTTAAGGAAACCAAGGTTCCATGGCCAGGTTGACATAGCTGGTAAATGTAGGAGTTAAGATTTGAATGCTAGTCCTTTGGATTGAAGTTCTCACTTCGCTAGAGTGAGTGGGTCAGTCAGTGAACATTTATTAAGAATCTACTATGGGGGCAGCTAGATGGCACAGTGGATAGAGCACCAGCCCTGAAGTCAGGAGGACCTGAGTTCTGATCTGGCCTCAGACACTTAACACTTACTAGCTGTGTGACCCTAGGCAAGTCACTTAACCCCAATTGCCTCACCAAAAAAAAAAAAAAAGGATCTACTATGATCCAGGCATATGCTAAGCTCTAGGGATACAAAAAGAGGCAAAAGAGGCCTTGCCACCATGGTGGACACAATCCAATCTAATGGGGAAGACAACAAATAAATATGTACAGACAAGTTCTATACAGGAAAAACAGGAAATAATGAAAAGGAAGGAAGGCACTGGAATTAAGAGGGCTTGGGAAATGCTTTTCATAGAGATGGAAAGCCAGGAGGTAGAGATAAGGAGGGAGAGCATTCCAGGCATAGGGGACAACCAGGGAAATTACCCACAGCTGAGAGATGAAGTATCTTGTTCAAGGAACATAAAGGAGGCCTACAAAAAGTGCTAGTTCAATACTTAACTGTCTTCTTTCTGTCTCTCTTTGCCTCTGTCTGTCTGTCTGTCTTTCTGTCTCTGTCTGTCTGTCTCTCTATACACACACACACACACACACACACACACATATATATATACCTATGGCATAGGAGACAACCGTGTGTGTGTGTGTGTGTGTGTGTGTGTGTGTGTGTGTGTGTGTTCTCCCTAGCATCTTTCTGTATGTCTTCAATTACTGCCTCTACACAGTGAATATCCAAGTGTATGCCTCTAGCTCTGGATTTCATACCTCTGGGCCATCACCAATGGGCCCTTCATACTTAACATGTCAAAAACCAAGGTTATTACTGATCTTTTCCCAAAATCTGACCTTCCTGATTTTGTTATTTCTCTTAGTGACACCACCATCTATTCAACCATCTATGTCCAAAATATGGATGTTATGGGGCGGCTAGGTGGTGCAGTGGATAAAGCAGCGGCCCTGGATTCAGGAGTTCCTGAGTTCAAATCCAGCCTCAGACACTTGACACTTACTAGCTGTGTGACCCTGGGCAAGTCACTTAACCCCATTGCCCCGGAAAAAAAAATGGATGTTATCTTTGACTCCTCCCTCACCAAACACTGTTCATCTCATCTATTCTCCTCTAATTCCACTGCCAGCTCATTAGGCCCTCATTATTAGCCACCTGGAAAGCTACAGTAGCCTCCTAACCAGTTTTTCCACCTTAACTCTCTCCCCTCTTCCAATAAAACCTTCATTCTACAGACAGATCAATCTTCTCTATGCATAACTCTGGCCACTTCAACCCTCTGCTTAATCCCTTTGATAGCTCTCTATGATTTACAAAGAGAATTCAAATTCTTTAGTCTGCCATTCCAGGTCTTCTGTGATTTGGTCCTGCCATGCCCTTCTAGTTTCATTTTACTCCCTTCAATATAGTACATACTCTGGGCTTTCAAGTATACTCTTTGCATTCCATGATGCTGTGACTTGGCTCATACTATTTCCTATCAATCTCTGGCAAAATGCTATGAATCTTTTAAAGTTCAACTAAATTATTACTTCCTCCACAAGGCCTTTCCTGAGTCTTCCTTTTTCTCATAGGATCAAAAAAAGGTTTTGTTTTGATCTCTTGATTAAGTTATATATTTTTTTGTACTGTAGTTATTGTGTCATATCCCCTTATGAGATTGTAAACTCCATAAGAGCAAGTAACATATCCACTCAATCTGTATATCTATTCTCTTGATTACTTGATTACTTGACTATCTCAATGTTCTGCACTTTACTAGGTCTGAAAGAGAGAGAGAGAGAGAGAGAGAGAGAGAGAGAGAGAGAGAGAGAGAGAGAGAGAGAAGAGAGAGAGAAAAGAGAGAGAGACAGGAGAGGAGAGAGAAGAGAGACAGGAGAGGGGAGAAAAGAAAGACAGGAGAGGAGAGAGGAGAGAGGAGAGAGAGAGAGAGAGAGAGAGAGAGAGAGAGAGAGAGAGAGAGAGAGAGAGAATTGCTTGATTTCCTAGTATTTCAATTTCACTAAAAATGATCAGTCTTTCAAAAGATTTAAAAATGGAAGAAAGCTTAGAGATTTATTCGTTCCAACTTCCCTCATTTACAAATGAAGAAAATGAAACTAAGATGGGGGAGATATCTTGACCAAAGCCCTTCTAGCTACAGAGGCTGAATTGAACCCAAGTTTTCTGTCTGATCTTTTCCCTTTCATGGTTTATCTCAAGAAATAGATTTTAAGAAATAAAAGAAGTGACAGGGGACAATTGTCTCTATTCAGCTTTGTAAACACCACTTTGACAGCTGGTTTGGGATAATTGAGTTTGATGAATCTGGGTTAGATGTGATTGGCATAGCTCCATTGCTGACTAGGAACGTTCTAATTTGGATCTGGGGTCTCAGACTGAATAGAAACTTGAAGGTTCCTGAAGTCCTTACCTCTTACTTTGGGGCAGCTATGTGGCACAGTGGATAGAGTACTGGCCCTGAAATTGAGAGGACCCGAGTTTAAATCTCACCTCAGACACTTACTAGCTGTGTAACCCTGGGCAAGTCATAACCCCAGTTGTCTTACATATCTGAGGCTATCTCCAGTCATTCTGATAAAACATCTTGCCACTGGATCCAGACGGCTCTGGAGGAGAAAGTGAGGCTGGTGACTTTGCACAACCCTTCCTCACTTAAATTCAATTCAGTGCAAGTCATGACATCTGTCATGGTTCTCTTTGAGAATGAAGGAAGAACAGCAACAACCTCTCCCTTATGCTATTCTCCTGCAGCTGACTTAACAACATGGCTGGGTTTTAATTCACTGATCCAGAAATGCTACTGGAGCTGTTGCCTTTAACTTATGTAGCCTGTGAATGGTATGTTCATTTTGCATGACCTTTCATATATGTCACAGAAAAATGGCATATGAAATGCATTGAGACTCAACCATTTGGGGGAGGCAGCAGCAGCAAGGGAGAGGCTGAAGAGAGACAAAGTATTTCATAAAGCCTCAAGATTCATCTAGTTTGAGCCCTCCCCTCCCCCTATCCACCACCAAAACTATCAGCAAAGATCTGGTCAGTATTATGTCTAGCCACCTATGCCAATCCCATCCAATCCAGATTCAAAAAACTCAACCAACCCAACCCAAGGCAGCTGTGTAGTGGAAAGAACACTTGTCTTGGAGTCAGAAAACCTGGGTTTGATTTTTCAGTTCTAACAGTTACTAGCAGTGAGACTTCACCACTCTGAACCTCATTTTCTTATTCTGCAAAATGGGTACATGACAGCTACCTGGGACTTAGCTACAGCAAGAGTCCAGTGCCTTCAGAATCACTTCTCTTGAACGTAGGCTCCTAAAAAAAATAGTCTAGGGTGTTTGTGGTTTGAGTGAGTTGAACGAGTGTGCATGTTTTTTAAGAAGTCTTTCAAACCCTCTCCTCCATCATCCAGGAAAGAAGCATTATACTTGTCATTCTAAAAATAATTTTGTAAATGTGAAAAGCTCACTTTTATGCTCGACTGTGGTTGCCAATGATACTTGGCAGCTAACAACAACTTGCAAAGGGTTTTCCATCATGGGGACACTTGCCATTAACTAATGGACTGATACAAGTTACTTATTTCACCTGGGATGTTAAGAGCCATAGATTAATAAACAAAACTGTCTGATGCCCGGTGACCTTGTGATGGAAGTTCCACATGTCCCTGTTTCTTCTGGGCCAGAAGGTCTCCCTAATTCTCCTTTTTACCACACCTGCATCAGTAATGAAAGGAAGAGCATACATCCTGAGGGTCTGAACAGTTCACTCTTTGATCCCTAACAACATCCACCATCCCTGATCCTTAACCCCTTTAAAAACCAAAAAAAAAAAAAAAAGGGTGCATTCTCTCTTTTTTTTCAGGTATGTTTTCCTCCAGTATCCTAGTTAACTCATAACAGCTTTGCATTGCAACGCTATATTATGCAGGCAGCCAGAGAGCTGACTTTTCAGTGAAATGTTTTGAACTTTTTTCTCACTTTTAACTTCTTAAACAGTCTCCCCTCTGTATGAATACTCTGATGTGTACAAGCAGAACCTCAGTTCAGTGAAAGCTCATAAATTTTTAGAGGTTATGCCCAGTCTTCTCTTCTCCCCATTCCCTCCTCCCTCAATCTTCCCCACCCTCTGCTTCCTTCATTTTCTTTGCAGCTGCAGCAGAGGAGATATAGTAAAGCTACTGTATAGTATTTTGAAAGCAGGGCCTCTGAGAACTTTCCAAACTGCATACAAGCAGGTTATTCTTTGGCTTGTTTTCTTTGGCTCCAGGTTAGTAACACAGAATGAGTCAAACAGTATTAACTTTCAATAGGGAAGTGATGTGGTCAACCAAAACTCTTTGTGGCTAGATTGTGAAGATAGGTAGAGCAGGTAAAGGAGAACAGCCCATAATACTGTGTGTAGGAAGAAGGAGACAGAAGCTTTCAGAATGCTTAACAATTCAATCAATGCCACATCTATAACAGCAAAAATACTTTGGGCTGGTGTGCAAGTGAAGATTGTAATGTAGCATAAAGGTTTCTGACTAAACGGTATCAAGAAATCAGCCATACTTGTAAGTTTATGTAGTTGTTTTGTTTTTTTAAACTTTGTGGGCTTATGGATGTCTTTCTATGCTTTTTCACAGGTTGCCAATATCTTGAAGATATGCTAATATGATATCTTTGCTTATATTGTATTACTGTGGAGGAAAACTCACAAAATTTTCATTTTGCACAATAGGCATTTGTATACATTCTTTTCCTCTCTTAGCCTCTTTTCCTGACTTGTCAATTTGGCCTGATAGTGCTTCTTATGTTAGCAGGCTGACTAAAGTGCAATCGAACTTAGCGACAGAATTTGTGTGTGCGTGTGCGCCCCACTGTTAACTTCTAGCATCCTTGAATTCCAGAAATAAGAGAACTTGGAGATCCATATCATGTGAGTAAAGAAACTGAGACCCAAGAGGTGCAGTGATTTGCTTATAGTTAGGCAGGAGCCTAGCTAGGGCTTTAAAGCCCTGGTTCAGAGCTAATGCTGCCTCTCCCTTGCCCAGGGCACAACATTCTCTTGACTTTTTTTTTTTAGTGAGGCAGTTGGGGTTAAGTGACTTGCCCAGGGTCACACAGCTAGTAAGTGTTAAGTGTCTGAGGCCGGTTTTGAACTCAGGTCCTCCTGACTCCAGGGGCGGTGCTCTATCTATTGCGCCACCTAGCTGCCCCTGTTCTCTTGACTTTTAAACTTCAGTGGATAAAGCACAGCATCTGCATGAGAATAGTTTATCCCTTAAGACTCATGTATGAATGTTTCTCTCCCCCTACCTAGTCACAGATTCAGTGACTTATTTAATGTAAGGCCCTGCATAATAGGGAAAAGTCAGTAAGGAAGAGTATTTTCCAAGAACCCTTTCATGGAAACATGTCAGTAAATGAACAAAGCAAAACAAGATCTCTTCTAGTATTATTGTTTTGGTTTTTTTAATGTGCCTACTTAAAAGAGGCTGCAACTTCTGATCCAATTTGGGAAAATGGCACTGAGGGCTCTTTGGATTGGTTTTTAGTTGTTTTTCAATCATTTCTCACTTTTCATGACCCCATTTGGAGTTGTCTTGGCAAAGATACTGAAGTGGATTGCCATTTCCTTCTCCATTTTACAGATGAGGAAACTGACACAAACAGGGTTAAATGTGACTTGCCCAGGGTCACACAGATAGTAAGTGTCTGAGGTCAGAATTGAATTCAGGAAGATCTGCCTTCCTGATTCAAGCAGGCCACACACTCAGCTACTGCATCACATAGCTGCCCCAACATTTTGATTATGTGACATCTAATATAGAAGTTAGAGGCAAGAAGCATATAATAAAAAGCAATGGAGAAGAAAAAAAAAAGGAACAAGGACTTTGTGAGCTGAGAAGCTAACTCATGTGCCTTGTAGAATTTCTACAGCCTCCTCATTATGTTAGCATTACACTGAAATGAAAGGTAATCAAATACAGAATTGGAGGGTGGGGTGGGGTGTAAGAAACACCATGAGGTTAAATGGCTTTTTTTTTTTTTTTTAGTGAGGCAATTGGGGTTAAGTGACTTGCCCAGGGTCACACAGCTAGTAAGTGTTAAGTGTCTGAGGCCAGATTTGAACTCAGGTATTCCTGACTCCAGGGCCGGTGCTCTATCCACTGCGCCACCTAGCCGCCCCAAATGGCTTTTAATAAAATACACAAAAATAAGATACAATTTGGTACTCTTAATCATTTTTTAAAAAATGTTTCTTTTCAATTCCAATTTTCAAAAAGGGAATATAATAAACTAAGGAGAACATGGAGAGGTTCTTTTTGAGGGCAAAGTGGCACAATTTCTGAAAAAAACAAAAACAAAGAGAATCAGTGGGTAGTAATTTAAGTGTTTCCAATTTCCCTTCACAGTTCTTTCCTGATAAATTCTGAAAGTCTGGCGCAT
Organism: Dromiciops gliroides; assembly: GCF_019393635.1. Taxonomy (NCBI): domain Eukaryota; kingdom Metazoa; phylum Chordata; class Mammalia; order Microbiotheria; family Microbiotheriidae; genus Dromiciops; species Dromiciops gliroides. The sequence goes on along the minus strand of NC_057863.1, from coordinate 268,364,028 downwards.
GTAACAAAACCACCTCCGACAGAACAATCTTTCTTTTCTAGAGAAAGATTTTTTTCAAGATTTTGTATCCACCATATTTTTTTTTCTTCATACACACACACACACAGAACTACATGATGATTAAATCCATATTTGTTTACATAAAGGATCTCTTGTCATCAGGGCAGTGTGAGACCACAGTTAAAGTAGCTGGTGTTCGATTTAAAAAAAGGAACTAACTGCTTTATTTGTATGATGAACAAATTTGTCAAAATCTATTTTTAAAAGTCTTCTATTTGGATTGAGCAATTTTTAGGGAGCATGAAATAAAGCTGTTATTCTACTGTTGCCCTAGGGCCCATTCTTCCAGGAAAGGTGGTTTTTGTTTTGTTTTTTTAATTCCCTGCCAATGACATTAGTCTCTCCTCTCCCCCCCTCCCCCATTTTGGGAAAACTCCACACCATTTTGGGAAAATTCCAACTGTTTTGCCTAAAAAGGGGCTATATGATAAGGTTCATTCAATGTATTCTAGCTCACCTCACAGAACTTTGTAATAAAATGTAATGAAAATTACATGATTATTTCTCAGTGAAGCATAAATAATTTGTGAATATCAATAAGTACAATTAATGGGTAATCAATCATTCTGGTAATGAGTAAAACAAACAGTGGAAACAACAGTTCCTGGCTCTGCCCGCTCATCTTAAGAGTGTATCCAAAATGTTAACCTATGACTCCTGTGTGATAGTAAACTAAATCTTTTACATTTTTACCATAGTTAAATCATTGAAGATTTGAATAGTACAGAAAGGGTGACATTTAAAATTATTTCAATCAGACAAACAAACTGAAAGATTTGAAAAAAAAAATCTACCTTTTAATCCATTTCGTACTTAATGGAACCCAAGCATATGAAGTTCATGGAGGTCCCAAACTAATGCATCGCTATTAACTTACTTTATAGAGGCTTAGGGATTAAGCAGATTAATATAATTTATCCAGTTTAAAAGGTATGGAGGAACTTTTGCTCTCAGGATCAAAATGCTTCTATCTTGTCTTTGATTGAATAAATAAATAAATAAATATATACATACATATATATATATATAAATATATATATGTATGTATATGTGTGCATGTATATGTATATATGTATATACAATACAACAATAAAGTTGGATTTCAAAGCATAAAAGACATCATTTTTAATCCATACATATTGATAAAGAACTTCAAATTATATTGTTTTTTAGCAATATATCAATCAGTAAAGATTCATATCTTAAGAGTATTAGACTAAGTTGTATTATGATTCTATTCACTGCCATTTCTACAAATTCATAATAAAGAGGAATTGGTAAAACAAAAAATTATGGAGTGTGGTGACTTCAGAGCATGTGATTTCATCCAGTCTAGAACTTCTAGTATAGGAACCTTTACCAAAGTAGATCTATAATTCCTCTGTAACTCAACATGCATGTCATTTATAGTCTTATAAAGTTGCCTGGGGGCAATAAGTGGTCAAGTTATTTGCTTTTGTTAACACACCTAATATATGTCAGAACCACAACTTGAAGTAATGTCTTCATGACTTTGAGACCCACTATAAAGGTTACCACAGCCTCTCTGGAAGAACTCTATTTACAAATAAACATCTCCATAAGCATATGTGTATAGAGAGAGATGAACATAGAAAAGACAAAGGAATTAGATATTTTAAACTGGGTCAAATAGCCACAAAACCTAATGTAAGGCTATTTATTTATTCTGATCTTCTTTACCATATTAAAAAAGAAAGATGCATAACTCTTGATCAGGTTAATACTAATGGATTTCCTTAATAGTGTCAAATGGGGAAAACAAATCGAAATGTCTTTTAAAATTAAAAAATGGAAAGTGAATATATTATGATTTTGAACAAAATCAATCCATAATCAAAACAAAGATGCAGAATAGTAGTAATATGTGTGACACTATTACTTTACACATGGCAGGGCATGCGTCTATGCAAATAGGATGACTATGTGCTAGACATCTATAGTAGCAGATAGTATATTTATACAGGTAGAATTAATATAAATAGTTACAATTCAAAGGACATATAAGCATCTTGGATTTAGGAGCTCTTCACAAATGGAGTTGACTGGCCAGAAATAACGTTGCCTAAACTTGTTCCTAGACCATATCTATGCCTAAAGTGACATGCCTCAAATAAGCTGAGCAATAAACTTAGGGTCAACTAAGAATACAAGAAACAAAATTCATAGCAGCAAAATGACATGATAATAATAGAATTCCTTTAGGTAAAAAGGTAAAAGTAAAGTAAAGAACTGATAGATCTAAGTTGCAAAAAAAAAAAAAGAAAGAAAGAAAAATGAAAAAAAGAAAAGAAAAACAACAAAAGAAAAACAAAAAGAAACAAAACTAGGTTACTACTTGTCAGGGAAGCTTCAAGTAGGGCCCAAGTTGGATTAGATGCCTGTTACATACATTTCTTTTCAACTCTAAGGTTCTATGAAAGAAACAAAAAGATAGCATAAGAAAAAATAATCATCCCAAAGACATATTATAGGATTATAGATTTAGAACTGGAAGAGAAGGATCAAATCCAACTGAGTCCTTTTATAGATAAAGAAACTGAGACACAGAAGTTACATGACTTTTCTAGGATCGCACTTAAACCCAGATCTTCTTAACTGCAAGACGAGTATAAATACTGTATCATGCTAATTCTCTGAGGAAAGTGCATGGGCTTCATGATGGAAAACCCACCTTAGTAACTGACTGAGCTACAGATACACATACGCATACACATGCACATGCACATATATATATATATATATTTCTGTATTCTTATTTTTGCCTATTAAGTACATATATTGATTCTTTATGGATTTATGATTTCATTGATGTGATGTTTCCTTTCTGTGGTTCAGCTCACAACACATCTACTCCTTTCAACTTGGGTAATTCTTATCTATGTCCTCCTAAAAATTCTAAAAATTTGGAAAATACCAAAATACCAGAAGCCTTTCTCAAGGTTTTAAAATATTTTGTGGGTACTATTTTTTTTAAATCAAAATTGCAGATCATCTAAAGAGTGATATAGAGACACATTGTGAATATATCATTATTATTTTATAATCATTGATAGCTGATATGCAGGAAGTATAATAAAAGTTTTAAAGAAGTATTTGATAAGAAGTGAATCCCTTACATAAGAGCAAGAGACAGAAAATTTAAAAGTCCAAGTATTGTACTAGTGCTATGAATTCAGCGAATTCATAAACAGAAAAAAAAATGTGATCTTTTTCTAGCCCAATATTTGTCTCATTTGGCTTTTTCTTTTGTGCTTCTCAGTAAATGTATTTGGGATAATATTCTATGCCTCTTTATTAATATTGCAATTTTATGTATAAAGTTTTATTTATGGGGGCAGCTAGGTGGTGCAGTGGATAAAGCACTGGCCCTAGATTCAGGAAGACCTGAGTTCAAATCCAGCCTCAGACACTTGACACTAGCTGTGTGACGCTGGGCAAGACACTTAACCCTCATTGCCCCCACAAAAATAAATAAATAAATAAAATAAAAAGTTTTCTATATCCACTTTAAAATGACATTCAAATACAATTTTTTTAAAGTTTCTCAGGAAAATGAAATAAACATTTGAAGGAAATCTTAAGTACAATAAGCAACTCTAACTTTAAAATACTGTGGTTCATGGGGCAGCTAGATGATGCAGTGGATAGAACACCTGCCCTGGAGTCTGGAGTACCTGAGTTCAAATCTGGCCTCAGACACTTAACACTTACTAGCTGTGTGACCCTGGGCAAGTCACTTAACCCCAATTGCCTCACTAAAAAACAAAAAACAAACAAACAAACAAACAAAAATATTGTGGTTCAGAGATATCCTCACAGATCTATTTATCTGAATCAGTCAACAGGCATTCACTCAGCACTTATGGTGAGCCAGGTGCTAAGTACTGGGAATACAAAGAAATACAAAACCAGTCCTTGCCCTCAAGGAGCTTACATTTGAATTGGGAAAAAATATGTATATAAACAAGTACTTACAAGATACTTAAGATGGAAGATAACCTTAGAGGGGAGTCTTTAATGGGAGGGACTACAAAAGGCTTCCAGCAGGTAGTGGTAGTAACTTGAAGGAAATCAAGGAAAGTAAAAGAAAATGGGAAGGGAGAGAATTTCAGGCATTGAAGATAGACAGTGCAAAGGTAGAGAAACAGAAGTGACCTTAGCAAAGAAGAACAAGTAGGGCACTTTATAAAACTTTGGAAAAAGCAGTTTTCAGCTGAGTGATAAGGTTAGGCAGAAGTCTGAAGAGGATTTAAGAGTGAGGAAGAGGAAGTAGAAGCACTGAGGAAAGATGATTTTCAAGAAGGTTAGGTGATAGGGGGATGGTAGGAACAAATGAAGAATGTTTTAGGAAAGGGAAGATTGGTATATTTACAATGAAGTAAGGAAGGAACCAGTAGAGAGGGAGAAATTGAAGATTAGAGAGAATGGGCAATTTGTTGGGGAAGGTAGGAGGGGAAGGGATCCAGTGTGCATATAGAGAGGTTGGCCTTAGCAAGAAGAAAGACCTGCATACATGAGACTGGAGTAAAGGAGGTGATAGTGGGGAATGGTGTCAGAGGATTATAGGAGGAGGAGAATGCAAAGAGTTCTTAGCTTCAAGTGTCTGTAAAGTAGGAGAGATGGTCTTCAGCTAAAAGAGAGAGGAGAAAGGCTGTTATGGGAAGCTTGATGAAGTTAGAGCTTTGCAGGAGCTACTGCAAGAGGAGTAAAAGAATAGCTCTACAGCAGTGAGCAACAGATTGAGATTAGATAAGAAATTTTTTGTGGACTCAATCAGCATAGTTTTGTGATTTTCTCTAACTCCATTCTTTAACACAAGAGTAGGACCAAAGAAAGCACATGCTTGGAAGAATACAGGAACAGGGTTTGGCAAGGACCAGGGAACAAAGAGTTTGAGATTATGGGACAGAATAGAATTCAACCAAAGTGTTCAGATTGAGAAGGGAAGAGAGTATAGCCAGCCAGTACATAAGGTGATGGTTTGGTGAATTACTAAGGGGTAGAGAAAATGGGGGTCTCAGTAAGGATGAAGAATAAGTTGAGGAGTAAGACAGTAAGACAGAAAGAAAAAATATTATGATAAAAGGAAAGAATTTGGGACTTCTTGAACATGGGATACTTGTGGGTGTTCTAGGGTGTGGCAATCCCTGTGTGGAGTCTAAATAGAGTGGAAGAGCAAGTTATTTTATTGGGGGTAGATCTCAGAACTCAGAAGTTAGGTTATTTGGGGGAGGCCTATAAGCCAGTCACTAAACCCATTAAGGAAGGAGAGAGAATGCCCTGGGGTCAGTAGATAATGACCAGAATCTGGATTGAGTGATAAATTTGAATAGTATGAATCTTAAAGAATTAGAGATTGTGCAGTGACAGCGTTAGAGGGAAGAAAGGAGTATTTATTCCTTCTTCTCCACTATCCCAATGGAAGGATAGGAAAGAAAGTGTAGCTAGGACTTTGTCTGTCTCTATCAGCAGTTAGACTGTTCACTTCTTAAAGGGACAACACCTTACCGGAAAAGGTGGCTAGGGAAGCAGTGTTACTAGGAAGCCAGTTCTTAGTGCATACCACAAGATAGAAGGAGAAAGAAAGGCAGAGGTTTAAGATGAAAGAATGTTAGTTAACTATGCAGAAAGCATTCCAGAGGTCTTGGTGCAAGGGGCAGGAAAACCTGACGTAGGACATTAGGAGTAGGAAAAGGTATGAATGGGCATGAGGGAGCAGACAGCTAGGGTTCAGTGTTACTGGGGAGAATAATAGGGAGGTGAGAATGTGCTAATTAGTGGGGAATTTTATGCTCCAGAGAAAGCATTTAATGTATCAAACTTCCAGCCACAAAGAAGTATACAAGAAGAAACTCAACAAAATATTGTGGGAAAGACATGCTGAAAATCGTACTCTAAACACCAATAAATAAATTATTTTGGATTGTTAGATTCAATATAATTGTTAAAGACCATGCATAATCTTAAATAGTCTTCAAACTAGATAAGAACAATTAATACCATAAAATATTAGATAGGATCCCAGATGTATAGTATTTTGCTAACATTCTACTGCCAAAGAGGGAAAGGGTCAAGGAAGGAGGTATCTAATAGACTTTTCCTCTACTGTTATTATTATTGTGTCATTATTATTATTATCTTTACTAATTTCTAACAATAAAAATATGCAGCTTAGCCAAAGTCTCTTATTAGTAGAAGCATAAATATAGTTTTGTAGAGTCTGCTCTGGTGGGAAGTAGATAACTGATACATTTCACCTGCTTTGATTCGATTTAAATAACTAGTTGATTGAGATATGCCCAGCCCAGATGCCCTTTTCTGAATTATAATAGGGCTGTCACTTCAAATGTAACATTTATCAATAGTCACTTTCTTTTGGGGAGCAAACCAAATTAGAATTATTTTATCCTACTGAATATTATCTTTCATTCAAAATATAGGAATTTCAGTACAAAGATGCTCCAAATAATGAACAGTTAAAAATAAGAATATCATTCAAAACTGAGTGCAATCAATAAGTTCTATTTCTTTTGTTTCATTTTATTTTGATTCATAGCTCAGGAATCTAAATAAATAAAAATTAGTACAGCATCTTCCTAACAAAGTATTTTTAAAAGGTCTTGGGGCAGCTAGGTGGCGCAATGGATAGAGCACCAGCCCTGAAGTCAGGAGTACCTGAGTTCAAATCTGGCCTCAGACACTTAACACTTACTAGCTGTGTGACCCTGGGCAAGTCACTTAACCCCAATTGCCTCACTAAAAAAAAAAAAAAAAAAGGTCTTTATACCATAATAGTAGATGGCCTATTTAAATAGACCATATTTTAACTTAACAACACTTAAGATCTGTTGAACAAAAGGCTTAAAAAAAACCCTTTTTACCCCCTCCCCCCCCCCCACACTCTCCTCTGGTCAGAGAGGTGATTGACCTATATGGAAGACTGAGACATACATTTTCTGGGTATAGCCAATGTGGGAATTTGTTTTGCTGGACTATTCATATTTTGAGGGTTTTTTCAATTGTATCATTTGGGGGAAGGGAAAATAAAAGAGTCAGATGATAAATGTATGTAAAAATTTTTAAAATATATATTGTACTCAAGAAGACTAGTGGCCTAAGAAGGCAGCATTCTCCAGAGTTTGTAAATTATAATTTTGACTTCACTGTCAGTAATTATGAATCTAAAAATTTCAGGCACAACATAACCATTGTGAAGGACTGTTTTAACCTGAGGGCAGAATTTGTCCCCAGAAATAGTCAATATTTGCTTTATTAACCTTTTGAATTTTTAATTAGGTATCTCAATGTTCTAGATGTTATGGATACCTGACTAAACAGATGATGAGTTATGACATCGGATGGACTACCCCAATCCAGCTCACTAGGAGAAATGCCCAGATGGGTCAATTGGGGACAACGGTTCTTTTAAATTTTTTTTAAAGCCAAAGACCATATTCAAGTGCAAGTGAACTATTCAAATGGTTAAGTGAAAGAAATATATGTAGGCATTTATGTGTCTATTTTATTACTTCCACACAATATGGCCAAACTAAATTACAGGCACATGAAATTATGATTGCTGGTTTTTTTTCATTACTGAGGGGGGAAAGCCCAGCCCTCAAACATATTACAATTCAGCTTCATTCATAAAGAAAAACAAAACAAAACAAAACAAACAAACAATAACAACAATAACAAAAAAAGAAGAATGATGAAAGGAGTGAGGGAATGGTATTTACTGCTCATATTATTGTCATGGGCCAAAACTTTCAAGTTAAAGTAATGTCTCTTTTTAATGTGTTAATTATATATTTCACTAATTAATAGTTTACACACATATTAACAAATAGATTCCCTAGAGCTGTATGCATGGAACTTCCTTATGTGTAGGATTCCTTCTGTCAATGTGTTTTCTCCTAACATCAGCTGAAGCTTTATACAAGAAATACTTTCTATGTTGGAGTAAATATCATACCACCAAATAACAGGTCAATTATTTTAAAATAATCAGTAGGGGAAGAGAATAAGCACTTATGTAGTATCCATTATGTACGAGGAAATGTGCTAAGTGCTTAAGAAATATCTGTATTTTACACCTTTTAAGGTTTTTCTAAAAAAAGATAACAATGTAGCCTGTGATGTAGAACTATCATGAAGAAGGCAACTGACTTGCTCCCAAATACCACCTGACAGAACTTTGTGAAAATGTCCCATAGTTGAGTTAATTCCTTTTTCTCACAAATCCTTCTGATATCTATTGTTATAAATTATAAACCAACAAGAGGTACAAAAAACTTGCTTACAACCACATTAAGTAGTAATCTTATTTTGTCCTTTGCTTGGTTGATTAAAAAGAAAAAAATCAGATCAACAGGGTTATCTTTCCAAAAATTAAACAGCCTTACTAAAATATTGCTTTGGATAAAGATTCAGTAATTTCTCATAGTCTTTACCTGTGTTTAAACATTATCATAGGCATACAGTTCTTTCCTAGGCTTAAAAAAGTTCCTCCTTACTCTAAGTTACATATATTTCCTTTGTTTAATCTTTGGAGATAGAGAATAGCTTCTTAGTAATTTCATAATAATTTGCAGGATATCAACACACACAAAAGCATGCTCAAGATAACCAATAATAACAGAAGATCAAATTAAAACAACTCTGAATTTTCACCTTACCCCAATAGAATGGTAAAGATGACAAAAGGTGAAATGGTAAACACGGGAAGATCTTCAAGAAGAAAAGCACACTATTGGTGGAACAGTTTATTGGTCCAACCATTCTGGAAATCAATTTGGAACTGGACTAAAATAAGTTTAACCCAGAAATACCATTATAGTCAAAAGTGAATAGCTACTGCTAAATAAAACTTTATTAAGCACACTGTATACCTGGCATTTTGCTAAGTACTGTGGATAAAAGTAAAAAAGAGAGAAAACAGTTCCTGCACTTCAGGAGCTTACAATTTAATGGGGAAGACAATACTGAAAAGGAAGTTTGAGGGCGGGGGTGGTGGAGAGATGGGTCCTGGGAAGGATCTTGAGAAGGAGTGGTGCAGGATATTCATGAGAAACCAATGAAGTTAGCTGGAAAAGTCTGAGGCCTCAATAAAGAGAGGCCTTGGGAAGAGTTCATTGCTTTACCCTCTAAGAGGAGAGAGGCAGCTGAAGGTGCTGAGGAGTTGCTAAGAATCAAAGCTGAACTAATCTTCAAGATGATGAAATATTAGACATATACCCTAAGGATATCAAAGGCAGAGGAAATTATATTAAAAAAAATTCATAGCAACATTTTTTTTGGTGGCAGTGGTGGTGGTGGTGGTGGTGGTAGTAGTAGTAAAGAACTATAATCAGAATGAGTGCCCATCAATTATGGAATGGTTGAATAAAATATGGCTTATCGAACATTATTTTGTCATAAGAAGTAACAGATATGAAGAATTCAAAAACAAACCAAAAAAAATAAGCTTGTGCAAGCTGGTACAGAATCAAGTAGGCTAAACAATTTGCACAATGACTATAGTAATGTAAAATTAAGCCATATTCAAAGATTTAAAAATTCTGTTCACTGTAGAAGTGTTCACCATTATAATTTCAGACATAGAGGTGGTGGACAAGTGGTATGGAATGAGGCATTCATTTTCAGATGTAACCAATATGTTGATTGGCTCTGATCAACTATGGTCATTATCATTATTTTTACGTTAGAGTACTTTAGGGAGTCAGTCACTGGAAAATGATGGTGATCTTTAAAATTATATATATATATATACACACACACACACACACATATATATATATATATATATACATATATATATATATATATATATAGTCACATCCTTGACAAAGAAAAAAAAGGAAGTTTAGAGGAAGGATGATGTTATTAGCCACAGCCAGACATGTACATATTACAAGAGAGGAACACAGATAGAATTTCAAAGAAGGAAGAACCTAGTCTGTGACACAGCTGGGAATTTAAGGCATGAGGGAACTTGGAATACTGTTGTCCAGTAACCCTTGCCATGTAGGCAGGTATGATGTAAAGATTTCTTCTATTCATGAATAAGATAATCCTTTGCACTAGTATCCCCATTAGAATTTAAAAGGCACCTACTGAGATCAACCACCCATTGGTGTCTTTAGATCTGGTGGAATATCTTATTATATTTGCCATCATCTTAGCAGCATCTCCACAGAGAAAAGGGGAGACAAGGGAATTTTGGTGATCGCTGAAACCAAGGCAAGAACTATCAACATGTATCTTTGCACCATATCTGACAAACTATATCCTTACAAGGTACATAAGTCTACTTTTTAACCCTGGTTTATATCAAGCCAGTTATTTTCTCCATTCTGTTAGAAATAATAGTAACTAGCATTAATATAGTACTTACTTTCGTGCCAATCATTGTGTTGTCTTTTACAAATGTCATTTCATTCGATACTCAAAACAACCTTGAAAGGTAGGTGAGTGTTATTATCACCCTAATTTTACAGCTGAGGAAACAGAGGTAAATAGAGGGTAAGTGACTTGCTCAAGGTCATACAACTAGTAAGTGTCTGAGATTGAACTCAGTTCTTCCAGGTGCAAGGCCTAGCCTTCTATCTACTTTGCTAACTATGTAGACTGAGGTTGACTCTCCCCAGCTTTCCAGGATAGGTGAGTTTAGGAAAAAAGATAACGTATTCTGCTGTGGACATGGGGAGTTTGAGATACCTATGGGGCATTAAGTTGAACATGTCCAATAGGAGTTTGGTGATGAAGAACTGGAAATTAAGAGTGAGAATGGGGCTAGATATATAGATATGGAAGTCACTTGGTTAGAATTGATAGTTTAATTCATGAAAGTTGATGAGATCAAGGAGAAAGAGTACAGAGAAAGATGGGGAGAGGGCCCAAGCAGATCCCTGAACTATATCCACATATATGGACAGATATGAAAATCTAGCTAAGGAGACTGAGAAAGGTCGTTTAGAGACATGTAGAAAGAAGACCATGACAGAGCAAGATCACAAAAATCCAGGGAAAAAAGAATAGTCAATTGAGTAGGAAATAGTCAACAATGTTGAATGCTTTAGAGTTGTTTAAAAAAAAAAGATGAGGATGAAGAAAAGGCCTTTGAATTTATCTATAAAGAGGTCATTGGTGACTTTAGAAGGTATAGTTTTAGTTGAGTTGTAGAGACTGAAGTCAGATTGTAAGAAGTTGAGAATTGACTGGAAAGTGAGGAACAAGTGTAGATGGATGGCTTTTTCTTCTTTGACTATAAAAGAAAGACAGTATAAGATGATAGCTTAAGGTAATGCTTGGGTAGTGAAGGTTATTTTGCTATTTGTTTGATTTTTTTTTTTTTAGAATAGGGGGAATCTGGGAATCTTTGTAGCCAAAAAGGAAGAAACCAGCGAATGAGAAATTGAAAATTCAGGAGAGGGAGATAATCAAAGGGGCAAGTTCCTCAAGGAGACAGGAGAAGATGGTATTAAGAGCTGGTGCTGGCAAGGAAAACAACCCGTTTTATCCTCTGACACTGAAGCTGAGGTGGAAAGAATGAAGTCAGTACTAAGCTTTCTAGTTTCCAAACTAAACAAACCCAAGTTCTAAAAATGTCCTTCACAAACACATTTTTCGTCATCTATATTCTGTTACTTTTCTCTAAAAACTCTTCTACTTTATTACATCTTATTCAAAGGAAGTAATTCAGAGTAGAAACAACAGCGTGGTGAAGGTTTTCATCACTGTAACATAGCAAAGTTTATTCCCTCATGTTGACTAGCAGATTCTGGTTAAAACATCTCAGTCTATGTTTTAAAATTAATAGAAGATCAACATCATTGATATGCTGCATTCACCTATTTTAATGAGTTTTACCTCTTCCTGTGTTTTATTATAGGTCCTGTATAATTTCAAGATGTTATTGATGAACAGATTCTCTAACATATCCTATCCCTTCAAGAAGTTCCTAATTTAACTTAAGCAAAGTCCTTTGGTTTATCTCCTGATATTCAACACTGTGTTTTTAACAATTTCTTCCATTTGCTGAGGTTGGACTCAGCTCTTCCAGGAGCAAGGACTAGCATCCTATCCACTTTGCAAAATATATTCAAAGAACATATGTGTTTAGAATGAAATTTTTGTAAGTGCAGGTGTTTGACTTACTCTATGGCCCCCTGGATGTTGGTAAAGTTTCAGTTTCATTTAAAGTGATGCCATACTTGTTAAGGCCACAAATTAGTATCAAGTTCTCCAATAGGGTATATACTTAGGGAATAGGTAACTTACTTCTAGGCTCCCGAGGTCCATCCACAGTAATTTTGATGGCTCTGTGGTAAGTAGCTACTTGTGGTGGATTTGTGAAGACGGTAATGGTCAATGTGAAGCTTTTCCCTAAAAGAAAGAAGAGATGATGACATTATATTACTAAATAGGAAATCACCACATTTGCTAGGGATTAATTACCACTGACCGTTACTTTCTAGCACAGAAGCAGAAATGACAATGACAACTTTACCTTAAAGCGACTGAATCTTCATGTTTAAATAGGTTTCAAAGCCAGCAGAATGACCATCATTCTAGCATAGAGTGTTGCCCATGAAATTCAAAAGCAAAGTATGTCATATTTAGAAGACATTACCAATGTTTAATCCATTTTATTATTACATAACTTTATTTGATGACATATAACATTTCACATGATCATTAATTTTAATTATTCAATTCTATAAGCATTGAATAATTAAAATAATTAACAAGTAAGATAGGCCTGAGGTACTTCATGCTAACAACTCTAGAAACTTGAGGATCAGTTTGGCAGATTCACGCATTTGGCCGGGGGACAAAAAAGTAAGGGAATAAAACAAGGCAAGGTAAACCTTTGAAAGAAAGGAAAACATATTAGTGGGCCAATGTCCATCAGAAGCCCCAGTGGAATTTTTCTGTATCTATTTATAAGGCTCTCTCAGTTTCAACCATTAACCTTCTTACTTTCTTTAACTTTCACTTGCAGCTTTGAGGAAACAGGAAAAAAATCATTTCTAATTTAGGGAATAGACGGGATATAAAAAAATCTCAATATATTTGAAATCACAATTTACTGATGAACTGACATTGTTAGTGGGTTGGGTTTTATTTTGCTTTACTTTGTTTTTTCTAGATATACAGAGAGAAAATGGCCTGTTAGATCATATAAAAATTAGAAGTCACTAAAATAAATAAGGAAAGGTATTTCATTGAATGACCTGAAATAAATATGAAGCCAATATGAATATGCTTTGTGTGCTGCACAGTGAAATTGGCCTCTATAAAATAAACATAATAATTATTGTGCTATCTACTCCCCAGGACTATTTTGAGGGTTGATGATGGTTTGGGGGTTTTTTGGGGTTTTTTTGGTGAGGCAATTAGAGTTAAGTGACTTGCCCAGGGTCACCCAGCTAGTAAGTGTCAAGTGTCTGAGGCTGGATTTTAACTCAGGTCCTCCTGACTCCAGGGCCGGTGCTCTATCCACTGCACCACCTAGCTGCCCCATTGATGATGTTTTAAAAGTGTTTGTAATCATCAAATGAGGCATAAATATGATAGCATAGTTTTTACTCTTATAAAACATGAGTACATGGAAGAAGAGCGAGCACCTGGTCTAAAAGACAAAAATAAAAATATGAACAATTCCTTGACCTTCTTAAAAACACACACACAGAGCATTCAAAAACTATTTTTCCCCTTCAAGCTAGAGTGTACCATTTTCCAGTTTACCTGTCTACAAAGTGGGATAATAATACCTACCTCATAAGGTTATTGTGACGATCAAATGAGATAACCAGCATAAGGCGATTTGCCTTAAGGCTCTGTATAAAATGCTAGCTATAATTAAGTCAACTGAACTACAGGACCTCTAAAAGTCCCTTCTAGCTCTGAATTCCCATAACTGAATCAACCTCAATAAGTAAGCAGTCCCAAAACCTTGCATAGCTTCCACTAAAACATATACTGAGATACAAAGTTTTATCTTCTATTTCTAATTTAATAAAAATGCTTCAATATTTCAAGGATCTGTAAATTTATCAGTATGAGTATTTATTCCATTAGTGTAGAATGAAATTCTTATATAACTTGGTGGATGGTCTCTGAGGATTGTTGTAACTGAAAAAAGTTATCACCCTTTACCTAATCTACTGACAAACCTCTCTGCACTTAGGTAGACTGGTCATTAAAACCCAGACATCATTGGACCCATATTCAAATTCTTTGAGAGCCGAGGTTCACCAGTAGAACTCAATACACTATTGAAGTACACTGTTAATATGCAAGATAAGGTTGACCTTTTGAGTAGGTGGTTGCTTACATGTTTAATCTTAAAGGTTTCAGGAAGACAGCTTTCCAAATATACCTCCCCCACCAGTCTGTTAATGATGCCTGAAATTCTACCACTACAGATTCTTCTTCTTTTTTTCCCCTAGTGTCCTGGATGGGATAACACCATAAGCTGTTGTCAGCTAATATCTCAGCAGGGATTAGTTGATCAGATGCATTCCAGCTATCATATCTAACTGAGAGAAAGGCTCTGCTGGAATAGAACACATGATAGCTTGGTGGGGGTGGGAGGTGCAGGAGGCCACAGAGCCTGAGCATTAACCAAGTCTATCTAACACACCATCTGTCAATCTTTCTAAAAATACCACATTCATCTGACCCTCCTATGCTAAAGAACCTACACTAGCTCCCCATTTCAATTCAAATCAACTAACATTTCTTAAGTATCTGCTTCATACAAGATACTGTTCTGAGTACCAGAGAGTAAAAGGGAGAAAAACAAAAGTCTCTGGTCTTGAGAAGTATATTTCTATTCTATGGATTACCTATTCCATTACTTACAAAGTTACATCTAAACTCTACTGTATATGTTTCAAGTCCTGCTATATTAAGACATCACTCACCACTCTCTAGTAATTCACATTGACCTCATCACTTTGGTCTCAAAAGCCATGTTATTCTCACCTCTCTGTCTTTGGTCATGTCACTTCCCCAGGCAAAAAGTTCTTCCCTTCTCAGAATAAATGGATCTCAGAAATATAAGGGACTTCAGAGTATGAAGTCCAACCCATATCTGAACAGTAAGCCTCTCATACATGTCAAAGAAATGATCACTCCATGCTTGAATGCTTCATGCAAGGGAGAATTCATTACTTTTCAAAACAGTCCAAACCACTTTGGGAGAATTCTTGTTCATAAAATTTCCCCTAGACCCAAACAACATTATTCTCTTTTTCTTTTCATTGCTCCTAGTTCTGCCCTTAGAGGTCAAGCAGGACCTCCATATGAGAGATCTTTAAATGTCTAAATTTAGGTAATGTACTCATCCTAAGGCTGCTTATTCAAGTTAAACATTCCCACTTCCTTTGAATCATCCTCAAATGACATGTTCCTTAGTCCCTTTACCATTTTAGTTGCTATTCTGCTAAGGTAAATAGTAAAAAAAAAAATCAACTATATTTCAAGTTACCATTTTTCTTAATAAAAGACATTACCACATGCAAAGGATGATGCTCAAATGTGTACTGCAACAATCTTCTGGCCCCAAACAATCCCTTCTTTATTTGTTGTTGAGTCATTTCAGTTATGCCCAGTTCTCTGTGACCTCATTTGGAGTTTTATTGGTGAAGATACTGGAGTGCTTTCCCATTTTCTTCTTCAATACCTTAGTTTACTGCTATATAAAATTAAGAATTTTGATTGGATGATACCTAAGGTACTTTTGTTGGTCTTAATCTATGAAGACATATGATGTTGGTAGAGCTAAAAAAAAAACCAAACAAACCATTGTACCCAATGACCATAATGATAGAAATTGACAAAAGAACAAAACCATTGAAACTAAATGCTGCACAAATAAAATAGCCAAGGTTGGCTCTAAAGAAGAGATATAAGAAGATATTTCCTCCAACTTCTTTGAAGATGCAAGGGGGAGGGGTGAAACTGCATATAAAGTCAGGCTTTCTAGATAAATCGGTCAGTCTTGCTAACCTGTTTTATTCAGTTCTTTTTTCTTTGTTATAAGGTATTGCTCCCAGGGAGGGAGAATCTTGAGAAATTAAAGTGATATAAGGACAAAAGATAAGAAGAAAAGCTTACTTTAAAAAGTAAATTAAAAGATATGAAGAGATATGGAAAATAAAACAATGAAGGAAAAGAAAATCTTATATAACAGAAGCAAAATAAAACAATTTTAAAAGAATGAATGAGGGGCAGCTAGGTGGCGCAGTGGGGCAGCTAGGTGGCGCAGTGGATAGAGCACCGGCCCTGGATTCAGGAGGACCTGAGTTCAAATCCGGCCTCAGACACTTAACTTAGCTGTGTGACCCTAGGCAAGTCACTTAACCCCAATTGCCTCACCAAAAAAAAAAAAAAAAAAACCACAAACACAAAAGAATGAATGAATTATATGCCAGAAAGGATACACAGAAACAGCTCATAGTACAAGTCTTCTTTAAGCATGTGACATATTAAAAAGCCCAAATAGCATAATGCAGGGAATAATGCAAGAAAATTTCCCAGAACTTCTGAATATTGACCACAAAACATCAATTGAATGAATCCACAGATCATCTCCAGGAAAATAACAATAACTATGTTTTAAACTGCAAGACAAATAGTGGTTAAAATGAACATTCTCAACAACAGACAACAAATTTTGTAAGAGGCCAGGAGAAAGACTTTCAAATATAAAGAAAAGGGAATTAAAATAATAACAGTTTATTCAGCAGAGACAAAGAATTTCAGGATGTAATGGAATAACATATTTCAAAAAGAAAAGCAGCTCAAGCTGCAATCCAAAATTATATATCCTGAAAGCTTGAACTTAACCAGCAATGAAAAAAATATGGATGTTCAACAAGAGAGATATTTAAGTATCCTTAAAAACAAAATCCAGATGTAAGGGAAAAAAAAGACCAAAGAGCAATTATCAAGGGATAAAAAAAGATATAATGGAATAATGATGTAAGTAGATCTCAAAGAAACTGGGGAAGTAAAGGTGGAGGAGGAGAACTGAAGTACTATGGACTAAATAAATACCCTGACCCCCTTAGAAGTGAGTCAGTGCATTTTGTGGGAAGGAATAGCAAAATTAGAGGGTTCATAAATGAGGAAGGGAATGAGAACATACTTAGGATTAAGGAGGAATAAAAATTAGTGCTGTCTTCATGTTCCTATGTATTTTAGAAGTGGGATTGGATGGCTGACCTTTCCAAACTTGTTATACATTACTATCCTTTATGTATTATATGGTCTAACCAGACTGACCTTCTTGTTATTCCTTATATACAAATTATATCTTCTATCTTCATGTCTTTGCATGCCTGGAATGCACTTCCTCCAAACCTTGGCCTCAAAGAATCCTTGTCTTCCTTCAAAGATCAACACCTCTTCCATGAAAGTTTTCTCTATCCCAGTAGCTGCTAGTACCTTCCTGTTTCCAGGCCTTGTATCACCATCATTTACGTGGAGAGAGAGAGAGAGAGAGAGAGAAAGAGAGAGAGAGAGAGAGAGAGAGTGTGTGTGTGTGTGTGTGTGTGTGTGTGTGTGTGTGTGTTATTTTCCTCAGTAGAATGTAAGTTCCTTTAGAGAAAGGGCTGTTTCATTTTTGTCTTTTTATCTCCAGGATCTAATCTAACACACAATAAGTGTTTAGTAAAATGTTTGTTGTTTGGTTGGTGATAAAGGAGTTGTAGATCAAAGTCCAATTCCCAGATGAGACTGATAGCTCTATGAAAATAAAAATGTCCTTTAATAAATCAATATACAAACATTTCTTAAGCACCTACTATGTGCCAAACACTGCTAGGCCCTTGGTATAACAGGTACAAAAAATGTAACAAGTTGCACTGTCAAGTAGGGATTGCATACTAAATGTAGAGACAACATATAAAGCATAAATTTAAAGTGAATATGATATAGACACATACAAAGGTACTCTGGGAGAGAGGAACTCTGGTAGATCAGGAAAAGCTTCATGCAGAAAATGTTGCTTGTGCTGCATCTTAAAGGAAGAAAGGGACTCTGTGAGGTGGAGGAAAAGAGAGTACATTTCAGCCATGTGGTATGCCCTATGCTAAGGCACATAAATAGGAAATAGAACCTGGTATATGGGGAACAGAGAAAAGGCAGATTTAGCCAGACTAGAGACTGATTCCCTTTTGGGGAATGGTTTCTGTGATATATGAAAATATCCCTTTGTCACAAAAGATTCATCTACACACAGAGACAATTTCAATTTTTAAGATGGAGAAATTAAAGGGCAGCTATATTATATTTCCTCCAACTTCTTTGAAGATGCAAGGGGGAGGGGTGAAACTGCATATAAAGTCAGGCTTTCTAGATAAATCGGTCAGTCTTGCTAACCTGTTTTATTCAGTTCTTTTTTCTTTGTTATAAGGTATTGCTCCCAGGGAGGGAGAATCTTGAGAAATTAAAGTGATATAAGGACAAAAGATAAGAAGAAAGCTTACTTTAAAAAGTAAATTAAAAGATATGAAGAGATGTGGAAAATAAAACAATGAAGGAAAAGAAAATCTTATATAACAGAAGCAAAATAAAAAAAACAATTTTAAAAGAATGAATGAATTATATACCAGAAAGGATACACAGAAACAGCTCATAGTACAAGTCTTCTTTAAGCATGTGACATATTAAAAAGCTCAAATAGCATAATGCAGGAAATAATGTAAGAATCTGGTCTCAGACACTTAACACTTACTAGCTGTGTGACCCTGGGAAAGTCACTTAGCCCCAATTGCCTCACTAAAAAAAAAAAAAAAAAAAAAAAAAAAAAAGTTGGAGAAATTAATTAGAAAAATTGGGTTTTTTTCTGTTTGTTTTTTACTGTCTTATATATCAGTCATCACTGTTTGAGGCATCATGGTCAAGTGGGAAGGGCACAAAATTTAAATTCAGAGTCCCTAAGGTCAAACCTCAGCTCTGTGTGTGTGGCCTTGGACAAGACATTTAATGATATGGGGCTTCATATATAAAAAGGGGGTTGGACGTAATCTAAATTTCAGCCCTATATCTATGATTCTGTGAATCTATAATTACTGACTAAATAGATAGAAATCTTATCTCTTTGTAGCTGAAAAAAACCCCAAATAAACACAAACTCACAGCAGATCACTAAGGTTTTCTTTTTCTTTTAATTCAGGAATGTCCCTGGTGATTTTCAAGTGATGAAGGAGCATTTTCTTTTACTTACTATACTGGGTCAAAATGTGCCCTTCTAGTACTAACATATTTGAGTCCCTGAGCCACAGATTACAGGTAACCTATGTATTTTGGGATTCATTTGGTTTCACCTTCCTGTAGGATTTATGTTGAAGCTAAAACGTATGCATCTTATCTAAACACCCAGACAATGAAGGTTTCATAATTATTTTGCTTAGGGACTTCTTTTTTGGGGGGGTTATGAGGGTTAAGTGACTTGCCCTGGGTCCCACAGCTGGTAAGTGTCAAGTGTCTGAGGAGGATTTGAACTCAGGTCCTCCTGAATCCAGGGCCAGTGCTTTATCCACTGTGTCACCTAGCTGCCCTTGCTTAGGTACTTCATAGCAGATATCAATTTTAAAGGTCTTGAACTTCAACTGAGTTTATAAGTATGAATATATATGCCTATATGCATAATGGATGGAATAAGAATTTTTGAGGCTACAGCCTTGTATACCTACGAAAATTATGTGTTCCACTGTTCCCAGAAAACCTGGTTTTCAGACTTAGCTCCCCTAAGTATGTGACCAAATTCTCCAAGTCTCAGTTTTCCTATCTATAAAATAAAGATAATAATATTTATCCTGCCAATTTCTGACTGTGTATTTTGAGGGCAAATTAAAATATTATTCATATACACTCATACACACATATATAGAGAGAAATATGTATATATACATATATATGCATATATATATGTATCAGTTCTTTGTAAACATTAAATTATTATATAAATATGTTGTTAACACATCTGGAAGAGATCTTAAAAATCTCTCCCAATAGAGACCTTTTCCACTACACTCGCTTTACAAGTAAGGAAGCAGAAACACAAAGAGGTTTAACATCTTAAGCAAGGTCACACAGCTAATGAGGAGCCTAGTGTAGCTAGGATTAAAATCCAGGTCTCCTCCTTACTCTCAAACAAGTTGTCATTCTATCACACCAAGTACTGCAATCATTTGTTATAAAAAAATAGTATAGAATCTTCTGTCTTAAGATATAATAATATATTTAAACATTTAAAATGTGTAAAAAAATCTTTAAAATAGATATGTGGTCATTTTTTGCTTTAATGCTAACAAAACAAAATTTGATTAGAAGTTCTTTTTATGTACTTAGGATGCTGTTGTGTGAGAAAACCTGGAGAATGAGAAAGTAGGAGGAGTCATATTCAGGAAAGTGAAGGGGATTTTCAAGCTCTTTAGAAGTTTGTATTTTTTCTTTTTTATTATGTCTAATTTCAGCTAAATTTTTGAAGGAAATGATCACTTTCTTTAATGATAAAATGATTATTTCCTTATTAATAATTTCCTCCTTCAAAAGTTGGAGGAACCAAAGAGGACAATTTTTCTTTCAAATCTGATTCTCACTACTTAGGAGAAATTTGTTATTGGGGCAAAAATTATGAGAAATTGGAGAAAATGACCCTTCCATCTTAGAATTTGGATACAGAAGGACAAAGAAGTCAGGCATAATCTAACATTCATCCTAGATTTCAAAGGGCCCAGAAAAAGAATAAGTTGGAAGCAAGAAATTAAAAATCTACAAGACAAATAACCTCTGAGGGGATAATATTCTGAAAATTCAAATAGAAATAATTCCCATGAGTGAAAATAGGGAGAGTTATCTAAAGAAATTAATATGGATTCAGAATGAATTCATAGGCCAATTTAGATTTTTTTTTTTTTTTAGTGAGGCAATTGGGGTTAAGTGACTTGCGGAGGGTGACACAGCTAGTAAGTGTCAAGTGTCTGAGGCCAGATTTGAACTCAGGTACTCCTACTCCAGGGCTAGTGCTCTATCCACTGCACCACCTAGCTGCCCTGGCCAATTTAGATTTTAAAATATCCTTTGCTGAATATAGGGAGTTAACAGAGATGAAGATGAAAGTGTGACAAAGTACAATTTCACAAATGCTGTAACCCAGAACAGATTGATGATGATGATGAAGAAATGTAAGAGTTACACAAAAGTAGGGGATTTTTTTTTGAAGCTATGCTGGGGAAAAGAGGATAGATGGGTGAATAATGGGGAATCATAAAAGAAATGGGAGGAAAATTGGGTTGGTCAACACCTACTTTGCATGTTTTCTCAGAAAAATGACAGAACTCAAATGGTTTATTAGGACTTGATGCTCAAGACAAGCATGGAGTTAGTAAGATATCCATGATAAGTAAAGAAATAATAAGGAAGCACAAGTTCAAATCTTTAGGCTCAGATGAACTACATCTTTTGGAAATGAAAGAACTAGAAGTTGTCATTGTTAGCCACTGTCAGTACTTTCTAAAAGATTGCAAAGAATTGGGAGAAGTAACCCAGGATTGAAGAAGGGCAAAGGTCATGATTTTTTTACAAAGGGGGTAAAATGGAGCTTGCAAACTATAGGCTAGTGAGTTTGACTTTGATTCATATAAAGAAATCTATAGTGTAGTAAATAAATATCTAGAAAAGGGCATGATGATTTCAAAGAACCAGTACGGCTTCCTCAAGAAGAGTTTGTTCCAGAATAATATGGTTTCCTTTTTTGGACAGGATTACTAGATTTATAGATTAAGGGAATGGTGTAGTTATAGATAACTTAGATTTTAGGAAAGTATTTGACAGTCTGTCATGCTGTTCTTTAGAGGGGAAAATTGAGAGACCTGGGCTATGCAATAGTATAGTTAGATATTTTTGGAATCCAGTTGTGTGGTCAAATCCAAGGTTTAGTCATTAATGATTCAATGTCAATTTAGAAGGAAGTCTCCATCAAAGAGCCCTTGGGCATATATACTTAACATATTTTATCACTTTCTTTCCCCCCCAAAAGGCATATATAGTATGCTTATCAAATTCAAGGATAACAAAAAGGTGAAAAGGAAAGATTTTTCAAAATTTTTATAGGATAAATGTGAAGTCTTAATACTGGAGTTTAAGTGTATTTAGATAACAATTCATCTGAAAAAAAAGATCAGTGGCTTTTAGTAAAGTGTATGATCCATATAAATCAACAGTAATATATGGAAGCCAAAAAAGCTAGTATCATTTTAGGCTTCACAGTACCTAGGACTTGAGAAGTGATAGACCTTTTGGTAATCTGCTTACATCTGGCATACTGAATTCAATTCTGGGTGCCCTGTTTTTGTTGTTGTTGTTGTTGTTTGTTTGTTTGTTTGTTTTAGTGAGGCAATTGGGGTTAAGTGACTTGCCCAGGGTCACGCAGCTAGTAAGTGTTAAGTGTCTGAGGCCAGATTTCCACTCAGGTACTCCTGACTCCAGGGCCATCCATTGCACCACCTAGCTGCCCCAGCTGCCATGTTTTAAGAAGGATATCTTTAAACTAGAGATGGTCTGCAGAGGGGCGACTAGGATGCTGAAGGGCCTTAAGTTCATGCCATATGAAGATCAATTTAAGGAACTGAAAGTGTTTAGCCATAGAAAAATAAGAGGTTAATTTAGGGAGGACATCATCATCATTACCAGTAGCAATTATACAGAGCTTAAACGTTTACAAAGTGCATTACACGTATTATCTCATTTGGTTTTCACAGCAAAGTTGGGAGGGAGATGCCATTATTATCTCCACTTTATAGATGAGGAAAGCGAGGCAATCAATTAAGATTAAATGACTTGCTCAGGATCACACTGTTAGTTACTGACTGAGGGAGAATGTGAACTCAAGTGTTCCTGACTCCAAGTCCAGTAGTTATCTACTATGCCACCTAACTGCCTTGAGAGATATCTTAGCTGTTTTAATTATTTGAATGTCTGTCATATGTTTTACCTGAATCCAGAGGGCAAAACTAGGAGCAATCAATGAAAGTTGCAAAGAGGAAAATTTGGGGAATTTAGGATCAACTTTTTGATGTTTCATTATCCAAAAAAAATCATGTTGGACTGCCCCAGGAAGCATCACCACAGTAGGAGGTGTCTAGAGGAATGTCCTTTTTATGGGGGTATTACAGATTGTAAAGGAGATTGTTATTAAGCACTAGTTAGATAAGATGTCCTTAAGAGGGCCCTTTCAACACTCAAATTCTATGATATGGGCATAATGTGAGTTTTATATGGAAAATGATTGTCAAATATCAATGGCAATCTCAAGAAAAAAATCATCAAATTTTACAAAGTAACATTGCTAAAGGTGACTGAATGGATAAGTACAAATGACAAATCTGATTTTATGTAACATGGCCTAGAATGAACCCAGGTGAAGTTGAAAAGGAGATAAAATTTACCTTTTACTTCCCTCCCACTGCCTTGTTAGCAATTCCTCATCTCAATCCTGATATAGAACTAGCTTACTGTAAATTTGTTGTTCCGTTATTTCAGTTGTGTTTGACCTTTATGACTCCATTTGTAATTTTCTTGGCAAAGATACTGGAGTGGTTTGCTATTTCCTTCTCCAGCTCATTTAACAGATAGGAAAACTGAGGCAAACAGGGTTGTGATTTACCCAGGGTCATCCAGCTAGTGAGTGTCTGAGGCTGGATTTGAACTCAGGCCTTCCTGACTCCAGGCTGTTCTATCCATTGTGTCACCTAGCTGCCCACTGTCAGCCCTCACTGACAATAAGGCATTTTTCTGATTCTTAAGGGGTAGAGGAACACAATATATACATTTTCAGTGCAGGATTTTTTTTAATTAATAAAGTATTTTATTTTTTTTCCATTACATGTAAAGATAGTTCTCAACTTTTGTTTATACAAGCTTTACAATTTCAGATTTTTCTCCCTCCCTCCCCTCCCTCGCCCCTCCCCTAGACAGCAGGTAATCTGATATAGGTTATATATATATACACACACACATAATAACATTAAACATATTTCCAGTGCAGGATTTTTTAAAAAATCAACCCATAAAGAGGGAGATCCTACTAGAGGAAGTACATTATAATCCAGCTGGTCTAACCCTTGTAATTTTATAGGTAAGGAAACAGGATCAGAGAATTTCAGTGATTTATCTGAAGTGACACAGATAGTCAATGGCAATTCTGGGCTTCTACTCCCCTAGTTATATAGCTAATGGTGCTTCATAAATGTTTTAGATAACAGCAATATAAAAACTCCAAATGGTATATGATCTCTGGTTAGAACTATTATTAGTACAAAGACTGTTTTAAGTATTTTAAAGTAACCACTTTGATATTTAAAATGCTTTCACCAATCACCACATGACAACCAAGTATATATCCATATTAATATATTCAATAAGTATTCTAATTGGTCTACCTACATCAGTCTTTCCCCTCTCCAATCCATCCTTTATACAACTGCCAAAATACAGTGGCTCTAGAATCAAATACAATGTATAAGCTTGACATTTAAGTTCCTGTCCAGAATGATTCTAAACTATTCCAGACTCACCCGGCATTGTTACTCTGTTCAGCTAAAGTGAACTAACTACTTGCTGTTCTCCATGGTCAATATTCTATTTCCCACCTCTTTGCATTGGCAGAAGTCATCCTTTTTACCTGAATTTTTTAGTCTTTACTTGACTCTGTCTCTAAGAATCCTTATTGTCATTCGAAGCTCAGCCCAAATGCCAAAGCTTCTTTGAAATCTTCCCTCATACACTAGCTATTAGTATTCTTAAATCATCATATATTTACTTTTTTGTGCATAATGTATGTAATAGTAGACAGTAAAAGAAAACAATACATAAGAATAACCCCATTTGTTCATTCATTCTGTTCAGAGACATTTACTATCAGAAGATCATAGATTTAATGCTAGAAAGATTGTAAGAGGCCAGCTACTCCCACCATCTAATTTGACAGATGTAGAAACTGTAGTCCAAAGATGTCGAATGACTTAGCCAAGGTTACACAGGTAGTAACATAAGAAAGATTTGAGCCTAGGTTATCTGATTCCAAATCCTCTTATATAATCTAGCTCTTATATGCAAACTACATTCCAGACACCATCCTCATCCAAAGGGGATCCAAAGACTGTTTAATTCCTCACTTTCTGTCTCCAGTAAATAGCTAATATCTTTCCCTTTTCTCCCAGTTCTACTCAGGGTGAAGGTTACATTTTAATGATAAGTGGTAATGTTTTGCCCTCTCATTTTTGCCCTCCCAACAACCTTGGAAGTTAGGAAAGATAAGATTTTTTCATCTTTATTTTATAGGTAAGAAAAGGCTCAGAGCTTCTGGTGAGTTTTCCCATATTATTTGGTGTTAACCACTAATGCAACTGAAGAGCCCACAAATGCTAATCCACAGAAACCCTTTGTGACTTGCCTCCCTACACAGATTTTAGTGAAGCCACAAAGGACCAGTCAGTCAGTCAATAAGTACTTAAGTGCTCACCGGGTGTGAGGCACTGTAGTA
The DNA here is from genome assembly GCF_019393635.1 of Dromiciops gliroides. NCBI lineage: Eukaryota > Metazoa > Chordata > Mammalia > Microbiotheria > Microbiotheriidae > Dromiciops > Dromiciops gliroides. The sequence continues at coordinate 268,338,383 of NC_057863.1, read as the reverse complement.
AGTCCCTGGGGATACAAACAAAAGCCAAAAACCGATACTGCCCTCAGGGAACTCACGTTCTAACTGAGGAAGCAGTACACAAGCAAATTGTTTTATTGAATTAGGAGATGACAGTCATGAATAGAAAAGCTTCATAAAAAAAAATATTCTTAAGAACTTCTAGGAGACATATGAGTTCCAGTTTAAGATTTTTCCTCTTAAACCTTTTGTATAAAACTGGAAAGGGCCCAGTGAGGGCCATCACATGAGGCACCCAAAGTTTTGGTGTCATACCCTTTTACAAGGGAAACAGAGTAAATAGAGTATACATACATACACACACACACAGGCAGATGCACATGCGCACACGCAAACACCGCCAGAGGCCTGCTGAATACAGGTTAGGTCTCACTGGTATCTATTTTTTAAATATCATCCAGTGAGGACTCCTAGTTTAAAGTTCATAATTCTGCCAAGTCGAGTTGTAATCCAAGAGTTTGGATAAGAGCTGGTGCACCGATTATTGTTGTTCTAACTCTTTAAATAAGTCTGAACAAAGCTAAATATGCACAGGAACAGAAAGAGGCTGAATTTCCATTCAGAGCTTATGAAAATGGTGAAACAGTCAGAACCTCAAGAATGATGTCTAGTGGAAAAGCCCAGATGTCCTTAAATACAGTCTGAGGCCAACTTCCCTGGCACTGCTACAAATTCTTTGAAACTTGGGTGGAGGCAGAAATTACAGTTCAGGAAAAATGTGATACTGTCGGGTGTCCAGCCTTGGGAGCACAGGGACCCACAGAGACACCACACTGCTTTATTGTGAAAAGATCACTTAAATAGAAAAGGGCACACATGAGTTATAAATATTTATGTGACTGACGTTTATATGAAAAAGTTAGAATGAGTTAGGAAAAATACTTTTCTATGGCAAACAATGATTCAGATTACAATATAATTTAGGTCCTTTCTTCCACTGATAATCTGTGTTCTCAGTGCCCAGTGCTTATAATTTTTTTAATATGGTCTTTTTTGTTGCCAAAAAACAAAGAAACTAGCTTAAATTGAAGGATTCAAACTATATATTTCAGCAGACATATAGACAGTTGGAAATCAGAACTGAAAAACTTCTGCTAACCTATAAAATGTTCACTATCCACTCTGTTACCATAGCGTCTCCATTAAAATTCTACTCTGTCATGCCTCCTTGGGGGCCCGTATGTGGTCCTCTGTTTTTCAAAGTCATGCCAGTAGAATATAGCTCTGGCAAATCCTATCTAGTGGAAAGGACCTTTCAAGGGCCTTGTTGGAAATTGTTCCATCAATGGACTGTGTGCCTATTGTCCAAGCACTAACCTAACTAATAAAAGAGGTTCATCAACATATTCCTGACCCCTAGGATGCATAATTTTTCATCACTGAATCTCATGGAAACAAGTTACAAAATAGAGGGGCTGTGAACTACATCAGTGAAGAGCATACTGATGTTGATGAAATAATGGGTCTTTGAATTAATGAAGTGTCACAGCAATGACTTACCACAAGGAATCTCCTCTGGAGCCTGAACTCCCAGGGCTGTGGATCCATTTTTCCACTTTTATTATTAAATTATAATTTCTCTATAACCTGATATCATATAGGCTTAACTTTATTCATCTTCATTTAAGGATATTGTGACCATTTGGTAACATTTTTTTTTTTTTTGCAGGACAATGGGGGTTCAGTGACTTGCCCAGGATCACAACACAGCTAGTAAGTGTCAAGTGTCTGAGGCTGGATTTGAACTCAGATACTCCTGAAGCCAGGGCTGGTGCTTTATCCACTGTGCCACCTAGCTGCCCCCATTGGTAACGCTTCTGAATTACTCACAATTGCAAAGTAACTCCCTTCAGAGTATGTTGGAGCTAGAGGGCAGGAAGGGAAGATGGCAACTATTTAACTGGAAGAATTAATGTGTAGATAGCACTGTGCAGAACTAAATTGATGCAAGAAACTTCATTGGAAGATAAACTGTGAGCCAGGTGATTAGGGCCCTGGTTAATCCCTGATTAGAGATCACTCTCTTATAGCCACATGAAATCTACTCTAAATGCCTCATTTTATAAATAAAGCAACTGTGACTCTTGCAGGTTAACTGTACACAGGCTATTTGTGGAAGAGCTAGGATTCAAATGAAGTTCTCTGACTTCAGAAGCTGAGTTCCTTCCATTGTACCTCACTACCCATTGTGCCTCACTACCTCTGTCCATGATTGCTCAAGCAAAGAAACTAGGTACTACCTTTGTTTATGATAATGATTTTTGATTGGGCCATAAGGGTAGCAGCTACTAGAGATGTAAAAAAGACAGAAGGACCTGGAGGGTTGCCACCTAAAGAATCCCAGCCCTATTCCACTTATAGTCTTGGGTTAGATAAGATAGTAAAGATGGTTGATGCTTCCCAGCATAGAAAGGCTCTCTCTGTATGATGTCTCAATTAGAACCACACACTACTCTTAACTACGGCAAATGCTCCATTAAGTCTGTGGGATTTTCTCATGTGGGCTAGGGGGCAGTATGCAAATCATAAATTCTTAATGATGGTCTTAGACCTTATGGTAAAAGCAGGGAATAATCTAACTTGAAATATAAGTAGGATATTTGCTTACATCTTCTGTGAGAAAAGTACAATTTAAGTGGGCCCTAATTTAATGTTTCTACATTTCAGGGTAGCGCTTGGGAAATCATAGGAAACACATTTGAAATCTAGCAGTATGCAAAGTGCTGTGAATATCTCAAAAGAGCCACTCCTGGTGAGGTCATTTTACAGTTTAAGAGCCCTCCATGACATAAAATCTAGGTGGAAGATGTCAGTGACATGTGATATCAATTAGAGTTACTTAAAGTGATAAGTCCCTGGATAGTTTAAAAGCAGCCGGATGTTGTATTGAGATTCTATATTAACTAAGAACAAATAGCATATTTTTTAAAATTAAATTTTCTTTTGTTCAAACAACAAAAATCCACCTCCCCTCCCTTTCACCTTCCTTCTCTTCTCTCCCCAAATGAAAAAGAAAATCAAAAAATTCCTGTTACAAACATGTATAGTCAAGAAGAATACATTCCCTCAGCTATTTTTTAAAGCTGTTCAATGTATGAATCTATATTCTGAGCCTGTAGCATGTTTTATCCTGTGTCCACTGAAATGGCAGTTGGTCATTGCATCAGTTGGAATTTGTATTTCAAAATTGTTTCTCTTTAGAATGGTTGCTGTTGTATAAATTGTTCTACTGGTTCTACTCATTTCACTCTGCATTAGTTCACTGAAGTCTTCCCAGTTCTCTGTGGATTTTGCTCTCTACCCCATTCTGCTATCTTCTTTTTATGGCTAAGTTTATTCCATTCACATGCAAAGTTAAGGACCTTATCTGTGTATTTCTCTCCATCCTATGCTCTTACACTTTTTCTTCTCTTCAATTCTTTCCTCCTCTTTACAATTAAGGAGAGATTGGTGAGAGGAGTATCCTCAGGACCAGTGCACTAGGTTTTAAAATCTTGTGAGGAATTTGAGTGGATCTTGTGCCAAAGTTGCATTTTGAGCTTTTTTTTTTTTTTGTAGATCAGTTGGATTTTGTTCTTCTAGGTTTGTATCCCAAACTTCCCTGTCACTGTAATAGGTCTTTATTATGGGATTTTTTTGGGGGGGGGGTATTCATTTTTCCAGTCTCTTTCCTGACTTCAGATTTTATTTTAGGGCCAAGCCTTTTATACTTCTAGAGGTAATGTCTGGGCTGAGCTTGTGTCCTCATCAGACCTCCCATTTCTTTCTTGAGGTATTGAGTGCTGTATTGTTGCAGGATCTCAGAGACCACTCAGGATGAGGACCTGCAAGCTTACATTCTCCCAGAAATTGCTACTCTTCTGTCTGAACTCTACAAACTCCTGACCTCGAATTGAATAATAGACAACCTACCTGTGGCTTGCCCCAGTTTGAGTATAAGTAGAATGCTGCGGCCGGAATATCAGCTAGCTAGAAAACTCTGCAGATTCAGAGATAGACTGTAGTTTCCCTTTTGGTCTGGGATTCTTGATCTACTTATTCTGCTGCAGGCTTTGGACTGAGCTGAAATTGAAACTCTCACTGTCCCTGGATTTAGGTCCACATAACTGCTATTTGCTTCTAAAATTGTTCTATACTTAGTCTACATCCTAATAATAATAATAATAGTAATTGCTAACATATGTTAATTCATTTTATCTCCACAACAACCCTTTGAAGCAGGCACAATATATCATTTTGCAGATACAGAAACTGAGGCTAAAACAGATTAAGTGACTTGCCTAGGGTCCTTCAGCTAATAGATGTCTGCAGTGGGATTTGAACTCAGGTCTTCCTGACTCCATGTCAGGAATTCCAACACTCTGTCTACTGAACAATCTAGGAACCTGACCACTGCTCACACTGTACTGTCACTCCTTAGGTACATATTCCCTTCTCAGTCCACTCTGGATCTGTTTCTTGTAACTGGGTAGTGAGTTGCAGAGCCGATTTTTGGCACCTGCTCCTGCTTTCTACATAAGGTCTGGCACCGCTTTGTGGGTCTGGGACTTCTTACCCCAACCTTGGCCCTCTTTTGATCCCTTTGTTGGAATGCTCCTTGAAGCCCTTCCTGGTTAGACCTTGTCCCAAATGTCTGCAAACCTCTCTGTCTCCCTATGCCATCCTGGGCTGAAATAATGACTCACTGGAATTTCTTCCTTGTATTTACCAATCAGGATTTGGCTTGCTGTGTTTTCTAGCTTTTTGGGTCATTTTCAGTCATCCTGATGTAAATCTTGCCACTGGACCTAGGTGGTTCTGGAGGAGAGAGTAAGGTTGGTGACCTTGCACAGCCCTCCCTCACTTAAATCCAGTTCACTGCAAGTCATAACATCACCCCGATGTCATGGTCCTCTTCAAGAATGAAAGACAAACAACAACAGCAAGCTGTTTGTGACAGAGATCAGCTGTACTTTCTACACTGTAACATCTTGGCTGATCTCCCTCCTTCAGTCTTTTTTTTGGGGGGGGGGGCAATGAGGGTTAAGTGACTTGCCCAGGGTCACACAGCTAGTAAGTGTCAAGTGTCTGAGACCAGATTTGAACTCAGGTCCTCCTGAATCCAGGGCTGGTGCTTTATCCACTGCACCACCTAGCTGCCCCCTTTCTTCAGTCTTTACATGGACTAAAATAAGATAAAACTGCCTCATAATTACTGAATAAAACCAGTAGAGGTATAGTTTAAGGCAGAGAAGTGTGTTGAACACTGAAGAATATTTGCATCTACAGGCATGTTCCGGAACAACCTTCTTTTATTATTCCTTTGCAAGGAATTTGACAACACCAGCATAAGGCCATAGATCATAGAATCAGAAGGTATCTCACAGGCACTTTAGTTTATTTCCCCCTCCACTGCCTCCCCCTTCCCCATTTTATAAATGACACCATTAAAGTCCAAGTAGGTTGTTTCTTCTCCAAAATCACACAAGTAAGAAGTGGAAATGCTGAGATCTTTCCAATTATTCTCTGGAAATTCATAAAATCCATAAACGAATTAATTAATTTTGTTGTTTTATTCTGAATACAGATTAACATAGCATTATCAGGATGTTATCACCAAAGGATCTTTTCCTCAGACAACTTAGATGAAGAACTTTGCAGGAACAAATACACACACACACACACACACACACACACACACACACACACACACGATTTGGCTAAAAGGCAAAAAGAAAAACAAAACCCCCAGATAATATGTAATAATGTTAAATGTTTAGGTACCTAGTAACTCATAAACAACTTTGTTGATCTGAATTTTGTTATGATTATTGGAAACAAGACAGCATTAAGCAAATAGCATATCATCTTTTCCTTTGCCACAAAAGAAAAAACAAAAAAATTAAAGATATATCAGATGCCAATCTGTGATTCAGCACTTCTCTGGGTGACCATTTATGTCTATAATGTTTGCTACTGAAACAGGAAGCTCTAAAAATCACTCAACCATTATTTCTCTTATAGCCACTTTGTAATTGATAGCTATCTCCTCTCTACTCAGACCAAAACGAGCTACAACTAACCAAAGATATTCAAGCTGGCCAACGAAGGTGAAGGGTGGGTGGGAAGAAGAGTTCAATTTATCTTCACTAACTATAACATAACATTCATTAAAAAAATTCTCAAAAAAAAGACTGCCTCATACTAATTGTAATATCCACATACTTAAAATCATAGAAATACTCAAACATTTAACAAAATTATAGTAATATTTAAGTGCTTAATAAGATCACAAAAGAATAAAATATCAAAGAATGTGTTCAAGGTATGCAAAGTTACAAAAATAGTTCTTTTCCCCTGGTCCTTGTTATCTGTATTGCCTTCTAGGGCTTAGAGTGAGAAAGTATCTTAGTTTAAGATATAAAACAAATGAATCACTGCTATTTTGTTCGACTATGTAAAACAAAGTAAAAAACAAACAAATCATGATTTCATAGATAAAATGTAATTCAGATTTCTGCCACAAAATTTCAACTTGCCATGCAATGTAAAGAAATCAATTTGCTAAGGCTAGCTGAACATTCAATTAATCACACTAAAATATGAACAGTTGTTTCTGTCTTCACTGTTTTACAGGAAGAGAGGAAAGTATACCTATAGTTACATATATGTATAAATAATAACAGGAACAAGAGGCAAGTAAACTCTTGACAATAGCTGATTACATATAATCTAGTTGCTGTGTTACTTCTTCACTTTTTGTTTTCCATAAATGTCTATCTGATGCTGTTAAAGTAGAAAACTGGTCCACATGGCTAAAAAGCTAGACATTCCTTTTTCCCATAGCGTAAAACAAGAGTATATGAATAATGAATTGGTGGCATGTTGAAATAATTATTCAAATATATTAATAATAGATATTTACTATAGAGAAATGTTATTTTTTTAACAGGAAAAATCAGTGGTTATTTGGTACTTCCCTTCACTTCCATTATATTTAACCACTCATTGAGAATGTATCATTCTCATGGAACTGCTGAAATAAAAGAAACATCTTATTTTTTTTTTTTAGTGAGGCAATTGGGGTTAAGTGACTTGCCCAGGGTCACACAGCTAGTAAGTGTTAAGTGTCTGAGGCCGGATTTGAACTCAGATACTCCTGACTTCAGGGCCGGTGCTCTATCCACTGTGCCACCTAGCTGCCCCCAGAAACATCTTATTAAATAAAAATCCCCTAAATAACGAACATTGTGGGGAAAGATGCAATAATCCAGACATTAAACAACAAACACTGTTTGCTGAGGAAAATACTATATTCTCAATGTCTTCATGATTTTGTTGCACTTGATTAAATTGTGAGAGGTAGCAATGGAATTATAAATTCCAAAAAATAAAAATAAAAACAAAAACCCTATAATGACAAGATTCAGGGAGTTTGGCCTAGCAAAGCACATGTAAAGATTCCACATTGGTGGATGGTAGTGATGTGCATGCATTTGAAGACAGTGAACTTTCTGTTATGAAATGAGAAAATATACGGAAACATTATGACAACTTATCTGATGGCCCTCTTAAATTTTGACGGATTGAATGGAATTAGGTCTATATTTTTAGCTATTCAAATTGTGCCCATTTGAAATAAAACATGCCATAAGACAAAGCATGGGATACCAGATATCTAATACAATCATTCATCTATGTATTCACCCATTCATTCATTTGTTCATTATTTCATTCCAGGATAGGAAGTGGTACATAGTCAATAGAGAGCCGGCTTTGGAATTAGGAATGACTGATTGAAAAATAATTCATTAAATACTTACTATGTCCAAGCAGTGTGCTAAAAAGTGGGGGATTCAAAGTGAAAAGCAACACAGTCCCTGTTCTCAAGGAACTCAAATTATAACAGGGGGATATAATATTTAGGAGATTTCAGCTGCAGGGTTGATAAGAAGGCCTCATGGTCCTTTGAGTGCAGTATCGAGGCATAATTTGTTGATGTTGTTCAGTCACATCTGACTCTTTGTTACCCCATGGAACATAGAATTCTAATACTGTCCATGGGGTTTTCTTGGCAAAGATACAAAAGTGGTTTGCCATTTCCTTCTCCAGTGACATAAGGCAAACAAAGGTTAAGTGATTTGCATAGGGTCACACAGCTAGGAAGTTTCTGAGGCCAGATTTGAACTAAGGAAGATGAATCTTTTTTACTTCAGGCCCAGCGTTCTATCTACTGTGTCACATCACTGCCCATAACTTTCTTATGCCTAGACTATAACACAATACCAGATTAAGCTCTGATTTGTAGTATTTGTCAATTTCTGGGGTAAGAATGTTCACACTGAAAATTTAACAATTGGCTCTCACAAGGTAGTTTGATCTCGTTCCAGCACACCCCTGATTTACTTCATAAAATAATCCACAGCATAGAAAGGAAAATGAATGAATAAAAATAATTTTGCAAAAAACCCTTAAAATAAATGAACCTGATACTAGTTAGTGTTTGAAACTCTGATTTTTGGAAGCAGAAATTACATTGTGTAAATTTGTGCATTTTATGTCCATAATTCAAACTACTCTCACTATTTAAAATACAAAATATTATAAATGAAGGGCTACTTGGAGGGCAAACTGCTCTGTTTGGAAGTTTTGGGGTGTCTTCCCCCCCCTTGTTTGTTTGTTTTGGGCAATGAGGGTTAAGTGACTTGTCCAGGGTCACACAGCTAGTAATTGTCAAGTGTCTGAGGTTGGATTTGAACTCAGGTCCTCCTGAATCCAGGGCCGGTGCTTTATCCACTGCACCACCTAGCTGCCCCCCCCCATATAGATTAGATGGATATATTTTTTCCACTGGTAGATATATCAATTTTATGCAAATGATTCCCAAATTTATATGACCAGCCCTGACAACTCTCTTGAACTCTGGTCCCTGATTGCCAACTGCTGGCTGTACATCTATATTTAAAGAGCTTAACAAGATCTCAGGTGACACAAATGTATGATGAGTTTCATTGTGTGTGGTGCAATGGAAAGGATGCTTGATTTGGAGTCAGGATGCCTGGCTTTGAATCTCACCTGTCCTATTAACCACTGGTGTCACCTTGGGTATTTCTCTGGGTACCCTCTCTGGGTTTCTTCATCTATAAAATTAAGGGGTTGGACTAGATGACCTATAAGATCCCTTATAGCTCTAAATTAACGGGTCTGTTATCCCTTTGCTATAGGTATTATTATCCTCATTTAGAAATGAAACAGGCTCAGAAACAAAAAGTGATATTAGTTCATGATGACAAAGCTAGTAAGTATCTGAAGTGGTATTTGAGCCAAGGTATTTCTAACTTCAAGACCAGCCCTCTATCCACTCTATAAAGCTTTCATCCATTCTCCTGATGAAATAGAGTATATCATTCTATATTTGTAAAATTGATTACATATCTTTCAGCCAAAGTCATGATCACATGGTGAAATTCAATCAAAACCAAGAGTTACCACACCAGTTCTTATGACACCAATATCTATTTTTTGGGGGGGAGGGCAGGGCAATGAGGGTTAAGTGACTTGCCCAGGGTCACACAGCTAGTAAGTGTCAAGTGTCTGAGGCTGGATTTGAATTCAGGTCCTCCTGAATCCAGGGCCAGTGCTTTATCCACCTCGTCACCTAGCTGCCTCATTATGACACCAATATCAATTCTTGTGTATGGATTTATACAGCAAAGTGATGTCTTTTCCTTATTATTTTCATAGTAGTGAAGACTTTCCATAAACAATTCACCAGAATTGCTGATTAAATACAAATCATGACCAGTAACACAATATAGTAGGAAGAACACTGGATTTCAAGTAAGAAAACCTAGGTGGAAGTGCCACTTACTAGCTCTGTGACTTCAGCTTCTTCACCTATCAAAAGAAGCTAATTACATAATACCACTTCCCAGTGCTATTGTGACAAAAGTAATATATGTATGTATATATAGTTATTTACACATGTGAAATATTATTATTAATGACAATATCTGGTCTCGATAAGATTTTTAAAAGAAGTTTGCCCATCGATATCCTTTTATGATGACAAAATACTATATCTCATATCTTCATATCTGTTATTTCTGTTTTGTGGTAGAGACTTGGCGAATTTACATGAAGACTAAATCCAAAATGACAAGGAATTTGGGAGAGAAAAAATATAGGAGTACTTCATATCTATTTAAGTTGGTGAAGGGAGAGCAGTGAGTAAGAAAACAACATATTTAGGGAAGGAGGTTCAAAGTATCAGAAGCCTTAAACTACATGGGGGGGGGCGGTTATTAAGACCTTAAAAGCCAGATAGGCAGGTTTTCCCAGTTGCATGATGAACCTGAGGTTAGGAGCAGTAATCCTGGACTTCAGCCAGTGCCCAGACAGATCTGTTTTGTAGAGAAAAGAAAGCCCTCCCATGTTCAGTATGTTGTTGTTTCCAAGGGATTTTGTGATTTTCAATTTTTGGTGTTTTTTTTAAAAACCTTTTTTTCCCCCTTTCTGAACCCTACACCAGGCTGAGAAGCAGGAAAAATGATTTTGAAGGACTGAGTACAACATTGACATTATAAAGTATGACTGACAGGATGTTCAGTCTCTTCTTTGCCATACTTTGCTTTGTGTCTATTCTAATTGCATATTTTGATACACAAAGTTTTAAAAACAATACATGAAAGAGTAGCTAGGTTTGAGATCCCTTTATAGGATTAATGATACTTTAAAAGGAATGAATGTCATGGAAAATTAACACTAATTGTTAAAATTAGTGAGATTCATCTACTCTCACAGTAATGGAAGCAAATTGCAAAAGAAAAAAATTGGCAGCCTTCTGATGTTGACACATTTGGAACAGCAACATCTCACCTTCTACTCAAAGCAGAATAAGGGAAAATGAGAAATGAATGCATATTCTCATAGCTTTAACAATAAAAGGTCTCTATTGAAGCAATAATCAGATCTCAGCAAAGGCAAACAATACACAGTAACCATAACAGACTCAAACTTTCAATTACAGTTTTATGTATCTTTGGTTTCTACTTATCACATGTAGGAAGGTAAACCTGTTTGAAAACAAATATTTCATATGTAATGTTTTCATTTTTCCCTTTCCTCCCCCCCCTTCTCTCTCTCTCTCTCTCTCTCTCTCTCTCTCTCTCTCTCTCTCTCTCTCTCTCTCTCTCTCTCTCACCCTTACAGGAAATCAAAAGACATACAACCTTCCTTCTGATGCAGAGATTTTTCTCTTAAGAGTATATGCAAACTCAAGAACAGACCAGCACAAATCAAGCAGCCAAATTCAAACATCCACACCTTTAGGAAACAATTCATTGTTATACAAGTAAACAAACGTACCTATTAGTCACCTACTCAAAATAGGAATATCCAATGGTTTTTAGGAGATTAGATCTTTGATACAGAAAAGAGAGCAAGCAGTTTCCAAATTCGCATTATTTACCATCACCAACTGAGTTGTGGCATATCTCCAGAAACTTTATTTTAATAAAATGTAAGCTGTATTGGTAACTTGTTCTCAAAGCTTTCATAAACAAAACATGAGAGAGCTATATGTTTTGGTAAGACACTTGATTTCTTTGAAAAACTACTGTACTGCATTCTTAATGTTAAATCTTAATGTTGAAAATCAAGAATATATTTGTGCTTTTTAGCTCAGCAAGCATGCCAGGAACTAAGCTGTGGGCTCTCCATTTTTTTTTTTTAAAGCTTCTCCATCGCTTTGCTCGCTATTTCTTTAAAGCTTTTGAAATATTTTCTAAACACATCTCAAAAGCACACAAGAAATTCCATTTATTGAAAAGAGAGTATTTCTAAGGAGTGAGCATATTTAGCAACTGATACTTTTATGTATCATATAGATACTTTTATACAGGAAAGCATTGCTCATGCTTTCATTAAATGTTTTTTTTTCCTTTATAACATCATTATCCTTAGGACTAGAAACAGTATTAGAAATCACAAATTATATTTTGCCCTCACATATTCCATTTGAAAGACACACCAAACCATTAGGTTAACAGAACCAACAAGTACCAAACAACAACCCAAATAGCAAATATTTCCCCTTAAATATCCTGGAATAGTTATTGAATGTATTCCTTTTAAATAGTACTTGTTGAATATTTTTTGAAATAATGAAAATAGGCAGTATACTTTTATGTATTTTCCTTACACCTTTAAAACTTCTCAAATGAAACATATTTTTTTAAAAAATGTTGTTCATCTTTTTTTAAACTCTACCTAAAGTAGCAGGTATTTGTAAATTGACCCAATCCTACAGTCAGTGTGTTATAGTAGAAAGGGAACAGCTCTGACAGTCCTAAAAACCTGGGTTCAAGTCTAACTCTGACATGACTCTGACATGTACAAGATGTACCAGCCACGATTCCATGTCAAGTCACTTAAACTCTCAGTGCCCCAGGCAATTCTCTGAGATGACAAACCACAGAAGAGCTGCCAATCTTCAATGGTGGAGGGAGTTTTCAACACTGATGAAATCATAGGTCAGGGTCAAAAAACAACATGCACTTTAATCCCGTAATGCAGAAGCAAAACTTTCCTGATAAACCATGCCATTCCTTTAAACTCTCCATCTTCCCGCATTTGAGCCTGTTATAAATATGTCAGGCACACATAATGAAATGATTAACATAAAATTTACTATACAAGTAATAATAACTAACCAATGAGGTTACAATTTTCTTGATAAATCTAGTTAAATAGCATTTGTTATTTGAGTTCCTAGCTAGACCAAAGGAAACACAAAGCCTCAGAAATGAGTATAACAAGAGGGTATCATGCAAGTAGACCATAGATCGAGTTGACTCAGAAGGCCACGGCCAATTTTTCTTCAATATTTCATGATATAAATATATATGATTTATTGCAAGTAATATAACAAAGTTATATTGCAATGATGCTAACTTGCAATATATTTTACATACAAACCCCTTATCTTTTCCATAATCTAGATCAGAGGTATGAAACAGGCAAGACCTAAAAAAATTGTTACCCACAAAATTCACAAGTGTGGCCCAAGCTAGATTAAATTGTAATTACAAAATGTTCAACAAAGTAAATAAAAATATAATAAAACATAGATAATATTAATTTGTGGTTTTCTAAGTCAAATGCAGCCCTCTGGGAATCTGTTTCTATTTGAGTTTGACACCAGTAATCTAGATAGTTAAATCTTAATTACCACCTTATATCACTTGTTCACGAGTGGCAGTATATGATACCTAAATTAAAAGTTTCCCTTTAAAAGATGTCTAGTCAAAAAGAGAATCTTTACTTTTTAATCTTACAGTTATCTCATATTGGATGTTTTTTTTTTACTTTTGAATATGAGAGGGGAAGCTATTAATTATGTCCTGAAAGATAATTCAAATTATATACCTTTTAAGACATTAAAAAACCAATCTTATATTACTGAATATACAATAAGAGCTAAATTCAGTAAAAAGCATAAACGTCATTTTGCAAATACAGAAGTAAAAAGAAAATATAAAAGGTAGAAATCAATGTCCAGGACAGAAATTGGGCAAGTTTTTTTTTCCCCCAGTGTATTTTTCTCCAAGGAAATATATCTTACAAGTATGTGTGTATGCTATACTTAGGTGTGTACACACAGATAGACAGATAGATAGAAAGGTAAATAGGTAGACAGATATAAACATAAATTTTATATACACGTATATATGCAGTTATGGAAAATATGTACCTCTTCCACTTCTCCCCACAAATCTGAGGTCATTGAACCTTGCAACTTGGTTCTTCATTGCTGCTGTAGCATTTCTCAGTTCAGCAGAGTAATTTTCATCATTTCCAGCCATCACAGTGACCAAAGTCCCATCAGGAACATCTCCCAAGGCAACCACCTAAAGTTAGTCAAAAAGAAAACACAGACGTCAAAAATTCTAATATTTGGCATTTACTGACACAGTAATCTGCCCAAAATTAAATATACAATTGTATTATTTTAAGACTATAAAGGAAAAGCAACTGCAAATCATGAAAACACCCCCAAATCTATGTATGGAAGGTATTTTCACATGCATTTCACATACATTTACATACATACATTTACAGCCTAAAAATAGTTTTCTAAATAGTGGAATATCTTTCAAAATTAAGTTAATATAACCTAATAAAATAACGTTATACAATATAGTAAAACTCTCTAGCAATGTGATGCTGGTTGGAAAATTTACTCTTCAGAATAATCTATTAGGTCAATTTACTTTGTTATAAAAATAATGAAAAAACTTCTTTTTGCTATTGCCTGGATTTGCATATTTCACTAGTACAGGTAGTTTGGATGAGCAAATTCTTTCTACCCATTGAAACTGGCACCTGCTCTGCAATATTTCTTCTTAGAAAGTTGGGGTTAAATGACTTTCTCCAGGCTCACACAGCCAGTAATAACAAGAGTTTTAGTCAGAAGTGTCAGAAGTAGGACTTCAATCCAGGTCTTCCAGACTTTGAGGTCAGGAATGATTCTATCCACTGTGTCACAATATATTTATATAATAACTAGAAATTAAACTTTAAAAGATGGTACCGTAAGAGACAAAATACTATACTATATATGAAAGCCAAACATTCTAATTACCACAATGATTTCTTCCTTTTTCTTTGCTGCCTACTTCTGTCTATATATATTTAAATTCAAAAGAAGAATGGGGGCACATACACTTCAGAGAGATAACTAACTAGCCTTAGATTTCTTCACTTTGCCATAATATGATCTAAACTTTTAAATTGTCCTCTGGAACATAATCTTCTTGTTTTCTGATAAAACTCTTCTTTTATCCATGCATTTCAATTGTCTTTGCAAACCTTAAAGTGTTATATCAATGTTAGCTAGTATTAGAGTTAGCATTAGTGATTTTAAATTAATTTCTGGGCCTAAAAGAAAAAAAAACATCATAAAGGAACCTCTTGCCTTTTAAAAAAAATTAATTATAAAAAAAACATCTCCAAAGGCCCAGGTTCCACAATTTGTGAGTTCCTCTGCAACACAGGGTCTTTTTGAATGGTACTGATAACTATGGGTGGGTCTCAGAGAAACATTTAGTAAATCTGGAAAGATACTTCATGCATAGCTCTGTCTCAATTCAAATCCTTGGAATTCTTGTATTTCTATTGTTTTCTCTTCATCATATCTAATTCATCTTTCTTGGCCTTAGGTAATACTTAAGAAACTTCTCACAAGTTTCCTCAGTTCACCTATATCATTTCCCTGCCCTACCCCAACTCATTTTTCTTCTAACCATATAAAACTACTAGTCTTTTGTTGTTGCTGTTGCCTAAGCCCAGACCTTCCACCATCTTCAGTAGTGGGTTCTGTCCTTCTTGGAATTTTGATCTACTCTTTTTACTTTTCCATTATCATATCCTTGAGATCATTGTTTATTGTTTTCTTTGCAATGGTACCACTTCTCTGATAGAATGTAACAAAAAACCCACCTCGGTCATTCTTAGATGTGATAATAATAGCACATTTTCCAATCATTTTTTGATTTTTTCAAAGTACTTTCCTTAAAATCCTGTGAAATAGTATGCTAAAGAAATAATATGCCCATTTCCCAGAATGAGAAATTGAACCTCAGAGAAGTTCATGACTTGTCCAGGGTTATATAACTAGTTGCTGTTATCATCTCAGACCTCCCTAATATTTTCTGTCTCCAAGACAAGTATTTTTCCCCCAGTAGAACATCTGATTGGTACATAAGGCAAATTATCTCTAATTACAATATTAAACCTGCGTAATAAGGGAACATTTTGTTTACCTAATTTACACCAAGAGATTAGAATGAGGGAAGGTTATTTTGTTCTTGCTTTTCAACATAAGTACCTGTTAATGTCTCCTATAGAGTGCTTTTGAAAAATGCTGTTACTTTTAAAAATGTATATATAATTTTGTTTCTTAGGCTTTTGGTTCTTACATTAAATCCTTTTATGCTGTTCAATTTAAACCCAAAATATGATAAACCTTTTGATTACAAAGGGGAATGAATTAAATCTCTCTAGTCGTCATTTACTTATTCTCACTCTATCATAAGAAACATCTTTCCAAAGTGGATAGACAGTTGACCTCAAGACCTGAGTGCAAGTTCATCTCTGACAGATACTGGCTGTGTGAGCCAAGGCAAGTAACAATCTCCTACTATTCTAGGCAACTCTCTAAAAATGTAACTTACTGAACAGGTGCCATTCTGCATTAGCAGAAGGAGTTTCTAACCAGGAGCTCCTTAGAAAGATGAAATCATATGTCCATTGTTTTTTTTAAATGACCACTATCTCTTCAGCATTCTTTTTGTAGAGTGTTTCAATTCTGCTCTATTAGATCTCTTCTACAGTGTTAGTTTTTTTTTTCTTTCTCACTTCCCTAAATATAATTAGTCTCACACAGTGTTGAAATGACCTCCTTAAGTACATACTTCTACTTCCTCCTTTCCTTCTCTCCATGGTAGCTCAGGCTTCCTTATTTAATTCAACATTCACTAAGTACACAGGGACTGGGTTAAAATATTTGTTTTGCAAAGTGAATAACTCATTGTTGAGGCTGAATTTGTAAAAAGGTCAAAATGAATAAATCTGCTTTACGAACATATATTTTAAATCACCTCTGTCTCAGCAAAGTTCTACTTAAATCATCACAGCTCTGTGATTATTTTGTTCCATTTTTGTTACTAATTTGGCTCTTCAAATGAGCAATCTGCTTTGAATTTCCCAACAAAACCTTAAAAATACGATAAGAAATATATTTATTAAATTGTAAAAGACTGCTGGCATAAAATTTTAAAGGGAAGAACATTAGGATTTGATCTATATATGTGTGTACATGTATACATGTGTGTATCCCATATACATACACGTACATACATACAATTTTGAAAGTTATCACCCAAGGAACATGTCCTTGGTCCTTCTGTCCAGTGATTTGAGTTTGATGCTTTGTTATTATTATCTTTTTTGGTGGGAGTTAAGGGAAGGACTTGAGTAAGCAATATACATAACTATTACCATCTATGTATTTTGTACCTCAAAATACCTACTACCATGACAACTACTACATAATTGAAGTGCCAAGAGTGGGTTAAATGATTTTAAAGCTGATTTTTAAACTAAGGTTTCTATTAATAACCTACAGTGTCATCTATAGACAATATGAAAATAAAAAAGAATTTAGCCTGGGGGAGGGGGAGGAGCATCTTGAATGAAAGATAATAAACAATAGGTAGGAAAATACAAACATTTACTTTATGACACAGACTAAACAGACAAGAAGGGGCTTGTTGTATGAAGCTCTTATATTATGTTTTACTTTTCTGTTTTTAAAGTATTATCAGGAAATTGAGAAGAATGACAAAACTCTTACACTCAGGACTACATGAATACTTTATGGATGTCCTGATACAGCTCTTGGCTAGTCCTCTCACATTATTGGTATTTTAAACCTAACATTATTAAGTTTAAGTCACAGTTAAAATTAATTTAGTTTTAAATCCCTTAATATTCTGGTATTCCAAAAGAAAGCTGTGAAGTGGAACTTTGAATTGAGTAGAGATTATATTTAATTCATGAGGAGGAATAGCGGTCTTGCTGACAGAAAGAACTCAGCTTTTTTCTTGCTCTATAAAGAATATTACCTATTAGGGCAATGCAAGGTCCCAGAGCTTTGGTCATTTGTGGTGTACTAATAGCATTAACCAAACTTTCTAATAGCATCTTTTTTCTCAAGTTCATTTAATGATGTTTAAATGATATTTTAAATCACTCAGATATATTTTGTATGGACCTTTTTCAAAAACATTAATGGGCAACAGATTTAAGGCTTCTTAAAATTATCAAAACATCCTTCCTACTTAAAAACAAATGCACCTCATTATCTAAGATAAACAACTATGGCAAAACAGAACTTTAGAATTATTTTTTCAGTAATTCAAGATTTTAAACCTCCCTTTAGGTCTAAAGATTACAGACACAGCATGTCAGAAGATGGTTAAAGAAGCCCCGAAATCTCTCAATATTACTCTTACGTAAGTTCAGATGTAGTTTGCCCCTTACTGGGAATTAGGAATGTTTTTTATTTGAGGATTTTCGTTTCTTTTGCACTTTTACTTTTGCTGCTGCTATTTTACATAATTAACTGACAATTTCTTAAAAATGACAATTTTGAAATGTAGAGTTCTGCAGTCACTAAATGGGGGTAGGTGGCATGGGTAAAGAGGTATTTCAGGTTTGGCCTAGTAACTCCTTGAAGGCTTTTCCCTTCCACTCAGCTTTACTAATTCCAAACCTCTGCATTCACTGTGCATTAAGGAAAACAGAGTAGGTAAATTTCAGTGAAGTATTCATTGGGGAAAACTAAGTTACTCAGAAGCAAGCCTGTATTTGAACAGGATGGAGACAATACAATTAATCTATTTGATTACTTTGATAATTTCTTTCCCCAATGTGCACTTAAACTTTAAGGGGAGTCCTCCTGCCCCACATGCTACAGTCTATAAACTACTAAATTCAGAGAACTCAAGAATCTTAATTCGAGAAATAGGAATTTAAGAAGGAAGGAGACATCTCTAAGAAGAAACATCACCCAGACAAATAGGCCTTTTTCTTTTCTTTTCTTTTCTTTTTTTAAACAGAGGAATTCATTAATGAAATGGCTTTTTTTTCTATAAGTATTTTCCTCCATCTTCTTTATTTTTGAAGGAATAGCTTTTTCTCTTTCCTAAAGTAACTTTCTAAGATGAACAGTTTTATTTGTTGGGGGAAGGGGATTAGTATCTTTATTATATATTTGTTAACTCAAAGTGAATGGTGAGGTATATGGGGTGGGGGTGGGGAACAAGTGTTAAACAAAAACACCTGATTATCCAGAAGGATATGATTGATACTGGCCTCTCTGATCCTACTCAGCTATTACTTTAAATATTATCATTATTAAAGTATTCCTCTTCCTTGGACATCTCTGCACACATGGTCTTCTGGACACTGGAAAATGCCATTATGCTTTGCTAAGGGTTTGAGGGTGGGCAGAAGAAGGTTATAGGTAGGAAGACTGTTTTTTGCAAAGGGATTAGTTTGAATTAAATTTCAAAATGTATTCTTGACCCTAAGTATAAGTAAGTGGAGATGGGATAAAATTATATGGTAACTCCATACCTCTCATTCTCACTCTAAATTAAAATAAAACTGTTTTCAGGGCAAAGAGGTGGGGTGTTTTCCACAGAGAGCTATTTTTTTTTAAATGTTATAGGACAACAGAGATGTAGAAATTGCCTTGAATTTAAGAACAAGGAAAAACTTTTATTAATGATTGTGCATTCCCTATGAGACAGTGTCAAATGCATACTTATCTAAAATAATATTAAGTCAAAGAATACACGGTGTACAGAAGCAAAAGGCTATTTAAAATTAAGCAGAAGGTATAATTACACAAATGAGAAATGGAAAAAAAAGTGCATTTCTGTAACTTGAATCAAAAGCCTTAAAAAATAATCTCATTAAATTGTTCAAAACCCTTTAAATCAGCGCTGTACTAATGGTTCAAAATCAAGGAAGAAAGGACAGAAGCCAACCAGGAAGAAATGTTTTGATTTTTTCCTGTAAATATGTGTTTTTAATGTTTGGGATTGTTTACTCCCTAGCTATAGGCCCTTGCTTAAAGGAGCCCAAAGATGAAGAAGACAGCTTCCTAGATCAAAAGTTAGTGAAAAATTCATCACCCACACTCCCATTCCCTGCTCCATTCCTCCACTTTCACCCCAAATAGAAATTGCTGCTAACTAGGCATTGGTTCAAGGCATCTTCTTTTAAAAGTGCACACTCTGTTACCTTTCTCTGCCTCAAGGCTTTAATCTAGGTGAATCGGGTGATAACATTTAGGAGAGTTCCAGGAAAAGAAACAAGATTTGCTTCTCCTGGCATCTAGTAGGGATGAGGCTAGCGCCTAACATAATTACTCAGAAAACTTTTTCAAAATTTAATGCAATCGTTTATGCTTTGTTGTTTGGCTAAGACGACACCCAAGGGGCTTAAAAAAATTACACTACTCAAAGCCAGCATAGACATTTTTCCCTTTGCCAAGAAATTAAATCTACAAAATAAGTATGTTTCTTTTCACTGGTAAATCTTAAAAAACAAAAACAAAACCCACACACTTTGAGGAGAGAAATAGGAGAGGTAGCATTTGGATGCTGGGTGTAGACGATTTTGCTTCTAAGTTGTGGTTCTTTTAAGAGAAAGTGAGTGAGTGGAAAGCATAACTCTATCAAGTCACTGTGAAAGGGACTGGGAAAGAATAGTTTTGAGAGTTGTTTGGGTACTTTTAAAAGGTGTACTGTCACACCTGATGCCTTTTAAGATGTTTTTATAGTGCCTATACGCATTTATCCACTTTTTCTAAATGCTAGCTCTGCCCTCTTCACCCCCAATCACCCTTTCACTCCTAGCTACTGGACAGCCAGAGCCCGAAATAACTAATATATTCTTTGAAAGTCACTACACCAATTCAGCATCCTCTTTAATCCCAGAGAATATACGGAGAGCTTCATTTAAAAAGAGGCCCATCCCCAGTCTGGTACGGCTGGATGGGCTGATTAGAGAAATAGTTACGTTCTCGCAAGATGTGGGACCAGCTACTAGAGGGGGAACCCCCCCCCCCAACTCTTCCCTTACAGTTTCACTCGGGCCTGGATCTCTCTCTCCCCTCTTCTTCCTCTGACCATGTACCCCACTGTCCTTTCACCCACCCCTTCTCCCTCCCCCCACCTTTCTTTCTCATCACCTGGGCCAAAGTTTAAAAGCGCGAAATACCTTGAAAGCAATCGGCAACGTTTTGTTGCATCTCCAGTGCGTGGGTAACACGGAGCAGAGGAAGTTAGGGCTGTCTGTACGGACCAACTCTCCCGCGTGATCCGCTAAAACCTCCACCATGCTGCGGTCTGTACTTCTGAGTTTTCCCACCAGGGAGGCGCTGTTCTCCTGCACAGCCAGCGGCAGTGTTTCACTCATCTTCCCGGGACTCAGCGTGGTGGAGGGTGGCGTGAAGCGGCGGCTGGTGCTTGTATCTACGGGGATACGCATCACAACAAACGTTTTGAGTTAAGTCTCCCAACAGTTGTTATAAAACAGAGAAATAACTGCAAATCTTCAGCACTTAGTTCTCTGGGCACCAACATAAAAGTATGTGAGACTTTATTTTCTGAGTGTTGGGGAAGAGAGAAGAAAGAATAAGTTGCTAAGCCAGTCCAAGTTTAAAAAAAAATTAACGATGTTTCAGGGCTTCAGGATGTACACACACGCCTTTTAGCTCTTGACTTGTTTTTGTGGGTTAAAATAGAGCGAAAATAATCTTCTACTTTTTTCTCTTAAGTTTTCAAATTCAGTCTTTGGTTGTTACAAAAATCACCATAGGCCAAGTTCCCATACACTTCCTAAAATATTTATGCAGAGAGAAATTTGACCACCACACATACAGTCTGGAATTTCCAGTAGTTAACTGCCTGAGGTTTTTCCAGGTGATTTTTCTAAAGTCCCAATAGAACACAAAATACATTAGTGCCTTCCATGTACAGCCAGTTTTAAAATATAAAATCGTCTTCAATCCACAAAGACGAGTTGTAATTTCCAAAGGTCAAGCTAACAATGTATGTGCACTATACACACACATATATACTGTACTTCATCAAATATTTACAATATAATCTTTAGAGAATTTAAACACAACAGAAATCCATTAATGTTCTATGCAGGGTTGTTGTTTTTTTTTTTTTAAGTAGCCTTGAAAATCAGCTTCAGTAGTTGGATCTGTGTTGGTCTAGGAGTACTTGTCATGATCTCTTGATATAATCTTGCAAAATGCTCATTGTAGACAATTCAGTTTTTAAAAGATTATTTTTTTTCTTGCTCTCTCAAGTTTTAGAAAAGTTCCAGTAGATGACGAACTCTCAGGCTAAAACAAAACAAAACTCCACATCTGAGAACTTGGGTTTGGGGGTGTTGGTTAAACTTGTGGGTTCCTCTGTGGTTTTATAGTGTTCGAAAGAGCACTCAGAAACACATGCACTCTCCCTTTTCAGAAGCCAACTAATATTCTGCATCAGCCAACTTTTGCAATACTTAAACCAATCTTCCTCAAATTCAGCCACAGCAGGACTGTTTAACTACACAGAAATATGTATACGTATACATACACATATGTATATATACATATCTATATACATAATATATATTATGTATAACCCAGCAGGTGTAACTCCTTTCTGAATCAGACTCAACCAACAGATCAATGCAGATGCTGCAGTTCTGGTTTAAAACACACACACACACACACACACATACACACAAACACACACACACACACACACACACACACACACACACACACACTAACGTTTCTATTTGAAGGGAGGCACACTTGCTTCCGCAGAGAGAGAGAGAAAGAGAGCGAGAGAGCAGTTGTCAAAGGAAAGAGAAACAAAAAAAGTTCGTAGCCAGGATAGACGTTAAAGCATCCAGCCAAAAATACAGCTCATTAAAAAGTGGGGGGAAAAAATAAAAGCAAAAACACCAATGCAGGGCAGGGAAAAATAAATCTTGAAATTCTTCACGGGTTCACGGGAGTCAGCTGGATAGAGCTGTCTACAAGCTCACTGAAAGTGCAGCGTTATGACCTTCTGTGAGATGTTTGTTTGCTCAGATTGCGTCTTGAGAAAAGCCCGGTCCAGCCTGCGCCTTCTGGCTCTATGAATGAGATTGACTGGAAATGAATGTGCTTTTACTGTAAGAGAGTTCGGAGGAATGCCATTCCCTCAGCTCATTTGCATAGGGGGAGGAAGCTGACCAATCAGCAATCTTTCCGGTTCAAGCCAGGGCGCGGCTCAAGTCCACTGGCTCCTGGAATTGGCCAGTTGATTCAGCCGCTGCCGCTACTGTACTGAGCAAGGAGCCTATGTGTCAATGGGATGCCAGGGCCACCACAACACATAGACACAGTCACCCACTTGTTATGGCTGGGATTGGAACCTTACCACCCACCGACCACATTTCCTGAGGCCCGGCCCTGATGTTCTTGCTTTGCAAATGCCCCCGTTTCCTTTCAGTGCTGCTAAGGGGCTACACGGGAGTAGCTGTAGTATATACAGCTGGCAGCCTGTGAAGGAAGAGAAAGGGGTTCCTGGTCTAGGGAGGACTTATGCAAGCTTTCCAGTCTGTTATACAATTTGCAAAGGAAGGGGGTACAAGCAGGGTTTGGAGCTCTGTGCAGATGGAGCTGGTGCTGAGTGTGTCGGGATAATTGTCTGGAAATCTCAGCGAGGTCATCAAGTTTTCCCTCAGAGCCCACACGAAGCCGCAAGCCTACTCCTCGGGCTCACCGACCTCTCCAGGTCCTGGCCGTGGGGAAGAATGATTCAGGACCAGGGCAGGGTGGAGGTTAGCGGGAGTTGTGCATGCCCATGTGTTTTGTTTTGAGGTTGCAGAAAATTGGTGCTGATTCATTTAAGGGATCCAGACAATTACAACCTGGGATCTTTGTTGTTGTTTTCTTCTAATTGCGGTTGAGTCGTTTACCCCACCCCCATCCCCACCCCCTTTCAAATTGTGTCAGAGTCGGTAATAACTTGCCCCGACGTATTCTAAGCTTTAGAAAAATATGCATGTGTGTTGGTGTGGTGGGAGAGACTAATGAGAGGTAATTTCCCACTCCCCTAAAAAATATACCTTTTCTATTTACTCTCCTGTATTCAACGGGAAGGGTGCTCGAAAGGAAGCACTCTGGTTTCTTGCAGTGCGGTGTCTGTTACCCTGACCCTGGCCAGAGCCATCTCAGCTCCAGTCCCTCTAGCTTAAGCCTCAGATTCTTCCCTCCTCCCCCCACTCCCTCTCCCGCTTCTTTTTCTAGTTGACCACCTAACAAAAACCTACTGGATCCAGGAACTTCCCTTGTTCAAACCTCCAACCGCCCCAAGCTCTCTCCAAGCCCCTGGTCGGTTTCCCTCCTGGGAACTTCCGGGCAGACCCATCACTCATCTCCTCCTCCACGGGTCTGGCACCTAACTCGCACCTCCCCTTCTGCCTAGCCCGGGGCAGGGGGACAGTGAAACCCTTAGCTGGGAAGCAGGAGCTCGAGGAACGGAAGGCGAGTGGGGGCAGGCAGAGGAGAGGACTTCTCGGCCAGAGACTCTGCATGGCACCCGAAGTCTTTCCTTCTCCCTAGCGGCTGCATTAATGTGGAGGAGACAGAAGTATAGTATAGAGAAGGACTGGGATTGGGTGCAGATAGGATGGGGGTGGAGGGGCGGTGAGAGAAAACGTTTTCTCCTTGGTTTCTTGGGTGGTTATCCCTTTTCTTCTCCTACCCCCCCCCCCAGTCACTACACGCACCCCCTGACCGCAGGCGAGCGTAGCCAGAATACTAGTCCCAAAAGAGGCGCAACAAAACCCAGCGGCTACTGCTGGGCTGGTAGTTGATACCGCCTGGGAGTGTCCCCTCCCAGCTTCAGCAGCCAACCGCCGCCGGCACAATAAAGTGTGGCCACTAGAGGGCACCGCTAGCCCTGCACATAGGGCCCTTTCACTGTTTTCCTAGACTGGATCGCGAAGCGTTAAGTATTTTAGTTACAGCATGATTGCCTGTCCAAGCCAACCACTTCAACTACGCATCCTCTTAGGCCCCCGATTCCTAGCCGAGAAAACTTTCTGTGCACTGACAGCCTCAGATTGCTCCCCGGTTGCCCACTCCCTCCAAGCTAAGGCGCGGCGGCAAGCAGAGAGAATAAATACATACAGTTTAACCCAGGGCTATTAACAACATTTTAGAGTAGATGTCTATAGGTATGATACTTTGTTTCCCTTCCTTCGCTCCCAACCTGGTTGGAAATATGGCTTGGTAGGAACGGAGTTCGAGCAGACCAGTGCCAGGGAACTTTGCCTCCTCCTCACACCAGATGTTTCAAAGTTAAATTGGGGATGTTCATTCGTATCTGTTGGCGAAGGCCCTTGTTCTTGTATTCCTTTTTTCTCTCCATCCAGTAGGCTCTCCTCGGGTTGTGCCATTGATTCCAGCACAGTAGCTTCAGCTCAAACCATCTTCGGAACTATCTTGGTGAGAGGGGGAGGGGCATAAGGCGAGCCATTGCCACTAGTTCTGATGACTCCATCCCCAGCTTGGCCTGAGCCCTTTCTTCCTCCTCTTCTTTTACCTTAGCTCTTCCCCATTTCTCTACAAGTCGAGAAACTTCTTAATTACTGGCCTGGGGACAATCCTGGAGAACTAGTACTGATATGCTTTATAAAATAAATTGGACCGGAAGAAAAGGTCAACACTTGTGTTTTTGAGAAAGATCAATTTCTAGCTAACCTTAAGGAAATCAAGTGCAGTCCTTCACCCGCAAGAGACTCCTTTGTTGCTCCCGATGACAATGAGTTAAACTCACACAAACACACACAGACTAAAAACTCCTTTTTCTTTCCCCTTCACAAATACCAAAATACTTTCTCAGGTCTCAGTTGTGCGAAAGGCGATCACGCTATCTGATTTCTATGTGCCATCCCATCGCACCCTTTACAAAACACTAAAACCTCTTTAGTAGATTTGTTCCCAGACAGGCAAAATGTGTATCGCTGCTACTTAAATGACGCCCAGTATTCAACTATACTGGGCTCTTGTGCAAATTTCGCTTTGAACATATAATTAAATCCAAAAATTGATTTTAGGAATAGTTATAGTCTTGGAGTGGTAGACATGAACTCCTGACTCCTGGATGCTTGAATCTTCTTAAATGCATTTCGTCGGGGCCAACGTGTGCTAGCGGATCTTCGGAGCCCCACGATGGTGTGCTAGAAAAGATGTAATCAAAAAGAAGGTACTCTTGAAGCAATCAATAGTTGTCTACTAGGCTACAGAAGTCATACTCATCTCTTTTAAAGGAAAGTTTGATAATTACATGGCTGCACATACTGCACATGTATTTTAGTGATTGAGTTTATGATTTCAACTGATAATAGCGAACCTGTGACCTTGGAAGATTTTTTTTAAGGTAGAACAAATAAATAGAATAACAATAACAATGAAAGTCTTTGCTCATTTGTTTTCTGTTGGAAAATTTTGAATTTCTGTTCTTCAGGACCTGCTCCTTTTATATAATTCGCTGAGCAAACCTGGAAAACTGCTAATAATTTCTCTTCTGTGAGCTGAAAGTGAATAGAAAGCAAGTTATCATGAACTGATTTGGAAGTTACTGGAAACCCAAGGGTTGCTTGGTTTACTAAACTACACAGAAATTTCAGTAATGCAACATCACAAACAATGATATCCTTCGAATTGGGGGGGAAAGGTATGGGGAGAACACCTCAACAGCATGCAATTCCTTTCCTCACTCTCTTTAAGAAAGAAAATGGGGGAGGGGATAATACAAGATGATCTTCCCCCCTTTCAAAAAGACCTCCCCCCAAACACACACAAAATCTGACTGAAAAGACTCCATACCTTCCTTTGAAATTTTAAAATTTATATCAAGTGCCTTAAAAATCAGGAAAATACATAACCCCGTAAGCATCTTTTAGTATCACAACTGTTTTCAAGTTTGCTACAGAAAGAAAAAAAAATTAAAAGGCTAGTAATATGGTAAAATGAATCTTGCCCTACTCTGTAATAAGCTGTATGCGTCTGGATAGAAGGAATAAGCATTTCAATTGAATGCTATAAAGATTATTCGTGTCCTTTATAATATAATGTAAGTATCCAGCTAAGACTAAAAGTATTTAAATCTGCTTTTGAGGAAATTTTCCAAGAAGAAATCATGCATGCAGGGAAGATAAAATTTCCCTATTAGCCTCAGTTTAAAATTGCTGGGTTTTTTTTTGCCTTTCTCTGTTTCTGTCAATTTGAGTATAAATTGCTTTAAAATATTTTATTCTAGTTCCAGAATTAATTAAATTCATTTTATTATAGCTTAGTGGTGGATGGTCAGTGCACAAGTAAGAAGATTCGAATCAAGTGTAATAATATAAAGGTATGATGACACAAAGTCTACAGACATAAATTTAAATATAGTAATTGTTTGGTTTTGAATATTAAAATACATGCTTCTCTCAGGAGTGTTTTAAAGAGAGTTCACTTTTAAAAAATAATTTCATTATGGGATTTTACAATTTACTCCAGTGTCTCTTTTCTTAATTCAAATATTCAGGTATATTGTGGTCAGTATGCATTAATTTTATTGAGTACCCCTCATTAAGTCAATTGTGTACATAATAAGTAGCAAATTTTGAAATAAAAAATATATCCTTTTAATTTAAGAAGGCTGAGTAAACATTCTATCCTTATTAAAATTTTGTATTGCTTAGCTGGCAATATGTATATATATATATTTATATTATAAATATATATATATATATATATTTAAATTGTTACAATAGGTAATAAAATGTGTTCTAACAGAAGCCAAGCTTTATATTAGACAGCATTCCTCCAAAGAGTCACTTAATAATAGTAGAATGCAGATGTTGTAAATGCTACAAATAGAAAGGTATTATTTAAGTTTCATTTGAATGTTTTATATGGCATGCCACTCATATGGAGAGCTGTTTAAAAACATTTGAATCAGCAAAAAAGCCTGCTTTAATTGTTTAATTAATTGACTTGCTTTTATTTTTTATATCTAAAGATGTTATACATGTATCTGTATGATGCATTCATGTACATACAAATGCTCAAATGGATATCAGATATGAATAACTGCCATGTTCCATACCATGAAAGTCTCTAGGAGGATTCATTCCATGCACACACTCTGAAAAAAAAAGAAATTAGTGAAATAAATAAGTTATCTGAATAAAATGAAAGCTGCTACTGACTTTGCTGATATTTGGTTTTATTTGCTGATGGTTGGATTTTCTGTCCAATGGATATTGCTTTATCTTTAAAGATGTTACTTTTATTTTATTTTTACCCCAAAGTCCAACTTCTTAGAATTTTTAACACATGCTGCTTTTGTACAACACATATTGTGTGATTTTTGGCAATGGCGTCTCTTTAAAACATTAGCGACACACTGAATAAAAGTGGATGCACACATGCACACAATTATGCGTGCTTGAGGACAGTGTCTTGCATTATAAGCCACTACTGAATTTTTATCTTTTTATTGACTTATTTCTCCAGTAATTTTTCTGGAATTATTTGTCCAGTAATCTTTATATAATTCAAGAAAATTATTTGTATTTTAAATTCATGCAATATGATCAAACCTTTAGTACCCTAAGAACCAGTGAGTTTATAGTTAAAATTAAATTTAAATATCAATATAATACAAGCAGCTTGGTAAGGATGCTTGGTAGATATTCATCATCAGATGGATGTAATAAAAATGTTAGTGTCCTTTAAAATAAAGCAACATGCAAGCCCTTAAATAAGTCTTCAAAGAGAAACATATTCATAGATCTTATGGTCATTTACTTGTTCACAGATGAGAGTGACTGTTTAGAAATATTGCTCCTTTTTGCTTTCTTTTTCTTCCTCTCTTTTGCTAGAGGGAAAAAACCACTGGACCTGTAACCACTTTCTATTAGACTATTTGAAAATTGTCTCTCTCTAATACAATTAATGTTATAAAACATTCTATTTGGAAGCAATTTTTCTGCATAGCTACTATTTTTGAAACAGAAATTTCAAATTGTATTTGATGGAAGAGTTAAAAAGAAGGCACTAGTTGAACAATTTTAGGCAAATATATCAAGCAAAGTAGTTTAAAAGCTCATTTTCTTTCATTTGGTTATTGACATATGCAATATTATGAATTTTCAATTACTTTTCAGGTTAAATACTGTAATGCAACACATAAAAGTTTATTTATATTGAAAATCCCACATCTGAGAGGTGGTAAAAGTGAGCATCTCGATATTTTTTGCCCTAAAATTTGATACAAATATGTGACACATAAGTTATATTTTTAAAACTTTTCAATGCCACCAAAATTTTACATCAAAATTAGTAATGTTTTTAAATGAGGTGCATATTGGATGAATAAATAGAAATATTGCTATTATGATTACTAAGACATTACTACTAAGAGGGAATTATTTCAGTTTTTCACGGACTGATTTACCTAAGAAATGGAATAAGATTCATTTCATTGTGACTAGAAAGAGTAAACAGCTCAAATGAAGGAGTGACCTATAATGAAAGATAGAAGGAATTAAATATGGATAGATAAAAGCATGTTAAAAGGGGCAAGATTGTGGTTTGTAGCACATAAAAAGAGGTTATAAAGAAAAAAGGGAGGGAGGTGGAGCCAAAGAATTATTCTTACTCATTAAGAATAATAAGATAAGAAATAACAGATGGATACTGAATTCAGATAATAAGTTCAGTACAGAAAGAAAGTCTGAAACATTAAATTTGACTAGACAACTGAAATGTAATTAAGAAGTACTGACACTGTAAGGATCAGCTCAGGAAAATCCCCCACCCCCACTCCTTCCGTCACCACCAGGTGACAACATGAGAAATGCAGGGATGTACAATAGTTTAAAAAATAATGGGAGCATTGTTGAAAAGCAAGGACTTAACTGAGCAGAGATAATAGTTCTGTGATTCTAAGCTACTTTACAAAAGCACACACAAATCCCAAATTTTCATGACTTTTTTTTTAAAAGCACAACACAGAGGAAGAAATATGTCAATTGTGATAATTTAGCAAAATCTATGATACGTTTTCCCTGTATAGGTAATTTTGTGTTAGTATAGAAAACACTTAGAGATTAAAAGGTACTCTTAATTGGGAGGATAAGTAACAGACTTGGAGATTCTAAGTGATTTACACAAAGAAAAGGCAGAGAAAATAGAATCTAAGAATCAAGCTCTTACATACTTTGCCACCAAAAAAGCCTGTTACCTTAGATGTTTATAATGCACACTCAGTGAACATATTTCTATTTGAGGAGGAAAATGCCTACAATACTGTGTCCTTTCATTAGACCTTTTTTAGACTTTCTAAAGTAGGTATCCTGTCTTGGATTTCTCATCTTCCCCCTATGTAGCCTTATGGTATGAATCAGGTAATAACCATACAGTCCTTTACTACAATGGCCTCTTTATAACCATTATAAAGTAAAACATTTACATGCTATTTTTTTAGTGAAAAGTTATACTTGGGAGGCAGCTAGGTGGTGCAGTGGATAGAGCACCAGCCCTGGATTCAGGAGTACTTGAGTTCAAATCTGGCCTCAGACACTTAACACTTACTAGCTGTGTGACCCTGGGCAAGTCACTTGACCCCGATTGCCTCACCAAAAAAAAAAAAAAAAAGTTATACTTGGAAAATCAACTTGGTCAGATTCTGAAGCTCTGGAGAAGACTTTCAAAAACTGGGCCCTCAAAGAGTTTGGTAGATGAAACCTAGTTAAAGCCAATTTGGTCATTTTAGTCCATAGAATATTGGGAAATTGACTCTGCTATCTTAATTTATATATAATATCCAATAAAAATATTTCTTATTGCTTCTTATATCTGTATGCAAGATATACACATATAAGTATATAACAAATATGTTCAAGGTAAATGCATGGTAATTGATGGTGGTGATGCAGTGCTAGAAGCTGAGGGACCTAGGAAAAGCCACAGATAGCTGAATTCTTTTTTTTTTTTTTTGGCAGGGCAATGGGGGTTAAGTGACTTGCCCAGGGTCACAGAGCTAGTAGGTGTTAAATGTGTGAGGCTGGATTTGAACTCAGGTCCTCCTGAATCCAGGGCTGGTGCTTTAGCCACCTAGCTGCCCCTCTAGGGAGCTGAGTTCTGAAATAAGTTAAGGATTTTGAGAGACTTAGCTGAGAAGGCAGTGCATTCCAGGCATAGGAGACATAATATTTGATGGATACGTATAGAGATACTGTGCTCGATTGCACAGACCAGTCTAAACTTTCTCTGTTCATAGAAGTTTGCATTCTACCTGGAAAGTCGCATTCATTTGTATATTCTTGTCCTTACTTGAAAAGGACCAAAATATGACAATATATTCAGGCTCAATGTACAGTGTGTCTAACTGTGGCTGATCAGATCAATATGAGCTCAGAAAGCTCTGCTCCAGGTCGGACACAAATAGTCCATATAAAAATTTGAGATGGAGATATACAGCCTGCACACAAAAATAAGTAAATATACCACATGTGCCTACCCTAAACCAGCTGTTTGCCATACTTCCCTATTTCTGTCTAATGCACCAACCAGCCTTCTGGTCACCCCAGGTTTTCAGCTTCAAAATGACAGACAGTTCACTCTCCTTCACCCTACATATCCAATGAGTTGCCAAATCTTTTTGTTTCCACCTTCATACCATCTTGCTCAGCCAACTGCTTCTCTCTACTCACAGAGCCAATACCTTAATTCAGGCCTTTATGACTGATTACCTAAATTATTGTAACAATTGGCCTCAGAAATTCAAGTGTCTCTCCACTCTAATCAGTCCTCCATCTAGATGCCAAAATGATTTTCCTTAAGCTCACAACTGATTGTGTCACTGCCTTACTCAATAAATGCCAGTGGCTTCCCATCACTTCTAGGATAAAAATATACATTTCTCAGGTAGGGGCAACTTGGTTGAGCAGTTGATAGAGCACTGGCTTTGAAGTTGGGAGGACCAGAGTTCAAATCTCACCTTGGACACACTTACTAGCTGTGTGTCCCTGGGTAAGTCACATAGTGACCTTGCACAGGCTTCTGCCATTTAAATCAAATTCACTGCAAGTGATGATATCACCTTGATGTCATGATCCTCTTCAAGAATGAAGGACAAAAAACAACAACATTTTCCTGTTAAGGTTTAAAAGCTCTACTCGACCCAGCCCCAACCCATCTTTCCAGATTCAATCGATGCTTCTCTCCTTCCTGCATGCTTCCACCCAACCAAACGAATCTCTCTGCTGCTCACATATGATACTCCATCACCAGTAGGTATGACTGCATTTTCCATCCAATATGCCTGGGATACATTCCCTCCTTTCCTCTCCCTAATAGTGCCTCTTTCCTTAAAATGTAACTCAATCATTATTCTCTATCTGCAGACTTACCTGATCTCCAAGAACTACTATTCTCCCTAACAAACTACCTTGCACTGAACTATTGTACAAATACTTATATTTATTCTCTTTAAACTGTTGATATTTCTATATGTATTTGTAGTCTCCATAATTTAGAATGTCAGCTCCTTGTGAGTAAGGATTGTTTCACTCTTTTTTGGATATACCCAGTGACTAGCACAGTATCTGACACATAGAAGGTTCTTAAGATGTAATGTTAATTTATTGAAGATACTTGAGAAACATCTTGCATCTGTGAGAAAAAAAACCACAGCCATGTACATACCTGCCATTTTGGCTGGTTGAGTGGGAGAGTGAGAAACACCTTCAACGGAGTCTACTAGTAGCAAGCATTTACATACCAAACACTTTGCTAGGCATTGAGCATGAAAAGACAAATACAAAAACATCCCTACCCTTAAGGAGTTCCCATTAATTTAGGGCAAACAACAGGAACACATATAAGTCAATGACAAATGTGTTCAGAGTTTATTGTTCAGTTTTGTCTGACTCTTTGTGACCCTAGAGGGGATTTTCTTGGCAAAGAAACTGCAGTGGTTTTCCATTTCCTTCTGCAGTGGATTGAGGCAAATAAAGGTTAAGTGAGTTGCCCAGGATCACTGAGTGTCTGAGAAAATATTTGAACTCAGATCTTCCTGACTCCAGGCCCAGCTTTCTATCCATTGAGCCACCTAGCTACCTGTGTTCAGAGTAAATGTACAGTGATTTGTAGTGGTGGTGGTGCTGCTGCTGGTGGTGATGATGTGGTGCCAACAGCTGAGCAGCCTAGGAAAGGCCATAGGTAGCTAAACTCTGAAAGAAGTTAGGGATTTCAAGAGGCTTAGCTGAGAAGCTAGTGCATTCCAGGCATTAGGGACAAACAATTCAACAGATAATTATATAGATACTGACTGTGCTGAGGACTGAGGAGGAAAAGGCCAAACTAAACTTTCTCTGTTTATGGGAGTTTGAAAATAACAACATGCACACACATGTAAGTAAAAAATAATATATGTGCCCAGAAAACTTGTTGCTTAGCTGAACCCTGATTTTTTTTTTTCAAATGCACTGCATGAGTAGATGGAATTAGTCTAAGATGGCTTATGTGCAGCCCTTTCTGGAAAGTAGATGGATGAACCAGATAACTTTTAGAGGTTCCTTCTAACCTTGTAATTCTAAAATTCACCAGCTTCATGAGAGGGATGATAGAAACATTCCAAATTGCTATGAATATTAAATAACAGAATACAATTCACCCTGAATGGCAAATTTGATACTTGTCTTTTAGTGATTGATTATAAACTCTAATATAAAGCCAGTGATTAATTAATTGAGTACTGCCAATTAAGCGGCACATCTTCACAGAATAGTACGTGTGCCCTTTTAGATGTGTGCAGACAGAGCTCAGATTTTCACCCAAGCATCTCTTGATTGAATCAGAAATGGAAGCAAAACAACAATCAACAACAATTGAATTGCACAGCCCTATTAACCAGGATCCACACCACTAATGCATTTTCACAGCCACACCTGAAGCCACAAGTTAATCTCATAAATTGTTTCTTGTCCACTTAACATTTTGCCAGCCACTGATTGCTTGGTCTGTCATTTGATTCTTGTGACTCTGATATATCATTTCCATAGCTTTTCCTGTTCTTTTCTCCACTAGCAAAATGCTTTATATGACATCTATTTTAATAGAGTGTTACAGATATACCATGAGATTCATAATCTATGAGAATAAAAACTATACTTTAAAAGGCCTTGAAAACACAGATTTTACACAAGAATCATTACATTAATTAAATATTTCTTTACTCTAAAAGATGAAATCCTTTAAAAAATTGGGGGGTTGGTATAGGGCAAAAAATATGATAGGTTCCTCAAATTTAATGCCATTTAGTTCAATTGAACAAACATTTATTAAGTTCATTTTATGTGTGAGGTACTAAGGATATAAACAAAAAAAAGAAAATTGTTCTTGTTTTCAAAAAGCTTACATTCTATTGAAGGAAAACAATAGGAAAACAGATAATGTCAAAGTTTATATAAAAGACATATAATTTTTCTGGGCTTGGGGTGGGAGAACCTAGTGAGTGAATGAAGCATCCCTTAGCATTTGAGCTGACTCTTCAAAGTATCTATAGAATTTCAACCTTTATTTGAAGACCTTCAAGAATGAAGCATCTACTTTATTTTGGACCAACCATTCCAATTTTGGACAGTGCTAATCATTAGGAAAAGTTCAGGAAGGGGGGGCAGCTAGGTGGCTCAGTGGATAGAGCACCGGCCCTGGAGTCAGGAAGACTGGAGTTCAAATTTGGCCTCAGACACTTCACACTTACTAGCTGTGTGACCCTGGGCAAGTCACTTAACCCCAATTGCCTCACCAAAAAAAAAAGTTCTTTGGAGATATATGAGTTAAGAAAAATGGGACTGTTCTGTAGCAAGTATTGATAAGACTTAGAAACCAATTAGTTAAAGAAATGAGGGAAAGTGAAAAGTCAAGAATGATTCATGTTGAGAACCTGGGTGATTGCAAAGATGATTTTGACCTTAGCAGATATAAGAAAGTTAGGGAAAGGGGAAGGTTTATGGGAAAAGATAATGAGTTCTCTCTCTCTCTCTCTCTCTCTCTCTCTCTCTCTCTCTCTCTCTCTGGCAATGAGGGTTAAGTGACTTGCCCAGGGTCACACACCTAATAAGTGTCAAGTGTCTGAAGCCAGATTTGAACTCAGGTCCTCCTGAATCCAGGGCCAATGCTTTATCCACTGCACCACCTAGCTGCCCCCATAATGAGTCATATAAAAAACAAAAAAACATTGAGTTTGAAATGCCTATGGTGTATCTAGTTGTAAATATATATTTTTTCTTATAGGTGCTTAGCAGTGTGGGACTGGAGCTCAGGAATAATTTACTATGTTTCACTTGTTTGACATAAATCTTAATATAGGTTATAAATGGTATGGATGCCATTAGCTCATGGAAATCTTATATTACATATCCCAGGTACTTTAGATTTCCTGATTATACTTGATGCCCTTCATTGGGTTGTTGTGCAGTCCCAAACTGCCTCTTGGTTTCTATTGGCCTCTACCTTACTGCTCCAAGTCCTACAGGGCAGTATCTTGACATCAAATAGCTATGGAAAATGAGAGACAGTCACTCTTTGGTACTCCTAATTGGCATCTCCATTCTTGCAGTATGGACTATAAGCCTGTACTAAGGGGACTACAGTGTCACCTTATTTGGAAACCCATTAATTTTATTGTCATAGCTTAAGATGTATTATTATTATTCATTTTTTTGCACATTGAGTTGGTAATTTTTTGAGTGCACATCAAGAGGCCTCTATTCAGAATTAATATAAAAATGCCATTTTATAATTTTCTTAGACTCTGCTCAGCTACTTAATTATCAATGATGTTCTTTTTCTTCTCCAGGAATATTCTTATAAAGGTCAATACATGATGAGGAGGGTGTACATATTTGATGGATCTCTCTGCTGCTAAGATGGGCTGAGCCACAACTATGTTGTGGTATCTTAGGTGGGCAGGTCAACCATAGGACTCTTTCACTGCCACTATTAAGCTGTGCTATTGCTCTTGCTCCTTGACTGCAGCTCTCATCTTTGGCTTTTCCAACTTCAGGCTCAGCTGAGGTAGTTGTATTGTTTTAGAAAAGGCAGAAACCCTCCCTCCCAGGTATCATGTGGCAATGTAGAGAAGTACAAGGTGGGCCAAAAGTCATGATGTTTTAATAACTTTTTGAAAATTATTTTTTCTTTATTTTTTGCCATTTATGACATTTTATTTTTCACCCATAATGTAAATTCATTTCCTATATGTACTGTAAATGCTACTATGGTATTGTAAATGAAAAAAAAATAAAGGCGGTATTAAATATTGAAACCCCTTCATGACTTTTGGTCCACCAAGTATATCCTTTCCATTCTTCTCCTCTGTCCAGGTGGGAGGTGACATATAAAGAGAGTTATAGTCTCTCCTTCCCAATTAGCTCTTGTAGACAATGCAGAGAACTATAGTCTCTCTTTAAAACAACTGAGGTGGGGCAGCTAGGTGGCTCAGTAGATAAAGCACCAGCCCTGGATTCACAAGGACCTGAGTTCAAATCTGACCTCAGACACTTGACACTTACTAGCTATGTGACCCTGGGCAAGTCACTTAACCCTCATTGCCCTGCAAAAAGAAAAAAGTAAAACAACTGAGGTACTTTCTTTGTTCAACACTTCCTGGTTTAGAAATCAGTATTCACAGTGTTTATCTCTCTAAATTTATCACTAAAACCTCATTCTACCTGTTGTAACATGTTAGATATGGGTGTCATTGTGAAAGGTTTTCTGGTACTCAATCCTTTCTGCTCTTTGTCTTGTAATGTTCAAAAGTGTGTATTTTACTGGGAATGGTCGTACAGTAGTGATCCTCTCTTCCTACTCTACTATCTGGAGTTTATTCAGCTGCAACAAGTTTCTTTGTAGCCTAAGGGTAATATAAAGCTCTAGTGTTCATATGGTCTTTTTCTTCTTTCATATCAGTACAAAAGTTATTATGATCACAATAGTTCACAGCCCCCAGTTAGGAAATTTCTCACATTCTGAGAGTGGTTTGGCTCTCAGCCATAATTCAAATTTTTGTTTATCTCTAGTTATCCTCTGGCCTCTTCATATTTGGAACAAATATCAGGAAATAATTAGGTAAGAGATGTAAGCAAAATATATTATAGTATCAGTTACTGAACAGATATGGGAAGGGAAAGTTGGGGAAAGATCAGAACTTTTTGGTGGAAATTTCCTCAGTACTGGAAGAATTGCATACAGCCACTAGCTTCAGCCCGTTTTCTGCTCAGAGATGCCTTTAGATGCCAAATGACCGTCTTCTATCTCTCTCCTTTCTACCTAAGCTCAGCTCTTCTTTCACATCTGCTTCCAGTCTTCCCTTTTCATTTTTTCTTTTAGTTTCTTCTTTCATCAGCTTCCCCTGTATTGCTAGTGCTTTCTGGATCAGCTTCTTAAGACCTGGGCTTTCTTTGGAAATGGTATCTTCCTGCTGCTATTAGTTCTTGAAGTCCCCATTCCTTCCTCAATATATACATCTTTTTTAGTGGGGAGGGGTGGGGCAGTGAGAGTTAAGTGACTTGCCCAGGGTCACACAGCTAATAAGTATCAAATGTCTGAGATCAGATTTGAACTCAGGCCCTCCTGAATCCAGGGCCAGTGCTTTATCCACTGTGCATCCCCCCCCCCCCATATATACATCTTAAAGGTTGAATGTATCACTTTAAGAACTCTCAGGCATTCCCTCTTTGTCTTTTGCCTCAAAGATTGTGATAGTCCTCATTTGTTCTCAGGGCTGAAAGGGGAATGCTTGTCTCTCTGAACTACAGATCCCAGGATGCCAGTGGGTTCTTAAAAGCCCCTATGACATTCTTCCCTGTAATTTGGAATATTGCATTCCCTTACAAAATTACCTATTTTAAGTTTGATATCTAACATTTATCAAATAATAACAAAAGTTTTCATAATTACCTAGTTATTAACTCCCAATTTTTCCGGACAATCATATTCAAATAAGCTATTTTACAGAACTCTGAAGTATACTTTGTCCTGGGCAAATGAATTGTCTTTGCCGCTGCTTTTTCAGTATTTTTCATATACAAGTCTCCTTTTTATTTTCATGTTTGCCCTTTCAATCTTCAAGTGTCAAAATCAGAAAAGGCCACACCCTTACGAAAGCAGGGTAAAGAGATTCCTTTGAGGCCATAAGATTAAGATCCAGAAGACGTCTTAGAGGTTGTTTCCTTTAAGTCTTCTCTGGTGCACCAGAGAGGTTAATCTATTTGCCCAAGGTTGTACAGGTAGCAAATTTTGAAGTCAAGTTTAATGCTCCATCCAATGATTCTACTTCCAAGGCTACTTTGACTAGATATCAATTGAGAACCTACTGAAATGTTACATTTCCTGTACAGAAAACAAATCACATACTATAAGAGATGTAATAAAATGGCTTAAAACATTCACTTGGCTCCTCAATCACTAGAGCATGGCACAGTCAAAATGATACTGACTCTGGAGTTAAAATATTTTAGTTTAAATCCCAATTCTGGTTATCTGTGTTACCTTGGGCAATTCACTTAACTTGCCTGTGCCTTACTTTCCTTGTCTGAAAATGAAGGAATTGTACAAAATGTCCCTTCTTACTCTAAGTCTATAATCCTTTGATCCTATAAACCTAAGCCTTGGTTTGCTCATTGAAAAAATGAATCTTCTATGCAGCTATTTTTTTCTAGAACCTGACACCTATAATACAAGTTCCATTCATTTAGAATTTTTGACAACTTAGTCTATGCTAGGACTAAAGGTTTACCTGAATAGGACTTATGGAAGTGTGGTACAATAGAATTCTGGACTTGTAATTAGCAGAGACTTGGCTTTGAGACTTGGTTCTGATCCTTCTTATCTCTTTAACCTTTGCACAATCATGTAATATCTTTGAGCCTCAGTTTCCTCACCTGTAAAATGGATAATATCACTCATACATATTTGAGGGTTGTTTGCTATTAAGTATAAAGCATTATAAAAATGTCAACTAATGTTATTATGGAGAAAGTGTTTGCTAAATTCTTCTGGAGACAGACTAAAGAATGAAAGCTATACATTTTAGCCACTTAAGAGATGTACACATTTTTTACTTCAGATGACTTTATAAGTATTGATTTTAGTATTCATTAAAGCAAGTCACCAAAGAACCATATTTAGTGATGATTTGTGAGCAGTTTGAATATTTATATCCACTTAGAAGTACAAGAAATAAATTCCTTTAATATTCCAAGACTCAGACTTTTTTTTTTTGGTTAGGCAATTGGGGTTAAGTGACTTGCCAAGGGTCACACAGCTAGTAAGCATCAAGTATCTGAGGTCGGATTTGAACTCAGGTCTCCTGAATCCAGGGCTGGTGCTCTATACACTGTGCCACCTAGCTGCCCCTCAGGCATTTTACTAATTTTGATAGCTTTACCCCAGTTACTCCAAACCAGTAAGGTTTTACTTATACACACACACACACACACACACACACACACACACACACACACACACATATACATGTATTCTGATCTAAGGTAAGAATATATTTACATCAGACTAATAGTCAGAATTTAGCCAGATTCCTTTAGGATGAAGGTGATTACCATTTACTAATATTTATTATTTTAAAATATTGTTACTGTCTAATACCAGTTTGAGCTTGAAAGCTTTTTATTATTACTATTATTAAAATAGATTTATACATAGATATAGATATAGATATTGTCTATCTTCAGAAGAGCTCAAAGTCAGTAAGTCAGTCAGTCAATATAAATTTATTAAGTACCTATTATGTTCCAAGGGGCAGCCAGGTAGAACAGTGGATAGAGCACTGACCCTGAAGTTGGGAGGACCTGAGTTCAAATCTCATCTCAGACATTTACTAGCTGTGTGACCCTGGGCAAGTCACTTAATCCCAGTTGCCTTAAATATCTGGAGCTATTTCCAGTTGTCAATATATGATATGATATTATCAAGATATGATAACATATCTTGCCACTGGACCCAGATGGCTCTGGAGAAGAAAGTGAGGCTGGTGATTTCCCAGCCCTTCTTCACTTAATCTAATTCAGTGCATGCCACAGTCCTTTTGGAGAACAAAGGACAAACAACAACAATACTTATGTTCTAAGCACTATTTGAAGCACCAAAATACAAAAATAGGCACAAGACAATCAGTGTCATCTAGGAGCTCACAGTCATTTATCTTCTTTTTTTATGGGGCAATTGGGGTTAAGTGACTTGCCCAGGGTCACACAGCTACTAAGTGTCAAGCGTCTGAGGCCAGATTTGAACTCATGTCCTCCTGATTCCAGGGCTGGTGCTCTATCCACTGAGGAGCTCAAAATCTAATGGGGGCAAACATATGACTGTTGGGAAAGCCTTCCTGTAGAAGATGGGATTTTAACTGGAATTTAAGCTACCTTAAGTCCAGTAAGCCAGCAGAAGAAGAGAGAAAATTCCAGATGTGGGGGATAATTGGAGAAATTGCCTGGAACCAGAGATGGAGCATCTTGTTCACTGAACACCAAGAAGGTCTGTGTTACTGAATTCATATACATATACATATACATATCTATGTAAATATCTACTATCTATACATCATATATGTGCATGTACAGGGATATTACATGTATATACATACATATGTACATACATACACATACACATATCTGTAGAAGACTAAAGTAGATACCATAGAACAAACCTGACTTCTATTACTTCCTGACTTTAGGAATTTTGCAAAGGTATGAAAAGAATAAATGAAGAATTAGTAATCAGTCATTTAATCTTGTTCCTGTAGATAGTTGGATAAGGTAAGTTCACAAGGGGACTTCAGTAACTCATTAGGTCATTTATAAAATCAAATAAGCTATATAATTGCCAAATCTCCATTTCCCCTTGTGTTATATGGAAATAGCTAAAAAAACTGGACAATAGAATTTGGTAAAAAAAGTGAACAAACTTGAATTATCATCATGCCTTTTTGAGAATTTATGAAACTATTATACTCCGCAAAATTATGAAACTTTCATATTGTATCATGAACCAATGAATGAGTGCTTAAACTAAAATTTCAACAGTTTTAGGAGGTGACAAAGACATATTTATTAATGTTAGCTGATTAAAAATACATGCAATAGAATTTGCACCAGAGTTTTTAACATTTGTATAATATATTTAAGACAAGAATGGGATTTTTATAAATTGCTAGTTAAAAAAGTTAACATGCCACACATTTACTGGAAACTTAAAATCCTGTTTATAATGAGTGAACATCCTTTGAAAATTATTTGAGACATCCTAATTGGTTTAAAAATAAGCCAAAATGTAGTGATAAGAGCACTACCTCTGGAGTCAGAGGAACTGGATTCAAATTCTGCTTCTGATATGTTACGTGTATAACTTTAGGCAAGCCTTTTACTGAAGGCTTCAGTTTCCTTATCTATAAATTGTAAGAGTCAGATTAGACAGCCTGAGAAGTTACCAGCTCCAACTGCAAATCTATGGTTCTACTATTTTCACATTATCAAATTTTCTTCATTTGTGAGCTTTATGGAAATAACTGAAATAGGAACATTTTAAACAGAAACATTTAAATGTTTCCAAGCATTAAAGTATGAAGCAAATTCTGCTGCTTCTGTCCATAGAAATTTCTGCTTTGGACATCAATTCTAGAATATTCACTTTTCCCCCCTAAGGTAAAAAGGAAAATGTGCTTAAAATAAGAAGAGAACAATTAGGGCACTACAAAATGACAGAAAATATTTTTGAGGAATATATATTACATAGCATTTGTTTCCTATCCTATATTTAGATATGGATTACAAATAAAAGAAAAAAGTCAAATTAAATCCATATAATTTAAGAAATTGAACATTATTATTTTTAAAGACTGGGTATATATATATATATATGGGTATATATATATATATATATATGCCTGATTGTGAACTTTTAAAGTATAATTGCTAATTCTTCAGTTACTCTCTTCATCTTTTTGCAGAATTACTGAAGTCAGGAAGGGGGAGAAGTAGGTTTGGTCTATGGGATCTAGTTTAGTCTTCTACAGTAGTAATCACTTTCTATGGATGGATGTATATATGTACATACATTAATTGAATATATACACACATGTACATATATACATACATACACATGTATATTTGAACCCAGTTCCTCTGACTCCAGAGGTAGTACTCTTATCACTACATTTCGGCTTATTTTTAAACCAATTAGGATGTCTCAAGTAATTTTCAAAGGATGTTCCCTCATTTGTATATAATCTCCAATGAATATTTAACATGAATCTATATGAATATATCTAGGGTAACTAGGTGGTATAGTGGATAGAACACTGGACTGATATTTATGAAGACCTGACTTCAAATCTGGCCATAGACACTTGCTATCTGTGTGACCCTGGGCAAGTCATTTAACCCGGTTTGCTTCTTTATCCCCATCTGTAAAATGAGCTAGAAAAGCAAATGATAAATCACTTCAGTATCTTTTCCAAGGAAACCCCAAATGGGGTCATGATGAGTTAGACATGACTGAAACGACTGAACAACAACAACAATGTGTATATAACTATAAAGGACAACCAGATGAGTAGATAATATCCTAAATATAATATGTTTGATAATTGAAGTAGGATTGAACTTCTGACCAATGAATGCAATGATGCTTAAGCTACTATAATGCAAAAACATTTTCCTGACATTTTTAACACAAAGAAAATTCAAGTAATTTGAGGAAGTATAAGTAAGGAAATCTCATTTATAAGAGCATTTTCAGTATTCTTAACATCTGCACAACTCTCAAGCAGTTGACACTATTTTTAAAAAATGAGTTGTAACTTTACTTAAAAGCTTATAAAGTATCTAAAATCTAGTGAAACAAAACTCTATAGAAATGGTATAAATTTCTTTATATAAAAATCACCTAAATTCATAGCCAACAAGTTTTCTGAAAGAAACTGAACAATAAAAAGCTCAAATAGAAGCACAAATATAATTTTACCTAAGGTCCCAGTGGCAGCTCCATTTGTTCTTATCAAACACGTAGCCCAAGACAGGGGAGATGACATGCCAAACTGCTCGTAGTTCATGATTTAACTGAATAGCCATACAGGGGTCACATATTACAGTAGATGAACATATACTAAACTAGACCTGGGAGAAGCTCCTCTCACTTCACTCTCTCACTGCCTAAGAAATCATTATTTAACAAAGGGAAATTGAAAAATGACATGTAGTGATGCTTAATATGTGTTTCATCTTTTTCCTTCCCTGACCAAACTCACAAGAGAATTCACCTTTTTTCTTTTTTGCCTCAGGCATATATTGGCTAGTAATTTTCATTTAGCTACTAAAATGCTTTTTCTTCCCCTTCTCCACAATTAGAATGAAAATGGATTAAGATTTCCAGTTAACCCAATTGAGACTAGAACAGGAGATGGAATTGAGTAGTATTTAAAATGCCTCCAGTCACTTTTAAGCTTAATTTATTTTCTCCTGGGCATCAGACCTTTTCAGATGTAGGTGGGGTTTATTATACTCCCCTGGAAAGCTTTATTTCCCAATTAAAACCTCATTGCTCAAAGAAAACAGCATAAAAAAGTGATACTAGTCGGAAACATTGTTCCCTATTTTGTCTTTGCCATTGTGATACCTAAAAGAATGTCTCTTCTACTATGTTAACAAATCAATTCTTAGGTGTAAAATCAATTAGTTCTGGTATAAATTGAAGTAGAAAGTTGTACTGAAATGACAAAACATATAGATTCCCATATACAAGGGGGAGGCAGGACAAAGGTCATTTGTACTTGTTTGCTATTAAGTTAGGAATTTTAAAATTTTGAAAAAGGTTTGGAGTTTAGGGATAATGTAAAGGTATCATATCTTTAATGTGTGAGTAGTTTGTTGATAGGGACAGAAAAATATTTTTACTTTAAATAAGCTTGGAAAGAGAGGAAGGCAATGTCTCTTTCATTTCTAGCACATGGCTGGAAAGGATTGAAAAATAACTTTTGTTTAATTGAAACTGTTAAAAATCCATGTGTAAACAACAATGTTCAGATAAAATATGAGCAGTTTGGTAGACATAAGGGTCAGAAAATGAATATTCACATAATTTTAAAAAAGAAATGGAACATCAAGAAGACCAGTGTTACTGTATTTATGTATCTTCATTTCTTGGTAAATATCCACTGTCTACGTATAATATATTTGTGTGTGTATATATATATATGGATGTTTTAAACACACACACATCTGCAGAAAGAAATTAATACTGTAGAAGACTAAACTAGATACCATAGACCAAACCTTACTTCTATTTCTTCCTGACTTTAGGAATTCTACAGAGACATGAAAAGAATAAGTGAAGAATTAGTAATCAGTCATAAAATTTCATCATTGTGGATAGTTTAATACTTGTAAATGACACAAGGTGATGCATCCTTCATATGCAGTTTGGCAACTGAAAAAGATGGGAACAAAAGAACCTTTATGTACTAAAAACTTATAAAGTTCAAGCATTAAGAATTACCATTTTCAGAGAGGCTAAATGTTAAGAGGAATGGATTGAGGACTGAGTCATAGCTGAAACACAAGGCATTGTCATTCCTCACCTTATTGGCATGTAACTGTTTTTAAGGCTTATGTTAAAACTGATGAAATTATCCATTAAATCACTATTTGAAGATTATTGGATGATTCAATAAGGAGCATTTTATAATGAACAGTTGATGAGTTTTGCTTTTTCAAGGAAAGCTGTGTCACTAAATTTCTGGGAGCTCTAATCTGAGCCATTGAAAGCAGTGAAAAACCTGACTGGAGTGGTGAAAAAAATGGGCTGGAGTAAAAAAAAACCAAAAAAACAAACTGGGCAAAAAATAACTGTCAGTGGTGAAAAAGCTAGCTCTGCAAGAACCTTATGAACAAATTCTGGTTGGCTGGATAAAGGGAAGATAAGCTCTTGACTTTTAGCTTCATCCACATTTTGAGAGAAGTGAAGCCTCTTCAGGTA
The DNA here is from genome assembly GCF_019393635.1 of Dromiciops gliroides. NCBI lineage: Eukaryota > Metazoa > Chordata > Mammalia > Microbiotheria > Microbiotheriidae > Dromiciops > Dromiciops gliroides. Next base: position 268,293,634 of record NC_057863.1, on the reverse strand, counting down.
CCCATTGCTCTCTTCTGCCTTCTTTGGTTTGGGAAGGAAAAGCAGAAAGGGGAAACTGAAGCTGATTGCCTGGATTGGCTAACAGATAAATGGATGAAGCTGAATCCTAGTGAGTGAAGGGTTGGTTGTGACTTCAACCAAAAAAGTAGTCCTTCCCTAAGGGACTCCATAGGGTTGTTTGAGGATTGTTTCATTGATAAGTTGATGAATGAAAAAGAAAGGGTGCTGGGAAAAGGGAATGTGTGAAAGAGAAGCCAAGAGAGAAAGGATCAAAAGATGGAATATAACTGAAATACATTCTTCAAGAGTGGAAGAAAAAAATGGAGAACAGAATTGAATGGTCTCATTGAACTCAGTGAATTTGGCAAGGATGAGAACATTTTCATGGACTGGTTTGCTTACTGTGACTGGAACAGATGATACATGTGTTTTTAATATAATGTTCTGTCTTGTTTGAATTGTTAAAGAAATTCCAGGTAATTTCTTTCTGAAGTGCCACAGAGAATGGCCAAAGATCAATTCATCTTCTAATAGGTGGCCCAGAAGGAAAATACTGAAATGATAACCTTAGTGCCTCCTTTACTACTATAGAACTCAGATGGATGGATAAATATTTTAATGACTTATGGAAGATGGCACTTAAGGAGCAGAACTAATCTCATTTTGGGTTGAAGCCCATATCCTGATGGCTTAAATATAAAACACATTAAAGTTTTGTTTTTTCTTTTTAATTTAGAAGGCCTGAGCCACTTATAGGAAAGATTATTGGTGAAGACTAGTCTATGTAGGCCCTCTAATTTAAGGGAGAAAGTATTAAGCAAACAGGTGTCTCTATATAATCATTAGCATTTATTATTTATTGAAGGTTGAGAGTTACAGATAAGAAGTAAATTCTTAACCAAACATAAGAGAGAAGGGATTATAAAAGATTTAAAAAATAGATAATTTTGATTATATGAAATTGAAAAAGTCTTTTTATGAATGAGATTAGTGAAACACAAATAAGAAGAGAAGTGGTCAACTGGGGAAAAATCTTCATATCAAATATTTCTGGAAGGTTTGAAGGAGAGGGCTGCTGTGCCAAAGCAGGAGTGTAGCCCAACACGACAGTCACACTGAATCAGATCCAGTGCCAGGCAGGCCAATCCAGGGAAAGAGACCCCCATAGCCTCTGAATCAGTTGCAGCACCAGTGTTGTCTGGAACTAAGCTCATGGTCTGGTGAGAGGGTTGAGAAGTTGGCAGGGGGAGATTGCAGGGGTCTCTGCTGGTGCTGAGGCAGAACTTGGGGCTTTTCACCCCTGCTGGGAACCAGGAAATAGGCTTGAGTAGCAATGGCCCAGGTGGGGGAAGGGCACAGGCTTATCTGAGCTAACAACCACAGTACACAAAGTTTTGCTATCTAGTTAATTAGCAAGTCAGCCTGGGCTTATCTATGGAACAGGGAACAGGCCAGGCTAGTGCAGAACCTGACCCTCCTTAAATCATACCACGCAGGACCCTGTGAAGCTTGGGACAGTTTAGCCTTGAAACAGTGCTCCACTTTAAGGAGCTAAAAGTCAAATAAAAGACAGGCAACATGAGCAGACAGAGAAAGGTGAGGACCATAGAAAGTTTCTTTAGTGCAAAGAAGATTGAGGTGCACTCTCAGAAGAGGATAGCAACATCAGAGCTCCTATATCCAAAGCTTCCAAGAAAAATATGAATTGGTCTCAAGCTGTAGAAGCACTCAAAAAGGACTTTGAAGATAAAGTAAGAGAGGTAGAGTAAAAAGTGGAAAGCAAAAAGAGTGATGCAGGAGGGTCATGAAAAAAGTCAACAGCTTGAAAAGCCAAATTGGCCAAATGGAAAAGGAGGTACAAAAGCTCTCTGAAGAAAATCATTGCTTAAAAATTAGGATTGAGCAAATAAAAGCTAATGACTTTATGAGAAATCAAGAAACAATAAAACAAATCCAAATGAATAAAAAAAACAGAGAGCAATGTAAAATATCTCCTTGGAAAAAGAGCTGACCTGGAAAATAGATTCAGGGGAAACAATATGAAAATTATTGGAATACCTGAAAACCATGATCAAGGAAAAAGCTTAGACATCATCTTCCAGGAAATTGTCAGGGAAAATTGCCCTGATATTCTAGAAGTGCAAGGTAAAATAGAAATGAAAAGAATTCATCTGCCACCTCCTGAAAGAGATCCTCAAATGAAAACTCTCAGGAATATTATAGTCAAATTCTAGAGCTCCCAGGTCAAGGAGAAAATATTGCAAGCTGCCAAAAAGAAACAATTCAAGTACTGTGGAGCCACAGTCAGGATAGCACAAGATCTAGCAGTTTTTACATTAAAGGACCAGAGGGCATGGATTATGACATTCCAGAGGGCAAAAGAATTGGGATTACAACCAAGAATCAACTATCCAGAAAAATTGAATATAATATTTTAGGGGAAAAATGGGACTTCAATGAAAAAGAGGACTTTTCAAGTATTTATGATGAAAAGACCTAAACTGAATGGAAAATTTTGCTTTCAAATACAAGACCCTAAAGAAGCATAAAAAGGTAAAAAGAAAAAAGAAATTAAGAGGGATGTTAAAAGGTTAAAGTGTTTATATTCCTATATGGGAAGATGATACGTCTAACTCAAAAGAACTTTCTCAGTATTAGGGCAGATGATAGAAATACATTTAGACAGAGGACAGAGGTGGGAATTGATTATGAAGGGATGATATCTGTAGAATACTTATTTTTTGTTTTTTGTTTTTTTTGTGGGGTGGTTGGAGTTGGGTAACATGCCTGGGGTTGTGCAGTGGGTGAGTGTTTTGTGTCTGAGGCTGGATTTGGGCTTGGGTCCTCCTGGATCCAGGATGGTTGCTTTGTCCGCTGTGTCACCTAGCTGCCCCATGATGACATCTTTAGGGTAAAATTTAGGGATGAGAGGACTGCACTGGGGCAGGGGAAAGGGGAGAGGTAAAATGAGGTAAAATCCCACATGAAAGACAAAGGAAAGGGTTTATGGAGTGGGGAGAGATATAGGAGAGGAGCAGTGCAGTAAATTAACCTTATACTCATCAGAATAGTCTCAAAGACCTTAATCTCCTCAGAGTTGGCTCAAGGATGGATTAACATACACATCCAATTGGGTGGAGTAATCTATCTAACCCTGCAGGAAAATAGGAGGGAAGGGGATAAGGAGGGAAGGGTAAAAGAAGGGAGAGCAGGTTGGGGGAGGGGACAGTCAGAAGGAAATCCCTTTTGAGGAGGGATAGGGTGAAAGAAGATAGATAATAAAATAAATATCATAGGGGAAGGGAATAGGATAGAGGGAAATAATTTACAATAGTAACTGTGAAAAAGAGAAAAGGAAAAAAATGTACAAAAATATCTATAGCAACTCTTTGTGGTGGCTAAGAATTGGAAATCGAGGAAAGTCCATCAATTGGGGAATGACTGAACAAGCTATGTTATATGATTATAATGGAATATTATTGTGCTATAAGAAATGACAAGCAGGATGATTTCAGAAAAACCTGGAAAGACTCATATGAACTGATGTATAGGGAAGTGAGCATAACCAGGAGAACATTGTGCACAGTGGCAGCATTATTGTTCTATGAGCAATTATGAATGATTTAGCTACTCAGCAATACAATGATCCAAGATAATCACAAAGGATTAATGATGAAGCATACTATCCACCTCCAGAGATTGATTGAACAAAGACTGAAGCACACTATTTAACACTTTCTCCATTTTTTACTTTAGTCTTTTTATGTAAAATGACTAATATGTTAATATTTTACACAATTGCACATGTATGACCTATACTGATTGCTTGCAACCTTGGGGAGGGTGGAGGGTGGGGAGGGAGGGAATGAGAGAGGGATAGAATTTGGAACTCAAAACTTTAAATAAATACAGATAATAGTATCATTGACTTAAAGAAAAAAAGGTAATGTATTTACATTGCTGCTTGTGTGTGATTGTATCCATACAATTAAAGACATCAATTTAAAAAAAAAAAAAAAAGAAAAGAAAAATTCTGAAAAGAGTCTGATATTCAATATTTTATATATACATATGTGTGTATGAATATGTGTATATGTATGTGTGCATACATATATGCCATTCCCCAATAGTCAAAGGATATGAGCAAAGAAGTCTTAAAAGACAAACTGCAAACCATTAACAGCCATATGAAAGAATGATCCCATTAGAACTTCTCTAAAGTTTCACCCCACACACAGAAAACTGGAAAAGATGACAAAGACAAGAATAATCAATGTTGGAGAGATTGTTAAAAAAGTAGAACACAATTGGTCCATCCATTATGGAAAATAATGTATAATTATTTGAAGAAAGTTACCAAAGTATTTATAACTTTTGACACAGAATTTCCATTGCTAGTCATATACCCAAAGGAGGTCAACTGACAAAAAGAAAGACCTCAAAATGCTTATAGTGACTTTTTTTTTTTTTGGTGGCAGCAAGGAGCTAGAAACAATGTACACACATGTAGATTAAGGAATTCTTAAAAACGTTTGGTTCAATAAAGAAATAGAATATTAATACTATAAGAAATTATATACATTATGAATACTGATAAAATGAGAATACTTATATGAACTGATAGAAAAAGTAAACTGAACCAGGAAAACAACATATAAAATAATTAAAATTATATTACTAGAACAATATCAAAACTGAATTCTGTTAAATTATAATGATAGAGTTTGTTCCCAAAGAAGAGATCTAAGAAAGATCCCCTTCCTACTTCTTTCTAGAGTTGGGGAATTATGGGAGTGGAAGACTACATTATAATGCCAGACTTTTTTGTGGATATATTAGTTAGTTCTGAATTGTTTTTCCCCTTCTTTTTATTCTTTGTTATAGGTGATTGATATTTGAAAGGGGTGGCATGGAAGGATGTATTAGGAAATGATGATTTAAAACAAAAGCTCTTGATAGAAATTTTTAAAAATGATTACAGATAAAATAATAGTTATATACACCCAGACCATATTGTAGTCCTTGTGAAGTGTAATGGAAAGGGAACTAACTCTGAATGTAAAGGACTTGATTCTAAATCCTTTCTTGACTTTAGTTTCTTCATCTTGTACAGTATAAAGGTTGGAGCTTCAAGTCCCTCCCAGCTCTCTGAGTCTTGTAATTCTTATGAAAGGACTTGACTCCAAGGGTGATATTTTTCCAGTTTACAATATTGGTAGGCTCTCTGAAGAAGAGGAGCATAGAGTGGTAGAAGAATTCAGCTCAACACTTATTAAAATTTAAGGAAAAAATAAAGTTATCAAAACTAGTCTTTATCTAAAATTTCAAATTACTAAAACCAATTGTAGGAAAAATCTATTTAGAAGATGAACTCTGTGTGCCTGTTTCCTCATCTGTCAAATGAATATAATTAGTTCCTTCAGGCTTATCGGAACACCAAATGAAATAATAAATGTGGAAGGCTATAAATGTAAGTTTTATGTATAAGCCAAGAAGACATTGATTTTGAAATCTTTTTTTTCTTAGGACAGCATAACATTTTGGTACTTGGAGAATTAAAAAAATATATTTTTAATTAAATAAAATTCCAAGTTCTTTCCCTACCACCTCTCCCTCTTCCTTCACTGAGAAAAAAAAGAAAGAAAATCCCTATTACAAACAGAAAAACAAACTAATTCATAGGCCATATCTAAAGAAAATAAATCTCTGTCTGTACTCTGAATCCATCACATCTCTGTCAGGAGGTGGGTAGCGTATTTCATTTCTAGTCCTCTGGAATTGTGGCTCATCATTAAACTGATCAGAATACCTAAGAATTCTTTTTTCTTAAAGTTTAGTCTGCATTATTAATATCTTCTCCATCAATTTCTAAGCCAATCAATAAAACAAGGAATCTGTATATCTCTTACTGATTTCTAAGGTGTAAATGATCATGCTAAAATTTAACAATCCACAAATTGGTTTCAGCATACTCCTGGATACATTCCTCTTCTAGTCTTATAACTAATTCACTTTATTTTAGTTTAAGCATTACATTTTTTTAAATTTTATTTCTTTATTTTTGTGGGGCAATGTGGGTTAAGTGACTTGCCCAGGGTCACACAGCTAGTAAGTGTTAAGTGTCTGAGGCTGGATTTGAACTCAGATATTCCTGAATCCAGGGCCAGCGCTTTAACCACTGCGCCATCTAGCGGCCCCAAGCATTACATTTTTAAAAAAAAATTCAGTTCCAAATTCTCTCCCTCCATCTACCTCTCTCCCACCCATTGAGAAGGCAAGAAATACAATACCCATTATGAATATTAAGTCATGCAAATACATTTCCATATTAGCCATGTTCTCTAAAAATAGTAAAGTGAGAAAAATAAAGAGAAAAATATGCTTCAATCCGCATTCAGAATCCATCAGTTCCCTATATGGATCGCTTCTTTCTCATGAGTTCTTTGGAATTGTTATGGATCACTGCATTGATCAGACTTGCTACGCCTGCTGTTACTGTGTATATTGTTCTCCTGGTTCTGTTCAGTTAATTTTGAATCAGTATGTATATATCTTTCCATTTTTTGGGAAACTATCCACTTCATCATTTCTTAGAACAAAATGGTATTCCATCATAATCATATAGAATAACCTGTTCAACCATTCCTAAATTGATGGGTATCACTTTAGTTTCCAATTCTTTGCCACCACAAAAAAAGCTGCTATAAATAATTTTCTACAGATGAGTCTGTTTCCTTTCCCTTTGATCTTTGGGGGAACAGCCCTAGTAGTGGTATTATCGGGCCAAAGGGTATGCATGGTTTTATAGTTCCATGGGAATAATTTCAAACTCTTCTCCAGAATGGTTGGACTAGAGTACCTAAGTGTTTCAGATTTGTTTGTCTCTACAATATTATTGTCATTGCATAATTTTTAAAATTTGGCTCTTCTTATTTTACTCTGCATCAATTCATACAAGTCTTCCCAGGTTTCTCTGAAACCGTATCTTATATTATTTCTCACAGCACAATAGTATTTCATCACATTATATAAAATAACTTCTTTAGTCATCCTTCAAATGATGGGCAACCTCTCAAGTTTCCAATTGTTTGGCACCACACAAAAGAGCTGCTACAAATATTTTTTGTTGATTCAGAAAATCTGTTTTGCTTTAGACTAATCCCTTCTTTAATTTAACCTCCATTTAATTTCCACTCCCCTTCTTTCCTTTTTCTCCTATTTCCCTTTTAAATGAATTGTGTTTCTGTACTGAACTGTGTATAGGTGTATTTTCTCTTTTTTACTAGTACAGATGAGAGTGAGGTTTAAATGTCACCACAGCTGCTACTCCCTCCTTGTTGTTTGTAGAGACTTTTACTTGCCCCCCACATTGTGTGAGATAATTTTCCCAGTCTTTCTCTACTCTTCCCCTCCAGTATTCCTTTTTCTCTACATTTCCATTTTTTGAAGTACATCCAAACACAACACAAAAACACTCCCAGGACCTTTGTCTCATTAGAATTCTATGAATTTTGGGGGGCTGGGGCAATGAGGGTTAAGTGACTTGCCCAGGGTCACATAGCTAATAAGTGTCAAGTGTCTGAGGGCAGATTTGAACTCAGGTACTCCTGAATCCTGAGCCAGTGCTTCATCCACTGAGCCATCTAGCTGCCCCCAGAATTCTTCTATGATTCTTGATGATAATTGGCCTCTGAAAGGACACATATATCATATCCCCATATTAGAATGTAAATATTTTATCCTTACTTAATCTTGTATGTTTACTCATCTTTACCTTTTTAATGTTTTTCTCAACTCTTGTGTTTATACTTCAAAGTTTCTTTGCAGATCTTATCTCATGATCAGGAAAGCTTGGAAGTCTTCTATTTCATTAAAAATCCCCATCCCCCCACCCTGTTGGATTCAGTTTTTTTGGGTAAGTTGTTCTTGTTTGTAAGCCTATATCCTTTGTCTTCTGATATGTAATATCTTAAGCTCTCTGCTCCTTTATAGTGATGGCTGCTAAATTATGTGTGATACTGACTATGACTCATCATACTTGATTTCTTTCTGATTGCTTGCAGCCTTTTTTTTTCTTTCGGTTTTGGCTATGATGCTCTTGGAAGTGTTCATTTTGGGGTTTCTTATAGAAAATGATCAGTGGGTTCTTTCTATTTCTTCTTTACCCTCTGGTTCTAAGAGATCTGGGTAGTTTTCTTTTATGATTTCTTAAAACATCTTGTTTAGGGTATTTTGGAGGATGGGGTCATGTCTTTCCTGGAGTACAATTATTTTAAAAAATATTTTATTTTCCTCCAGTTACATGTACAGACAATTTTTAACATTTAAAAAAATTGAGTTCCAAATTTTTTATCTCTCTTCCCCCCTCCTCTCTCCCTGAGATAGTAAGCAATTTGGTAGGGGTTATACATTTTCAATCATGCAAAATATGTTAGTCATATCATGAAAGACACAGACCACTCCCAAAAAACATGAAAAAAAAAAAAGAGAAAAATAGTTTGGTTCAATCTGCATTCAGACTCCATCAGTCCTTCCTCTGGAGGTGGATAACATTTTTCATCATGAGTCCTTTGGAATTGTCTTGAATCATTGTATTGCTGAGAATAGCTAAGTCATTCACAATAGATCATCAGAGTACAATGATTTTTAAATGGTCTGCCCAAAAGGTCAGTTATTTTTGATGGAATACCTTACATTTTCTTATTTTTTTCAATCTTTTGCTTTTGTTTTGATTTTTTTGTTGTTGTTTCATGACGTCATTATCTTCTATTTGTCCCATTCTACTTTTTAGGGTGTTTCTTGCTGGTTAATTCCCTGTCCAAGTCTTTCTAACATAGCTTGCATTTCTTTTCAATTTTTCCTCTTCTAGATCTTTAATTTTTATTATTATTATTATTATTATTATTATTATTATTATTGTTATTATTATTATTATGCTTCATCTCTTCCTGGAAATCTAGTTAAATCTTTGCCCAAGCCGTGTTTTCCTTTGAGGCTTTGATTGTAGATCTCTTGGTGTCATTCTAATTTTCTGGGTTTGGTCTTGAGTGTCCCTGTTATCATAAAAGCTTTTTATGATGGGATTCTTTTTGTTTGCTTGCTTATTTGTTTGTTTGGTGATTCTTCTAGTCTACTTTCTGACCTCAGATTTTTCACTAGGCCAGGGGTTTGCATGATTCTTCAGGGAAAGTCTGAGATGTTCCTGCTGTTACTTTCTTGGGTTATTGAATGTTGATTTATTCCAGAAGTTCAGGGATAACTTAAGCTGGGGACCTACAAGCTTTCATGCTCCCAGAGTGAACTGATTCAGATCATAGTCTTATTGTTGGCATCCTTGTCTGAGCTCCTGAAGTGGGTTTAGATCTGAGCAATACATCTGTGGGTTTACCTCTCATTAGAACACCTGTTGATTTCTGCTGGCCTAGCCACAATCCACCAGCTAGAAAGCTCTGGTGGTTCAGAGTTTAGAGAAATGCAGGTTCTCCTTTGATCTGGTATTTCTGCCCTTCTTATTCTGCCATGTCTCATAATAAACAGAAACTGAGACCCCCAATCTCTACTTCTGGGGCCATGGTCACACATCTGCTGCTTGCATTTGAACTAGCTCTTTGATTATCACATAGCCTAGGGCCTGCAACTACCCCTTAGCAGGGAACAGTATTCTGAGGCACAGGTTTCCTCTTCCTCAGTCAGCCCTGTATTTGTGATTAGGAACCAGGAAGTGAGTAACAGAGCTTCAGTTAGCACCTATTCCTGTATCTTGTACAAGATTAGGCCCCTTGGAGCTGGATTTTGAACTTCTTGTTCTAATTCACAGCCTCTCCCTGCTCTGGAAAAAGTGTTCTTGGCTAGACCCCATCCCCAGTGTCTACAGATGTTCCTATGTCCCTATGCTGACCTGAGCTGGAAAAATGAATCACTGTGACTTTTTTCTTGGCTTTTGTGATGAGGACTTAGTCTGGTGCATTTTCTAGATCTGTTTGGAGGAGTTGTGGGGAAGAACTTGGCTGGACTTCTTTCTGCTTCTCAGCCATCTTGGCTCTCCCTCCATATTAACAGAATTTGAAATAACTAGGTCTCCTAACTTCCAGCCCAGTACTCTTGCCACCATAACTTGCATCTCTCATTAAGTTATATTTGGATTTCTTCCCTTCCAAAGAAATAAGCAGACCTACTCATACATCATATGATATTTTACTTAAAAGAAAGTGTAAGCTGAAAAAGCCCATACTATTTTTTTTCTCTCCTTAAAATGGGTTTACTGATTGGCATCATAGAATTCCAGCTACTTATATATAAAAAAACACACCCCAGTTTCAGTGACATAAATTTCGAAAACCAGATAACAAAGTTCCATTTAAATACTCCAGAAATATTATAATAAAATTCCAGAAAGAATGTTACTGTTCTCTTGCCTGAAAAGTATATCTGAAGCAAGCCGATTTCAGATTTTACAAGGAAGCAAGAAAGTAAACTGTCTCATTTCTTTCCTTCATAGGCTAAAGTGAAAGTAAGGAGAGCCTGGGGCAAAATAAATACTGATGGAAACAACTTTATAAAGAAGTTTTTTCAGGAAAAAAAAGAGTCAAACATAGACATGGCTGAGGCAGCACAAATATTTCCCAACTTTATGTTGTAACATTATTTAACTGTCACTAAAGGGCTAGGGGGAGGGGAACGGAGATGATCAGCAAATATTTCATCAGCTACATAGCAAGGTGTTTCCTGGGCTTTGCAGACACCATGGTTGATGGAAGGTGCAATCACTCCTCTGGTGGAGGCCAGATAAAGCACTCACCCCACCAACTACTATCTTTCAAGGCAGAGTCTGTTGATAACACTGTTTTACCCTATGCTGTTGAAGCCCTGCTTTCCCAATTTGTAGATTACTACAGAGTTTTGTATTTTATGATCTCTCTCCAAGTGCATTTTGCATTGTTCAGACCTACAGCATCTTTTATATATTAATATGACATCAAGTTGTTTCAGGATGAAAGGTTTTTACATTTTTTTCTAGATTTCCAGGGAAGTAGGAGTGGGAGTTTACCTTTGGGTCATAAACTTCAGCCTTAGGAGTCTATGTAATATTTTCTAATTATCATTTACACATTTCTGCTATTTTACTTTAATTTATATTTTCAGTTATCTAGCTTGAACCAGAGAGACTTTAGAGTAGGTCTGAAAATTCTATGGGTCCAGACTTGACTTATTTTTAAGGCTCTAAGATAAGCATATAGACTAATTTTGTTGGTAAAAGGGAATTCCCTCAACCAAAGCAGGTCAGCACTTTACACTTTAAAAAGTCTTAAAGAGTTGCTGAAAACACTGGGGAAGTTGTGACTTGCCTAGGGTCATGCAGCCAGCTGGTTATTTTCAGAGGCAGGGTTTGAACTGAGGTTTTCTTGGCTTCTAGGGAAGCTCCCTACCCACTAAATTACTATAGTGTGAAATCGATCACCTGATTCATGGTCTAGTCCCAAGGCACTGCCGTTTAGATTAATGAACTACAGTAAAGTGGGCCAGCTGAGTTTCCAGTTCAGGTGAAGTTTAGTCAGTGTATCCTCAGTCCTATAAAGACCTTTACCTACCATTTGTCTCTCTACCTTCTGCCCCAATCCTTGAATCTGGTTGTCTCTGAAAGAGTGGATGGAAATTATGTTGTTTTTTTTTTGCCAGGGGCGGCGGGGTGGTGGTGGTGGTGGTGTGGAGCATTCAGGGTGTGTGTGTGTGTGTGTGTGTGTGTGTGTGTGTGTGTGTGTTGAAACAAACTTCTTCACATTATGTTTACTTAGTGTGAAAATCACATGGAATAAATTTTTTCAAATCTGATGTGATCATAATTTCATTCTTCCCTTTTCTTTCTTTCTTTTTTTTTTTTGTATGCTAGCTAGTCACATCCCAGATACAAATCCTAAAACTGTGAAAAATCAGAACTGAAAAGAGGGAAGATGGTGATATCTGGGAAGGGAGGGTAGAATCTTTTCTTCTACAGGAATAGAAAAAATCCTTAATTTGTTGAACATGCTGCTTGATTGACTATATTATACTTTAAAAAAAAGATTTTATTGTATTAATTTGTAATATGACATGTGATATATGTGTGTATATACACAGACACATATACATTTATGTGCGTGTGTGTATATATATATACATATACATACACACACACACTTACATACATATATAAAATGTCTCCAGAAGGTGGTGCAGATAGGTGGTTGGTTTGTGCTTTGGTCTAATCAGCAGGGCTTGAATTAGGTGAAATCTTGCTGGATCTCATCTATCTGGTATCTGGAATGTTTTTTGGGTGGTTTGGGAAGTGGGAGTGGGGGTGAGGGGAGACTACTCCTAGGGAGAGAATATGAACTTATTTCATAATAAGCACATAGTAGCCTATCTTGATTAAAATCTCACAGCTTTCATCAAAATCTCTCTGTTCATATACTTCATATAGATATATGTGCATTCATATATGTATGTATTTATATATGTTAAATGTAAATTATCTATGTCAAGGTTAATAATCCTGAACTACAGTGTTTCACAGTCTGGTGAGACATCTGCACGCTTGTATGGCAACTAGAAACAGTCAGTGGATTTCAGTTTTAAACAAATAAGGATTTTCATAGGTTGGCTTCGAAGTCAGTTCTACAAACAAGCAGGAATGCTTTTAATATTCATACGTTAATAACCCTATTTTCCCATTGGCTCACCAGATTCTTACCTCACCCTCTATATATTGTCACAAAATCACCAAAGTCCAGGAAACTTCTATCTGACTCACACTCTGTGTCCTCAGCATCGTGGCTCCATAGTGTCTCTTTAATGAATGAGGGACTGCAATTTCTTTTGCATTTCCTCATTTTTTTTTTTCAGTGACTGGATTTTTGAGTCTCACTTAGGGCCCCTTTTCTCTGTTTTGTAATTTCCTGATCAAATCTTCAGGGACAGAGATAATTTTCTGAACTTTGCTTTCTGGCAGAGAATAAATTTGGGCTTCTGGGAACTGAGAAAAAAATGAACGACATTTTAAAAGTCAAGACCTGTATAATTTAAGTTATATGGATAAGGAAGGACACCCATTTCTTTTGTCTACTCTATCTTCAACTTGAAAAAAAATGAAGTAAATGGCAACATTTCTTGTGTGTTGGCTTCCTAATTTGAACTCAAAACTATTCTTAATGTAGATTGCCGAAATTCATTTACTTTCCAGAGAGTTTATATATTCCTTGCCCCTTTGAGATTTCTAACTCTCAGTCAGGCTCAGAACTTCACTCAGACTCACAACATTAAAGATTAAAGAGAAATCCTTGGGGATCCCTCCCTATTCTATTCTAGAGTTTTTAAGGTGCTTGAGTAAAACAGAACAGAAGGTTGGCATGTTGGGGGAAACATGCCACTTCTCTGAACATTCACTAGGTTATGTTGGACAAATCATTAAGAGGGAATTCCATTTGGGGAGGCATCCCTAGAAAGAGGCAAATTGTGAATTCAGGATCTAAAATTAGGGATCCTTTCTTTTAAATAGTGAACTATTATGCCATTAATAGTGTGGATGGTAGCTCATCTCTAAAGCTGAGACTTTAGCATTATATACTTTTGTGATACTCTTTTGAAAAAAAAAAACATATCCCTTTCCCTAGGAATATTCTCTTTCCTTCCAAATTCCCCAGTCTCCTCCCATCCCATCTTTTTATAAAGCTTCTCTAGTGATTCCAGCTTTGACACACTTAGTATAACATGTTTATTGTCTCATCCATCCCAATCTTCTTTTTGTTCACTCGACCTAATTATTAGGCTTATGACAGAATGGCTGTTTTATACTAACAGTTTAGAGAAAGAAAAAAAAGTACCTTAAACCTTGAATTCTTTAATAATTCAAGTGTCGGCATTGTGTAGATACTCTTAACTTCTACTTAAAAGTAATTAATTGATTTTCTGACATATCAGTTAACAGTATATTGCACTGACATGAAGCTGTGATTCAGCTGCTGATTGGGCTGGATGACGATATGAATCATGCTCAAGCTCTGGAGTTCTGCTTAGCAGACTCTAAAAATATTCATCTATAAAAAGAAAGGCTTTTTACATGTAATGTTGCCTAAAAATCTAAACCATATGGACTTTCCATTGCTGTCAAGGGGATAAAGCCTAACATTTTTTGCGTTGTCGCCTGCTTAGACTTGGAAAATCCAACAGGTATGAACTCATTCAGTTTCACAAAACATGCAATATACGCTGAATTAAAAGGAATGCAATGCACACAAATGAGAATTTTCCAACATTCAACACAGCAAAAGGGTGAACACTACCAAAAGTCATATTTGCTAAGGACTCTTGAAAAGAGGCATATGCTAACTTTTATTTCCTTAAAATGGGTTTGGGGACTGGGAAAAATGGGGAAATGGAACCTGCTGTGCAAGTTCCTCTCAAGGCATAGTTTGTCCCTAGGCTTCCATTCACGAGTACATGTGAAGGAGGAATAACATATGTGCCCACAGAATTCCCCTTCAATAATACAGACTACATTAATATAGGAAATTAAGACTCAGAATGGTTAAATGATTTGCTCTGTGGAATAACTCAGTTTATGATTTGGAGCAAAGGCTTTCTGATATTCAGGCTTCTTTAGATTAGTGGGACAACTTGGTAATGAGAATGAGAAATTATTCTACTTTTTAAAAAAATTTAATTCTTAATTTATTGAATAAAACAAGCATTTCCATAAGATAGTACAATAAAAAAGATGATTGCATGTGAAACTGCAAATTTACTATGCACAACTTAATAGTCTTTTCAAATATACAACAAAATTATCATGTAGATTTCTTTTTATTTTCTTCCTTCCCCCTTCCCTTCCCCCCCCCCCCCATGGCTAGTTTAACTACTTGTCAGTCACCAGATCTTTTAAAGTATCTACTATGCAAATGACATTCTCCTTCATATTATATAACTTTTAAGATATGATCATTATGATGCATAGTTTGAGTCTAAAGGGAAGCGATGTCATTTCATCCAATTCAATTCATTTTAACTGAAAAACCTTTATTAAGTTCCCATTATGGGTGAAACACTGTGCTTTCTTTCTGAAGAAATAAGCACAAAGAAAAGAAAGACTTCCCCCAACAAAATCCTAAAGTGTTTGCACATTTTGTTGCTGTTTTTGTTTTTGATCTTTGGGGGTGGGCTGGGGTGGGCCATGGAACAGTGGAAATGATGTTGGATTTGGGATCAGAGGACCTAGCTTCAAATCCTGGCTCAGTCATTTACTACCTATGTCACCTCCAGCAAAACACTTAGCATCTTGGGATCTCAGTTTTCTGTAAAATGGGATAAGATGCCTCAAAGTTCCCTTTCAGTCCTAAATCTATGATCCAATGGTTGTAATATGTTTTGAGTTGTAAATAATATTTATAAACAAAAATATATATAATTAAACTTTAAGAAAATGGCACTAGGGTAGAAACAAAATGAAGGAAATATTTGGAAATAACCTTAGGCATGAGGTCATATTCATGTACGGGATGTTTAGGAATGCCTTTAAGAGGTAAACCCCTATTCCTCCATCTTGTGTTTCCCCAATGAAGTGTGAATTCCCCTTGTCCTGAGTTCCCATTGCCATATTGTCATTGTTCTACTTTTTGTTTAGTCAAGTTTTCAGTTCTATCTGAGGCCAGAATTGAACTCAGGTCTTCCTGACTTTAGGGGCAGTTAGGTGGCACAGTGGATAGAGTGCCCAACCTGAAGCTGGGAAGACTTGTAAAATCTGGCCTCAGACACCTACTAGCTGTGTGATCCTGGGTAAGTCACTTAACCCTGTTTGCCCCTGTGTCTTCACCTGTCAAATGAGCTGAAGAAGGAAATGACAAACCATTCCAGTATCTTCGCCAAGAAAACCCAAACAGTGCCACAAAGAATCAGAAATGACTGAGATGACTGAACAAAGACAGAAACTTCCTGAATCCAGGCCCAGGGCTCTATCCACTGTGCCAGCTAATTAAGACCCACCTAGGAAGTCAATCAGTGAGCTTTCATCAAGAATATTCTATGTGCCAGGCATTATGCAAAGACCTGGGGATACAAATAAATAAAATAAAAAAAAACACACATCATTGCTACCAGGGAGCTCACTCTCTAATGGGGTTGACAATGTGAAAATAACTATGTGCAAACAAGATGTAAACAGGATAAACTGGAGATAATTTTTTTGTTTTTTTTGTTTTTTTGCAGGGCAATGGGGGTTAAGTGACTTGCTCAAGGTCACACAGCTAGTAAGTGTCAAGTATCTGAGGCCAGATTTGAACTCAGGAACTCCTGAATCCAGGGCTGGTGCTTTATCCACTGCGCCACCTAGCCGCCCCAAATTGGAGATAATTTTAAATGAAGACACTAACTTTAAGAGGAATAAGAAAAAAATTTTTGCAGATCATAGTTTTCTTAGGTGGGGTATGAAGGAAGTCAGAGAAACCAAGAGACAGAGATGATAAGGAAAGTGTTCCAGGCACTGAGTGGATGAGGGTTAGAGTGCTTAAGGGACGCAGCCTGTGAAAATGTACAGAGTTCAGGGGCAGCTAGGTGGCACAGTGGCTAAAGCACCAGCCCTGGATTTAGGAGGACCTGAGTTCAAATCCGACCTCAGGCACTTGACACTTACTAGCTGTGTGACCCTGGGCAAGTCACTTAAACTTCATTGCCCTGACCCCCCCCCCCCCCGCCAATGTACAGAGTTCAGAGATGGATAGTTGAAATATAGAGGACAAAAGCAAGTGGGGTTAGATAAATCAAGTGAGAGTTTATTGAGGATGGAGGAGATATGCTGGCAAATTTGTAAGGAAGCAGCCAGGAGACAGGGAGAGATTAAAGATGAGTGAGGGTGTGAAGAAGATAAAGCAATCTGCTGGATAATATAACCTCCCAGGAAGGATGGAGCAATGATGAGATGGATAAACAGAGAGAAAGAACTTATCACAAAAGGTGGGGAATGAGGTGGTGATCATAGATTATTATGTAATAGATTTAAGTTAAAAGGAACTTCAAATGCCATCTTGTCCCGCTCTCGAATTTTATAGGGGGAAATCTACATAGTTGCCATTTTTCCAAGCAAGTATATGAAAGAACAGGGAATTAGGTTTTCTTAATCCAAATCCTGTGCTCTTTTCTCTGTTACCCAGTGCCTAGCCTGATTTGGTTGTGGAAGGAGGCTCTGTGGGGCACCATCTATGCAGCCCCAAAAGCTAAGAGACAGCATAGTGTGAGGACATTATATGGAAGAACAACCCAGGCCTTACTCTTTATTGTGAGCTATGTTGGTGGTGGGTGGGCTTCCCAGAGAGTATGGTTTGCCTCCCTAGCAAACCTGAGTTCTTGCTCTGCATGAGAAACCTCAAGTCCAGGCTGGTGCCTTTTGTTCAAGCAACTAACTGTTCAAGGACCCTGGGAGTGACTGGAGTCACAGGAAGGGAGAGTTATCTGGATTGGCTTGGGTACAGATCCTTTGCATCTTCTAGTAAACATTCTCTATTTGCCTGTGATAGGAGTTGGGGGAGCTTTGAAGTATATGGTTCTTGGTCTTTTTTGGTGTCATGAACCATTTTGGAAATATGGTGAAACCTTTAAAACACTAATTAGAATGATGTTTTTAAATGTACCAAATAAGATTCTTTGGATTACAAAGGAAATCAATGATATTAAATACATTTATCAAAATATTTTTAAAAAATTCATAGACATTAGGTTAAGGAATCCTAAAGAGAACATGTTCTGGGGTCTAGGGACCTGGTTGGCATGAACCCACAGAAATGTTTCAGGGATCCTTGAGGTGAAGTAAATCTGTGTCATGGGGTGGAGGGACCAACTGACATATGAGTTATATTTTGGGGGTTCTGTTAGAATTGATTTTATTTTCTGCCTAGAGCTCCTGGAATAGAAATAGCCAAGTTCAAACAGCATCACTACAAACATCAGAACATGAATGAGTCTATGATTCATTCCACAATTATGTTGTAGGGTTGTCTACAAGTACCAAGGCAATTATCAACTTAGAGATGATTTATACAATTCTGTTGTGAGAGCAAAAGGTCAACATTGTTGCCTAGTTATTGGATGGCTGGTAGACAGTAACAGGTGTGGATACTTAGAAATGACTGTTAATTTGGGGGTTCCTATGGATTGTAAAGAATCAAAAGCTGGAATTAAAGTTGCCAGGAGAAATATTAACACTCTCAGATATGCAGACTTGTTCAGTACATAGTTCATAGTACTGTTACCAGGATAGATGAAAGTGTAGGAAAGCACTAAGTCAATAAATTGATACCACTCTGATGATAGTGAAGAAGAATTAAGAATGCTCTCTTGATGAAGGTGAAAGAGGAGAGTGTAAAAGCTGTCTTGAAGCTTAACATTAAAAACAACCTTAACTAAGCTGATGACAACTGGTCCCATCACTTCCTGGTAAATAGAGGGAGGAAAAATGGAAGCCTCAAAGATCACCACAGACAGTGCCTGTAGCCATGCAATTAAGACACTAGCTCTTTGGAAGGAAAACTTTGGCAAATCTGTACAGCATAATAAAAAGCAGAGACATAACCTTGCCAACAAACGTGTGTATAGTCAAAGCTATGGTTTTTCCAGTAGCCATTTATGGCTGTGAGAGTTGGATTATAAGGTATTAGAGAAAACTTCCGAGAGTCCCTTAGACAGCAAGGAGATCAAATCAGTCAATACTTAAAGAAATTAATTCAGACTATTCACTGGAAGGTCAAATCAGTATTTGACTAATTTAAACTGAAGCTTAAATACTTTTTCCACATAATAAGAAGATGAGACTCATTGGAAAAGATCCTGATGTTGGACAAGATTGAAAGCCAAAGGAAAAGGGCATGGCAGAGGATGAGATGGCTAGATAGTATCATGGACATGAACTTGAACAGACTTCAGGAGATAGTGGAAGATCGAAGGGTGTGGCTTGCCATAGTCCAAGGGGTCATGAAGAGTCAGACACAACTGAAAGACTGAACAACAACAAATGGATTGTGACAAACATATCATGGAAAGAATTTTGCATATGGCTGTGGAATGCCAGCGGACTATAAAGTACTGGGGAAAGTATTCGGAAGGGGACAGTGCAGTTACTGCATCTTGTGCATTGTCTGAGATGACATGATTATAGTCTCATAAGTATAGGCTGCTTAGTGAAGAGTGAAAAGAAAATTGTAAATGAAAAAACATTGTTTGGACTAATATGAATTTCTTCTAATACATAGGAATCTAAGTTTTCACTTATCACACCTATCCTTCCTAGTTCATAGTATTGTTACTGGGATGGATTAATATTTGTGAAAGTAGGGGGCAGCTAGGTGGTGCAGTGGATAAAGCACCAGCTCTGGATTCAGGAGTACCTGAGTTCAAATCTGGCCTCAGACACTTGACACTTAGTAGCTGTGTGACCCTGGCCAAGTCATTGCCTCATTGCCCCACCAAAAAACCAAACCAAACCAAAACCAAACCAAAAAATATTTGTGAAAGCACTGTCATGAATTGATAAATTGAAAAGCATTTATTGTTGCATGTACACCATATGCCAGTTACTCAGGTTGGCATGAAGACACAAAAACAAACACAAATTTGTTTATGCCATCAAGGAGCTTACAGTCTAATAGGGTAGCAACATGTACGTGTATAACTACATAAGGAAAATAGTTTTAATATAAACACAAGGTAGTTTGTATTCTAATAAGAGTTAACATTTATATGGCCCTTACTAATGTGTCAGTGCTATGTATTTTACAACTTTTAGCTTATTTAATCCTTAAAACAAACCAGAGAGGTAGGTGCTATTATCATCCCAATTTTACAGATAAAGAAACTGAGGCAAACAGCAATTAAGCAAATTCTCCAAGGTCATGCAACTAATAAGTGGCTGAGGTTGGATTTGAACTCACTTCTTTCTGATGCCAGGCCTAACTACCCTATCTACTTCATCACCTCAGGAAAGGTTTAACTTAGAAAGTGGTACTTGGGTTTTGGTGATCAAGATGAATCTTGAGGGAAATCAGTGATTCCAAGAGACAGAAGTAAGGAGAGACTGCTATACTAGCATGGGGTGCAGTCAGTGCAAAGGTATTAAGATGGAAATGTAGCATCATGGGTGCCCAGCTACAAGGAGACCAATATAACTGGATTACAGATTACATATAGGGGAGTGAGATTTAGGAAGAGATAGAGCTATGAATCAAGAGCTGCAGTTGCCAAAAAGAGGAGGATAGATTTGAATTTAGAGGTGAAAAGGAACAAACAGATTTTATTGAATTTTGTATGTTGTGGTGACCTGGTGAGATTAGACTTTAGGGAGATCCCTTTGGTGTCTGTGTGGAGGAATGATGGGTGTGGGGAGACATTAAAAATATAAAATGGTTATAATTCAGATTCATGAATGCCTATATGTTTCTTCAGGATTATATGGAGTAAGAGAAGGGGTCCATAGTACATAAACAATTCATTTCAGAATGACATTCAGATTTCAAAATATCAAAATTTGTAAATATCATTTTATGTGATGTATTTAAGTGGGCTAATCATGTAAGTTAAGAACTTAATACTAATTTTTTGAGCACATCTCTGCATTTGCCTCCTGACTCTCTGGACTATGTTCCAGCAGACAGCTGGCCCTAAAAGCTGCTTTGGCCACAATAATGGCAGATTCACTTCCTCTATCTGGATATTTTTTCCAAGGTGACCATGTCCACTTCACTCCTCTATAATCTTTCTGCCCCCCCCTCCTTCTGATTTAATTCTCCAGCTGGTGCCTTCCTCCTCTTTCTTTTTCTTTTTCATTTCCTTTTATTTGTCCTTTTTCATCAGAATGTAAGCACCCTGAGGGCAAGTACTGTTTTTGTTCCCCTTCTGTTTGTGTTCCTAGGACTTAACACTTTGCCTGGCACATTTTGTTTCTTGTTCAGTCTTAACTGACTCTTCCTGTCCCTATTTGGAGTTTTCTTGGCAAAGATACTGAAGTGATTTGCCATTTCCTTCTCCAGCTCATTTTACAGATGAGGAAACTGATGCAAACAGTGTTAAGTGAGCTGCCCAGGGTTACATAGCTAGTAAATGCCTGAGGCCAGATCTGCATTCTGGAAGAAGAGTCTTCCTGACTTCAGGCCTGCTACTCTGGGCACTGTATCCACCATGACACACAGCCGCATTGGCTTACTATGTGCCTGGCCCACGGTGTAAGCCATTATTAAATGCTTCTTGGCTTGACTTAAGTCAAATAAAATTAAGCTCTCTGAATCTTAGTTTCTTCATCTGTAAAAGAAAAATGGGCATATTAAGATTTTCAATATTCACCTCACTAGGTTGTGTGGAAAACATTTTATAATTCAATTCAAGCAAATAAATACTTATTAAGTGACTACTAGCATTATGTACTGGAGATATAAAGATAAAAAATGAAATAGTTTCTTTCCTCACTGAGCATATTTTATACTGAGAGAATACAACATATACACAAATAAGTAAATTTAAAAATTTAAATATATATATATACATATATATATATACACTCACATATGTGTGAATATATGTGTGCATATACACATATAATGATTGAAAAGCAATTTTAGAGGGAGAGAGTGCTAAATATTGGGGTAACAGGAAAGTCCTATAAGAGATGACCATGCTTTGAAGGAAGTTATGGATTCTACCAGGTGGAGGTGAGGAGCAGTACAATACAGGGGGAGGGAAGAAGAGAATACATTAGTGCAAAGGCCTAGAAATGGAGCTGTGAATACTACATTTAGGGAATGACTAACAGGCTAGTTTGACTAGAAGAAAGGATGCATATAAGAAAGCGGCACCAAATTGTAAGGGTAGGAGGGAGATATACTATAAAGAATTTTAAATACAAGCCTAAAATCTTTGTATTTTATCCAGGAGGCAATAGGGAGCCATTGAGGATCATTGAGGGTATGTGTGTGTGTGTGTGTGTGTGTGTGTGTGTGTTAGTGTTAGATATCTAGGAAATAGATAAATCTAGGATGTAAATTTTTTTTTAGCAATATCATTTTAGTAGCTGTACAGAAGATAGTTTGAAGGGAGAAGGGACTAGAGGCAAGGAGCTGCACTAAAAGGTTATTACAATAGAGTAGATGGATTCTCTGTGAGTACTGAAAAAGGGATACACTCAGATGTTGTGAAAATGGGATTGATGGGGGGTAGCTAGGTGGCACAGTAGATAAAGCACCGGCCCTGAATTCAGGAGGACCTGAGTTCAAATATGGCCTCAGACACTTGACACTTACTAGCTGTGTGACCTTGGGCAAGTCACTTAACCCTCATTGCGCCACCCCTGCCCCCCAAAAAAAAGAAAGAAAAAGAAAATGGAAATGACAGGAGTTGATAACTAATTGAATAAAAGGATTGAGATAGTGGGAAGAGTCAAGGACAACTCCAAGTTTGAAAACCTGGAGAAATGCATTTTTGGGAGATATATGATGAATTATGGTTTACAGGTTTAGACTGAGATGCTTATGGGATAAGGAGGTGTTTTCTATCAGACACTTGCTAATATTGAATTGGAATTCAAGAGAGATTAATGCTAGCTATATAGATTAAGACAGCATATGTTTTTCCCAAAGAGATCATAAAAAAGGGAAAAGGCCCCACACGTACAAAAATATTTATAGTTACTTTTTTGTGGTGGCAAGGAATTGGAAACTGAGGGGATGCCCATCAATTGGGGAATGACTGAACAAGTTGTGGTATATGAATGTAATGGAAGACTATTGTGCTGTAAGAAATGATGAGGGGCAGCTAGGTGGCGCAGTGGATAAAGCACCAGCCCTGGAGTCAGGAGGACCTGAGTTCAAATCCGGCCTCAGACACTTAACACTTACTAGCTGTGTGACCGTGGGCAAGTCACTTAACCCCAATTGCCTCACCAAAAAAAAAAAATGATGAGCAGACAGATTTCAGAGGAACCTGGAAGGATTTACATGAACTGATGCTGAGTGAGATGAGCAGAACCAGGAGAACATTGTACACAGTTTCAACAACATAGTGTGTTGATCAATTGTAATAGACTTGACTCTTCTCAGCAATACAATGGTCCAAAATAGTTCCAAAGAACTCATGATGGAAAATGCTCTCCAAATCCAGAAAAAAAAGAACTATGGAATCTAGATGCAGATTGAACCATACTATTTATATTTTTTTTTTGTTTTTCTTTTTCAAGGTTTTTCCTTTTTGCTCTGATTCTTCTTGCACAACATGTCTAAGGCAGAAATATGTTTAATGTGATTGTACATATATAACCTATATCAGAATGACTGCTGTCTTAGGGAGGGGGGAGGGAGGGAGAAAAAATTGAAACTAGAAATCTTATAAAAACAAATGTTGAAAACTATCTCTACATGTAACTGGAAAATAATAAAATACTTTTAAGGAAAAAGACATTATATGCATATCATTAAATCTATGATTGAAGTCCCCAATGAGGAGTCCACAGACCCACCCCTCCCCAGATCTGTAGGCAGGTTTCAGAGGGTCCATGAGGTTGGATGGGGAAAAAAAAATCATTTTATTTTCACTAACTTCTAACTGAAGCAACAATTTCCTCCAATTATGTTTTTGTTGTTTTGTGGGGCAATGGGGCTTAAGTGACTTGCCCAAGGCCACACAGCTAGTAAGTGTCAAGTGTCTGAGGCCAGATTTGAACTCCTGAATTCAGGGCCAGTGCTTTATCCACTGTGAGACCTAGCTGCCCCTAATTTTCTCCAATTATGAACTAAAACAACAGCGAAACATTATTCTTAGAAGGGGTCTATGATATTAAAAATAAAAATTAAAAAGTTAAGAAAGTGATAGAATTAGTAGTAGAGAAAGAAGATTGCTTGGAACTGAATCTTAGGACACCTGTGCTTTGTACTATATAATATGCACTACTCAGTATTATGTGGAAATTATTTTGCCAACAGATTCTAACATGGTAAAGCAATGGAAAAGGGGTGGGGAGGGAAGTAATCTTCAAGCAATTAGTCAGATTTGAATTTTTAAAAAAATCTGTATTTTTATCTTTGGGTAATGAAAAACCTTGCATTTCTAAACCTTATGTTTTACCTTCTTTGGGGGGGGGGGCGGTGTGTGTGTGGGGGAATGGTAACAAGAGATTCCAGGCAGATTCAATAATGCATATTCTGTGAGGTATTTTGGTTAAGAATAGAAGAGTTTGGGGGAGGGGAAGAGACTTGATGAATTATTTACCATTCATCTATAGAGGGAAGAAAATCTCAAGATTTTGCTGAAGTTCCCAATTGATTTTCTGACACAAGTGAAATGATACCAAAGCAAGCTTGTTAGGTAGATGACCTACTGTCAAACGCACATCTGAATTTCAATTGTGAGGGCAGTTTGTATTCTGGGGAGTATCTGCTCTTCTATGATTTCTGTATTACTCATTCTATGAAGCTCAGCATTGTACCTCACCCAGAAGAGGCTCTGAAAAGGTATTTGTTGGGTTAAATCATGTAAAGTTGCCAAAGTAAAAACAGGAAAATCTGAACTGCATCTAGCATGAATTATGAATTTAGGAGTGATTATCATAGAATTTCCAGACCAAGGGATACCTTAGAGTTCATAGAGTCCAGTCTTCTCATCAAATATCTCAAATCATAGTTTACCACATACAACTTCACCATGTGGCTCTTGGAATCTCAAACTCTGAGACCAAAAGCTGGCCTGGTTGGGGAGTAAAGAAAGAGGGGATGGTCAGGAAGGGAACTATGTGAGAAGCATAGTACAAAGAGAAGGACGAGAAAGAGAAACTCATTTTTCATTTTTTAAGTTTATAGGTTTTCAGAAAACTGGTAGTAAAAATTTTAAGGACTGGAATTTTTTTTTTAGTTCAACTATTATTTTCACCTCAAAGAGGTAAAATCACCTACCCAAGGTCATTCAATGTGTTAATAACAAATCCTCGACTGGAACCCAAATTTCTCAAAACTTGGCTTAGAGATTTTTCCATTATAACATACTGCCAGTCACATATTTAAGAATTAGCTCTGAGTACTTTTATTATTAATGTTAACATACATTCGTATAATATTTTATCTATATAAATATAACTTTTAATTATTAGTCCCATTTTACAGATGAGGCAAATTAAACTCAGAGTGTTTGATTAAATTACTAAGGATCATACATCATAATAAGGATTTCAGGAAGGATTTAAACTTAAGTCTCCTGATTCCAAGTCTAGTGCTTTATCTACTTTTTATCATTATATACTGAATTTATAGTTACCTAATATTATTTGCCCCAAATCTCATAAAATATCAGAGTCTAAGAGAAATGATTTCCTTGAATTTCTTTCCTTGTTTAAGTCTTCTTTTCTCTTTCTACCAATCACTCCATCTCTCTCTCTCTCTCTCTCTCTCTCTCTCTCTCTCTCTCTCTGTGTTTGGAAGGGTGGGGAGATGGTGTTTGATTTTGAACAACATAACAATGTGTTTCACTTTTCTAAAGGATGAAGAAGATTAGCAACTTAATTTTTACAAAATTTTATGGATAATATAAATCAACTAGCAAATTTCTATGAAAATCAGGGGAAAGAACGTGTAGTTTGATTCAAAGTTGCTATGATTGCTTATTATGCTTAGAAGAGGAAACATGCTTACACCTCTCCCTTGTTATTTTAAAATATGTGAATGGGAAGTTGTTTGTTTTATACTCTCTTTCCATTCAGGTTCCTTTATGGATCACTCCTTTGTAGATTTAACTCATATGGTATTAAAAAAAAGTAGCAAAGCATACTTTGCTAGGGGAAATGGTGCCAGATACATTATTTTCTGAGATAACTAATTCAGTTTATTAAATATATTAAATGTGAAATGTATCAATAAATATTTCATAAATTAGACACATTTTCCCACAAATAGTTGTTCATTTCTCAGTCAATGTCAAAATCCATCATCACATAGGTTTAACAATACCAAAGTTAATAACCCATCCTAAATAAATGCAAGTACTCACTCATTTCCATTGACTTCTAAAGAAATAGAAATTAATCTGTAACTTTTCAAGATTACAAAGTTCTTTTAAAATACAGCAACAATATCTATATTCACTATTGCATAAGCTTTTGAAATGTCACACCAGATGCATTTTAAGTAATACTTCGAACAGGAACAATATCTGCAAAATTAACATAGGAAAGGAAGTGCATAGGTAGGAATAAAGGGAAGGGTGAATAAGCACTTATATAGTGCCTACTATGTGCTGAGCACTTTACAAAGATTATCTTATTTGATCCTCACAATAACCCTACAAAGTAGGTACGATTATTATCCTCATTTTACAGTTAAGGTAATTGAGGCAGACAGGTAAAATGACTTGCCCAGGGTCATATAGCTGGGAAGTATCAGAATCTGAATTTGAACTCAGGTCTTCCTGACTCCAGACCCACTGCTCTACCCACTGTACCACCAATATTGCTTCTAGACATGTAGGTAAGGTATAATATGAAGTAAAAGAAATAAGAATTATGGCAACAGAATATGTAACTGAAGGATTATAATGACAAGTGCAGTACAATTTTTATGATTACTCTTGACTATTATTGTAAACCACTTAGTTTATAATCATGAACTAGTACATGGAATGACACCATTTTGGAAGTCTGAACCTTAGAATATGTTTAAATATAACTACAGAATTTAAAGACACAGAACTGAAATAATAGTACAACATTAATAAAGTACTATTATAAGAGAAACTTGATAAAATGAAAGAGCCTAGTATATTCTTGTTTAGCAAGCAGAGATAACTAAAAAAAAAAAGGTCACAGTGACTTAGCAGTCTCGTACAGATATTAAAAAAAGGGGGGGGGAGCAGGGAGATTTGAAACTTAGCAAAGTATGAAGAATCAATCCAGCATGTGATACAACTGGATGCCAATTATGTTAAGCAGAAATTTTATTCTGCATATTAAATGTTTACAATACCTAGAGTATTATGATGTGAAAGGTTCAACATATTGATTTGTCAAATATTTAATTACAGTATATTCTTTTGCTCAAAGGAATCTTAGAGATTGTCTAATCCAGACTCCTTCTTTTACAGATAAGAAAACTGAGACCCAGAGAGCTTAAGTGACTTAAACCCAGGCCTTCCCTTGACAAGTGCATACAACATGCACATACAACATCTAACAATCAGACCTTTTCTTTGGTTCTAGATTCACAGAACTCAATAGTGCACTCTAGCCTGTGCATGATCCTGTAAGGTATGGAATAAGGTAGGATAATAGAATTTCTTTTTTTTTGTTTTTGTTTTGTTTTGTTTTGTTGTTTGCAGGGCAATGGGGGTTAAGTGACTTGCCCAGGGTCACACAACTAGTAAGTGTCAAGTGTCTGAGGCTGGATTTGAACTCAGGTACTCCTGAATCCAGGGTCGGTGCTTTATCCACTGTGCCACCTAGCTGCCCCCGGATAATAGAATTTGTGATTCTAAAAAAGAACTTGGGAGTGGTTTCCTGTCACAACTTTTAGTTGATTTCTGGCAGTTGTAAAGTTAGTTATTTATAAACAATGAGAAATCTAAATTAATAGTTTCTTTCAAAGAGGAAACATTTCTATAGGCAGTAGGTAGTAAAAAAAACCCCACCACCTCAATGAATAATATTTAAAAATAACTTATCTAAAGTATTAATATATTTTTCTGACAGTTGTAAAGTCAGTTATTTATAAACAATTAGAAATCTACATTAATAGTTTCTTTTGTGATGTTTAAAATCTAATGTGTGTGTCCTTACCTGACCCCCCCCCCCCCAGTATGGGGGGAAACTAGCTAAGATTCACTTATAAATTCAGCAACAGTTTAGGCTTTTAAGCATTTATTAAAGTATATTAGAAGTTAGTAAAGAGAGAGAGAGAGCACATGTCTCTGTAAGAATGGAAAAACCCTAGCTCGGATCTACGCCAGAGAGAGAGAGAGAGAGAGAGAGAGAGAGAGAGAGAGAGAGAGAGAGAGAGAGAGAGAGAGAGAGAGAGAGAGAGAGAGAGAGAGAGAGAGCGCACTCTAGCTTGCACCTTTCCCAGCTGCTCAGGCTTGCCAAAAAGGGAGAGACCTCCTCAGTTCCCCCAGAAGCTCCCTGTCCAACAACAGGAAGAGGGGTGGTCACCACACACAGCTTCAAGCTAATTGGCTGGTAGCATTGAAGTCCATTGATTGACATAACTTAAAGGCGGTCCATCAACTTCCAGACCCAGGATGACCTTAGAAAGGTCAATTTCTTTCTCAGCAGGGGGCAGGGCCCCTGGTTCTCACACTTTCAAAAAGGAAACATGTCTATAGGCAGTAAGTAGTAAAGAAAACCATCACTTCAATGAATAATATTTAAAAAAACTTATCTAAAGTATTACTAAATTTTATTTATGGATTTTCTTTTCTTTTTTTTGTGGAATGGATAATTATGATTTTATGATTTTGAGATCTTCATTAGAAGTCTTTTCTTTGTTTAAGAATGTCTGGAATCTTTACAATACAACATATTATATGATATTAAAATGTTACCTTCAATGCAGATTGATAAATGTAGTCCTGAAAAGTAATGAACACAGAAAAAATAGTGCTGTGATGTAAATGCTTGGTCATCTATAAAGGTCATCTATAGATCAGTGGAAGCTAAGGCATAAATCAACAGCTTTTAATTACTGGCTCTGAATTTTCTGAAAAAGAAAGAGAAGGGAAGTGTTCCAATACATTTTCTAACTTATTGGTCTACTGCTACTTTTGTTAACATAACTAAATATAGTATATGGTTTTGTCAGATACTATTGACATGTCTTTTAAATGTAGAAAATTTGGTTATTTTTGTTGAGTTCTTGAAAGGTTTCTTTTTCTTTTTCTTCTCTCACATAGTTGGCATACATCCAATAGAACCTTCTTCTAGGGGTAAAAAAGCAATTAGCATAGAGAAAGATATTTCCTCATTCAATTGGATGACCTTTTATAGATATGAAACAAAATTAGATAAAGGAAGTGTCAGATATTTTAGGGGTTGATGCTTAGACAGATGACTGAATCAAACTTTATAGAACCCTAGAAAGAAAATTATTTAGATTTGTTTGTTTAGATGTCTCAAGTTGTGAAAGAAAAGAGTCTCTTATATGTCACTGCTGTCCAGAAATAAAATATGAAAAATGACTGTGAGGAAATTGTAGAGTTAGACCGAACAATTCTATTATTTTCAATGCTATACATGAAGAACAGACAAACCCAAACACTTCTTGTGAAAAAGGAAATGCTATTTTCTTTTTTAACATGTCTTTCTCATTACATTTCAGATGTACTCAGATTATTTTCTGCTGAGGTTAACTTTTTAGCTTCCGACCAGATTTCATTGGTTGGATTTGAATATTTATGGATTTGGATTTTGATATATAGGATTTCACAGATACCCTTTGTTTTTTTCTACCTACTTCCCCCGTTTGCATCGTTAATGCTTTCTGTCCTCCATCACAAATAGTAGCTCACCCCTAATTTATCCCTTAAGAACATTCCCTCTGGTTTTAGGCCCAAAAGATAAAACAAACAAGAGAAGAGGTCTTTGGCTTAATACATCCCCACATCATCAAATCAGTTGAGATAGAAATAAATAAACCAAATTGCATTCTGCATGTGCAACATTTTCTCTTTTTGGTTTTCTTTAATCAAGGTTTACAACAATTACCACAGGGACATCCCCTAGAAATCATATTTGTGGTGATTGTAATATCTGTCTTGAGATAATTAATGATACTTTCACTGGTAGTGCACAGAATTAAAAACAGATGTGGGCAATATACTTTTAAAATCTAGATTTCAAAAACATCACTAATTAATCTTCCAATTGCCATTGATATAATGTAGTGCACCATAATTTCAGTCCTCAGGTGTGTGTAGAAGAAAGGAAGTGTAAGTGGAGAAGATGTTGGATCCAGATGTTCATAAAGCACTCCTTTTGTGTGAAATACTGAGTCTATCACTTAGAATGGCACCTATTGCTCTAACACTTCAGAAAAAAAATCTGTTACCTTTTTGTGCTGTGCATTCCATCCTGATATAGATCCTAACCCAATTTTGCTCAGCCATGTGAAGAGACTTTCTGCTCCAGGAGATATATTATTTATATAGCACAAAAAGGAAGGATGAATTATGATAGAGTCTTTTAGGAATTGACAGGGGGTAGTGTGCGTGTATGTTTTGTATGTGAGTGTATGGTTTTTTTTGGGGGGGGTAGGGTCCTTTTGTATGTACAATTTAAGTTTTGCTTTCCCAAAGTTTGGAGCCTCAGGCTAGAGAGCAGATTGGTAGGATCAATTCACAGATCTGCCATCTCCTGGTCTTGCCCTCAAAGACCTTCACTTCATGGGCAGAACTCTTCTACAGTAACTCTCCAGCAGGTGGTGTCAATCCAATCGCTACAAGACTCACTAATGTCATAACTAGAGTCCTGATTGAGCCAGGAGACCCTCTCAGAACTTAATTCCTCAAAATGATTTGCTAGATGATTTGTGGCATGTAAGCAGATAGCCAGCTTACTTAACCAGACAATGAACCATCTGGGAGATGAAAAAGAAAGCCCTGAATTCCAGGTGTCTTTATTGCCAATTAACTGGCCCACACCTTCTACTATTCCATTCTGAAAAGATGATCCCAGAGAGTAGAGGTTCAAGCTTGGATTCCTACAGTCCAATGCAGCTACATCTGTTACTTAATGCATTCAATCCCCTATGCTGAACAATGAATTCTGTTAGCTACCCAAGGCCCGCCATTTTGTGCTCTAGGTAATTTCACTAATATCTCCTGGTGCCGGAACCTGTGCTATGGTTATTTAGAAGAAATAAGAATACAAGAATGAGGTGATGAAGCTCTCCCTATCCCTCACAGTAACTCCCTAGTGCCCTCATAAGCATCTAACCTTGGTCGTAGGAAACTTACTGGCTAAATTTTTAGATAATGTCACTGCCATTTGTCTGTGCAGTATGAGTCTCCTGTGGTTGGCTGCAACTGTACAACTATTCATTATATGCATATAAGAGGCAAAAACTTGTGCCTGGCCTTCACCATCATCACACTGGAAGATGTTGGTGGTCAGCTCCTTTGCTTTTGATGTTCTAAGCTATATGTGCATGTCTGACCAAGAGGATATTGGTGAAAAGAGAAAGAACATTTTCTGCAAGATGACCCAGATGCATAGCTTTCCTCTAACACTAGGCATCCATTTCCTAAAGTCCATAGCAGTATTTCCAAGGTCAAGAAGAGGATTATCAATAGAGAATATTTCACGCTCTAGATCCGAGGTGACCTGAGTGCTTTTTGGAGTACAGAATTAAGCCTTGGAGGTGGAGGATTATCACAATTGGAAAGAATATGAGGGGGACTATCTCTACTGAAGCCACTTACAACTTAGAAGAGGGGTTCAATTCTCTGTCAAGGCAAATGACTTTTTCTGAAAAATAAAAATATATATATATATAACTCACACTGGACCCATATCTTTTCCCTACATCTACCCTTTACTTAGGATCTCATCTTTAGAGATTTTCAGTCTCTAGATCTCCCCTTTCTTTCACTTTGAATGTCCAAGACTCAAACTATATTAATAGCCCTTTAAAGTTTGTAAAGCACTTTCCAAATATCTCATTTGGTCTTCACAACTAATCTGGGAAGTAGGTACTATCATTATCTCCATTTTATAGATGAAGAAACAGAAGTGGACATAGATTGTGACTTGATCAGGATCACATAGGTAGTCGACCCGTCTCTACATTGAGGACTGTATCAATTTCCACCCCACCCCCACCCCCAGTTTCTTTGAGAGGTTTCTCATTGAAACAACTGAAAAAATTATGGCGGGTGACCCAGTATGGCCTCAGGTTCTCTCTCCAATACATTATAGTGTTCCTCTCAAAAAGGTTAGGTAAGAGATAGTGCTATATAAGAAAAACAAAGTTTTGTATACAAAGTGTTAGAAGGTTAAAACCAGTGTTAGAGCTGAAAATGAACATGGAAGTCATCTGAATAGGCCCATTCATTGTACAGAAGAAGAAAATTAATCTTAAAGAGGTTAAGAGACTTGACAAGGCTGCAAAGGTAATGAGTGACAGCCAGCATTTAAACGCAGATCCTTTGACCCCAAAGCCACTGGTACCTTTTCCACTCTACCATGCTGCCTCTTTTTAAGACAAGAGGCCTTTAACCTATGCCAGCTCCAGTTTTAAGAAATGCTTGCTATTTTGGAAGGGGTGTGGTGTGTGTACATTCACAGGTGTGTGAATACTAATGGAGGAGAGTTTATGCCAGTGGAAAGTAAATACTTGTTGATTTGTTGGTCAATTGACAAATGAAATATGAGGGACTGTTAGGATGGGCTTACCTTGTTCAGATATAAATGGTATCTCCTCCCTGTCGAATTCCAGTATTTTTCTAACCCCTCTGATGCAAACTTGAAAGAGTTCTAAACTCATGCCTACTTGAAAAGAACTTAATTGTTCTTCCTTATGATTTGGTCTTTGGGAATATAGAAACTAAGTTCCTACAAGAGACAGTAAGGAAATAGAATTTGCTTCTAGCAAATCTTATTTTGTAGTTCCTATCTCTAAATTATAAGGCACACAGCTGTTGTATAATATGAAGTACACTAGTATTTCCCCTTCTCCTACTCATACAGCCTTTCTGTTCATTAGTCTCCACTTGTTTATCTGTTTCTCCTATCTTCTCCTAATCTATGTAGATTTATTTTAAAATGGAGTTGGTGTTGAGAAAATAAGAGAAATTTATGCACTACTTTTAGCAGAGAGATGGGATGATTAGGACAGAATGTTGTATGCATTTTTAGAGTCAATCACTACTTTTTTTTTTTTTGCAGGGCAATGAGGGTTAAGTGACTTGCCCAGGGTCACACAGCTAGTACCTGTAAAGTGCCTGAGGCTGGATTTGAATTCAGGTACTCCTGAATCCAGGGCTGGTGCTTTATCCACTGCACCACTGAGCTGCCCCTATCAATCACTATTATTAGGTATTTTTGCTTAATTGTTTTTCTTTGCTACAGGGGAGGGTGTAATTTGTAGGTGGGGAGATTGCCAAAATTGATTGTAATATACAAATGAAATGGATCATTACTTATAAAGAAATTGATGACAGGGACATGAAGCTATTTTAGAGTAATTTGGTTCATTTTCCTCTTATATTTGGATACGTTTGGAGAAGTCATTCTCCTCAAATTACTTAAAAATTTGATTACCATACAGCCAATTAGTATACCTATTATAGGAGAGTAATCCAATTTCCTTTCCATTATAGCCTTTTTGAAAGAAAAAAGACCTAAAAAAAAAGAAAGAACACCTTTGAGAGGTAGAGAGATTGACTCATCAGTAAACTTTGTGATTTTCCAGAATTTAAGATCCCAGCTGCTGTGGATGAGGTACCTAGATTCCTTTAAGGAATAATAATCTAGAAAACACCCGGAGGAATAATTTTAACTGTCTGTATTGGTACAGAAAACTGCAAAGTTTGTGATGTTCTGTCTTCTGTACATTTAGAGTAACTATGAAAGGCAGTCACATACAACTAAGGTAAACTTTCTATCCCTAGGGCAATTTGGGGAAACTTATGATTACTGTCTAATAGTACTACTTACTTTTGACCGTTGTGACAGGTGGCTACATAACTCATCCTGCCTAGAAAACAATAACCTTATCAGACATCCAAAGACTATTGATTCACTTTTATCTTATGCAACAGTTAAAATAAAATTTCTATATTTAAATTGTGCACTTTATGAGGTGGGCTGTTATTGTCCGTTAGCTCTGTGGTTACCATTATTTTCCAGTCGAAAATTGTGGTGTGTATAATTCATGAAGAGGCTGAGTTTCTGCCATGAAGCTGTTCTGCCTTCCAGTAATGATTAGTCTATAAGACTCTATTGGTGCTAAGATTATAGAGCAAGAAAAAAAACATTTGAAGGTCATTTAGTGAATTTTCAACACTCTCATGTCATGGATGAGGAGAATGGGGTGAAGTGCCTTTCCCAAGTTCAGATATTTGGTAAGACGGCTAGAATTTGTACCCAAGTCCTCTGACCAAATAGGTAGTCTTTCCACTATACAATGAAAATTGGTCATGTACTGTAGAAGTGGATAAACCAGAATTTGGTCTCAAATGGCCACAACTGTTGGGTAATGGACACTTTGAATCACATAAGTCATTATGAAACTATACTATTCATATTTTAGGTAAAGCCATACTTTCTCTTTTTTTTTTTTGGCGGGGCAATGGGGGTTAAGTGACTTGCCCAGGGTCACACAGCTAGTAAGTGTCAAGTGTCTGAGACTGGATTTGAACTCAGGTACTCCTGAATCCAGGGCCAGTGCTTTATCCACTGTGCCACCTAGCCGCCCCCCATACTTTCTCTTAAATTCCTTCTGCCTCTCCTGGAGAGATGATTTAAATAGGACCTATAGGCTCCATGGATATGGAGAAAAGCCTTAAAGTGATGTTGTAATCACTTAGAAGAGATTTTAAATGAACTCCAATACTCCAGATGTTACATAATCTTATCTTGTTACATTTTGACACCCCCACGGGTGCCAGTTGGGTACTTTCCATGTAGTTTTCTTGGGAGTTTTAGGTAAATAATAAAGAAAAAGCTTATGAGACTACCTCAGTACCATGACAGAATTCATTTCAAACCTTATTAGTGTATCTATAGTAGATTACTGAGGCATGTCTATACTCTAATGATATTTATATCCTAACTGTCCCATACTATGCCAGTTCTCACATTTGCTCATAGTTTTTTTTTTTAAACCAGCCTAGAATTGCCTCTCTTTCTTCTATGCTTATTCAAATTATATTTTTCTTTAAGTTGTAGGCAGCCATATCTTTTCCCCAAATCCTTCCCAAACTGTTCAGTATGGTATAGTAGAAAGAGTGGGTTTGGAGACAGAAGACCAAGGCTCGAACCTCATTTATGTTATTTTTGTGACTATTAAGTAAGACACTAAAACTTTCTAGATCTCTGTTTCCTCATTTAAAAACTCAGAGTTAAATATGATGAACTCAAAGTCCCCTTTATAGCTTTAAATGTATGTTGTCACATAAGATCTCATTGATTTCCAACCTCATCTTATTTATATATTTGTATATATATATATATATACACATATGCTATATATAAACATACATATACATGTATATGTATATATGTGTACACACACACACCATACTAGTGATAAAATAGGTTTGTTATGACATTTTAAGTAACCCATACAAGTGAATTCAGAATCTGAGAATTTCCTTGGAGTGATTTGATTCTTCATTCACCCTCACCTTGCATGTACAATAAGTTTCCAAGTCTTTTAAGTTCTTTCGACTCATTTCTACAAAGGGTGTTTGTGCCCTTTTTTCCAGTCTTACAGAAACTGTTGGATAATTGCAATAGTCTTTTAATTTGCCTGCCAGCCTCAGGTCTCTCCCTTTTCAATCCATTCTCCACATAGCTATCTAAGTGATAATCCTAAGGCAAAGGATCCTAAAGCTTTGACCGACCGTAATCAAAAAGCTTGGGTTGGAAGGGACCTTAGCAAACATGTAGTCCAACTTATACATGAAAGGAATCTACTATAAGACACTCGACAAGTGGGTATCTAGGCCATGCCTGAGGACCTACAACTGGGGGAACTTACTGTCTTTTAAAGCAGCCCATTCCATTTTTAAATAGATCAAATCATTAGAAAGTTTTCCCCAACATCAAGCCTAATTTGCCTCTTTGCAAATTCTGCCCCTTTGCTCTTGGACCTGCCCTTTGTGGTCAGAGAAAACAAGCCTGATTCACAGGACACCTGTCATGTTCCCCACTGAGTCTTTTCTTCTCCAGGCTAAACAGCCTAAGTTCCTACTATTGTACTACCCTGCTCAATAAATTCCTGAGATTCCCTATTATTTTTTTGGATAAAAAATAAAGTCCTCTGCTTGGCACTTAAAGGTCTTGCATAACCTAATTCCAACTTACCAGGTTTATGGCATGTTCCTCCCCTTTACACACTCCATGATTAGCCAAACGGGCCTTGCTAATTCCTCACAGCCAATATTCTATCTCCTTTGTCTGTGCTTTGGCACAGGGTGTCCCCTAGGCTTGATGTGAGCTGCCTGTAAGAATTCCCTATTTGGGGACAGCTAGGTGGCCCAGTGAATAGTCAGGAGAACTTGAGTCCAAATCTGGCCTCTGACACTTACTAGCTGTGTGACCCTGGGCAAGTCACTTAACCCTAATTGCTTAAAAAAATAATTCCTTATTTCTTTTAAGTCTCAGCTCAAGTGTCACCTTCTACAAGGCCTTCCCTGATCCCCCAGATACTAGTGGCTCCCAAATAACTTTGTATTTACTTTATATGTACTTCTATAGGCTTGTGGTCAAGATTGAATCAGGGCACACCCTGATGAAGAATGTGTGGAGCTAAGTATGTGCTCTGGCCCTTTCCAGCCACCCCTTGCTGAAGGGCTTCCAGTGCCAGAGGCTCATGGCTGTTCTGTTGGTCCCCAAACTAAAGTCAAAGAGAATGGACCACTGAACCAAGGTGTCTAGTCTGGCTGTGGGAGGGGAGGGGGGGAGGGGTGGCTGTTGGGGGGACGGGGAATGTATGTACAGGCCTCTAAGTTTAATTTGCATTCCTGATACTTTCTTAAATCTAGACAATCAACAAAACAATGAATCCAGCCCTGGTTTCTAGCAGTTACTAATTTCTGAGTTATGAATGTTCTCACTTGAAAGTTAGCAATAGGCTTGAGCACTCCCATGAGTCTATCTTTCAGGGAGTATACAATAGGGATGCTGGGTTTCTATGAGTCTTCTGAATGTGTTTCCATTCCTGGGTGTCTTTGGGTCTTTTGTGAAGTCTTTTGAATTTTGAGCATTTCTGTCATGGACCTGAGTAATGGAAGGCTACCTGTTAAATAAACTCTCTTGGAGAGAACAGATGTAAGCTATTCCTAAGATTTGTTTCAGAGATTTTCCCAACACTTCTCTGGAGTTGAGGTGTAATGAACCAGAGACTGAGAAGATTCTGATACCTTTGCTTTGGGGATAAGTTTCCCCAGGAGGTGAACATGACCCATATGGAAGTGGGTTATTCCCACCCTTATAGATCTTTATATGTGCAAATTGTCTCCTCTGAGAGAACTAACTGAGCACACAGATTATTCAATTTTTGTCTGCATTCCTAGTGCTTAGCACAGTGCATGAAACATAGTAAGGGTGTTATAAATATTTCTTTATAGATTTATAGATCATTGTTCAGAGACCTC
The DNA here is from genome assembly GCF_019393635.1 of Dromiciops gliroides. NCBI lineage: Eukaryota > Metazoa > Chordata > Mammalia > Microbiotheria > Microbiotheriidae > Dromiciops > Dromiciops gliroides. Next base: position 268,256,290 of record NC_057863.1, on the reverse strand, counting down.
TATTAGATACAAGGTTGAAAAAATAAATTTGCAAGACTTCAAATGTCTATGTTCCCTTTTAGGGAATAACTTGACATCCTTTATTTTTATATAACCATCCATACTTAATATAGCTCTCTCCTTCCATTACCCAGTAAGCCATCCCTTATGATAAAGAACAAAAAAGAAAGAAAAAAAGCAGTAGGTCCATAAAACTGAGCAACCAACACATCAACCATGGCTGATGGGCTTTCAGTGAGTGAAATTTGCAATATTCCATATTCATAATTTCCCATTTCTGCAAAGAAGAAATGGAAGTGCGTTTTTTCAACTTTTCTCAGGAGTCAAGCTTGCTTTACAAGCTTTTAAAATCTGTTCTGTCTTTAAATGAATGTTTGATGCTTGAATGAGAAACTGAATCCCTTTGGGATAGAGCTGGAAGTGAGTATAAAAATCCTTATATTTTTATCACTGATACTACAATTTTCAGTATTGGAGACACTATTGGCCATATATGGCCAGATAGAATTCAGGTGCTAGTTGCATAATAGTCAATTCAATTTAATGAGCATTTGTTAAGTGTCTAATGTATCCCAAGAACTGAGGGAGATTCCAAGTCCCTGACTTAATGGAGGGCTATGACATATACACAGGTAAATACAACAAAAATTAAACATAAGTAAATTAGAGTCACAAATCAAGGGATGTGTCAGTTAGTCAACAAGCTTTTATTGAGCAATGACTATGGGCAGAACACTATGCTAAGTGCTGGGAATACAAAGAAAGGCAAAGATACATCCCTTCCCTAAAGGAAAAGATATATAATGAAGGACACAACATTTACCTAAATATAGAAACACAAGACACAGTATAAATGGAAAATAATTTCAGAGGTAAGGCATTGGAGAGCATGGGGGATAAGTGAAGTCCTCTTACAGGAGGTTACTTTTTGAGCTGAATCTTGAAAGAAATTGGGGAAGCCAGGACCTAGTCTTCACTATAGAATCTCTGATCTTATGAAACTCAGATCACATTAGGTTACCATTTCACACCCTTGATTCATGTTGAAGTTGCTGCTGATTAAATCCATATGTCTCTTTTGGATGAACTAGATATTTTAAATCTAGCCATAATTTATCATCTAATACTTTTACTTTATGCTTATGATTATACACTCAGCTAGGAACCTAGAACTGTATCAAATGCCAAAGGCCTGTACCAGCTCTCACCACAAATCTCAGAGTATATTATAAAACCTCTGTAATAAATTTTGATGTTCTATAGTTCATGAGAAACCTCTCCAGCTAATTAAATCATACTATTAATTAGTTATACATCCCTGATTGGCTTGTGCCTTGTCCTGCATGTGGAGGAGTAGCCAAAGGAGAAAATTCCTGAGGAATTCAAGCTGTTCACAAGTTATCAACATGAGTTATCTGCTCATAAAGATTGTCTTTAAGGGAAAATCATATTGTTATTCCATGGAGATGGTGGGATCATTATATTATCTTGGCCACACTACATATAGCACATCTGGGAGTAGTTCACATGAAAGCATTGACTAGAAGCTAAGTATGAAGGCCTGAAATTGATCCTGACATTGAGAAGATGGTAAAGGAGTGTAGTGCTAACAATGTGATTTGGTATTGCTAGCCAAAGTCATCAGGGTAACCAAGTTGCCTTAGTCCAGAATTATTGATCTGTTCACAGGGAGAAGTTGGTGGTTGTAGATGTCTTTATATAAAAAAGTATTTTTAATTCTATTTTGTACCTCTTCTCAATCGTCAAAGCTACATTCAGGTTGTTTACAATAAACAAGTTGCTAGATGTTATTGTTTTGGACAATGGAGCTATATTTATCAAAGTTGAGTTTAAAGAATGTGTGGTTAAGCACTTCATCCAAGTTGTCATAATCGCACTTCATCACATTCCAGCCAATATTCAGCCTAAAAGAATGATGCAGATAAATTCATAGTTCCTTTGAAGAGGATTGAAAGATAGGATTCCTGATCATTCCTCACTATTCCATTACATTATTCCGTATGAAGAATCAGTTCTGCCAATGTACTTGTCTCAACTGTCTCCATTAAAGTTTAGTTGAAGACTCCTAAGATAAATAAGAATATGGAAGCAGCTGTTAACCATATCCTTTATTCATTTCAAATAAAAATAGCTTATATTCGTATAAAGTATCAAAATAACAAAGCATTACATTCATGATCCCATTTGATCCCCAGATCCTGTGATAATCAATGGGACAGATATCATTATACCCCATTTCATAGATGTGAAAACTGAGGCCCAGAGAGAATAACTGACATCCAATGTAATAAAGCTAGGCTTGAACTGAAAATTTCTGACTCCTTCTAAGTCACCTTGTTGCCATTTCTTCACCAGAAGTGTTAGTCTTTAGAAAGAATTCTAGAGCTTCAGCAGGTTGGGTTCCTGATACTACAGAAAGCCGATATCAGACAGGGTTCTGGGTACAATGGTGGGGCCACGTTGCTTACTGTTAAGGAACTCCTCTCAGGATGATTTGGCAATAGGATGGTGACCAGAAACATCTGTATCAGAACCATTTGGAATTGATTTTTTAAGTTACATTTCCTTAGCTGATCCAGATGCTGTTGCAGTCACTTGGCATTTCTGTAACATTTTATCTGACACAGAGACAGGCTCTCAGAGAGGCACAATGAAGTTATCAAAAGGCTGTGTATTGCAGGGTGGAACTCCAGTGTGAACTTAGTTGGTTCCTTCAAACATATGAACTTGAGAAATTGGTTCCTTTAAGTTCCTTGTATTTGCGTGTTGTGCCTTTTGCCAAGAGCACTTTTGCAACCTTAAGAAGACTGTCATGTTGAAAGCCTGCTCTTCCCTTCCTTGTTAACTGATACCAGACATGAGAGGTATCTGGTGCTAAGCAGCCACCTTTGTACTTGGCTCACTGAGTCCTTGGGAATCAATGAAAGAACTTTAGAGGTTGGTCTGTGGTTACTGCTTCTTGGTAAATGACGCATCATTTTAAAGTTCTCCCAATAATATTATTATTTTTCTAAGTGTCTGGAAGGAATAAGTAGCTTTGTTTTACCTTTGGAAACATGCTATCCAGTGTGTTTTCATTAGCTGTGGTAGATAAACAATGGCAAGTATAGTAGTTAGGTTGTGCCATTTACTCAAGCTTTATTTTTTAATCATCCATTTGAATACTAAGCAAGGATGAATTATTTCCTCAAAATTGGTTTAAAAAATCAGTATTTCCAACCATTCAAAACAGTATTAATGGAAGAAGTCACTTGGTTATAAGCCTTTAAAATTGGCTTCGTACACCTTTAACAATACATCATTAAAATACAACAATTACAGCTTGACTGTTTCATTTATTCAACAAACATTTATTAGGAATCTGCTACTCATAGAGTAAAGTGACAATTATTGGAAGTGCTACAAATGTATGACATGATTCATAATTTTATAGAACAAGTACTCTCATATATATGTATATATATATGTGTGTGTGTGTGTGTGTGTGTGTGTGTATGTGGGAGAGTGAATGGGAAATTATATACACACATTGGTAACTGAAACAAAATCCTACATAATTAGTCCATTTGCAAACAGATTAATAGGTGAAATTGGGATGGGGAAAGGCCATTTCTGACTATGGAAGTTACATGAAGTTATATAGAAGTTACATAGTTATATAGTTATACAGAAGTTTGATGAAGGAGGATTTAAAAGATGTACATGAGTTTGTTTGTTTGTTTTGGTGGGGCAATGAGGGTTACACAACTAGTAAGTATCAAGTGTCTGAGGCCACATTCAAACTCAGGTCCTCCTGAATCCAGGGCTGGTGCTTTATCCACTAGCTGTCTGCTGTACATGAGTTTTAATAGGGGAAGAACATTCTCAGCATGCAAGAAATAGCATGAACACAGTCAAGGAGATAAGAAAGCACAAGAAATGTAGAGGAGAAGATCAGTAGTGGTTTGGTTGGACTATGGAAGAGTCAGGTTATAGAGGGTATAGAATGCAGGACTTGGAATTAAGGCAACTTCAATTTGAATCCTGCTTCTGACAGTCTTTGGCTGTGTGACCCTGGAGAAATCACTTAAACTCTCTGTGCCTCATCTGTAAACCAAGAGGGTTGGATTCAACAATTTTTTCTAACCCTTAGCAATATGCCATTGACTTGAAGTTCTTTTAGACTGTCTGGTTTTGTTTATTCCACAAACATTTATTACATATTTGCTTAATATGGTATACTTCTAATAGGTATTAGAAGACCTAGAAACATATGATGCAGTTCCTACTTTGTGCAACTTTTGTCCTAAATTTATGATCCTATGAAATTAGGGGAGGAGAGTACCAGATTGTTGAGGGTCTTGAATAAATAGATTGTTAAATTTGAACTATATTCTAAGTAATGAGTTTCAGTTCAAAGCATGATGGGTTTTGTCATCCCTCTCTTACCCACTTTCTTTTCTCACCATCTTCATGTATTACCACCTCTACATAATTTGTTTCCAGTGTTAGCCAAGGAAAGTGACCTATATGATCCTAATGCTCTGAATTCAAATGGTACTATAGAGTACAATAATTGATACCTGAGGAAATTCAAATCAAACCCCATCCTGATGGTTATCCCACAGTTACACGAATGGAATGGGGATACTAGCTGTTGCTGCAATTACCATTTACCATTTTCAGTTTTCCTCTGTATCTTTTCCCCACTCTCTGTCCTATTCTTTACCTTTCTCCTTTGAGATAGCTATATATCCTTTCCTAATCCCCAATGCTATCTCCATAGCATAGACTCTTTGGGGTTTTTGATTTTCCTGTTCTTACATTTCTTTCTTTTGTATGCATGTGCACGTATGTGTATTCAAAGATCATGGGGCATATATATTTGTGTTTGCATGTTTTCTAAGGTTAAAAACAAATTCTACTAAACTATATTCAACCTAAAAACTGAGAAGTGTGGTTACCTACAGGAAAAAGAGTGGATAGCAAGGGAGGAAAGATTAAAATAACCGACCGTCATATACCTCTGTAGAGTCTATAAGGAGTCGGGGCACATCATCTAATTAATCTTCATAATAATTTTTAAAAGTATTCCTATTTTACAGTTGGGGAAACTATGGCCTAGTGCATTTAAATGAAGTTTTCTCATTAACTGAGCTAGAACAAAATAAAGTGAGATTCAAATCCAGGTTTCTCTAGACTTCAAGGTTATCCTTCATCTTACTATACTATGCTTTTCCTTAAAGAACTAACTGCACATCCTTGAAAATCAGTGTTTACAAATCACCTAATTAGTGATTGAGTACAGCTCTAAAGAACAAGTTATCAACCACGTATCTGCTCAAGTTACACAAAGCAATATTTTGGATTTTTCTTTACTATGTCATATAAATGCCCCCCCCCCCGCCCCTTAAGGTAAGACTTGAAATGTCCAAACATATATGTAATGGGTCAGATTATATTATATTTTATAGCTAGGCCAAGGTATCAGGGCAGAGTGAATTTTCAGTCAGTGGAATTCCATCACTCTTTTGGTGCCAAGTAATAAAATTAATATGTTACCCTGTGATTTTAAGGGAGTGAGATAGAATTCTCAGCACTGAATTTTACTGACTTCTTCACGACATTGCAGGGTGCATTCACTGTAATTTGTTGCCAGAATGTGATTATATGTTACATGCAATTAGAGGAGGAGGAAAAAGAGTTCTAAAATTCCTATGCTCATCATTGAAAACTTGACCCAATCCTTGCCTTGTTTTGCTCTTTACCTAGGGATGTGATGCAGCATGTAGAAGACTTCATTGAGGTGACCAGCAGTATTCTAATTGCCTTTTGGTCTCAATTTTTGTCTGAAGTTCTCCTGTTATCTCATGCCAAAAGCTTGTCAAATACTTGATAGAAATCCCATCAAGGTTGGAAGAAACATGACATTAATGTACACACATTTATATGTTAATGTTGTATAAAACATTATTGTAAGAGTTTCATCAGAGAAGTTGGGGTGGTTGGGCATGGTGACATATGCTTTTAATCCTTCTTACCACGGAGGCTGAGCCTGGCAAATTGTTTGAGCCTTGGAATTCTAAGTGGCAGTTGGGCTTGGGAATCCATTATAAGTCTGGCATTAATATGGTGAGCCCCATGGATTGGGGAAACTACCAGGTTGCATAAGGAGTATTTGATAGCCTCAGGTCAGAAATGGAGAAAGATTCCAGGTTAATTATTAATGGGATTGGTTTATGGGTGTTTACTGAACTTCCAGCCTGGCAAAGATAGAAAGACCCAATTTCAAAAAAGATAAAGAAAGACACAAGGAAAGAAAAGAGAAAGAAGGAAAGAAGAAAGGAAAGAAAGAAGGAAAGAAGGAAGGAGGAAAAAAGAAAGAGAAAAAAAGTAGAGCTGGAAGAAACAGGAAAGCACAAACTTTTTCTCAAACTTTAGGATTAGAAACATTAAGGTAGCAGACAGGGCCTTGGGAGTAGATTTATCATGGAACTGGGGATCAAAAAATGTTTACCCCCAGAGCTGTGATCCAAAGTTAGAATAAGCTGCCTAAAAAGCTCTTCCACAGTGATCTGGGTCCAAATACAACTGTTCCTTTTGGTCATCATTGGCGTAGTGGTCAGAGAACTAGACACAAGCTGTGTGACCCTTAACCTCTCTGAGCCTTAGTTTTAAAGGGTTGGGGACAGGTAGACCCGATGACCTATAAAATCCTTTCCAGCCCCAGACCCTTGGTCCTATAGTCCTTAGTCATGAATTACTTTCCCCTTATGGTCCTCCCCTTCAGGCTTTTTCTCCTTTTGTGTCTATCTTTCATAGTATTCCTCTCTTTTCCCCATTCTGATTCTGACTAATCCTGTACTAGTTGACAGAATCACTAATCCAATAACATTTAAATGAAAAATATTGTGGGGGAAAAAAGAAATCCAAATTTACTTCTCCATCTTTTAGAATGTGAAGAGATTATTAACTCACTTTCATTCATATGCCCATTTAAAGGTGTCGTTCATGAGAACAAGCAAGAAATAGTTATGACCTCTTTAAAATCTATCTTGGTTGCCTTGTTATAGACATTTTTTTTAGCAGGGTTGGTAATTTAACAAGGAGAATGCTAGTTTCAGGAGATCTGAATTCTAATGTTGGTCCAATAATAAAGTCTTTATATGATCCTGAGTTAAACCCATTGTTAAAAGTAATAGATATTTTTTACCTAGTTTATGGGGCCTTTGGGAAAATGAAAGAGAATGTGAGCATGTAGGACTCTGAATATTCTAAAAAGGCATTATCACTGAAGGTAAATTCATTATTAATATCTGCAATATTACTGTTGGTTTTTGTCCTGCAGTTTTGAAGAGAACCATGACATTGTGGTGATGCCATGACTTATACTCGATTAGATTTAATGTAGGAGGGCTGTGCAAGTTCACCAGCCTTATTCTTTCCTCCAGAGCAATCTGGGTCCAGTGGCAAGATATATATCAGGATGACTGGAAATGGCCCAGGATGTTTAAAGCAATTGGGGTTAAGTGAGTTGCCCAGGGTCATATAGCTAGCAAGTGTCTGAGGTGAAATTTGAACTCATGTTCTTTTGTTTCCAGAGCCAGTGCTCTATTCACTGTACTGCCTAGCTTCCCCTTGCACTATTACCAAAAATTGTTACACTAGTATATATCTGTACACATAAGGTATTTATTTGTATTTTACTGACAGTTGGAAACATTTTACAATTTGTGGTTAGAAAAATGCCTTATATAGCTTCATTTTTCTTTTTTAACGTTAAGTCTTTCAATATATCATTTGGAAAAAAAATGTATGTATGTTAAAAGGCAAAATGGTAAATATGGTAAATTATAATAAAGATGCAAATGTTACATATCCATATAACATTTTGCATCACAGGTAAAACAAGGAAAACTCTCATACAGTTTCATTTTCTGCTTACTAATAAAAATCTAGTTGATTTTTGAGGGGGCACCCCACATAGGGAATAACAAGGGGAAGGGAGGTGGAAAAAATAATAATAACTATTATTTAAATAACAAAGTCTTTTATACTAGAAGTGTTGAACTTGAAACTCTTGAACTAGATAATTGGAAAATGTTTAACAAAATAATTAAAAATACAATAAAACACAGATAATGTTAATTTGTGGTTTTGTAAGTCAATAAGTCATCTTCAGGGATTCCTATATGTTTAAGTTTGACAGTATCTCTCTATATAACAACTACTCAGAGGAAGTGTGAGATACTGTAATCTGAGCAGCTTTCTCTTCTACTAAAATGATTTGTGGGTGAATTTATGTATGAACACATATAGGTTAGACATTTATTTATGTTGGTGACCATATAAGTCCACACATATACATAGAATTCCATTTGAGACTTAAAAATAAATGCTGCCTTATTATTTTTCTATATTTGTTTGTTATAATCATTTAGAATGAAATCTCTTAAAAATAACATGCTGTAATTTCTAGAAAACATTTCAAATTAGTACAAAACTAGGCTAAATATAGCTATTATAGAAGAATTAAAACATAATTAATTGTTTAAAGAAGAAAATAGAAACCACATGAAACAACCAAAATTGCTGGTGAGAAATCTAACATAAGTACTTTGCAACAAAACCATCTCCTGTGTAACAGATGTCCATAATTTTTAATGGAAATGGTTAGGGTTGGTGCCACATCGCTGAAATCCCAGCTACCCAGGATGCTGAGACTGGCAGATCTTTGGGGCTATGGAGTTCTTTGCTTCAGTGACCTATGCTATATCCTCATCAAGCTTATTGAGCCCCAAAGGAATCAAGGGCCACCAGGTTCCCTGAGGAAGGGGAAACAGAAATGAAGTCAGGGCTCCTGGGCCAATCAGTACTGAGATAAGTGGGTGAGTAGCCTCTACATTGCCAGCCTCATGAAACCCAGTCTTAAAAGTAATGTAGAATAGAAATGTAGAAAATTAAATAAAAAAAGAAATAAATGGAATTAAAATCATCACCACTATGAAATTCATTAGTGACCAAAAAAAAATAACTATGTAAATGTTTGACTTTAGCATAGAGGCAGCATTTTCAATTTGCTGATTATCCAGAGATAGGCTCTCAAGCACATCGAAGTGTAAATATGAAAAAAAATTTAATAACCCAAGATGTTGTGAGAAATATCGACAGCTAGAACACTTAGCCTTGACTTTCAGCCTCCAGGCAGCTTTTAGTGCTGTCTGAATGGCTAATTATTGCCAGCAGTGGTAGAAAAGCAGACACTATGTTTTAAGACTCCTAAAGTATTAGCCACTAGGTTTAGCAGAATATACAATATATTTCATAATTGCTGTGCAAATACTTGTGTGTTTGGAAGAATTTCCTGCCCCACCCCCACCCCAAAGACTATTTATGGCTATTTCATGGGGAAAAGGGCAGTCAATTTGATTTTTAAAAACACTGACAAGGATGCTCTGTTTTGCTTTTTTAAAAAATGCTTTTAAAAAAAGAAATTGTGTAGAACAGATAAAGACAAAGGATTCTTTTATGGCAATGACCTGGGCACGTAATGTCTCTTTCCTACATGCACAGACAGAGGACCCAGCCCAGAGCACAACGGCATGCACAGATGGATCCAATCATTGTTAGTTAATAAAGACTCATTGACTAAAAGGCCAAGCAATCATTTATTCTGCTGGAGTGACTAACATAACATTTTAACTTTAAAGAAGTCTTTTCTTAATACTCTGACAATTATTGTTATTATTATAATATTTTCATAATGTAGATGAATTGAGTGCAACTTCATGGTAACAGTATGGGCCCTAGCCAACAATGGAACAATTGTCTATTGTTGGGATGGAATTCTCCTGGTATGTGATATGGTAAGTTTCTAGGTCTGCTTCTCTGATTCTTACCCACCCCTCATGGCCTAAATCAAATGTGACCTCATCCTTTCTGAAGCCTTCTCTGATTGTCCCAGACAGAAGTTCTCACTCTTTTCTGAACTCCCAAGCATACTGAACTCATGATTTTACATCCAGTTCTATTGGAGATAAATGTATAAATGGGTTATGTCAACCCTAGTAGGTCTACATAAGCTCCCATAACTAAGTTCCATGAAGGTAAGAAAGGTGTGTTGTTATACTTTGTATTACCCACAATGCTTACACAACTTAGTTTTTCTTATTTTCTCCATTTATTTTAGTTTCTTTACCAGAGCTATATCGCTTATAGTATTAAGAACAACGACAATAGGGGCAGTTAGGTGGCATAGTGGATAGAGCACCAGCCCTGGATTCAGGAGGACCTGAGTTCAAATCCAACCTTAGACACTTAATACTAGCTGTGTGACCCTGGGCAAGTCACTTAACCCCAATTGCCTCACCCAAAACAAACAAACAAACAAACAAACAAATAAAAAAACAAACCAAAAACCAAGAACGATGACAATAAATAGCCAAATCCTATATTTCTATGTTTTCAGTAGAAGCAATTTTGGATTCAATGAGATTCCATAATGTCCAAGACAGGCTTTAGTTTGCCAACAGAATGCAAGTTCTTGAGGGGAGGGAATTTTATTTTTGTTCTTGTGGTGTCTCCAGTACCTGGCACAGTACCTTGCATAGAGTAGGCACTTAATAAATGATTTAAAAAATTGAATTGAATTAATGTTGGTAAAAAAAAACCCTAAAGAACATTATTTAGAGTTTCAAAGTTTCAGAATTCATATTCAATTTTTAATATCAGGCAATATAGTTTCATTCTGGGGGTAAAGTATTTTTCTTTCCTGTCTTGCAAACAAAAAAACAAAAACAAAAACACAAAGCAGACATCTCAATAAGCCCACACTCCACCCATATAATGTAGATTTTAAAATAACACATTAGTTGAAATTCAGCTACCTTTTTCTGAAAGCAAATGAATTTCTTATCATTTCAACTTTAACATCAAAGATTTTAATCCTAAGAAGCTGGGTGATTTAAGCCTTGCAGCCTGATTTATATTTCTCATTAGAAGAATTTTACTTTATGTTTCCTAACATTAAAAATCTGAGAAAAAATTACCTGAAACTCCCCACAGGATGCCATTAACTAACAAACAACTTTTGGTGAACCATTAATAGTCAAAGGGGCAGTTAGGTAGTATAGTGGATAGAGGGCCAGGCCTGGGATCAGGAAGACTCATCTTTCTGAGTTCAAATCTGGACTTAGGCACTTACTAGTTGTGTGAACCTGAGCAAGTCACAACCCTATTTACCTCAGATTCCTCATCTGTGAAATGATCTGGAGAAGGAAATGACAAACCACTGCAGTATTTTTGTCAAGAAAACCCCAAATGGGGGCAGCTAGATGGCGCAGTGGATAGAGCACTGGCCCTGGATTCAGGAGTACCTGAGTTCAAATCCGGCCTCAGACACTAAACACTTACTAGCTGTGTGACCCTGGGCAAGTCACTTGGCCCCCATTGCCTCACTAAAAAAAACCAAAAACAATAAAAACCCCAAATGGAGTCCCTAAGAATTGTACATGATTGAAAAGAAGCTGAACCACAATAGAAATGTTAATAGTCATGGAAGTAAATTTCAAATATACTTAAAGTAATTACAGACTGATTAAGAAGAATAACTTTTTAAAAATCATATGAATTGCTTTTTAATTAGTATGCTATATTGCAGAAAATAAATGAAAATTTTCTTCTTTCTTATTAGATAAGCCCTTTGATCCTAATATATTACACAAAAATCTAACAAAAAGAGAAATTTTGTTTACTGTTCAAGTCCATCTCAGTCATGTTGTTCTTCTTGTTTATTCCTGGAAATTATTTGGATTTTTCTAAGAACCACATCTGCCAAAGTCCTAAAGGCACACTGTTTAATAATGATGATCAACATTTGGCCCTTATTTATAAACTCAGGTGATAAACCTAGTTACCATTCTGTTAAAAGTATTTTCTTGTCCTTCCTTGATATCATCTTTAATCATGCTTTATGTTTTTCGCCTCTACACACAGAAGCAAAGGAATGAATAAATAAACATACATTCTGAACCTTTCATTTTTCTTCCTATAAGTTTTAATCATATCAGCTTGAGTCAATGCTTTACACAGTCACTGAATCACTAGCTTTCACTGCTAGGTAGTTTGGTAGCGGAAGTCATTCTAGCTAAACTTATCATTGGATCATCTTTATCATGATATATCTTGGATACTTTCTAACCCAAACTTAGTTTCTTATTGCTTCTTCCCCCTCTCCTATTGAAGGGTTTCATCATGTCTTAAGTAAAGTTCAAAAGTTGATTAAAATACATTTGGGAGGGAGAATGAGGCCACTGAACTGTTATATCAGGAGGATTGCAAGTGTCCCTCCTTCTCCCAATGCATAAAGGTTCCTTTTCTGCATTTTATAGTCTTAGCTTCCTGGGACTCTGATAGGCTTAGTGACTTGGGTAGAATCACCCAATTATTTCTATGAGAAGCCAGACTTGAACTTATCTTCCTGACTCCCAAGTCAGTTCTCTATCTGAAACAATACTTCAGAAAATTCAATAATCTTCAGCAAATATAAAGTGTCTGTATTGACATTTCCATTTTTATCCGATTGTGTTTTTTATTTTTGTTTTTACCAATGACGATGGTACTTAGGTGAGTGTATTACATCAACAATGATTCCTTCCTAAACCCCTTCTTCTTTCCAATCTTCCCCATTTTAAAAACAGCAATTAAATTTGAGAACAAAAAACAAGTAAATATGTAAACTGTATCACAGTGAGAGGCTTAACTTGAAGATGAATCACATTTTGAACATGAAGTTCAAAATGAGTAACCAGAAGGATGGTGATACTCTTAGCAGAATAGAAATGTTTAGAGAGTGTGAGTATTGGAGGAAAACAATGCATTCTGTTTTGGATGTGCTGAATTTCAGGGACCTATGGGACAACCGGTTTGAAATGTCTAATAGGGCATTAGTAATATGGGACTGGAAGTTATGATAGGGACTAGTGATGGATAAATAAATATATGAATCATTGTCATAGACATGAAATTTGAGCTCATTGGTGTTGAAGAAGAGGACAGGGGGAGAGAGAAACATAGAGAGACAGAGAGAGATAGAGAGAGAGAGGCAGAGAGGGAGGGAGATGGAAAAGGATTAGGAGAAGGACAGAGAGAGAGATGGAGATAGTGAGAACTGATGAACAAAAGTGGCCCTGAGCAGAGCTTTGGGGTATGCCCACAGTTAGGGGCATAACATAGACCATTATCTAGTGAAGAAATGGTTAGGTGGGAGGAGAATCAAGACAAAGTAATCTCTTGCAAACCCTAAGTACAGAGAATATCTAAGAGGAGAAGTGGGTAACAGAGGACAAGAAAAATGAGAACTGAAAAAAGGCCAACAGATTTGGCAATTACAAAATCACTGGTAATTTTGGAGAGAGCAGCTGAATGATGAGGTCAGAATCCAGATTAAAAAGGAATCAGAAGTTAGTGAGAAGAGGAAATGAAGGCAAGGAGACTAGATGTCTTTTGCTCAAAATTTGGTCATGAAATGGATGGGAAATGCAGGATGATATCTTAGAGATAATAGAAATAAGTGAGGGTTTTTTCTTTAAGATTGGGAGAGGGAGAAAGTGGTAAGAGGGACAGACACGGGAATGTCTATAGGCAATGAGAGAGGAACCAACAGCATAGAGAGTGATTATAAATTAGAAGAGGGGAGTATATATTGCCAACCTGCAAGAATATAAAGGAGGCAACCACCCCACCAAAAGCCCTGAAACCCCACCTGAAAACAAAAAAACTCAAACCAAAACAAAAAGAATATAAAGGAGGCAATGGGATCAAAGAAACATGCAGAAGGGTCAGCCTTAGCAAAAAGAAGTGCCACATCTTCATTAGTAAATTTAGTAAATTTTAGTAAAATATGGTGCATAGAGAATGATGACAAGGAGTTAAAAGATACAGAGAAGGGAAGATGAGACAGGTCTGACAAATGGCCTTTATTTTCTTAGTAAAGTATGAAGAAAAGTCCTGAGCTGAAAGGGTTGGAGGGGGAGTGAGATGGAAGGCATGAGGAGGAAGAAAATAATTCTAAGGATGACAATAAGGGATCTTTTTAGTTACGTTGGGAAGAAGAGAAGTACCAAAGGAAGGTTAGGATTGGTGCTGTATGATAATGGAGAGTGGAGAAAAAGCTTATTTTCTATGATAGCAAGAATGATCATCATATTGGAAAGTACTGAAAGGTTAGGAGATAGTAAAAATAGACACTTTTATGCCATTAAGTAGTTCACATCACCAGCTCAACTACATCTCAGGTCATTGAAAGAACTGACAGATTGGATAGCTGAGACCCTGAAACTTTGTGGAGAATGGGAGAGGTGCTATAGGACAGCAGAAATAAAATATTCTGTTCCTCACAACAGGAAGATATTAGAACAGGCAAAACATAGGGTACTGAGTTTGTTTTAAGTTCAATGCAAAAATTATAGAATGTATTATTAAAGGGATGGTTTGTGAACATCTAGAAAATTAGCAATCACTAAATGCCCCAAAGTTTTCATCAAGAATCAAGCATAACAGGAAAACCTAATTTCTTTTATTGAATAGTTTACTATTTTAGTAGATCAAAAGGACATTATAGGGGCAGTTAGGTGTCACAGTAGATAGAGCACCAGCCCTGGATTCAGGAGGACCTGAGTTCAAATTCGGCCTCAGATACTTGACACTTACTAGCTGTGTGGCTCTGGGCAAGTCACTTAACCCCAGTTGCCTCACCAAAAACCAAAAAGAGGGCATTAGGGCATTATAGACATTCTCAGATCCTAGTCTCATTTTGGTGGGTTATCATTTTTATCATGCCCCTTAACTGTGAGTATTCTCTAGGCTCTGGTCTGGTCTCTTGCTTCATTCTCTCTCTGCACTTTCTCAGTGTCCTTATCAGCTCTCATGGATTTAATTATCATCTTTTTGCAGAAGTATATGCAAAATTTTTTATGAGAGTCATCTATACAAGAGTTGAGAGAGTTCTTGATGAGAATATTAGTAGGGAACAATTGGGCTTTCACTATCAATATTTTATAATGGATCACATCTTTACCATTCCACAATTAACTGTAAGATGAAGAGAATCTAAGATTCCATGGTGTTTACTATTTGTTCATTTTGGGAAAAAATTTTATTTTGGAGAATAGAAGTACACCTTAATTGTTCTTTTACACCAAAGTGTCTCCTATTCATACATCAAGATCATTCAAAATTCCTTGGAATATGTACAATAGAAGTACCTATTTAATGATCCTCTGATAATAAATATCACATGAAGCATAAAATGAGACATATATACTCATCAAAGGTAAAGGAGGTGATCAAAAGCCAAATCTAGGCCAAAGGAGCATTCCCAGTGAATGGTGAGGTCTAGCAAACCCTCCTGTTTAGATGACATTGTGCTGACCGAATTAAGCTCAAGAGCGTCATGGGTAGATAAAACATGTAGCCAAGCCATTGATCCTTCTCAAGCCTCAGATATGAAACAAAGTGTCTTCTGTCCTTTCCTTTTGGGTGTATGAATGAGGATCATCTTGAAATATCTAATACAAAATTATGCAAATTTCTAAGGTCCCTTTAAAACATATTTTTTTGTATGTGTTTAAATTTACTTATCTGTACACCAGTTGGTTTTCTCAGTAGAATATAAACTCCTTGAGGGCAGAGGATGTTTTATTTCTGTCTTATATCTCCATCACCTAGTGCTGTGAATGGCACGTGGTAGGCCTCTGTTACCCTATGACCTGGGTGACCTTGTACTAGTGATGTATCCCTTTTGGGCCTTTTTCTGTCATCTATAGAAATGAAGGAGTTGGTTTAGATCAGCGGTGAAAACCAAATAGAAATACTGCCCTGCTGGGAGCATATCAACTTAGGAAATCATATATTAGTACTATCTATATTATATTTGCATTTATTTCGTTGAATATTTCCCAATTATATTTTAATTTGGTTCCAGTAGTTCTTGGGGGGGTTTGGAGAGGGTCCTGGGCCTTTTTGATACCCTTGGTTTAGATAACTTCTAATCTAAATCTATGAGCCTAATAAATTCTTGTTCACTTGAGTTGGCTCATTTTAGATTCTGAAATGTCAAAGAAATCTAAACCAACTATTCAAATTGCACAGGCACTATAATAAACTCCTGTCTGGTCACATGCTATATAATGGGATACACCATGGTATAGAGGAAATGTAATAGGAGTCAGAGAGTTGATTGTTAATCTCAACTTTGCCACTAATTAGCTGTATATAAATTTGGACAAGTTGCTTCACTTATTTCAGCCTTAATTTCCTTATCCTTAAAATGAATTTCAACTACATTCCTAGTGCTTGTGTAGAGACCAGAGCAAATTGTACTAAATAAAGCTTTTCCCTTCCCTGAACCTCAAACATATTTTTATAGATGAAATCCAGTTGAAACAAACCAACAAATATGGTAGAAGAAAGGGACCTGTATATGTTTGTCTTGGTGAAGGTAGAAGGAAGTGCATGTGCATGTGCATGTATCTTGTAAGGTAGTAGGTAAGTTGGGAAATATTCTAGATATTAAGAATAATTGTTTAAAGCTAGAAAAGACGTGAAAAAGAACTATAAAAGGTCATGTAATTCAACACTGTTTATAGAGTTGCCCAAGGTGACACACCTAGTTGTTCAAGATCTGACTCTGCTGCACACGGGCTATGTGACCCTGAATAAGCCACCTGACATCTAATTGCCCCAGGCAATTCTATAAGACCAAAATTTTGAGAGCAGACTTGCACTGGTAAAAGGAGTTTCCTCAATGGGAGGTATTTTGTGCCAGTGAAATTGAAGTTGTGGTAAAACAAAATGGCAACAATACCCTAATGATAATTTTCCTGTGGGTTTTAGGCTATAGATGATATTTTAGCAGTTAAGTTTATTTAAAAATTTTTTTCTTTCATCTTTTTTTTTTCAGCAGTGAAGTTTAGAAAATTATTTAAGGAAAGGCATGTGACAAGTTAAGACTAGTATGTAAATTTTATCTCTGTACCCCAGAAATTTCAACTCCTTTTATTCTTATTGTTGATCATTCTGAACTAAGTAACAATGGCAACTGATCCTTCATGCCCATAGTGAACTTTTATAGTCTCCAATTATAATTTACTGGCATAATCAAAATTCTACCAATTTAATTTGCGGCAGAAAGATTCAATAATATTAACAAAATTATATAGCTATGCTGTAGAGCACTGGTGTCCAACTCAAATAGAAATGCATCCCTGAGGCTGCATATTATCTTATAAAACCATAAATTAACATTATCTATGTTGTATCTTATTTTTAATTATTTTGAGAAACATATCGCAATTACATTTTAATCTGGTTCACGCTGAACTTTTTTTGTGGGCTGAAGAGAAGTTATTCACTATTACCTATAAGTATTTTTCTTCCTTTTTTGGGTTGTAGATGAGGTCATAATTGTTATAATAGTTATTCTTGATCATTAATTTAGCTAATCTAATGAATAGCCACATCCCAATTAACATGAACCAGGAATCTCCTGAAGTGACTACATTATTCAAATTCCTACTGCATATTTCTACTGATATGGAATCAATTACCATCTTTTACATAATTATAACTTCAAATAGTATGAATCAGAATGCATGAGGCCACTTCAGGAGAGTCATTATCTGCACTAATCAGGACTTAGCTGTACAAATGGCCTAATTCCACTCAAAAAACATTTGCTAAATAAACACTATATGCAAGGCACTTTACTAGATACAGGAGATCCAAAGACAGAAGCAGAAGCAGCCTCTGACCTTAATGTGAAGGATAAGTCTTGATGCTCAAACTCACCTACTAGCAAAATGGGCCATGGAGAAGTCTGATTATGCCTTGCATCCTCCTCATCAGAGGTAAAGAAGTAGTCAAAGGTGTGTCAGGTGCAGAAGGAGACTCCTTTAACTGATTTTCCCTGTTCATGACGTCGACTTCCCACTTTTCCTAGAGTCTCAAAGCTTTCCAGCCATCTATCTTTTCTCTGGTCTTTGACTTTTGAGCCTATGACACAGGGCCCGTTCTTCTCTTATGAGGGATTCATATTTAAACCCCATTTGATTTTGCTAGAAATAAAGGAATCTAATAGGTACAAAGGACATGGGAAAATGTTGGTGATAAGTCACAGAGTGATTGAATGTCCATTTCTGGAAACAGCCAGTAGGTCAGTATGACTAAAACATAGAGACCCTAAAGGGTAATATTATGGAATAAGTCTGGAATGGCAAGATGGAGCCAGTTACAAAGAACTATTTATTTATTTGTCTGTTTGTTTGTTCATTCATTCATTCATTCATTTATTTATTTATTCATCTATCTATCTATCTATCTATCTATCTATCTATCTATCTATCTATCTATCTATCTATCTGCAGAGCAATGAGGGTTAAGTGACTTGCCCAGGGTCAGACACCTAGTCAATGTCAAGTGTCTGAGGTCAAATTTGAACTCAGGTCCTCCTGAATCTAGGGCCAGTACTTTATCCACTTTGCCACCTAGCTGCCCCTGCAAAGGACTTTAAAAGAGAAACTGAGGAATTTGTATTTTATTGTAGAGGCAACAGAGTCCCTGAAAACTCTTGAGCAGGGAAGTGACTTGTGTTTTACAGACCCGTGTTTTACAAAGTTTATTTTGTCAGCTGAATGGAGGATGGATTGGAAAGAGGAGAGATGAAATTGGAGTCTATTTTGTGGAGGAAAGAAATGAGAATGACTTAGACTAAGGTAGTGGCTATGTGAAGGAATGAGATGAATGGACGGATGTATGCAAGAAATGGTGTGGTTGTAAAGTTGATAAGACTGCTTTAATATGGGGAGTGAGGCCAAGTTTAGATCTGGGGGTGACTTTTGGAGGGTGGGGTCTGGACTTGTGATTGAGGGAATCCTCTCTACCAAATCAGATTGGCAATTGTTCTGTAATTTAGTCTTAAATTTGTTTCCTGTGGCACAGAGATATCAAAAAACTTACCCAGGATTGCATAGTCAGTATGTGGTGAAGACCTCAAGTCATAATTTTGATGTCACTTTTCAATCTAATATACCACCGTACCTCTGAGATGACTATGATGTTGTAAATCTGAGTGTCTGGAAGGATGGCTATGTTCTTCGAAGAAACAGAAGCATTTGGAAGTAGATTTTAAAAAGATAAATTCATTTTTGGACATGCTTAAAGGATATCCATGAAAAAATTTCTAGAATGCAGGACTGGAGTTCAAGGGAGACATTAGTGCTGCATCCATTGATTTAGAAATCATCTACCTAGAGATGATAATTAAAACCTTGGAATATGATGAAATCAACAAGCGAGAGGCTATTTAGAGAAAATAGAAGAGAGCTTGGGAAAGAACCTTGGGAAACACACAGAGTTAAAGGATGGGGCATGGACAAATTATCCAGCAAAGGATGCTGGGTAGGAATGGCAGATGAGTCAGGCATAAAAATTCAAACAGTGGACACAAATAGAAGATGAGGCATAAATCATATTCATGGGGGAAAAGGTAAGTATTCCAAGGACATAGTGATTATGATGAATACAAGGTGGTTTAATCACAGAATCATGAAATCAGAGTTTCAAAGTTGGAGGAACTTGAGAAGATATGTTAACTAAACTCCTGCCTGTCATATGAATCCCTTTTACAACAGAAAGGTGATATGATATAATGGAAAGGAAAGTCAAGAGACCTAGGCTTTATTTCTGGCTCCAATATTTTGTTGATATGTACATAGTCATGAACAAGTTCCCACCTCTTTAGGACTCATATTTCCTCATCTATAACATGAGGGGGGAGCTTGAATTAAATCTTCTTTATAGTTCCTTTTAGCTCTAAAAGTATGATTTTTATCCCCCAAATCTTCCATTTCAGCATCTTCAATAATAGAAAACTCATTACCCTATTCATGAAGTAGTCCATAATATAAAAAAAATCCCCTCAGTTTTTCTACTCAATGAATTCTTTTGTTTGTTTATTTGTTTTTGTTTTTTGTTTTTTGGTGATGCAATTGGGGTTAAGTGACTTGCCCAGGGTCACACAGCTAGTAAGTGTCAAGTGTTTGAAGCCTGATTTGAACTCAGGTCCTCCTGACTCCAGGACTGGTGCTCTATCCACTGCGCCACCTAGCTGCTCCTACTCAAATGAATTCTTATGCCTAAATCTGTCTATCAAATTGTACCTATTCATTTTGAATGGTCTGTGAGCTTGAAATTCTCTGAATTTATGAATAGGAGTTCTAAGACTCCCTTGAAAAAGGCACATTTTCATCTTGTTGGTACTAAATGTTGTTTGGTTTTGTCTGACTCTTTGTGACCACATCTGGGGTTTTCTTGGCAAACAAATTGGAGTGGTTTGCAATTTCCTTCTCCAAATCATTTTACAGATGAGGAAACTGAGCCAAGCAGAGTTAAGTGATTTGCCCAGGGTATCCCAGCTCATAAGTTTCTGAGGCTAGATTTGAACTCAGGAAGATGTCTTTCTGACTCTAGGCCTGGTGTGCTCTTCACTGCACCACCTGGCTGCTCAAATGGGTTCCAATTTCCTAGGACAATTACAATAAAGAGAATTTTTCCTTTAATCCTGGGTGAACCATGAACTTTTGCAAAATTATCATGCTTCTTTCCCTGGATTTGGTTTAGAACTGGATGTAAACATTGTCAACATTTTATTTTATTTTTTATTTTTTGTGGGACAATGAGGGTTAAGTGACTTGCCCAGGTTCACACAGCTAGTGTCAAGTGTCTGAGGCTGGATTTGAACTCAGGTCCTCCTGAATCCAAAGCCAGTGCTTTATCCACTGCGCCACCTAGCTGCCCCCTGTCAACATTTTAATTCACTATTTCTCAGCATGTTCAGACACATTTGTATTTGGATATGTGGAAAAGGTATATGGAAAAGGTCAAGAGATAACAACGAATCATGTCAGTAAGCACAGTTTCTGCCCAAACCAAACAAATGTATTTTTGTGAAAATAATTATGGTTGGGGGCAGCTAGGTGGCGCAGTGGTTAAAGCACCGGCCCTGGCTTCAAGAGTACCTGAGTTCAAATTGAGCCTCAGACAATTGACACTTACTAGCTGTGTGACCCTGGGCAAGTCACTTAACCCTCATTGCCCTGCAAAAAAAAAAAAAGAAAAAGAAAAAAGAAAAGAAAAGAATTATGCTTTATCTGTTTAATTGTTCTTGTCTTTATGATCACATTTTTCTCACTGTACCCAATGAAAAACCCAAAGGACAGCAAAAATAGCAAAGCATCTCTTTTGAGTATTTTTTCCCCTTTCAATGCCTTTGCTTACTTTCCAGGATACACCATCTAAACTGTAGCCATCAAGTCCATTTATGTAGAAAGTTTCCTAAACAAACTTTAGGAATAGGGAGAATAGGGACCTGTGATTCCATTGTTATAAGAAATTCTCAAATGGAGAAACTCCCTCGAGAGATTCAGTTCAGCATCTTCTCTGAAACTTACAGTGTTAGAGAATTATCTGGAGAACCAAGAGTTTAAGTGGGCCAGGATCACATAGCCAGCACATGATAAAGGACTTGAACCCAGGTATTTTTTTTTTTTTTTGTGAGGCAATTGGGGTTAAGTGACTTGCCCAGGGTCACACAGCTAGTGTTAAGTGTCTGAGGCCGGATTTGAACTCGGGTCCTCCTGACTCCAGGGCCAGTGCTCTATCCACTGCGCCACCTAGCTGCCCCAAACCCAGGTATTTTTTACTTCAACTGACCTTCTATCCTCTATGCCACATTGCCTCTCAAAACAATGAAGAAAACTTCCTAATATCTCCTTGGAAATAGACATCACAGAGACTGGTGTCGCCTATTTTTTCTTAGTCCACTCAAGAGAAATCTTAACCAAAAGACAATGTGGTCAAGTGACTAGAAGATAGTACTAAGATTTAGGCTGTTCAGATTCAGGATTTGGATCTGTATGTCCTCAATCAGGTCATTTTGACTGTAGTTTTCCTACCTCTGAAGGGTGTTTTTAGGTTTATAAAATGGTGTCTTCATGGTGTCTTTGTCTCAGGGATGGATTCTACTATATAAAATTAAATATGTTAGGGGGCAGCTAGGTGGTACAGTGGATAAAGTGCCAGCCCTGGATTCAGAAGGACCTGAGTTCAAATCCGACCTCAGACACTTGACACTTACTAGCTGTGTGATCCTGGACAAGTCACTTAACCCTCATTGCCCTGCCAGCAAAACAAACCAAAATTCAGTATATTTGAGTAGAATTGCTAACAACTAAATTTAAAATTCTGTCTAAGGGTTGATCAGCCTGTAGGAGAAGGAGCTTTAAGGTTTACATATAGTGGGATGGAGGATAAAGAAGATATATTCAGCCTTTGTTCTCCTTTCTGATATATCACACAGTATCTGTTGTTTTACAACTCTCAGTTTGCATCAGAAAGTTGAATTAATACGTATTCCCATTAAGGGCTGGGACTAAACATCATCAAATTTTTGATGATAAATAATAATAATAACAGTTAATATTTATATAGCATGTTGAGGTTTACAATATTTAAGGTTAACTATATACTAAAAATTTCCTCTACCATTTTTAAAAGCAATGGGGAACACAGAGACAAATGAAAATTACATAACTATCTAGATATTGGTCTATTGTTACCTTTAGCAATTTTCATTAATATTTGAAATTCATAAGACAATTCACTAGCAAACAAACAAAAAAACCTCACCCAGACATAAGCAATAATCAGTGGTAAAGCTAAGGAAAATTTAGATAAGAATATTTTTTTGGGGGGCTGGGCAAAGGGGGTTAAGTGACTTGCCCAGGGTCACACAGCTAGTGTCAAGTGTCTGAGGCCGGATTTGAACTCAGGTACTCCTGAATCCAGGGCCGGTGCTTCATCCACTGTGCCATCTAGCCGCCCCCTAGATAACAATATTTTTACTGTGATTTCTTTGAGAATTTGGTTTTAAAAATTTTCCTTTTGAAAATTATGTGTAAGAAATTTAAAACCATAGAATCACTGGATTTTAGAGCTGAACATGACCTTAGAGAAAACAGTCTACTTCCCTTATTTTACAGTTGGATAAACTGAGGCCAAGAGAAGATAAATGACTTGCTCCAGGGCAAGTTGCAGAGCTTTCTGACTTCTAGTTTGGTGTTCTTTCTCTTTTAGTTCGCTGCTTTCAGGATCAAATATGGCATACTGAATGCCTGGCATGACAGATTCTTTTAGCTTAAAAATCACTTAGTAAACTTCATTATTTGGCTCACACAAGTTCAAGTGGACATTAAGTAATATTAATCTTAAGAGCTAGCATTTATATAGCACCTAAAGGTTTGCAGAGCTTTTAATTGACCTAAGTTATCTCACTCGATTTTCACACAAACCCTGGGGTTCAGTTGCTATTATTATTATTTCTATTTTTCAGAGGAAGAAACTGAGGTTGACAAAAAGGGTAAGAGACTCACTCAGGGTCACATAGTTAATGAATGGAGACATTCAGTCAAAATTTTAAATCCAGTCTTTCTCACTCTAAGTCCAGCACTATATCCACCATGTGAATGGGAGAAGAGAGTTTATTTTCTCTTCTGCTCTAGAGGGTGCACTTGTGTGCTCTCTGGAGCTTGAAAGGGAAAATAATGGTGAACATGGCATATCTTTAAATGAATACATGTCATTTAAAAAAGGTCTATTTGCCTACTTTCTAAAACCGGAAGGTGTTATTACTATCCTATGTCTCTTTTACTACCAAATTTCTGGATAGCGTGGTGTATAGTCATGGCTTCCACTTATTCATCATCTGTTCACTTCCAATTCTTGGAAATAAGTTCAGTTTTCACTAAGATACTGAAACTTCTATCTCCAAGGCCACCAATGTCCCATTAATATTTACTAATTCCAATGGGGTTTATCTATTAATCATGAGGCATGGCTGGACACACCCTTTTTCTTGAAACTCTCTCCTCCCTAGGTTTCTTTGACACTTTCGTCTGGTTCTCTTCTCTTTTTTCTTTTGCCGATTCCCCTTTCTTCTTCCTATTCCCTAAAAGTAGTTGCTTTCTCTCTCTCTACATCTAGCTTCACAACTTCAACTGTCATGTCTGTAGTGATAACTACCATATATTTATCTCTCTGCCCCATCTTGTGGGTTCTAGCTTCATATTTCCATTTGCCTGGTGGACATTTTCATCATGCCAGCATATTCAATTTTATATATCCTAAACTATGCTCATTATTTTGTTCTCATTCCACCTCAAAACTATATTCATCTTCCTGATTTCTTCCTTTACATTAATGTTGCTGAAAATTTGGCAGACACCCAAGATTAAAACTTCAGAGTCATCTTTGAGTTACCTCCCTTGATCACCATTTACTAAGTCCTATTCATTCTACATATGTACAGACATTAATGGGGTATAGGTTATACTGTATAGGGTCACATAATATTTTGACTTGAAGGGCATAATCAACTTCTAACAAATCTCATTGCCTCTACTTTCTCTATTTTCCAATCCCTGCACATTGCTGTCAGATTTCCAAAATTAAGCTCTGATTTTGTTAGTGATCATCCATCTTGCCTTCCAAATAAGGTTTAAACTCTTTTATCTGCTATTCAAGGCTCTCTGTGTTCTAGTCCCTAACTTTGTTTTTACTGTTATATATGTTATATGTACTTTGTCCTCTGATCACCCAGAATCATTCTTTGTTACCCCATAGTCTCTATATTTTTCTACCAGCATGACTGTATTCATACCAGTTTCTCTACCTGTATTACTGTGTACCACCACTAGCTAGTAACATGGTTATCTAGTTACTTCCAAAAGCCCAGCTCAAAGTCTACTCATATCTCCAGCTGAAAGGGCTATCTTACTTCTCTTAATTCCCATAACACTTTTTGTACCTTTCCTATGGCCCTTATAAATCCTGTATTTTATTATAATTATTTGTATACTTAGCTCTATTAGATCGAGAAGTCCTCTTGGGTAGGGATGGTGCATCATTTATTTTTGTGTTCTCTAATAGATTTTGTATATGTGGATCTCACACATAGTGAGTGCTCAGTAATCATTCATCGAATGACTGTCAAATGGGTAAAATCAAAGCTCTTTTTAGTCATTATCAATGAAGTTAACCATAGGTATCATAAATAGCTGAGTTAGAATTCTACTGCTTGGGTTAGGACTGGTTTCAATGGGACAATGGTGAGTATAGCATTTATTCATGTACAGCATGCATACATGTATACCACTTTAAGCAGTGGGAATTTTCAAGTTACAAAGTAAATGGTGTTTTGGAAATCTCATTTCTTTTTTTGTACATATGTACACATATGTATTTTATGAAAAAGCTTCCTATATGGGCCAGAAAGATGTAGCAAACAAGTTCTGCATTTCTCCAGTAGCAAAACTTTCTTGTAAGAAACTATTTCCTCAATCCTGGCAACTTTATATAGCCCTGAGATGTTTGATTTTTCTCCTTAAGAAAATAGAAACATCTTCCTCATAGAAAAAGTCTATTACATTAACTATGACAGAGCTTGCCTCTTCCCCAAACAGAGACTTTCAGAACTGTGGCAAATATAAACTTACTCTTATGTTCAAACCTTTCCCAGAAGTGTCTCCTTTGATGTCTTTATAAAAGTCCTTGTTTAGAATGTGGTAAATTTCTAATGTTTGAAAAGCAATTGTCACACTGTGGTGCATGTGAGAGGAAACAGTACAGACCACCAGAGTCTAAACCTTTATGTGGACATTTAATCTCCCTTACTAACATCAAAGCGAAAAGCTCTGATATTCAATTGGGTTTCCTCATGTGAATTTTCCAGTTTTTTTTTCTTTTTCCCCCCTCTCATTATCTGTTCTCCCTTTTCCTGAGCCTTTGCTATTAATAAAAAAGAAATATTTATTTCTCTTCTCAAATGAAGATTCGTTTTTCAGCTGGTTTGGGAAACTGAGGATAGATCCTCAGTTGTTTTTTTGTTTGTTTTTAGCTAAACAAAAATGGGAAGGAATGGGAAAATATCTAGTTAGGTAAAAGTCATTTTAGGGAAACTATTGCCTAAGGACTAGATTTTTTTTTTCATGTAAGGCAGGTATCTTGGTCTCACAGGAAAAAAAAATGGATGCTAACCCAACCTAGTACTCTTTTTTTTGTTGTTTTGTTGTTTTTTTTTTTTTTTTAGGCAATGGGGGTTAAGTGACTTGCCCATGGTCACACAGCTAGTAAGTGTCAAGTGTCTGAGGCCGGATTTTGAACTCAGGTACTCCTGAATCCAGGGCCGGTGCTTTAACCACTGCGCCATCTAGCTGCCCCCCCAACCCAGTACTCTTATCGTTGCTCTTTGTGGCTGAGAGCACAATGTCAGTCTTAGGAATGCAGCACTATCCCATCCTAGGAGCTCCATCCATCCTACCCATACTAGATTCTACCTGTTTGACCTTGAGCAAGTAACTTAACCTCTCTGGGTTTCACTTCCTCTTCTGTAAAATGTAATTTTTCTGAGGGTCCTTCCAGCTCTGAACCTATGAATTAGGAACTATGTAAGCTCCAAACTAGATATGATTGCTCTGTCACAGAGAATACTATTGACTGCTGGGTTTTGGGGGAATATGCAACCTAAAGCATTCAGTCTAAAAGCTATGAAATTTTATTTAAGAAGTGGTGACAAGTAGTTATCTGTCTTGGTCCCAATAGGATAACACAGAAGGAATGATTCAGATTAAGCAAGAACTTCCTGGCTTGGGGGGTTGGAAAACAAGGGAAGTTGTAGAATTTCCCTTGTCTGAAGATCTGGAAGAAAGGGATAGACAGCTATATCTATGATGATTTAAGTGCAATTTGGCCTCATGTCAGAAGGATAGGCTAGATAATAAGCCTACCATCCTGCCTACTGGCCCGTGTGCACATTTGTTTCTAGTACTGATTCATCTGCTTTTTCCCAGCTTGGCAATGTTATTTTTGAAACCATTCTCTTTTATTCCTTTTCCTCTGCAGCAGAGCAAGGCATTAGCTGCAACTCACAAAATCTCCCATTCACAAATTAATTCAAATCACCTCCTATCATAGCCTGTGTCCTGTAATGAATCCCTTCTGTACGTTACAAATTCCACTGAATTAATTGACTTAAAATGAGATCTACCCCTTGCATTTAGAATCATAATTGACTAACAAGTAATAGACTCAATGAGTTTTAGAACTGGAATGGACCTTAGATATAATCTAACCCAAACGCATTGTTTTACAGTTGAGAAAACCAAGCCAAGGAGATTAATGGATTACTTAAGGATACACAGCTGAAATGTTATTTAAAATTATTGCTTAATACTTGTTGATTTTTGTTTCTTTTATACACTATAATCAGCCCATAAATTATGGAATAGAAAGATATACTAGGAAAATTCAAGATATATATATATATATATATATATATATATTTCATGAAAACCTTAAGTATAGTTCTTATAGAACATCTTAGATAACACAAAACAAACACACAACCCTAATCTAGGGCAATTAAACAGCTCTACTCATAACTATACGATCATTTAATTGCCTTTTTGTTCAAGAATATCTTCCATGAGAGCTGGAGATTTGACATAATGAAGAAAGAATTGGCTTGGAAGCCAGGAAAGCCTGGGTTCAAGTCCTACATTTTATATATCCTGGCTATTTCATCCCTTAACCTCTCTAGGCAACTGTCTAAGACCATAAGCTGCAGAAGAGGTGCTAATTTACAATGGTAATGGAAGTTTCTTCATTTGAAAGTTCCTTATATATCAATAAAATCACAGGTCTCAACCCTGTTCTTATATTACACAATATTTACTGGAACTAAACTTCATTGAGGATACAAATTTAGAAGTTAGAATGCGGGGCAGCTAGGTGGCACAGTGGCACCAGCCCTGAATTCAGGAGGACCTGAGTTCAAATCCAGCCTCAGACACGTGACACTTACTAGCTGTGTGACCCTGGGCAAGTAACTTAACTCCAATTGCCTCACACACACAAAAAAAAGAAGTTAGAATGCTAGACACATAGTAATTGTTATTTATTTTTAGATGGAAAGAGGGTAGATATGAGTAGAAAATTTTTGGATGTGTACGGAGGCAATATCTAATATAAAATTACACATGTAATGTTTGCATAATTCTGACTCTGGGGGGAGCACTAGACATCATCTTAGAAACTAACCACAATATATTGTGGTTATATATTTTAGCATTTGGAAGTTTATTTTACAAGGATGTAATTTGACCTTTCAATTCAATTCAATTTTGTTTTCAATTCAATTAAACTCCAGTTTCCATCAGCAGCTCTACTTTGCTTCAACTCCACAAAATAAAGCTCTTCCCTCATTCCAAACTGATCACCTGAAATCTCATCAGGTAGATTGACTCAGGTTTTGATACTCAGCACCTTTTCAGCTCTCTGTAAGTTGCCTCGACTCCTCTGATTGCAGGGATGGAAGGCAGAATATCAAACTCATCCCAAAGCCTTCCTGCTAACTCTATTTTCCATTAGCACCTCTGCTCAGCCTTCACTCCCCAGGCTCTGGGTTCCCTCTCATCTTCCTCCCTCTTCACCCCACCTTTTCAGCTTCCTTTTTGTGTTTTGTCTTCACCTGTTAGATTGCAAGCTCCTTGAGATCAAGGATTTCATATTTTTTTCCTATTTGTATTCTCTGTGTTTATCACAGTGCCTGACACATTGTAGGTGCTTAATAAATGTTAATTGAATTTACTTGAATTGTATTGTGTTTCTATATTTTACTGAATTGAGCTGTGTTTTGTAGGAATATGATTTGACCTGTAGTATATCTGAATCATTATAATGGACCTTTATAACAGGTTTGAGCATATATTGGTAGCCGTCCTGATTTAATCTTATGTTAGCATCTAAAAATAACATGTAAAAAAAGATCTAAGATTTAATTTTAAGTCATTATTTTCTCCTTTGCAAACATTGTTTTTATTATAAACAAAAACTAAACATTAAAATATTAATCTTTGAAGAAGATGAAGGATAAGTGTCGGAAATAAAATAGAGATAAAGCAAATAAAGGACCTGTAGTGTTTAACACTAAAGTCATAATGCTTAGTTTTATTAAGAAGGCAAGGAAAAAAAATAGTTCCTAGCATAGCTATGATTGAAGGATATGGAATCACTTAAAGCTGAAAAGGATCTTAGAAACCATCATGTTCAAACTTATCTTTTCATAAATGAGTAAAATGAGACTAAGAGAGGTCAAGGGACTTCCCTAAGGCCAAACAGCTGCTGAGTGCAGAGCTGGGACTAATACAGGATGTTTTTTCCATGTGATATGACACATGATAAAATGAATCACTGAATCTTACAATGGACTTGGGTGGGGGAAGGGGTCAAGGTGATCTAAGGCAGTGTGATAGATACAGTGGAAAGGGCCCAGGCTTTAGAAGTTAGAGGGCCAAGATTTGAGTGCTGGTTCTGTTACTGCCTATAGGACCTCTGGACAAGGTACTTTCTCAGCCTCAGTTTCCTCTTCTGTAAAATGAGGGAAGTTTGGAGTTTTGGGCTTGGAAAGTCCCTTCTAGTTCTACATTTCTGATCCTATGAAGGTAGGAAGTCTTGGGGCACTTCATCTCTCTTTTAATTTCTCAGTTTCTGAAACAAACATAGCAACATTTACTGTTTAACCTAATCATATATGGAGGATTAATTTAATTGAACCATTTTTGTTATGAGCTAGAAGAAGTTCAGGGATACAAGAGAAAAATTTAATTTCTCATTTGATTATTTCTCATTTTTAGATCTTGGGCAAGTGGGCCAGTGTTTGTCATGGCAGTTTTTATAAGATGTTTACACTGACTAATTAAAAATATACTTTGTTCAGGATATTTTATTTAATGAAGCTTTGAATATTTTTATAAATTAAGAGATTAATTTGCTATGATTAGAATTATAATTCTGAAATATTTCTGTTTACAGATTGGGTGTTTATGCATTTAATTTCCTAGCCACTAAATTCCCTCAAATTATTTTAAAATATCATGTCAAGCAACAAAAATTGTAGGTTTAAGTATCATGGGTTCAAACATAAGTATTGCTGTCTCTTTGATTCTTTTAAGTGAAGAAAAAATAATCTATATGGAAAACAAAGACATACTATTAAATCACCAAGAATGTAATTAACATCCCATTTCTATATTTTTATTGACATTTAATAAATGATTTCCACTACCACATTCAGTTTCAATCTTTAATAGCTTTATTATAAAATGTGTTAGGGAATACATTAGAAGTAATTTGTCAACTGCCTCTGGAGGATGAGTGACACGGTAATCTATCACTAAATCATTATAAACAATAATTTTAAAACAGTTCTGCATATCGAACCCTAACTTCTTTCCTTAGCCACAATCCTGCACCACCAATTGTATTTTGGACATGTGGAACTGGTTTTACAGACATCTTGTGTTTAGGGATCTTAAGTTCAACACATCTGAAAGAGAACTCACTATCTTTCCCCCTGAACTTCTGAACATCCTTTTTATTGTTGAGGGTACCACCATCTTCCTGCTGAACCTGACTCCTAACCTTTGTGCCATTTTGAATTCGTCACGCTTATCCCCACATAACCAATCTGTTGTCCAATTTTGTTGTTTCGAGATTTACAACATTTTATATATATGTATATATACACACACACATACATATATATACTCTTCATTATATATACTTATACATCATACACACATTATATATAGATATAGATATAGATATAGATATAGATATAGATATAGATATAGATATAGATATAGATATAGATATAGATATAGATATAGATATAGATATAGATATAGATATAGATATAGATATATAGATATAGATATATACTCTTCATAGTTGCCTCACTAGCTTAAACCCTTATTCCTGGATTTTTACAATAGACTTCTGACTGACCTTTCTGCCTCAAGTCTCTTTTCATGCTAGTTTCCAACCCCAACCTTTCATTTTTATTCTACCCAGTTATTTATACATTGTTCCCCCCATTAGATTGTTATTTGTGTGTTGTTTCACTCATTAGTCTTTGATGCCAAAGACTCTTTTTTGCCTTTCTTTGCATCTCCAATATGTAGCACAATGACTACTGCATGATAAGCACTTAATAAAGGCTTATTGATTAACATTAGGTTTATTTCTGAGGCAGATGCTGTCAGCAAACAATCAATCTTTCAAAAAAGTTGTGGTTGATCTTCATAATCTGGCTTCTATCTACTTTTCCAAACTTGTTTCATAGTACTCTTCTTTGTTCTAACCAAAGTGACCTAATTGTCATTTCCTAGACTCAGCATTCCATCGCCCATCTCTTTCTCTTTTCCCAAGCTGTCCCACAGGTATAAAATGTCCACCTTCTTCACCACCACCCACTGAAGACCCTTCTTCCTAAAGGAAGTTCCCTCACATTGTTAGCTCTCTCTTCTTCCTAAAATTGTCTTATGCAGTTATAAATTTTATCTGCCAATAGATAGTTCTTAACCTGGGGTCCACGAACATTTTTGGGAAAAAACCCTATATTTTAATGAAATTTGTTTCCTTTGTAATATTATGTATTTTGTTTTATGCATTTAAACAAAGGGGTCTATTACACACAAAAAAGCCTAACAATAAACCTAGCAAGAGAAAGCTCAGACGATGAAGGCATAGTCTTTTTATCCCCAATTCAGTTGCCTATACTAGGTACTTAATAAGTGCGTTTTGTAATTGAAATGAATTGAATTGATGCTAGTCTTTTAATTTCTTCTAGTGGATAGTTGCCCATCTGAGAAAAATCAATGCTTACACTTTTCAGAAAAAAGTTATGCTTCTAAGCCTTCTGAGGATGCTTTGGCAAGAACTAATTTACTCACTAAAGCCTATGAATGAAAGGAGAGGGTATGCCTTTTCTTGCATTTATGCCACTACATTCTAAAGGAGCCAGGGGATTGGGCACACTTAAAGTAACTTGACTTGACTTAAATGGAAGTCTGAAATAAAATGTTGTGATGTCCTACATATTCAGCAACAAAACAACATCCTAGAAACTGATGAAGGAAAAGGTCATTCTATCAACATAGTCCCTTAAGATTCATAGGCTTTTGCTAGGGTGAATGTTTAAGCCTTGATGGAAGTGCATTAATGAGCATGTAAAGATGTGGTTGGAAGCTGACCACCATGCCTGAAGCCTTACTGAAAAATTCTTGACAGCTATATTGCTTATTTTTGTAGTGGCTAGGAAATGAAATGACTTTCCTTAATCAAATAATTGCATTAAGGCACTACTGGGAACATACTGTTGGCTTGTCTGGCATAGGCAAGAAGTCAACTATGTTTCAACCAAGTTTTAACTGTCAGGAGCAGTTTGATTCAAATTTCTTTTAGCTCCAATAACATAATTCTTTCCCATATATTTCCCTTTACTCCTATGCTTTCTCCTTATATTCCTATATTCAAGTCAAATACATATTTATAATATATACAGTCAATCCTCAATATTCATTAGTTTATCTTTTGCGAATTCAAGCATTCAAGTGATTTTATTAGAAATTTCATTTCACTTTCGTATCGGCAGCTGCTTACATTAGTGGCTATTTGCAGTGGAGAAGGAAAATGGAAGGCATGATGCGGGCAAGTTTATATCAGCAAAAAGGCAGAAAGCAGACTTTTGAGAATCGCTTGGATAGAAAAAAGATCAAATCAGTCAATACTCCAAGAAACTAATTAAAGCTATTCACTGGAAGGTTAAATATTGAAGCTGTAACTTATATACTATGGACACATAAGAAGAAGATGGGACTCATTGGAAAAGACCTTGATGTTGGAGAAAGATTGAAGGCAAAAGAAAAAATGTTATAGCAGAAGATGAGATGGATAATGTCACGGAAACTGTAAACATGACCTTTGGCAGACTTTGAGAGATAATAGGGGGTAGCAGGGCTTTGCATGCTAGCTATGGTCCATGAGATCATGAAGAATTGGACATGATTGAATGACTAAACAAGAAAAATTCATAAAAGTATCTTAATATGTTCTAGAAAGTGCTAATATAACCTCTGAAGAGTACAATGAGGGAATTGAAAAAAAGGAAAACCAGCTTAATGAAATGGTCACCCTCTCCATTTCGCATGACACCCACTGCCTGGGTCCCAAGTATCCTGGATGGTGCAGCAGTACAAATGCCAGGGTGGGTCAGCCCTGTAGAGTTCTGAGCTCTCTGAGGCCCAAGATTCATCCAAGGTCTGTGCTTTGTGCTTTTCATCTGGGAACATTTCAAATTAGAGCTGAAAAGGAGACTAGACATGGCAGATGCTGTCCTTTCCTTTTCCATTTTTTTTTTTTACTCCCAGGTTCTCCTGACATCTCTGCCCTTGCACTTCCCTTTCCTCTCTGGCATTGCCTCTCCTATCCCCTGCATTTCATGGATTATTTCATGGTTACTTTTAGGAAAAGTGCATATTATTAGAATTACTGTTTTGTTATTAAAATTGTATAGAGAAAAGTGTGTTTTCAGCAGTATCTAGGGAAAGATTACAGTTTTTGGTGGTTGCAGGAACCTCACCCTTTATTTCCCATAGGTTCAAAGTTATCAGCATTCACATTTTGACTTTTGCTCTGTTTTCTAGAAACTTTACCTCCATGGAAATTGAGGATTAAGTATCCATCCATCTATCTATGTACATACATATATGTATGTATGTAGTCTAATAATTAAAATGAAAAAGCTTAACAAATCTTAGCATGTTATTGAAAAGGTTCAGGAAAGGGAGGAGGTTTTTAAAAATTTTGCTGGTTTCATGAAAATTATAGGAGTGGAGTAGGAATGCAAAAGCCTGCTGCAAGCAAAGTAAGTCAGTCAGGAGGAAGCTATGTTTCATTGATTTCTGTACATTTTATTTGGTTTGTTCCTATTTCTATTGATGGGAGGGATTGTTTCAAATGCTAATTTTACTTCTTTATAGCATCATAGATTTAGAATTGGGAGGCACTACCTAGGTTGCCTCCCTTATTTTTCTTTTTTCTTTTTTTTTTTTTTGGTAGGGCAATGGGGGTTAAGTGACTTTCCCAGGGTCACACAGCTAGTAAGTATTAAGTGTCTGAGGCCAGATTTGAACTCAGGTACTCCTGAATCCAGAGCCAGTGCTTTACCCACTGCACCATCTAGCTGCCCGCCTAATTTTACTTCTCAATGAAAAATCAAAGATTTTCTATTTGGAAAATCTGATGAGTAAAATATTAAAAATACATAAAAGAAGAAGTGAATTTATAATTAAAAGCTTGTCAATGTTAAAATTCTAGCTCTCTGACATGACCTGGGGCAGGTAGTTTAACCTTTTTGAGGCTTCTGTTACCTTATATGTAAAATGAAAGAGCCAGTCTCTAAGACGATCTCTAAAGTAGCTCCTACTTCTAAACCTACAAGCTTGTGCCTATGAGATTTTTTTTTAAATGGTCATTTTTGGGGTCATCTCAAATTTCTTATTTTTCTTAATGAAACTGTTGAGTCTGACATCACTTAGAATTTTCCCCCCTATTTGATAGCAAATATGAAATCAAATGCATAATGTAGGACCATAAAGGAAGATGAGCCAGTCACATATCCATGCAATGCTATTAAAGAAAGAAGCTAAATTACTAATTTCATTAAAAAATGAATTAATTTTTATAGATTTCTTTCATCAAATGTAGAAATAGCATTAGGTTTTGAACTGTTCCAAAGCTAGCAAGTAATAGGCTCCAAAACATTCTGTGATTCCTTATACTTCTCATTAAAAATTCTAAATCTTATCTACTTCGGACTCAAATGTTTCACATTGAGCAAAGTGGTATATTGTTGGGCTTCCTTCTAACTTTATATATTTTCCTTTTGTGTGTGTGTGTGTGTGTGTGTCCATTTCTCTCATACAGAATAATATATACAATATATCACCTAATCATAGATTTTAATCCTCAAAGCTCACCAAATGGCTTCCATTTATGACATCATCACACTTTTTTTTGGCCTGAATGTGCCCCACCAGGCTCTCTGTGAAGAATAAACTAAAACTACTTCCATGAGGCACAAAGGCTAGTTTTTGGAGCTCTGAATGTACCTCTGCTTCAGGTATCTATGTTCTTGTTTGAAAGGTTGGTATTCTGTAGTAAGAATGGTTTTGAGACTAGTAAAAAGTGAAAGATGGAACCAATATTTATTATTGAGGCTATGAGGATATAGCTGTATAACTATGCACCCAACAATTGCTGTTTATGTCTCTTTGTGTCCAAGGTGCTAAATGGGCACAAAAATGCTGATGAACATGATACAAGTGTTATAGGTGCTAGTTAAAATTTGTAGATGAAAGACTTTATAGACATACTATGTGTGATAATTATTAATAATACAATCTCACATAACCCTTTGGAAACTTAGGAATACGCCTGTAGGAGTAGAAGAGGAACCAGAAAAGCATGTTCATTGCATGGTATTCTCACTGGGAGCACACTAGGGATTCATTTTTCATTACAAAAAGAAATAGTGTCTGGAGTTGGAGTGGTAACGTTATAGGGGGTTGAATAAAGAAGTGGAGGAGGATAAACTAGTGTATGTCTCTATAATTATCCAAGGGATTCTGGGAACAGAGGGAACATCTATATTTTTCACTGTGGCCCAAAGATCTGGCCTTAGGTATATGATTTGGCTGGCTAGCAGGAAATGCCTGTCCAAGAGTTTAAGTTAACCTTTCTTCTGTTTTTTGCTTTCTGAAGCAGAGGTCTGAGTGTGGCAAGAACTATAAATTTGGGGCTCAGTTTTTTTTTTTAAGTGAGGCAATTGGGGTTAAGTGACTTGCCCAGGGTCACACAGTTAGTAAGTGTTAAGTGTCTGAGGCTGGATTTGAACTCGGGTACTCCTGACACCAGGGCCAGTGCTCTATCCACTGCACCACCTAGCTGCCCTGGAGCTCAGTTTTAACATCCATATATTAATGAGGAACCTATGGACCCATGCTCCAACCAAGAACTGAACAGGAATCTCCTTTATGACATCCATGAAAAATGATTATTCAACTTCCACTTCATACGTCAGCCTGAAACAGCCCACTCCACTTCTGGACAGCTATAATTATTTGACAAAAAAATATATCAGACTAGAATCTGCATTTCTGAAACTTCTGCTCGTGGTTTATAGCTCTTTCCTCTGGGGCCAAGTAAAATTATTCTACTCACTATTATGTAACATTCAAATACTTGAATCCTAGCTATCATAACTGTTTTCAGCCTCTTCTGCAATTCAAACACCAGCAATTTCTTTAACTGATCTTCACATAGTATGAGTCTGAGCTCTTTCCCCTCTCTCAGATATCCTAGAGTATGTCTAAAGTTGGACACACTCCAGATTGTCAATGTCTTTTTAAAAATATAATGTCCAAAACTGAACATAGTACTCAAAGTGAGAATTATCTTAGACAAGATATAATAGGATTATCATTTCCCTTGTGGATACTCTACATTAATTAATGAAGACTAAGATTGTTTTGCTTTTTGGTGGCTGAAATTGGACAATGTCAATTCATATTGACCCATGAGTTCATTAGGTTAGATGTTGAGTATGACAAAAGGAAGAACAGGTATGCCCCTAATACCACAGGGGCACACAGCTGCAAGTTTAGGGCCTATTTAAGGGCATCAGAAAAATCCTCAGTAATGGTATTGGTCTTGGAGTGGCTAGAAACTGACCTGTGGATGGTGGTGAAGAAAGAGATGTGGATAGATAGTTCTATTGGGGTCTGACTCTTTAGCTTCCTTCAAAGCACATCTCAGGGGTCAACCTTCAGTGGGAGGCCTTTCTTGTTGCTCCCTCCCCAACACTCATGTGTGATTCCTCTCCCATGAAATTACTTATTTTTATAACTTCATATATGATATACTTTATAACCTGACTATAAGTTGGAGGGAATATAATGATCCGAATTGGGAAGGAGTTTCCTCACTGGGGAGTTCCCAATGAACTCCCAATATGAACTATATCAATCAATTATAGCAATAAAATCACATGTCCAGTTCCTATCCTGATTCTTAGATACTTTGTATTTACTTATCTGTGTATAGGGTTGAATGTAGGAGAATATAAGCACCCTAAGGGGAGGGGTCTGTTTCATTTTTGTTTTTGTATCTCTTGTCCATAGAACAATGCATTACAACTTTTTAAAGCATATCTGAGGTGCCATTGGTATACTGAGATCCTTCTGCCAAAGCAGAGTAGCAACTGCATTGCAAATTGTAGTCTTTCTTAGAGAGTGATCTGGACCCTGAGAGGCTAAATGTCTTTACACTACATAGGCTTATCCTTTGCATATAGCAAGTACTTGAAAATATCTGTTTAATTGAATTGAAAAAACTTGAGTGATGGAGAAAATGTTCCAAGTGACTGGCAGTTCGGAATCTGAGTTTGAAGAAAGAGAAAGAAGTGGGAGTGAAAGTCAGTTCTCTATTAGTACAGAAGTGAACAAGTGTTTATCTGGATGCCCCAGCTGTGCATTGAGCACCAATTCTTTTTTTTTTTTTTTTCGGGGCAATGAGTGACCTGTACAGAGTCATACAGCTAGTAAGTGTCAAGTGTCTGAGGTCTGATTTGAACTCAGGTCTTCCCGAATCCAGGGCCAGTGCTTTATCCACTGCATCACCTAGCTGCCTCTACCAATTCTAAATGTTTAGGTTGGGAGCTGTGCCCTGGTCTTCCATACATCAATGTATGGACATACTAGCATGTAAAGGCAATGATGAAAAGTTGTTTGTCAGATCTGATCTTATACTGTTAATCTACATGAAGCATTTTTTGAGGTTTACTTTTATCTTAGGAAGGCTATGATAATGGTTTAGGGGAAAACGGAGAGCAGAGAATTAACTAGGGCAAAGAGTGGTTATAAATGTGAGTGATAATGTAGTGGCCTATCCTACATACTATATTTGTATAGTAGATTTTTCTTGAACCAAAACATAGGATTTTATATTTATGTCCAATAAATTTCATCTAAATTTAGTTTCTCATTTTAGAATATCAACATCTTTTTGGATCTTGATTCTATTTTCAAACATGTTAGTTATCATTCCCAACTTGATTAATTTAAACATTTTATAAATATATTATTTATGCCTTTATCTAAGTCATTGATAAAAATTTTGAACATAAGACCAAGGACAGAGTCATGTATATGTATATGTGTATACATGTATGTATACACCCATACATAAGTGTGGATCCCATAATGTACCTTGCTTATTTGATACTTAGAGACCTTTAAAAAATACCTCTTACTCTCTTTATTAAAAAAAATCAGTAATAACCATAAAATGAAATGAATAATAGAAGTGGCCAAAATAGAAATGCAGAATGAAAATTTTCTTTTATTGAACTTTGCATATATAATCAGGCTTGTAAAAATGAATTTTATAATATTAAAAAGTAAAACATGAATGGATTAATATTTTAATTACATTAATATATTTTAAAGGGAAAATGTATCTACATATTAGTTTGTCACAGTAATGAATATTTATGTTGAAGTTTCTATTTTTCATCCTTAAGTACAAATTTGTCAATTGCTTCATCAAAATTTATATTCAGTTTCAATAGACAACACAGTTGTATTTCTCAATTCATTTTTGTTCATGGTTGATCAAAGAATAATTTTAAAAATTTTTATAGTATTATAATATAGTATTATTTATGATTATATGTTGTATTATATTATTTTTGTTTTCACTTTGAAATTTTTCATTCCAATTTAATAACATATATAGAAATAGGAAGAGTGTTTAAAAATGAGTTTATTAGAGATTCATAAAAATCTCATTTTACAAGTTAATTTTAATAAAATTAAAATATCTTTGAAGGTAAAATTTTGCAATTACTAAATTGCATCACTGTTGAAATGTCCATTTTCTTGATTCATCATTTACTTTTAAAATGATTAACAATTAAAACTAAATTTTAATTTTAGTATATCATTCACTCAGTAAAATATTTCATGTAGTTACTGAAATTTGCATTTATTGAACAAGACAATTATATCTTGTCATCTGTACTTTGTTTCACTGTTTTGAGTTTTAAGCACAAGTAAAAACTCAAAATGGTCACATTGATAGTCTGGAAGTACGTCAAGATCTGTTTCTGCATCTTTACAATCACTATGCTGTCACTGTTTATCTTGAATCTATTGATAAGACACAGAACTATGTAGGACCACAGGAGTTGAAGACAGGAACTGTACGCTAAGTGAGCTTGCACAATTTCAAATTGCTAAGAACTTATTCTCAAAATGAAGGTGCAAAGCTGAGTTCCCTCGTGTTAAGGATTTGACTGTGATTACCTAGAAATTGTTTAAAACAGACCAGCAAAATAATTTTTTCAGGGAGGAATATTTTATCAAAGGCATTGTTTGGAATTACTGTCACGTAGTGATAATAAAAAGTAAGGTAACTTTAATTTTTATTATTGATTTTAAATTCTCTATAGACAATGCACTCCTTATTGCTTCTACCCCGGGTAAATGCTTCCCGTGGCCCCACCCTGGTACACCAAAGTTTGGATCAAATCATTCCGTCAGTTCCTGCATCTTATCTATGTATCTATCTATCCTCCTTGTCAGTCAAAATATCAGGAAAGAGTTACAATAATAACAAAAATGACAACATTAGTAACAACTGTATAGATGAGTGGGAAGGTAGATATAATCTATTAGCTAGGGCTCTGGTAACTCTGAGGAATTGGATTAGATTTCAGAACTGAGCTGGTGGAATCAATGCCTAAGGAAGTGAGGCATTGTTAGTAGTATTGGGGGGACTTAGAGAAATTATAAATTTACAAAGGAGCTGTATATAATCTAGGATGAACTGAATAAAACTGGGCAAAATGGGAATAAACAGCCTGATTGGAGGGGGGGCATCAGCAGCAATGATAGATGAGACCCAGAGACCCAGAATGATTTGACCAAGATAAGAGGTTAAGTTCAGAGAAACTGTGTAAAGTACTAAATGCCAATAAAGAGGAAGGCAAGCCAGATGATTCTTATGAGGAGTTACTAGAAGACACTGACTAACAGGCATCAGGTTTCTGAGAGCATTCATTTCACCTATTACCAAAGGGCTTCAAGCCAGGGATCTGTCAGAGAAAGATTTGGCTTTGAAAGTGATATGAGTTGAGAGTGAGAACTTAGCCCCGGCTGAGATGGGAATAGAATAGCTTGTCAATAATAGGTGATTCAAGAATCAGAAGCAAAGGTAGGGTCCTGACAGGGACAAGGAAGGCCCATCCATCCATCCATCCATCCATCCATCCATCCATCCATCCATCCATCCATCCATCCATCCATCCATCCATTAGATGGAATAAACTAAAATGTTTGAAATAGAACATTTACTGCTTTGGACTTGTCATTTTTGAAAGAAGCAGAAACAGTGTAGGTCTAAGATGGGTAGCAGAGATCGAGAAAGTCACCACAAAATTTGGTTGGTGTTCAGGACATAAGGCTCAAAGGAAGGTTGGGATTTAGTTGCTTTGAGGCAACCAGGTATTGCAATGGATAACAGGGCTAGATTTAGAGTCAGAAAATGTGAGTTCAAATCCTGCTTTATTAGCTGTGCGATGGGGAGCAAGTCACTTGTTCTTATTTGTAAAATGAAGATAATAATAGTATGAAATTAACAAATGAAATAACACATATAAAGTTCTTTGTAGACCTTAAGGTAGTATATACATGATAGCTGTAAGTAGCTATCATTATTATTACTTCACTCAGTCTTAGGACTACTAGGGAGCAGGTTGTAGGTTATAGATGGGCTCAAAATCTAGAAATATAATATTGAGAAGTTAAGTAGATAATGAAATTTGGAATTCAGAAGGAGACCTGGAACTGGGAAGTCAGCAACTATGAGAAGGGCAAGGCAGAAACAAAACAACAACAACAACAACAACAACAACAACAACAACAACAACAACAAAATGTAAGGTAGATTATCTATTAGGGATGAGGAACCTAGAGAAGAAAAACTGGACAATGTGGGAATGAGGGTGGTGTGTGTGTGTGTGTGTGTGTGTGTGTGTGTGTGTGTGTGTGTGTAAATCTAACAAAGCAATTTGGGTTTCAGCAGCAAGGAATGAGCTTCATGCTAAGTCAGAATTCCTGACAAATCCTGCACCAAGCTAATTGAGTTTTCTTGTAATATACCTTAACTATATATAATTTGCATTCTTAGCCCTTCATACTATAGAAAAAATTATTATATTTGAATAAAATGAGTGATGGGTTGTGGAATTAGTGGGCAAGAGACATGAGAAAAGCAGAGAAGAACTATGAACACTGAGAAATAGTCTTAGGGTAAAAACCATGACTTATCAATACTAACCAGCCCAACTGTTCTACTATCAATTTTTTCACCATTGATGACCTCTGGTCATAAAACAGGTTGTTTAATATAATTCTTAACATCAGAATTGATTCTAGCAATTGCTGTTTTTTATTTTTAGATTTTTCCTTGAGAATTGGTGGCACCAGGTATATTTGAAGTTTAAGTAAATACAGACTGTGCTTTTCAAGGTATCCATTTTCTTTTTCATCTCTAAAGGTCACTAAATTTTAATGGAAACTACATTAATGTATTTTAATTATGTTGTACCTTTCACATCTAGCTTTCTCTTTATAAACAGTTAACTTTGTTTTTTCCATAGACTTAGAGAAATTATAAATTTCTCTAAAAAGAGGAAGTTGTATTATGCCAAGGGGTAAGAACCAATATTGCCTTTGAAGCTTAGAAACTTAGAAAACACAGTGTTCAACTGGGTCAAAGAAACATGTCTATTCCTACTTTTCCCCCCCTCCCCCCATTAACTCTTTCTTTTGTTGGATCTAGAGAGAAAAACCATTCACTTACCTAAATATCAGGCAGTCAGTCAGGTTAATGACCACTGGAAATTTACAATGATTGCATGGCCATTTTGGTTTTCTTTTCTCCATTTTATACAATTCTAAAATACTTCAACTTTTTCAAGTGATAAATAGTTGGCATTCCATACAATAGTACCATCCAGGTAATATGGCTTAAATAACTTCAACTAAAAAGATTTATTCCGGGGCAAAAATCCAAGGCCAGATTTATTTAGCATATAACTTTCCACTTCCTCAATCCTATGCAGGCTTGATTATACTGCAGCTGTCTTATAAACTTTGCTTTGAAAAATGCTTCATATGAAATTCCTTCAGAGCTCTTTTCACAGGGGATTGACCTATGGTTGTTGCTCTGTCATCTACCTTGCATGAAGATATTTGAATTTAGGTCTTATGCTTTGCCATGCAAATAGCTTTCATGAATTCCAATACAGAGATGAAGGACAGCAAATTCAGGAGTGTTAGGGAATACGTGTACCTTTCAGAGTCCCATTTCACTACAACAGGATAAGCCCACATTCTACCTCTTACTATGTAAGCCTTGGCAATGATATAGTAAATTCCCACGACCAGTCTTTAACCTAATAAGAACATTTTAGTTAATTAAGTTCTGACTTTTCAGGTGTATCACGAGGACCATACCTTAAGTCAAGGATTATGGGTACTGTGTTCTGTGCAATGGCATATAGCTGCTTGTTCCTCAAAATTGGCTCATGTGTTGGGTAGCACAAGAAATGTCAAATGAGTTACTTTGATAATTTTGAAAAAATTATCACTCTATTTTTTTTTTTAGTGAGGCAATTGGGGTTAAGTGACTTGCCCAAGGTCACACAGCTAGTAAGTGTTGAGTGTCTGAGGCCGCATTTGAACTCAGATACTCCTGATTCCAGGGCCAGTGCTCTATCCACTGTGCCACCTAGCTGCCCCTTATCTTTTTAATTAAAAATGTTTCCTTATATACTCTACAGGTTTCTTCTACATGAAAAAAATCACCTCATATGACTTTAAATCAATGTAACTACAGAAGAGAAGTGATAAATATTAACAGAGGATTTTACAACAGGATCTAGACATTATCTAGTCCAACACTCTCATTTTGCAAGTGAAGTGATTTCATGTGTCCAAATCATCCATAATTAGAACCACAAGGGGCCTTGAGAGATCATATGGCCAAACCCCTAAGTTTTTAGAAGCTAGGAATCCTGATTCCAAATCTGTCATCTAGTGTCTCTAAACCAATGATACTTAAGTAACTTATTAGTAGAAGCATATTTCTATAAGCTTACTTAGGCCAACTTTCAAAACATAAATGATCTCTAAAAATCTGTCCATTTGGAGGTAGATCCTCCTCAAAGGCAGAAGAAGAAGAAGTAAGAATAAGTTGTCTGTAAAAGTTTTATTTAAGCTACATAATTTGCATTAGGCCTGATGCCTACCAGTTACTACTACTCCTTTAGAATTTTAGAGTTATAATTTACCTGGGAAATTATCTAATGTGTCTCTCTCAATTTATAGATAAGAAGGGGGGTGTAGAACCAAGATGGCAGAGGAAAGGCAGTGACTCACCTGAGCTCTCCCCAAGACCCCTCCAAATACCTTCAAATACTGGTATAAGACAATTCCTAGAGCAGCAGAACCCACAAAAATACAGGGTGAAACAATTTTCCAGACAAAACAACTTAGAAGGTTGGCAGGAAAAGTCTGTTGTACCAGGGTAAGAGTGGAGCATAACCCAGTGCAGGTCATGCTATCATAGACCAGACCCCCTCACAGTCACAGCATCCTACAAGCAAACCTTGGGAGCCTCTGAATCAGCAATGGCAGCAACTGTTTCTGGAACTCAGCCCACAGATGGTAAGGGGGTCCAACAATTGGTCAAAAAGGGATTGCAGGGATCTCTTTGCTAGCACTGAGGCAGGACTATGTTGTTTTGCCCATTTTGGGATCCAGGTAACAGTGTTGGGTGGTGGTCCCAGGTGGGGGAGAAGCACAAGCACACAAAAGTTTGCAACCACAGTAGAACAGGATGCTTCTCATAGTTCCAGGGCAGAAAAGCAGGACTGTGGTTGCTTGCAGACCAGAGCACAGACTAGAAGAGTAGTAAACATACCTCTCCTTAAATTATACAGCCTTGAAAGAACTAAAAACTTACAAATTCCAAGAAGTATACCTGAAAACAGCTGCACAACCCCCCTGAAGCTTGGGACAGGGCATCCTCCACCCTGGAAGCAGTGCCCCCACTTTAACAAAGAGTTAAAGTCAAGAAATAGGCTGGGAAAACGAGCAAACAGAAAAACTTCTGAACATAGAAAGTTTCTATGGTGACAAGAAAGATAAAAATACATTCTCATAAGGAGATAACTAAGTCAAAGCTTCTACATCCAAAGTTTCCAAG
Source organism: Dromiciops gliroides (assembly GCF_019393635.1). Lineage (NCBI taxonomy): Eukaryota > Metazoa > Chordata > Mammalia > Microbiotheria > Microbiotheriidae > Dromiciops > Dromiciops gliroides. Next base: position 268,211,944 of record NC_057863.1, on the reverse strand, counting down.
AAAAATATGAATAGGTCTGAGGCCATAGAAGCACTCAAAAAGGACATTGAAAATAAGGTAAGAGGTAGAGGAAAAAATGGAAAGAAATGAGAGTGATGCAAAAGAAAATCGTGAAAAAAAGTCAACAGCTTGCTAAAGGAGACAAAAATATACAGAAGAAAATAACACATTAAAAAACAGACTAAGGGGCAGCTAGGTGGCGCAGTGGATAAAGCACTGGCCCTGGATTCAGGAGTACCTGAGTTCAAATCCGGCCTCAGACACTTGATACTTACTAGCTGTGTGACCCTGGGCAAGTCACTTAACCCCCATTTCCCTGCAAAAACCAAAAACCAAAAACCAAAAAACAGACTAAGCCAAAAGGTAAAAGTGGTGCAGAAAGCCAATGAGGAAAAGAATGCCTTGAAAAGCCAAATTGCCCAAATGGAAAAGGAGGTACAAAAGCTCTCTGAAGAAATGGAAGCTAATGATTTTAAGAGAAATTAAGAAACAATAAAGCAAAATGAAGAGAAAGAAAAAATAGAAGGCAACATGAAATATATCATTGGAAAAATGGCTGGCTTGGAAAATAGATCCAGGAGAGATAATTTAAAAATTATTGGACTACCTGAAAGCCATGATCATGAAAGAGCCTAGACATCATCTTTCAAGAAATCGTTAGGGAAAATTGCCCTGATATTCTAGAATCAGAAGGTAAAATAGAAACTGAAAGAACCCACCAATCACCTCCTGAAAGAGATCCCAAAATGAAAACTTCCAGGAATATTATAGCCAAATTTCAGAGCTCTCAGATCAAGGAGAAAATATTGCAAGCAGCCAGAAAGAAACAATTCAAAAATTGCGGGGCCACAATCAGCATAACACAAGATTTATCAACTTCTACATTAAAGGATCAGAGGGCTTAGAATATGATATTCTGGAGGGCAAAGGAACTGGGATTACAACCAAAAATCACCTACCCAGCAAAACTGCATATAATCCTTCAGGGAAAAATGGGAATTCAATGAAAGAGAGGACTTTCAGGCATTCTTATGAAAAGACCTGAGCTGAATAGAAAATTTGAATTTCAAATACAAGACATATAAAGGTAAATAGGAAAAAATCATAAGGCATATTAAAAGATAAAACTGTTTACATTCCTATATAGGAAGATGATACTTGTAACTCATAAGAACTTTCTCATTATTAGAGGGTACAGATGTGAGTTGAATATGAAAGGATCATATCTTTTAAAAAATAAAACTAAGGGATGAGAGAGGAATGCACTGGAAGAAAGGAAAAGTGAGAGGTGGAATGGGGTAAATTATCTCCCATAAAAGAAACAAGAAAAAGATATACAGTGGAGGGGAAGATGGGGGAGGTGCTGGGGAGCTAGTGAACCTTACTCTTATCAGAATTGGCTCAGAGAGGGAATAACATATACACTCAATTGGGTATAGTAATCTATCTTACCCTGCAGGAAAGTAGGAGGGGAAGGGAATGGGGGATGATAGAAGGGAGGCAGATTGGGGGAGGTGACAGTCAGAAACAAAACCTTTGAGGAGAGACTGGGTGAAAGGAGATAGAGAATAGAGTAAATGTCATGGGGATGGAATAGAATGGAGGGAAATACAGTTAGCAATAGTAACTGTGAAAAAATTTTGAAGCAAATTTGCCTGACAAAGCCCTCATTTCTCAAACACAAAGAGAACTGAGTCAAATTTATTTGAATGAGAGCCATTCCCCAATTGATAAGTGATCAAAAAATTTGAAGAGTTTTAAGATGAAATAATCAAAGCCATCTATAGCCATATGAAAAAAAGTTCTGTGACTCACTATTGATTAGAAAGGTGCAAGTCAGGGCAATTCTGGGGTTCTACCTCATACCTATTGGATTGCATAATAGGACAGCAGAGGAAGATGATGATTGTCATAGGGAATATGGAGAAAATGAGACATAAATACACTGTTGGTGGAGTTGTAACCTGATTCAAACATCTTGTAGAGCAGTTTGGAACTATGGCCAAATGTCTATGAAACCATGAATACTCTTTGACCTAGTAATACCATTACTTGGTCAGTATCCAAAAAAGAGATAAAAATCAAAAAGTTAAAGGACCTATATGTACAATAATATTTATGGCAGCCCTTTTCTGGTGCAAAGAATTCAAAATTGAGGAGATGCCCATCAATTGGGGAATGGCTATACAAAATGTGGGATGAGATTATGATGGAACACTATTGTGCTATAAGAAATGGTGAGCAGGATGTTCTCAGAAAGACCTGGAAAGACCTACATGAGCTGATGCAAAGTGAAATGTACTGTAAACAAAGTAACAGCAATATTATAAGATGATCAGCTCTGAATGACTTAGCTATTCTCAGCAATACAATGATCCAAGAAAACTGAAGGACTTAAGAAAAATTTGATCCATCTCCAGAGAAAGAACTGATAGTGTCTGAATAAAGATTGAAATATAATCTTTTTAGTTTTTTCTTAAGATTTTTTGCATCTGTTTTATTTCATAACTTAATATGGAAATGTTTTCCATGAAAAACAAACAAAAATTATAGATAAGAAAACTGAGGAATAGAGAAGTGACTTGTCCAAGCTCATACCATTAGCAGAGTCAGGATGGAAAACACTTCTCAACTCTACTTCATCTATTTAGAAAAGTAAGCTTCAAAGTGGGGTCTATGAATTGACCTCAAGGGATGGATTATCAAACGAATCAAAAGATGAGAAGATGGGTGACACCCAGGGGAATACTGAAGCCACCTCAGACTGGTTCAAACCAGACTAATGTTAAATTTTTATTGTGAGTTTATACTTCAGAAATTGTTAAACACTATAAATCAGTACTTGATTTATTGTTTTATTGATTGTCTAGACTTAAAAAAGTGATGAAGAAAATGTTAACAGTGTAGATTAAACTTATGCATGCATAATGCATACTTAGTTTTTCTTTGTGGAGAGTTTGATAGTCACTAGTATACCAATTTTGTACCCTACCATGATGTCCACTCCGTAAGTAAGAAACTTAACATTTTCCTGTAATGAATTCATGAAGATCATCTAGAGAAAGAAAGAGTTTTTCAGGGAAATGCTTTGCAAATATTATTCTTCCTATGCCCTTTGAATAAATACCTTCAAAAAGAGTGCACTCTCTCAAATATTTACAGAATCTGTAGGGAGAAGAATAGTCACAAACCTATAGCACACAATAGTAGTGAGGCACACATGCCCACAACTCATAACTCTATAACTCAATACTCTTTCTTTCTTTCTTTCTTTCTTTCTTTCTTTCTTTCTTTCTTTCTTTCTTTCTTCCTTTCTTCCTTTCTTCCTTTCTTCCTTCCTTTCTTTTTTCTTCTGTCTCTTCCTTCCTTCCTTCCTTCCTTCCTTCCTTCCTTCCTTCCTTCCTTCCTTCCTTCCTTCCTTCCTTCCTTCCTTCCTTCCTTCCTTCCTTCCTCCCTTCCTCCCTCCCTCCCTCCCTCCCTCCCTCCCTCCCTCCCTCCCTTCCTTCCTTCCTTCCTTCCTTCCTTCCTTCCTTCCTTCCTTCCTTCCTTCCTTCCTTCCTTCCTTCCTTCCTTCCTTCCTTCCTTCCTTCCTTTCTTTCTTTAAAAAACATCATCATCAACAACAAACTAATCGAGTACTGGATAATTGTTAAAGGGAAACAAACTGGTGGAGATTTATTATCTACTCTGTTGAGTCACCATTATGGTTACTCCTAGAACCTGAGATAATATCCCCCTCTAGGGACCTTATTTTCCAGTGCCAGTATGAATTGGGGTTGTGACCTCAGAGAGGAAATGCTACAAATGGAATACCATTGACATAGTATATTGAATTTTAACAAGTATCTGACAAATTAAGTCATGATATCTTTGTGGACAAGGTCCATTTTGTTCCATTCTGGATGCGTATTTTAGAAAGGGTATTGACAAGTAGTACATAGAGGAAAATGTAGGTAAAGATGGTAAGGAGACTCAAAGCCATGCTATATGAAAATGCAATAGTTTAAAGAACCCATGTTTAAATCTTGGGAAGAGATGACTTAGGAAGAGGTATGAGTATCTGAAGAACTATCATATGGAGGTGGGGGATACATTCTTTTGGCTTGGCTATAGAAGGCAGAACGAGGAATGAAGATTGGAAGTTTCAGAAAGAGAGAGAGAGAGCGAGCGAGAGAGAGGGAGAGAGGGAGAGAGAGAGGGAGAGAGAGAGAGAGAGGGAGGGAGGGAGGGAGAGAGAGAGAGAGAGAGAGAGAGAGAGAGAGTGTGTGTGTGTGTGTGTGTGTGTGTGTGAGAGAGAGAGAGAGAGAGAGAGAGAGAGAGAGAGAGAGAGAGAGAGAGAGAGAGAGAGAGAATTTCATTACAATACAAGGAAAAGCTTTCTGCTAAGTAGTGTCCCAAATGATGAGCAGGCTATTTTTATAGGAAGTGAATTACTCATCAATAGCAACAATAACCAGCATTAATGTAGCATTTTGAGGTTTTTGTAGCACTTTACAGAAGCTATCACATTTTATCCTTACAACAACTCTGGAGGGTAGATGTTATTATTTTCCACATTTTTTTATAGAGGAAGAAACTGAGGAAGACATAAGTGACGCACCCAGAGCAACCTAGCTAGTAAGTGTCTGATGCCAGGTTTGACCTGAGGTCTTCCTGATTCTAGGTCCCAGGCTCTATCTGCTGTGCCACCTGGCTTCCAAGTAGAAGCTAGATAACCCCTTGTTGAAGACATTTTAGAGGGGCTGGACTAAACCAGGGCATCTTAAACTTTTTCCATTCAAGATGTCTTTTCACCTCAGAAATTTTTATGTGACCCCCAAGTATAAAGATATATAAAATAACCTTTTACTGTTGCCAAATTTTTCATGACCCCCACATATACGCACGTGACCCCATATGGCATCACGATCCACATTTAAGAAGCTTTGGACTAAACTAAGGGTTCTTAACCCCCGGGGTCCACAGATCACTTCCGGTGTCATAAATAGATTTCAGGCTGTCTGTTACCCTCTGTGGAAAATAATTTTAAAAATCTAATTGTTTTTTATATTCCTATGTATTTTATTTTATACATTTAAAAACATTATTCTGAGAAGCAGTTTGTAAGCTTCATCAGACTGCTGAAGACTCCTTTGAACTAGGTATTCTATCAGGCTCTTTTCATCTCTGAAATTCAATGATTCTAAATCACAGGTGTGGCAAAGTCATCTGGACCAAGGGAGAAACCCATAGAACTAGGGATGGCTAACTTCTATTTCAGGATAGCATTAAGGCTTAACCACAAAAGTGAAGAGAAAGCATTGTCCTGAGACTAGGGATAGCAGTGTGCAATTTAAAGAGCATTAGATTTTGAATCTATAGATCATATTTACAAATAAACAGCTTTGTAACCTTGGCCAAATACTTTGCCTCTCTGTCTCTGTTTTTACTCATTTGTAATGATGAAAATTGAAACATTTTATTTCTATGATTCCTTTCTGTCCTAAAATCATGCATCTCAAGACTGTGAAAGGTGTAAGAAATACAGGGTGTGTGTGTGTGGGGGGGGGGAGAATGAGTTGGGAGAAAGCTTTGAAAATCAGGAAATATCTCTGTTCTTTTCACTGCCATGTGATAGAAGACCTCTAGGCTACCCCCCATAAAATATTAGAAAAAGGCACTTCTGAAGGCTATACAAGATGTGAATTTTGACAGTTGATCAATGGAAAGTTATTTAGCACAGCTGTTCCTGTCACAGTAATACATTAGGAAAACTCTGAGTAGGGGATGGTCTGTGAGAACAGATACTTGTGGTGTGTTTAGAATGAATATTTTGAATAAGGATGTCAGCTATAAAGTGAGTATTCTGATTGGTTTGCCTCAAATCCCTTAAAGTCTTTGCCTGCTTCTTTCAATGTGGTAGAAATACAGTTCCATATCTTAAATAAAATGAATGAAACCTGTTTATAAGTCAGTCTGATGATACTATTATTGGAAGAATCATAGAGGAGTTATTGTCCACAAATTCCTTTAACCCTAAAAAACTCAGAAAAAAGGAATTACATGCTAGCTATAGAGTAACTAAAATGAAATTGATCAAATAAGAAGACAGAAATACTCTGCAAGGTAAAAACCTTATGAAATAACAATGGTCAGCTATAATACTTAGAACTCCTTTTCTGTCCATGCCCTCCAATCTATACTATCTGCCAGTTCTTTCTGGAGTTAAGGCTAGGTCGAGCCGTCATCTGCCTCATCTCCCTCTTCTCCCCCACCCCCTTCCCCACAAAAGGAAACTGAAGACATCTATTATTAGAGTCTTATGCGGTAGTGGAAGTAGAAGGAGACAAAGATTGAGAAGGTGAACCAGGACAAATTACTGGGAATATAAAGAGAAAAACTGAAATACCAGAAATCTAAGGGAGAAAGCTTGAGTATAAGCATAGCTTATACTTATGTAGAGAGGGAAACTCATTCAGAAGGAAAAATGAGAACACATTCAAAGAAAGATCAGAGAACAATGGAAAATTATTGTAGTATGAAAGAAAATAGACAAAAATTAGGTTTCCTGTGATCTGCTGCAAAAAACCCATTACAATGAAAATACATCATCTTTTCTCTTCATCAATAGCAGTACTTATGAATCCCCATGATAAATATGGTGTATTATATTTTCTGAATTTGGACTTTTTTGTGTTTCTGTCTTTCTGGGCCAACTAAGTGGTGCAGTGGACAGAGTGCTGAACCTAGAGTCAGGAAGATTCTTCCTGAATTTAAATCTGGCCTCAGACATTTACTAGCTGTGTGAACCTTGGCAAGTCATTTAACCCTGTTTGCCTTATTTTCCTCATCTGTAAAATTATCTGGAGAAGGAAATGGCAAAGACCTTTGCCAAGAAAACTCCAAATGGAATCACAAAGAGTCAAACATGACTGAAAAGTGACTGAATAACAAAAACCTGTCTTTCTCCTACTTATACAGTTTTTATTCTTTGCTTGTATTAATTTCAGCTGCTCCAGTGGATGCTATATTCATTTTATATTAGGAGTATTCCCTAGATATCTCCTTCAATTGACATTTACCACTGACATTTTTTCCAATATTTCAATAGGATCCAAATAAACAACAGTACTGTCATCTATCCCATATCTTTTTCATAAGAATAAATAGCACTGAAATAGAACATGTATAACATTTTCTTGGTGTATTCATCTAGTAACACTCAAAAAAAGGAAAGAAGTCCTTCACTTCTTTGGACATTACTTACTTCATCTTTAAAATGTGGGTAACAGTACAGTCTTGGAGTCAAGAAAACCTGAGCTCCAGTCCTACTTCCAGTTGTGGGTAAATTATTTAACTTCCTAGTTCCATGAATCTAAGACCACAAGTTATATATGAATTACAGATCTGCATTGCTGGAGAGAGTATCCATGCCTGGAATTCCTTATACCACCAAACTCACAGGTACAGATTAAAAATAAAATACAATTTGAGGGTTGAACTAAAAAACAAAACACCCCCCCCAAAAAAAACCAACAACTAAAATCTTCCTGGATTGGATTAAATTGATTTCTAATCTGTGCATCTCTAGGAGTTCTATAAATCTCCAAATACTTATATAGAATACGAAGAGCAGAAAGTAAAGTAGCTTTGGAATGGGGTTGCCTCCTTTCTCTCCTGGGGCTCTAGGACCACCTTTGCATAGGTTCAGCCCAAGGCCTTTCTCAAGGGTGTGCTGGAGCCAGTTCTAAACAGAGAGTCAATTGTTAAATAGATAGTGTGATCTTTAATGCCCCAGAAATTGCCAATGGCTACAAATCAGGGCTTGATTCATTGCTTTGTCAATTACTTAGACTTAAGAAAGTGTTAAAAATGCAGATTAAATTTAAAAGTATGTATACTTAAAAAAAAAGAGATTGTTGAACATTTACGAGAACTCCCTGAACTGCTCTACAAATATTGCTCAAGTTCAGCAAAAGTACAGTAGAAGGTTCAGGGATATGAAGTCATTACCAAAAAGGAGATCTAATGACTAGGGGTAATGACAGCAACAACCATAAACAACTGAAGTTTATATAGCACTTACTACGTGCCAGGCATTGGGCTAAGTGCTTTACAATTATTATCTTATTTGATTCTGATAGCAGCTCTTGGAATTAGGTGCTATTATTATCTCCCTCTTACAAATGACCAAACACAGGCAAACAAGTTAAATGACTTGCCCAGAGTCACAGAGCTAGTAGGTGTGTAAGACCGGGTTTGAATTTAGGGCTTTCTGGCTCCAGGCCCGACATTCTATCAATTACTGCCTAACTGCTGTCAACCACCCCCATCACCACCATTATCCTCATCACCATCCTCAAAATCACCACCACTATATCACCATCACCAAAATCATCACCACCACTATATCATCATCATCACCACCACCACCACCATCATCATCATCAAGCTAAAATGCTTTATATACATTATCTCATTTGAGTCTTACAACAACCTCTTCCCCTTTTCCAGCTGTAGCATTCAGAGGTTGCTATGGATGATCCACCACTTGTTTGTCCTTCATTCTCAAAGAGGACCAATTGGGTTCCTGCCAAAGGACTTCAGGTCATTAGGAACTGGTCTTTCTTTAGTGTCCTACTCTTGCTATTGGACCCTGAACCTCTTCACTTGTCCTGGGCTTTGCCTCAAGCTTTTGACAGAGGGTTATGTACTTCAGGGCTCCTCCATGATTATGGTGGTCATTCTGTGCACCTCTGGGCTAGGTGGCAGAGTCTGGCATCGGGGAGAACTGATTATCTTTTTTTGGCAGTTAATGGTTCATTTTAAAGTTTCCTTGGCATGTTTGTGGGAATTCTGGGATCCTCTTGTTTTTGGCATGCAGCCATCTACCTACAGTACCCAAAGTAGTAAAAAACAAAACACCCCCCAAATCCGAAGATACCAATGATTTAAGAAAGTCTCATCAAAGTATTGTGGATATAGATTATTCTTATTATACTTAAAATTTATAATATTAATAACTAACATTTATAGATCTTTTAAACATTTGCAAAGCACTTTACATATATTATATCATTTTATTTGATTCTCATAACAACTTTGGGAAGTGGGAGTTATTATTATCCCCATTTTACAGATTGGGGAAACTGAGGCTAAGAAATTAAGTGATTTGCTCAGGGTGATCCAGCTAATAAGTATCTGAGGTAGAATTCAAACTGAGATCTTTATAATTCCAAGGCTGTCCAAAGAGGATGATCTAAAGAGAAATTTCTAAGTGTGGAAAGGTAGGAATATTTTAGGACATGAAAAGTCCTCTCATATTAGTTTTACAAAACCCAGCATAATTAGTTACATGATATGTTAGCAAAGACCTATAAGCATACCCTATGATAAAATAAGAATACAAGCTTTTGCTAATGATGCCTATTATCAGGTCGATTGGAAGAACAAACTCCAAAAGTCCATTTCCACTTCTATGGTTTTTGCTAAAAATGGGTTCTGCCTCCAGAAAAAAAGGAGGGGTGAGAAGAGAAGGAAGAAAGGAAGAAAATAGGGAGGTAAATTAGGAAAAAGAAATGAAAAGAGAAAAAAGAAAACTACTAGGTTCCTTCTTCTGTATGACCCAGTTACCAGATTTAGCATTTAAGACAGTAGATCAAACAATGAGAGTCACTTTGTACTTTTGCCAAGAGACCATATGCTATCTCTCAATGACTCTCCTGCATGCCAGGAATAAGAAACTTTGCCTCTATGTTAAACTTGCTTGCCTATGGTGAAAAGTGGAAAAAATAAAGAAAGAAAAATTTATAATTGCCTACACTTGTGGATGATGAGCAAGATTTATGACCAGAAAGGAAAAAACTAAGACTCAACTAATTATTTTTTTCCACAAATAAGGATGTTGTTGGTATTGTTTAAATGGAATGAAAACTCAAAGACAAAAGTGTGGTGCCACACTTAGTTTGCAAAAGTAATCATCTTGAACTATTTTTCTATGTTATAATGCAACTCTTTATAATGTTATGATCATATCTCATTTCTTGCAATGACTAAAGACCTACCATTTGCATTGATTTGTAAATTTGAATTTCAGTCTTTGGAGTCTTTTACATATTTTTATAGCTTGCATTTTTTTCAGAAGAGTTTTGAAAAATATTTTATTATCTATTGAGATACTTTATGTAAACCATGCCAAAGCTTTTCATGTGTTGAGGCTATACGCTTTGTGCTGTTGAATGGAGGCATCTTTGAAGAGTTTATGTTCTTCACTAAATCATTTAGCAACAGGGTTTCTGAGAAAAGGAATACATACTGGGAACTCTTGACTTCCAATTTAATATGGGATGTGGGAGGGAATTGGGAGCATATGGATATCCTATTCATCACAGTAAAAAGAAATGTGAATATACCAGCAGCTAATTACACTATGCTACCTAAAGCCAAACCAGGTTGAGCACATCAGTATTCACTTTTCAAAATGGAATTAGTTATTATTCTTTGCAGGACTTTCCTATTTAGATGCTCATTTTGGAGTATGTCTAGATATGAGAATGCTTGTTTGTTTCTGGGCATGACCATGACTGTACTTCTTAAGCCCAATCAGTCTTTATGCACTATATATACCTGACATGTCTAAAGAAAAGTTTTTCCTGATGTTTTATTGTTTTTATTAGGACATAAGCTACAGGAAAGTGCCAGACTAAGATCAACCTGGATTTTGTTTGTTTTAAATCGTCCACCTGTTCTGAGTTGTAGTAAAGGAGCCTATATATACCCAGCTATAATTAAGTAATTTGGTAATTGTCTACATCTCAACTGTTTTGTACTTATGCAATTTAAGAAACCTAATTATCTAGATAAGAGCATAAGAAATATATTGAGGCAGACCAACAGTCTATCTGACATAGTATTCTGTTTTGTCCAGGGTAATGAATATGGAAGCTGCTATCAATGACACTGACCTCAACAATTGAGGAATAATTTAAAAGTTGTCCTGTGGAAGAGGAATTAGGCTTGTTTGTCTTGGTCCTAGAAGCTGTGGTTGGAAGTTTCAGAGAGGCAGATGTCAGCTAGAAGTAAGGACAATTTTTTCCCTAATAATTAGGGCTATGTAAAACTATAAAATAGTGTTATATAGCAAGTAGATATCTTTGGCTCGATCACAGGGTATATAAAAATAAGTTAGGTGAAACATTATATTCAATACTTCAGGTACCATAATCTTTTCAAAATATAATTTATATTTTCCTAAGGTTATCACCTCATATTTTCCTATAACTTATTTGTCCCTTTTCTACACACTTCAGTATAGCATCTTTCCACTTTCCATTTCACCACTCCTGCCATTGTTGTATGGATGAGTTAACTTTTATCAGTAACTGGAGAATTTTGCATAATATAGAGATTTTATAGAATAGACCTTTATTGAAACCAAGATTTTATTGGTATCTTTTGTTCTTACAATAGCTGCATTTATCATTTTCTCTCTCTCCCTATCCTCTCCCATAGAGCCATCCCTGATAATAAGGAATAAAAAAGATGAAGGGAAAATAAAAGTCAAGCAATACTAACCAATATATGAAAAATCTGATCTTATGTTCAGTCTTCCACTGTCATGGTTTTCCACTTCTACAAAGAAGTAGACTTCAGGGATTAGGGGAGGTGTCTTCTTATGGCTTTACTCTGGGACCTAACTTGGTAATTATACTCTTATAACATTCAGTTTCTATTATTTTCTTGTTATTATTTTCATTTACATAATTATATTCATTGTGTATCTTATTTTCCTATTTCTGATTTTTTTGTATCTTTTCAGAATAGCTCTCTATATTCATCATGCTTTTCTGCTCTTAGTGTCCATATATATGTACTATATTCATGTACTACAGCTTGTTTAGTCATTTTCCCATCTACTGGCATCTATTTTTAAAAGTTATTTGCTACAATATAAAAACAATAATATTAATATTTCAGTGTAAATGGGGCTTTTCTTTTCTTATCATTGACTTCCTTGGGGTACATGTCGAGCAGTAACATATCTGGGTAAAGAGTATGTACATTTAATCACTTTCTAAGCATAATTCCAGAATAATTTTTCCAGGATAGTTGTACCTATTCATAGCTCCATGAATGATGCATTAGTTCTGTACATCATCTTCAAGATGATTCCTGAAAGATAAAACCATTTTAAAAGTGCATCCCAAGATCACTAATCCTAAGGCTACCACTGTTAATGTTTTTCATTCAGAGAAATACCTCTTTACATCCTTCTCTTAACCAAGACTCTATAACATACGATTTCCTCAAATCCTTGATAACTTGAAAATAACAATCAATATTACCAGCTATAGGTATTAAACTTTGTCAAAGAACATTTGATAAGAGAGAGAGTATGCCACTGAGGAACTGGGAAAATGTTTGTATATTAGCTTTTGCTATATCTTTTGGACAAATATAAATTTATAAAAGTTAATTGATACTAAGTATTTAAATGGAATTGAAGCTCTTTGTCACTAACCCCTTATGATGAAGGGATCATAACTTGTGGGGAATAGTAGTAGAGACCATACTTCGGAAATCTCTCAAAGTACCCAAAAAACCTGAAGGGCAGATGTAGCAGTATGGTTTTGGGAGAGTAAGCCACAGTATACAAGCTACAAATGTGTGTGTCTCCATTTATTTATATACTTTCTCAAAGAACAAGACTTTTTTGTAGGGACTTAATAAATGTTTATTGAATTGAATTTTGTATCCCATTAGTGATATCTTCTGGAAAAATGTGTATAAATGTGTCACATTTTTAATATTAGGGGACCTTGATTTAGAGAGAAGTCCTTTTGTTACTCTTTTTATAAGGTGAATTATTATTTCCTCTCTCCACTTGCCTTTTGTATAAAGTTTGTCTACCAGGTTTGCTTAATGCAAACTATACCAACAAAAGATTAATGAAGCATGCTTTCTCCTTACAAAAATCCTTGTTTCACTTGACTGACAAAATTAGCAATATACTTGTAAAATCTTCATTTTTAGTTTATGATATCCAGTTATAATTGTAGACAAGTCTTTGACTTGTTCTTTAAACCTGTGGTGTAAACTCAAATAGAAATGAGGGCTACTAATCTATATATAAGGATATATATTGACAGCTTCAAATTGTAATATTATCTATATTTTATTGTATTTTTATTTATTTTTCCTAAATATTTCCCAGTTACATTTTAAATGATTCTGGCTGAACTTGGGAGAGTTGAGGATCATATGCTGCCCGCTGATCATATATGCTTGACACCTCTGCTCTAAACCACTTTTCCAATATTTAAATGTTAGGTTCACTGTTACAGCATAATGATTTTAGAAGAAGTGAATCTAATTGCTGCTATTCAGTCTCATTTATTGCTAGCTATTGTGATCTTGTCTGAGTACTAATTTTATTTTCCGAGTAAAAAGTCTTAATACAGTGGGGGCAGTTAAGTGGCTCAGTGGATAAAGCACCGACCCTGGATTCAGGAGTACCTGAGTTCAAATCTGGCCTCAGACACTTGACACTTACAAGCTGTGTGATCCTAGGCAAGTCACTTAACCTTGATTGGCTCCCCGATACCCCCACCCCATACATACACACACATATAATGGAACTATGTTATAACATGGCCCTCAAGATTTGAATATATTTCAAGTCAAATCAAGTTCTTAGGTCATAACAGCTACTATGGTGAAATCTTACAAAAAATTTGTTAAACAGAAAGTGTAGGTCTTTATTTTGATTATGAATGCCAGGATCATAAAGGAAGTTCACTTATCAAATTTAAAGCTTCAAAGAGATATGTTTGTCCAAATAGCCACTCAAAGGAAAATGGAAAACGAAGTAAGGTTAGATAATTCAACACTCCAGAACATTTCCTAAACCTCTTCTGCTTTTTCTTTCATTATGTTTATATATATGTATATGTATATGCATATATATACACATATCATTACATTTATAGATATGAGAAATATCATTGTTATTTTAGTCATTTTCACAACTTGGCCATCATGATAGCTGACACAAATTCTTTAGCCCCCAAGTGGTTGACTCAGTAGTACTACATAGACTCAGATGACAAATTCAACTAGTCTTTTTTTCTTTTCCTGAAACCTAAATGTTTCAGATGAAAACCCCAGTTTCAAACTGAAACCATGAAATAAAATGGTGGTTCAGTGTGGTTTTGACTCAAACCCAGGTGAAGCTTTGTGGTTCAAGAAGGGTTTGCCTTGAAAACAGACATAGCTTATTGGAGTTTGGTTGAATGTTGTTTTAAGTTTTAGATTTCATTTGATTCTGATGCCCAAAGCAGAACCAGGGGGTTCAGAGTAACAAAGTGAAACAAACAAAGCTATGCTGGCATGTAATCTTTGTGAATCAAAACAATTTCGCTTCACAGTGGCGCAGTGAAGTTGTCTTCTCTGTCGATGCTTGTTAGTGCTTCTACTTAAGCATACTGACATGTGGCTTGATGAAAGTCTCTAAACTGAATGGAAAGTGATCTTGCATTCCTCATTCAGAGAGAGTACAAATTATCTCAGAAAATGGTTGCTTCTTTTTATTTTAGCTTACCTTGTCTATCCAACAGTCACATTAGATAGTAAATTCTTTAGAGGAAAGGATTTTCTCTAATTTAGTCATATAAAGCATGCAGTGGTAAACATCTTGGATTCATAAAATTATAACATATGTTTATGCCACACTCAGCCTTTCAAATTATTATTTACCAGGGGACCAGAGAAATGACTAGAAAGAAAGAAATCCAGGAGATATCACAGTAACTATCTTGTTGGGACTCACTGGAAATTCCCATTAGCAATGGATCTGAAAGCAAGAGAGGTCAAGGAGTTGATTAGTTGGGCTGCACAGGTCTGCAGATCCCTTTTTCTTCTCCTTGCCTTTGAGAGACAATTACTGATTGTCATGTGGGGCACAGGGAACAGGCAGCCATGGTAAATGGGCTGAGGCAATAGGGCAGATTTCCTGTTTGTCATGCTGGGAACAGGCAGCAGAGAGTTGGCTGCCACTAGACTCAGTTCCATGTGGGAAAGCCATGTGGGAAAGCAGCAGCTGACTTTGGGATTGGGGGACTGCCAGGCAAGCTCAGAAGGCTGCCAGATGCAGCCTGAGTGTCTATCTGAGGTGGCTGGGGCTGGAGAAGGAAAAGCTGAAGGCAGCGCTGAACAACTCAGACCCAGGAACAGAGGTGGTAATGAGTGGTGAGGAGGATAGATTGTCCTGTGTACCTTACATTGTAAGCTATTCTGCATCCAGGTGGACTGATGAGCCAAGAAGAGGGAGATATCTCCCTACCCATGATTTTCTTGCCGTCCCTTATATAGAGGCCATATCTAGAGCTGGAGTCCCAGGCATACATACTTATACCTTTATGCCCTTTCCAGAATCTGTGAATATAGTTCAGGATCTCCCTGGTTATACCCAAAGAAATAAGTATGCAGGGAGAGCTTTCAGAGATGACATCAAGTAGATGGAGCACTTTATATTATTTATTTTCATTTCACATACTTCGTTTTCACTATTTTCAATGAACTATGTGGCCACTGCATGTTGAGTACCTGTTTCCTAAGAATGTAGGGATTATTAACCAAGGAAGAGGACTTCAGATGTGGGATGGAGGCTTTAAAATAGTATGTTTTCCATTTTAAAATATTTTTAAAGTTACTTATATTTTATTTTTTTGAATAATAAACATTTTATTTATAGTTTTGAGTTCCAAATTTTATGCCTCCTTTCCTCTCTCCCCTCGCCCCTTCCTGAGACAGTAAGCACATTTAAAAATGATTTTGAGTGCTATCATCTTCCCAGTACCAGCCAGTTCTGCCCTTTGAAATTGCCCAGCTTGGCATCTGTATGCTAATTGGCTACAGTATCCATATCACACATTTATCAAAAGACTGAGTACTGTGATGGACTATATTCTTCTCACCAATGCAATGGTACAGAAGAGTTCCAGGGAACTCATGATAGAAGAGGATCTCCAAATCCAAGAAAAAAAAAAGAAAGAACAAACTGTGGAGTATAGATGCTGATTGAACCATATTATTTCTTTTGTTTTGGGTGCTGTTGGTTTTTTTTTTTCTTTCTATTTTGAGGTTTTGCATCACTGCTCTGATTCTTTCTCTTGTAACAGGATTAATGCAGAAATAGGATTAATGTTATTATGTGTATATATATGTGTGTGTGTATATATATATATGTATATGTATAGAGATATATAGATATAACCTATATCAGATTACCTGCTGTCTAGGGGAGGGGGGGAGGGAGGGGTGGGAGGGAGAAAAATCTGAAATTGTAAAGCATGTATAAACAAAAGTTGAGAACTATCTTTACATGTAATGGAAAAAATAAAATACCTCATACATTAAAAAAAAAAAAGACTGAGGAAGCTACTGTAGTATCTCATGGTATGTCACCAGGTGGACAACCAACATATTGCTCTTTCAGTGAATATAGTGACATGTTGCTGCTACCTTCATACTACTACTACAGTGCCCCATTGTCACACAGTATACACACAAAATGGCATATATAGTCCACAAAATAATGACTTTCCTAAAAATTAGTGGACAAAAAATGGGATGGAGTGCATCATAAGTCAGTGAGGTCATGATCACTCCCTGAGTATTCAAGTAGATACTAGACAGTAATTTTTGAGGGATTTTATAATTAGTATTCATGATTTGGGTGGGGTGGCAAAATACGTTGGAAAATAGAGGTCAAGTTTGAGAAACAAAAAGGGACAAAATCTTGTGGATTAATCAACAATCTTATATCTCTAGATCATAAATACTTTCTTGTAGAAAAGACTTAAAAGACACTAGACATGGTGAGCACTGAAAAACATCACCAAAAAAAAAATTTACCATATTTTAACAGACAGGAAATGACTAGTTACTGATGTGGGAGTCATATAAAAATCAGGTGTTTGGGTGTAGTGAAATTTTCAACTAGAGCAAAGGTGAAAGTCATATCAAATTAAAAGGAAGGTTACTAATGAGAAGACACTGCAAAGCAATGTTTTCACAGATTCAATTTAACTGATTCAAATGACCTATTGATGCTGAAAAATGGGAAATGGAAAAAGACTAGGTATTGACCTTGATTATCACTTCTTGTCAATCTTTATCCAATGGAAAACAATTGCTATGAAAAAGTCAAAAGGATCCAGGGCCCATCTTAGCTAGCAAACACCAAATCCTTGCCAAGAAAAAAGAGATGACTGTTTAGGTCAACACTTGTTTAGAATATAAATACATTTGTAAAACACTACAGAGGAAAATGGCAAGATGTTAGGGACAACATTGCCATTCAAAACATTAAAATAGTCATTTAATGACCTATTTTCATCATTAGTGACTGGGGAACCACCAAATTTGGACCATAAAGGAAGAATAAGAGAATATACTCTTAAAGAGGACCAAGAAAACATCAATAAAATCTGAGCCATATATCTATTTTCTCATTTTTATAAAATTTTTATCAGTGTGACCTACATGAATTTTAAGGGTATCCATAGAGAAAATTTGAGTAGGGAGTATGCATGCTTTTGCAAATGATTCAGTATAATGGGTTACCTCTCTACAGTCATGACTGAAAGGTGCAGAAGAAACAAGATCTTTCTGTGCTTATTTGTTAATTGCAAAAACAAAACAAAAAACATTTGACTTGGTAAAGCAAAATAGAGCTTTGAACCCTCTGCACAAACAAGGTATTGCTCATACATATACTAACATCAAGCAAGGCTCCTATATAAATGGAATCATAGAAAGAACTTGTTTTGTGTGGGGCAATGCAGGTTAATGACTTGCCCAGGGTCACAGAACTAGTAAGTGTCAAGTGTCTGAGGCTGGATTTGAACTCAGGTCCTCCTGAATCCAGGGCTGGTACTTTATCCACTGTGCCACCTAGCTACCCCCTAGAAAGAACTTTCAACCTCAATTGAGACATGAAAGAAAAATTTGTGTCCTTGACCCTGTTGTGGAGGATGTGCAAAGTCCAAATGGAGGAGAGATTCTTAAAAGATCATAGATAGCAAGCTAGAACAGTCCACAGAGATTATTTAGTTCTAATCTCTCCTCCGTCTTATTTTACAGGTGGGCAAACTGAGATTCAGAAAGATTAAATGACTTGCCCAAGATCATAGAGACAGTAAATAACACAGTCAGAATTTTAATCCAGGTACAACACTTTCTATGCTTCCTCTAAAATGTTTTTGTTTGTAGATGATAATGTGCAATGGCATCAGGCTCTGGAACTTTACTCCCAAATGAGATTAATATTTATGTAGAAGAGATCAACCCAATAATCCATAGAAAGATAAATGGTTGTAAGTATCAATTTCTAGACTATGATGGAAAGTTGATCAGCTAGTCCTTTGAGTTAGCACATCAGTACAATATGGTTGGAATAGGCACTAAAGATGGATGAAGAATTCATTACAGAATTGAATAGGAAGATGAAAGAGGACTTGATTGTATTTGGAAACTTGCATAGTACTTTTAATGATGCTAATCTAATTCCTTATGCAAAGACCTATTATTTTTCCATAAATGTTCTCTCAGCAGTGCTGAACTGTTGATAGTCTTGGAACATCACACTCTCTGAGGAATCAAATTTGCATGCAATGTGAACCTTTTATGCAGTGCTTGACCTCCTGAAAGGTGGTGGATGGAAGCAGGATATATAGCCTTTTTTCCAATCTTGACATACACTAAACAAGTGATATTAAGGGAGAGTGTTGAAGAATGAATGCCTCCCGTTCCCCAAAAAGGTAGGGGTCATGTAGCAAGAGTGAGGCATAGTATATGAATTACCAATTCTTAAGGTGTTCGAGATATTTAAAAATACTTACTATAAAGCTTCTACCAAATTATATAAATGCTCTGTGGATAATCTTTGGAAGAATAGGGAAAAGAATTGCAAGGAAGATACTCCGTGGGTAAGTATGCCACTGTGTGTGTCATCTGTGATACTGGAGGGAGTAACCACCTGTGTGAGATGGCTTTGAAGTATTAATCACATGAGATCAATTGAAATATAGAAGTATCAAAATATAGAAATGAGCCTACCAACCAGATCTATAAAAAACCTATAGAAAATATTTATTTTTCAGAATGTCTTGAAGACCAATAATGGAAGAAGTTTGTGTCAGAGAGCAAAGGATTCTCTAAACTATTCACTAATGGAAAATTAACACAGTGGTGGCTAGAAAGATTAGAAGGAGAGAAAAGTCAAGAAAAAAGACCTATGCAAATTATGTGTAGAGAATTTTATGAGAAAAATGAGAATTAGCCATCTTAGCTAATAGGTACTTCTCTAATTTTACATTTCCCCTTCCCCTAGGCTAAAATTGGTAGTAGGAAATTCAAGAAAACCATTACACTTAGATCACATAAAAAGTCAGAAGAGGGAAATTATTAACATAAGAATTCAATGGAGGTCCTAAATGGATCTCAGAAATGTCTCACTTTAAGCCAACTATTCAGAATCACTCCAAAAGACATCTCAGTGAGCATTTACCAATGCCTGTCACCTACATGTATATTCACACAAATATATGCATAAAAAGAAATAAGTGGATGATATAACAAAGGATCTATAATTTTATCAACCAAACTGTAACTTAAGTCTTGAGGAGTTGCTTGAGACAATAGAAATTAAACGGGTCACACAGTAGAATTTCAACCTGGCTCTTCTGACTCTTCGGTCTAGCTTTCTTTCCAGGCCACTAGGCTATGCTGACACTTTTAAATAAATTCAGTTGAGGAAAAGAATATATAACTCCAATAGGATCTTTGTTTATAAGTATAAAACAAGAGCAAATAGTAATATCAAAATGATTATGTATTACTTTACTAAATTTGTTTATTTTTGATTAATTTTATCATTGAAAATATAATGAAATAGGCATATATTTGAAGTAAATTCTCCTTTTTTCAGCCAAACACTTGTTTTGCCTAGGAAAGTATATTCTGAGAAAAGGAAATACAGAATAAGAGTATTATTTACATTTTTTGACCACCAGGTCAGCAAGAAAACAATTTTCTTCAGAAAATTATGACCTCTTATTCTAGAATAAAGCCAGTTATACCATTTTACTTAGGTTGTGCTCCAAATACATAAGTTTATTTTGATTTGCCTGGTCAAATTAATCTAAAATACATCTAAGAAAATTTAAGAACCAGATTATCGGTTCACCACCTCTAACAACAGGGATGTGCAAATGACTGGACAACATTATTTTGGTACGGTTTCATTTTGTGACAGTAGATCATGGTATGTTGATTCTGAATAGCTGACCTTGTCCAGATGAAACCAGATTCAGTTGTTTTTCCCGCCTTTAGTTAGTTCTCTCTCATTTGAGTGTTGGATATTGCTCTATACACATGCTGTTTTTTGTTATGTTTTTAATTATGTGGTTTTTAAGATTGCATATTATTCCAAGTAAATGTAAAAAAAGTTGTAGATCTCAAAGAGCAAACTTCAGTGACTGTTAAAAATATTTCAGTGGCTAGTGATGTGGTGATGTCAAAAATTTAATAATCATTTAAGACCTCAATGAAATAAATGGTATTAGCAACACCAAAGCACAGATAAAAATTTGGAAGGAAAAAATACCAAGAGCTGACAAAAGATTGTAGCAAGCCAAATTAATTAATTCTCACAAAACAGGCAAAAACCTTCAAAGGAACCTGACATCTGGAGGTGGCAGCTGATTCCTCTACAGTGAGGTGTAGGCCTCTTGAAATTGGTGGAATGAAAAGAAGATGAGCTAACAAACCGACAAATAGCTGCTACCCATTGATATGAAGGGAAAAAATGCATGTTGTGGGCAAAGTAATATGAAAAGTAGAGTCCTAAAGATAGGGGAAAAGGTCCTTTTTACTGGTTGAACTCACTTTTTCATTCAAGATCACTGTCAGAAGAAGTCTAGATGAGTTTGTGAGATTGTCAGAATGCAAAATAGCCATGCCATAAAATGTTTTGGGAATTTTTTTACATGGTTTTGTCCCCATTGAAAGAATAATGAATTCTATTTTTTTTTTTTTTAGTAAGGCAATTGGGGTTAAGTGACTTGCCCAGGGTCACACAGCTAGTAAGTGTTAGGTGTCTGAGGCCGGATTTGAACTCAGGTACTCCTGAATCCAGGGCCAGTGCTCTATCCACTGCGCCACCTAGCTGCCCCTAAGAATAATGAATTCTAATAAATATAATGATATTAATAAGAAGAAAAACTAAGTTCCAGAATTATAGAAATGCATGAAAGGAGATGGAATATCACAACATTACCTTGTACTGTGTCACATGTCATGAAAGGTTAAGAAATGTATCCAAGATATTTAAAGAAATATGCTTCAATGGCCTGAAAACTGAAAACATTGAAACCAATGTTACTATAATTAAGGCCAGACATGAAAAAATGACTGCTGGTCAAAGGTATGATTAATATTATTAGGATAAAAGTTTGGTATAATGATGAAGAATTAAAGAATGTATCATAATCTTGTGAACTTAATTACAGATGATGTAAAACAAGTAAGTTCAGCAAAAGGAGGCCCAATTGCATATTGAAGTTTCTTTTTTTATAAGATTTGTTGTATGTTAAGAAATCTAATTCTTTTATATAATCCTAGTTATTTTGCATATCATTGCATGTGTGCACTCTGCTGGCCTCTGAGAAGTCTTCTAGGGATAATGGCTGATATTCAGTCAAAACACTCTCATTTTATATCTGTAAACCCAAGATAGTACAGCATTGATTGACAGGTATTTCAATTTGAACTGGATCATCTTTAGCTCCAGTTGTATAATAGAAGCTGCTTCTAGTAAGATTTTAGAAGAAGTCAAACATTCTAAAATTACCTGTAACTAAGCCAGGATTTATCACATTGTGAATGGAGTGAAGAATGTCTAAGTCCTGCCCCAACTCTGAAATAAAGTCGCCATATTTGGAAGTTAGTCCACACAATGTTACTATTTCCTGTGTTAAGTTCATCACTTTCATGGTGTGCCTGTGATGCATCATGATGACCTGCTTGGGGAATGACATTAACTAAAGCTTTGTCAGTGAATTAGGAGGTTTGAGACTAGAAATTTCTCTGGATGCCAGACTGACCTGGTGATAAAATTTTCATGAGATATTTTGAGATGAAGAACCAGTTTCTCATTAAGAAGCTAAAATACAAACCTATTTCAAGTAGTCTACTACCTCCCCATATATTAGTTTCCTTTTGTTTAGACTTGGTTTGATTGAGCAGAATGAAAATATTCTCTAAATCAATCTGAAAGGCTTGAAAGAACTCCCTGTGAGATAGGAACAGGACCCATATCTCTAAAGAAAAAGGCTTAAATTCCAAACCAAAAATTATGGATTTTTATTTGTGTGTTTTTTCTTGAAAAAAATGTTCACCATGGGGGCAGCGAGGTGGTGCAGTGGATAAAGCACTAGCCCTGGATTCAGGAGGCTCTGAGTTCAAATCCAGCCTCAAACACTTGACACTTACTAGCTATGTGACCCTGGGCAAGTCACTTAACCCTCATTGTCCCACCCCCCAAAAAGTTCGTCACCATCATCCCATAAAAATATTTTCCCATTAATTATGGAAACTGAACTCTCCTCATAAGATGGTTTTCCCTTCTAGAATTTCCAAATTAAAGTGAGAATCAGACACAGTGATGGTGACAATGAATCTAGTTTTCCAATGATTCGAATGTGATAAATGGTTTTGTATGGTCTATAGATAACAAATAAAGCTTTTTTGGAAAAGAGAAAAGAGAGAAATGAAAAAAGAAAGATTTAAAGCCTGGGATTATGATCTGAAAAAAAGCAATTTGTTTTATTTTAATCATGTTCAACATTAACTGAGAGTAAGACCGAGATAGAGAGCTGATCTCTGGGCCAGGAACACCTGTGTTTGAGTCCTACCTTTGATGCATCCTGGCTCTGAATGCATAAGACTGTGATGCATAAGACCCTGGAAAATAAATTCAACTCTCAGTGCCCTAGACAAATTTAGAAGGTGCTGACCTCTATCGATAGAGGGAATTTCCTAATATATGAATTCCCCATAGCAATGAAATCATAGATTCAGTGTCTTTCTGAAGTAACCAGAGGTTAACAACTAAAATTTCCTCCTAAAATGCCACTGCAAACAACTACATAACCAACATAGAAAACAGCTAGTCAGAATGTTGACTAAAGCCCATTATCATAAAACCATATTATAAAGTGAAGCTATTGGATGGAATCTCACAATGTGCCACTCCCTCCAATGCTGCAGATCACACACAACCTTACCCATCTCCATTCTATCCTGTGCATCTCTAATTCATTTTTTCTTATAATTCCTCCAAATGGGATCATTTTTGTTATTATTTGTTTGTTTTTTTGCGGGGCAATGAGGGTTAAGTGACTTGCCCAGGGTCACACAGCTAGTAAGTGTCAAGTGTCTGAGGCTGGATTTGAACTCAGGTCCTCCTGAATCCAGGGCTGGTGTTCTATACACTGTGCCACGTAGCTGCCCCCCCAATTACATTTTTTATTTGTTTTTTTGTTTTTTGGGTTTTTTTGCAGGGAAATTGGGGTTAAGTGACTTGCCCAGGGTCACACAGCTAGTAAGTGTTAAGTGTCTGAGACCAGATTTGAACTCAGGTCCTCCTGAATCCAGGGCCAGTGCTCTATCCACTGTGTCACCTAGCTGCCCCGCCCCCCCCGCCAATTACATTTTAATCTGGTTAAAACAGCACTCAAGGAGTTTTTCAGGCGAGGCCTGCAATTTGACATTTCTGTTCTACAGTACTTCCCATATCCAAGTAATTTCCACTTAAGGGGTTCTGTTTATTCTTTTGAGCCTTCAGACAAGAATTGTGATTTTTCAGCAACAAAATTGTACTACAAAACAATAAATGAATGGTACTATGACAAAGTCAATATCCTCCAGCCCTGTCCCTTGTTATCTGAATGATCATGGACAAATCACTTAACATATTTGAGCCTCAGTTTCCTCATCTGTAAAATGAGAGGGTTGGATTAGAAGGCTTCTAAGGTCCCTGCCAGCTCTAAATCTACTATCCTATGAAGTTATTTATATGGCATAATGGAGTTTGTCCCAAGGCTGATATGAATGGCCACATCCTGTTTTCCAGAAGCTATTTCCATACAAGGAACAATTGGATGTGATAAAACATACCCAATCTATTTTTCATGAGAAATTAGTAAATAATGCCTTTTATTTTATTTTTCTCAAGAAAGGAGAAAATGGCAGATTTCTGTGCAGGTGGGACTCTTTTGCTAATCATGTCTTGGTAAACCTACTAACAGGGTCTGTAATTTCCTTGCATATGCTGTTAATCTTTATTAAAAGCCATATTCACTGTATCAGGGAAGTAGTTAGAAGAAGGCAGAAGTTGTTATTCAAGCTTTTCAGTCTTGTTTGACTCTTTGTGACAGCCTCATTTAGGATTTTCTTGGCAAAGAGTGGTTTGCCATTTTCTTCTCCAGCTCATTTTACAGATGAGGAAATTGGGGCAAACAGGGTCAAGTGACCTGTCCAGTGTCACATAGCTAGTAAGAGTCTGAGTCCATATTTGAACTCAGCTCTTCCTGACTCCCAGCCTGATGCTCTATGCACTGTGCCATCTAATCAGAGGTAGCTAATGCTCAATTTAAACAAAACAAAAAACAAAACGTAAATCCTTAGAGTCAGCCCACAAATACTACAGTACACCAAGCAGTTTGTTCTTAGTTTATGGATATGCTGATTAACTATAGATGTCAATATTGTTGTATCATTATAACAAATACCTTGGAAAAATATAGGTCATCTTAATGGTCTCTAATTAGTTTTTAAATTTTTTTTGCTTTGAATAGAACTTTATTTTCCAAAATATATGTAAAAACAAATTTTAACATCAAGTTTTTAAAATTTTGCTTTCCAACTTCTCTGTCACTTTTTAAACCAATTTTTATACATTATATCCATTGAAGGATTTTGTATTCCAGACAGAAAATAATGATCTTTTATTATGTGTGCTAGGTTCTATATATAGGGCAGTAGATAGAAGCTGGGCCCTCGAGTCAGGAAGATCTGAGTTCAAATCTGGTCTCTGTGGGCAGCCAGATGGTAGAGTAGATAAAGCACCAGCCCTGGATTCAGGAGGACCTGAGTTCAAATTTGGCTTCAGACACTTGACACTTACTAGCTGTGTGACCCTGGGCAAGTAATTTAACCCTCATTGCCCCAGAAAAAACAAAACAAAACAAATCTGGTCTCTGATACTTACTAGTTGTGTGAACCTGGGCAAGTTACTTCACCTCTACTTCAGTTTTCTCTTATGGAAAATCAGGGAATAATAATACCATCCACCTCTCAGGATTGTTGTGAGGATCAAATGACATATTTCAGAGTATCCTAAAAGTCTTAGGATAATTTTAAATTACTAAATGTTGGAGACATAATTACTTATAGCTTACACATATATATATATATAAAACACACTTATATTTGCATATAAAGAGGAAGATGTATATATTTATATACAGTGTTAGTATATAATATTAAAACAGAACTGCATTAAGAATTTTGTGACATCTTTATTTGTAATTTTTTTGCAAACTTTAAAACAATATATAAATGTTAGTTATTATTATGTAGTTAAGGAGTATATAAGCCAGGAGGGGGTAAGACATAGAGAGATATCTCTAATTTAAGGTCGAATGTGATTAATAGATAGGAGAGGTAAAACAGGGCAGAATGGGAGATTAGGGATAGAAGGGTAAGATTCAGGTAGGCTCCGTGGAATGGGCGACATCTGAGCACTCTCCAGAGAGGATATGAACAGGCAGCAATAAGGGGGGAATTCATTTCTAGGCATAAGAAAATGTCCTACACAGAAACATATAGGTAGAAGAAGGCAAAATGAGACCACTGAATGTCTATCAGTCTATTTTGGCTAAAAAACAGAGTATGAAATAGGGAGAAATATTAGATAAAGCAACAAAGGTAACTAGGAGCCAAAATATAGAAGGCCTGAATGCCAGGATAAGGGATTTGTATTTTGTACCAGAGAGAATGAGTTTGATTGTGTCTCATCCATCTACTATATGGTAAGCTACTTGAGGACAGGATCTATATTGTTTTTCGTGTTGGCATTCCACCAAACTGATATGAATAGAAGTCCAGACAAGACACACAGTAAATATTTGTTGACTGTATTGTCGCCTATTTTGTCATCAATCCCATTATTTTATTTATTTATTTTGATAGCTTCTAGGAATGTCCTACTGAATATAGGCTAAGGTATTTAGATTGGGTCTACTTGCAAACCACAACATGTGAGTTTCTAAGTAAAACAGAAGTAAAAACTATGATATTACTGCTGTTTTCACTACAATTCCAAGGCTAGTCTGAAGCAAAATTAAATTACTCGAGGCTGTCTTCAGAACCGTAGACTCACCCCTTCACCTCTGGTCCTACACAGAAACTTATGCTTCTTGGTCAAAATTCATTTTCAGAACCTTTGATTTACCAAAGTGTATATGATTAACTATGGAAAATGTCAACATTCACAATGTATGTGTACTTTAATAGCCATTGAAAATCTAGAGGTAGAATATGAGACATTAGCTGATTACTGAGAAGGCCTTTTGAGACATCCCAGGTTTTCTAGCAACCATAAAATGATAGTACAATCAATCAACCAGCCAATATTGATTAAACACCTAGTATGAATTGGGCACTATGCTAGGTACTAGAAAAACAAATACAGAAATGAAATAATCTCTGCCCATAAAGAGCTTACATTTTAATTGGAAAGACAATACACATAAAATACATGTAACAGAGAGATGGGATGGCACAAGGTGTATAGGTAGAATACTGGAGTTCTACTCTGCTGTCATCCCTTACACAGCTACCTTCTATTTAGGAGATTGCTGAAGTGAGCTGGGAGCTCCCATAGGAGCAGCATATTGGACAAAACAAATGGGTGGCACTTATTCTGGGCATCCTGGTTTATGACTCTACTGGGGCTATAGTTTCCTTAATACATTTTTTTTTTGCGGGGCAATGGGGGTTAAGTGACTTGCCCAGGGTCACACAGCTAGTAAGTGTTAAGTGTCTGAGGCCGGATTTGAACTCAGGTACTCCTGAATCCAGGGCCGGTGCTTTAACCACTGCGCCATCTAGCTGCTCCTCCTTAATACATTTTGCAAGTTCTCTGTGGAAATTTATGTCCTTTGTCTTGCCCTCCTAGTTTTAATGAACCTTGCTTTGGTCCTATATTTTCGGTATTGTTTCTACTGCTTCTTTGTTGCCACCATTAACTTAAACATACGGACTCACATATATAGACATACCCTTTAGTAAGGTTTATGGCCCTACTTGAAGCCTCTTTGAACACCTCATGGCTCTTTTTTTTTTGGAGGCAGCCTTTGTTTCACCAATTCTGTTATATGTGGCTTCCACTGATGAGCAACCCATCTAGTTCCCCAGCTCCTTAGATCCTACCCTGTTTTCTCCCCTCCCCCTTTTCCCTCCAGTCACATGTCTGCAGCCATAATGACTAGCTGAGTACTTTGGAGCAATCTCTTAAACTCTCTGAACCTAATTTCTTTATTTTAAATGATTTTTATAGTAATTTTTTTTGGGGGGGAGCATTGTAGTTGTGATATCCGATGAGCTAATGCATGTGAAAGTTCTTCTAAAACTACACATTACTTTATAATGTTTCTCTGCCTATGCATGAAGACCAGCTCAAATGCTTCTTGGCTTCTTAAAAATTAGCAGCTGTAGTGGCGATGTGAATCACAGGAAGCTCTAAACTAAATGGCAACGGTGATTCATTCTTCCCAATAGGAACAATGGGTTTTATATATCTTGAGAGGGAGGTATGAAAAACTATTTTAACTTAAAGTCCTTAGATCTAGTTTTCATAGCAATTGCTTACCTGTCAGATTTCTCAATATTTAAAGCACCTGGTGGTATAGCAGGTGCTCCATGAAGGCTAATTAAATTAAAGGGTAATTATACTCAATCTTCTAACTAAGCGTTCATCTTTTTCACCTAACCTCCCTGTGTGTTGCTGCATTCCACTAGGGATAAATCAAGAATGTGGACATATGCAGTAGACATGAGCCAGAAAAAAAGATAAGGACCTTTTCATTTTGACATTCATTGTTAATAAGAATATAATGTTGTTATATTTTAAATAGTTAAATGTAAAGGATTGTGCCTGCTTAATCTACTTTGTACAGCATCTATAAAGGCAAAAATATTTATAAAGGTGAGGCTTTAAAAAGGGATTTCTAATTCAATTAACTCATTTATTCAACAACCATTTATAAAATAAGTACATAGATAACTATAATGTAAAGGAAAATATGATTGGTGCATCGAAGAGGTACAGATTGCTTTGGAAGTTTAGAGAAAAAAGAGGGATTACCTATTGTTGAGATCAGGGAAGACTTCTGAGAGAAGGTGGCATTTTATAACTTTGAAGGATAGGATAGAATTGCAGAAGCAGAAGCAGATGCTTGGGAAGGTGGTAGGAAATTTCAGGGAGAAAGAACAGAACAAAATTAAAGATGTAGAGAAATTCTATGAGAGTGGAGCTATATATAAATGTAGGAATCATGCACAAGAAATCATGGAAGTGTTGCTCAGAGAGAATGGAATGAATAAAGTGATAAAGATCTTAGGGGGTGGAAGAAGAGCTAAATGAGGAGAAAGGAAAGGAGTGTTAGAAACAGAGGAATTTTATATATTTTTAGAGTTGTCATGGATCTTACAGATCATATGACACAATAGTTTCCTTCTAGCAAAGCATGGTGTTTTGTACATAGTAAGTATATTATAATTGTTTTTAAAGTGAATTTGCAGATGAGAAAACAAGACCCAGGGAGGTTAAGATAAGTGACTTTACCAGTCAGTGGAAGAGCCAGGACTAGAACCAAGATTTCCTAATGCACAATTCTCTTTCCACACTCATATGTTGTCACAGGGACAGCTGGAGGGGACAAAAAGAATTGTCCCAGAAGCCAAGGGAGGAGAAAATTTCAAGAACTGAGAACATTTACTGTCCCTATTTCCTCATCACCTGCTATATCTTTAAGCCCCCTACCCCCAAATCTATTTTATGCCCCACTACTCTCCTAGAACTGCTCTAATTTAAGTAAAAATCAGAACTTGAACCGAGGTCTTTTGACTTCAAGAAAAGATTTTTTCCTGTTGTGGTACACCACTGACATATGCCATCACTACTCACCTTGAGGGTTACTTTCTAATCAGTAAAGCATGTATTAACAAATTACTATATATATATATATATATATATATATATATATATATACATCAGGCACTGTGCTAAGAGCTGGGGATACAAAGAAAAAGCAAAGTCAGTCTCCCTGCTCACAATGAGATCACGTTCTAATGGAGGGATGTTTGTGTATGTGTATGTGTATGTGTATATGTATATAGGTAGATACCTATACTATATATGTCTGCATAGATATGAGCATATACCAGTACATATGAAGAGGTACAAAGACACATACAGAGTAATGAAGTAATGGGGCTGTTGAAAGTTCACTTTTCACCAGCACCATCAGTCATGGTTAAGAAATTTAAATTCCTTCCTAGTGAGTGCAGGGTGCTGTCAGGAACTGCAACTTGGGAAAGGACCTGGATTATTCTCCTCTAGTGGCATCTGAATTTTGGTGAGTCAACAAACCCTTTAGCTAAAGGAACAAGTTCTAATTATGGAATTTTAGGCATTAAGTAGCAAGTTGGGGAGACACCTCTCTGATCATATTACATGGGCAGCTGTCAATGATTTTTTCCTTCCAGGGATGTTCAGTTTTCAGAACTGTCCTCAAAGCAGCCAGTACTTTTGGGGTGGCAGGGGTTTCTCTCCTGCTCTCCTTTCTTCATAACCTTTACCCAGGCCTATGCTGGAGAGAGCTCATACTGCCTTGAAAGAACGATTCATTAAATTTTCATTGTGAGCACTTACACCTCAGAAATCAGCAAATACCACAAAACAGGACTTGATTTATTGTTTTGTTCATTGTCTAGACTTAAGAACATGATGGAGAAAATGTTAATAATGGAGATGAAACTTTAAAATGTGTTAGGTTTTGGAGCCAGTTTCTAAGCATTTACCAGAACACCCCTGCTCTTTTAGTTTGGGTTTTAGGTTCTGGGGGCTATTGCCAAGCATTAGATCCAGTATAAAAGCATGATCCTTTATTCTTTTTTTTTGTTTGTTTTTTTGTTTTTTGTTTTGGCGGGGCAATGGGGGTTAAGTGACTTGCCCAGGGTCACACAGCTAGTAAGTGTCAAGTGTCTGAGGCCAGATTAGAGCTCAGGTCCTCCTGAATCCAGGGCTAGTGCTTATCCACTGCATCACCTAGCCGCCCCTGATCCTTTATTCTTAATGCCATTTTGTAGATGAGGGTAACAGTGCCTCCTCAGTACTCTCAAAGGTCATTGCCCCTGCTCTGGGTTTGTTTTCTTTGATTATGAATCTTAATCCTTAGAGCTAACCACTTTAACGTTACCCTGCTACTTCCAAATCCCTTCCCTTTTTGTACTATCATCTCCCCTGCTTTGCCAAAACCTAGCCATAGATTACTCCTACTATCTGCTGCCTCCCACTCGTGCTCTAACGGTGAATAGAAGTTGGAGGAAGTCAGCAACTATGCTGATGGTGCCCTCCAAAATTTGTTGTTATCTAATCTCAACTGAGGCCTTACTTAAGCAAGGCAATCCTTTCACTCTTTTCTAAATAAATTGAGTGCCTCTGAGATTCAGAGAAGTGCATGGTGGGGACTAAAGTTTTTACAGTCACTGAAATGAGGAACCTCAGACCAAGCAGAGAGCACTGAATTGAAGTGAGTGGGTAACTTTTGGCTTCAGCTTGGAGAAGAGATGAGCAATCCTTCCCTGTAGCCCATAACTTATGGGAGAAAAAGCAACTGCAGTGGTGGTGGTGGTGGCAGCTGAAGAGAGGCGGGGGATGGCAAGTGGCATTGAAATGTGGGAGATTAAACACTAGATATGGCAGAAGCAAACCTCAACTTTATAGAACACAGAACTACGACTGTTTGTTGGATGTGATCCACCTTTTAAGAACAGAGGAGAGCTGCAGAAAGGTTTTACTCTCTCCTTTCTTTTTGTCTTCCCTTTCTGTCTGAAAGGACAGATGTTTAAATCTTAAGTTCCCTGTTTCTTTTAAAACATTTCTTTGCTCTTGAATAGAATTTTAAAGCCAGCTATCTCTGGATAAGATCAATCATAATGACTTTTGAATTTCCTCATAGCATAATGGAGAGAAAATTGGCCTTGGAGCCAGGAAAACTCGAATATGGTGCCACTTCTGACATATATTTCTTGTATAACTCTGGAGAAGGGAAGAAAGGAAAAAAACATTTATTAAGGACCTTCTATGTGTCAGACACTGTGCTAAACACATTAAAATATTATCTCATTCTATTTCACAACAACCCTGGGAAGTAGGTGCTATTATCCCCATTTTATATATGAAGAAATGGAGACAGACAGAGGTTAAGTAACTTGCCCAGGGTCACACAGCTAGTAAGTGTAGTAGGCTGGATTTAAACTCATCTTCCTGTGTCTAGAACCAGCGCTTTATCCATTACACCATGTAGCTGCCTCTAGGCAAGCTTCTGAGAACTCTAGTCCACTTTGCTAAAACTATAAATTGCAGAGAAGAATTTCATTGGTAAAGGGAGATTTCTCATCCTGGAGTTCCCTATGCCTATGCAATAGCTGGTCCAGGCCCTAACTTTATTTAAGTCTTAAACTTTTTAGAGATTGCCTATCAGTGGGTAGCTTAAATACTCCAAAATTTAGAAAGACCAGGGGACCAAACCTATCCTAGGGATCAAGCTTCTGCTCTGATATGGGGGCACTGAACTATGGTGATTTCATTAATAAATTGTACTTTTTAAAAAAAAAAAAAGATCTCTAATATTGCAGAGAAAGAGGTCCAAGTAGATTCATACCATTGACCTTTGGCATTCATGGTTTGCTCTTGCCAGATAGATTTAAGTTCAGGTACCTTAGGCAAAAAAAAAAAAATCTAGCCTCCAAAAAGCAAGGAAAAGAGTGGAGAGGGCAGTGGCTAAGGGAAAGGATAAGTTTCGAAGCCATCTCAGTGGGAGGAGAAAAATAAGGTCTGGTATCGGTCAGTTTTCCCTTTTCATTTGAGAAGAGGGAAAATTCTACTTAGTCAAACTTTGCCCTCCAGAGAGATATTTATTGATTTTACCTAATTGACTCTGTTTCATTAATCACAGCAACTGTTCAAAATCTTTTTCTGAAACTTTCCACACAATTCCTTTACCTTTTCTTCTGCAGAGGACCTGACCTCACACTTTACTGAGAAAATTTAGACCCATTAGAATGTGAGCTTCTTGAAGGCAGAGACTAATTTTTGCCTTCCTTTGTATCCCCTCCACTTATCACAATGCCTGGAACATAGTAGGAACCTAATAAATACATGGCTTTTTGGTGAACTCTCTCTTCTCCCTGATTCTTTTTTTAAAAAAAATCTTGAAATCATCTCCATATCTTTCTTCCTTTACTCCAGACTCTGCTAAAGAGACACGTCTCCTCTTGCCAAGCAATTCCATCCCTCTACCTGAACTAGGGATCCCATTTTCATCCCATCTTCTCTGGGATGAAAATCTATCACAAATTCTTAAATTTCCCCCTATTGGTTGCTTCCTACCTATAAACACATCAACATCTCCCCCATCCTCAAAAATCATCACTGGATCTATTCACTTCGGTACTTTTCCTACTTTTTGCAAACTCCTTAAAATGGGCCATTTGCAACTATTGCTTTTGCTTCCTTTCCTCTCACTCTCTACTTTCTGTGCTCTGATTTTTGACATTTTGTTGTTTCACTGAAACTCTTCTCTGCAAAGTTACCTATGGTGTCTTAATAGTCAGATCTAATGACCTGTTCTTAGTCCTCACCCTTCTTGACTTCAGTGCATCATTTGACTCTGTTGATCAACCTCCCTTCCTGCGCACTTATTCCTCTCAGATTTTTCACAACTCTGCTTTTATTTCTCCTCCTACTTATATGACTGCTCCTTCTCAGTCTTATTTTACTGGATCATCATTTGTCTCCTGCTCCCTGACTTGATTATGTCTTAGGGTTCTCTTATGGGTCTTCTTTTTTCTAACTCTGGATAGCCACATAATTTGCCATAGGTCTATCCAATATTTGAGAGCTCTTCCTTTCCTTTTCCTGACATTGTGAAGGTACCAGAAGAGCAGTAAGTCTATTTACCTGTCATCTTTTGCTAACCTTTTCTCCCCATCTTATATTTCCTTGATGACATCTTTTATTCTTTTTCTTTTAAATGTAATGGGAGGAGGCCTCGATGATGAGAGCCTGTTGAGATGGTTTTCAGCTCAGCTTCTCATGAGTAATTAGCTTTTATGGCTTTGAAATTGATTTTTGTCACCACCCAGGACCAGCCCCTCAGAGATTCATGACCTGGAACTGGTTTAACAAAACTCTGTATGTTAGATTGGAAGTAAGCAGGGTATATCTAGACATGTTTTCTATGATCCAATGATAATGGTAAATGTGATCATGCCCTAAGCACTGATTCTTAACTGGCCAGTCCCCATGTTATAAAAATTTCTCATTCATTGTAGGGAACAGTTGCTGTGTTCCAACCATGTTCTTCACCATTGCTCTCTATGCGAACTTCATTTTTAATTTTTAAAAGGCTATTGTAGTACATTTTTCTTGCTGCTTGCCATATAGTAGATGCTAAAAATGGTTGTTCTAGAACTTCAGGGCAATTTTCCTTAATGGTTTCTTGTAATATTGTATTGGGTTTCTTTCTCTTTCTCCCTTTTTTCCTCCTTCCCTTTCTTTCTTTCTTTCTTTCTTTCTTTCTTTCTTTCTTTCTTTCTTTCTTTCTTTCTTTCTTTCTTTCTTTCTTTCTTTCTTTCTTTCTTTCTTTCTTCCTTCCTTCCTTCCTTCCTTCCTTCCTTCCTTCCTTCCTTCCTTCCTTCCTTCCTTCCTTCCTTCCTTCCTTTCTGATCATAACTTCCAAGTAGCCAATATTTATTTTGTTCTGTGGATTGAAAATAAAATCAAATTTTTAAAATGCATATTGATTGTTCTGGCTACAGGTATTTCATTTCTTGGCAACTATTTAATATACTGTCCAACTGAAACAAAATACATTTTTCCTTCAAATCATTATCCTGTATTTTCTTCAGATAGTTTCATTATCACTTTTCAATACTTGAAATTCTACTCATTTCATTTAAAATACAAAGTCTGAGTTAAGTACAGAATTTATAGAAGAGGAATTAATGTGTCAGAGAATATAAAACATCCAAAAATTGTAGAAAGTCATTGAAAAGATTTTTTTCTAAAATACAAAATTAATTCTATTCTCCTAGTCCAGTGTTCATGATCTCAAGGAGTACTTGTTCAACAAATCCTTATAATAGTCTTTTGCAACACAAACGTCATCCCTTTGAATCATTGTCTAACATTCTCCCATACCCTTCAACTTGACCCTTCCTCTCTCTGTGTTTGTGAAACTTCCAAACTCTCCCTTTATCTACCCTGTGTTGGCCCTGTAGGGTGTTATAACCTAGCCATGACCATGTACCTGCTGCCAATACCTGTATAGGCAAAATTTCTTCTATTTTAAGAATATCCATAAGTTCCCTAGGTCACTTTATAGCTATGTCAGGTGCTTCTTGAAGAGGAAATCTGTAATCTGAGACAGAAGCCTGTGAGTATTTTGGTGAGACCAGATAAGTGACATAGTGTTAGCAGGTGTGTACAAGTCGTGATAAGATCTCATTATATTTTAATCATCATCACACAAACTCATACTTTTTATTAACTTCCTCATTTATGCCAAGGACATTACCATTCTTTTAGACACTTAGGCTTGAGACTTTGGGTATTTATCCTCAACTCTTTATCCTCACTCACTCAATTTATCTAATCAATTGTCACATGATATAATTTATCTTTTGTCTGGATTATTTCACTATCTGCCTAATTAGCCTATCTGATTTAAGTTTCTCTCCTCTCCAATCTGATGCACACACAGCTACCAAACTGATTTTGCTAAAGTTCAGGCCTGATCATGTCACTTCCTCAATACCTTTCAATGGCTTCCTATAACTTAAAGGATCAAATATTAGTTAATCTTTGTCTCATCTTTTAAAATATTCTCTTTTGTTTAAGTTTTATACTGCACACAATAATTAGCCCATCTGTACATGCATATCATTTATAAACAAATTTATTGAGAATATCTGCTAAAATATTTTAATAATAATAATGATGTATAATCAAAATTTTGCAGTCCACTGTCCTGCACATTGAAGGGATAGTTAGGCTAGACTACTTCCTCTAGAGGAGTGTCTAGGAAGAAAAAGGGAATAACTTGACACAGTATTGGCTTTATAAGGAGAACGTCTGAACAGCCCACATGCCAAGTATCACAATCTAATGACCATATGCAAATAAAAGAAGGCATGTCTGGGTGAATAGTCTTCTCTTTATAATGAATCACCTCTGAGCTGTTCACTTGGGAAAAACAAATGTGAAAGGAATGGTAATAAAAGGTCTGAATGAAGTTTTCTAGCTCAAAGATGAAAGATTTTGAGACACATTTTCCTGTTGATATTACATCATGAACTGGAGTGACACATGCACATCTGGAGTTCTTCCATTAATAGATACAATGCTGGGAGACAGGGAATTAAATTTTTGCTGACATTTTCCTTAAAAATAGACAAAAGCTCAGCAACTTTTTCATAGGAAACATCAGTACTGCACTTTGTTTTTAATGAGGACTCCACAAAATTCACATATTTTACATTGAGGTTTGGGCAACTCTGCACATAATGCTAACATCACTGACATCAATGACCAATAAAAATACTTATAGATTCATAGAATTATAGGATTTTAGTGTGGGAAAAGATCTCAGAGAGATCATCTAAATCCCATTCCCTATTTAATTGCCAGAATTAATCCACTATGATAGGTAAATTGTCATTTTTCTGGTGCAACCCTACTCCATGGAAAACATGATTTTCAGTATTAGGAAGGACTTTTCTTATCTGATACATTAATAGGCAAGAGTCTTTTGTGTCACCTGACTAATAATTTAGACATGGAAAGACATGAGGCTAATTACCTCAGATAATCTACTAGAAGAGAGGTAAGAAGAGTTGGCATTGTGGCTAAAGCACTTGCTTGGAATCAGGAAATCCTGAGTTTGAATTCTGACTCAGACACATTGTGTGTCTAGGCAAATGCTTTCACCTTTGTGGGACTCAGTTGATCTCTAAAATGAGGGGGTTGGACTTTAGGCCTATGTTATCTTGTAGTTCTCATTCTTGGTTCCTAAAATCTGTCATCCCTTTGTTGTATGAGAAAGGGAAGCCCAAACTAAATGTTCCAAATCTAATTAAATAAGTATGATGTTCATATCAACAAATTAGTTAATTTAATGATGCAACCAATTAACTGAGAAAATGCTTTCTGGGATGATTATTTTTCATTCTAATATTATATTTTATAAAATGTATTATATATTCAATTTATTCTTTGCCAGAATATTAAAATGATGTAAAATGCTTTTTAAAAAAATCCTTGGTGTGACTATTTTCCTTAACTATTAAAACACTAGAGAGATTAGAATTTAAGAATATTTCAAAGTACCAAGCTGCATCATCTGATGTATCTGGTCTTTATAGAACAATCTTTTATTTCTTTCATCATTTGAAGTCTTTAGCATACTAAGGGATTTTGATAACAAAGATGTTGAAAAAGTCATTAAATGTGAAGTAGAACTACTTAAGTCTTATGGAGTTTCAAGTTTCTAAAAAAATGGCATAAATTGACACACCTGGCCCTTCCAGTATAACTAGTTCATAGGGTTGTTGTGAGGAAAGTACTCTATAAATCTTTAAAGATATGTAATTTTTCAGTGCCCTTTCCACAAATCAAAGAAGAAAAGATGCTTTGTTCAGTATATTTATACAGAATATCCTATTTGTAGTAGAAAGAGCAATGGCTGGTCCCATGTCAGAAACTTGGGTTCTAACCCTAGTTTTGCCAGCTATGTAATCCTGCTAAGTTAATTAACTCTAGACCTCACTTTCCTCAATTGTAAGATGAATATTGGGCTAGATAATCTCTATGGCCCTTTTTAACTCTAACACTCTAATATATTATCTGAATCAAACTATATAGAATCCTTTCCATTGGTCAGGGGAAAAGGAGAGGTTGCTTCATGATTAACATGTTCAAACATATTGTGTAATATTTGCCCTGGTAGATGAAATATCTAATAGAAAGATTATACTCTTTTAAAAATAAGTAAGCAAATAAAAAAGATTAGAAATCAAAATTAGTCCAATAGATGGATGGATGGATGGATAGATAAATACAGCATTTATTAAGCCAGACTTAGAGAAACAAAACCCCAGTATGACATATTTGAAAAGACATTGGATCTGACAGCTCAAGACCTGAGTTTGAGTTCTGATTGATACTCAGAATCATAGATTTAGAGATAGATGGGACCTTAAAAGGAATCTAATCCAATACCCTATTTTGACAGATAAGGAAACAGGTCAAGAGGTTAAGTGATGACCAAAGTCACATAACTCTTCACTGGCAGTATGTCAAGACGTAATATCCTTCAACATGAAAGCCAAGACTCTCTCCACTTTAACATGCTGCTTTCACCAGTTCTTTTTCCATCTCTGAGTCTTTTTCCTCATCTGCCAAATAGTAATACTACCCACCTCACAGGGTCATCGTGAATAAAGTGCTATGTCGACCTTAAAGTGCTACATATATGAGTTGTTAATATTGTTCCCTGCATACTGCTTCTGACATTTTACCTGGATTCTGTAATGGTTAACATTTCTTTGACTGGAATTATAATAGCATTTCAGTAAAGTGCCTTGTAGATTCTTACAAGATTGGTGAGTAGAGAGGCAGGAAATCCAGGAAAGAATGAGTCAGGGTAGTGCTGGCACTTTGGTAGCAACAGTTTAAAAGGAAGCTCAATAAGCAACTGAACTCAATAATGACAATTAAAAAAAAAACTGGGGGCAGCTAGGTGGCCCAGTGGAAAAAACACTGGCCCTGGATTCAGGAGGACCTGAGTTCAAATTTGGCCTTGGACACTTGACACTTACTAGCTGTGTGACCCTGGGCAAGTCACTTAACCCTCATTGGCCCGCAAAAAACAAAAACAAAAACAAAAACAAAACCCTCAGCCATTCATCTGCAAATAGCAGTACTACTGCTGGCAGGGAAAGAAAAAAAGAGAATGTGTGTATATAGTGAAAGAAGGCTCTACTCCTAGGAAGATAAAATCAATTATGGGTACTTCTTACATACTGAACTTTACCCTTGCTCAGGAGAAAAGACAAGGTATTTGGTACAGAATTAAAAATACTTCCTTAGGAGAACCAAATGATCTGGATTCCAAACCTTGCTAGGCCACTTTAGTACTTGTGTAACCTTGGGCAATCAATTCTACTTCTTCCTACCTTAGTTTTCCGAACTGTAAAATGAAACAAATTGAACTAAATGCCACTAAGATACCCTCTTACTTCAAATATAAGAGCCTAAGCCAACTATGACATTCCCCTCTATGAAACTCTGACCACAATGTGGGGAACCATGTGATATGGAAACATATTCCTTTTTTTTTTTAAAGTTTTCATAGATTGAAAATGAAAAAAAAAGTAGCTGTGTAATTCTGGCAAGTCAAACTTTACATCTTATTTTTCTCATTTGAGTATTGGACTAGATGATTGCAAAGGTCGCTTTTAACTCCATTACAAAGGAATAATTAAAATTCTACTTGAATTTTAGCTGGCATTGAAAAGGGGAACACATATTAAAAAGTATCTTTCAAAAATAGCTAATTTAAGGGTTTAACTGGATAGTCACATAGAAATAATACAATTTCCCTCCATGGATATATAACAGAAAGCAAAGATTTTTACAAATCTTATTTATATAAAACTAATAATAGTGACTTTTTTATAGACAATACTGACTGAAACATGGTA
Organism: Dromiciops gliroides; assembly: GCF_019393635.1. Taxonomy (NCBI): domain Eukaryota; kingdom Metazoa; phylum Chordata; class Mammalia; order Microbiotheria; family Microbiotheriidae; genus Dromiciops; species Dromiciops gliroides. Next base: position 268,172,788 of record NC_057863.1, on the reverse strand, counting down.
AGCACTTAATAAATACTTGTTGATTCGTTGACTGACTTAAAATACATGTAGCCCTAATTGTAAATAAATCTGTTCTATGGAATTTTGAACAACAGAAAAAGAAGGCAGTCATTTGTTGCAATTTAGTCGTAGAACGCAATTTGTTTTCAGACTATACGTTGGCACTTCTGCATAAAATACAATATGAAGTCCATAACCATTGACCCAGAGATCCCAATACTAGGTATATACCCTACAGAGATCAAAGAAAAAAAAGTGCCTTATACACCAATATATTTATACCTAGCACTCTTTGTGGTAGGAAAGACCTGGAATAAAATTAGATGCCCATCCAAAGGGGAATAGTTAAATTGTGGCACATGAATAAAATGGAATGTGATTGTGCCAGAAGAAACAATAAAAATGAACAGTTTAGAGAAGCATGAGAAACTCTATAAACAGTGCAGAATGAAAAAAATAGAACCAGGAAAACAATTTACATACTGACTACTATGCTAAAAATCTCATTACTGAAGATGTATATCATATACAAATTTAAAATATTTTTTCACTTTCATTGAGGAATTGAAATCACCTTGTTCTGAGCAACAGCAATATAATATTATCAGAACATTGTGCAAAATTCAGAAATCTTTCTGTCTTTTCTCAGCATAGTTTTATTGTTCTAAGATTATATATACATACATGTATACACATACATACTTACACACACATATATTTTACTATTCTTCTGATTTTATTAGTGTAGGGAATGCCAATAAGAAACTGTTTTTTTTTCTTTTCAACACAGAATGGCACCTTCTCTGTAACTTCTAGTTAGAGAGTTATCCAGGGCACCGCGAGGTTAAGTGATTTGCAGACAATCACACAGTCAGTATGTGGCAGAGGTAGGAGAGCATTATTAATAAATGAAGGATTCTGATCAACACTCATAATCTATATTTGAACTACTCCATTCCTATTCCTCTGCCTTGCTTCTCTTCACCAAGCCTAGACCATGGTCTTTGGTTATTACATTTGCTTTTCCTCTTTATAATCACCTCTATGAAGTTGAAGTTTATTTTGCTTTTGACCATTCCCTCTTTGACTCTATTCTTCCATCCCTTTTCCTCATCTCCACCCTGGTGAGTTAATGTATTTCAACATCAAACTCTGCCTGTGTGTGTTCATTCCTTCTTTTCCGGGTTATATGGCAAGGGGAGGTTATCCCCCAGGAGCTATGTCTGGTTCAAATTAGGGTAAAGGCCTGAGATGACTACTCCCCATTTCCCTTCTTCCATGTTTATATATTCTTCTCATGTGCCCCATTTCTGTGAAATAGTAATTTTTTCCCGTTTGTTCCTCATTACTTTATCATATTCGTTTTTCCCTCCCTTTTTTCCCTCTCCTAAAACAACATACATAAAAGTACAAAACCACACCCAAAGGCTGTTTTCATTTTAGTTACTCCCTCCATGACCATGGTAAGATTTTGCAAGGATACATGTCTTTTCTCCCTATTAGATAAAATGCAAGCATCTAAATTCTTTAACTCATTTCCAGTTGCTCAAATGCATTTATCTTTCTGGGTTTCTCTTGATTCTTGTGTTTTTATTTCAAAGTTTCTACACAGGTCTGTGCTTTCATGAACACTGATTGAAAATCCCTTAGTGTATTAAAGCTCTATTTTCCTACCATTGGATAATACTCACCGTTTAAGGGTGCATTATTATTGACTGAAAACCTTTATCTTTTCTCTTTTCCTTTCCAAGATTTTCGGTTATCTATAGAAGTTATGGGGCATTCTAGGGGTAATACTGACTGAAGTGCCTTTGTTGGTACTTCAATTCTTGTATTCCAACTATTTGCAGTATTTTTCTTTGAATTGGAACCTCAAGATTTTGGCTATGGCATTCCTTCTTTTTTCACTTTGTGGTTTCTTTCAGGAGGTTACAATTGTGTTCTTTCTATTTTCATTTTGCTTCTCTGATGGTCATAGACCTGGGCAATTTTCTTTTATATTTCTTGAAATATGGTGGCCAGGCTTATGGTTTTCAAGTAGCAGGAAGATTCTTAAATTTCTCCTTGACCCATTTTTCAGATAATTTGTTGTTGTTGTTTGGATTGGGCAATAAGGGTTAAGTGACTTGCCCAGGGTCACAGAGCTAGTGTCAAGTGTCTGAGACCAAATCCGGAGTTGAACTCACGTCCTCCTGAATCCAGGACTGGTGCTTTATTCCCTGTACCACATAGCTTCCCCATTTGTTTTTGATAATAGATAATTTATACTTTCTTCTAGAGTTTTTTCAGTCTTTTGACTATTTTAATATTTCTTGTTATCTCAAGCAATTATTGACATCTATTTACTCCATTATAATTTACAAAATGTTCACTACTTAGATATGTTTTTCTGCTGTCTGTTCTGATCTATTTACTCTTCTTCCATTATTTTTTACTCTGGAATTCTCATTTTAAAATTTCTGCTTTTTCTCACTATTCTTTTAGTCATTGTGACAAAGTTGTTTTTGTTGTTTGTTTTGTTTTTTTCCCCTTTGAAGCTCTGGTTTAGTTGTATGGGGTTGTTTTTTAAAAATTTTTTGTTTTTGGTTATTGTCTTCTTTTACCTCTTGGACTTCTCTTAATCTATACCATTTCTTCAATGGGTTTAGTGTATTCTTCTGTTTATTTGTTGTTTTTTTTTTAGCTTCAGTTCTTGGATTGTAACATTGTGTCTTAGACAAATACTATTCAGCACCTTCAAATGGCTTGAGCAGGCTTTGTTTGGTTTTGTGTTCTCTGTAGTCTGGATGATGCTGCACCTACTAAAAATGGGGTGTCTTATTAGGCCCCCCTCTCTTCTTCAATCTGTCTCTTGGTGGTCCAATACAAGTTCTAGCCTTGACCATTTTTCTTACATGATCCCCAGTCAAGTGGTTTGTTTGTTGCTTGGTTGGTCTTTCTCATCTACTTTTCTTTCACTGATAGACCCTCCAGGAGGGGTTAGAGATTACTCAATTCTCAGGTCTTCTCCACAGCTCTCTCCACCTCCCAACTTCTAACACTGACATCTACTTAGCCATCTCCATGGCCATGCTTCCCCAGTGCTCTCAGGAGTACACAGCTGGACCCCATTGTCTCCGTCTATAATGATCTATGTGGGCTTACTAGGTGATGTGCTGATAGGCCAGGGCTGGAATGTGGCTTCCAGACCCTAAATAAAGTAGTTAGCACTGGCTTATGACCCAGGCCAGTTTGAACACCATCCATTTTCAGGCTTTGTGAAAGCTTTCACTGGTTTCCCTGGCATGTTTCCTCTTTCTACCTCTACTGGCTTCTGACTTGATCTGAGCTTATGCTGGCATCTCTGGTGCAGCTCCCCTAGTTGCCCTCCTCCAGTTTTTGGCCTCGTTTGGTACAAAGATGGAGTGTATGGAACAACTTACCTCTGTTTTTCTTTTGTTTTCTTTATCATTGGACTTTATGAGGCATTTTTCTCATTTTTGTTAGTTTATGTTGGAGAGGGCAGGCTTTTCTGTGAATTTTCACATTACTACTCTATTAAATTGGAAGCCATCAATCAACCTTTGTTTTTTAAAAAACTCACATGCCTTGTTTCTTACTAAGTAAAAACAAAAATAAAATGAAAAATCTTTTATTTGAAGAAATAACACTTTTTTAAAAAGCATTTCCTTTGATGGCTAGAAGAAATTAAAGAAATGCTAAACCTGAGGAGCATCTCTATTCCTAGTTGGAATTGGCAAATAGGAACACCAGTCTGCCCTCCCCACTTCTTCTACCTACCCATATTCTTTATCCCCTTCCCCTGCTGTCTCTCAATTGGGTAAGAAAGATTTTATACCCAACTGAATATATATTGTGTTGTATTATATTGTATCGAATTATATGTATATATGAAGTATATGCACACTCAATGTACTATATACATATATACACATGCATACACATATATGTTTGTATGTATATATACATGTACACATATGCAAACACATATATATCCTACCCTCTTTTAATTAATTCCAATGACAGTGAGGTTCAAGCACTGGTCATCTTCCCCCACCCCCTGCATTTTCCCTTTTACTATAAAAGCTCTTCCTTACATGCCTCCTTTATGTGAGAAAGTTTGCCCCATTCTACCTCTCTCCTTACACCTTCTCCCAGTGCATCCTCGCTTCTTACCCCTACTTTATTTTTTAGAGATCATCTCAATATAATAGACTCATACCCATACCCTACCTTTAACTACCTTTAACTAATGACAAAGGAATCAGGAATTCAATGTATCCTCTTCCCATATAGGAATGTAAACAGTTTAATTCTGCTGAGTCCCTCATGATTATTTTTTTCATGTTACTCTTTATGTTTCTATTGAATCTTGTATTTGAAAGTCAAACTTTCTATTCAGTTCTTCTCTTTTCATCAGGAATGCATGGAAGTCCTCTATTTCATTAACTATCATGGCCACCGTTGGGTCTAGTATTCCTGCCATGCTGTGGGCCTGTGACCACCCTAGTGTTATAGACCTTACCTGCAGATCTCCTAAATTGTCTTAGGCTGGAAATATATCTCCCTCTGACCTCTTGTTAGATCTGTTGCTCCAAAATTTGACCTGAGGTATTATTTAAATGTTATTTAGAGGGGAATATTAGTATAGTTCAGCTGGGTCCTAACCAGTACTCTGCCATATTTGAATATACCTTTTTATTGGCTGTACATGGCCCCTTCTGGTGCCTTTGATTTGGGTCTTTCCCTGTGTTTGATTTGCACATTGTTGATGAGAGATGAACAAGGTGGGAGAACCTTGCTTTTCTAAGGTGACTCATTCATTTATTTATTTTTTTAAACAGGTCTTGTGAGAATTCTCCTGAATGCCATCAGTGACTTCATAGATCCAATTGTCGAGTAAAAGGATCACAATACTATGGTTTCACCATTGCAGTCACTGAATAACACTGAATATTTCAACATCACTCCATGAACAACTACGTGGTACCGAGTGAATAGAATGCTGGCCCTGGAATCCAGAAGACCTGAGATCAAATCCTTCCTCAAATACTAGCTGAAGCATGTCACGGGGGCCTGTTACTTACCCAGTCTGTGCCTTAGTTTCTTTATTTGTAGAATGGGGATAATAAGAATATCTACCTCCCATGGTTATTGTAAGTATAAAATGAGAGAATATTTATAAGGTGCTTTACAAATGTTAAATCACAATATAAATATTAGCTATTGTTATTATTATAAATAACTTAGCAAATTCAGTGATATCTAATAGTAAAGGCAGCAGAAATGTAATAGAAAATGAATTGGTCCTGGAGCTCCAAGACCTGTATTTGAATTTTTGCTCTATCGCTTGCTATTTGTATGACTTGGGTAAACCGCTTAACCTCTCAGTTGGCTCACCTGTAAATCAGTAATGATAATAATTGAGAATTGTTGTGAGGGTCAAATGAGGTTAGTGTATGAAAGTTAATGTATGTAAAACTTCATAATGCTAAGGTACAAAATAAATATTTTCTCTTATTTTTCTATGTGAAATGGCAAGCCAGCTAAACTTCTACCATAAATGAACACCTTCTTTTCTTAGATACAATCAATAATGCTCTTTGCAGCAAGTACACTTGCAATTAGATGAAGTTGCATTATCTTAAAAAATATTCAGAAAGTTAAATAAGCAAACATTAAGAATAATCTTCAGTCTTTTAGAACATTTCTCCAAAGAAATCAAATTCAACCAGTTTTAATTCTTGATTTTCTAACAGAATATTTTCAGTCATTTATCAAGATTGAACACTCTCAACATATTCCTTTAATGAAGATATTTGAATAATAGAATTAAAGGATGTTTGAACTGGGAAAGAGGAAGGGAACTTTTAAAAATCATCTACTAAAGGTTTTTTTAAAATAATGTTAGAGATGAAGAAAATGAGACCTAAAGAGACGATGAAGCTTGCCCAAGGTCACACAGCTAGTTAATGAACCCTAGCTCACATAACTTCTTTCTGGTCTGGAGTACATTCCACTGAAGCCTGAGACTTCAACCATTAGTTCTATCATTCTGTCCTGACAAGATTAAGTCACAAGCAGTTTAGGAATATTGCCTTGGGAAACCGGTAACAAGAACAGTCCTAGGACTTGTTAAAGTGTGCTTTTAGGCGTCAATTGAACACTTGGGCTTATTACTTAATACAAGTAACATCTTATTTCAGTCAGCTCCTCAGGATATTTCAAAGCCTTTTGTTGTATGGGAATTATGATGTATGAAATACTTGGGCATTACATAAATCATCACCTGAGGCCTAGAAATCCTTTATGTTATAATGTACAGACATAGTATTTGTTGTCATTGGATTTGACCTGGAAAACTGATTCAGTTTCCCCAGTCAGATGAAGCTGACTCAACTCAGAGGGAGTGTTAAGTGAGATTATTTTCTTGAGGTGTTTTGCAAGAAAAAAGTGTGACAGTTTCTGAGTACTATTATTGCCATGTATCACAGGAAAGTCTATGATAGAGCTCAGAATAGATGTCAGGAGTCTGACCCTCCTTTACCACCCTATCCATTATTCAGGTACAGTAGTAATCATTTAATTTTCCTAAATGGACCAGGTGATTGTCTAGCAAAAGCTTCAACTGACTTAAGCTCTACTTTCAATTCATGATGTTATTCCTGCACCTGCAAATTTGGGGATTATTTCTCTCCTGAAATGGAAAACTGCACCTTTCAAGCTGACAAAGGAGGCAGCCTAAGTTTCAGGTCGCCCTAAACTTGCTTATTTATTTGCTGACTACAGAACACAGAGAATAGAGAGTGTCCCCCAGGGATCACAGGTGCATCCAACATTTCTGCCACATGCTAGAAACTGAGATCTTCAATATGGTCAAATGAAAGCTATCGCAGTTCTTTAAGTTCAGTCAAGATTGGCTTCATTAAGACAATCCTCCAAACAAAGGATCATGCAGTTCTTGCTTTCAGCTTTATTTAAAGTGGATAGGATTTCAATAAGCAGTTCCAGCAGTTGGTGCTGAGGGAGAAAGGAGGAGGGTTTTACTGGTGGATAGAGTGTGTATAGAAGAGTAGGAACTAAGGTAAGGATCAGAGGAAGTACAGGATGTGTTTAGGGAATGCAAGAGTAATCTGGGTTGACTAGACTGTAGGTTACATTATGGAAAGAGTTATGATGAGGCTTTAAAGGCATCTTGAAGCAAGATTGTCTAGTGCCTTGAGAGCTGAGCTAAGGAGTTTATGGAAATCCTTGAAGGTTCTTCATCCACAAAGTGAAGTGATTCAATCAGAACTATGAACTACAGGGCAGCTGTCTATACTATTCATTGGATAGTGAGAGGCATTTTCTATCTTGTTTAATATCTCCTTTCTGAGATGACCTTCCATTTACGCTGCAGATACATTTGTGAGTACATAGCTGTTTGCACATTGCCTCCTCCATTATAATATAAGTTCCTTGAGTTCAGGGGCCATGATCTTTTTACTTTATTTGGATCTTTAGCACTTAGAGCAGTCCTTGGCACATAGTAATTACGAAATAAATGTTTGTTGATTGATAGTGGAGACATTGAAAATATATGTATTTTAAAAAGTCATTATAAAAGTCTTAGTGAGATAATGATATCCTAAAAGAGGGTGGTGAAAGTGGGGGTGGAAAGGAGGGAAGAGATGATGGAAATACTTAAGAGTTGGACATTTGGTTGGAGAGGACTTAGTAAAGGCATATGGGGAATAAAAGAACAGTTAAATTTGACTGAGATTGTTTAAAGAACATTGGGTTCAAATTCTACCTCTGAGATAAAACCTGTATTGCTATGTACTATATATGTTATATAGTAAATATGAATTATATATGCTATATCTGTATATATATATATATATATTTAAACTTACTGGGTCTTAATTTCTTTACTATAAAATGAAGGGATTGGGGCAGCTAGGTGGCACAGTGGATAAAGCACTGACCCTGGATTCAGGAGGACCTGAGTTCAAATTCGGCCTCAGACACTTGACCCTAGCAAGTCACTTAACGCTCACTGACCTGCAAAAAAATGAGGGGATTGAACTAGATGGCTTCTGAGATTCCTTCCAGCTCCAAATTTGTGATCCTATGAAGTTAAACAAAGGACATATATAGGTTTTAGCTTTTGCAGGTCACTATAGCTCTTCCTGAATATCTTTCATTTGTATAAGGTTGGGTTAAAATGGTTTTTTTCCCCACATACCCTCACCTGTAAAGAAAGAGAATGAATATGAGAAATAGAAGAAGGAGATAGGGGAGGAGGAGAGACACACATAGAGGGATGGACACAGAGACACAATGACAGAGAAAGATATAACTCTTCTCTTTAAGGAACAACAGATTGTCTGCAGTCCTGGAAACACCATTAGAAGTCTGTGTGACTCAATTTATGATTCAGGAAACAGACTCTTCTGTCCTTCAAAGCACCACATTTTCAATTCCAGACTCAAGTCAAATTGAAGTCAGATTAGATTGATGTTTTCCCCCCTCTGAGTTATTTAATTAGTCTGTACCCCTAAAGCTCAACATTAGAGATTCTCTGTTTATTTTTAAAACCAGGCCACTATCAGTATTCTTAACATATTGTACTGTTTAAAAGATGGAAGTGAGAATCTCATACTCCTCTCCCCTCCCATTTCCTGGCACCTACTGGCATCCCTCAAAATATACCAGAATATGCTGCCCAGCTGTGATCCTCCATCCTTCTCAGCAGCTCTCCCTCCAGCTGGTGGGAGTCCCAAGCATAAAGTCTGTACCATCCAGTTTTTTCATCAACCTCACTGCAATGTATTTTTAAATACAAGTTAAAAACATAGGGCCATGCTAATAACTAAGGAACCTCTTATTTCATTTTACTGCCTTTGGAGTAGCAAATCCACCCCAGCAACTGAAATTGTGGGATGGGAAAATTTTTCTGCTTCAAATCTTTTCTTCTTCTTCTTCTTCTCTCTTTTTAGTATATAGAGTTGCTCCAGTAATTCCTTTAATCATTCCAGCAAGAATTGATTTGCTTTATTGCCTTGAAAATTTAAATTAACAACATGAAGCAATAAAAAAATACAACAACACCTGAAATGCCTTAGTTTAGATTATATTAGTTCCTTTTCATTGCATTGGCATTTTTATAGTTTGGGAAACATCTTCCTTGGGGCCTTCAGCAAGAAAATTGTTGAAGCCCCCCTATTTCTCCTATCATCATCTGACATGCTGATTTTAATGTTAGATTATCTTTTTAAGCAAAGAGACAAAACATTATTGATTATTGCCATCTGTGCTTAAAATATTGAGTAGCCAGACTATAGCTTAACAGGAAGATTTGATATTCTATACATGTATATATGTTATGTGGAAGTGGAAAGACAATTACTTGAAGTAAAAGAAATATGCTTGATTATCCTATTATCTATTAAGACTGTAGGACTGGATTGAGGCTATCAATGGCAGCACCATAAAAGTACCCGTTCAGATGTAAATTGACCCAAATGAATCTTTAGACCAAAAGAAAGAAACTATTTCCATTTACCATGTGTTACCACACAATTGCCAAATATATTCCAGATAAGTTTCCACCCCATTTATACACATGGCCATGTACATCTAAGGAGACAGGGAGCCACCATTAGCATTTTCCCCATTCCCAGGACCAATAAGCTTTACGTGACTGCCAAAGTCTCACAATGAGTCAGTAGGTCCTTAGATTCCAGTGCTCAACATGGGAGTTTAGAAAGACCTCGCACATACCAATGACGGTATCAGAATGAATGCCAATATATCTACCCTTCCATATGTAAGTAGAATTAGCCAAAATGCTGGGAGAGGGGCCAGATGTCATGAAAGAGTTCTTCTGAGGGATGCAATAATGAGCTTCTAGTTTTTGAGATGTGTGAACAAAGTGAAAATATTGCTATGAATAATCTAAGCAGTATGGGAGGCAGCTTGGCAGAGTGGAAAGAGTACTAGGAATTTTAACTGGAAGTGGTTTGACTGCTTGCTGTGTGATCTTGCTCATACTGTTTGGTCTCCTTCAGCTTCCATTTTTGCATCTGTAAGATGGAGACAATATTAACTTCTCCTGTGAGAATCAAATCAGAATGAAATGTGTTCTGTGACATTAATGCTTTATATAAATGTGAACTCTTACTATCAAAGGACAACTTCACAGATTTGTCATGAAAGATTATGAGCATTATAAAGTTAATTTCCTTATTAAAATTAGTTTATAAAATAAAATAATTGTTGATTATTTTAATGGAAGGAATAAGTTCATAGTCAACAATAATAATCAACATTTTATATAACACTTTAAGATTTGCAAAGCTCTTTACAAACATTATTTCATTTTATCCTCACATCAGCCTTTGGAAGGACTATTATTATTATCATCCCCATTTTACAGATTAAGAAACTGAGGCACAGAATAATTAAATGGCTTCTCTAGGGTTACGCAGCCAGGAAGTGGTTGTTTGAATTTGAACTCAGGATTTTCCAGCTCAATGTTTAGCACTTCATCCACTATGTCACCTAATCCCCTTCCATCTAGGCTAGAAACAGCAAAAACTGGAAAGTTAACACCATTGTGTTCACTCATATGTATGGGGCACCTTGAAGTTTAGAAAGTACTTTTCTTACAACAAACCTGAGAGGCAAGACAAGGTATTTCTATCTTCATTTGATGCTGAAGTGAAATGGCCTTCTCACAGTCATAGGGTTAGGAACTACATTCCAAATTCCTTTCTAAAATGTTTGTATTGATCAGTTTTACCCAACAACATATTAACAAGCCTACATGAACATTTGAGCATCTGCTATGTCTAGGGCACTATACTGAAGCTGTACAGTTCTGAACTAGGAGGTACAGTTAGGAACTTGATAGTATTGTCAGGGAAGAAGTTTTAGCATCATTGTGAAGGGGGAAGAAAAAAAAGCAACGAATCCCATGGAACTTTCTTGATACAATTTTATAATGTCCCACAATGGCAAAGGACATTTATCAAAAACTCTTTGGAAAAAGTATTGCACCCAAGACTGAAAACACTTATGAATTAGCCACATGCTTCCAAAATTAGGTGTTTGTACCATATTTATCTTCTGGCCTTCATCATAAGGTCCTACAAAGATTTTTGGACTACTCCACTAAAGCAGATCAACATGTCAAGCCACTTAGTTATGAAATGCTAATGAATAGTTTCTGGGTTTTTTTTTAATGGACTTTTAAGGAAAGGTGGGATTTCACCTTTATTAGGATATCAAACAGGAAAAGAGCTACTGGTCCAAAAGAAAAAAAAGTCCATCAATTGTAACTGAGAAGCAGATGTACAGCTTTCAGAAAGAAAGCTAGTCGTGTGTGCATTGAATAACAGGCAATTATCAGTGGTTTTACTGTTTGCCCTAAAGAATTTAGAACAGCGTCAAAGGGAAATTTGATCTATTAGAAGGAAAATCCTATTGCATCTTTTAACCCTGTGCCAACTCAGCTGGGCTCTAACTTTTTTTTTCCATATCATACTTTATTCTTGAAAAGTCAGAGTTGCTAATAAAAGTCTGTGTAGAGATTAAGCTCCTAAAAAATGTTTGTAAGAGCACTAGTTAGGAGACTGAAAATAGTGAATGACTTTAAATCCAGATCTAAGTATGATACAGCAAACTCCGTTATCTAGTATTCTCTCAATTAGAATTCTATATAGGCTGGCATGTCTGTATTTAGGGAACAATTATGCCTAAAAATTAACCTTGAAGCACGGGGAGAGCCTAAAGCGCTTGCAACATAGTATAGTGGAAAGAGGACTGGATTAAGCCAGGAAAGTAGAGTTTGAATCCCAACTCTGCTATTCATTAGGTGTGTGACCTTTACCAAGTGTCTATGCTTCATCAGCTGCAAAATGAAGATTAAAAAATGTTTTCATTATCTACTACATAAAGTTTTTAAAGAAAGTGCTATGTAAATGAAAGCTAATATTATTGAAGTTTAAATGATATTCATGGTATAATTTAAAAAGTTATTCAATAGTTTTAATGTTGTACATTTGGATTTTTAAAAATTAATTGATAACCCAATGATGACATACATTGTAACCATCAAGCAGAATGTTTTATTAGCCATCGTATCCAATTCCTTTATTTAACATCAGAAGACAGAGTTTTCTACATAAACATTGGAGTATCATTTAATAAGGAACCAAGATCAAAACCATTTTCACCCTGTAGGTACTGTCATAAAGAAAAAGGAGAAATATTATGTACAGCATTGGCAGGGTTTCTTTTTTCCTATAAAATGTGTATTCCAGACATGGCTAAAGAAATCTGGTTTGATTTGCTACATTCCAATTACTGTAACCACAACAGCAGCACACTATGGTAGAGAGCAAGTGCCAAAACTGAAATAGGATTCTGCCACTACATCCAACTTCATGCTTTTTCAAAAATTAGTGTCTTCCATGAAATCTTATAGTCCATCTAATATCAATGGTATTTCTCATGGTGATTCTGAGGGAACCATGAGGATATATTCACATTTAGAACATTTTCATCATAGTGTCAATTATGGAAACACTTTAGAACAGGATGGCACTTAATTGACTTACTTAGTTCAACATACCCATTTTATGGTTGAGGAAATTAAGGCACAAATACATTAAATGATTTATTCAAGGTCACATAGATAGACAGACCCTAATTGGACTGTAGAAAACACATCCAGAAATTCACCACCTTTGATGTATTTATATCACCTTTATTCATGGACAAAAATGACTGAATTCATCCCAATGAATGATCACTTTCTACATTATTTTCAAAGGAGGCATTTATAAGTCATATTTAAATAATTTTCCCTTTTCAATCAATGTGAATTATTCCCACTCCCTATGGACAATGATGCCTTGACATTGACCATGATCTTCTTTGAAACTATAAGTTATTCAGTCATCCCAATTACACTATAAACAGATGGACCATTCCCAAGGGCCTAGACTGAAATTTGCTTGAGATCTATTTGATTATATGTCCTAGCCTTTGAGGACATGTTTTGATTTTGAAATGTATCTTCTTTGGCTCAGTGAGAAGTAGAAAAACTTGACAGATATTCCCACAAGCTTAAATTAGCTGCAAAAAGATACTGCCTCTCTCTACAAAGTACTTGGTTTGCTTGTGCCTATTTCTCCCTCTAGTATGATGAGAGTAAATAGGGAATGCAGTCACTGGGCTGAGTAGTAATAGAATGGGAAAGTATACCTATGAGCTGACTACTCTTTGGTTTTCCAATTAATTACTCTAAACGTATGATCCCTATGACACATCATTCAAAACATTACTTTAATGTGGATTAAATGACAATGCATTTTATTTTTTCATTTTATATTCTATTTTTGGCACAAACCGTGATAGGTTATGAAGTTTTTTTTTAAATCAAGTTTAAAATATATACAAAAAGAACACAAAACAGTCTTATTAACTCTTCATCATCTATGAAGGTTTCCTAAATAGATTAAAATTTACAAATCCCTTCTATACATAATTATGACTTTTCATTTCATGCCAATAAAGTTTTTCCAGGTAACCATTTAAAAATTGCATTTTAGAAATAAACTTTTAAAAGTTTTTGCATAAACAAAATCAATGAAAATTTTTAAGAGGAAAACTGTTGATTGGGGGAAAAATCTTTACCTTAACCATCTCTGCTAAAAGTCTGATCCAAGAACTGACAGATATTTTCTACAAGAGCCAGTTTTCAAGAGATGGATCATCAAATAAAATGAATTAGAAGTTCTTAAAATCAGAAATCTAAACTTCCATGAACCATGTGAAAGGATGTTCCAAACTGTTACTAATAAGACACAAAGAAATAAAATCGAATCTGAAGTTTTAGCCCATATCCAGCAAATGACAAAGATGATTAAAGACAGTATTAGTCAATATTAGAAAGGTTGTAAAGAAGTAGATATAGTGATATATTGTTGGTGGGGCTATGAATTGGTCTGACTACTTGGAAAACTATATAGAATAATATAAGGAAAATTACTAAATTTTCCATTATGACTCAACCATTCCACTATTGGGCTTATATTTCAGGGAGGTCAAGTAAAAAAGGAAGGTCCTATGTAGAATAAAAAAGGAAGATCCTTTGTAGAAGAAAATATTCATATTCATTGCTTTGTGTGAACAAAAAAAGCTAAAACCAAAGTAGATGCCTATACATCAGAAGATGGCTGAACAAAATATATCATATGACTATAATGGAATATATAAAATGTGCTATACAAAACAATGAGCATAAAAAATTTTAGAGAAACAAAGTCATTCATATGAACAGATACAGAGTGAGAAGAATAGAGTCAAGAAAAATATGTATATAATTATGATAGTCATAATTATAAGTCTGCTGAACTCAGATAAAATGCAATTGGTGCCAAAGAAATAAAGGAGGAAACAAAAGGAGGGAAATGAAGCATTACTGGTATGGAATATTGCATATATTCTCAAATACTTTTTCATTTGGGGTTTATTTAATTTTCCCTTTATTTATTTTCAAATGTGTTTATTTATTCATTCATTTATTCCTTCCTTCCTTCCTTCCTTCCTTCCTTCCTTCCTTCCTTCCTTCCTTCCTTCCTTCCTTCCTTCCTTCCTTCTTTCTTTCTTGCTTGCTTGCTTGCTTTCTTGCTTGCTTTCTCTCTCTCTTTCTTTCTTTCTTTCTCTCTTTCTCTCTTTCTTTAGCAGGGCAATGAGGGTTAAATGACTTGCCCAGGGTCACACAGCTAGTAAGTGTCAAGTGTCTGAGCCTGTATTTGAATTCAGGTCCTCTTGTATCCAGGACTGGTACTTTATCCACTGTGCCACCTAGATACCCAAAATTTTTCCTTTATTAAAAGGAAGGATTCATAATGGTGGGGCATATTCACAAATAATTCTGGCATTTAAAAAGGTAAAAGTAAAAATCATCAGTAGGAGGTAGGGAGATTACATGTGGGATTTCAACTCTCATATAAGTGAAATTTACTAAATTTTGTCCCTTGGACTTGGGAAGTTCTAAGATATCCCTTAATTTTTCCTCAGAAACAAGAAGCCTCTTATAGTACAAGGAGGAAACAAAACAAAACAAAAACTGACAAAATCAAATTAAAAAAATGAAAAAAATATCCAAAGTTAGTATCCTGATTGTACTCTAATACATCCATGGATTCAAGCTGGAATGTGAGCTGGATCACAAGGCTTTTTGTACTTCTGTTATGTAGTCCTATCTGAGATAGAAGCCCTTTAATTGCTCATATGATTACGTAGATTATGTTTTAAAATTTTAGTTGTGTTTCATCCCACTCTTTGCAACATAAGTATTTATGTTTCTTTATCCTCTTATAATAAAAAATTACACTTGTGCTATTTCTGAGCATCTTTCAATCTTACTTAGATTTTCCTTGGCAAACCACCACCCATATATATATATATATATATGTATAAGTATATATATGTATATGTATACACACATGTATATATATACATATATACCTTCTACATCTATGAACTTTGAAAAAGAATATGTTTTAGGATTTTATTAAATCTGATAAACATTTATTAATTACTTATTGCTTTATAGAGCATTATGGTGGATGCTGGGATGCTTATAGTTTGGATAAGACAGCTCTCATTGAATTGATCATCTAAGAGAGGAGTTCACTGTGTTATAGAACCACATAGCAGAAGGGCTTATGAGATAACAGAAAACTACAATACAAAATTAAGTTCATTGTTTAACTATTGAACCACTTCAATTTTTTCAGGCACTAAGCTAAACATAATAGATTCAGAGGAGTAGAAGATTATGTCCCCATGCTTCTGGTAGTCACTGTGTAACATATAGCTGTTTTCAACAGAAAAGCAAAAGGCTCATACAACTTTGCATCAGTGCATGGAAATAAGAACACATATTTGGACTTGCTAGGAAAACAGTGCTCTAGTCATGGCTAAATGTCACCTTTAATGAACAAATCTCAAAACAAGCTGATAGAGACTTGATTGTGAAAAAATACAAGGAATCTACCCAATACCATTTACAAAGATATGGAGAAGAATGACCAAAAAGAAGAAGCATAATGCAAAATTTGGGTACTTATCCTAACCCAACTAGCTGTTTTTCCTTGACTTTTATGTGGGCAGTGTTGATGTATTCCTCTCCCTTTAAATAAAGTCTATAGAAAACCACAAAAAGTGATCTGGACCCTAAAAGCTTAACGGATTCTGGAAAGCAGCTGGCTTGTAACATGAGTCATTTTAGCCACAGCTTTCTCTTTTGTATGTTTTCTCTGAGCTAAAGAGCAGGTTATTGGATGTCTTATGGCAGGTGCTATTGGATTAAGGAGGGAGCTGGTCAGAAACAAACTTTGAATCTCTCTCTCTCTCTCCTCTGTAACTGAATATGATCTGTTAAAATAATACTACTTATTCCATTTTTTCTTTCAAATAAATTATTAACATCTTTTTTTTTACACTACCAGAATTTCTCCAAGTTTCTTCCCCTCTTCCACCATCCTCTAAGGTCCATTCCATATATTAAACATTTTAATGGAAGAAAAGAGGGGGAAGATAAAGAATGAGTAAAAGTGAACATTGAAAAAATATACACTATTCTACACCCATGACTCTCCCATACCTGCAAAGAAGTAGGGTGAGGGTCTTCCCATTTTCTTCTGTTTACAATATTCATTTTTGTTGTTTTCTGATTATTCTTTCCATTTACATTGTTGCAGTCATTGTGTATATCGCTTAATTGGCTATACTTACTTTACTTTGCATCAGATCATGTAAGTCTTTTCATGCTTCTTTTTATTCATAATATCTGTCATTTCTTACAACACAACAATAGCCCATTACATTCATGTACCACAATTAGTTTAGTCATTCCCCAATTTATGGATATCTACTTTGTTTCCAATCCTTAGCTATCACAAAAATTGCTAATATAAATATTTTGGTGTACATGGGGATTTTCTTATTAATCACCTTCTTCTGGTTATAGACAAATTGAGCAGGGGTGGGGGAATAATTTCATCAAAAGATATGGATGCTTCATTCACTTTATTTGCATAATTCCAAATTCCTTTCCAAAATGTTTGTACTGAAAAGTTTTACTAACAATTCATTAACAAGTCCATCTTCTCACCTTCCCTGCCCCCCTGCCCAGCCAACATTTACTATTCCCATCTTTTGAAATCCTTGAAATTTTTTGACTGTGAGGTAAAATCTTGAGGTTGTTTATTTTCATTTCTTTTATTTGATTTAGAGCATTTTTTGAAAAGGTAATTAATTGGAAGAGGAAGAGAATAATCACTTATAAAGCACCTACTATACATGAGTCCACTGTGCTAAGTTATTATCTCCTTTGATTCTTACAACTTCCCTCAGAGGTAGGCACTTTTATTTTCCTCATTTTACAACTGCACAAACTGAGGCACAGAGAGGTTAAATTATATGACTGGGTTTGTTGACATTGTTAATGGTTTGAAACTTTTTAGAACTCTTATCTTTTAACAAATTAACTATTAAGTAATGGCTTTTGGTTAATATATGTATACATCTACACACAAATATATATGAATACATATGAACTTACAAATGTATTTACACATATATGTATGCACATAAATGTATAAATACTGTAGACTTTATATGTGTGTGTATATAATACACACATACACATACATATGCATATGTGTATATATCTGTAAATACTGAATGGTGGTGGTAGAAAGAGAGCTTGGAATTGGCAATTGGGAATAAGGAGTATTGCATCTCTCCCACCATGAGGGGCTATGAATGAAAGTTCAAACAATGCTAGGGAAGCTGAGTCATCAGGAGGGAACCAATTTTCAAATAATTCAAGGAGATGAAAGGAGAAAGAAAGTGGGAAAGAAGTTTAAGATGAAAGCAAGTTTTTTATCCTTTTGTTTTCACCTATGAAGCAGGCATTGCAGTGAGCACATTGGAAAGGGCAGGTAGCTTTTTCTTTTCTTTTTCTTTTTTTTTTTTGACTGAGGCTAGAATTTAATTAAAAGTAAGTAAAATGTAATCTTCATAATATAAGTATGGAAAACCATCATATGCTACTTATTTCCTTTTCACCCCATTCAGAAAAATACATATATATATATATGTATAAATGTATACGTACATTTACATAAACATATGTGTGTATATGTATATATACACAGCCTATAAAATCTTGGATCCCAAGCCCTTATCTGTGATATTTGATACCATGATTTTTTTTTCCCATTTGACCACTCTTTTCCTTACCTTAAATGCTTTCATCTTGTATGTGCAGTATATCAGGAGCTATAAAAGATAGTGCAAATAACACTTGGTCATGTGACCAGAAAAGTGGAATGAAAGGAGTGAGAAAGGAAAAAAAAGTTTAAGCTGAAAGCAAGTTTTTTAATCTATGGAACAGGCATTACAGAGAATACATTGGAAGGAGTGAGTAGTTTTACAATGGTTTGTTATAGGGGATAAGTTGAGGGAGATGGTGATAATGAAAATATATGCCTTCTGACCTCTTCATTCAATAAACACTGCTCTCTCTAAAGTTTCCAATATTTTAATTGACATATTTAATGGACTATTCTCTATTTCCATTCTTCTTACTTCCCTGAAACCTTTGTTATACTATTGACCACCCTCTTCTCCTTAATACTCTTTTCCCTCTAGGTATCCTTGACACTGCTCTTTCCTGCTTCTTATATCATCTTTCTGACTACATTTCTCAGTTTCCTTTGTGGAATCTTTATTTATATTATTCCTGATAATCATGGATGGCCCTCAAGGCTCTGTCCAGGGATCTCTTCTCTTCTGTTCCTTCAGAGTAGGATTTTTTTTGGGCCTCTCTTTGTATTCCCAACACTTAGCATAGTGTCTGGCACATAATGAGCAATTAATAATGGTTGTTTCCTGACTGTTGATTGACTATTTTGCTTGATCATACTATGGATTGAATTATATCTATGTACATGATTTTCAGATCTATTTATCTAGTTTTATCTAACCTTTTTCCTGATCTCAATTCTCATATATTTCCAACTGCCTCATGGGCATCATAAACTGGATGATCCATAGATATCTCAATTTTAACATATTCAAAGTTAATTTCTTATCTTTCTTCCAAATTTTTACCCATCACCATTCCTCCAGTCATACAAGCTCATAGCCTAGGTGTTATCCTCAACTCCTCACTCTCTTTCATCTAATCAACCAATTTCTGTCAACTCTACTTTTATAACATCTTTCATATATGACTACTTTTCGTAAACACTACCTCCACCCTCATTAAGACCATCAGTCCCAGACTATTATAATAGTATTCCGAGGACCTTTTTTGCTTCAAGGCTCCCCCCATTCCAATCCATCCTTTACTCATTCGTGGAAATGATCTTCCTAAAGCACAGGTCTGACAATGTCATCACCACCCCGTTGATATGATTATTTTGTTTGCCAGTGCTGCAATCACTATAGTAATAGCTGTACTTGTCATCATTGTAGTAGTAGTGGTGGTCATTGTTGTTTTTAACCCATACGTATATTTTCTCTTTCTTGCTTTCCCCCCCTTTTTTTTCTTGGGTAATTTATTTTGTTACTCATGTCTTCTTTGTTTGTGGTACTTATTTGTCTTTCTTATATTTCAATTGTTTATATTTGCTCAGCAAATAACCTGCTCATGGGTTGTTTTTTTTTGGGGGGGGGGAATGGTAGGAATGCCTCAAATGTGAATATCTTTTTTTAAATGTTCATCTTTTTTCATTGATTGCATTTTCAGGATGTGTCACATTGGGCTGAATCCTTAGTGTTTTGTTCTTCAGAAAACATTACTTCATTCACTTTTATGATTTCCAATTAGTGCAAAATAGTCTGGCATTATCTAAATTTCCTTTATAGTTGGAGTTCTCCTTGTCACTTACAGAATTTGTTTTCATCATTAGAATTGGTAAATTTAACCACTATGTGTCTTAGATTTGTTACCATGGAATTGTTATACTTTTTCTTTTCTAGAGGTGATTTATAGATTTTTTTCAAATGGCATTTTGTTTTCTGTGTTCAAAAGTTCTCAGCAATTTTCTTATATAATTTCTTGAATTATGGTGTTTGGGCTTTTTGACCTTTTATTTTGGGATACTTATAATAGGTAAGTTGTTTCTAGGAATACTATCTCTGAGATCAATGTATCTCACTTTTGTAGGGATCATATTTTCTTTAAACATCATTGTTTTTTTGCTTCTTTCTTTTCAGATACTTTTCATTTATGTGTATATGCATTACCAATCAACTGTTTTCTCTTTTGTTTCTTTGATGTGACTCCATGATGGATTTGAGTTTTTCTCTTCTGTCAATTATTTCTGCTGTGTAGGCCATAATTTTTGTTTTCCTGATTCTTGTTTCTCTCTTAAACGATTTTCAGGAACATACTTATGTGGTCCTATTCTCTAATAGGGATCCACAGGGTCCTCTCATTAGTTATCAGATAATTTTTTTTGGTCTTGCAATGTTTATACATACATATTTGGATTTGGTTAGATGTCCCTGAGGCCATCTTCCATTCTGTTATTAATATCTTCCCAGATAATTCGTCGACTGGTACTCAAGGTTTTTTTAACTGTCTTCTTTTTGAGATCTTTGGTAATTTTAATATTTTTTCCTGTATTTTCCCCTATTGGTCACTTTCTGACATTTTCCCTTTGGTGACATATCTCCTGAGGGTTGGACTTCAAAGCTGTTTAAGTTTCCTCCCTCACTGGGAAATTAATTTTTCACTAGCTTCAAATTTTGACCCAGGTTACTTCTCAGAGGATGGAACTATCCTGAGTTGAACACCAGTCCCAATTCTGTCAGACCTGGTGGAGTGCTCGCTCGCTCTCTCTCTCTCTCTCTCTCTCTCTTTCATTTTTCTGTCTCCATCTTGTACACACTCAGACACACACAAACGCAGACACACACAAGCACACACTCACTGTTTTGCTTTCCTAAACCTCCATCTCACCTTTACAAGGTAGGGAGGGGGCAAAATTGAGTTCTGCTCTTTGTCATCAAAGAAAGAAGGGTTGAATTCAGGGCCTAGAGGTGGGGGTGGGCAGTTTAGGGGTAGGGAGAGTCTTGGCAGATACGATTGCAATGGAATTGCTGACTGTGTCCCAGAACATAAACTTATGAGTTCTGTTGTATATGCCTGCCAAACTATGAGGGCTGGTTGGGGAGCCAATGCTGAGTGAGCTTCTTAGGAATTAGGGATTAGCCTTCTCTGCTATTAATTCATCAAGTTGTTATCTCAATAGCATTCTTGGTTTCTTAGACTGTGGTGACAGCTGTGATTCCTTTACTTCCTATACACAAATTATCATTTTGGAGAGGTTTGGGAGGTGGTGAGGATCACAGAGAATGTCTACATCTTTTTTTTTTTAATGTGACTTGCAACCATAAGTCAGATTTAATAGTGAAATTGTTTTAGATTGTTTGTACATTTTATGCATACATACAATTACATATATTGTTGATGGTGGTGTTTTGGTATTAAATTCTAATAAATACTTATCTAGAAGCCAAAAAATTCACTATGTAAAATAAATGCAGAAAAGACAATTGACAAGTAAACAAGATTGTATCAAAAATTAATTCAAAAAAGTTACTTCCAGGAAGCTGGTATATGATTTAATTATATAGAAGGTCAAAACAGATTTAGGTCAGTCTCCTACATCTAAAATACTGTTTAGTGATAATTGACATGTGTACTGATTCACATCTTAAGGCAGTTCAAGGTCCTAAATTCCTTTCTGAATCTTTAAATTATATGAAATTATGTTCAATATTTTAGGCATAAACCTAAACCTAAATTTTTTTTGTTTAAATATTATTATATATTCTTTAATGACTTTTGGTTTTATATCACATTCTTCTCCAAGAAATCTTTCCCTGTCCCCTACCCAGAAAACCATCTGTTATAATAAAGCTTTTAAAAAGAAAGAGAAAAAGAAGATCAATATAATAGTATATTAAATATTCCATTCCCATAGCTCCCCACCTCTGCAATGAAATAAGGGAGATGCATTTTTTTTCAACTCTTACAACTCTTCTCTGGAGTGAAGCTTGGTCATTATAATTACATTGCATTTGATTATTTTTCTTTTTTTTGGGGGGGGAGGAGAGGGTTATTGTCCTTTCCATTTAAATTGGTGGAACCATTGTGCATATTGTTATCTTGGTTCTGTTTAATTCACTCTGCCTCAATTCTCTGAATACTTCATATTTGTTTTATCTTACAATTCAATGATATTCTATTATATTCATATAATGCAATTTGATTAGCCATTACCTAACTGTACTTTGTTTCACCTTCTTTGCTATGAGAATAAGTACTACAATGTGAATTTTGTTATGAGATATTTCTTTCTATCTTTGACTTCCCTGAAGTATATTCCTAGAGTAGGGTCAAAGGTGATGGACATTTTATTAATTTTTTTTTAATAATTCCAAATTGCTTTCCAAATTGGTTGGACCAATTCAAAGTTCTGCAAATATTGTATTAGTAAGCCTATATACCTTCTAACATTAATTATTTTCATTTTTATCATCTTTGCTAATTTTCTGGGTATGAGGATCACCCTTTCATATGGTAATTAATCATTTATACTTTTTCTTTTCAGAAATGTTTGTATCAGAAGTTGTTAATTTAATTTAAGTTAATACTATTTTTTTGGTGATTATTATTCTACAAATGGTACATATAGCAATATTTTACCACTACTTATAGTAAACCAAAACACCGTATTCCCAAATCATTCTGGATAAATAGGAAATGTTGTCATAATTTCTTTTGCTCATTGCTTTTTGCTACTTCATACTTATTGATGAAAGCCTCCACTCAAATCATATTTTGGAATATGGAAGGTCCTGTCCTCCGGAATGAGGATTATATCTGATAACATATTGTTTGTCTATCAGCCAAGTACTATCTTCTCTAAATGTTGAGAGGATTATAATCAGTGAGTAACTTTTTTTTGAACCGAAGTAACAAAGTTTTGATGGTGGAGATTAAGGAGTGATTTTGATATGAATTGGTTGAGGAAGTACAGAATTTTCAATTATTGAAGGGATATTTAAAGAAACAACTATATGCTTTGTAGAATAGATAGAAGATATGATTTGATTTTTTAAAAATTTACATCATCTAAGGGATTAAAATATTTTTTATAACCTGTATATTGTATCTTCTTCTGAAGCTCAGTGGAATTCTTAGATAGAAATGTCATTGTATCAGAATTAAAAAGAACTTGGACAGAGACAAAAGCAAAAAAGAGAAAAGAATCTGTTCTTCCATAACCCATCCACAATGTGAAATTCATAGGTTACAGCACCAACAGATAGGCAGGAACATGCCCTTTCAAGTAATAGGTTTAGAAACTAATCATGTCAGAAAAGAATTATTTTCAGATACAAGTCACTTCCAAGTAAACCCTAAATAATTGTGATAGACAGTGACATAAGGAGAAGTCTAATTTCCAGGACAAAATAGGAAAGTGTGGTTGGGTAGCAAGAAAGTTGAAAGGAAAAGATAATGGCTTTCTGCTGTATTTGTATACTAAAGGAAGAAGTATGTGAAATTAGCAAAATAAAGAAAAGCTGTGATTGGCCTAAAATAAGGAGGAGAAACGTCACGTGGCTAGAATTTTAGATTACAAAGACACAGAATATAAGTAATGTTAGATTTTGTATCAGGAGATGTATGTTCAGGTACTGGTTCTGACCTTTATTAGTTATGACCATAGGCATAAATTGACTAATTGATTTCTCTGAGAATTTCTTTCCTTATTTATCTGTGAAATAGTTTTATAATACTTGTGTTACCTACATCAAAGGGTTGTCATTAAGGGAAAATAAAAACAATTTTTATATTATAAAATGTGAAATTAAAACACCAAAATGTTCAGCAAAAACATTCTAGAAAAGATGGGAAAATCTTGACCTATATCAAGAATGTACACATCACATTTGGTATATCTCAAAGTACATTACGAAATTTATTAAGTGCCAACTACATGTCTATTGGCAGGAACAATTTCTCTTTAAAAAGAGTTGGCTTTATTAAAGATATCAGAGTGCAAAGATTGCATTGTAAAATGCCTACAGACATGTTTGAAATTCACACTCTCCTTTTTCACAGGACGGTTCCAGATTCAGGCTACAACTTTGAAACAGAGACTCTTATGTAGACCAATAATTATCCTTCGTAATCAAATTGTAAATAGAATCTTGGTTCATGATTTTGCTAGTCATTCTTCTTGCTAATGGACATCGGTTGGTGTTCTGATTTTTATGGTTTACATGAGCTCCCAAAGTCAAGAAGAGGTAGTGTGGTAGTATAAAGAATGTAGTGATAAGGTCAGGAGATCTTTGGATTTGTGTACTGCCTTCAGCCCATACTAGCTGTGTGATCCTTCACAAGTCACCCAATTTATCTCAACCTGACTTTCCTCATTTGTAAAATGGGGATTAAAAAAATCATCATCACCTTCATTATCATCACCATCATCGCTAATGTTTCCATAGCATTTTAAGGTGACAAAAAAAAAACTGAGAGAAGTTTGATTTGACTAGGGTTATACAGCTAGTGATTTCCTCATTGAAGCCTTTTAGCAGCCACCCATTTCATAAAGTTGATCCTTGCAACAAGATAACATGTGTTATGTGTTAAAGATAACACATAATAAAATGCTTTGCTAACATCAAAAACTATAAGAATATTAGCTGGTATTATCAAAGCCATCATGTTCAAGCAATAGGAAGTATCAGACACTTATAGTCAGAAGATGGAGGTTTTTCTGCTGCCTCTGATGCTAAGCAATCTAGAAGACTCTTGGCAAATTACTTTGCCTCTCTGTGCCTCACTTTCTTTAACATTAAAATGAGGGTTCTGGACAGAATGTTGTTTAAGATCCTTTCCAGCTCTAAGATTCTATGAATTTAAGCTTCTATCTGAAGTTAGAAAGCCTCTGTCATAGCTGAAAGGAGAAAAAAAGGGGGTGATCTTAGGGGGTGACTTTACTAAAAGCCTCTAAAATGAGAAGAGATTTGAAATAACAAGGGATAGAAATAGATTTTCATAAAAATATATAGAAATCTTAATGACTTGGAATTAAGAAGCAAGAGCCAAGAACCACAATTAACTGAAGTTTTATTTGATTGCACTATTTATTTATTTATTTTTTGGGGAGGAAAGTAGCTACAAAAGAACAAGCTGATATAAGCACTACATTTAACAAAACATGACTTCTAGGTTATGTAGCAGAGCTAATACAAATTCAACCTAGTCTTCTATGCCTTTTCTATATGCCTCCAGTTCAGAATGCAGACTGCATTGTCATCAATGAAAAATTCAATTATGTTTTGAATTTTGTAATTCCTAAGATAGGAGGGTGGAGTAATATAGTTAAAAAAATTCAGCAAGTGTGAAAATAAAAAGAATTTTCTAGTTAACTCTTATTTAGCCATAAAATTGAAATCACTAGGTCCTCCATATACGGATTATTCTACTTTCAAGTTAATTGAAATTTTACTATGTTGTAAAAATACAAAATAAAAACTATCTTTCAGGAAAAACAGGTCTATGTAAAGATGGTATCAATAAATATCCCAAGGCCCCCATCTGCAAAGGTATAGATATTGAATTCAATCTCCTGGCCAAATTCCAAGCAAGGTAATTACAACCTGCTTTAAATTACACCATGTAAGCATGTTAGAAGGCTTGAGGGGTCTTACTTAAGACTGACAGTGTTGCTGCCTTAATTACTAGCCTGTGGTGAGGAATGAGGAAGAAAGGCATGTTAATCTAGGCTGCCACTCACTTGAATAGTTCTGATGTTTGTTGTTGTTGAGAAGGGAAAAAAAAAAATTGTGACACTACTCTATTGTACCTCAAGGTGGCTGGTTTTTCTCTTTCTGCTATTTTGTTTATTATAGATTATTTGATTATATTTTCACTATCAATAAAATCAATACTTAATTACATTAAATACTAGGAAGTCTTGCTATGGGTCTTTCCATGAGTTTTTCTATTTTTGCCTCGATAGATGCAGATGGAGAGAGCTTTCAAGTTACAATTAATGTGGAAGGCATTTTATACGTCATTCTTTCATTGTTCTCCTTAATGTCCAGAAGAGTAACACAGATAAATAAAATTCACAGTTTACTCCATATTTAGACTGTTTATTATACTCTAGCCCTTAGGAAGATTTAGATTATAAGGAAGGAATACTTTTAGCCTTTTCAAGGCCTTCCTTATTCTATCCTTTATGCCTTGCACCAGGGCCTCGACATTTCTGCCCCTTTAGAAAGTTCTATACAACCTAGGGAAATGTTTCAGGGCCCTCTTAATTTGCAGCTTTTCTTTACTCCAGATGGCTTTTGATATCTTCTTACTAGAAAGTATTTGAGAGACCAACATGTGGAATTATTGGAAGGTGCCTTTCTTTTTAATGACATGGGGGAGGTGAAAATGTCTTTTACATAAACATAATAAATGGGAATTCATCTAGGAGAAAGAAGATCTCTTTAGCTATGAAGAGTGGCACAAGGGAAAATAAGAATGTAGAAACTTAGTGTGAGATCTGACATTTTCAGATCATTCCAGAAATATTTATAGATGAAATTGGATGGAGAACAAACATTTACAGCAGTGGCAACAGATCTATTCCAATTTTCTAACAATTTTCACCACTGATAACTGTAGATTCACCATATGTGTACCCTAACACCTCAGTTCTCAATGTACTATATAAGGAATTAGAATTGTCACTTAGGAAGATGAAAAATGGGTAAGGTTGCTACAGCTGAGCATACAATGAGGGAATCCATATTGGAGGTAACACAATTTTCAAAATACCAACAAATTTATTTTAAAGACATATGAAAGAAGGGAAGATAATGAATGATTGGAAAAGAATCACAGCTTCAAATACCATCCACCCTCAAAATGAAAAGGGAAATTGAGAGCATATCAGAAGCTTATAGAAACATATACCTGCTTTCTCTTCACAATAAAATCTTTATAATAATAAATCCCACATAAGAAAAGAAATAGAAAGCTTTCACAAACTTTTCTACAAAATCATAAATCTTCAATCATGTGATAACACATGTATAACACAAGATTCTTACATTTATATATAATGCTTTAAGGATTAACCTAGAATTGTAAAAGTAAAAGGAAGTTAATGTCCATATATAATTAAATATAAAACTAATACATACAAAGTAATTAAGGAGTCTACTAATAGTTGGAGGGATCAAGAATGACTTCCTGTAATGGGGTTTTCTCAATCCTACTTCTTCTTGACTTCTCGGGATTCTTTGACACTATCAAACCCTTATCTTCTCCTAGACATTTTCTCCTTTCAAGGATTTGGTGACAATGATTTCTCTTGTTTCTTTCACAATCTGATCACTCCTTTTCAATCTCTTTATCCTGGATGTTCATCTATATACTGTGGGTATCCTCTAAGGATTTATTATTGGCCCTCTTCTCTTCTCCTGATACATTACCATGCTTGGTGACCTCATTAGCAACCTTAGTTTCAGTTATCATATCTATGCAGATAATCCCCAGACTTGTATAAGTACACTTAACTTTTTCCCCTAATATATATTTTATCTACCCCACTTACATGTTAAAATAGTTTTTACTTTTTTACATGTTAAAAACAATTTTAAACTTTTTAATTTTTATTTTGAGTTCCAAATAATAGTTCTATCTTCTGTCCTGAATTCAAGTCTCATATCACATAAGCGTTTTGGATATGTCGATCTGGGTGTCAAACTCAGCTCATTGAAAATAAAATTTGTTAGTTTTCCCTAAAATCCTCCTCTCTTTTGAAATTCCCTCATATCATCAAAGTCACCATTCTCCTGACAGTCACCCAGGCTTGCAAACTTTTTGCCATCTTTGATTCCTCACTTACAGTCACCCCACAAATTCAATGTATTACTAAATTTTGTCATTTACACCTTCACATCTCTCCTATATATCTCTTTCTTTCCATTCACAAAGCTGCCATTCTATTATAGGTCCTCATTTTACACGCACACACACACATACATGCACATATTTGTGTATATATGTACATATGTATGTATGTATGTATACACACATATACATATATTTATGTATATACTAATTTCCCTAAGGAACAATGAAGCAACAAATTTATTTTTAAAAAATTTTTCCACTGTTTAAGGAATTTTTATTAAAGCAAGAATTTTATAATCCAAATTACGCTTCTTTGCTCAGCTATCAATTCTGTTATCTAAAACAGTGGTGATATTCTGAGCTTTTCCACGGTAAAGAATTACAAAATTAAAGAAAGGAATGCTTTAAATTTTTGTACTGTGCTTAAAATTCTCCCCCCACCCTGGGTCTATAAAATATTAATTTGTTTTTATATATTTTGCTATATTTTGTTTTTCTTGTTTTTTATTTTTAAATCAATAAGTAATCTAGGACTAGCATTGAGTTTGCTAGACCTGGCATTTGCTTGGTACATCAAGTTCAAAGTTTCCTTTCCTTTTAAAAATTTATCTTATATTTTGCAATGCTTTTTCACAATGTTTAAGTTTTTTGATGTTTAGATATTTTTCTTATGTGAAGCAGAGGTTCCATTTCATGATACCTGATTTTTAAATTTTAAACAGTTGGAACGTCAGTGTCACTGTTAACTACTTTCTGGGCAGCTTCTTTAGCTTAGTGAGCTTGAAGTATGGCTACGGATTCATCAACCTTAGAGCAGAGAGACTCCAGAGACTCAAACATATAAAGAAGCTCAGAGTTGTCAATTTCTAGCAACATGCCAGTTATTTTACCAGCCAGGGTAGGGTACATGGCCTGAATGAATGGAAACAGCTGTTCACCCAGCATCTGCTTTTGCTCTAAGCAACAAATTTAAATTGAACACTAGCTAATAAGCTACAACACCATATTAGAAAATTATGATACATAGAAACATTGCAGAAAACTATGATCAGTTGGGATTTATTCATAGGAATGAGAGGTTGACTCAACATAAGGAAAACTATAAATATAATAAATCATGTCAATTACACAAATAAAAAACTATCTAAATATATTAATAGATGATAAAAAGGCTTTTTGACAAATTCTAACAATTATTTCTGTGGAAAAAATTAGAATGCATTATTTGTGTGTATACCTCTCCTTAATATAGTAAAAAGTCTCTATCTACAACCAAGAGCAAATAGTATATGTAATGGAGAAAGGTTATATGCCTTTTCAATAAGATTAGGGTAAGACAAGAAGGTCCCTAATCATTACTTCATTTTACATAGTCCTTAAATGCTATCCATAGGAATAAGACAACAAAATGAAAAATTAATGGAATTGGCATAAGCAAAGAGGAAATACAATCTAATTTTTGTAGGTGGTATGATGATTTACTTAGAAAACCTAAAGAATCAATGTAAAATTAACTGAAACAATTAATTCATGAAAGTTCCACAGTATAAAATAAATTCATACAAATCACCAACTAAGGAAAAATAAGAAAAGTCAGCAGGAAGAGCTGGAAAAAAGAAATTCCATTCAAAATAACTACAAAAAGTATAGAACAATGTGGGTGGTGGTGGTTATATATTCCAAGGTGAATCCAGAAATAATATGACTCTAGTTATAAAATAGTACTTACAGAAATGTAGACAGATCCAAATAATTAGAGAAATATTGTCCTTTTTAGACACTATAATAAAAATGACATTACTAAGGCTAATTAATTTAATCAGTGCCATGCCAATCAAAATACCAAACTATTGTCAAGTGCAAGAAAAAAGTGATAAAATTAACATGGACAAATAAAATATCAAAAATCTCAAGAGCATTTTACAAAAAAGTGGCAAGGAAGTATAATTAACAGTTATCAAGTTATACTACACAAATCACTTAACTTCTTAGCTTGAGTTTCCTCACCTTTAAAAGGGACATCTAAATAACACTAATCTCACAGAGCTGTTGTTGAGCTCTACATAGATTATATACTTAAATTTCTTGTAAATCACAAAACGCTATATTAATGCTGGTTGTTTTATTATTAGGTTTTATTTGTAGTATTTGTGTTGAAGATATGTGTCTGAGGATTGCATGAAAGAAGGGTATTCGTAAAATGTTTTTGCAGCAGAAACTAAGTAACTGAACTCATTAAGTCTTTTCCATGTAGCTGGGAAGTTTGAGTGAGAAAGGCTGAAAGACCCTCATAAAGGGAACTGAAATGTCCACTATTCCCTCTTCCTACCAGCTTTTTAGTATCATTATCAATGGACCACACACTGCATTTCTGCTGCCTCAACTCATCTTTTTTGTTTGTTTTGTTTTTATTACATGATACATTATACTAAACTATTTTTGTACAAATTTTGAAAATATTATATATATATATATAAATAAAAATGTGTGTGTATATATATATGTATGTATGTGTGTGTACATATCTTTAATGTTTACAAAGTGCTTTATATCCATTATCTTACTTGAGCCACACTGTACCCCTGGGGCTTCATTTCATTGGTCTGCACCATCAATTCTTAGAAGTCTTCCCAGTTTCCCTAGAAATTATCTATTTCATCATTACTAATGTATGCAAATTTGAATGCATACCAGTTTTGATTTTTCTTTTTGATTTTGGCTTGAGATTGCCAAAATTTATTGTTTACTTGAGACAGGAGAGAAGTTGATCTATTATTTCCATAGATGTAAATGATCCATAAACAAATACTTACACTTTCAATTTAAAAGCATGTTTAAATAGAGTTTTATCCTGCTTTGTATCCTCTAAGTAATATATTTTGCCAAATTTTCTCTTAATAGAATTCACTTTTCTCTCAAAATATTCCAATTCTAATTTCAACTTTTGCACATAAATGCCACTCCAGCATGAGCTTTTGTTATTTTATAGACAATATTTATATAGTGAGTTGAGCTATAGAATAAGTGGCCAAACATAAAAAAGTAAATTTAAAATCGGTTTGTATTGTCATACAAATTTAATATTTTACTTCTTTAATCTTTTAATCTTACAACTTCAGTTTGGTTCAGGGGCACAAAGGTGAGACCAACTAGTTTTATATTCACCTTACCTGTATCCTGACCTTTGAACAACAACAGGGGTGGTGGTGACTGTGGTGGAATTAGTGACCTGTGTGGTTTTAATTTTACCACAGAAGAAAACTTACTATTTGTTGGATACCTTGGCATACTCACCTCCTGTCACTTATAGGATCAAAATACAAAATAGATTGGATTTTTCTTACAATGTTTTTTTCCCCTTTCTACTTAGGGGGAAAAAAGAAAAAGGTACCTCAAAACAGTAAACTAAATGGAGAACTTTTTGTGGACACATAATGCATATTCATGAATGCATGTAGCCATGTATACACATACACCCAAACATAAACAAACATACATATATATGTGTGTGTGTATGTATGTGTGTATACACACACACATATATACGCATAAACACACACACACACACACACACACACACACATATATATCCATAACATTAACATTGTCAGGATAATTGGGAAATGCAGAAAAGAGGAGGATTTTAGGGGAAAGCTAATTATTTTTATTTTGATTAAATTGAATTTGAGATGTAAATATTATAATCATTTTGCTAAAAGATCATTTCTCAATCCAGGAAAACAGATATATTAAAAAGCAGTAAATGAGGAAGTAGATAATAGTTATTTTTTTTTCTTGTGGTTTATTGGTTCTGTGGTAAACAGAATAGTTAAGAATAGACATTAGTATATATTCCTGATAGAATAAATAAAGTTGCAGCATGTGTGTTAGATATGTATGGATTAAGATAGTGGAAAGAAAATGAGAGAAAAGGAATATTTCTGACAAAGCCTTCGATCATTCATCTAATCCTACCTATGTTAAACTTGAACAAAATGAATTTGATTTAATAAGGGTATGATTATGAGAAACATACTTTACATTATGCTGGCAATTTCCTATAAGGATGACATTTCCCCCTTAGTCTCCAGGTCCAAGGCTGAAAGCGTCTGACAGGAAGGGACTGATACTTCAAATTTCTTTAAGACCACTGGGTTAGAAGGGAGGGGATTTCATTATGGTAAAAAGAGGACTATAGATAATTCAAGTCGAGCAGTGGTGATGGGAAGAGGTCCTAAATCCTGAGGCTGACCAAGACAGGATCAATGGATATGCAAGATAATTTGGCTGCTGAACTGAGCTAATGGGAAGGAGATTCCAAGCTGAAGAAACTCTCAAGGTCTGCTAGTCTTGTGCAAATAAATGATGTGGGAAGCTGGAGCCAAAGCCTGGAATGATGACTGAGAGCTAGTGCCTAGCTTTTACCTGTTTTCCATTTATAGGCAGAAATCTAGAAGGAGAAACTGCTTTTTTGGATGATGCTGGGGAAAGCAAAATAGGTAATACATCCATTTGGGCAATGGTGGCTGAGAATATTAATATTTTTCAACATTTCCTTTTCAAATTCCAGTTAAATGCTGTTAGTGATTGTTGGTTATGGTTTTGCCTAGCTTTCTGAAAGGTTGTTAATAAATGAGTACGTAGACCTGAATTGACTCTAGAGGTCCCCAGCTTCACACTGAGGTGAAGATGCAAATCATGTGGAGTAAAGTCACCAAAAATTAATATTCACACACATGAAGCCAAGTCCATGAGGAGTTAGTACTATCTGACTTCTGATTGGCACAAACAACAAAGGCAACTAAATGTTATAGCTTGATCTGAAAGAGCGATTAACCACTACCTCCCCCTATTCTCCTTTGTTAGTTCTGGTTCTAGTTTCTTAATCTATAAAACGAAGAGATCAGACAAAATGATCTATCAGGTCCCTTCTAGCTCTGAAATTCTGTGATTTTGTGGGTTTCCTTCCCTTGTGTTGAGGGTAATATGGTTAGTGGTGAAGAAGAGGGAGGAGAAAAATAGAAATTATAATTGTTATCTATATATGATAAGGTTGGGACAGTACTTCACGTGTTGTCTCCTTTGATCCTACCAACAACTTTTTCTGAATCTCTGGGAGAATGATAACAATAGGGACATTGTTGTCAATGCCAGTGAGCTCACTGGAGAAGGGTGCAGGACGAAATGAGGTGCTTGATATTGTTCCTGAGAGAGGCAGCCTGCCATAATTGAAAGAATATTGGACTTGAATTTTGGTCCTGGTTCTACCACTAACTTAGTTTCCTCACTTATACAATGAAGGTGTTGAACTAAATCATTTCTACTGCCTTCTAGGTCTAAGAGCTGAATACTTTTTTTTTTTTTTTTGGGCAGGGCAATGGGGGTTAAGTGACTTGCCCAGGGTCACACAGCTAGTAAGTGTCAAGTGTCCGAGGCCGGATTTGAACTCAGGTCCTCCTGAATCCAGGGCTGGTGCTCTATCCACTGTGCCACCAAGCTGCCCCAAGCTGAATACTTTTAAATAAGTGGATGATAGAATTAAGGTGAATCTTGGGCTTGAGGTAGGCCTAAATAACAACAAGCAGTTGGAAAACAAATTCTTTCCTTTTTGCAGGTCACTCTTTTTTTTTTTTCAGAGCAATGGGGGTTAAGTGACTTGCCCAGGGTCACATAGCTAGTAAGTGTCAAGTGTCTGAGGCTGGATTTGAACTCAGGTACTCCTGAATCCAGGGCCGGTGCTTTATCCACTGTGCCACCTCCCACCCCCAGGTCACTATTTCCTGATGTTTGTAATTAACCAAAAGGAGTGTGGCAATACAGAAGATTCATATGATCTCTGAAGGATTCCCACTAGCCTAGTGGGAGCAGGGCAGCTGGCCATGCTGTTTAAGAATATGTAGTTATTCAGTTAATTGTCAAGGATAGAGATAGACCGATACAGATAAGTTTAAGTTAAACTAAAGAATGTGACAGGAGATGGAGGGAGGGTTCAGGACCTGTTGTTGGTCTCCTCCATAAAAAAGATAAGGCATATAGAATGGGCATGATATTAGGGATTATCCTAATAACCTCTAAGTGAATATACGAGACTATGGACAATAAAAATTGGCCAACCAGGTGTTTACAATCAGGACTTCTCTGAATTGAAAATTAAACATTGTGTCCATCATCTATTTTTTTTTTAACTTTTCAAGAGGTTGTACTTCAGGTGTCTGGGGGTATTTGTTTTGAACATTTTAGCCAAATCTAAGGGTTCCTTCCACATCTTAGCTCTAGATGTGTAAGGAAACTGTTTTTAATATATTTATGGGTACTTAAATATTCAAAAGGTTGTTTTCTCTTTTGGAATAATTACCCTAGATTATATATTTATTACAATATCATTGCCATTGCTCAAAATTTTCTTGAAGGATCTCTTTTTAAATTTCCTTCAAAGAATAATCCCACTGAATTGATGTATCACAGAAGGTACAAATGCCTTAATTGAATCAACCAATCAATAAACCAGTAAACTAGGTATTAAGGAAATATAACTCATGATTTGTGCTCCCACCCTTAATCAATTTGAAAAGATGATGGGGGTGGGGTAGGCAGGTGGCACAGTGGATAAAGCACCGGCCCTGGATTCAGGAGGACCTGAGTTCAAATCTGACCTCAGACACTTGACACTTAACTAGCTGTGTGACCTGGACAAGTCACTGAACCCTCATTGCCCCTCCCCCCCCAAAAAAAAAAGAAAAGAAAAGATGATAGGACTTTTGGCCATTGAATGAATCATCTGGTGATTGATTGGGAAGATCAAGTCACAGGTCTAGGACTATTTATAAAACACCCACACAAACACACATTAAACACAACTAAAATTATTAGGTATGTGAAGAACTTCCACATCAGGCTAGCTTTCAAAGTTGTTAAACTAGATGTTAGCAAAGGATAGTTGGGGAGAGTGTTAAATGAAAGGGATTTTAATAATCTCTGGAGATCTTTAAAAACACAGTACCTTTTCTTCAAACATCTATAGAGAAGCATAGAAGACCCTGTATTCCCTGTCTTTCCTATTTCACCAGCTTATTCCTAACCCTTTAAAATAGGTTTTCTCTTCCCACTACTACTCTCATGAAACTGTTGTCAATGATTTCCCAATCACCATATTTAATTGTGTCTCTCAGAATTCATCCAAGTCTGCTCTGTAGAACCTGACTTGTGAAAACATATTGCTTCTTGGAATTCTTTCCCCCAGTGGTTTCTGTGAACATGTACCCTCTTGGTTCCTCTTTCCCTTTTTGTCTTTTCCCTTGTTTCACTTTGACCTCCTACCCTCTATATGTAGGCACTCACTAAAGTCTCTTCACAACATAGTCTGATCCCTCCAGACTTTGGAGAGGAGAATGGACAACTCGACATCTTATGGTTCCTTTTGACCTCATGATTACACATACAAACTCCTCAGCTTTGCACAAAATGCCTTTCATGCTATTGTTTGAGAGAATTTGTTCAGACTTATTTTACATTATTCATATGATCAAAGAAGCATATTTAAAGTAGAAAGAGGACTTTCAGCTCAGGCAGGCAATTGAGTACATTTTATAGATGAAGAAACTAAGGCACAGAGAATTTAAATGACTTTCGCAGAGCCACACAGCTAATAAATGTCTGAGTTAGAATTTGAACCCATGTCTTCCTGAATTCATATCCAGATCCTCATCCATTAGATCAAGCTCCCTCTTCATATACTCTTTATTCTGATTTGCTGTTCTATATCCTTAAAATCCCACTTTCCAATTCTGGGCTTTTATACAGGCTACCCCATCCCTCCCTGCATCCATTCCTGGAGGGTAATTCTTTCTCATTACTACTTCTTAGACTCCTTAATTCTCTTTAAGGTTCAGCTCAGATGCCATGTACAACAGGAATCCTTTCTTGATATCTCTAGTTGTTGGCACAACTGCTCCAATTTATGGTCTTTATCTCTCCCTGACCCAGTAGAACATAACCTACTCTGGGATAGGACAATTTTCCACTTTTGTCTCTAGAGCATAGCACAAAGCTTTCTACATAGTATGTCATTAATGAAGGCTTATTTAAATTAAAATCTAATTGAATTAGTAAATTTAAAAAAATAGAAGCAATTGGGAAAAAATCCCAAAATATTCATATCTATTTCTAAAAAAGCAAACATACTGCTAAAAGTAAATCAATATGAGAAATTTTCACTTCCTTCTCTTCCCTTAATCAACTTTACACTTTCTTTCACTTTTTTTTTGTTAATTATTGTGATTATTTTTTATTTATGGAGAGTAGATATGGAATGCAGTTACTGTACTTTCTCCCTAATGAGCACATGTTAAAGACCACCTTGACGATAATTGCTGTTTGTGTAGCAATTGATATGTTTTACAGAGGATAAAGATGTAGAGAAATTTACAAAAGATATTGACAATATTTTTTTTTGTTGTTTTTTGATATTGACAATATTTTTAAGCAAAGTCTAGGTATATTTTGATGCTTCCTAACTTAAATGTGAAGGTGAGGATAGTGGACAGTGAAAAATATATTAGAAAATGTGGTTCAGGATTAATAAATGGAAGAGATCAAATGCTTAAATAAATCTATTCAAAAGAATGATATATATCATGAATATTCTATTGAAGAAAAGAATCAAAGTCTAGCCATAGAGAAGACCACACAATATCACAATGAGATTGTCCATATCTTTTTTCTTGGTATTGATGACTGTTGTTTTTGTTCACATTCAATTCTGAATAAAGTCTTCCTCCTCCTCTATTCCCATCAAGCTTTTCCTTTTAACAATTTTTTTTAAAAAAGGAAATAATAATTAAGCAAAATAAATATATTGATAGTATATGTAATTTCCTATACCTAGAGGCTCTTTGCATCTGGAATTAATAAAAAGCAGTAGGGGTCAGCTAGGTAGCACAGAAGATAAAGCACTGGCCCTGGATTCAGGTGGATCTGAGTTCAAATCCAACCTCAGACACTTGACACTTACTAGCTGTGTAACCCTGGGCAAGTCACTTAATCCTCACTGCCTTGCCCTGCCCCACTAAAAAGAAAAAGAAAAAAAAAAGAAAAAACATTATATTTTCTCTACTCTTTCTTTGTCATTATAATTAGAAAGCAGTTTCAGGTTTTTGTTCTTCACATTTACATTGCTATAAACATTGTGTATAATTCTTTGCTGGTTTTGCTTATTTCATCTTGCATCAGTTTATAT
The DNA here is from genome assembly GCF_019393635.1 of Dromiciops gliroides. NCBI lineage: Eukaryota > Metazoa > Chordata > Mammalia > Microbiotheria > Microbiotheriidae > Dromiciops > Dromiciops gliroides. The sequence goes on along the minus strand of NC_057863.1, from coordinate 268,135,538 downwards.
AATTCTCACACATCTCTATGTTCTTCATGTATTTCTTACAGCACAGCAATATTCCATTACTTTCATGTACCACAATTTGTTTAGCCATTTTCCAATTAATGGAGTCATTATTTGGTTTCTAGTTCTTTACTATGACAACTGGCATCGCATACACACAGACACATATATGTGTGTATATGCATGTATATGTGTATGTATATACTTGTGATCTATCTATCTATCTATCTATCTATCTATCTATCTATCTATCTATCTATCTATCTATCTATCTATCTATCATATCTCCCCCTTAGGATATACACCTAGTGGTGGGGTCTCAGTGTCAGAAGGAATGATCATTTCAGCCACTTTTTTAGCATAATCCCAAATTTCCAGAATTGTTGGAACAGTTCACTGCTCCACCTACAGTGAATTATTAATCCTTCACTTTGCATATGCTGCCATACCTGGTCAGTAATAAGATACACACTTATTCTCCCTCTTCCCACTTTCTTGCCTCCTTTTGTTTGTTGTCTCCCCCTTTAGACTATAAGCTCCTAGAAGGCAGGGATGGTCTTTCTTATTATTTTTATCCCCAGTGTGTTTAGCACAATGCATGGCACATCATAGGCTTTTAAATCTTTATTGGATGGTTTGGTTTGGAATTAGTGTGCCTATCTTCCTACAGCCCAAGTTTGATGGAATGTGATACTTCCAAAATGTAAAACTCGTTATTAGTGATTTGGCACAGCATTCCATATCATTGTTAATATTTTATAATTATTCTTCTAAAACTGTTTGTTCATATATATATATTTTTATTTATTTATTTATTTATTTTTGGTGAGGCAATTGGGGTTAAGTGACTTGCCCAGGGTCACACAGCTAGTTAAGTGTTAAGTGTCTGAGGCCGGATTTGAACTCAGGTACTCCTGACTCCAGGGCCAGTGCTCTTATCCACTATGCCACCTAGCTGCCCCTCATATATTTTTAATATTGAACCACTAGGAAATGTCACTTGCTCTTATTTTATTAATTCCCCATATAATTTAGATTTTAGATACTTCAGAGAATTGTTAATAAATTTTCCCCAAATTGATAGTTTCCTTCCTTGTTTGTTCATACCAAGGTTTTTTCCATTTCATGTGTTTGAAGTTGTCCATTTTATCACTTATAATCTCTCCCTCTTGTTGGCAATAATGCCCCCACTAGTCATAGTTGTGAATTATACCACCATCCATTTCCCTCATATGATTTGACCTTTTAGTCAAGTATCCACTTGGCCCTTAGTATCTACTTGGAAACAATTTAGCTTCCAACCTCATCACTCAGCTAAAACTGCTCTCAAAATTGCCAGTGATCTCTTAATTGCCAATTATAATGGCTTTTAACAAAATTATTATCCTTTTTGACCTCATTGCTGCATTTGACACAGTTGACCACCCTCTCTTTCCACATTTTCTCTGTTTTTTCTTGGATTTGAAAGAGAGAGAGAGAGAGAGAGAGAGAGAGAGAGAGAGAGAGAGAGAGAGAGAGAGAGAAGCTGTTCTTTTTTGTTTCTTTTCTTAAATGTATGACCACTTTTCAGTATCTTTCACTCATTCTTCATCCATATCACATCTACGGATTGTGGGGATCCCTCAAGATTTTATCCTGGTCCTCTTATTTCTTTCTATACTCTGTTACTTAGTGATCTCTTCAGCTCCAATAAGTTCAATAACTATTTCAATACAGATGACTTCTCTCCCGAGCTCTAGTCCCACATCACTAACTGCTTATTGGACATTTTGAACTGGTTGTCCAGTAAGTATCTCAAACTCAAAATGTCTGAAATCAGTCACTTCCATGCCACTATGAGACATCAGAGTAGGATTCTATAGAGGACTCAAGATACATAAATAAAATTACAAAATACTCTTCAAAGAAATACAAAATAAATAATTGGCAGGATATTAATTACTCAAGTTTGTGCCAAACCAATATAATACAAATTATGATATTATATACTTTAATTCATATACTTAATGCTATACATCCAAAGTACTAAAGGGTAATTTTTAGAGATAGACCCCCCTCCCAATATGTTAATTTGGAGAAACAAACACTCAAATCTCAGGAGAAATAATTAACAAAAATAATACTCAAATTACATGATAGAGCAATAATCATCAAAACGCATTTGGTACTTCTTTTAAAACATAGCTCAGTGGAAAAGACTAAATAAGGAAGAGAATTATAATCCAATTGAAATAAAATATTGGTTAAACAGTCATATTAAATTAATTGGGGAAGAATTTCCTCCTTTCCCTGTTAAAGAAGAATTTCTGGAAAAATCTACCAAAGTACTTTGAAAAATAAGATTTAAACCAACATATCAATTAGTCAACAATATTTATTAAGTGGCTTCTGTGTGCTAGGCACTGTTTTGAGTATAAAAGAGGAACTAATGCAATCTCCCACATGGAAGATACTGGGACCTTCTTTTCCAGAGACATGATGATTTCTAATAGAAGTGCCCTGCTCCCTAATTTGACATGTACAAATTCTGTAGCTAGTTCTGGTCTACTAAATACCTAATGAGGAGAGAGACTGTTGAGGGGAAGAGAAAGAGTATGAGCATTTATAGAGCATCTACTATGTGCCACGCTCTATGCAAAGTTCTTTACAAATATTGGCTCATTTGATCCTCACAACAACCTTGTAAGGAAACTGCTGTTACTATCTCCAGTTTCCATTGAGGAAACTGAGACAAATAAAGGTTAAGAGACTTACCTAGGGTCACATAGCTAGTAAGATTCTAAGATTCAATTTGAACTGTGATTTTCCTGTCTCCAGACCCAGTGCTCTATCCATTGTGCCACCTACCTGCCACATTCCCCCTTTTATTGCCCAGCAGCAGCAGAGATTTGAACTCATCTATCTATTGGTCATACCACAATTGGAAGCAAACTTGGAAAGAATGCTATGTAGAAACTGTTATGTCTGAGCCAACTTCCTTGAAGACCAGGCAACGATTCTCTCTAGACTTATTCTGGCAGTGAAAGGCCAAGTACATCATCTTTTCTGGGTTCTAGGTGTACTCCTGAGAGGTGGGAGTTCATAATCTTCTCTTTTCTCTCTCCCTTTCATTTATGTAGCAATTTTTAGTTCACTTTTTATAAGAAGTTTTACTTTATATTTACCTCCTTCATATTTTGTCTGCTTTTAGTCTATTTTGAATTTTATTTTACAACTAATGAGTTATATGATTATTCTTTTATCTTTTATTTTCCCTGTGTCTCATAAGAAAGATCAACTGGAATGCCAAATACAAATGCCCTCTTCTGTATTATTATTCCATTTATGGATTGTATTGCATTTTAAAATTTTTTATTGTGCTTTGTTATTAAAAATGACAATTTGTGAAGGAAGCAATGTTGAATGAAAGCAGCATAATGTAGTGGAGATCATTCTATGTCTTGAATAATGAGGCCTGGTCCTATCCTCCATCCTCACCATGATCAGTCACAACTCCCAAGGCCAGATTATACTCTCTCTGTTTCTATGCATTACATAATATCTTGGGCACTGGGTGCCCTTGGGGACTTGTTCATCCTTTTTCATGAAGTGGGATAAAAGCTAGATTGTTGGGTATACCCTTTTAATGAAAAAGATACCCTCTTAATTTGCAAATTCTCTTTAGAAAAAATATATTTAAAAGCCTCTTTCTTTTTCTACAGAAATACACCTCCCCCCTCCCACCACTATGGAATGTTCTTTAGTGGTAACTTTTCCCATTCTAGGGCAAGGTTTCCTTCTATTCTCCTCTCCTATCTCCATCTCTCCCAATCTATTATTTCTATCCCAATCTCCTATATACCCCATTATTCTCAAGAAGCTAAAGAAATTCCTACCAGCATGTTATGTGGCTCCTCTCTGGAGGGCTCCTGGCAGAATGAGGAAAAGAGTTGCATTGGATGAGATGATGCAGATGGCTTGTGGTCTGTATTATTGGAAGAAATGCCCACATCAATGAGATCATGGATTCATTGAAGTATTAGTGATTTGAGAACAGTGGGTGTTACAACTTCCAATGGAACTATTTTCATGGTATTTCTCACTTGCAAACTTTGACTCAGAAGGTCAAATTTTCTGGTTTCCAATGAATACTGTGGTTGTACCTGTGGTTACCCACTAACTTCTCATCTGCCTTGCTTAGCAGATAACAGGCAAATGGGGAACATAGCTTTTTATTACACACACACACACACACACACACACACACACACACAAGATTGGTAATGCTCTAGTCATCGTATTTGAATAATAAGAGCAATATGAATGATTACTCTCTTCACTTTGTACCATTATTACAGTTTTCATGTGCAATTGTAATAAACCAAATTTAAGCACTGAAAAGTTAAGTAAAGAAAGGGCCTTTGACTCTCCCTTATCTTTTGGAGACTTTTTGCTTTCCCATGTGGATTTCTCTAGTAGTTCATTTCACAGACATTATCATCTTTATCATAGCAGGGGGGAATAGAAATAGAGATAGGGATTGGCCCTGTGATATCAATGATTTAGTGGGCACTTACTTTAAGCCAATTCCTTCTGCCTGTGTTGATTGGAAACTTCCTTGTAACTTTATAGGAAGGGAGCATATCTCTGAAAAAGTGGGTGAAATAAGTGAAAATATGAGGTAGAAATCAATAGCCAGAGATGGCAGGAACTAGGATGCCTCAAACAGGAAAAGAGCCAGTGACGTGGAGATACCTTCTCATCAGTGCTCTGTGGGACGGAACTGCTGCAAAAGCTTCTGAGGCCCTGTTATCAGTGGGGTACAGGCCTGTGGTTTTCTTGCTCTTGCAACCTTCCTCTAACTGTCAGTTTATTTTTTGACAAACAGGATGCCTCCATCTGAAGCTGACAGCATCTCAGCCTCTTTGTAAAAAAGAGGTAGTACAGCTCCACCCCACACCCAAGGCCCAGGGTCTATTTCAGGAGACTTTCCAGAGAAGTGAAAAAGCTACAGGTGCAGTCTACGAAGTACAGGGGCTGGGGGTTAGGATGGAAGTAGGGAGTAGGAAAAAGAAGCTTCACCCTTTTCAGAAATGGAACCAAGGATGTAGAAGTGGTTAGTTTAGTGACAGAAGGCCAGTGAATTTAGGTAAATAGTACTAACAAAGAATTCGACTCTTCAACAGTTTCTTAACTGAATGTTAGTCACTTGGGAGATGTCAGAGTCTTTTATATCATTTCATTGCTTTAAGAGGCCTTGGGCTACTCTCATAATCTCTCTGGGTCTCTGTTTCCTCCTGTAAAAATAAGGGTGTTAGATTAATTGTTCTTGTGGTTACTTCCTACTCTGAAGCTCTGTGATTCTAAACTTCTGTATATTCTACATCTAATATGTACAGGGTAGTTTACATCAAATTAGATCATATTTAGAGGTAGGTAACAATTTAAAATGAACCTGTATTTTAAAAGGATCATAACACCTGCCTTAATACAGGCCACATTTTAGACAAAGAAATCAGAAAGTAAGGACAATTCAAGGATTTTTCCCTGTGTAAGTGCATGTAAAAGTTCATATAATTCTTGGCTTCTGCTAAAGTCACACAAACACTCAAATACATGCACAATTATTTTTATCAACATTGATGTTCAGAAATCAGAATTCATATATATTGGCATTATTCAGAAACAAAGTCATCTTGTGGAAAACATGTAAGACATATTAAATGATCGTAGCCCAAACTCAGTTTCCAACTTGTTTTATGATTTTGAGAAGTCTGTGTCAAGTCTTTATGCTCTACTATCACTACTTGATATTTGTGCACAGTCCAATATTATCCTACCACATACAGAGAGGCAGTGTGGTGTAATGGAAAGAGTAGTTATTGATCTTGGCCCTAGAAAACCTAGGTCCATTTTCCAACTTTAACACAAATTTAATGAGTGATATTGGACAGGCCAATTAACCTGAAATCCAGCCTCCTCATCTCCATGTGCTACATGACCCACAGGGATTTTGTGAAGAAAACATTTTATAAAACTTGAAAGTCAATACACATATGTGCCATTATTAGAGTTGTTGTTGTTTAATTGTTCAGTCTTGTATGACTTTTCATGACTCCATGGACTATAATATGTCATTGCTGTCCATGAGGTTTTCTTGGCAAAAATACTGGAGTGGTTTACCATTTCCTTTACAACAGAGGTTGTGGCTTGCCCAGCATCATACAGCTAGTAATTGTCTGAGGCCAGATTTGAACTCAGGTCTTCCTGACTTTGGGCCTTGTGTTCTATTCACTGAGCCACCTAGCTGCCTCAATTATTATTAGCGTAGAGGCACAGTAATTGAATGAATTTATTATGGAAGAGAAATAGTCTGAGGAACAATGGTTAAAAATAAAGTTTTTGGGGCAGCTAGGTGGCACAGTGGATAGAGCACTGGCTCTGGATTTAGGAAGACCTGAGTTCAAATCTGGTCTCAGATACTTGATACTTACTAGCTGTGTGACCCTGGGCAAGTCACTTAACCCTCATTGCCCCACCAAAAAATAAAGCTTTTAGGAAGAAATTCTTTATAAAAAGGTAATATCATAACTAATTGTACAAAACCATGGTCCCAACTTCTCTTCACATTGAATTATTAACAAAGAATTAACATCAAAACATGAAATACATCAAAAGTATGGATTAAAACATTGAATTCGACATAACATTAAATACATTATGTCTACTACTGTTGAATAGGAATCTTATGAGGTCATTTTTCATAATGTCACTCCACTGGTCCAAAACCTTTAATAATATCATATTAATTACAAGTCCCTACTCCTCAGCCTGTAATAACAGCCGTCTATGTTCTGTGGTATAGCAGATAGGTGATAGACTTATAATCAGTAAAATTCCTGCTTTTGACACTGACTGAGCAACCATAAGAAAGCCATTTTATCTTTCTGACCCTCAGTTTTTCCATCTGCAAAATGAGAGGCTTGTACTCTACAACTACTAAGATCTCTTTTAGGTCTTCTAATCTACTTTATCCTATACAAACTCTTCTCACAAATTGGCACATTCTCTGTTCCCTAAACACTCCTGCTTTCCTCTTTATAAAACTTTTCTCAAGATGTTGCTTTCCTCATTCATCCTCTAGTCTTTCTTTTATCTTAAAAATACTTTTTTATTATTAGGAAATTAACAAACAGAAAAAATGAACTTTTCCCCTATACAAAGAACAAAAAAGAGGGCTGTATGTGAAATCATGAAATTTCAAAGTACAACCTTTCTTTCCTTTTTCTTTCTTTCCTTCTTTCTTTCTTTCTTCCTTCCTTTCTTTCCTTCTTTCTTTCTTTCTTTCTTTCTTTCTTTCTTTCTTTCTTTCTTTCTTTCTTTCTTTCTTTCTTTCTTTCTTTCTTTCTTTCAGTATGTTGCAAATGTAACGTGTTAGGTCAAGCAGTGATCAACTTGTCCGTGTCTTCTAAACTTCTTTTTTGCTCTTTTCTTTGAATTTTCTTAATGAGTTACTGACACTTTCTTTCCTTCCTTTTTTTTTTTTTTGGTATCACTATCACTAGCCCTTATTTCCCCCATTACCTTGCAACCCATGCTAAACTGAAGCCCTTCTTTGTACTAAATAATTATAGTGAAACAAAAGAAATATATATCTTGTCTGTATCCGAAAATGTTTTATCTCATTCTTCACCTCTATCAATGAGCAAGTATTTAGGAAGCCTTTACTATCTACCAGACTCTATGCTAGGAGCTGAGGATACAAGTATAAAGGATGAAACAATGTCTCATTGCAATGAGCTTGAGTTTTAATGGGGGATCTAGTCATCACTTCTAGTTCTCATCCATTACTGCTCTGTGAAGAGGTGGAAAGAATGATTCATCATTAGTCTTGTGGAATTTTTGATCAGTTTTTAAGGGTTCACAGTTGTTTTCCTTTATAATGTTTTATATATATATATATATGTATATGTATATATATATGTGTATGTACACACACACACACACACACACACACACACACACACATATATATACAGAGAGAGAGAGAGTATAAATTGTTCTCCTGGTTCTACTCACTCCATTCTGTATCGCTTCTTACAACTCTTTCTTGGATTTCTTTGAATTAATTTCTCTTTTCATTCCATACAAAATAATACTCCACTACATTCCTATACTGTAAGCTTTTCAATCATTTGTTAATTGATGGACATTTACTTTATTTCTAGGTCTTTACTACAACAAAAAGTGTTGTTATAAATATTTTTGTACATGTTGATACTTTCTTTAAAAAACAACAACCACCCAAATTTAACTGTTTCTTGTCTGTTTAATAGCATTGATTCTTTTGTGCAATTTTGTTCAGTTTTATGTAATTAAAACTGTCCATTCATCTTTTAAAATAATCTTTATTTCTTATTTAGTCAAGAACTCCTCCATTCCATAATTGTCGAAGATATTTCTTTTCTCTAATTTGTTTGTGATTTGACCTTTTTTATTTAGGTCATGTATCATTTGGAGCTTATTGTGACATGGTATGAGATGTTTTAAATCTAATTACTGTCAAACTGCCAATTTTTATCAAATAAGGAGTCATCACCATAGTAGTTAGTGTCCTTGGGTTTGCTGAACTGTATGCCATTAAGTTCGATTGCTTCTGAGGTTTTTTTTGGTTTTGTTTTGTTTTTGCTCAACCATTGATTAACTTCTCTATTTTTTTTTAAACTGGGGCAGCTAGAAGGTGCAGTACATAGAGTGGAGTCAGGAAGACCCATATTTCTTAATTCAAATCTGGCTTCAGACACTTATTACTTATGTGACCCTGGGAAAGTTACTTAACCTTGTTTGCCTCAGTTTCCTCATCTGTAAAATGACCTGGGCAAGTGCTTTGTAAACCTTAAAGCTCTATATAAATAAAATGCTGGTGAGAATGATAAAAAAGAAAGGAATGGCAAGACACTCCAGTATCTTTGTCAAGAAAAGCCCAATTGGGGGGCAGCTAGATAGCGCAGTGGATAAGCACCGGCCCTGGACTCAGGAGTACCTGAGTTCAAATCTGGCCTCAGACACTTACTAGCTGTGTGACCCTGGGCAAGTCACTTAACCCCAATTGCCTCACCAAAAAAAAAAAAGCCCAATTGGGGTCATGAAGAGTTGGACACAATTGAAACAATTTTTTGAAACAAATTTTTAAAACAGTATTAAATAGTTTTGATTCTTACTCCCTTGTAGAATATTTGCTAGTCCCGTTCTTTTATACTTAATTTTTTCCTTTGAGAGTCTTGACTTTTTGGGGCAGCTGGGTGGCACAGTGAATAAAGCACCTGCCCTGGATTCAGGAGGACCTGAGTTCAAATGTAACCTCAGACACTTGACACTTACTAGCTGTGTAACCCTAGGCAAGTCACTTTACCCTCATTGCCTCCCCCCTCCAAAAGATTCTTGGCTTTTTGATTCTCCATATGAATTTTGTCATTATATTTTTCTCTAAATTAATTCTTTGAATGACTCTGCTTAGCTTCAAAAATGATCTTCCTAAATCTCAGATCTAACCATGTCATTCCCCACCCACATTACACCACTCAAAATGGATTAAATATGAAATACTATGCTTGGCTTTGCATGTCCTTCACAACATAGTCCTAACTTTCCAGTATTCTTATACTTTATTCTACTCCATGAACTCTTATATCTAACAATACTGGGCTCTTTACTGTCCCTTGTACACAAGATTCTATTGCCAGACTGCTTGCTTGGAATGCTCTCTCTCTCTTTGTATTTACCCTGGCTGACCTGGATTCTTTCAAGCCTAATCTAAAATAGCACCTTCTCAGGAGCCTTTATCAGACCCCTCAATGCTAATGCTTTCCCTCTGGGGCTTCCAGTTTATTTTGTATATATCTTTTTGGTACATTGATGTGTACACGTTGCTTTCTCCATTAGAATACAAGTTCCTTGAGGGCAAGAATTGTCTTTTCCCTTTTTTTTTTTTGTATCACCAATGCTTAACACATCGCCTACACTTAGTAAATGCTTATTAAAACATGTTGACTTTATTTGAAATTATAAATTAAGTTACGCAGTATTATTATTTTTATAATGTTTACATAGCCCAAATAGGAAAAAAACAAATAATCAAGTATTTCATTTTGTAATTTTGCATAGAACCTTTTATAGGTTTATTAATTTAATGTTTATATGTGTCTTACAGATAAGATCCCAGACAAGCAATATATTCTATAGTCATTTTTATTGGTTTTCCTTTTAGATCTCTCTCCTCAATTTTATTGATTACATACAGAAAGACTAGTGATTTTATATGTGTATTTTTTTATCTTGTTACTTTACTGGAAATACTCACTTTTTTAATTAATTTCTTATTTGAATTTTTAGGGTTCTCTAAGTAAACCGTCATGTTATCTGCAAAAGTGCAAAAGTGGAAGTTTCTCTTATTTAATGATTACCAGAGATTTATTGTGTCTGGTTGTTCTAAAATAATATTCAAGTTATTAAATTATTTTTATCATATAATTAAATTTGTCTAGAGTTTCATTTCTAGTGTCTGAAATGCATACATTGAGATCCCTAACTATTATAGTTGTAATGCCTATTTCTTCATGTAGATAGATTAGATAGATAGATAGATAGATAGATCACACATGCCTATTTTTTATTATGGCCTTGTTTAAGATCATGACACACACATATATAATTATATATATATTTTTTTTCCTTTATTTCATTTAATATATATATAATACATATAAATATATACTGAAATAGAAGGGGATACATATAAAACACGTGTATATGTATATATAAAACATGTGCATACATATGCATATGCATACATATACATGTGCGTCTATACATATATAGGAATCTTAGAGGGAATAATATTGGGGAGAAGGGGGGAAAATCATCTGCAGAAGGTAGGATTTGAGCTGAGTCTTGAATGAAGCCAGGATGTAGACAGAGGCAGTGAGGGAGAGTTAGGAGGCTCACAATAAATCTAGGTTGTTTGCTTATTATTGAGAAGTTGTTTCTCAGGTTGCAACTTCGTAGATAATCTGAAATGGAAAATGTGCTTACACAGTCGTTATGAAGAGAGAAGTAGTGTCAGGAAATGGCTCTGGGCAGCCTGTTTTGTCTACTGGGTTGATATGGGTTCACTCTTTGTTGCTTTGTGAGCCCACGGCCTTACTAGTGTGGTTGATTCAGGAAAGGACTGGCTGCCACATTGTTAGCACAGCAGCTACCATAAAATATCAAGTTTTCTTTTGTTTTGTTTTTCCCAGGGGGGCCAGAGATTGGGAGATGACTGAACCATATAATCCATTCCTTAGTATCCTCAGTATCTCTTATCGGATTCAGTCTTGAATTCCTGGTCTACCACTTTGCTTCAGCAGCCAGTTTCCTGCTTTCTCAGCCCTTGGATTTCAGTTTTCCAAAGAAATCTTGGCAATAATCTAGTCTAGCCTCTTAGTTTATGTTTGCTTTCCTCTGAGTTTTGAAAACTATGATTCTCTCTCCAGGCAGGGATCTCCTTTCCAGCACTCCAATGGATGTCTAAGCAGGAGGGGTAGGGAGAGGGGAAAGGAATAAGCATTTATAAGCATGGGAAATCAGCATAGTGTCTACTATGGGCCAAGTTTTGTGTGGAGTGCATTTTACAAATATTTTCTCATTGGCTCCTCACAATGACACTGGGGAGTGGGGTGCTATCATTATCCCCACTTTACAGTTGAGAAACCTGAGGCAAATAGAGGTTGTGATTTGCCCAGGGTCACACAGTTAATAAGTATCTGAGGCCAGATTTGAACCTAGGCATTTCTGACTCCAGGCCCATTGCTCTCTCCATAGTGCTGGCAGGGACACTTTTCAATGTAGACTTTCCTTCCTGCTTCTTCTCCCTGACCCCGCCTCCCCCTTTGCCCCTGCGGTTCTCTTTTCTAGCCTCTCTGCTACTGTACAGCAAAAGCAGTTCAAATTCAACACTAAACTTTATAGAGTGTGAATGGATTTGGGGATGTTTATCCCCAATTAATTGAGGTCTTTGAGTATTTTTTTTGTGGGGCAATGGAGGTTAAGTGACTTGTCCAGTGTCACACAACTAGCAAGTTTCAAGTGTCTGAGGCTGGATTTGAACTCAGGTACTCCTGACTCCAGGGCCCGTGCTCTATCCACTGCACCACCTAGCTGCCCCTACCACATTCTTTTAAAACATCCATTCAGGAAGTATATGTTCATGTTAATGACCCCAACTTTCACATGGTCTACCCTAACTGATAAATGCTTTGGTGTATATTACCTCACATTTGCATTTTAATATATCAACCTGACCCTGTAGTTCACAAATCTCTTCCCAACACAATTCAACAAATACTTTCTGGCGAATAGGTCAGAGTATGTTTGTCATGTAGTGACACATTATCAAGTAGTTCTAGGATGTGTATTAACTTAGAGGTGCAAAGTACCTGAAAAGACTAATAGTCTATGCACTTCCTTTTACAGATGAGAATTTGAGGTCCAGGGAATTTAAGTGACTTGTTCTAGTAGTAAGTAGAAAAGCCAAGATTTGAATTCATGGACTCTAACTCCAAATCCCTTTAGACCTGACTAAAGGTGAGTGCGTCATATGGGTTGTACTTAAAATGATAAGAGACTTTCTCTAATGTGATAAGGATGTTGGCAGAAGGTAAATTTCTCTAGGATATCTAGTCCAAGTGGCAAAAGAAACTGGGAGCCCTAATTGTAATGAAGAGCATGGGATGAAGGCAGAGAGGAAGTTAGTGATAGGAAAAGAATTGATTTAATTTTATTTACAAATTTACTAACATCAATTAACATCATTTATTAAAATAAATGATTTATAATTTATTTATTATACTCACATGTGTAGGCACAGATACCACCCAGGAATATATAAGAAAGTGCAAGGCCAAACAATATAATTGCTATATATCTTTTTTTATGGGCAGGGCAATGAAGGTTAAGTGACTTGCCCAAGGTCACACAGCTAGTAAGTGTCAAGTGTCTGAGGTCAAATTTGAACTCAGGTCCTCCTGAATCCAGGGCAGGTGCTTTATCCACTGCACCACCCAGCTGCCCCCTATATATCTTTTCAAAAAGGTGCATTGTATCACTGACTCTGAAGACCACCATTGTTAATACTTCTTAATCAAGAAAACACCTGTTTAGGTCCTTCCCTGAAGGATTTCTTCAAATTTAGAATAACAAAAATCAAGAACCACCACCATCAGTTTTTGACCTTAAGCTTTGTCAAAGGAATTCTGATAAGGTAAATAAATTATGCCTCCTGCTTTACATTTACCCATATGTTCATTCAAAGAACAAGATAGGTGTACTTCTTGTTGCATAATGGCTATTTCTTGAAAAACGGTTTGTAAATATATTTTGGCAATTTTTTTATTTAAACATTTTAAATATATTGTGGGATTTTGTTTTACAAAAGAATTATTTTGCTCACTTTTTGGTAAAGTGAATAAGTACCAACTACCTTCTACCATTTGTCTTTTGTGGAAAGTTTACCAACTACTTTTTTCTTAATGAAAGATATACCTACAAAGGAATGATTTTCTTTTACCAAAAAAAAAATCTTTCTCTTGATACATTGATCATATTAGCAGGATACCTAAATTTTTTCTCTTTAGTTTGTAGTATATAGATACAATTTTAGGTAACTGTTTGGCTTGTTCTCATAAACCATTTTCTCAGTATCAAAATGCTAAGTTCACTGTGACAGTATAAGCCTACTCATATTTGAACAAGTAAAACCATATCATCAATGTTGCCATGTAGTCCCACAACTGCTGGCTATCACAGTCTTTTCTGAGTACTCTTGCCTGCTCTCCTGGTCTGATGACTGGCGCTGCTCAGACAGACTCGGACTGGGGTTGGACTTGGCCCGGCTCGCCGTTAGCAGCATGAGCTTGACTCGGTCTCTCTCTCTCGCCAAAGGTGGCCTTGGGCTTTTGGTGAGTTTTATATGGAATATAGACTAAGCTTAGACTTAAGACTATTTGTTTTGAATTTCTCCTCTCCTATCCCTCTAATCAACATCACCTGGTAACTACCACACAATAAAAGCTCTAACTAGAAAACCAGAAGCTTCTTCCATTTACTAGTCTGGGAGATAAATTAAGGGAAAGTTTAAAGAGGGGAGATTTATGATCTAATATCAATTTTAAATCTCACAGTACTAATTTCACTTGCTGAATGAGATATCTTGAGAAATACAGAGGAACTGCCTCATAACATGACTAGTAAGATTTGAATAAATCAAATTAAGTTCTATAGGACATAGCAACGAAAGTGATGAAAATTGTACATGATTTGCTAAACAGACAAGGTACAGGTTAATTTGATTCTCCCATGTTAGAATCACAGAAAAGTCTGTTTTACTCTATCAATTATAAAGCTCCCAAGGCATATAATTCCGTAATCTAAAGAGCCCTGCCTAAAAACCACCAAAATTAAAGTGGCAAATAGAGTAAATATGGATAATTTAATATTCCAGAACTATTCTTCACCCTCCTCTTCTTTTTATTATTTATATATTTCTAGTGAAAGTAAATTTCCCCCTTTAAGAGGTTTCTTATCCATTTCATCCTCTGTACGTGAGGACAATAGATAAAGACAACTATGGGATCACTGTACTTCTCAATATAGGAATATGAGTCCATTATCCTCTCAATGTGGAAATATATCTGGGCCTACTGAGAGGAGAATTTAATTCAATGAACCCACATGGCTTAATATTCATCTAGTTTTAAATGTTTGACTCAGTAGTATTGAATAGGCAGAGTCTACAACCTTTTTTGTTTTCTGAAACTGGCATGTTTTTTATGAAAACCGTAGTTTCAAACTGAAACTATGAAATAAAAATGGTGGTTCAGTGTGGTTTTTGACTCAAAACCAGGTGAAGTTTTGTGGTTCAGGAAAGAGTTGACATGAGGCCAGATAGTACATGCTGGAGTTTGATTAAATGTTGTTTTAAGTTAATGAATAGGTATAAACATGATTGAGAGGGGAGAGAGAGAGAGAGAGAGAGAGAGAGAGAGAGAGAGAGAGAGAGAGAGAGAGAGAGAGAGAGAGAGAGAGGAGAAACAAGAGAATCAGGGAAGGCTTCCTGTAGTAGATGACACATGAACTGAGACTTGAAGAAAGTCATGAATTTTAAGAGATGGTGGTGAAAAAGGAATGCACTCATGGAAAAGTCTGAACAAAGCATACCTATCCCTCAAGTGTTCCTCCAACTGTCATAGATTCTCAAGACTGGTTCTTTTTTACAGATGATTGCATCCACCCCTAACATAAAATACAAACCTCTGCCAAATAATTACATAGTATTGTGTTACTCTTTTACACCCTTGTGTAAAAGAGCTGTGGTTTAACAACATAGAGTAGTAGTAGTAGTTCTGATTTGTACTTTCTCCTCATGGTCCAATCACACATACCTTCTCTGCTTCCTCAAGAAGTTCCCACAAGTGGTTTGAATAATGCACCTGCTGATGAGACCACAGTCCCCACAACAACCCATGCCTTTCCCAAGGGACATTTTGGTAAACTTTTTCATGCAACGTGACATGAGTATTCTACTTCTAAATACTACTTTGTCCTTGTACAAAATGCTCAACAGTAATGGTACACATTATGGTGGTATGTGAGTATTCCCATGATAACCATCTTCCTTGCACTTTGAGCAAGTACAAGGAGTTATCAGTTAGAGAATATTCACTGATCACTATAATAGGTGTTCTTCTCTTGAGTACTCTGCCTACAACTATAATAAGGGCAATGATACTAGAAAGAGGATAATGAAAGCTAATTATCTAGATGCAGAAGGCCAATCGGAATGGTCATATTGATGAGGATGAAGGGATGAGGCAATTGTTTATGACTGTGTTCATGTGCCAAGAAACTTGTAGGGTAGTATCAAGCAAATGTGAAAGCATCATAAGAAAATCTAAGTTTATATATTATACACACACACACACACACAGACTTTGGAATTTCATGTTTTAGCATAACCCAAGCTAATTCTGAAGCTGTGTAGCACAAAAATTAAATAAATACACTACTAACATGGGGAAAGATGATTATTCAAAAGGAAGATATTGGAAAATTTAAAGATTACAGTAGACAATCACACCAATTGTATTTTAATAATCCTTCCAAATAATTTGCAATTTGGAGATTAAATCTATCCACATTCAATTATTTCAAAAGGACATGAGTAGTTCAATAAAAAATATAGAGTAAATGGGAGCCCAAAGAAGTAGAGAGGATTGAAGGATCAACATGCACCAGCAAGGAAGCCCCAGGGCTGTCAGGCAACAGCAGCCAGTTCTTTGACACCAGTAGATTCAAATAAGATCCAGAAAGGTTCAAACCAAAGTAATGTGTCTGTGACATTGTAAGGTTAATAGGGGTTTTAAGAGTTTGAAACATGCTGATGTGAGACTTCTCTGGCAGCCTTGAAGAATGCAGTACTCTCAGGCTGGAGGATACAGGTGGATCTGAAATTTTCTTGGATTAAGAAAGAGCATAAGCATCATTGAAAGGGAAAACACCCCTAGACAATACAGATCAGGACAAAATAGATAATATAGATCATGACATCCTTGACACAGTGTCTCATTTCACGATATAAGGATATAAGGCCAAAAATATGAGTAAACAAAAGAAGATATTGCAAATTAAATGAAAGTTAAAGAGGAAAGAATGTTGACAGTGAATTGCTTACAGCAAATTCCAAATATTATGAAAGAAATGGACCTCCTATAAATTAGAATGAACCAAAAGAAAAAAATTACTGAAGAAAAAAATAAGAAATGGTAGAACAAAGTTGAAAGATTGATAAATGAAAGAAAATGTAAGATGATCCAGAAAAAAGATAAAGGAGAAATTATTTAAGAATCATTAAACTATATGAGAAGTTTAAAAAATGCAGCAAAATGAAAAACCTGAACACCATCAAGAAATCCTAAATGAAAGCTGTCTAGATCAATTAGAATCATAAGACAAATAAAAACAGAATTTTATTGGTCAATTATTGAAAATTCCCAGGAATATCACAGTTAAAATTTAGAGCTCCTAGGATAAAGAAAAAAAAATACTTCAAGCAGACAGAAAGCAAGATACAGTACCCAAAACTACATTCAAAATTACATAAGATTTGGTATCTACCAAGACATTGGAATACAATATTACAAAAGGCAAATGACAAAGGCTTTAAATGAAGAATAATTTGCTCTGTAAAAGTAAGTATAATCTCACATTTGTAAAATATACCTTACCCAAGTATTGCTGAAAAAATCATCAGAGGTGAGAAGAAATTTTGGAATGCAAATATGAGTCAAGGAAAACTGAGCGATTTATTTTAGCAATTGCAAGAGACTGTAGGATGATGATGTGCTTACATTCTGATAAGAGACGGAAACAAAAGTATCCTTTTAAACGCTGTCTTTGAGGGTCATAAAAGGAGTTAAATAAGACAAATAGGGCTTGAAAATGTTTTTTTTTCTGTTTGAATCGTCTTAAGAAATAAAGAGAATGCAAAAAATAACACACTATCAACAAAAGAGTGAGTAAAAGAGTATAATTTCCAATTTCATATAATAAAAATATATGAGAAGAATATGCCCACATGGAAAAAAGAGTTGGAGGAATAAGCATGAAGCTAACTTCCTTTTTATTTCAACCAGACAAAGGAGTTGATTCCCCTTGATGCTACCCCAACAAATACACAAATAGTTTGGTGTAAGATTCATTAAATGGATCTATGATTCTATGGTCATTTGCCTCTCTACTTAGAATTGGTGAGTCATCATTCCATTTAGTGGCAATTTCCTTTTATCTTCCACTTCCATTCATAGTAACCATGTCAATAATGATATAGTTCAGTTCCTTTAGTAATCTATAGTCTCGTTTGTTATTGAACACAGATCTCATATTTACAGTAAAGTTAAGTTGATGTTTATAGGTGGGACTAAAACTTCTAATTCTTAGTAGCTTTGCCACACTTCTATCGTTTCCAGGGGCACATAAAACTGAAGGCTATTTTGTATTTTATTTTGTTTCATGGTGGTTTTGATCACCTATAGTATGAGATTAGTAGTCTTCAAAATTTTGAATCTTTCACTGACACTGGAAGATTTGAGAGGTAAGAGTCCCCTAAATGAATGGGTTTTTTTCCCCCATGCATGCACATCTCCTTCATAAGATCAATCAGTAAAGAAGTATTTTTTTTTTGGTGAGGCAATTGGGGTTAAGTGACTTGCCCAGGGTCGCACAGCTAGTAAGTGTCAAGTATCTGAGGCCTGATTTGAACTCAGGTCCTCCTGACTCCAGGGCTGGTGCTCTATCCACTGTGCCACCTAACTGCCCCAAGAAGTATTTATTAAATTGCTACCACTACATCTAAAAATATATTGTGATGATAAAATGGATAATATTCATACTTTCAGATTTTGGAAAAAGAAGATAGCTATAAATCTATGAGAAAATAGGTCAGAAACACTTCTAATAGCAAAAATAAAAAAAGAGGGGGGAGGAAAAGACAAGTCCATTCTAGATTGTCCTATTTCTGTCCTATAACTGTAAAAACACAAAAGTCTATGTATTTAGCTTATATGATTTAAAAAAGACAAAACAATAACAAAAATAAATTGATCAACTAATTTCTTTTATTTTCACTTTATGTACCACCCCTTGCACAACAGGGCATATGTAATTAAGCCTGACAATGCAGGAGCTGTCAGAATTGATCCACAGCAGCAGCCTGCAGAAGGGCTGGTGTACCTTTAATCCTTTTGACTGGACTGTACTTTTTGAAAAGTTGAAAAGGGAGATGAAGTTGTCTGAAATAACTCCAACTGCTTCTGTTTAAATGACACTTTTGATCCTAAACTGATGTGCTCGAGTTGAAACATAGCACAAAAAAAATTGGGGGGAGAATAGGCCTCAGAGACTCCTTGGGGCATTTGTCAGCAAGGTTGGGGAGGGGGAGGTTGAAGAGTAAGACTTCCTTGAAAGAATGAAGCTTTTGTAGAGAAGTGGGAATAGCCGAGGGAAAGGAAGGGGGAAAAAGTGAGAAGAAGAAAGGAAGGGGAGGTGAAGTGTATGGTGGCTGCTACAAATGAGCGTGTAAAAGGCGTCTCCTAGTCAGCAGGCTGCCTGAAATGTGATCTCCAATTTATTCAATGGAATTTTTATTCCACAGCAATCACAAACACTGTAAAAGAAGAGAAACTACTTCACACAAGCAGTCCTTATAAAAGAGGATAGTTTTTTTTGTAATTACTAAGACTAATTAACTTGACTACCTTTTAATTTGTTACTATTAAGGTGTTGGTATAGCAACAAAAGACACTAATTATATTTGCATCCTACTATTTGGGCTGTTTACAAGAGACAATGCTTTTTTGTTTTTTAAGCTGTGTACGTGGACCCCATAAAAATAACAACCACCAAAAAAAGTATGTCAAATGGCACCCTAGGTAGGAAGAGAAAGGAAATGTTTGGAAATCTAGAGCCATGAGACCAAGTCATCAGCTATGAAAACAATAATAATTATAACAATAACAACAAAACCCACCACCAAAAAATAACTTAAGTGTTTGAAAACAACATTCTTCATTTTGGCGGGTGGAATGTTGTCTCAGAAAACCTCAGACTTCTTTCCAGAAAGCTCCGGGCACGGTTCTACTCTTACACATAGCTGGATTGTTGCTTATTATAACCCGGCCCCTCCTTAACTTATGGGTGGTTTTGTGATATGAAAGATCCCCTTGACCTGAGACTAGAGCTAGTGTTTATGGCTTTGCTGAATCAAACCCTTCTGGGATAAATTTGTTTTAGTCAGGGTAACAGCTGGCTGCCAAGCAGTTGACACTTGATTCAGTTTTGTCTTTAAAGAATGTGACCTAGGCCTCACAAAATACAAGACAGACTTTTGGCTAAACATGCACACACAAACACACACACATACACCACAGAAACACACAGCATTGACACATGCACACACATACTGCATACACACATGCACACATACACTACATAGACACACATTTAGTGTGGAATACGGTATTGGAGTTGGAATCAGGAATTAGACTTTGAATTGTACCCTTGATGCTTACTGGCTGTGTGATCATGTTGCCCAACAGCTCTGAGCCTAATTTTTCATCTTTAACCTGGCAGTGCCTACTTCATAGGATTATTGGGAGGCTCAAAGATGGAGGTTTGTTCAAATGACTCAGCAAACTTTTGAAGATTGCTACCTTGCCCTTTATCTACCTCTCTTTAATATCACATTGAATTTGTACTTCTCCTTTGTCCTTATCATTGTCTAACCTGCATTATGGTTATTTGTATGCATGCCTAGTCTCCCTTGGATAGTAAGTTTTTTGAGGGCAGTGGTTTACTCATAACAGGTGCTTTTAATAAATATTTGTTGAATTGAATAAATGAGCAAAATTAATATATATCATCTCATCAAATTAAATTCCTCTTAGGATCAACTTCAATCACTTGCCTGAGTCTAAGGTTCAAATATATTCATATATGTGTAGACATACACAAACCAAAATTTAACCTTCTTGCATGGTTAATAAAAACAACAGAGAAAAACAGCTTCAGTAGGAACAGTAGGTGAAAAAGATGGAAAACCTGTCTACCAATGGTGTCTAACAGAACTTGTTAGGCAAAATAGTCTAAGGAGTGATTCACAGAAGAGGAGTAGAGGGAGAGCAACAAGGAACAATTGTTTCATTGTTTTTTTGGTTGTTTTTTGGGCAATGGGGGTTAAGTGACTTGCCCAGGGTTATACAGCTAGTAAGTATCAGGTATCTGAGGATGGATTTGAACTCAGGTCCTCCTGAATCCAGGGCTGGTGCTTTATTCACTATGCCACCTAGCTGCTCACAGTTTCATATATTTTTAATGCATATATTTTAAATCATTAAAAGTCTGCTCTCCATGGTAGGTATATTTACGTTTACTCCACAATGAATTATTTGTGTTTCAGTGTCCGCTCAAAGAGGAAACATTTAAAAAAAAACCTTTTCCTATCATGCACAACTGCTTTTGTCTGGCTCTAGTATCCAATTATCAAGCTGTGACTCTGGGAGCAGATATAAACCTGGCCGAAGCTGTTCTCTAGGAAAATCTAACCTCATCACTGGGTTCAAATTTAAAGTAACAGTATTTATGTCCTCTACAGGGCTAGGGATCTGTTGCTCTTTACTGATGAAATTTATGAAAACACTTCTCTGTACATCTGTATAGGTTCTCTGTGAGAAACTGTGGGCCAGCATCAAAACCAACAAGGCCCTTCATAGAGTTGCCTAATAATAGGTCCGGAGAAGGCAGTTAACAATTATTTGTTAATGTGATGTTATGGTTTAAATTTTACTTTACAGCTTGTCATCACCATCAAAGGAAGTTGGTGAAATTAGTAATTTGCCATTTATAGCTGTGTTGAAGTAGAATTTAATAGTTAGCCAAAAGATCCACAATAGTAGCAACTCAACAATTATACCATAAAACTGAGTTTTATTCATGGGCACATCAAGGAAAATTCTGATGGGTCCAGAATTTCTATGTAATATTTGCATTCATATACTATAGTCACATTTCAATATTATTTCCCCTAGTGAAAAGACTTTAGTCTACAAATTGCCACAAGGTCTGTTTAGGTTATTTGGAAGAGTACATTACACAGAAGTATAATATTTTATGATGATTAGATGTATAGACACAAAGAATTCAGGAATTCAGAGAATAGTTGACTCAATGCTTCAAATATGTCAAACAGAAGTAGCCATGTTGAATTACAGTATGGCATTATCTGTGGTTTGTATATATGTATATACACACCTATAAGCTCCAGAATACTGTAGATGAACTCCTCAGTGAAATTCATGAACCCTCAAAAGAGATGGGCCTTACATAATCCATAAAGAAAATCACCAATTATATGAATAATAACTATTGCTTTTGTTACAGCAAAGAACTAGAAATAAAATAGACACATAATAGATGTCCATCAATAGGGGAATGAACATATACATTATGGTATATAAATATAATTGAAAACCATTGTGACATAAAAAATGATAAAGGAGATTGCATCTTTCCACTGATGGGCAGATAAGGCCAAGAGTCCTAGGACACTTGACCATCAGTCCTGCTTCCAGCCAAGCCTCAAGAGCTATCACAAAGGGGAGCAGCCCTTGTGGTGGGATCCCCCCCACCCAACTCCCAACTATGTCTGCCACCACCAATACTAACACCAATTAGCCTCCATTAACTAGCACCCTGGATGAAGTAATAAGGTGTTCTGAAAATGAGACTTGTGTCAGGTAGGTCAAATCACTGTCACCACCTTCATGACTACCTGCGTATTGGACACATTTTAGGACCTTGAACTCAAGAACCTTGGGAATTGCAGTTCCCCACCCCAACCCCAAAACCAGTAGGCCTACTTCTAGTTCAACCCTTGTAGTGATCATACAGGGAAGCAATTGTTATGGAGAAAGGGCCAGCTGTCTTAACTACCACCAACATGACCAAATATGAACAAAGAGCCCTAGAAAAATGTACCCCTGTTCCCTCCAGAACAGTGGCTCTTCTTCTAGCCTAGTCAAAGTTCTTGATATTATCAAGTCTCTTAAGATCAGAAATGGAAATTACTGCCATTGAAGAAGCTACATTATCTATTACTTTGTTGCTGAGCCCTAAAGACTCTGGGGCCCCTCCATCTGACTAACAGCTAAAACCTCAACTATATATTATCTCCTCTTATTTGACAATGAGCACCTTCAGACTAGGGTTTGTCTTATCTGATTTGTATCCCAAGTGCTTTGCACATAGCAAAAGCTTAATAAATGCCTTTCCATCATTCCATCCATCTATTCATCCATCCATCCCTCCATCTATCCATCCATCCATCCATCCATTCCTTTGTTCATATCTAGGAAGACTTGTATGAACTAAATTTTCTTGTTCCTTGAAATAAAGAATATGATGGATTCAGGGCTAAATATAAATAATTGTATACATTAATGTCAAGTGAATTGATCAAATTCCAGTAAAAAAATTACTTCATGACCATGATAAATGAGTAGAAAGTGCTCTGAAAGATCTCAGTATTCAGATGAAAGCTGTGACAAATCACGACTTCAAATCAATGATGGTAAAACTATTTTTTGCCTCGTCATAGAGGTGCTGAACCAAAAGTACAGAACTGGACATGCATTCTTAGATGTGACTATTGGTGCTTAATGTTTTGCCTGAGTTATTTTGTAGGGCTTCCCATCAGCAAAAAGAAGGAGGAGGAGGAGGACCAGGTGTGTTCCTATGATTAATATGAAAAGGCAAATCAATAAAACTTTTTAAAAGGTGCATATGGGAAAAGGAGGGAAAGTACAGAAGGAGACACAAATAGAACAATTTGTCTTGGTACTTTTTTACATATATACTTTTCTACATATACACGTGTACTTATGCATGCATGTATATGTTATACATGCATATATTTATATACACATACAATTAAATATGTATATTATGTAGGTACTTTAAATACTGTGGCAGAAGCTAATAATTTCTTAGAGTCTTCTCAGCTCTTCATGTCCTGATATTTTTCTTCTTAAAATATAAAAATAATTTTTAAAAGCCTATTTTTCATGCCAATGCAAGGATAATTGAGTTATTTGATCAGTATACACAACTTTACATGCATACACGCATATTCTTTTGCAGGTTCTATAAGTGGGCAATGATCTCAGCCCAGTATTTCAACCCCAAAGATCTGAAATCCTGCAATCCTCATTAGTTCTTTCTTTACTTCACATCCCTTCTCCTAACCAATCAGTTGTGAGGTTTCATTAATTCTAACTTTCTCATTTGTCCCCTTCTCTGTATTCACAAGGTTGCTAGTTCAAGGCTGTGTCCCTTTGGGTTAGATTATTACAATAGCTTCTTAAATGGTATCCCCACTTTCAGTACCTCCTCTCTTCAATCCATCCTTTCATGGTTGCCAAAAAAATTTTCAAAAGCCTAGGTCTGACCACATTAATTCCCTGCTCAAAAATCTTCAATGGTTCCCTGTTTTTATCTCTAAAATAAAGCATAAATTCCTCAGACTGGCATTTAAAATCTCATACCATCTGGCTCCACCCTAATTTTCTGATCCCACTAGCTGGTAGTGTTTTCTCCCTCATTAAACTGCTTGATTATGATCAAGCTATATTTCTCCTAATACAATCTAATTTTCTTAAGAGCAGAGACTATTTCCTTGGTTTCTATTTCCAGAGCCTAGGAGAGTGCTTTTCACATATTATATGCTTAATAAAAATTTTGTTGATGTAATGGAATGGGAAGAGAGCTTACCCTTCACCCATATCCAAATCTGATGGACTGAACTACTTCCCCTAGAGCTGAGCATGAACATTTGCCACTTATGTTGGGTTGGTCAGGTCTCTTGCTAAAGGACATACAATCCTCCCTACACCCTTCCCCCTTCCTATCAAAAAATATCAAAGAGAGTTGACCACTCAGCCAGGAAGAGTGGCCCACTCAGTAGACTTAAAAAATAGTTACCGGCGCAGCTAGGTGGCGCAGTGGATAGAGCACTGGCCCTGGAGTCAGGAGTACCTGGGTTCAAATCTGGCCTCAGACACTTAACACTTACTAGCTGTGTGACCCTGGGCAAGTCACTTAACCCCAATTGCCTCACTAAAAAAAAAAAAAAAGTAGTTACCCTATTCTACCACTTTTTTCTTTCTCATTTGCCATAATGTGTCAGGTGTCCTTAAACATCTCCCTTAAATTTACTATGTGGAGAACGGAGGGCCTCCCCCTGTCCCCATACCTATACCAACTTTTGGGATATGGCAGATAGAGCATGTTGTGTTTAGGTGAGCCTGAAACTGGATCTCAGGACCCTAATGATCTCCGTTGTTTTGTGTTTCTTTTGGAACAAACCACCTTCTCTAACCTCAGCACAACAGGCCCTTCTGGAGGCTGGGGCTGGAAGGAAGGAGTTCAAGACTGAGAGAAACTACTTCCTGACTTCTTGCTTGACTTCCCAATGGGATAACAAGGATAGGCCTATGACACTCCCATGCTCATTCCAATGTACAACAGTGCATATGTATCAGGCAATTGAAGGCTATGCCAACACAAGTTATCAAACTTCAACTTTCTAATCAATTGCCTTCATCAGCCAACTTCATTATTGCTTTACTTGGCCTCATTCCTCAATGGTTAGCAAACCCCACCCTCCATGTGATTTTTCCCCTAATCTTTGATTTCTTCTATCTACTGGCTCTTTTACTGCTGTCTACAAATATGACACAACTTTACCCTATCAACCTTGATCTCTCCTCTCTGTATCACCTAAATTCTTTGAAAAACAAAACCAAACCAAACCATCTATACTTGGTGCCTCTACTCTTTTTCCTTTCATGTTCTTCTAAACTCTCTGAAATCTGGACTCTGACTTCATCACTAACTGAAACTACTTTTTCCACAGTAACCAACAATCTCTCTCTGTTTCTGTCTCTCTGTCTCTTTCTCCCCTTATATGTATCTATGTTATTTAATGTTTCCCAATAATATGTAAAAAATTAACATTCATTTAAAAATTTTTGAGTTTTAAATTTTCTCCTTCCCTCCCACTCCTCTACTACCCCTTGAGAAGGAAAGCAATATGACATTGATTATATGTGTGAAGTAATGCAAAAGAAAACACATAAACACAAGAAAAATAAAGAAGAATATGTGACATAAACATGGCTCAGTTCTCTATGTATTTGAGAAATCAGGTCTTTATCAAGGAAATGCTACAACTTTCCCCTTCAGTTTACTGTTTTCCTTTTAATTTTGGATGTATTAGTTTTGTTTCTGCAAAACTTTTCTAATTTCATTTAATCAAATATATCCATTTTACTTCCCATTACCCTTTCTACCTCTTGTTTGATAATAAGCTATTCCTTTATCCATAGATCTGACAAGTATGTTTTTCCATTCTCCTCTAATTTGTTTATGTATTACCCTTTCTGTCTAAATAATTTTTTTCATTTTTACCTTATCTTGGTATACAGTGTGAGATGTTGGTTTCTATCTAGTTTCTGCCAAACTGCTTTCCAGTTTTCCCAGAAATTTTTGTCAATTTCTTGCCTGCAAATCTTGGACCTTTGGGTTTATCAAACACTAGATTACTATGGTCGTTTACTAATGTGTATCATGTATCTAATCTATTACATTGATCTACTACTCTATATTTTAACCAGTGCCAGATTGTTTTAATGATAACCACTTTGTAATATAATTTGAAATCTGGTACTGCTAGCCACCTTCCTTCACATTTTTTTCATTGCTTCCCATCACATTCATGACCTTTTTTTTCTTTCAGATGATTAAAAAATTTTTTCTAACTTTATAACATAATTCTTTGGTAGTTTGATATGGTGTTGAATAAATAAATTAGGTAGAATTGTCATTTTTATTATATTGGCTCAGCCTACCCATGAGCAATTAATTATCTCCAATTCATTAGATCTGTCTTTATTGATGTAAAGAGTACTTTGTAATTGTGTTCCCAATGATAACTTAATTGTCTTCTCGATGTTCATTCTTCTTTGTCTCTACAAATCATTTAACACTGCTGATCACCATCTTCTTTTGGATATGTTCTCAGCTCTGGGCTTTCATGACTCTGCTCATGACTCTGAATAGATCACTGGCCCTTTTGTTAGAAAGACCTGAGTTCGGGGCAGCTAGATGGTGCAGTGGTTAAAGCACTGGCCCTGGATTCAGGAGTACCTGAGTTCAAATCGGGCCTCAGACACCTGACACTTACTAGCTGTGTGACCGTGGGCAAGTCACTTAACCCCCATTGCCTAAAAAAAAAAAAAAAAAAAAAGAAAGACCTGAGTTCAAATCTGGCCTTAGACAGTTATTACCTGTATAGTCCTGGGCAAGTCACTGAACACCT
Organism: Dromiciops gliroides; assembly: GCF_019393635.1. Taxonomy (NCBI): domain Eukaryota; kingdom Metazoa; phylum Chordata; class Mammalia; order Microbiotheria; family Microbiotheriidae; genus Dromiciops; species Dromiciops gliroides. The sequence goes on along the minus strand of NC_057863.1, from coordinate 268,108,537 downwards.
ACCTGCCTCAGTCTCTGCTACTATAAAATGGAAATAATAGTCACAACCACCTACCATTGTTGTTTTGAAGATCAAATGAGATATATGCTAAGCATTTAGCACTTTCACACATAGTAATTAATTAAAGCCTTGTTTCCCTTCTTTCTTCTTTCTTGCTCTTTCTTATATCTCCTCTTTCATACCTGGCTGTCCTTAATCAGTTTCCTTTGCTGGATTTTCATTTATGTCATGCCCACTAGCTGTTGATATCCTCCAAGACTATCCTGGATTCTATTTTCTCTCTAAATTCTCTTACTTTATGAATTAATCAGCTTCCATTGATTCAGTTATCATCTCTATGAAAATGATTCCAACATCTGGTTATCCATCCTCAGTATCTCCTGATCTACCAAGAGAGATAGGGGTGTTGCTATGTAATATAATGTTTTTTTAGAGTTATAGTCTTTTGCCATCTTAGCTAAAATCATTATTCCTTACATCTTTCTGCTTATTAAAACAGAAAAAGATCTCGAGTCCTATGCATTTTCTTTTTTTTGGGGGGGGCAATGGGGGTTAAGTGAGTTGCCCAGGGTCACACAGATAGTAAGTGTCAAGTGTCTGACTCTGGATTTGAACTCAGGTCCTCCTGAATTCAGGGCAGGTGCTTTATCCACTGAGCCCCCTAGCTGCCCCAGTCCTATGCATTTTCATGAAAATTAAACTTTGGTGATCACAATGTGTTACATTTTCACATTTGGAGGTAAGAAATATTATTGCTAAATAGAATTACTGCTAGTTTAAGTTTTTTTTTTTAATTTTTGCCCAAATTTTACAAATTGTTGCTGTTTAGTAATTTTTTTTGTCGTTGTGTACTCTTTGTGACCCTATTTGAGGTTTTCTTGGCAAAGACATTGAAGTAGTTTGCCATTTCCTTCTCCAGCTCATTGCTCATTTTACATATGAGGAAACTGAGGCAAATAAGTTAAGTGACTTGCCCAGGGTCACACATTAGTAAGTGTAACAAAATTAGTAACATATGAAAGAGATGTGGAGATAGAAAAGGCATTCTAATGGGGAGAACAATATGCACATATATAAGTTGACATATGATATAGGTACTGTTATCTATCTATCCATCTATCTATCTATATATGATATGCAAACCGAATGAAAGGAAGGAAGTACATCTCCTGGGGGAATCAGGAAAGGCTTCATGTAGAAGGTGCTGCTTTTGTTGAGTGTTGAAGGAAACCTGAGATTCTGAGAGGTAGAGAGGAAGAGAGAATGTATTCCAGAAGTGGGAGACAGCCACTGACTAAGCATAGAGACAGGAGAGGGGCTGTGGTTGGGGTGGGTCAGTAAGGCTGAATTGCAGAGCAAATGGGAGAGAAAGTTGGAAAAAGTAGGAAGAGACTAGGTTGCAAAGATATTAAAATACCAAGTAGAGGGGTGTCAATTTGATCCTAGAGGCAATAGAGAGTCACTTGAGTTTATTACATAATCACACCTGCATTTTAAGAGGGCATATTGAAGTACAAAATCTTGAAGTGGTTCCAAATAAAATAGTTAGGTTTATAAACTAAATCAAAAAGAAGTCTTGCCTTCTTAGTACCTAATTAAGTATCTTATTTGCCTAGACATTAGTATTGTTCTTTTTTTCCTATTCTCTTCTATTTTAGGAAGATTCACCATTGCTTACATTTTTGGATACATTCACTTCTTTATTTTGGTTCTAGTCCTCTGTTCCATGACATTTTTGGATGTCAAGAATTATTAAGAAAAGGGGATGAAGTGAAAAAAAAAAGGGTAATGCTTACCAATAAAAAGAGAATATGTAAAACAGTTTTTATTTTACATACTTTTTTTTCTAACAAATAGAGCTTTTCTTGAGACTTTACTTCCAATTTATGATGTTAAAAATGAACTTGTTCTTTTCCTCCCCTTAAATTTTCTCTGTTGGTTGTACTCTATAGCTTTCCCAATCATCAGGGCCAAAACATAGAGTGATCTTAGAATCTCTATTTTCCCCTCATCTTCCACATTCAGTCAGTTGTCTGGTCCTATTGATTCTACTTCCAAAAACGTCTTTTACTTCCATCCCTTCTTTTATACCCCTATTGTATCCTTCATTATTGACTTTTACGTGGTCTCTTATAATAAGCTGTTACTTCGTTTCCCTGTCTCCAGTTTCTCTTCTCTAATCCATCCTGCACACCACTTGCTAGTGCATACTCTTCTAGCCAAAAAAAAAATATCTTTAGTAGCTCCCCCAAATCTATTCCTTAATCCTTGTTTTGAATCAGAATTGGCATTTTACTCTTTTCAGTGTTGTTTTCCTTTTGGTCCTTTTCTATACTCTGTGTTCTAGTCAAACTAAATTTCTAGTCTTCTACTTTTACTGTCTTATATCTCTGTGCCTTTATGATCAGCAGCCGTTTATTAACAGCTTATGATATTTAAGGCATTATTCTGGCTATTAATGATACAAAAATGACATAAAAGAATAATCAGTCCAAGTAGACTACATTGTATTGAGGGAGAAAATATGTATATATTTCAGTCTTCATAAAATAAATGTGAGATAATTGGGGATTGGGAAGAGCACTAGTGGCTGTGAAGATCAGGAAAGGGTCTCATGTAGAAGATGGCATTTCCTTTGAGTTTTGAAGGTAACAGGAGAGTCTAAGAGATAGAGGAGAGGAGGAAGTATATTCTGGAAATGGGGGAGAGGAAGCACAAATGAAATGAGATACAAGATGGAATTTCATATGTGAGGAAAAACAAGAAAGCAAGCTGTCTGGTCTGCAGAGTGTGCAATAGGTCCAGTGGTAAATGGAAGTCTAATTGTAAAGGGTTTTAGAAACTAGAGGAGTTTATTTTTTTTCCCTGAAAAACAACAGGGAGACACTATAAATTGTTGAGTGAGGGAGTGATGTGGTCAGAACTGTGATTTAGAAAACAGCTGTATGAATGATGGCTTGAAATAGTGAGAGGCCTAAGGCATAAAAATCAATAAAGAGGCCACTGCCTGAGACCATTTGAAGAGTTGAACTAAGGGGGGGGGGGGTGTAACTGAGTTGAGAATAAAAATGGGATGCAAGAAACAACCCAGAGATAAAAATGACAAGATTTGACAAATGACTGGGTATGGGTGAGAGAGAGTAAGGAGCTGAAGACAATACTCAGATTGTAAACCTGTGTAACTGAAGAATGGAAGTGTTCTCAATATAAATAGTGAAAGTTCAGCCGAATGGTAGGTTTTAGGGAAAATATAATGGTTTTGATTTGGACATGTTGAGTTTGAGATGTTCAAGGGACATCTATTTTGAAATATTTAATAGACAGTTTTAGGTCAGTGGAGAGCTATAATCTGTATGTTATCTAGATACAGAGAGAGCGAGAGCGAGAGCGAGAGAGAGAGAAATGGCCACCTATCTATCTATATATGTAATATATATACATATACAAATACAAGTATTTTATGTAATACATGAAAATCAAGCTAGTTTGTAACCTAGGTTTTTATTGCATTCATATTTGTTGTAGAGACCTTACTATGGCTCAGAACCTCTTTTTTCCCCAGTCTACACTTACGATTTTGATTATATCCTTTTTGTTACTATGAATATTAGCACTATTGGCCAGTTTTTCTCTAGGCTGGAATGCTTACTAAACCTGATTTATGTGGGGTTATCTCGAAAAGAAGTCCTGAAGCTTAATACAACGTATTAAAATGGAAAGGGCACTGGTCTTGTATCAGACTAAATAGCACCCTCACTCTAACACCCACTAGTTGTGAGACTCAAGGCAAATCACAACCTCCCCAAAGTTCAGTTTTGCTCAAGAGTCGTATGGGAGGGGCAGCTAGGTGGCACAGTGGATAGAGCACCAGCCCTAGAGTCAGGAGGACCTGAGTTCAAATGTGGCCTCATGTATTAGCTGTGTGACCCTAGGCAAGTCACTTAACCCCAGTTGCCTCACCCCCTGCCCAAAAAAAGGAGTTGTATGGGAAAAATAAAACTTGTACCTTCTACCTCAGAGCATAGTGAGAAAAGAGCTTTGTAAACTTTGAATGTCAATTTCAATCAAAAGCCATGATATGCTTGTGACTGTGGGTTTTCATTTGCAAGGCTAACTTTTCAAGGCTTTTTCACCCTAAACACTCTGTATGAGGTTAGAACTTCTACAACCAAGTGAAAGGGGGTAGTCAAATTGTAGCTGCACAGTCCAAATACTAAGCCTTCCCATAGGACCATAGATTTAGGGCTGGAAGGAATCTTAGAAACAATCTAATCAAATGCCTCTCACTTTACAGATGAAGAAAAAGAGGCCAGAGAGGTTTAGGTATTCAGCAAGATAACACAGCTAGTGCCTAACAGAAGCAGGGTTTCCCTCTGTACTATGTAGCCTCTAGCCACAAAAATACCATACTCATTTGTCTCCACAGATTCTACTTTTAGAAATAAAGAAGAGCTCACCAATCGATTATTACTTACATTCATATAATGCATTTTAGAGGGAAAAATATTATTTTGAGTAAAATGTAGAGAAATACAAGAAGCTAAGTAAACGGTGGTGTCTTCCTCATCAAACTTTAACTTTTATCAGTCACTGCTTAATCTAATCTGTTTTCTCATGTAGAGGTAAATAAACAACTCTGTATTTTTTTTTCTTAGAGAAAAAGTCCTCTTAAGGAATATCCATGTCTGTAGTACAAAGAACTTTCAGTCATTTTGTCTGGAAAGCTTTTAAGATTGCTTTATTCTAGCCTTTCAAGGGAAGCCTTCAACAACCTGCTTGCAACTTATCACAGGAAAAAGATGAAGATTTTGCTTTCCTCAAACTCCCAATTAATTAGCTCTCTGAATGCTCTCAGCTTCCTCTTCTCCCTTACAATTTCTTTGCATAAGGAAGTAACTGTTTAAAACAGAAAACAATGATTATAGTCACACCATATGTGCACATCTATAGAACCATGGCCAAATATGACTGTCTTTTTTCTAATTGGAGCTTCTTGTCATACCCAAACCTATTAACTTATTTAACTACTTCTTCCCTTCATATATATGCTGTGCAGCTGAAGATAATTCTTTTCTCATTCAGTTCTACAGGTTTCTAACAGTTTAATAGCCTTGTTTTTGTGAGCTACCTCTGAAGTGAACTTGTCACTTTTCTAAAGAGACCATTTCCTTTCCTTATATAATACCTCCTCTGGGATACTCCCCTAATTTGTACTCAAATTCTTAGTGGCTAATAAATAGCATTTATATATTGCTTTAACGTGTGCATGCTTTGCAAATATTGTTCTATCCTCACAAACATCATGCGATGTGGATGCTATTATTATCCTCATATTACAGATGTAGAAACTGAGACAGATCAAGAGCAAATGACTTGCTCAGGGTCAAATAGCAAATAAGTGCCTGAGGAAGGATTTGATCTTGGAAACTGCTGACTATAGGTCTGGTGCTCTCTCTAGTATGCTACCAAGATCCCACCTATTATAGTCCCTCATAAGATCACACTGGTGTGTTTGCCATTTGCAATCATACCCATGAGACATAGATAGTTCTTAGCAATGATATTTTAAAAGTTGGCATAGTATGTCCAAAGGCCTATAAAACTGTGCATACTCTTTGATCCAGTTACCATTGCTAGGTTTATATCCCAAAGACATCCCAAATCAGAGAAAATGACCCATTTATACAAATAAAAATATTTAGAGCAGCTCTTTGTGTGGTCATTAAGAATTGGAAATCAAAAGAATGTCCATAAATTGGGGAATGGCTAAATAAGCCATTCATATACAAAATATATATGATTATAATAGAATATTTTTGTACTATAAGAAATGACAAGCAGGATGACTTCAGCATGGCCTGGGAAGATTTGTATGAACTGATGATAGTGAAGTGAGCAGAACCAGGAGAATGTTGTGCACAGTGACAGCAGCACTGTTTGATGAAGAACTGTGAATGACAACTATTCTCAGCAATACAATGATCTAAGACAACCCCAAAGGACTAACGATGAAGCATATGATCATCCATCTTCAAAGAAAGAACTAATATTGATTGAACACAGACTGAAGCATGCTATTTTTCACTTTATTTCATTTTTTTCTTTTATTTGAGTTTTTTCATACAAAATTCCTAATATGGTAATGTTTTACATAATTGCACAGATATAACCTATATCTAATTGCTTATTGCCTCAGGAAAGGGAGAGGGGAGGGAGGGAAGGAAGGATAGAATTTGGAACCCAAAACTTTAAATACAAATGTTTATTATCCAAAAAAAGTTGGCATAGTAAAACAAAATTAACCTACAAAACATTAGTCCTTTAAATTTATTCCCTTGCAAATGCACAAAACCTCCATGAGAAGAAAAGGTTCAAACCAAGCACATTAGTAATAAGGTACATATGACAATGACAGAACTGGTATTCTTGGTACTGCATGGCCTGGAAGTCCTTTATCTCATCATAGTATTCTCATGCAATTGTTCTGAAGTGCATCATTTCTGCTGACCAGTGGTTCAGCTGTGATCCAAGGGTCTGCTTATCTCTGGAACTAGCTCTGTTCTCTGCTGCTCAGAAGTCCCAGTCCTTGAAGCTGATTTTTCCTTTGAATTACTGTTTCCATGTGTTCACTACTGTATGGATTGTCATTTAGTCCCCTACCAAATATAGGAGTAATTCCTCTTAAAAAGTAAAGGACTAGGGGCAGCTAGATGGCGCAGTGGTTAAAGCACCGGCCCTGGAGTCAGGAGTACCTGAGTTCAAATCCGGCCTCAGACACTTAACACTTACTAGCTGTGTGACCCTGGGCAAGTCACTTAACCCCAATTGCCTCACTAAAAAAAAAAAAAAGAAAAAAAAAAGAAAAAGTAAAGGACTAGGGGGCAGCTAGGTGGTGCAGTGGATAGAACACCGGCCCTGGAGTCAGGAGTATCTGAGTTCAAATACAGCCTCAGAACATTGACACTTACTGGATGTGTGACCCTGGGCAAGTCACTTAACCCCAATTTCCTCACAAAAAATAAAAGAAAGAAAAAAAAAAGTAAAGGACTAGGGGCAGCTAGATGGCACAGTGGATAAAGCACTGGCCCTGGATTCAGGAGGACCTGAGTTCAAGTCTGGCCTCAGACACTTGACACTTATTAGCTGTGTGATCCTGGGCAAGTCACTTAACCCTCATTGCCCTCCCCCCCCCGAAAAAAAAGGAAAGGACTAGTGGGGAGGGGGAGCAAAGATAAATTATCTTTTGTCCCTATTGGAAATGGTTCATTTGTTTACTCGGTCAATCAGTTTTTATTTTGTCAGAAAAACAGGTTCACACTTTATAAATGGATCACCTGGTATTATCTTTTCAGTTTGCTTATCCCTTTATTAATAACTAGTGATTATATTATTGTTTTTATGGGTTGGAGGTTGGTCAAAGATCAATTTCTCTATACCTAGGACATATATTTTAAAACCTTTGAACAGAATGGTTTTCAAACATTGTGAGTGATTTGTTATGGTCATAGAGTGCCTATTATCCAGGTATGTAATAGTTATATTTATTGCTTATTAACTTCTAATGGCAATTCAAGATCTACAATCTCTGAAAGATCTGCCTTAAATCAACTTTAAGATGGTATAATTTTCACTTAAAGTTAATAACTTTATCATCCTTGATGATTACATTCATCCATTATTGTTTTTCCTTTTCCCCACCATCTAAATCTAACTCTATGCTTATAATGGGAGATTCTTTTTGGATTATTTTTCTTCCCCTGATCTTGCACTGCTTACTTTTGCTAACTTTCTGAGTACATGGCATATTTCATGGCTCTATAGTTGGTAGTAGTATAGTATAGTGTTTTTAGTAACTGATTAGATATTGAAAGAGATTTAAACATTTAAAAATTGTTTTGTCAGTTTCAGAAACATGCCAATATGTGAAATGATGAAGGGAACAATTCTATAATAAATCTACATTGTAAGAGCTTCTTCCTATCTCTATCCTACCTCCCAGTTTCAGTTGGTGTGAACAATTTTAGAATGCAAAAACCTTTCTCCTGAAAAAACAAAGCAAAACACAACCTGAGGAACACATGTTCTACATCTTCTTAGAGCAGGTGGGGCACTTTGTTTTTCAGTTTTCTTAGAGAAACCATCTTTGAGGATTCTGGATGAATTTAGCATAAACACATTCATATCTGAAGTCTAATGATCCTTACTCCATGGAGCTTTATTGCTAATGTATCTTTAATGATCCAGGAGAGTTTCTTTTTAATATATATATATATTTTTTTTTTCTTAGTAAATGAACCTCAATTTATTGTATTAGAAAGAGCACAAGAGATTGAGTTTCCAGTCTGATTTTGTCTCTAAGTTTGTGGTTTCAAGAAAGTTACTGGAACTCTTTAGGTCTTAATTTCCTCATTTATAAAATGAGGGATAGGCACTAGAAGAAGTTCCATGTTAGCTCTACTAATCTAAGAGCCTAATAAACATTTGATGCTCATTGTTGTTCAGAGTAGAAAACTAAGTGTAGCCTTTGTTCTACAATTTTCTTTGAAAGACTTTGTTCTGGGGTAACTCTGAGCCATAGAGATGGTGAACAGCAAGTCAGAAATGCTGAAATTTGTACCTGTGGTTCTAGGAACTCAAAGGTATGCCAATGTTTAGGCTCTGTATAGACCACTAAGCCACTTCTAAAAACAAGGCTGCCTACCTATTTGTTTCTTTGCAAAACCAACTCCACAGTTGTCTTTTCTTTCTTTCTTCTCCTTTAGCAATAAGCCATCCAGAGGCCAAAAGCCTTGGTTGGGGGATGATTTTATGTGCTAAATATATGTGATGTACATACCAAGGAATTTCACCAGCATTTTAGTTTCCTCACCTAAGTGAACTATGTGAGGACCTGGTGCGGTGTGATAGAAAAAGAGCCATATCCTTTGTGGTATACCACATTCATTTACTATGTCAGACTTGCACAGTCTGACACTATTCTCACAAAGAAGGGAACAATTGTTTGCTTGCTTCCCTATCCCCCCCGCCATTATCCCCAACTTTCACAAGAGTATCAACCTAAAAAAGAGTTATGGATTTCCTTCTACAAGGACTGCATGGACTGATAAAATAAAATTCATGGAAGAAAACAAACTGTTATTTTCCCCTTTAGCTCATAATTGCACTTGGTGAAGGAGCAAAATGCAATAAATTTCAGGGAGCAAGAATGACCTCTTTAGAAATTGCAAATGTCCAGGCTATGTAAACAGTGTTGAGAAATATGGGAGAGAACACATTTGAGAAAGTGGTTATTATTGTTGCATCAGACTCCTTAGACTGGGTCTAAATAGTTCCAAATATGATGAAAAATCGGTAGCTATTCAGTTAACATATTCAGCATTGTCACCCAAACTGGATAACTTTATAGGGACATTGTTGATAAAATAAATGATAGTTGCCAAAACTATTAGTGTTTAAAGAAGATATCAGGGTTACTTCCATGACAGACCAAAGAGCTAATGTGATCTGAGTCATAGTTCGTAGAATAAAAGAGGCAATAGCTTTCCTACATTCAGTTTAAAGTAATTGTTTTTCACTTCTCACTACCACATTTAAGGAAAGACACTGACAAGCTAAAACTTATCTAGAGGAGGGAGGTCAGGATGGTGAAGGCTCTAGACATTATGCTACACCAAGATCAGTTGGCATTGGAGAGATTTAACAACCAGAACTGACCTAGAGATTTTACAATGACTCTGTTACAGTATTTAAAGTCTTGTTATATGGAAGAAAGTTTAGATTTACGTTTGGCCATGGAAGGTAGAACTCAGTAATGGGTACAAGTTTCTGAGAAGATTTAGGTTCAATGAAAGGAAAATTTTCATAATGATTAGAACTGTCAAAAAAGTGGAAAGGAGAAAGCGAATTAAGCTTTAGGCAGGCAGCTACAAGTTTGGTTTACCCAACCAAAAAAATAAATAAATAAACTAAAGCTAAAAAACAAGTGGAAAGGGGCTAGTTGTTCCTTCTCATTGAAGGCCTTCTGGTGAAAGCTGGATGATCACTCCTTAAGTATGTTGTAGAGGTCATTCCTTTTAGGCTGGGGGTTTAGCTAGTTGCCCCTTGAAGTCCCTGTCAATCCTACAATTCTATATTTCATGAAGCTAAGTATTTTGAAAGGCCTAGGTTTCTGTTTAATAAAAGGAAGAAAGTGGTGAGAATTAACTTCTTAATCTAATTTTGAGTATCATAGACCTCTCCATTCTTACCCATTTGAAGGCTAATTGTACCATTTTTAAAGGATTGGACCATCTATCATTGGAGTGCACTTATTGTGCCTGCCTTAGAATTGGGTTCATTCTTTTTTGTCAACATGGCATAAATAGTGATAAATCATTTTACAGCCTTCTGTGCTCTTTCTGTAAGGGAAGTTTTAGCATGCCAGAATTATACAACAGAGTCCAATCTATTGCCCTATGGAATGTTCTAAAATTTCCTCAATAAGTCTTCCTGTGTTAACAAAATAGGAAATAATAAACTTTTTTGGGGGGGAGGGAAGAGATGGAATGTGTAAAACTAAAGTAAATGCAGGAAGATCCTTTTTTTGTTTTCTGCGAATATTGTTTCCTTTACTTGTTAGCAGCTGAAAGGAAATGCCGAGCTAGGGGAGTAGTTAGCAGCTTTTCACTAGAGGTCTGATGTCTGTGCTATGCAAGCTGAGAGATCCTGCAAGACTGCATGACTCATAGAACTTCTCATGATTCAACTTCACTAAAATTCCCTCCAATGCCAGTAAAGAATAACTTAAAACCCTTTAATTTGAAGTTTTAAATCTGTTAATGACTCTTGCTTTCGTTCCCTTTCCCTTATCTCTCCACATCTTAATCAGGTTTTCAAATCTCAACCCTGAGAAATAACAGCTGCCTGCCTCTGCTTACTTTTTAATATGATTTTTTTTAAAAAAGGCACTATGACTCTATTTGAGAGGGATCAAAAGATTTTATACCCATAAAGAGTTAGGAAATTAATTTTCCACTCTTACCTCCCCCAAGAATACTTGCCCCCCCAAAACAAAACAAAACAAAACAAACCCCTTCCCTATATCAGTAAAGAATTCTGAATATTGAGCCCTCATGGTCAAACAAAAATGCTATGCATTTGTATAAAAACATTATAAAGTAGGTTAACCCCCCCCCAACAAAGTTAACAAAACCACCCCCAAATAAAACAAAACTCAATTTAACTATAGCTTAGACAATTTGACCTAGTCAGGTCCCAAGAATGCAGACAGGTTTTCCGAACTGGCTATTCGGATTAGTAAACATGAAATCTAATGACAAAAGCATCTGCCCTACTGAAAACTTAAGAACACTTGACAAGCCTTCTGAAACTTCTTTCTTACTGCTTGAAGGAGAGACTTCTGCACGCTATGAGAGACTTCTTTCACTCTTTAGAAGGAGCTAGCTGTTTCTTTCAATGTGTCTACTTGACAATGCAGAGTTGTCACAGTTTGACATTTTAAAACTAAAGCCACATGAAACAAGTCTGTCCAGTTCCCACCTTTCTGAGACACATAGATTATCCTTTCTAACCCTGAATTCCAAGGTTTTACCTCCATGTAAGAATGAGCATGTTTCCTTCTTCCCAAACTGGCAAAGTATCATAAATGAGACAGCATTCCTCTCTATTGGCTGCATCCATGTGCTTGCACTAAGACAGAAGAACCTCTAAGAATGAATTACAGGCGGCACGCAGTGTTTCAGGATACCTAAGACCTAGCAATCGAACATATGAGATATCAATGTAAACCCCAAAGAGCTCTGGACTAGCTTTATAATCTTCAACACTTTAAAAACAGAAGCCTAACTGGCTTGTACTTGAAAAAGTTTCTTAAATACCAACGGAGTGCCTCTGAAGCTTAACTAATTATTTCTGAAAAACTTTTCTGAAGAGCTGCCATATGATGAATAAGTAACCCAATCACCTTGTAATCATATGCCTCAGCCAGAATCTCTCACACAGAATAGACAAGAGTTTCAGGCACTGCTTTGCCACGAACTGAACTGCCACTCCTGTTTCTATGCAAAACTGAGGAGAAGTACATTTTAAAAGTCTGAAGAGCACTTACCTCTCATGAAGCACTGTGGGTATGAAGGAAATGACTCAAATATGCTGTCCGAAGACATGGTTTTCTCCTTCCAATGTAGTCTTTTCTTAAAGTTGGGGGACTATATGATTTCTTTCACCTTAGGAAGTGAAAACCAAGAATAATCATTTGTTTTAACCCTTAACCCCTTCCATCGTTCCCTACATCTTCCTTTACCCTGCTACTTCTGAGAGTCCAAAAGCCCCATATGAAAGATACCACTTTGAAAACAAATATTCAAATTGTCGAAGATCAAAAAGTTTTTTTTTTTTTTTAAGAGCCTAGTAGTGGCTTGGTTGTGGCTTGATGATGCTTACCGCTCTACGAAACTCTGTGGTTTGCAGACAGTGTGATTTGCCCTGCCTGCTGACCAATATCCCGGACCCAGTCTTGTGTGACTGCCACTGTACCCAACTTGTGGTTCTGTGGTTGTTTATGAGGCCCCAAAGAAGTGTTTCACACAACCAAAATTACAAATTTAACTGTTCCCCTTTCCACATCCCATCTTAATTGGTTCTTGCCAATCATGTGACTTAAGTGATGTCATTTTTAAGATTCTGAGCAATGCCTTCCCTACCCCCGACTGCCCCCCCCACTCCAGACTACAAGGAAATAGTAGAGTTAGCAAGAGATGTTAAAAAAAAATGACTCAGTCCCTTATTATACAAATGGTCTTTCCTGATTTAGTACAACTTTGCTTCTGTTGTTATTTGTGGTTTTTGGAACTACTGAGTATTTTGATAAAGATTTTATTGCTTCTTATTCAATTATAATTTTGGTCTTGGCATCAGGCTGCTGTGAAAACAGGATGCATATCCCATAATCTAAAATACTAGGTATCAGCTTTATCAGGAAAGTTTGGTCCCTGGTAAAGAATATATTACATAAATGAAAGAAGAAAAGAAAAGAAAAGAAAGACAACATTTAAGCAAAATATCTTCCACATTTTTTTTTTGCAATTTCATGAATGGAACATTTTGAATCTAAGCAAAAATTATTTTGTTTGAATCTATCCTTCAGTAAATGAATTAAAACACTGCTGTTCCTTAACAAAAGACCAACAAGTTCATTCCATCAGAGGAAAAATGAAAATATGTAGCATTGATTTCTGAACAATGCAGTACCTGTTGGGTAACTAATGTTTCCTTATTGCTCTTTCTCAAAATTGTCTCCTCTACTACCAACTTTTCTCTAGTTAAATTTAAACCTGCAGAGAACCTGCTTCACACCTGTAGAGAAAACTTAGTCCTAGAGTGTGGTAACTATAATCTTAAACTTGTCAATGTATTCTTCAGAACATATTTAGGAGAAGATCACTGTTCTTCACCAGACAGGGTGATTGGTAAATCTCATACACTACAAGGGATGATCTGTGCAGAGATTCTCATTTTAAGAGACTAAAAATAGTCTGTATATGGGTGAAAACCTTTTGGTTGTGTGTGTATTCATTTCTTTGCCCTACTTGATATTCTTAAGTTTATGCATGAAAGTAGCATCTTGCTCTTTCCTAAGTCACCTTTTCAAACAAGATGAAAAAAAAAACCTCATTTTTATTTTCTAATAATATATCAAATCAGAAATATTATTTTAGATCATTTATTTTCCTAAACCCTAGGGTTTACCTCACCACCATCTGAGTAGAATATATATCTATATCTATATCTCTATATCTATTGAAAGGACAGAACTTAGGTAATAATGCATAACATTTAGAACTTAAATCCTAATTTTGTTTGTATGACCAGAAAATGTATTCAAGGGGCATAAATATCATCTAATCAACTCAGTTTTCTACTTCACTTTGCAGCAGATAGAAATGGCCTAATAATAATGTCAATTGCTGGACAAGAAGGAAAGAAGATAAAATTTGACTTGAAATAAACATTTTTCTTCACTCCCTTTTGTCCACAGTGAGCCTTTAATAACCAGAAAATGTTAATCATCAGAACTCATGAAAAATCCATTAGGAAAATTTTGAATTTCTTCGGACTTTTCGATGGTAATGACTTATTTGGATTCCATTTTGTTCTTTTTTAAACCTCCTTCCCCAGGTACAATTCCTTACCAACATAACTGGAATTTGCCCATCATTTCCAATGTTCTTGTGTCAAATGATAAAGCTGAAATCCCACTCAAATCCATGAGCAGGTTGTTTTATGTCTTTTTCTATAAATGTCCCTTCTCAAAAAAAAATATCGTTCGGGGATCCTAACCACCAATGCTCCAAAGCCTAGCTATCCGCTGCAAACCTTAAGGCTAATAATGTGATGCAAATGAAGTAGAGAACTGATGTAATCATTTGAATACTTCTGTTTAAACCTCCCCACAAGCTTTGCCTGAAGTACTCGGACACTTCAGAAAAAAGGCATTTGGCTATTTTTGCTGAATTATCCAGCTCAATAATTTGAATCCTCAATTTAATTTTGTGGCTATAGACAGGGCTGAGAGTGATCCCTTGATGGAGTGGTCCAAGGCAAAGAAAAACTTTCAAGATTGTAGTAAGGGTAAAACTAGCTGTGGTCTTACCATACACAATCACATACAGCTGGGGTTTAGATATAACACCAGGGGGCAAGAGTACCCGGGTTTGTATGCATGCTATGAAACATCTTTCCCACACTTAGATGCCACACCAGCCACAGGATAACTTCATTGCCCTGTGAAGCAACAGTTGGGGCTTTCCTGGTCTCTCAACTAGTGACTATACAAAACTTTATTGCTCTTGAATTCAGTCTGCTTTTGCAACTTCCTTAAACTTTGTATGGAAGCTAAGAAGATAGTGCATGTTTGTGCGTGTTCTATTTGAGGGGAGAGGAGAGGGAGACGGAAAGGGAGAGGGAGAGAAGAGAGAGTAATTTGGAAGAATTGGGTTCAAATCCTTTCTTTGATAAATACTTAAATACATAAATGGCTTATTTTACCCTGGACAAGTCACATCACTTCTGAAAATTCCAGGCAATTTTCTAAGACTGTAAATTGATGCTTTGCTTTGGTAGATAGACATTTCCTCATTAGGAATTGTTTTTGTCAATGAAATTATCAGTACATATAGACTTCTCCCACTGCCATGTAAATAGCTTAAATTGGTTTGTGGGCTGCCTTCCCTAAGCTTAGAGAAAGGCAGCATGTCACCATATAAATTAACAGTTAAGGGAGTGTCTTATCTGAGTTGTTTTTCTGGGGGTGTTCTCCTAATGCCAAGACCCTAATAGACCTTCAGTTCCTTTCTGGCACATGTATAAAAAAACCTTTCATGTCCACCAGCCTACAGACTCAAGCTACAGAAGCTTCTTAGATTATCCCCCATCATTCCCCCCACCTCACTATCAACAGATTCAAATGATGGCACTAAGCAATTCAAATCACCAGTAACTAGCCTGATCTAGGGATAAAATTGAATATTACTCAACTTATCAGAAATATAAAATCTATGGTTTGTAAATGCATCTAGAGCCTCCAAACAATATCTAGGTTCTCTTTCTAATCATCACTCTCCTCCCCTCCCAGTATGCATTCAGAGGGCTCAGATATACAGTATTACTATCATTTATTTTACTGAACACTGTGGAAATGGAAGGGAATAGACTATCTACTCCCTATATAGAACAAATTGCAACCCTTTCATTTGGCTCCTCCCTCCCTTTCTCCCTCCCTCCCTCAACTCCTCAGGTTCAGTGGGGGAATTCCTGAGCCACATGTTCCTGCAGCACATGAAAAATAAAAGGATGACTGTTTTTCTGGGATCCTGGTACAGATCATAGACTACCCGGGATTCTCGGTAGCTTTTCAGGATTTGGGGTACTCTCTAATCAGAGATCCCACCTCTATTGCTGTTCTAGGAACAAAATCTCCAAAGCACTCAGCTGTCCCAGTCATTGGCTGACAATGTTGGGCTATAGAAATAACAACAGTAGCTGCCATAGCAACACTGTAGCCATAGAAGCCTGACAGTCCCAAACAAATGACTAGTACTACTTCCTTGCAGATATCCATATGTCAGTCAAGAACATCAGCTCCAAAAGCATGTATCAATCATCAAAGATAACTATATTCTCTTTAGGAAGTCTGGATATTTACGGAAGTAGAGCAATTGGCTGTTCCAGGGTAGATGTGACTCAGGCCAGTCTTCATAAAGTTTATGTTCAATATTGAATAAAACTATATACTTGTAGGTCATTCAACTGTTTAAAAAAGCAAAATACGGGGGCAGCTAGGTGACACAGTGGATAAAACAGGGGCCCAGGATTCAGGAGGACCTGAGTTCAAATCCAGACTCAGACACTTGACACTTACTAGCTCTGTGACCCTGGGCAAGTCACTTAACCCTCATTGCCCTGAAAAAAAAGTGAAGTGAAAAAAGAAAAATAAATAGCCATTAAACAAGAATATGCATCTATGATAGCACAAGTTGATTCAGCTGAGAAAAAGTACCATGCTTTTGAGATGTCTGTGGTTATCCAGTCAAGCATCAGGAGAGGCTGGAGCTCCTTGTGGCTATTTTGCACTCAGATAGCCAGTCTGGACATCTCATTACTCTGAACAGTTAGTTTTCTAAGCCAAGGCAGTCTTCTGGATGGTTTTAACTCCTTTTAAGGGGGAAAAAATAGTCTAACTTTCATAGGAGTGGAAGGCAGTGACTAGAATGTTGCACTCACCACACCAGTGTAGATGCCTGCTATTCTTGACCATCTTGAATGCATAATTCCCAGAAATTCCTTGTGAAAAAGGAAGAATAATTCACCTTTTTTGTGTGCCAGGATCATTAGAAACTTCTCTTCTGGTCTCCCTTCCTGAATGAATTGTGTTTAATCTAAACCCAGAGGAAAGTAGTAATTCAGACAAATAGAACAAAGTATATGTGCAGGTGATAGATACAGATAGATGATAGATAAATAGCTACTAAGACAGAGATAGATATAGGTTAAAAGTTATACACACACACACACATATATATATATACATGCATGTGTATATATACATACTATATAGTTAATTTATATACATACATGGTATTGATATAATAATGATGATGGAGGTAGAGATAGAGATGTAGACACAAGAGGCAGTTTGGTACAGTAGAGAGTTGGAGTTAAGAAGATCTAGTTTGACGTGCCCCACACCACTAAGTACCATTAAGTTTCATGCATCGCTTATGGATATGTCCCATACTGTCTGTGTGACAACAGGCAAGTCATTTAACTTCTCTGGGCCTCAGTTTCCTCAGAGAGATAGGATTGGACTAGATGACCCTTAAATTCCCCTCCAACTCTAAATCTATGATGATTTCAACAGCATAGGGAGGTCCCAACATAAAAATGCCATCTGAATATACATATACAATAATATTAGATGACTTAATATGTCTTCCATATCTCTCTGTTTCCTTCTGTGTATTTTCTCTTTCTCTCTGTGTCTGCCTCTGCCTGTATGTCTGTCTGTATGTCTCCCCCCACATCTATAATTCTATAATCTTGGTCTGGAACTGTGATTCCATTGGATAGAGAATTGTCCGAGGTTACATGAATATTAGACAGTAATTTAGGCCACTGAGAGATCAAATGACTTGGCCATGAATCACACAATTACTATGTGTCATAGGCAGGACTTGTACCTTGGTCTTCCTAAGTCTAAAGTTGACATTCTATCCATTATCCCATATAACTTTAGTGTTTGTATGATGTACATATATATGCTATAGCTACAATAATACTTTGCAAATGAAATGTTAGATGATAAAACATGAGAACATAAGAGCAGTTAGTTTCATAAGTAAGGATTGCGAAATGAGGTTTCCTAACAAACTACAGTTTTTGGTCACAAATTAAGTGTATTTTTTCTACCAGGCCCTAATAATGGTCCTGGAGCCCCGTAAGAAATCCCTTGTTGTTACTCTTCCTTAGATAGAACCATCTAAACAGCAAGAATTTGGACATGTCAAATAATTAGTTTTCTTATTTATGTTAACTCATTGATTCTAACTTGAATGTGGTGCTATTGGAAAGAAATTACAACCTCAAGTGTCATTTTTAATTAATCAATAAAAATTTTACCAGGGATTGAAAGTTATAATTGTGCAACTCTATAAGTAATGTAGAGTGCTTATGTATATGTACATATATACACATACATATGCTGTTGTCCAATTCAAAGCCCCTCTGTTAGACCTTTAAATTTTATGTAGATCTATCTATCTTTCATCTATCTCTCTATTTGCTGTTGTTGTTGAGCTATTTATGTCATGTCTAACTCTCCATGACCCCATTTGGTGTTTCCTTGGCAAAAATACTGGAGTAATTTGCTATTTCCTTTTCCTATATGTAAATGTCTGTATAAATGTGTGTGTGTTTGTGTGTGTACATATGCATATACATATATATGTACATGCACATATATGTATATTTAATAGAGGTACCTCTATTCTCAGAAAAAAAAAACTATATCAAAATAGGGAACAAATTAGCATCCTGAGAGAAGAATGTTGGTGAATTAATTCTATTTAACATGCTTTTCTATTTTAACTCTGCTCTTATATTCAAAATGGTGCTAGAGATTGCATTATTATCTTGACAAACCAGGGATAGAGAACTACAATAGATCTAGCAAGTAACACTTTTTAGAATTTATATGATTAACTATTGTCAGATTAAGTTATCCTAAAATAATCTGGAGGCATACCATCAGTCAGTGTATGAAAAGGCTACTTTCCTAGTTAATGCCTTCATACACCTCCATAATAACAACAACAACAACAAAACCCCAAACCAAAACGAAAACAAAACAAAAAACCAAAACCAAAACCAAACCAAAAAAACCCCCAAAACAAACACACACACACACACACACACACACACACACACCAACAAACAAATAAACACCAGGTGGTGATAGTGAGCAAGACAGGCAGGCTGAGGTATCAGTCATTCTCTGAATCAGCCTGACCTACTGAGCAGGCTTGTGCAACTTGCTACCTCTCTTTTCTTGTGAGTGGGTCTTCCCTAGAAGACATTCCCCTTTCAGTCATAGCTTTCTCTTTGAAGTGCATCTCAACCTTTCAAGGCAAAGGGAAAAAAAAAAAAAACCTGGCTGCCACTTCACTTACTTACCCACCACCACTGTGGCTAAGAGCATCTTAAAGCATCTATCTGGTCCTGAGTATTTTTCTTTCTCACTTAAACTATCATATTTTTTTTTGCGGGGCAATTGGCATTAAGTGACTTGCCCAGGGTCATAGAGCTAGTAAGTGTCAAGTGTCTGAGGCCATATTTGAACTCAGGTCCTCCTGAATCCAGGGCTGGTGCTTTTTGCACTGCACCACCTAGCTGCCCCAACTATCATCTTTCTTAATGATTTGTTCCTTGTTATCAAAACCAGCACTAATCTGAATTTAATAGAAATAAACACCAAAATTTTAAATTTCAACCCCTTTTCCCCTCATTTTTTGTTCCTAAAATCTTTTTTTTTTTAACAAATCCAGGCAACTGATATTGATGTTAGCTATCTTTTTTAAAGGAACCCCCCACACCCAAAGGACAACTCAAAGGATACTGTTAGGGTTGGAAATCATTCCAACCCTCAGCCACTTAGACTACATCCAGGAGAAGAAAAGAGACAAAATTGCTATGGCTAACCCACTGTGTATGAGAACAGTTGAAGGCATAGAATAAATGAGAAGAGATAAATGGGGGGAGGGCCTCTCCAATGGCAGTATCACCAACAGGTATAATACACTCTTAGGTTTGATTAGTCCTATGATATTCTAAGCCCTCTATCACAAAATCTTTATCCTTTGACAGACCTCCTAACACAGCCAGAATGAAATGTGGATGTTGATGTTAGCTCAAACCCTTGACTTTTGACTTTTCTGACAATGGCAACCCCTCTATTCACACACAGCCTGTACTACTTCTCTTCTTGATTCTTCTTCCACAAGTCTGTTCTGCCTCAAGTTCAGTACTAAATTCTGAGGAAATTAGGGAGAAGACACATGGAGATAGCTATTTGAGCTCATAATCATCTATTTCTTCCATTTTTTTTTGTCTCGGAATCTTGTTGATACCTACAAAAGGTACAATAATCAAAGCAGATTTAAGACTTTTCATCCAGATCTTTCCTCTGACCTTATTACATTCCATATTGTTTCATTATTTGGTTCCATATCTTATCTTCTTCCACTCAATTGTAAACTCCTTGAAGGGAGAAACTAGTATGTTTTACAAACTTTGCATCATTGCATCATCAATACCAGGGTAGAGTTACACAAATATAATTAATCCACAACCTTGGGTAAAAATTCAACTTGCTATTAGACAATCATGGGGACTATGTTTCATAATCTAGGAATATTTCAAGCAGTAGTATGTGGGTGTAGTAGAAAGACCTGTGAAATTGAATCAGAAAGCCTGGATTTGAGTCTGAGTTCTGAAACCCTTGTGACCTTGGGCAAGTTACTTGATAGTACAAATTTAGATAACATTTTTAATTTTGAAAAGATTTTTATAGGTATAGTTTCACTTGATTTTCATAGCAACCCCATGAGGTAGATGCAATTTTTATAAACAGAGGCTATGTTTACAAATAAAGACTGAGGTACCTAGAGATTATAATGTGACCTGGATCCTACAGTTACTAAGTATCAGAGGAAGAATTCAAACTCAGATATGACTAAATATAATGCCCTCTCCATAATGCTGCAATGTCTGAATCTCAGTTTCCTTCTTTGTAATAAAGGGAAGAGAATGTCTACCCTGCCTACTTCACAGGGTCAAAAGGGAAAACAGTTAGTAACTGTTACACAGATTTGAAACCTACTTTTCTTTACTTCATGTATAAATAGGATGAGAAAAAGTTAGGCATTGAAAGCCAAATAGTTCGAGGCTAACTCCAGCAGATGTCAGTCATTTATCTTTCAGGTACTATTTCAGATTTATGATTCTGAATCCTGCTCTGGATTGCCTGAATATGTAGAACATATCTAGTAAGAAAGAGAAATACTATAAAGCACCAGACCTGGAGTCAGGAGTACCTGAGTTCAAATCTGGCCTCAGACATTTGACACTTACTAGCTATGTGACCCTGGGCAAGTCACTTAACCCTCATTGCCCCACAAAAAAAGAAAGAGAAATACTGATTTCTGCATTCAAAGAGACCTCTGGAGCCACCTATTCCTGAAAGCTTTCCTAATGTTCCTCAATCAATAATAATAGCTTGCATTCACAAAGCACTTACTATGGAGCATTTTGCAATGATCTCATTTGATCCTCACAGAAACTCTGAGAGGTAGGTTCTATTATTATTATGCTCATTTTCTAGATGAGAAAACCAAGGCAAACAGAGGTTAAGCGACTTACCCAGGGGTCACACAGCTAGCAAATGTCTGAGGCCAAATTTCAGATCTTCCTGATTCTTGGTCAGGCATTCTATCCTTTGCACCACCTAGCATGCCAATAAACATTCTCTCTCTTTTTGCAATGCCTATAACACTTCATTTAGGCCTCTCCTCTGACCTTATCATATTCAATATCATTCCATCCTCATTTGTGTTTATATCTTACCTCCCCTATTAAATTACAAGCTTCTTGTAGAAAGGTAGAAACTGGGTTATTTTTCAAATTCTGAATCATCAGTTCCTAGTTGGGTACCTGGCTCATAGTAGATGATAATAAATGTCTTCTGAATCAATTTCAATCTCTTATTTTCCCCAAACTTTGCCTAAATGGTTTAGTTTCCCACCTGAAGTTTGTGCCCAGTACTCAACAATTCCATTCTTGTTGATTCATCCAGTGAGTGACTCAGTGTATGGTAGAAATCTGCAAGTGGCTAAGGATTCCTTCCATCAAGGTGGAATGATCTCAGGATTACTTGGATCTGTCATCTCAGGCAGCGTTTTTAGATTAAGTTTACTATTTGAGATTTGACACAACAATGTGGGAAGGCTTTCAGTTTACTCCATCTGAGATCATTTCCACACAGACATAAGTTTTCTTTGCTCCAGTGGCTTTGCACTCTCAGTTTTTACTCACTTTGCAACTTGGAACCACTTTACTTTTTGAGTTTTTCCAGATACTCACTCAGCACATATCCAGTGTAGCCATTATCCTGGTCCTTCAGGAATCCCGATGCCTATTGTTAAACTTGACACGTATTGCACACTCCTGCTCTTAGCCTGTCATATTGCATGTCCCATGTTATGCTTTGATCCAAAATCAGGTTCTCTGCCTAAAAGATGTTTACTAATTTGTAACAGCCAAGTCTCAGCTAGGCCAGTGGTTGAGATGACAACCAGAAGTTTGGCTACCTCTTCTCACTGCATCTGGATCCTCTCAGCTCTGAACTGGGCTAGAAACATTGTTGGGGATGGATCTCAGACTGTTTTGGCTTTGCTGCATTTAGTGCCATTTGAAACCAAGGACCCAACTTGAAAAGTTAAACTTTTTTTTTTGAATGATAGAAATCTGCAGAATTGGTGATTTAGTAAAACAATGGAAGAAAACTATGGGATGGTTCTGACTTTATACAAAGCAGTTCCTTCAGCCTTGATACTAATTTTAGGCACAATTCAGGATGGAGGAGAAAAGGGAAGTGAGAAAATTGAAAATTACTCGAAGTTATTGAAGCCAAACTCCTCCTAAGCCTCCAAATTTAGGATAAAAATAATAAACTTCATATGGGCAACACTGGCTGGAGAGTCTGAGAAAGAGAATGGATCTGAGGGTTCAGGAACTTCTTTGACTCATAATCTTGGGCTTGCTACTGACTTCCTGTATGTTAGGCAAATCAGCTAATCTCTCTATGATTCTTTACAAACAATCAGAATACTTACCTCTATCTGTAAGGTTCTGTGATTATTAGTTAACATTTGAAGTATGCCAAGGAATTTCAAATAAAACTAGAAGGACAACTGTGGTTCAACTAACATTATGGGGACTCTCCCTGATTTCACAGGATCTAATGCTGTAACAAAGGCTTGGAATTAAAATCCTTAAATTAGAGTTTCTTACTGAAATAAAGCTAAAAATAAGTAGTAGGAAAGAAAGGATCTTGGATTTCAGTATTATTTGTTGATACAGTCCTTAGATACAAAATTTAGCTCTACAGATGTAGAAGGAGGAAGAAGGATTCAAAATGCCACAAACTTCTCCCACAAAAAAGTACTAGCAATTTTAAAACATAATGTTGCACTTAAAATTGTATGTATGTGCATATCCAGATGCGTGTGACTTATTTTCTCAGATTATTTTTCCACTTCTTTGCCAGGTCACTGGCTGTCTGGGTGTCTGGGAAGAAGCAGAAGGGAGGACTGAACTCACCATATTTAATCTTATTTCATCATCTTCTCTAGTTCATCTAACAGGGTGAAAATCTTGGGATTTGCTATGAAATAACAATATCAAAAGCAAGAACAACAATGAGCATATGCCATTTTTTTGTCAGTGGCAAATTAAAAGTTGTCATTGACTATGAGAACTTCACATTGGGTGGACCTCTGACTACTACTGATTCTGACTACCACTAATCTCATTTCAAACTGATAGCTCCCCCGTGAACTTACTTGAGTTAGTGATATAGTCCTTCTTAGGGTAGAAGAATGGATAGCGGATTGTTGGGAGTTAGGTAGTCATAAAACATTTTATTAAGCATCTGTTTTGTGCTGGGTGATACAAAAAGAGGGGAAAGATAGTGCCTGCCCTCAAGGAGTTCATAGTCTGGTGGGGGAGTCAAAATGCAGAAAACTATGTGCATCCTAACTATATACAGGAGAAATTAGAGAGAATCAACAGAGAGAAGGCTTTATCATTAAGGCTGAGGATCAGGAAAGGCTACTTGTAGCAAATGGAATTTTATCTGGGACTTTAAGTCAGGAAAACCAGAGTTAAAAATGAGGAGAGAGAGAATTCCAGTCATAGAAGATAACTAGAGAAAATATCTAGAGTCAGGATGTGAATCATCTTGTGTAAGGAACAGCTAAGAGACTTACCTGTGTTAACCACATAACAGAGTAAATGAGGGTGAGTAAGATGCAAGAAGAATGAAAAAGTATAGGCGGTCAGGTGATAAAGGCTTTGAATACCAAACAGAGGATTTGATATTTGATCCTGAGGGAATAACCAGAGCTTATTGGGTTGGTCAGGAGGAGGATAACATGGTCAGATCTGAACTTTAGGAAGATCACTTTGACAGCTGACTGGAGGATGGACTAGGGTGGAAAGAGACTTGAGATAGAGACACTAGCTAATGTAGTAGTCCAGGTATGAGGTGATGAGGGAAGACATTAGGATGGTAGTAGTATTGTTTGAGGGGAGAAGGGAGAATATACAAAAGCTGCTGGGAAGATAGAATCAACAGGACTTGGAAACTGATTGAATGTGGGGAATGAGAAAGAATAAGGAGTTGAAAATGAGTCATAGGTTGTGAGTCAGGGTGATTGGGAGGATGATGGTGACCTTGATAGTTATCGGGAAGTTAGGAAAAGGTTTTGGGGAAAAGATGAGGAGTTGTTTTGGACATATAGAATTTAAAATGTATACAAGATATCCACTGTGATATGCTCAATAGGCAATTAGAAATGAGAGATTAGAGGTCAGGGGAGAGGTTAAGGATAAATAGATCTTTGAATTATCAGCATAAATAAGATAATTAAATGATAATTGATGAGATCAGCAAGTGAAATAGTATTCAGGGAGAAGAGAGGAGACATCAGGACAGAGCCCTGTAGGACAACTATGGTTAGCAAAGGAGACTGAGGAGTGTTTAGACAGGTAGGAAGAGAAAATTTTGAAAAATAAAAGTATCAACAACTAGAGAGTGATTGAGAACATCAGAGGTTAAAAAGTGTGGGAACTAAGGAAAAGGCTATTCAATTCAGCAATTAAGAGATGATCGAATGGGCCTCAATTATTTCAGTGAGATATGAGGCAAGATTCTGATCCAAGAGAGGGAGGGAGCTATGGAAGGTTTGAACAGGGATGAAAAAGTTTAGAAAAGGTGCTATAATGAAATAAAGGATTGCTTTGATACAGTGAGAGACCAGTTGAGATGATGTAATGTAAATATAGCAGACCCAGTCTGCATGATTGAGGTAGACTTTGAGGCATGGAAAGGATTTGTATATTTGAAAATAAGAAAAAATAGTTGGGAGGACATAAACAAAGCAAAAAATTATGAAATTATATGATCAAGAAATAAGGATGAGATTAGATTGATGGTTACTATGTCTTCATGTTAGGGTATAATAGGTTGTTCAAATTAGATGCATATATCATGGACTCATCTAAGGCCATATTATAAAATACCTTGCCTGAGGATTTTGGACTTAAATGTAGAAAATTGGAAGACGTAGGATATTTTTGAGCATGGGGGTGATGTGATAAAATTAGTATATTAGTAATATTAATCTTTGGGTTGTTTATGGCACCTATTGAAGAAGGGAGAGACTAGAGGCAGATAGAACACTGTTGTGAGAGTCCAGATGTGAAGTGAAGAATGCCTAGACCAGAGTAGGCATTTTGGTAATGGAGAAGAAGAGATGGATACAAGATCTATATTTTAATTTATTTTATTACATTCTATTGATGTCTTTTGTCATTAATCATAATTATTTATAGAAAAAGACTCCCTGTCCAGCTCTAGCCCCCACTGAAAATTGAATGCTCATTGTAATTAAAAAAAACCCCACAGGGGGCAGCTAGGTGGTGCAGTGGATGGAACACCGGCCCTGGATTCAGGAGGACCTGAGTTCAAATCTGGTCTCAGACCCTTGATACTTACTATCCATGTGACCCTGGGCAAGTCACTTAACCCCCGGTTGCCTCACCAAAAAACCCCAAAAACCCCCACAAACTTAAGCAAAAATATGTCATATAGTGACAACATTATGGTAATGTATATAACATTTTGCCCTAGTAGTTCTTTACCTCTGCCACGAGTAGGGAATTATACTTAATTATATGTTCTCCTGGATGGTCATTGGTTTTTCTATTATACAGTTTTGTCTTTCTTTTATTAGTATTCCACTTACTTTGTTACTGTCACTGAGTATATTGTTCTTTTGGTTTTGTTTATTCCACTCTTCATCAATTCATACAAATCTTCCTACGTGTCTCTGAATGCTTCATAGTTATGATTAATGAACACTATTATACTATTACATTCACATGGCATAGTTTTCCAGCCATTCCTTAGTCTTTGGAAACCTACTTGGTTTCTAATATTTGTTGTTGTTTTTAATATGTTGGCAGATATTGGACTTTTCTTTTTCTATTTGGCTTCTGACCATATGCACATTTGGGAGTGGGATTCTTGCATTAAATGGTAGACAGTTTAATTACTTTTCTTTTTTTGAAGTTAAAAATACTTTTTGTTTTTATTTTAGATATTTTGAAAATATTACTTCTGAAATCATATTCCTTTCCCTCTCCAACTCCCACAATATTACTTTATTGTTTAAGAAGAATTAAAATACATTTGATTCAATGGATAAGACATGTAATTCTAGGCAGCTAGGTGGCATACTGAATAGAATGCAGGGCCTGGAGTCAAAAGGATCTAAGTTCAAATCTGACCTCAGACACTTACCAACTGTGTGACTCTGGGTAAGTCACGTCAACTTGTTTGCCTCAGTTTCCTTATCTGTAAAATGAGCTAGAAGAGGAAATAGCAAACCATTTCCATATCTTTATTTATTTATTTATTCATTCATTTATTTGTTTATTTATTTATATTTATTTATATTTCTTTTTTTTTTTTTAGCATTTCTGTATTTGCCAAGAAAAACCTAAATGGGGTCATGAAGAGTTGGACACAACTGAAAAATGATTGAACAATTGACATGTAATTCTCTTCTTTTACTTTGAAATTTATTAACAGAAAGGAAGGATATGATGTAACTTTAATAATTAAGAAGAAATATTGTCAATGTCATCTTTTGTGTATGTTCACTCTATCTGAGTTATATTGTCTTTTTATATTTTTATTTATATTAAGGTCATTGTTTATGCTGCACTACTATTTTCAATTGTTTCTCTTTCTTGCTTATTCAGTCCATTTCACTGATCTATTTTTTATTTTTAACCAATTTTAAATCATTTTGATAACTACTTTTCTATAGTACATTTTGAAATGTAATGATGCTATATACTCTCAGCATTCATATATTTTTCTCATTATTTGCCTTGACATTTGTAGTTGAAGCAGTATCCTAATCCTTTGAGCCTGCCCCCCACCCCTACCCCATAACAAATTAGCTATTTTTTCCTTATAAGGTATTGGCTGGAGGATCATAATGGATAACTCATTAACTGGAGCTTTGTTCAATTGAATCAACTCAAAGTTTCCTCAATGCCTATTCACGTTGAATATATGTATGTGTATGTATAGATGTAGATGTAGATGTATATGCATATGTACATCTACAGGTGTATGTGTATGTGCACTCATATGCATGTGTATACTCAGTTCATGTGCATATGTGTGCATGCATGTATTTACACATTTATGTGCATACACATGCATGTATACTAGTACATATGTATCCTAGTTCTATAAATGCTAGTACAAAGTTCTACAAAGTACCACCTTAATAATTTTATTGCTATAATCCCAGGAATGCACATCAATTAGGCAATATCATGATTTTCTTATATTGAGCCAGCCCGACCATGAACAATGAATACTTTTCCATTTAAAAATCTTCTTTTCCATTAAGAATGCTCTGTGGCTATAATTATAGAAATCTTTTATTTGTTTTGGTAGTTGAACTCCAAGATATTTCATGAATTTTTTAGTAATTTTAAGGGAATTCATCTTATTGTTTTGTCTCTCAGTTTTGTTCATAATGTATAGAAATACTGATAATTTTGCGACCTTCCTCTTTATTCTACTACTTTTCTGAAACTCTTCTATCTATTCATCATCTCAATTTCTTCACTGAATCTCTAGGGTTTTCTAAATACATCACTTAGACAGTTGTAAACATGGGTAATTTTTTCTCCTCTGCTTCTGTTTAAAGTTTTAATTTGTTCTTTTGACTTGATACTATAACTATATAACTAGCATTTTTAGAACAATATCAAATGAATGCAGGGAGAGAAAGCATCCTCATAAGATAGATTTTAAATATCAAAAATAGTGAAAAAGAAAGATTGAAAAGTTACTCTAAGATTTCTTTCCTGATAAGGCTGGAGACTAATAATAACATTGATATAAATAAGGAGATAGAAATTGGGAAGGTGAATTGGTTATAGATGGATTCCAAAGTATTTTATCAAATGATAGGATTAGCCATAGGCATATGAAGTTGTAGGTGATATGGAATATACAGGTGGAAATATAGGAACTGAAGATTGAGACTGCAGTTTAGGGGAAAGGTTGTAACCAGAAAGCTGTGAAAATGATCAACATAGGAGTGTCAGGTCAAATTGTCAAACAGGACCAATTTACCAAAGGAAAGAACATGTGTATGTGTGTGTGTGTGTGTGTGTGTGTGTGTGTGTGTGTGTGTTTATTATAATAAAAGCTGAAGTAGGAGAAAAAGGAATGGTCCACAGTGGCAAATATTCTTCAGAGAACAAGGAAAATGAAGACTGAAGAAAAAGTTGCTGAATTTGAAAAGAAAGTGGATTCATCTATCATCTCTATGCAGATTCTCAGTGTTATTTGTTCAGCCTTGACTTCTCTCCTGATCTCTAGTCTCCTATCTCCAAGAGCCTATTAGGTATCTTGAACTACATATCATGTAGACATTTAAAATTCATTATGTCCAAAATTATCTCATTATCTCTTCCCCTCCCACATATACAAATTCTGTCCTCTTCCTAACCTACATATTACAAAGGTTACTACCATCTTCTCATTCACCCAGGCCAGCAAGCTAGATGTCATTCTGAAGTCCTCACTCTCTTACCCTCCACTCCTCCTAAATCCAGTGATTTGCCAAGTTCTATGAATTTTACCTTTTTAACATCTCTCATGTATATCCCCTTCTCTTCTCTGTCATGACAACCACCCTGGTGCAGACTCTCATCACATTAATCCTAGATAAATACAAAAGCCTTTTGCTTTGTTTCCTGCCTCAAGTCTCTCCTCAATCCATTCCATACCCCACTCAGATGTCAAACTGGTCCTTCTAAAGTGTAGGTCTGACCACCTTACCCCTTATCCAATCAACATCACTCATTTCCTATCACCTCCATTATCAAATATAGTTTTAAAGTCCTACATAGTTTGGTCCCCTCCTATCATTCCAGTTGTTAAGGTTAAAATTCTAGTTAGTCTGTCTAAAATCTCTAATAAGTGGTCACCAATGAATTATAAGCTTTAGCTAAAGTTAGACTTTTAAGGATTTATTAAGGAGAATAAGAATTTAGTAAAGAGAGAAGAAAAGGCCTAGATTCCTATGTATTAAAGGGAGAGAGAATTCCTAGCTCTGCTCTCCTCCAGAGTCCACAGGAAAGAGAGCGAGTCAGAGTGCCAGGCTCTCCCTTTCTCCTCCCACAAGCAATCGTCACTTCCTGACACCAAAGAAAAAATGCATGGTCTTGCCCTCAGAGACCTTCACCTCATGGCGGAGCTTTTCTACAGTAAGTCACCAGCAGGTGGCATCATTCCAATCAGTACACAGTATTATCACACCTTCTACCCCTTTCACTTATCTCCCACCACAACTTCTGTGATCCAGTGATACTAACTTTCCTGCTAATCCTTCACAAGACAACCCATATCCATGCCTGGAATGTTCTCCCACCTCCTCTTTGTCTTATGGCTTCCTTTCAGCACTAGCCAAAATCTCATTTTCTACAAGAAATCTTTCCTGCTACCTCTTTATGCTAGTGCCTTCCCTTTGTTGATCATCTTCAATATATCCTGTTTATATCTTGTTCATATAAAGTTGTTTGCATATTGTTTTTGCCTTTCTTGTTCCCCAGTGCTTAGAGTGTTCCCTGCACATAGTACCATATTTATTGAATGCTTGTTAACTAACTCTTGCCAATACTTTTTGAAATATACTAGCCTAGAAAGGAATGGATCTCTATCTTAAATAACAATTAGTTATCAGAAATGTCAGCTTCAAATGAGAATATTTCGTACATTTATATGAGGCTCTAATTTGTCACTAGCAGGGAATAGGTACTTAATAAATGCTACTTGATGGGAATTCTAGTTGCCACTCTATCCTAAAAAATAGCTTTTCTATGAATATAGTCAAATACTTAAAATAATTCTCTATCTCCAAATGAGGCAGCTTAATATGGTGAAATCTTTCACAGGTATATTTGCTTATTATCTTTACTACTTTTTAGAAATATTAATAACAATTCAAAAATATAGGATGGGGTTCTGCTTCTAGACTTCTCCCATGCACTGTGGCTACAACTTGTGCCTTGTTTCTTTCTGCTTTAAAAGCTATCCTAATAAGCTGAAAATTATTTCTCTTAGGTATAAACACTTTTTTTTTTCTGTTAGAACAAATGGCTCTAGAATTGACCCAACTTTTCTATTTACATCTTAAACTAGGTCAATGGAACCATCCAAGCAGTTTGGGATGCTACACACTTGAACACAGATCATCACTTTAAAACAATTTGGATCATCTACATTTCATGTCCTGATGGTGTAATTTTTAACATCCTGACATGGTTTTTATAATCTCTTCCACGATTCAGAACCCCAAAACTTATGGTCTTTATTTTTATCAAGAGTATTCTTTTGGCATTTATTAGTTCTAGATGCCACAGGATGATATACCTATAATCCAAAGGGACATCCAAGGTAATCTAGTTCAACTGACTTGTTTTGCCTATGAGAAAACTGGGATCTGAAAAGGTCAGGTGATTTGCCCAATGTCACACATGTTAGAAGCATTAGAAGCAGTATCTCAACTCAGATCCTCTGATTCTAAAACTAATCCTTTTTCATATTCTATCCTACTGCCTCAGAAAAAATATATTAATTAAACCAAAAGCAGTAAACTAAATTTCTAGCTAGGGAAAAGTATTGGAATATTCATATTGATTGAATCATTGAATAAAGTTGTATATTTTTTTCATTTTTTAAAAGAGGGGAGGAGAGCTTAATAGTATGATCATTTTGCTAGAGGTTAGCTAAACAATAGAAACAGTGGCCAAAGGGATCATTTACCTTGGTTTTTTTTTTCTTCTATGTTGGAGTCACCTGCTTTTTCTTCTACGACTACTGGTTGTGGTATTGTCCCTCTCTGCTCCCTTCCCAAAAAGGAAAGGCTCAAGCTCATTAATTGCTAGGTTGTAGCTATGTTAGATAGAAGTGGATGGCAGCTGCACGCTGGGCACATTCTGGAAGGAAAGGGTTGGATTTCCATTATAGTCTGCCATATAATACTTCACCATTCCATCTGGTCCTATCTTTTGTTTTGGGCCACTCATTTAAAAGGATATGGATGAAAACATAAACACCTCTATCCACCCATGCCCATGGTAAACCTCTCTTTATTTTGATTTAGGTAACACAACTGACAGCTCAATGAATATAATGCCAAAAGCAATTATACCTGAACACCTATCATGGACATGTAGTAGCAGATTAGAAAACAACACCTTCAAGCCACACATTCTGATCTCCTTTGTCTTTTTATTTATAATGATTAGAGATTGTTTTTTAAAATCAGGTGCACTTAATTTGCATTTTAGGGCTACCTCCTTATCTTAATTACATAATAGTGAATAAGTTAAAGTGTTAAATTTTTCATTTTTCATTTTTTTTAAAGTAACCATGGAAATAGAAATTTTTCTTAGGAAAAATCTATAAAAATTTTTCTATTCATTGATAACTTATGCCCCCTATGTGTAGTGCTAAGATTTTGGTTGGTTGAAAAAATTATATATAAATGTACATATATTTTTATTTAAAACATATAATATACAATTATTTATAAGCATTACATATACATATATAATTTCCAACTACAAAATATATATATAATCATACCAAATATACATATACTTGTGTGTATATATACATACACACATATATGTGTGTATACATGTATATGTGTATATATGTATATATATATACATTCAATAACTTCTTCACATTATAATTAGCTAATTGACAAGTTTCTATAAAGAAAATCTGATGTCTTTTCTTTCAGTGGAAGATTTTGTCAAGGGCTCACAAAGTGAAAATTTTGAAATAAACAAAAACTTTGTTTATAAATAAATCTCTTAAAATTCACTTTGACACAGCTTCTTATCTTCCTAATTGTGTATGTGAAATTAACTTCCATTACACAATATTGAATGTATCATTTTTAGACTAAAATAATTTGCATACCGTATTACAAAAGAAAAAATCCTCTTGGTATGTCATTTTGTGTCTTATTCTAGTGTCAATTCTTAAATGTTATATTCCTTTGTGAATCCCAGTCTAGTAGCATATACAATCCTGGAAATGCTTCAACAAGAATCTCAGCAACAGATTGCAATTGTGGTTGAGGATAAGTCCATCTTATTACAGTTAATCACCAGGAAATGAATTCTTTGACTATAGCTATATTAAAAAAAATAATTTATCAATAGCTCAATATGTGCCAAACATAATGATAAGCATTGATAATACAAAAAGAAAAGTGAGATAGTTCCCACACTCAAGGAGTTTACATTATAATGGAGGTGGGGAGACAAAATAGATACAAGTGGATTTAGCTGTAGGGAAGAAGACAAAGACTTAGGGTGCATTGTCAAGTCAGATAGTAATTTCTGGGGATCTGCAGGATGTACAAGCAGTGTTTCAATCACAATGACAGGTCAAATGGTAAAACCTAAGTCCTTCTTTCATATTAGAAGTATTGTAGTTGGTGACAACTGCTCATTTAAGTGGTTTTCCTAGTAAAGAATGGGGCTAGATTGAAGTGTTTCAATCATTGAGGTATAGATGAAACTATAGGCTCCTTCCCATAGAAGTTTGGATAGAGGGTAGGGAGTTAGCTTTCAGTCAGAAAAAAGTGTGTGTGTGTGGCGGGGGGAAGAGTATAGGCAGAAAGATTGGAATTAGGAGCTTCCTGTCATGTTTATTCCATTAGTTCCTCCTTTGTGGGTAAGCGGGCTGATGGGGAGAGAAAGGGTACTGATCAATGAAAGGTTAAATCAAAAGAAATTTATAGCTAATGGAAATATGACCAGCAAGTTTTTCAAAGAAAAAGAAGAGATCTTGAAGAAATTGACTTCAACCTGTACCCAAAGGCAATTAAAAAACACGCAAATGTCATTTTATGAAACATTTTATTATTTCATTTTTCATTTTGTAGGATGAGTGTAAAGGAAAGTACAAACATGAAGATGACTAAATGTATGCAATAGCATACATAAGGATGTGGATATAGAAAAATCTATGAAGTACTTGACAGCATGCTCCAGACCAACTTCAATGTGAAAAGGGTAGGCATAGGAAAGAATAGGTAAAAATACGTTGGGAAATATAGCTTAGGTTTTGGAAATGAAAGAGACGAAGACTTATAAAGTCTCATGAGCTTCATGACCCCAAGTCATTAATTCTTTCTTTCAGAACACTGGAAAGCACTGAATATGCATCAAACAACATTACAAAAAAGAAAGGAAGGAAGGAAGGAAAGAAGGAGAAAAGGATGAAGAAAAAATGAAATAAAAGAACAATATATATTTTAGTAGGTAGGAGATGACAGATTACTGATGTGGGAATTATAGCAGAATTAATTCTTGATGTGTAAGCTAGATAATCTATGAATTAGAAGAAAGGTAAACATCACCATCAGATAAAAAGAGAGGATAAAGATGGGCAGATATGTGCAGCAGTTGCAAACATGTGCAACAATTTCAACTTAACTTATTTGAATAAGTTTCAATGCCACTGGCAATGGGAAAAAAACAAATATTTTGACCATTTTACCACTTAAAAAAAATGTATTGATATTGTAATTATTGGAATGATGCCACCTACTAGAGACTTGCTGTGGGAAAGCTCCACCATGAGGAAAATGCCTCAGAGGGCAAGGCCATGTGGCTTTTCCTTGGCGTCATGAAGTGACGTTTGCTCATGGGTGCTGTCTATCAAGGCTACCAGCCAATCAACTTGAAGAGCCTCCTATTTGACTTGCATGGACATTGCTGGTTCTATACTCTGTTCTGTTTTAATCCCAGTGCAATATTCCTTTCTTGTCAACATTTTAAGATGTCTTGGGATGGAAAATTGTTTCACCCTTATGCTTTTGTAGGTTCTGCCACTCCAGAATTTGTTCTGAAGCATTATTTAAAGTTGTTTGGAAAGAATTTGGGAGAGTTGAGGCAAATCTCTGCCTTTCTCTATTGTCTTTGCTCCAACTTCCTAGAAGAAATTTCAATCACTTCAACCACTATATGCAACAAATCAATCCTTTATCATAAATGTTTTCTAATGATGCTATGTGATTGCAAATTTTGCAATACATGCTCTGAAAATGAAAGTTATGAGTAACACAAAGGACAATGAAGAGATCAATGCTATACACAAGTTTGTTGAGTTGTTTCAATCTTTTCCACCTCTTCATGACCTCATGTGGGATTTTCATGGGGAAGATACTAGAGTGGTTTGCCATTTCCTTTGCCAGCTCATTTTACAAATGAAAAACTGAGGCAAACAGGGTGAGTGATGTGCCCAGGATCACACAGCTAGTAAGTATCTGAGACTGGATTTGAACTCAGGAAGATGAGTCTTAATGGTTCCAAGCCCAGTGCTCTATCTACTGTCCCATCCAGATGCTCCATGCACAAGTAAGTTGTTACATTTTCAGTGATACCATATCTTCCAGAAGTGGCATAAAGTCTATCATTGGGTGACTAATGTTTTGAATAGTGAGGGCTAATATAGATTCCCAGCACATGAAAAACTATCTAGGGGAAAAGTTCTATCCTATAAGGTTGATCCTTTATGTAGGACATATGAGAAACATTGGACAAAAATCATCCAAGATAAGAAAACATGTATGAGTTGTAGTTTGCACCAGTAATGAAATTTCCATTTATAGATCTCAAATTCATTGATACATTGATTGAAATGTGTCACCAAACAGAACTGGTTAGACTGATTTGTTTCATGAAACATTTATAGGAGATCATTTTCACCAAATACTATGTATAAGGAGAGAAAAATCTCTAGGACCATATGGATTTACAAGTGAATGCTACCAAACTTTTAAAGAACAAGTAATCCCAATACTATATAAATTATTTGAAAAAAAAAGTGCTTCAAAAAAAAAGCCTGGAAAGACATGTATGAAATCATGTATTAGGAAGTGAGTAGAACCAAGAGAACACTATATAGAAACAGCAACATTGTTCAATGAAGAACTGTGAATGACTTGACTATTCTCAACAATAAAATAATTCAAGACAATCCAAGACAAAGAATATTTATGAACCATACTATCTGCCTCCAAGGAAAGAACTGAAATCGATGGAACAAATTGAAGCATGCTATTTTTCATATTTTTTCATTAAGTGACAAATATGTTGCGATTTTTCATGATCACATATGTATAGCACATATCAGATTGTTTGACACCTTGTGGAGAGGGGAGGTGAAGGAGGGATAGAGATTAGAACAAAAATATATATATAAAAATGTTTAATCTGGAAAGGTGGGGGAGAGGTGTGCTGGGAAGGGTACAGGAGGTATATATTTATTTATATACACACACATAAATATATATATATATATATATATATATGTTGTGCATTTATGAGTTATTTAGGTCTGATTTATATAGTAATTATGTTTAAACAAATTTGTCATATAAATTATTTATATAAATTGAGATGTATATGTTATTTATAAAATAATTATTTAAGGATTTAAAATACTAAATTAAATGTATTAGAATATATTTAAATGTAATAATGAAGAAAATTTATATTATATATGTCATATATGTGTGTATATATTACATCTATGTTTGATATATGTATAAATTATAATTATATATCACAAATTAAATACAAATTTAAAAATATATTTGTGAGAAATGTTTACATTTCCTAGAAAAATTATCACTCTGGAGAAAAAGATAAATTAATTCTGGAAAGAGAAAAAAAAAACAAATCCTAGAGGTTTTGACATATAGTTCATTTTTTCAACATTATGGAATTTTTAAAAAATCATGTTCAAGCCTTTATAACTTTCAGTCACTATTCACCTTTCACTTTGTAGACTAAAGAGTCTTATTTTAAATTTTATACCAGACAGACAGGGCAGCTAGGTGTCACAAATATAGAATACCAGGTTTCAAAGGAAGACTCATCTTCTTGAGTTCAAATCTGTCCTTGGACACTTACTAGCTTTGTGACCCTATGCATATCACTTAACTCTGTTTGTATCAGTTTCTCATCTGTAAAATGAGCTAGGGAAAGAAATGGCAAACCACTCCAGTATCTTTGTCAAGAAAACCCTGAATGGAGCTATAAAGAGTCAAACACTACTGAAATGATCCAACCAACCAGCACCACCAACACCACACAGAATTAGTCAGAATTAGAAGTAACCTTAGAAGTCATCTTGTCTAACCAAAACTTGAATATAAATTGCCAAAAACACTCTCTGCCAGCTTTTTCTAAAACCTCAAGATATGAGTAAACTCATTAAATTTCTTTCTTCTTCCTTTTTTCCTTCCTTCCTTTTATTCTTCTCTCCTTTCCTCTTTCTCCTCCTTTTCTTCCACTTCGTCCCTTTCCTCCTCCATTTTCTTGTTCCTGTTCTTCTTGTTCTTCTCTTTCATTCTCATCTTATGATATTTTTCCACTAAAAAGTATGCATTTTCAAATCAGGAGAACATTCTTCACAGTGATAGTAATATTGTTTGGTAAAAAACTGTGAAAGGGTTAACTATTCTCAGCAATACATTGATCCAAGAGGACTAATGATAAAACATATTATCCACCTCCAAAGAAAGAACAGATATTGATTGAACATAGACTGAAGCATCCTATTTTTCTGCTTCCTTCCTTTTTAATTTTATTCAAATTTTCTTATACAAAATAACTAATGTGGTTATGTTTTACATAATGGCACATGTATAACCTGTATCTGATTGCTTACTGCCTCAGGGAGGTGAGGAAATGGAGGTAAGAAGGGATAGAATTCAGAACTCAAAATGTTAAATAAAATTGTTTTATTATTATTTTTAAAAAGTATGCAATTCTCTACTACCCAGCTCTTCCTCCACATTAGAAAAGGAAAGCAAAGAAAAGAGAAATGACTTTGAAACAAATATACATAGTTAAATAAAGCAAATTCCCAAATTCTTCATATCCAGAAATGTATGTCAACATACATAAAGGAATGGTCTCCAATGGGTAGTGTTCTGGTTTGGGAAGTCACAAAGATGGTGAGTGTAACCACAGGGGAATTGGTTGATAATATTTTTCTTATAGTAATGCCAGTTATGATTCTATTATCATACTAGTGACAAAAAAGTGGGAGATGGAATGAGATATACATATTGTGATAGGATGGATGGAAAGAAGATGGATTGGGTAAAATGAAGTCCCCTGACTGGAATCAGCTGAATATGCTGGGCCAGTTTATGTACTTATCAGGTAGGATAGTGTGTATTATAGGGCAGGTGTTCTGGAGTGGAGAGAGCATGGTCTTTGGTCTGTAAGGTGCTACATAAGGGAATATGGCAGTAGGCAAGGCAGAGGGCAAAAAGATGTCTGGGATAGAATCAGAGAATAACTGGGGCTGCCAATATGTTTTGATAGATTCAAGAATAGAGATAAAAGTGCTTCCTTAAAGAAGTTTGATACTTTAATCACTAACAGTGCATAGACTTATGTGAACAGAAATGTTAAATTCATTTGCCTCAACAAGAAATCAAGAATGAGGAAGCAATGAGGACTACAAAAATAGTAACTGGGCTTAAAGGAGAAAAAAATTTAATTTTCTTCCAATAAAACATCACTATCTTTAACATTTGGGGTTTTTTGTTTGTTTTTTGTGAGGCAATTGGGGTTAAGTAACTTGCCCAGGGTCACACAGCTAGTGAGTGTCAAGTGTCTGAGGTCAGATTTAAACTCAGGTCCTCCTGAATCCAGGGTTGGTGCTCTATCCACTGCGCTACCTAACTGCCCCAAAACATCACTATCTTTAGACATTTCTTTTTGACAATAGAAAACAAAATAATACCAATTAAAACTGTGGTGTAATGTATACATCTTTCTATGTCTCTGCCTGTCTCTCGGCCTCTGCCTCTGTATCTGTCTGTCTACACACACACACACACACACACACACACACACACACACACACACACACACACACACACAATTTTTAAATGAAGGCTATATATCTCCTAAAAAATAAACAAAAGGACCCAGATGTATAGAAACTTTTTAAAAATTTTGGTTTTTGGTTTTATGCTGCTCTTCTATTTTATTTTATTTTCAATATAAGTTATACATGAGTGGTCATGCAAAATATTTCCACATTAACCAGGTTGTGAAAGAAAACAGACAAAAACAAAACTTCAGATAAAGAAATTAACAAAAAATATGCTCCAATCTGTATTCAGATACCATCAGTTCTTTCTCTGTATATGGATTGAATTTTTCATAAGTCCTTCAGATCATTGTCTTGGATCATTGAATTGCTAAAAATATCCTTGTCTTTCACAGCAGATTGTCTTACAATATTGCTGTTATTTTGTATACAGTACATTTCACTTTGTATCAGCTCATGTTGGTATTTCAAGATTTTTCTGATAGCATCCTCATTATTTTTTTTCACAGTAAACTACATTTATATAGTACTTTTTTGTGCAGAAATGACTGTTAAGTGACTTACCAAGTGTCACACACCTAGTAAGTGTCAAGTGCCTGAGGCCGGATTTGGACTCAGGTCCTACTGAAGCCAGGGCTGATGCTTTATCCACTGTGCCTACTAGCTGCCCCCATATAATATTTTTTGTTTCTGTTTTTGCAGGGCAATGAGGGTTAAGTGACTTGCCCAGGGTCACACAGCTAGTTAAGTGTCTGAGGCTGGATTTGAACTCAGGTCCTCCTGAATCCAAGGCCAGTGCTTTATCCACTGCGCCACCTAGCTGCCCCCCATATAGTATTTTAAAGAGAGATTTCCTTACAATAAACCCATGAGGTTACAACAGTAATAGATAACATTTATATAGTACCTTATACCTGACAAAGAATTTTCTTCACAATAGCCCAGAAAAGTAAATACAATATCTTTTATCATCATCACCAATCAATCATCATCAGTCAATGCTCTTCTTTTTCATCAATCAATCCTCCTCCTGCTCATCAATCAATCCTCATAAAAATTCTTCATCTTCATCCAATCATCATCAATCCATCCACCCATCAATCAATCATCGTTATCATCATCATCTTCCACTGCTCTTGCCTCTGCTTCAAAATTTTTTTCACAGTTACTATTGATAACTGAATTTCCTTCCATCCTATTCCCTCCCCATGATATTTACTTTATTTTCTATCTCCTTTCACCACATCCCTCCTCAAAAGTGTTTTGCCTCTGACTGCCCCCTCCCCCAATCTGCCTTCCCTCCTTATCCCCTTCCCCTCCTATTTTCCTACAGGGTTAGATAGATTACTCTACCCAATTGAGTGTGTATGTTATGCCCTCTTTGAGCCAATTCTGATGAGAGTAAGGCTCACTCCCCAGAACCTACCCCATCTCCCTCTCCACTGTATAGCTTTTTCTTGCTTCTTTTATGTGAAATACTTTACCCTATTCCACTTCTTCCTTTACCTTTCTCTAAGTGCATTCCTATCTCACCCCTTAATTTTATTATTTTAAAGATATCATTCCTTCACTTCAACTCACATCTGTGTCCTCTGTCTAAATATGCTCCATCCACCTGCCCTAATAACGATAAAGTTCTTATGAATTACAAATGTCATTTCCCCATATAGGAATGTAAATAATTTCACCTTTTAATATTCCTTATGATTTTTTTCTGTTTACCTTTTTATGCTTTTCTAGGGTCTTGTATTTGAAAGTCAATATTTCTATTCAGCTCAGGTCTATTCATCAATAATGACTGAAAGTCCTCTTTTTCATTGAAGTTCCATTTTTACCCCTGAAAGATTATACACAGTTTTTCCAGGTATGTGATTCTTGGTTGTAATCCCAATTCTTTTGCTGTCTGGAATATCATTTTCCAAGCCCTCTGATTCTTTAATGTAGTAGCTGCTAGATCTTGTGTTATCCTGACTGTGGCTCCAAAATCTTGAATTGTTTTTTTCTGTATGCTTACAATTTTTTTCTCCTTGACCTGCAAGTTCTGGAATGTGACTATAATATTCCTGGAAGTTTTCATTTTGGGATCTCTTTCAAAAAGTTATCATTGGATTCTTTCAATTTCTATTTTACCTTCTGGTTCTACAATATCAGGGTGATATTTCCTGACAATTTCTTGGGATATGATGGCTAAGATCTTATTCTGATCATGGCTTTCAGGTAGTCCAATAATTTTCAAATTATCTCTCTTGGATTTATTTTCCAGGTCAGCTGTTTTTTCCAAGGATCACATTGCCATTTATTTTTTCATTCTTTTGGTTTTACTTTACTGTGTATTGATTTCTCATAAAGTCATTAGCTTCCATTTACTAAATCCTAATTCATAAGCAATTATTTTCTTCAAAGAGGTTCTGTATCTCATTTTCCATTTGGCTTTTCAAGCTGTTGACTTTTTTCATGACCCTCCTGCATCACTATTTCTCTTTCCATTTTTCCTCTACCTCTCTTGCCACCTTATATTCACAGTCCATTTTGATTACTTCCATGGCCTGAGACCAATTCGTATTTTTCCTGGAAGCTTTGGATTTAGGAGCTTTAACTTTGTTTTCTTCTTCTGAGGGTGTATTTTGATCTTCCTTGTCACCAAAGAAACTTTCTAGTGTCCACATTTTTTCTGACTACTCATTTTGCCAGCCTATTTCTTGACTTTTAACTTCTTCTTAAAGTGGGGCACTGCTTCCGGGGCACAAGGGAAGGGATTCCAGGTGGTACAA
This sequence comes from Dromiciops gliroides, assembly GCF_019393635.1. Classification (NCBI taxonomy): domain Eukaryota; kingdom Metazoa; phylum Chordata; class Mammalia; order Microbiotheria; family Microbiotheriidae; genus Dromiciops; species Dromiciops gliroides. The sequence continues at coordinate 268,067,389 of NC_057863.1, read as the reverse complement.
TTTAAGGAGAGGTATGTTCTACACTTCCCTGGCCTGTGCTCTGGTCTGTAAATAACCAGAGACCTGCTTGTTCTTTAACCTGGGAATAGAATTCTGTTTCACTCCGTTTGTAAGATCAGGTGTGCCTGCACCCTCCCCCACCTGCGCCACCACTCAAGACTGGTTCCTGGTTCTGAGCACAGGAAAACAACAGAGTTCCACCTCAGCACCAGCAGAGAGCCCTGCAATCTCCCCCAGCCAAACCCTTGACCCCCTCACTGGTCTGTGAGCTGAATACCAGAAGTAACCACTGCCTCAGCTGATGCCAAGGCTCCAGAGGCATGATTCTTTGGGGCTGGGTCTAGGTGTGCACAATGTGGCCCAGATCTGCACTCCACTCTCACTTTGGTATAACAGACCATTCCTGCAGACCTTGTAAGCTGTCTTTGGCTGGAAAATGATCTTACCCCATCCTTTTATGTGTTCTGTTGCACCAGGAATTTTCTTGACTTTTTTTAAAAGGATTTGGAGGGATTTGGGGGAGAACTCTGAGGAATCCCTGCCTATCCTCGTCCATTGTGTCTCTGCCAATGTATAGAAACTTGACTATCAATGAAACTAAATAAAACAATAAAAACAGAAATGCTTCTTTTTCTATTTCTTCATTATCTTAACTCTTTCTCTGATTTTGATAGGAATCATTCATAGTACCTTTAACAGGGGTAAATAGAAATAGTTTCTTTTAGTAGAATCTTAATTACAATACTGTAGAAATCAATGCCATAATCATTTATTGAAGTTATCCAAACTTTTTTCAAGTTTCATGGGGAAGTAGGGGGTATATTCAAAATTTTACCTCCCATATTGAGTACAGTGCATAAAATATTCAGCATAAAGGGAAGTATAAATTTCCTTAGAAGATTTTTAAAGTATTTTAGGAGATAGTGTAACTAGGTTACATACATTGACATAATATATAAATATGCATGCATATATATGCACATGTCTATAAATATGTCTACAAGTATATATGATATATATTTATGTGTGTGCATATTTTATTTTTTGGTTCAAAGCCAAGTTAAAAGAATCATTTTGTAGTTGATTGGACTGGTCATTATTATTCAGTAATTCAGTTCAAAATGAGATCTACCTCTGATTGACACTTGTAAGTCAATTTATTTATATTGATCTTATGATAATTATTACATACAAGGTCTATATAATGTTGGCTTGACCAATGTAGATTTTCAATATTCCATTGAAACATTATAACTAAAATTACTGTGTCAATATGAAACTCTTCTGCAACACTGGAAACAAAAATGATTGTCATTGCTATAATAAATGAAGCATGAGTTTAAATTGACATAAAAATGAAATGAAATAGCAAAAAATAGAAAAGAAATTAAGGTTTTGGAAGAAAGATTTGGAAAGAAAACTAATTGCTTAGCATAAAAAGTACAAAATTTTATCCAAGTAACATACTCATAGAAACAGAAAGCAAATAGAAGTCAATGACACTATGAAACAACAACAACAAAAGATCAAAACTCTAAAGATTGTAAAAAATAGAAGAAAATATAGGGTAACTTTTATCAAAAATGACTGACCAGGAAAATAAAGGAGAGATAACTTAAAAATCATTCAACTACTTGAAAGCTATGACCTCGTTTCCCCAAAAACCCCAGCAACATCAACAAGAAATAATTTTGTTATGATTTCAAGAAATTATGAAGGAAAATTGCCCAAATATATTAGAATATGAGGGCAAAGTCAGATAGAATTTACAATAACCTCTGTAAAGATAACCCCAAATTAAAAAGTTGAAGAATGTCATAGCTAAAATCCAAGGATTCCAAGTGAATGAAATAATACTGAAACACCAACCAGAAATAAAATAATTTAAACACCAATGAAACATAAGCAGGATCACATACCATTTGTAAACTGTCACTATAAAGAGGCATAGAGTATGGATTAAAGTATTCCAAGAGACTAAAGATAGAGTTATATACACAAGAATAACTTACACAATAAGACTGAATTTAATCATGCAGGGGGCAAAATAGATCTTTACTGAATTAGAAGAATTCTAACCACTCTGGCTGAAAAGACCACCAATGAGTACAAACTTTGAAATACAAACATGGTAGTAAGAGAAACAAAGAAAAAATACAAGTAGGCACTTGGAATGTACTTTATGAATATGAACAGTTTATAATCTAATGTGGATGGATGATACAAGTATCTGCTCAGAGGCATAATATATTCTAGACACTGAGCATAGAAAGATAAAATTAAAATACAATCAGAGAGACAGCATTTATATAAACAGAGGTATACAAAATGAATGTAAGATTATTTGGGGGAAGCCACTCACAGTTAGATCAATTATGAAAGGCTCCATGTAGAAGCTGACAATTGAAATGAAATTTGAGGAAATGGGGATTCTAAGAAGTGGTAATCAGGAAGCAGTGCATTCCAGGACGGGAGGATACCCTCTACAAATGTTTGTTTTTTTCTTTGTTTGTTTGTTTGTTTGGTTTTTTTGTAAGGCAATTGGGGTTAAGTGACTTGTCCAAGGTCACACAGCCAGTGAGTGTCAAGTGTCTGAGGCCATGTTTGAACTCAGGTCCTCCTGACTCCAGGGTCAGTGCTCTATCCACTGTGCCACCTAGCTTCCTCTAGCCTCTACAAATGTGCAAAAACAGAAGGTGGAGTCTTACCTGTGAGGAACAATAGGAAAGTAAGGAGGAAAGGAATAATAAGATAAGCATGCCTGGTTCCTCCAACCAATCCTCCTCTCCTAGACTCAAGGCTTATTTCCCATGTTTCCCCTAGACATTCTACAATTTGTCAGTGCCCTTTAAACCTTCATGCTCAAAACTGAACACTATACTTTAGATAAGGTCTGGCAAGGGTGAAGTACAGTGGAACTATCACTTTGCTATTCCTGGTAGTTATACCTTCTTTTCTTCTTCTTCTTCTTCTTCTTCTTCTTCTTCTTCTTCTTCTTCTTCTTCTTCTTCTTCTTCTTCTTCTTCTTCTTCTTCTTCTTCTTCTTCTTCTTCTTCTTCTTCTTCTCCTCCTCCTCCTTCTTCTTCTCCTCCTCCTCCTTCTTCTTTCTTCATCTTCTTCTTTTTGAAAAGATCTTTTAAATTATTTTATGTAATTAATTTTATTTTTTTGCATGGCAATGAGGGTTAAGTGACTTGCTTAGGGTCACACAGGTAGTAAGTGTCGAGTATGAGGTTGGATTTAAACTCAGGTCCTCCTGAATCCAGGATCAGTGCTTTATCCACTGTGCCACCTAGGTGCCCCCAGTTATACCTTCTTAATGCAGCTCAAATAATTGACTTTTTCACTGTCACATGACTTTGCTGATTCATATTGACCATGTTGTTGCTGTTCAGTCATTTTCAGTCATGTCTGATTCTTTATAACCCCAGGCAGGGTTTTCTTCACAAAAATACTAGAGTTATTTGCCATTTACTTCAGCTCATTTTACAAATGAGGAAACTGAGGCCAACAGGGTTAAATAACTTGTGTAGGGTCACACAACTAGTAAGTGTCTGAGGCCAGATTTGAACATAGGAAGAGCACTCTTCCTAACTGCAATCCTGGCACTCTATCTACTGCTCCACCTAGCTGACCCATATCGAGCATACAATCCAATGAAATCCCTCTTTTTCAGAGTAACTGCTGTGTAACCATGACTTTCTTCTTATACTTGTAAAGTTGATCTTTTGTTCCCAAATGAAAGATGTCACATTTCTCCTCACTGAATTTATTCTCATTAGATTCAGCCCAATTTTATAGGCTATTTTGAGTCTCAGGTCTTATTTCCTCCCACCTTCATGTCATCTGAAAATTTCCAGGCACATAAAATGCACTTAGTTGATAAAAATGTTACAAAACATAGATTTCTCAAAAGATTTGTACCTCTGAACTGAAAATTCTTTGGGTCCTCTGATGGAGACCTCCAGGCATATTAATATTAAACTATTAAAACAATTACTCCTTAAGTCTATCCTACCAACCAACCGTTTATGAACACATCTAACTTTGTTATTGTCCAATCCATATCTCTCCAACTTCTCTACAAGATACATTCTCTAAAGGTTTGATTACATCTAAGTAAATTATAGCCACAATATTCCCCTCATTTACTAGTTAAGTTTTTCAAAACAAAAATGACTGGGCATAACTTGTTTTTGATAAAGCTGTGCTGACTTTTTTCAACCCCACTTCCCTTTATAATATTCATCAACCACTCCTTTAGTGATTCTTTCTAGAATTTTCTCCCTCTTTCTCTCTCTCTCTTTTTTGGTGGGGCAATGAAATTTAAGTGACTTGCCCAGGGTCACACAGCTAGTAAGTGTCAAGTGTCTGAGGTCAGATTTGAACTCAAGTTCTCCTGAATCCAGGGCCATAGAATTTTCTCATGAATCAAAGTCAAGCTCACTGACAAATAATTTATAGATCCCATTCTCTTCTTTTTTTTGACAATGAGGGGAACTTTTGCTCTTTTCCAATCTTGTACTTTCCTTATTTTCCATAATCTTTCAAATAGCTTTGAAAATGAATCAACCATTACACCTGCAAATTCTTTCAGGACCAAAGGATATCATTCATTTGAGTTAGGTAACTTGAATTCATCAAAGGCAGTTAGATGTTTTAATATCTTCTTATTTATCAAGTGTATCAATTCCAATTTTTGGTTTGGTCATTTGCAGTATAAAGGTTACTCTCATTTTCAGAGAAAAGAAAAACAAAGTAAAAATCAAGTAACTTTGCTTTATCTCTGATAGCAATTCTTCAATTCAATTTAACAAACATTTATTAAGTAACTACTATGTCAGGCACTGTGCACTCTAAGGATAGAAAAAGCCCCTTATCTGAAGTTTATAATCTAATGGGGAGAACAACATGCAAACAAATGTATACAAATCAAGTTATATGCGAGATAAATAGGAAATAATAACAAGGAGAAAGCACTGAAATAAGGAGCAGTTGGGGAACGTTTTCCAAAGGAGGTGGGGATTTAGTTTGAACTTAAAGTAAGCTAGCGAACTCAGTAGTCAGAATGGATGAGAGAGAGACACAGGGGAGAGCCAGAAAGTGCCTGAAGCAAAAAGATGGAGTGTTTTGTTTGTGCAACATCTGGGAGACCAGTATCACTGGATAGAATAATACATTTAGGGGAGTTAGGTGTAATGAGACTGAAAAGATAGGAGGGGACTAAATTATAAGGAGCTTTGAATGTCAAATAGAACATTTTTTATTTGCTCCTAGATGCAATAGGAGTTTAATGAGTAAGGGAGTTACATCATCAGACTTGCATTTAGGAAAAACCACTTTAGGGGCTTAATGGAGAATGAATTGGAGTGGAGAAATTTGAGTTAGGCAGACCCACCAGGAGGCTATTATGGTTATCAAGGTGTGAAGTGATGAGGGCCTACACTAGAGTGATAGCAGTCAGAGGGAAAAAAGGGTGGAGGGCATATTCAAGAGATGTTGCAAAGTTGAAATCAGTAACCTAAGGAACCATTTGTATATGGGGGTGGGATTGGGGTGACAGAGAGTGAGGAATCCAATATGACTACTAAGTTGTAAGACTGCAATAGTAGGAGGATTGTGTTGCCCTCTATAGCAATAGATTAGGTAGGAGGATGGTAGAGTTTAGGGAGAAAGATAATGAGTTCTGCTTTGGACATGTTGAGTTAGACTGTACATCCAGTTTGAGATATCTGAAAGGCATTTGTAGATGTGAAACTGAAGATCAGCCAAGAGATTGGGGCACAAAAGTTATAGATGAGAATCATCAGCATAAATGATGATAATTAAATCCAAGGCAGTTTATGAGATCACCAAGTGAAATAGTATATAGAGAGAAGATAAGAGGACTCAAGACAGAAGCCTGATGGACATCTATACTTGGAGGGCATGATCTGGAGGAGGATACAGCAAAGAAGACACAGAAGGAATGGCAAGATCAGGAGAAAACCCAGGAGAAAGTGGTGTCCCAAAAACCTAGATAGAAGAGAGTATCAAGAAGGGGAATGTAGTCTACAGTGTCAAAGGTTGAAGAAAGGTCAAGGAGAATGAGGGTTGAGGAAAGGCCATTGGCAACCAAGAGATCAGTAGTAACTTTGGAGAGAGTAGTTTTGATGGAATGATATGGTCAGAAGCTAGAGTGTAAGGGGTTAAGAAGAGAATGATTGGAAAGAAAGTGGAGGAATCTAGATGTAGATGGCTTTTTTGAAGAGTTTAGCTACAAAGGGTATAAGAGAAATAGGATAATAGCAGTGAAGAAAGGATCAAGAAAGGGTTGGTTTTTTTCAGGATAAGGGAGACATAGGCATGCTTTTAGGCAATAGGAAATAAATCAGTAGAGAGGGAGAGATTGAAAATAAGTGAAAGAGTGGGGATGACAGAAGAGGCAAATACATTGGAGGAGATGAGACAGAATGGGATCACTTGAACAAGTTGATGGTTTAGCCTTGATAAGAAATAAAGCCACTTCTTCAAGTAAGACTGGGGTGAAGGAGAAAAAGTGGCAGAAGATACCAGAAAGACAAAGGGGAGAAGAAAAAATTCACCAATAATCATATCAATTTTTTTCTGTAAAATTTGAGGTAAGGTTCTCATCTGAAAGAGTAGAGGGCAGGGGAACCATGATTTGTTTAAGGAAGAATGAAAAAGATTTGGAAGAGACACTATGGAGAGTAGGATAGTGAGTTGGTAAGCAGCATATATTAGGGTTATCTAGCAGCAGTGAGGACCCACTTGAGGTTATATTACCTAAATTTGTCATGGATCCAGTCAGAACGGTTGAGTGATTTCTCTACCTTCATTCAGCAGCATGTGTGTAGGCATGAAAGTCATGAATAGTGGAGTGATCCAAGGCTGAGGTTTGGCCGAGCTCAATCATTGATATGATAAGGGAATGAGGGATTTAAGAGAGGACAGTGAATAGTTGAATTGGTCCACCAAGGAGTCAGTAAGGGAGAAGACAAGAGAGTGACTGGTTCAGGGGAGATGGCTTGGGTGTGATCATCATTTCATCTACCCCAAGAAAAATTTCCAGAATTTTTTAGCTGAATATAAAAGCAATCTGAATAGAACTTTTTAAATAGTGGCTACATCTTGAAAAACCCAATTAAAGTCAATGAGCAAAATTATTAAGCACCTACTGTGTCCCAGGCAATGTGATAAATACTCTTAATTAAATTCTTCATGTCCTTTTTCCAAGAATAGCATCTGACCTATAGTGGGGATATACTATGAAATCCCATATAACTGGGAATTGAAATGCTAAAGTGAATGAGGCTTACCAAGACCAGATATAATGTTTTAAGCAAGATGGTGCTATTAGCTCTTTGTAGCAGGACAGCATTGCTTTAGCTAAGTTCTTGCCACAACAGATGAGAATAGCACACAGAGCACATCCTACTTCTGCATTTGTTTCTACTTGAAGGCTTAACAAGCTCTTAAAATAAATAAAACCACAACTTCTGGTCTTTCATTACTTTATGATATTACAGCCTGACAAACAAGGCCTTTTCTTTGCTGCTACCCTGGATGATTTCTTTGCTACAGCTTAAATGATGGGTGCCCTTACATAAGTTTGTCCATAATAAACTTTTTTGAATATTTGAATGCATGACTTTTTCACTTTTACAGTGTTCTTTGTGATTCAGATGGAGATAGTTTTTGCATGAATGACCTGTAAGAAAGAAAGGAGATACAGTCTGACCATTTTTGTTAGTCAAATATGAATGCAAATATTCAAAACACTGGAAAATATGAAGTTTGGTGAAAATGAGAACGAAAATGTTATTTACTCTGGTTTTGGAGTATTTCATGTTCTTGGGCTGAAAATTAGTATAACATTGATGTAGCCAGAGGGAATATTGGGGGATATTTAAAGTCCTATAAATACATTGAGTTAGTTTTGATTACTTCATAGGAGATAGCCTGTCCAAGAAAGACAAACGAGATGATACTTGTTTCATTGTAATTTTATAAAAGACAGATCATTATATGTTTGACCTCTAGAACTTATTCACTCTTCAAGGAATCAGAGATGACATGAACACAAAAAGAACATGCAAATTGAAAATATAAATTCAGACTTTCATCTTAGCAATCGCACAATACATACTAAAGCTGATAATTATATATATTTTCCTGCCCACCCCCCTCCACAATAACCCTGGAACTGCACCAGCTACTTCATATGAAATCTTTAAGTCTTCTGAAAAGTAGCCCTCCTTCATTATCATTTCCTGAAACTGAATCGAAGGAATAGTTACTTCTAAACCCTAATATTGCTTACCTCTTCCTGACACTGAAGCCCTTGTCTTGGTTGGGCAAGGGCATTAGATTAGAATATACAGCATTCTTCTCTTCTTGACTTAGGTGGGCTCTACCATAATGCTAGAGTAAAATCAGGCCTTCAGAGGGTGGTTAGGCAAGGAGAGGGTTATGAAATCTTGAGACAGTGTTCTATCTGGTCAGCAGCAGAGAGCAAGAGACAACAGTGTATTTGTAGGAAAGCTAGCGCTGTCCTTTTTTCATTAAGTGTATTTATAAACATACTGAACATGAAGCATTTTTCCTTTCTTCACAGTGATGGATGATTATGTCTATGAAATGTTTTCATTTATTTGGCGCCAGGGTAATCAAAATCAGTTGAAACTGTCGCACTAAAGGGAAAGGAAACAAGTAGGCGTGGGGGACTGCATGTGCTCTTTTCCCTGTGAGATCCAAGGGTAGTAGCTGGCAGAACTGTGCCCTTCACAGAAGAACATGCTATTCAAGCTGGTAATTGTTCCCAGTCCTGCTTATGGCTTCTGTCCATGGAGGGATGCAGCCCTGCATAACTTTAAAAGCAATCGACTCTGCTCTGAAAATGAAGAGAGCTTGGGAGCCAGTATATGCGTGACTCTATTTAGGCTGAAAAAGAACTGGTCCCAAAAAACCTTTGTGAATGAAATTTTAATGCTTTCATGTCTGCCCTGGCCCACATTCTGGGTCAGTCCTTGTAACTTCAAACATCCTGTTTAAACTGGTGTTTTCCACTACGTACAGACAAAAATATTTTCTATTACAAGCTCCTAATGATTGTACAAAGACAAGCAATGAGGATTAAGTCAGGAAGAGAAGTTGACATGCCTGTGGGAAAAAATATAGAAAGCAGACATCCAGTTGCTTCTTTTGATGGTTTTTCTTGGGTAGCAAAAGATCTTAGACTTTTGTCTTGCAAATATTATATTAATTTCAAGTTTAAAAAGCCAAGCAATAAGTGCCTTTAGATATTCCAACCCATTATCTAACTTTGGTCACTGCTTGTCATAGTTTTGCTTTTGCAGAGCGGTATATGCTCCTAGTCATGTTAGAACTCATGGAAAGCTGAGACTTAATTTCTGGCATGTGATTTCATTAATATAGGGATCTCATGGGGGGAACTTTCCTCTTCAAATGCAGAACAGGAACTGTTCTTAAACTTAGATCCTGCGAGGGACACTGAGAGGTTAAGTGATTTTCCAAAAGTCACAATTTTCACAAAGTCAAAGGTAGGAATTTCATGCTGACTTTCACAATGCAATGTTGTCTTTTAAGCATCAGATCATATTCAAATTATATCATATTAAAATCTAATATTATTCATCATGATGGAGCATCCTGATTGTATCATTTTTGTCCTCAACTAAATAGTCAGGCTATTGTACTACCCACCCCACTGACTTTTTGCCTTGTGGTGAATCATTAATGTTCCTATGAGATTTACCTGGCTAGATACATACTACATGATGAATTAGTTTCAATATTCAGGCAGAAGTGGTGTCTCCCTCTTCTTCCAAGCTTGAGAAAATCCAAGATTTCCTAAGGGCAATTTATTGCCAATTATTCTCTTTAAAAAGCTATAGCTCTTGTTCTTTATTTTACCACCTTTTTTATAGATGTGTACATAGCACTTATTGTCCAGGTAGGATTAATAAGGACTCTCAGAGATGGAAGGGGCCTAAGAGTATAAGTCTAACACGTAATCATATAGAAATGTTCCTTATGACATCTCTAAGAAGTAACCAGTCTTCTAATAAAAGAGAATCTACTACTTGCCATGGCAACTCATTGTAATTTTGAATGATTAAGAATTATTTCCTTATATTGAGTGGTTAGTCTATTATGATCTATTTTTGATAAATTTATGAAAATTCTTAGCTATTACCACTTCCTTTTCTAGATTTTCTGAAACTGTCCTTTGAAGAATATGTTCTAGAATCTGTCAGATATTGACATCAACCTTACTGGTCTACATTTTTAAAAACTGAAGCACTAATTACCTTTCTTCAGTATTCTGGTATCTAGATTATTTACCACAATCTTTTTGTGGGAACTTGAACTAAGTGATAACAGCTTGATATCAGCGTTTTATCCCCAGGTTTCAACTCCTGTACCTGTTATCTTCAGTCCTTCATTCTTTCTCCTTGGTAGGCTCCATACCAAGTACAGGCTACCCTAGGATGTCATGCACTCTTGGGCCAGCCTGGTTGAGGAAGGGGCACTCCCCACTGACTCTCTGCAGCTCAAAGTGTCACCTTTTTACCTTGTAGCCAATCTTAAGGAAAGAAAACTGTTTTGCCTATTTGGCCCTTTTGTATGCATATTAAGTTTCAATATAGCAGTCAATTAAAAGAACTTTCATTATCACACAGTATTTAGCCAGGAAATATCAGGAAAAGGGCCCCTCTGTTACAGATCATCACTCACATCCAGAATCTGTCTCACCAAACTCCCCCTGTAGTGGGCTACAAAGAGAGTCCCTTGTGCATGCACATAGGGCTCTTCATTGGCATTTCCCCTGATACAAATATAATCTGTGTGCTGCCCACGGAAAATGTGTATATTCAGACATGGGACATCGAAATATTTTAATAGATAGCTAATGAGAGGAATGGCTTCTTGTCTTTAGAATCTTGCTTAGCCCCTCCAAGAGCATCTGTGATTCTTGCTGTGAGGCTAACAGGGCTGCTCTGTTGTCCTTTGACAAATGGCAGACTACCCCAAAAGGTAAATCTATATACTTTGACAAATTCACCCCTCACAAAGCTATGTATCAGAACAGTATTATCTTCACCAATTTAGAAGTCATACTTAAGCAAAAGCATGCAAAATGCCCCATCTTAGAAATATAAACATTGAGGAAAATGTACAAAAGATACCATAAAATAAGGTACAGTAAGAATAGAAGGGCTAGCCTGATGAGGACAAGGATTGATAGGTGGATAGCCAAATTATTCCATTGGCATCCTAAGGATGTAAAGAGAAAGCAAAGAAAAAGTATGACAAAGAGCTACAGAAGATGGGTAAAGATAATGGGCTGTAACTCCCAAAGCAATGAGATCTCAGATCTATTAGAATATTTGATAATTTATAATTGTGTGTATTACTATGTTATTTTATCCTTAAATCAATTTTGTGAAGTATACTCATTTGTCAGGAGGGGAAATTGATGCTCAAAAAGTTAAATGACATGCCCATGCCCCATTGTAAATAAGTTTCTAAGGAAAGATTTGATATCTAAGTTTTTAAAAAAAATTTCATATACAGTGTTTTTGCCACTCTGCTCCATACTATCTCTCAAAAGTCAGTTCTGTGGCCTGGAATCAACGCAGAATACTGTTCACCATAGGTTTTAGAAAAACATCCAGGTTCTCCAATGAATTTCCTGTATATCCAAGCAAACATGTTTAGAAACCGTCCTTGTTTTCTTCCTTTCCTTATTGGAAATGCTTCTGTTTATTTCTTCAAATATTTACTTGAGAGACTTCTACCTCCCTTCAGCTGACATTCCACATAGAATTTTATGCCATTCTTTCTCTGAAATAAACTTTTCTAAAAAGCAGGTTGCAAGTTAGCCTATCTATAATTTTCCTCCTCTCTCAAATTATTAGAGTAGGTGATAATTTCTTTCCAAGGATCCCATTTTTTTCCATCAACAACTACTTCTTCCTTTGTTGACTAGAATCATCCCCAGATGAACAATTTGCCTCATCACTTTTGGAAGAATGAAAATTTTCTGCCCCCCCCAAAAACTCATTCTTTTTTTTCTGTCAACTTCATGCCTCCCCTATAACTCATTTTTGGAAAGTCAAAAATTTGTTAGCTACTCTGCTTGGGAGAGAAAAAAGACTTCTAGTAATTACCTAGGTAATTAAAGTCTGAGCACTATTATGTCATAGCTCTGTTCCAGTTTTGTAATGTGATCTTTTTGGTTCAATTATTCATCTGTTTGCTCCTGTCTAGAAGGTATGCAACATATTCCAATAATAACACTGCTTTTTTATTCTCCTCCAATGATCTTTGTCCAAAACTTATTTGCCATACCTCTACCTATCCACCCATCTCTAGCCCTACTACTTCTTGTGTTTTTTCATGTCTCCTTTCTATCCAGTGATAGTATACCTCCTTTTATCTATTATGGTTTATTATTTTTTAAGAAAGCAAATACATCAGAACTATATTTCAGTGATATTTAGAAAGACAATTTTACTTCCTGCATTAGGATCACTAGTTAACCTTATCTGTTTCCCATATTTAATGCATTTGTGTATAAATATCTGAGTCTATGAGTTTTATTGCTTTTATTTCTTGGAATATATCTCCTGTTAATAAAGCTGAGATTTTCCTCTTATTCAACTTCCTATGTTACAGCTTCTAGTCTCTATATTATCGAACTTGATAGACAAATATAATTCCCCCTCATCTCCTTCCATTAAATTTAAAGCCCTCTTTATAGGTTTGTAAGACTCAAAATAGATACACTTTTTTTTTTAGTGAGGCAATTGGGGTTAAGTGACTTGCCCAGGGTCACACAGCTAGTAAGTGTTAAGTATCTGAGGCCGGATTCGAACTCAGGTACTCCTGACTCCAGGGCCGGTGCTCTAACCACTGTGCCACCTAGCTGCCACAATAGATACACTTTTTACCAGCCCTCATTATATGTGTGCCATCCCTAGTCAATCCCACCATATTTCTAACTCAGGACCTAGAAATATCAAACCTTCTTAGACACCATCTTCTTAACCAGCTATTCACTTTATAAATCTGTCTTTCACTTCTGAAGCTCCTGTCTTTGATTACAAAATGCTACATGTGTTTTCAAGTTCCTTAATATATTTCCTTAGTTATAATTCAAAGACACCTTCTTGGTTCCTTCTGATAGTATTGTTTGTCCTTATGTGAATCATCAGAAGTGAACAGTGATTATCATTTGCCAAAACAGTAGACATACTCTAGGGAGAAAATCAGAGACCTGAAAGAGAGGGCTCTAGGATTAATATCTAAATAGGTTAGTGGTTTTATAGTTGGTGATTAAGGATTCCCATGCCATTTTTTATTTTTTGTTGAGAAAGTCAGACCAATGGAGCAAAGAAGCAGGGAGATTTAAAAATACTTCTAAAATCTAATAGAAGAGTTTACTTTTTTTCATCTTTGATACCAATTGCTAATATTGGGTTGACAGATAACTGCCATCATCAGTGTCACCAACTACTCTTTTCTTACTCTGAGTCTTTGCTTCACAGCATATCCATATCCTCCTATATTCATTGATTTTCATACCTATTTCTACATTCCAAGTATTCACTGCTTCTTCTTCCCTTCATTCTCTGCATCACATCCTTTCATCCTGCAACCATCTGCCAGTGATATGGCTCTATTTCCATTTTGTCAGGGTAAAACCCAAGAATATAAAGGTTCTGAAGAAATGGGAGATAATGCTGATCTGTGTCAGTAGGTTACAGAATGACAGAAAGTAGTAGAGGAGGAAAGGAAGGAGAACTTTCCTTTTTTTTTTTTTTTGGAGTGGGTCAATGAGGGTTAAGTGACTTGCCCAGGGTCACACAGCTAGTAAGTGTCAAGTCTCTGAGACTGGATTTGAACTCAGGATCTCCTGAATCCAGGGCAGGTGCTTTATCCACTGTGCCATCTAGCTGCCCCCAGAACCTACCCTTTTTTCAAAGGATATTTCATTTCTTCTGATCATTTAGAGAATAGAAAGGCATTCTTATAAGTCTTTTTTATGCTTTCTTATAGAATGGAAACAGACACACATGTTGTGCATATAGGAAATTACTTGGTCCTGGCAGAGAGGCAAAGAGTGCATTATATCCAAGACACTGAAAAATTTCTCTTGCCTTCCATATTTGCTGGATATGACCTCTCTGGTCCTTAGTCATTCTTGTTGGAAGCTCTTGTCAATTCCCATAGCAGACTGACTGTCTGACAAACCTATTTTCCTTACTTGGAGTTCCTAAGTGAGGCTTTATTTATTTATTTCAGCCTTCCTGAAGGATCAGGATAGCTTGCTCCACTACATTTGATGGGCAATTAGCAGTTCCTGCCAAAGTCCCAATGCAAATAGCAGCTAAACATATTGACCCCAAAAGCTAAATCTAATTAACAGACACTTCATATATCTTCCTATCTTTTCTCATAATTTTTATAAGATTCGATCTTCCACCTTTGGTGTGACTCTTCTGACATTTTCCAAACAGGCTCAAAGATATATGGTACTTGTATAAAGGTTAGTTCTAGGGACAATTCTTTCAGTTCTCCAATTGCCTTTCAGGGGCTTAAATTCCTATTTTCTCCACTTGCATAATCTGAAATAGTTACATGAAAGGGGAAATAATAATCACAAAATAAACAAATGCAAAAAAAATAATTTGGCTACTTAGAACTAAATAGTATATAAGGAAGTGCTAAATTTAATGGTGCAGATTATAAACATTAAAGGAAGAAATAAACATATGGAGACATCATTGTTATGAAAGGCTTCATGGATGACAACATCACCCACCACTAACCATTCTTTGCAGTCTATTAAATATTGAAAAGTTGGTAAATCCTTAGGTATGACACCCTGTACAGCATATCATTACTTACATGCCTACCAGAACTCATGGAGTATATTGCACTTATGATTACCTTTCTAACACATGTGTGGAAAAGGCACAAAGTAGGAAAGATTTATGTAAAGTTATTTACACTTGAAACAACTCCAAAGCATGATCAAATATTTGCCTCTTGGTCTAAAAGACAAGTTGGCAAAAAGGGAGATCTAACAGGTTGGATTAGGGAGTGGTAATGACCTGTCAGCTTCCTGAAACTGCTAAGTGTCCTGGAATCATGGGAATTTGTCTGTCCAAGAGATAGAAGCTGTTCAAACTGGTAGAATGGTATTATACAATGTTCCTGAATAGCAATCTGGGGATGTTCTTGGCCCTGTACTCAAATCACTTTTTAAAATGAAAGAATTGCCACATATTCATCAGTCTTTAGCTAATAAAATCAATGGTTCTGCCCAGTGTTACTGGTGCCACTCTAGAAATACACCTTGGAGCAACAGAATTATGAAAATTAAGACAGATAACAGATATTTAAAAGATATCAGGATTATTCCTAAATTCTTTTCAAAGGCATAGATGCCTTATAAGTAATATAACAATACAAACGATGGTAGTTAGATTGTTGATGGCATCATCTGATTGAAAGAAATCCAGCCATGAGTATTTTTTTAAATTTGGCATAGTGGCAATTCTGAAAGCATCAGTTAGGTGTAATAACCAATTAAAGCATAATAAAAACTCTAGCTGTTATTTTTGTTGTTGTTGCTATTGCTGCTTGTGTTGTTATTGACATTAATTCCCTTATTTGGTTTAGACTATTTAGATATACAATTTCATAAACTGAGTAAGAAGCATCCTTATAATTATATATGAATTAATAGAAAGAGGGGAGAGACTTTTATTTTAAGCCAAACAAAAATCTTTTATTTCCTTTTCCTTCCTTCCTTCCTTCTTTCCTTCCTTCCTTATCTCTCAACCCCCTCTCTTCCTTTTTTTCCTCCCTCCTTCTCTTCTTTTTTCTTTCATTTTCCCCCTTCCGTTTTTCTTCCTTCCTTTCATCTTCCCAGGAAAAATAGAGTTGACATACTTATTTGCAACTAAAATATAATATGGCATCTCCCTCATCTTTCTACAATTAAACCAAATTATATTACTGGCAATTTAATGAATAAGCAGGAGTCAGAAGGTAAATATTTATGCATCTTTGAGAGGGAATCTTTGAGCAATGACCTTGGGAGGGGAACCTGATTTCAAGTGGTAACAAGTGGCTCTTCCATTTCTCAAGCTTAGAATCTCTTGAAACAGCAATAGTGAGAAAAGAAAACCTCCCTTCTAATGAGATCTAATGACACCACCCTAAATCTTCTGAATTGGTATGCTAAACTTTTGAGGTAATTAAAATAGCCAGTCAGGTTGACGGAGACTACACAGAAACCAAGTGCTACCACTGGTTGAAATAATTCATAACTTCAGCCTTTATAAACAAAGGCACTGAACCAAGGTCTTATATAAATCCCTGAGATATTATTTATCTCTGGAAAAGTATCATGCTAGTTTTGTCACAAAAATAGATAATTTAATATAAATATTTTTGAAGTGTTTTTAGTTAATACTTTTGCTTTGTGGACATGGCCAACCAACTTATCTTAGGATACACATTTTTTTGCCCAATTTTTATTGCTTGAATTCTCTATTTTGAGTATAGTCTTGCTCAAAGTGAACGTACATATTTATGCACCATATGTTTAAAGCACATAGAAAGGGTATTGAGAAATCAGTTTAATTAGTAGATTTATTTTCTATGTCTACAAATTATATCTTTAAAATATTTCCTTGTCTATGTTATTCGCCCACCGAGTCCTGTCTTCATTTTGTCCTTTTTTTCTAACTTTATTTCTCCATTTAGTTACAGACATAAATCATTCTTCTGTTATAAATGCATCTTTACTCATTCACTGAAGAAACAGCTAGATGGTACAGTGAATAGAGCTCTGGGACTGGAGTCAGGAAGGTCTCAGTTCAAATCTGGCTTCACACACTTAATAGTTATATGACTCTGGGAAAATCACTGAACCTCTGCTTGCTTCAGTTTCTTCAACTGTAAGATGAGAACAGTAATAGTACATACCTTCCAGGGTTTTTGTGAGGATCAAATGAATTAATATTTGCAAAGTGCTTATTGTAGTGCCTGGCACATAGCAGACACTCAAAAATTCTTTTTTTTTTCATCATCCATCATCAACTATTATTTTATCATTTTCACTATTAAATGTATAATTTCTCCTTATTCACATAGAATAACAGGGTTGTAAGTGATTTCAGGGGCCCTCTAAACTAAGCAGGATGAACATAGGAATCCCCATGTAATGATTGGAATGATGCCACGTACTGGAGACTTGCTGTGGGAAAGCTCCACCATGAGGACATTGCCTCAGAGACATTGTGGCTTTTCCTTGGCATCAGGAAATGACGTTTGCTCATGGGTGCTGTCTATCAAGGCTACCAGCTAATCAACTTGAGGAGCCTCCTATTTTCTGGGAGGAGACAGGAAGGAGGAGACGGAGCCTGCGCAGAGAGCTCTGGGGCTTTTTGGGTTCCTGACTGGATGGTAGTGGCGGCAGAGGACTTCACAGGAAATTTGAGGAAAGATAGGAATGCCAGGCTGTTGGAATTCTGTTCTCAATCTTTTTCTTTCTATTTTCCAACAAACCCTTAAAAACCTAAACTTGTTTTATCAGTGATTTTAGTCAGTTTCCCCCAAAGCTGGGGGAACAGATTAGAATCCACATTTAGAATCTTAAATTACACACCCACTATAATATCTCCTAAAAGTGGTCAATGTGTGTGTAGGCCTCCATCAGTTGTGGATGACCATGGATCAGTGCCTTGAAGAGCCACAGGCCACAGTGTGGCTGTGCAGTCTGATACGGGAGCCGCAGCTCCTGAGTGACTTATAACCGGTAACTGCTGCATCCTGTGTTGTATCTACCCCATGAGGAGTAGCTGGAGTGTCCTCTCCAGGGCACTGGCCTGGGTGGATCAATATGGAAAACAAGCTGTTGCCCATGCAGCAGGTTTTCCCTCTCCGAGACATTGGTGGATCCAAAGGAGAGGCAGAACCAATACGGTTTGGCACCAGTGCCACTGCAGGAGTTGCCAGAGGGATGTGATGTCCAACATCCAACTGCCTAAGGGACTCCGACTCCTGATTTTTCCTCTGGTTAACTCTCGAAGCCTTTCCCATATATGGGCATAGCTACAAGGCAGCGGAGGTTTAAAATCAGGGTTTCTTTTCCCTAGGTGGCTTGCCTGCCAAGGCTAACGAGCCCCACCTGCCCAAAGCAACTAGTTTTAAGGCAACTCACCTTCGCCCCTTCTCCTGTTAGTGGAAACAATTCCACCATGAGAAGGCCAGGAGTTGGGCTTCGGTTGTCAGAGACTATTTGAGATGCATGCTATTGGAGACACATGCTATTGGAGCATTTTATAGAGAGTGGGAGCTTATCCCCACTCCCACCCCGGCATGACAAACCTTTGGAACCAAAAGTGGTCAATAAGCCTTTGCCTAAGGACCTCTTTCAATGAGAAAGTCATTACACAGTAGCCCATTTTACCTTGGGATAACTTGGGATAAGAAATTTACTAAGATATGATCTCACTCCTATAATACTGGAGTTTTTTGGTCTACTTCTTGTTCCATCCTCTGTGATCCAAAATGTGACAGACCTTCAAATAGCTGAAGGCAGTTATGAGCCCCATACCTAATCTTTTCTTCTCTACACTAAATACCCTCAGTTCCTTTAATCATTTTATGTCATGGCTTCAAGTTCCCTTTGGTATCCTGTTTTCCTTCCTTTGGATGAACTTAAAAGTAGCACTATTATTCTTTTTTTCCCTTTGGAGACCCACTTGCTTTACTCAGCTTATTTAATACACAACAAAACAACCGTGGCCCCAAAGTGTGCAAAGTTAAAGCCTTCAGCCCTGGCTGGGGATGGAGAAGTGGCTATAGGCTGGAGCAGCAAGGGAATGAGACTGAATGGGTTGCCTTCCCTCTCAGCAGTCTCTGCCCACCCCCATTGCCTCTGGGGAGGGCAGACCTAAGACCATGTCCTTGTGGGCAGCTGGAGGGACCAGGGGAAGGGGGTAGAGACCTCTCTCTGGCTGATGGGGTGAGGAGGGGGTGTAGAGGAGCGAAGAAGTCTCCTGGGGCTGGAGGCTGTGGCACTATTATTCAAAAACATGATCCCAGAACGGAATTTACATCAATCAAATATATCCTGAATTATGACTAGGTCCTCATCACTTAATTGCCTAGAATCACTCTTCCTGATGAAGTCATACTGGGATAGAAGGCAGTAGAAATAAAGGTATTATCTTAGTTTTTATATAATAACATTTTATTCAAAAACAGAACTGAGTAGAAAAATATTGTTAAAACCCTGCCTAATAGACATAGGATTGCATGATTAGGAAAACATGTTATGGGTAAATTTGTAGTGCCATTTATCAATTTCAAGAACATGGGAGGTAGCAGGAAGAGCAAGAGAGAGACTTTGAATTGGCAGGGAAATAACTATGAGAATAAGAGCATTTACTTCTCTATCTTGTAGAAATGTTATTCAATTAGCACAGAATATCAAAGCCTAGGAATTTTTGCTATGGTAAAGTGCATGAATTATTGGAATAAATAACTGGTAAAGGTGGGAATTAGAAGGAGAGGTTGATAGCAAATGCTGATAAGGTGGCACATAAAGGATGGCAGCACTCTTTATTTTTACATCTCTTAGACAAGGTAGTGCCCTTTCACATACTATTCCTAGACTAATGGGAATATGATGCATCAACAGATAGACAGGAACAGGAGCATTTTGTCTCACAAGAGAAATATGTAATGAACTTGTTGAAATATTGAATTTAAGATGAATTAGATAAATTCATAATCTATTCAACTCTAAGGTACCTGGAGCACCAAGAATTGTCAAGGGGCCAAAAGCAAGTATGTGTTAGAAGTGGAAGTTGAACATGGGGCAGCTAGGTGATTCTATAGTACATAGAGAACTTGACCAGAAGTCAGGAAGATTCATCTTCCTGAGTTGAAATCTGCCCCTCAGACATTTATTAGATATTTGACACTGGGCAAATCAATTAACTCTGTTTTCCTCAGTTTCTTCATTTATAAAATGAGTTGAAGAAAGAAATGGGAAACCATTCTAGCATTTTTGCCTAGAAAACCCCAAATGGAGTCATGGAGAGTCAGACACAACTGGAACAACTCAACAATAACAACAACAACAACAACAATGACAATGGAGAGTCAGACACAACTGGAACAACTCAACAACAACTACAATAACAAGAAATTAAACTCTGAGGTACCACCTATCAGAAATGACAAATGCTGGAGGGGATGTGGGAAAGTAGGTAATAATGAACTATTGATGGAGTTGTAAACTTGTCCAACCATTCTTTAGAATAACTTGAAACTATGCCCAAAGCACTATAAAATGATACCCTTTGACCCAGAAATACCACTACTAAGTTTGTGTCCCAAAGAGATTAAAGAAAAAAGGAAAAAGACAAAAATATTTATAGCAGCTCTTTTTCTGGTGAAAAAGAATTGAAAATTGAGAGGATGGCTGAAAAAGTTATAATATATAATTGTAGTGAAATACTACTGTGCTATAAGAAATGCTGAGGGGGAGTTAGTTTCAGATAAATCTGGGAAGACCTATTTTAACTGATGCAAAGTAATGGGAACAGAACTGGGAGATCATTGTACACTGTAACAGCATTATTGTAATGATGAGCAACTGTAAAAGACAGCTACTTTGATCAGAACAATAATCCAAGTCCAAAGGATTTATCCACCTCCAGCAAAAGAACTGATGAACTGATGAACTCTGAGTGCAAATTAAAGTATAACTTTCTTTTTCTTGCTTTTTTTGGTGACATGGCTAATATGGAAATGTTTTACATTATTTCACATGTATATTATATTAATATAATTTTGACTTCATGTTGATAACAAATTGTTTTCTCAGTGAGTAGGGGAGGAGCTGGAGGAAAGGAGACAATTTGGAACTGAAATTTTTTTAAGAAGAATGTTAAAAATAAATAATATAGTAAAATAATAACAAATCACTAAGCTAATTAATTATTATTGATTGATTGATTCGTTAATAAATTAATAATTTTAAAATAATATAGTAAACATTATTCTTGAAAAGATCTTGTATCTCCTCTCTTAGTTTCCTGTGTAGAGTGGTATTATCTCTGTTTTCCTCTTAACATCATCACCATCATCAGTAGTTTACTTCTATTTAGTCCTTAAAGTTTGAAAAGAGCTTTATAAGTATTTTCTCCTTTTATACTCATACCAACCCTTGGAGGTAAGTGCTATTATTATCTCCATTTAAATGATTAGGAAAATGAAGTGGTCAGAGGTTAAGTGATTTGCTCAGGATCACACAGCTAGTAAGTGTCTTAGGCTGGGTTTGAACTCAGGTTTTCCTTTCTCCAGGTCCAATGTATTACCTACTGCCCCACCTAGCTGCTACCTTAAAATCTATTCTTCCCAAATTAAGGATCCATGCCACTCTATGCTTACCTTTACCATTTTTTATCATAAATTCAAAAATGGAGTTGTCATTGACGCCAAATATCCAGTTGTTTCCACATCAATAGCTAGTTTTATTGTTTGTGAGAATCAGATGTAGCATAGAATTTTTACCTATTTATTCCTCTACTTTTTGAAGAATATCAAAAATAGATTTGTCATTAGGCTGTCAATTAAGTTTTTTGTATATGCATTCATAAGAGTGAGCAAGTATTCAAGAGAGCTGGAGCAGATACCTTTTTTTGTGGAAATATTTCATCATATTATACCTCTCCACTAGGCTTGTTACCTGTAATACTAACCACACCTCTAGTTCTTCTTAATGATCAGGTAGTCTGTAGCATACTCTGATGGGAAAATCCCATATTTCTCTCTCCTTTAATCTTCACCCAAATATTCCCCACAACATTTCCTCTGGTTCCTGCAGCTTCTCACTTAAGATACTTATGTCAGTATGTATGTATGTATGTATCTTACAGCTTTTTTTTTTTTTTTAGTGAGGCAATTGGGGTTAAGTGACTTGCCCAGGGTCACACAGCTAGTAAGTGTTAAGTGTCTGAGGCCGGATTTTAACTCAGGTACTCCTAACTCCAGGGCTGGTGCTCTATCCACTGCGCCACCTAGCTGCCCCTGTATCTTACATCTTGATGTATAGGGTTTTCACTCTCCCTGCTCTTTTATTTATTCTATTTCTTTTGAATGATAAGGTTTACTCCTTCAGAATCACATTTCAGTCTCAGGTTTCATCACACCAAGTTTCAATGATATTCCTGAGTTCAAAATTCCCTCACTTGCTTGTGACCTAGATTTCAGGCATTTGTATAGTAGTATCCAAGGTTATCAATGGTCATGTCTTTCTTCCTTGTAACAATCTTATTTTATAAAGCTTAGTGAATATGTATATACACTTTTCCCCTTTCTCATCCCTGAGATTCTTAATAAATATAGCAATACATTCTTATCAGCCTTTATTACATTTATTCCATTTCTATTCAAGAATCTGTAATCCCAGAGACAAGGTGGAAGAGTAAGGTAGGAACTCACCTGAGCTCTCCCAAGTTCCCCTCCAAACAACTTTAAGATAATGCCTCAAATCAAATTCTGGAGCAGCAGAACCACAAAAGATTGTGATGAAACAATTTTTCCAGTCCAAGACAAATTAGAGGGTAAACAGGAAAGGTCTGTTTTCACTAAGATCAGAGTAGAGTACAGTCTAGTGCAGGTGGCCCAGGCAAGCCAGAAGGAGGCTGCGCCACAGCTAGGCAGCAGCAGAGCCCCACACCCTGCAGTAGCCAGTAGCAGGCCCTGCTATAGTAAGCAGGTACAGGCCTTGAAGGTAGTTGAATCATCATCAGCAACTTCTGGAGTTCTCAGACCATAGATAGTAAGGGGCCCAGACAACTGGTCAGAAGGATATTATACAGGAAACTTTGTTGGCACTGGTTTCAAGACTCTCTTGTATGGCCCAAATGAGTATCTGGGTCACAGACCCATGTCACAGTCATAGGGTGGGCTGACCACTATTATACTAGAGTGTGTGGCTGCAGGGGACCAAGGATCCTGGTCACAGGTCAAGGGCAGAAAAGAATACTTGTAGTCACTCACAGACCAGAGAATAGGCTAAGAGAACAGTGGCCACACCTCTCCTTAGATCATATCACCTTCAAAGAACTAAAAACTTACAGGTCTTCAGAAACAGGGAAAACAGCAACCTAAAGCTTGGGATAGTGCCCCCTACACCCTAGGAGCAGAGACTAACTTTAAAAAATGAGCACCCCTCCACTCCCCCCCCCAAAATAGACAAAAACAAAAACCCCAACAACAATAAAAAGTTACTGTGGTAACAGCAAAGATCAAAACACAAACTCAGAGGAGGACAACAATATCAAAATAGTTACATGCAAATCCTTAAAGGAAAAGTGTAAATTGGTGTCAGGTTAAAATGAACTCCTGAAAGAACTCAAAAAAGATTTTAAGAATCAAATAAGAGAAGTAGAAGAAAAATTGGGGAAAAAAATGATACTGAAGCAAGAGAATCATGAAAAAAGTCAACAGTTTGGTAAAGTACAAAAATTGGGAGAATATGTACAAAAATTCACCAAAGAAAACAACTCCTTAAAAAGTAGAATTGGAAAATGGAAAAGGAGGTACAAAAACTTACTGTAGAAAATAATTTCTTAAAAATTAGAATTTGGCAAGTGGAAGCTAATGACTTCATGAGACATCAAGAAAAAATAACACTAAATTAAAGGAATGAAAAGTTAAAAAAATGTAAATATCTCATTGGAAAAACAACTGACTTGAAAAATAGATTAAGGAGAGATAATTTAAGAATTACCTGAAAACCCAAAAAGAGCCTTCACACCATATTTCAAGAAATTATTGAGGCAAACTCTCCTGATATTTTAGAACCAGAGGGTAAATAGAAATTGAAAGAATCCACCTATCACCTAAAAGAGATCCAAAAATTAAAATTTTCTGAGTATTAAAGCCAAGTTTCAGAGTTCCCAGGTCAAGGAGAAAATGCTGCAAGCATCCAGAAAAATAACAAATATCAGGAAGCTACAGTAACAGTTAGACAAGATTAAGCAGCCTCTATCCCAAAGGCTTGGAATATGTTATTCCAGAAAGCAAAGGATCTAGGATTATAACCAAGAATCACCTATCTAGCAAAACTGACCATAATACTTCACAGGGGAAATGAATATTTAATGGAATAGAGGACTTTCAAGCATTTCTGATAAAAAGACCAGAGCTGAACAGAAAATTTCATTTTCAAATACAAGATTCAAGAGAAGTATAAAACAGTAAATGGGAAAGAGAAAACATAAGGGATTCAATGAGGTTAAAAGTTTTAAATTCCCATATAGAAAAATGATACTTGTAACTCCCAAGAATTTTATCATTATTAGGACAATCTTTCTATATATAGACAGAGGGCACTGGCATAAGTTTAATATGATAGAATGATTCTCTAAAAAATAATATTAAGGAGTGAGAAAGATTCCATGGGAAATGGGGGAAGGGAGAGATAGAATGAGGTGAATTATTTCATGTAAAAGAGACATGAGGAGGGGGGAAGCTAGGTGGTGTAGTGAATAAAGTACCAACCCTGTATTTAGGAGGACCTGAGTTCAAATCCGGCCTCAGACACTTGACACTTATTAGATGTGTAACCTTGGGCAAGTCACTTAACCCTCATTGCCCTTCATTGCCCCACCGAAAAAGAAAAAAAAAAGAGGCATGAAGGACATGATACAATGGAGGATAAAATGGGAGATTATTGCTATTATAACAATTAGATCAAAGAGGGAATAACATACATGCTCAGTTGAGTATAAAAATAAATCTTACCTTATAGAAAGATAGAAAGTGAGGGAGATAAGAGAAGGAAGGGATTGATAGATCAAAGGGCAGATTGGAGGAAGAGACGGTAAGAAGAAAAAACACTTATGAGGAAGGACAGGGTTGAAAGCAGGAGAAAGAGAAATAGAGAAGTGGTAAATAATGGGATGGAGAGAAATACACAGTAATCATAACTGAATGTGAATGGGATGAACTCACCCATAAAATAGAAGGAAATATCACATTGGATTAAAAAACAGAACTGTACAATATGTTGCTTACAGTTGAACTGAAGAAACACACAGAGAGCTAAGGTAAGGGGCTAGAGCAGAATATATTATTATTCTTTAGCTCAAGAATAGCAATCACGATGTCAGACAAAGCAAAATGAAAAATAGATATACTTAAAAGAAGAAAAATATTTTATTAATAAAGTAAGCAAGGAAAAAAGTGTGGGAAGAAGCTAGAAATGCCTGTCCTGCCTCCTTTGGAGCTACTCAAATACACTCTCATATTACTGTAGGGCAAGGTACTTAGTGTACATATAGGCCCTAACTACATTTGGGGCCTCGCCCAATGCATTTTCAAAATCCAGTTTGTTTCTTTTACCTAACTTGTCTTCAATAGGTAGCTTTGAGATTAAAACAATCTGAGTTCCTATGATTTTCAGTTCAGTTTCTTGGCTAAAAATTCATAATTTCTAGGAAAAAATATAGTTTTCTTCTAGCAATTTCATTTGTGCCCACTTGAATTACCAAAGATAGAAGTTATATAATTTTGGAGCAGCTAGGCGGTGCAGTAGATAGAGTACCAGCTCTGGAGTCAGGAGTTCCTGAGTTCAAATCTGGCCTCAGACACTTAACCCCAACTGCCTCACTAAAAACAAAACAAAACAAAACAAACAAAAAAAGAAGTTATATAATTTTGATAAGTCCTGGGAAGTTCTCTGTTATGTTGTGCATACATTACCTGGGAATATCACTTATCCCTATATTGTGGTTATCAGGTCAACAAATAGCTAACTCAGTACCTCTGGGCCAGTAATCACTAATCACCATCACTTTTTGATTCTTCATCTTACTCTTATTGGATGATTTCCGACCTGACAGTTTCAGTCGGTTTACTAGATTATTCTTTGGAATACAAGGTGCTAATGCTTCTTCAAATGATTCAATTCTTCAGGAAGAGCCTCAAACTTCTTGTTAGCATCAGATGGAAATTCATCCTTTTTCTTCTGTTCTTCTAATCATCAGCTTCCTGATAAGGATTAAATTTCTCCTCCTCCAGTTCAGATTAATTTTCCTTCCACTGAAGCTCTGCTGGGTGACTAGTCTAGCTATGTCACCTTAGTCAAGTCTGATCTCATTTTCCTTAACTGTAAAAGGAAGGGCATGGAATACTTTATCACTTCCAAGTATTAATACTCCATCATTCTAAGCAATTTAATATACACACAGTATGTTTCAAAAAGAAACATAAGCTTCTCTTATTTCTCATTTAGACATAAGAGTTTGTCTTGGGAGAGTGCAAACTAGCTACTAGGATTTTTTCTTTGACTGGAACACTGGAGATTGGGTTTGGATTCAATCATGAAATTCTTTTGCAAATGAATATTATCCAATTCAAAAAAAAGTGGTTATTAAAAATATCCACAAAAAATTTCCATCTTGTGAATCACTCAGACATTGAAAGGGAATGGAATAGAGGCAGACGAGTATGTCATTGGAGAAATGCTTGGTAGTTTGTTTTTTTGGTCCTAGACCTGTGATTTCATCAGTATATGTGTGTGGAGGGAATTTAGGGAGGGTGAGGGACTACTGGAGTGGTAACTCCCTGTCTGGGGCACTGAAAGGTTCAATGGCTTGGCATGGTTATATAGTCACTGTGTGGCAAATGCTAGACTTGAACCCAGGTCTTCCTGACTTCATGGCATTCCTCCATGCTATACTGCCTCTCATGAAATGTTTTATATACTGAGAGTGTTCTAATATGCTTTCCCCATATCATTCTCTCACACTTCACTAAAGAGATAAAATCATTTTGGATTATATTTTGAAAAAAAAGTTTATTCAATCATTCCAAAAAAAGTATACAGGAAAAATTATGCATGAGTTTCCCCAAATTTGATGTAATTTTGTATTAGGTTACTCTTGTAATGCCAGAACATAGTGCTCATATGAACCTAAAATGGAAGGAATTTTCAAATCATGCCAAGACCATTCTCCATAAGGTGAAAAATCCCACAACTGAGGTGTCTTTGAAAGTGAATGAAATTCCAGCTCTCTCTTGGAAGGAGGATGAGGTGAACTCAGCCCTATTTGGGGTTTGCTGGACATCCTGAATGACACTTACCAAGTGTTCTGAATAAAGTCCAATGCACAATTTGCCAATTGGTTTTTCCAGCATTCAAAAAATGTACTTGGTGCTGAATTCATTGCATATGGTTCTCTTTCATTTACATTTGAGACATCAAGATGTTGTTTAATAATACCTATATAATGTGATATGAATTTTTCAGGAGGTTTTTATTTTATAAGTTTTGTAAATTGAAAAGAAAAGTCATATTTTGCCAAGGGAAATGTTACATCATAAAATTTGACACAGAAAAAAAACAACACTAAAGATTACTTTCAGTCTTAAGGGACATAGTAGAGTGCAGTATGTAAAATCCTGAACCCATATTCTGGGTCAAGTCTGACTCAAGACAGTTCACTGGTTCACATTTGGGACAGAATGAAATGAATCACTAGTAGACCATCTACCAACCCCTCTCATGCTGACTCCTATTTAAGATCTACCTGCAAAAGAAATCATTTTATTTTCAAGTATGTATAGCTATTGTATCTTATCCACCTAAAACAGGACAGAGGATAGCCCTAATTAACTGGCTTTGCTAGTATGTCTTTTTTGAGGATTCACCAGCCAATGGAACTCTATGGCTAACTAGAGTTCTATCTTGGCTTCGTTGGACCACACCCTCACCAACCATTATTCTAAGAACTCATCAGGTTGTTGTTTAACTTTCTCCTACACTACCCTAACTTTCTAGGTGATGAAAGCTAATTCATTCTCCAATTTCTCTCTTCTGCCATGGGTTAAATCACCTCCCTCCCTGTGATAATCATAGTGTAAGTCAAACATCTCTTATTACCTCAGCCAGTTCGATTTTCATCCTTCCTTCCACTGCCATTTGTTTTACCTTATAGGACTCATGTCATTAGGGTTAATTCTATTTTCCAGCAAGATCACTGGTTCATAGACCATATTTTATGCCATTTGCTGTATTCCTATCTCTGTCAAAGTTACCTCTTATATGAGTGGTTCCTGTGCTTTTGCTTAAAAACCAAGAAAATACTCACATCCCTAATTGTTGAATTCTGGGATAGTTAGTTTACTTTAATTTCCCTTTAGCTGTGGATCCAGTTTTTCTAGGAGTGTTAGCAACAAACATGGAATGTTGACCTTGGTGGTACCTTTAATCTCCATGTCAACCTCCTTGAAAATTCATCAGTCTTATCTCATTGAATAAGTGTAGGCCCCCCTCCTTGTCCCATTAATAGGACTCTCTATTTGTGGCCAGAATAAAGGTTACAATAAGTTGCTGTCTTCAGTACTGACTACCTAATCACTTGAGCTTAGATTTCATCTTCATCACTTTTTATCAACTGAAATAACAAGGTAAGCCACATTGAATTTCATTCCTGCTAGCTGTACCAACTATTTGGAATAAGTCTGATTTACATTGGCCTATCAGTTTAGGTTTAGGATTAGACTAAAGTGTGACACTCATAGATCATCTAACATTTTCCAGAAAGTTTACTTAATAAAAATATGAACAGGATATTGGGAAAGAATATACATTAAATATTTAGCATTATTCAGGTGGAAGCTATTACCCTAACAGCTCGATCATACAGAGGATAGAGCACTGGGCCTACAGTCAAGATGATCTGAATTAAAATCTGACCTCAGACACTTATTAGCTTTGTGATGAAGGACAAGTCACTTAACCTCTGTCTGCCTCAGTTTCCTCAAAAATAATAGTAATGTAAATGTAATTCCTCAAATGTTAATAGTAATAGCACATACTTCTCAGGGTTCATGTGAAAATTAAATAAGATAAAATTGGTAAAATGCTTAGTACAGTCTCTTGCACATAGTAGGCACTTAATATGTGTCTTCTTTTGCCTCCACTTTTGCCACAGTGACATTCCTGGTGAGTTGAGTAGATCTAGTTACATGGCATCATGGAGTCTGTCAAGTCTGAGGAGTTGCAACGTTTTTATATACTAGGCATTTTGTGTTTTAGGCTACCAGGAAGCTGTCTGTGTCGATGGTTCAAGTCTTACTCCTTTGGACCAGTTATTGCCTTCATAGGGACAAATCAGCTTTGTCTATATGGAGTAGATCTTTCTCCTTTTACAAATGGACACTCAAAAACCTGACTTTGAATCTTGACCCTTCCCTTTTTTAGCTAGATAGTCTCATATCAAAATCATTTGAGCCTCATTTTTCTCATTTATAAAAATGGTAATAGTATATTAATTGGTAATATAACATATTAGAATAATAATTGCATTGATTTTCTTCTGCACCCTAAAGACTATTGGACCTTTCTACCAAATTATAGTTTAAATATGTTGTATTCCTCATGTGAATGTGAGCTCCTTGAGAGCTGGGTCATTCTTACTTTTCTATTTGTATCACCTTTGCACATAGTTAGCCACTTGATAAATGCTTTATTTACTTATTTTTTAAAGGTAATATTCTTTTATTGAAAATTTATAGGGGCAGCTAGATGGTGCAGTGAACAAAGCACCGACCCTGGATTCAGGACAACCTGAGTTCAAATCCGACCTCAGACACTTGACTTTTACTAGCTGTGTGACCCTGGGCAAGTCTCTTAACCCTCATTGCCACACACATACAGACAAATAAACAAACAACAAAAAAACCCCAAACAAACAAAAAAGAAAATTCATATATTATTCAGTATTGTAATAAATAAAGACAAACATTTCACAAAAATTATAGAGCTCTACTAGAGAAGAAAAACATTAACTGGGAGAGTTGTACACTGTGGCAAGGCAGACTTCCTATAGATACAGAATAAATATTGAAAGCATTTTTGAGTTGTTCTGAGGAAAATATTTCATAAACTGTAAAGCATTTTATAAATATGTATACATGTATTACTGTAATTTAGTATTTAGTATTAATTATGTAATTCAGATTGATTTCCTTTTGATAGCTAGCTGAGATCCTACCTTACTGATAGAATGCAAAATTTTATTTTAAACTTATAACATGACTTCTATGGGAAAATGTATTCTGGGTCTACCATCTTATTCCCAAAGTAGCACTTTCAGGTATGGTCCATCCCTTAAAGAGACCCAAGGAACATTTGCATTTCTAAAACAATAGTTAGCAAGTTATGACAGATGTGCTTTCCTTGAAAGTCATCCAGAGGACAAGATTAGCTCAAAGAAAAGATATTCAATGAAATTGCTTAGTAAGCAAAATAGCTTCCCAACAGCTACAAAATGATCCATTAACCTGGCTCATATTCTCCAAAAAATGTATATAATGCTGGTGGGAAGAGGAGACTTCTGTAGAAAAAGAGTACAATAGCATAGAGGTAATTACATAAGCAACACATGTGGCCAAGGCAACTCAAACCTCTGGCACTGTAAGGCCCCCGTTCTCTTCTGTACTAGACAGATCACTTTGTATCTCCTAGTTGCAACCATGAGCAGGTTCAGACTCAGTGAAACCTTGACCTGGGGTACTGCTATGTTCTTTGAAATGCAATTGGAGTCTGGAAGGAAGGAATCTCAGTCCTAAGTGCTAACATATCCAAGCAGTATTCCAGCTCCTGGTGCCTATCTCTCTTTTCTCTCATAGGCTATTCTTTGACTTCTTCCAGAACACCTTAGCAAGGTCAGCTCCTCAGTTTTTCCCTTTCTTCTCCAATTTACTAAAATCAGTAAGTCCATGGAGACTTTATTAGAGCATCCTCATCCCCATAACTGTGCAAATATCTTTGCACATTCATTTTTTGCATACATCCTGTATTGATTTATTTATAGAATTTAATCTCCATGATGGTGGTGACTATCTCACTTTTGCATACTCAAAATCTAGCACAATGCCTATATTATATAATAGATACTTAACAAATGTCCAGTGATAAACTGATATAATATGAAGTATAAAGTGATAAGGTCCATAGAAAGAATAATATAATTTGTCCTATTAATCAACTTTTCAAAATTGGGTGGTAAAATCTGGAGAATGCAAAGCATTATTGTGTAAGGAACAACTTAAAGAAAAGAAAAGAAATTTGAGCAAGAAAAAATGAAAAATGATGCTATGAGAATTTGAATTGAGACAAGGGACCATAATCTCACTTGACCAGACCACATATGAAATGATAAAGAGGGTAGTGATGGTATCCTAGTTTGCCTTGGCTTACTTTTTTCCTAAGTGGTGAGTACAAAATATCAACAGTGAATTTCTTAAACTATTGTGTGGTTATAACCCATAGACTTCAACTGATTCTACTATTTCCTGAAACCACAAATTTTTCTAACCTTAGTTCACCATGCCTCCCTTTTGTTTCTGAGAAATTGCTTCTATAGTTTCCTTGGGACCAATTTATATTTCATGTGGGATCTGGGGAGATTGAGAATATTTTTCAAGAACACCATACTCTGAAACCCAGTGCAATGAAGATTTCAAATGGAAAACTTTCTGCTCTCTTAATTCCCTCAATAGGTTAACTACAGGGTTGACTTTGATTCATTTTCTTTACTCATTCATATTCATGAATTCTCTATATTTCTTTTTTTAAGTATTTCTATAGATGGCCATTTTCCCTCTATTTTTTTTTGGCTACAAACAGAAAATAGTAACAACAACAACAACAACAATAAATAATTAGATGAATAAATGAATGGGCATATTTCAATATCAACTTTTCCAGGTAGACAGGACAAGTATTATAATCACTATTTTGCAGATGAAGAAACAGAGTCAGAGAGGTAAAGAGACTGTCTTTTATCAAACATCTCTTAAGAGGGTAGAATTACTATTTGAACCTATATCTGGATTTAAAGGATATTTAATTCTACGTCTGATTGCTTCCCTTTCATATTCTCTTTCCCTGCCCTCACAATTCCCTCCCTTTACCCTTTCCTATTAAATACTTACTGTGTACCAGGTGCCTTGTTAAGCACTGGGAATACAAATGCAAGCAAAAAGCAAAACAGAAAGACAGTTCCTGGCCTTATGATTCTTACATTTTTTTTTTGGTAAGGCAATTGGGGTTAAGTGACTTGCCCAGGGTCACACAGCTAGTAAATGTCAAGTGTCTGAGGCCAGATTTGAACTCAGGTCTTCCTGACTCCAGGGCCGGTGCTCTATCCACTGTGCTACCTAGCTGCCCCAATAAACATTATTATTTAAAGTTTTGAGTTCCTATTTTTATCCCTTATTCCCTCCCTCTCCTCTCCCCTCTCTGAGGTGGTAAGCAATCAGATATAGATTATACATGTACAATTATGTAAAATATTACCATATTAGTCATTTTGTACAAGAAAACTTGAATAAAATAAAAAATGAAAGAAGGTGGAAAAATAGCATGCTTCAATCTGTGTTCCATCAGTACCAGTTCTTTCTTTGGAGGTGGACAGTATGTTTCATCAAAGTCCTTTGGGATTATCTTGATTTAGAATGGTTAATGAGGAAACAAAACTATCACTCTTTGCAGATGATATGATGTTATACATAGAAAATCCTAGAGAAGAAACTAAAAAGTTACTTGAAATTATTAACATTAGCAAAGTTGCAGGATACAAAATAAACCCACATAAATCATCAGCATTTCTATATATTACCAACAAAGTCCAGCAAAAACAGATAGAAAGAGAACTTCCATTTTAAATAACTGTAGCCAATATGAAATACTGGGGAGTCTACCTGCCAAGACAAATACAGGAACTATATGACCACAACTACAAAACCCTTTTCATACAAATAAAGACATCTAAATAATTGGAAAAATATTAATTACTCATGGGTAGGCAGAGCCAATATAATAAAAATGACAATCCTGCCTAAATTAACTAATTTATTTAGTGTTATAACAATCAAACTATCACAAATAATTTATAGATCTAGAAAAAATAACAAAGTTCATTTGGAAAAACAAAACTTCAAGGATATTATGGGAATCCATGAAAAAACAAAACAAAACAAAAAGAGTATCAGATCTCAAACTGTATTATAAAGTAGTACTTATCAAAACAATCTGGTATTGGCTAAGAAATAAAGAAGTGGATCAATGGAATAGAATAGGTACAAATTACACTATAGTAAATGAACATAGTAATCTACTATATGATAAACCCAAAGATCCAAGCTTTTGAAACAAAAACTCATTATTTGACAAAAACTGCTGGGAAAAATGGAAAACAGTATGGCAGAAACTATGTATAGAACAATTGCAGTCTGTATCTTATTTCATTTTTTTCCAGGCACACATAATCCTTGTGGTCAAGCCTTTTTTTTTTCTTTGAAGCTCTATTTGATTTTATTGCATATTCTGCTAAATTTACACTTGGACTTTTCTTAATCCATAGTATTTCTTTATATTCACTGTTTTTTGATTTGCTTGTATATGTATATTTTCAGTCTTGTCTCTTGGTTTCAGATTATGTGTACTAAAGTAAGGTCAAAATGGTTACATGGTCTTATCTTCTTATGAAGCATAACAACACACAAAAAAGGAGCTTAAAGGGCAGGTGGCTCCCAGATTTTTCCAAAATGGAGTTTCCAGAAACAACTAATCAGTGGGAGAAAGGGTGGAAGGATACAAGAAGAAGGCAGCTGAATTATGCTGGTGAAGTGCAGAAGATGAAGGGTGATTAATTTGGGCCTCTAATCAAAATGGAAGGAGCAGGGTCCACAGGAAGAAGAAAAAAGCATAGTGGTGAGGTCTAGAGTTCTAATATCTGTGATCAAAGAAAATTATGTATATACAGCATTAAAAAATCTTGTTCAAGGGAGCAGCAGTGGATAAAGCACTGGCCCTGGATTCAGGAGTACCTGAATTCAAATCCAGCCTCAGACACTTGATATTTTCTAGCTGTGTGACCCTGGGCAAGTCACTTAACCCTCATTGCCCTGCCCCCCCCAAAAAAAAATCTTGTTCAAAATTCTGTCAGAACAACTATACTGAGACTGGGTGAGTCCAGAAGCC
This sequence comes from Dromiciops gliroides, assembly GCF_019393635.1. NCBI lineage: Eukaryota > Metazoa > Chordata > Mammalia > Microbiotheria > Microbiotheriidae > Dromiciops > Dromiciops gliroides. The sequence goes on along the minus strand of NC_057863.1, from coordinate 268,033,260 downwards.
AAAGAAGCTAGAAATTGAGGCCAAAGTTGGAGCCTAGCACCACTCATCTCACTTAGAACAGTAGTGACAGCAGTATCAAGATTAACAGAATGATAGAACTAAACAAGATCTATCCCTGGAATTCTGGAGAGCATTGACCTAAACATAATCTGAAACTAAGAGATAAGACTGAATATATATATACAAGCAAATCAAAAGACAGTGAACATAAAGAAATACTATGGGTTAAGAAAAATCCAAGTGTAAATTTAGCAGAAGATGCAATAAAATCAAATAGAACCTCAAAGAAAAAAGAAAAAAAGCTTGACCACAAGGATTATAAGTGTGCCTGGAAAAAAATGAAATGAGATACAAACTGTAATTGGAATTCTGGAAGAAAAATGGCAAGGAGAATAAATCACTTAGAAAAGAAGATAGAAAAACTTACCCAAGTAGTGGACTCTCTGAAAACCAGAATATATCATAAAGAACTAAATTATTCCATGATAAATCATGATAAAATATTGAAACAAAACAAATAATAACAGAAGAAAATGTAAAGTTTCTACTATTAAAAACAACTGACCTGAAAGGCAAATAGAAGAGAGATACTTCAGATTTCTTGAAAATTATAACAAAACAACAACGATAATAAAACATGATATTTTACTTCAAGAAATTAATTGGAAATAAAAACCTTTTTATATCTAAAGTAACATGCAAACTATCTGGGACAAAATAAAATATTTATATTTATTTTCTTATACAATTAATCATGTTTTTACATATTTAAACAAACTTTCAATATCCAACATGTCCTTTTAGGATAATCATTTTTAGATATAATTTGACATTGAGTTTTCAAGATTCTGACATACATACTTCAATTCTTTATCATGAAACTACATATTACATTGGAAAGTAAGCATTTTTTGCCAAGTCCTTTTTCCACATGCAAGCTATTTAAATCATGTGGCATTGCAGGTCATTGAATCATGCTTATCTCTATTTCTTAGATAACTTTCTTAATCTTTCATGATGTGTGGCATAGTGCAAATTCCATTTTCAGTTGAGAATTTTTCTAATTTTGGACCAATTCTGCATCTCAGTGTATCAATATATTTACCAGACTTCATCATTCCCTCAACTGAGGCAATTCCAATTGTAATGGAAAAAAATTCAAAGCTTTTTTTTGGGGGGAGGGAGTGAATATTTTACAATCTTATGAAAATATCCAGATCTTGTAGGGTCTCCTGGAATTCTTATGTTGTTGTTGTTTGTCCTTAGTTCTTGAAGAGGACCATTACATCAAGAGGTGATGTCATGACTTGCAGTGAATTGGATTTAATTGGACTGACAAATTCACCAGCCTCACTCTCTCCTCTAGAGCCATCTTGGTGCAGTGTCAAGATATATATCAGGATGAATAGATATGGCATGGATATTTGAGGCAATAGAGGTTAAATGACTTGTTCAGGGTCACATAACTAATAAGTGTCAAGAGTGTGGGTTGGATTTGAATTCAGATCCTCTTGACTCCAGAGCCAGTGCTCTATCCACTGTGCCACCTAGCTGCCTCAGAATTCTTGTGACAGCAGTTTTGGCATATCCTTCAATAAATGAATTTTGTTGTTTTGTTTTTGCAGGGCAATGAGGGTTAAGTGACTTGCCCAGGGTCACACAGCTAGTTAAGTGTCAAGTGTCTGAGGCTGGAGTTGAACTCAGATCCTCTTGAATCCAAGACCAGTGCTTTATCCACTGCACTAATCAGTAAAAATTACCTTTTTTAAATCTTCAGTACTTCAAGCTTTGTACTATCTTGTTCATGACAAACTTTTTTTTTTTTTTTAGTGAGGCAATTGGGGTTAAGTGACTTGCCCAGGGTCACACAGCTAGTAAGTGTTAAGTGTCTGAGGTCAGATTTGAACTCAGGTACTCCTGAATTGAGGGCCAGTGCTTTATCCACTGCGCCACCTAGCTGCCCCCATGACAAACTTTTTATACACATATACGGTCATATTAGAATCTTCCTTTTTTTTCTGAACTTTGTATTCTTCCAATTTCAAGAAGCTGAAATGACTATAGAGTAATCACTACTATTCCCTCTAGTTTCCATTGTCATTCCATTTCTTCTTTTCTAAGATCAATAGTTTTTCAGTTGCTGGCATTGTTTTTTATTTGTTTTGAAATACATTTTCTTCTGGATTACCATGTGATTGTGTTTTATCTTTTCATTGAATTATTCCTTAAACACTTCCCCACACCAAAAACTACTACAATATCTTAACACTCCTTGAAGTATACTGTTTAAGTGCTACAAATTTTATTTGCTTCAAATATTTGGTTATTTCCTTGTAGTAACAGACATTCTTAAAATATCAGTTGTAAACATGTCAAAAGAGTACAAAGAAATACACACACATATATTATATATGTGTATATACATATATACACACGTATATATGCATTTACACACACTCATATATGTATACATACATACACACATACACATATATACATACATTCATACATACAAACACACACATACACATATATATATGTGTATATATATATATGTATATATATATATATATGGTGATATTTAGCACTCCATTGAGAAAACTAAATAAAGCAGAGGAAAAGAGTTCAATCTGCTTTCATTTGATAAAGGTCAGCTGTTCTGAAGCACGCTAGTGTTAGTATAGTTCTCTTGTGCTCCATCTTTGTGACATAATATCAATGGCTGTATCTTCTGTTCTTGCTTCTCCATTTTAGGATTGAAATTTACAATCCTAGGACATAGAGTAGAGGGTGACTAATATTTTTAACTATGCTGCTAAGAATGATAAGAAGAAACTGAAAGAGAGGTTTAACCTGGAAAATGACTGGAATAAATGAAAGACTTTCATGTAGAATAGTGAATGAATTTGTTTAAAAAACTGTCCATTTTTGTTTGTTATAAATATAAAAGTAAGCCAATCCTTAAACTGAAGATGCTTATATTCTAAAAAAAAAATAAAGGAGAGGGGCAATTTATGTATGGGGGAGTGATGGATGGCTAGGGAAAGGAGTTTTGGTATCAGGAATCACAAGAATAGTGAGTAGAGCCTCAGGGCAATTGACTGACATGCTCTTATCTGAAATAGTGATGGTATTTATTTGATTATTGTTCAAGGAGGCAATCTTCAGAATTTTCCTAGAACAATTCAAATGGAAATGGATGGTTTAATTTTTTGGCATGGCATTCGTGGACTGTCTAGGTTTCACAGACATAAAACAATCAAGTCAGCACAATGATTCTTTTGTGGCAAGATGAGGTTCTGGACATTGAGGTCTTTTCTCTGCTGAACAGACAAGAATTCAAACTCTACTGCAGAGAGCTCAACTCTGATGGTTTGGCCATGTAGTCCAAATAACAAATGTATGTTTACATAAAAAACCCAACTACTTTATGAAGAACTCAAACAAGGTTAGCAGTCATATGCATGTGCCTGCTTTGAATATGCTCTATGACCAAAGAAGAATCTCAGTAGGACAAAGTAAATGTGAGATGCACAAATCTAGAAACAGCTCCATTTCAAATGTTCAAATGGACTATTTGTGCCTGACCCTTCTGAGCTTGTATTGGACTGCTCAGCCATAGTCAACCATACTGTACCTTAAACCCAACATCATAATGCCATTGGTCAACTTTGATTATGAAGGATGAACAACAACATTCTAGGAGCTGGGAAAGAAAGAGGAGACTAAACATATTTCAGCATGGTAGTTAGCAAGATGTTTGACATGGGTAGATATAAGACGGTGTGAGAGCAGCAATAAATAGTAAGATAGAATAGTCTGCACTCATTTATCAATCAGGACAATTTAGATCAGGGTGGCAGCTCTAAATCTTAATGGATTAACTCTCTCAGGTAGGTAGGCATGGCTATTGAAGGGACTGTTCAAGGTGTGAATAGAAGGGCAATAGCAGAGTACTTAACAAGATGTCCAAGGTTGATGGATATTGAGGTGATTTATAATTCAACTAGAAGTTGGACTAAATGACCTCTGAGTTTCCTTCTTTCAAGAGTACTCTGTGAAATTGTCTTACATTGTCTGATAGATTTTGCAAGCAAGATCACAGCACTATTTTCAAATCTACAAAAATTCAAAATGCAAATGAGTGCAACTAGAAAATTTTCCAAAAGACACTTTTTTATACAACTGAAATTATTGTTAAATTATTCTATGGAAACATCTAGAAATGAGGAATGAAAAGCACTTAAAGCCTCATATTTGTTCTTTAGTTTGAAACTAATTAATGCTCATGGACTGAATTTCATTGTGAATTTCAGTAGCCAGAAAATAAGGCTATATGACACATACTAGATAGTAATAAGGCAGCTCTTAATACATTGTAAATAATCCTGATGGCACAGTGTGCCTGTCTAAAAATAAAAGCCCATTGACTTTTCTTACTGGTGTTTTTGATATTTTTCCCATTTAGTTGCAAATTACCTGACAATTAAGAAAATAAACAAAATGCAGAAAATGTAATGAATTTGTGAATTGTGATACTCAAAGGACTTTTGAAATGTTATCAAAGTGTCCATAAATACACATACAAAGAAGGAAACAATCCTTACTTGCAAGGAGCTTATATGTTATGATGTTATCATAGTAGATTAGTGAAAAAGCAACAGACTTGGAGTCCGAAGATACATAGCTTTTAATCCTAGTTCCAACACTTATTAGCTATATGACTGGGCAAATCATTTAACCTACTTCATGCTGTTGCCTCATTAAAGGCAACTGGATGGCACGGGATAGAATGGATTTCTGTACTGGACAGTGGAGCACAAGTGACTCCTATATTCTATCTAGCCCTAAGACAGACATTAAAAAAAATACTTCTACAGCTTCTCAAAATTTTTGCCCTTGGAGGAGTGATCAGTGAGTCACCCTTATGTGACTTTGGAACTCATAAAGATATTTCTAATATCAACAAGATATTGGAAATTCCAATTCCATTATATCTAGACCCAAAATGGGTGAATGAAACACATCTCTAATTGCAAGAAATTCTAGCTAAATCTTTCACAGCTGATGTTCATTATAATATTTTTGTTACTGTGTACAAGGTTTAGCTTGTGCTCACTTGCCTTTGCTTTGATTCATATAAATCTTCCTTGATTTTTCTGAACGCATTCCCCTTGTCATTTCTCATAGGACAATAATATTATATAATGATCATATATTGTAACTTATTCAGCCATTGATGGGTATTTCCCTCAAATTCTAGTTCTTTGCCACCAAAAAAAAAAAGAGCACTATAAATATTTTTGTACAAATAAGTCCTTTTCTTTTTTTCTTTTATCTCTCTGGGATACAGACCTAGTAGTGGTATTCCTGGGTCAAAGAATAGGCAGTTTGATAACCCTCTGGGCACAGTTCCAAGTTATTCTCCAGAATGGTTAGATGAGTTAACAACTCTAACATCAATGAATTAGTGTCCTCATTATTCCACATCTACTCTAGCATTGGCCATTTCCTTAGCTATTTTTCCTGATTTTAGCCTATCTGATAAGTGTGAGGTGGTATATTAGAGTTTTAATTTTCATTTCTTTACTCACTAGTGATTTAGAGCATTTTTTCATGTGTTGATTTTTTTTCTTCTGAAAAATGCCTGTTTATAACCTTCTACAAATCATAAATTGGGAAATGGCTCATATTTTTTGTAAATTTGGCTCAGTTACCTATATATTTGAGAAATGAGGCTTTTATTAGAAAAAAACTTGCAGCAAAATTTTTTCTACTTCCCTATTTTCTTTTTAATTTTGGCCATAATACTTTTGTATGTGTGACTTTTATTTTAATCTCATGTAACCAAGATCAACCATTTTTCTTCCTGTGATAGATCTCTCTATTTCTTCTTTGCTCATAAATTCTTGCCTTATCCATAGATCTAACAGGCAGTCCCACCCCCATCCCCCCATCCTCCCCTAATTTATTTATGAAATAAACCTTTATGTCTAAATCATGGACCCATTGTGACCATATCTTGGCATATGGTGTGAGTGCTGGTCTTTCCCTGGTTTCTGCCAAACTACTTTCCACTTTTCCCAGTAATTTCTGCCAAATAGTAAATTTCTGCTTCCAAAGCTTGGCTCTTTGGGCTTGTCAAACTGTAGGTTACTATAATTATTTACTGCTGTATATTGTGTAACTAATCTATTGCACTGATCCACCATTCTATTTGTTAGCTAGTACCACATTGTTTTCCTGATTACTGCTTTATAATATTGTTTGAAATCTGGTATTGTTAGACTGCCTTCCTTCACATTTTTTTCCATGGATTACTTTCCTATTCTTGACTTTTTCTTTTTCCAAATGAATTTTGTTAAAATTCTTTCTATCTCTATAAAATAAAATTTTGTTAGTTTAATTTGTATGACATTGAATAAGTAAATTAACTTAGGTAGAATTGTCATTTTTATTATATTGGATCAGCCTATGAGCAATTAAAACTTTTCAGTTGTTTAAATCTGCATATATTTGTGTGAAAAATGTTGTCTAATTGTGTTCATACAGTTCCTGAGTTTGTCTTGCCAAGTAGACTACCAAGGGTTTCAGTTATTTTAGAAGGAATTTCCTTTTCTATCTTTTCCTGTTGGGTTTTGTTGGTAACATATAAAAATGCTGATGATTTTTGTGGGTTTATAATATATCCTGTAACTTTGCAAAAAATGTTAATTATTTGATTCTTTTTAAAAAATCTTTATCCTTTTATATCATCATATCATCTGCAAAGACAGATAGTTTGTTTCCTTGTCACCTATTTTTATTACTTTAATTTTTTCTTGTCTTATGCTGATAGTTTTTCCAATCTTGAACTAGTACTACAGTCCTAATATAAATCCCACCTGGTCATATTATATGATCTCTGTGATATATTGTTGTATCTCCTTAAATTTTTTAAATCAATATTCATTAGTGAAATTGGTCTATAGTTTTATTTATCTGTTTCTGCTTTCCCTGCTTTAGGTATCAAAACTACACTTGTTTCATGGAAGAAATTTTGTAGAACTCCTTATTTCCCTATATTTTTCAAATAGATTTTATAATTTTGAGATTAATTGTTCCATAAATGTTTGGTAGAATTCACATCTAGTCCTAGGAAATTTTTCTTGAAGATTTCATTGATGGTATGTTCAGTCTATTTTTCTAACAAAAGATTACTTAAATATTCTATTTCTTTTTTATTTATCTGCATGGTTCAGATTTTTATAAATATTCATATATTTCACTTAGATTATAGTAGTAGATAAGTATAATGGAATATTATTGCACCATAAAAATGTTATGGGATAGTTTGGGGATTTTTTTTTAAGCCTGGAAATACATGTATGAATTAGCTGTATGACCCTGGTCAAGTCACTTAATTTCTTTCTCAGTTTCCTCAAGTGGAAAATGGTAACAAAAGGAGCACCTATCTCAGTGGGTTGTTGTGAGTATCAAATGAGATAATATTTGTAAAAGTGATCAGCACAGTGCTTGGCACATAGAAGATGCTTTTTCTTTCTCTTCCCTTTCTGTCACCCATGTAATTATAAATAGATGCTAAAATTCAATATTCATTTAGTACTAGAAATCCTAAAAAGTTAGACAAAGAGCCAATTTGATATTATAGACAATATAAAGTTAATGACAAAACCCAGAAATATTTGCCATGGAAAAATATTAAAATATTCCCTAGCAGTGAAGGGATAAAGGAAAGTTACTTTTTCTTATCATAATAATTTGATAGTTCTAAAAATGCTATCATTATCCCTAAGACATAAGAAAGCAATTAAAGGCACAAATATCTGCAAGAAGGAGATAAAATTATCTACAGATAATCAACAAAAAATCCTAATTAAGAAAATATCTTCTGTAAAATGGTAAGATAAAAAATAAAACTTAAACATCATCAATATTTATTTCTGTAAAGCAACAAAAATATTGAGAAAAATAAAGGGATGAGAAATCCCAATGCAAGAATATGAAAATGCAATACTTATATGGGAATCAGTCTTCAAAAACACAATAAAGATATATAAATACTTTTGCATTCACTCATTCATTCATTCGTAAAGATAAACACATATGAAAAATGCAAAGAATCATGGCAGACTTCTATGAATTAACTGATGCAAAGAAGTAAGCATGGGGCAGCTAGATGGCACAGTGGATAGAGCACCGGCCCTGGAGTCAGGAGTACCTGAGTTCAAATCCGGCCTCAGACACTTAACACTTACTAGCTGTGTGACCCTGGGCAAGTCACTTAACCCCAATTGCCTCACTAAAAAAAAAAAAAAAAAAAGAAGTAAGCATGATCAAGAAAACTATTGAATGACAACAAAAATTAATGTAAATAAAAATAACAGTTAACTAAAACTGAATATTTTTAGTTGTAATAGCTAAAATTGTATCTGAATAAGTAAGATGTCTCTTTCTTTTTCATCAAGATGTGAGAGACAAATGATTTATAATATGATATACCATCTCAGAAGGGCCAAGGTGTTCGTTTTGGTTAACTTTTTTTCTTTGTTGTAAGTGAATACTTACTGCAGGCAGTAGGAAAAGGAGAACATTTAGATATGAATAAAAACAAAAGACATCAGTACTAAGGGAATGAAAATGCATAAATATGAGGTCTTACTAGACAATGACTAATGTAATTCCTTCTAGTAATTCTACATTTTTTTCAGAAATGTAGTTGGCATTTTATGGTAAACTAGAAGTAGGAAGCTGTCTATTGAGTCTTTTTAAGGGAAGCCTTATGCTCTACCTTATCTGAGGTTCTAAAAATCCAGTAGGAGGTTAATATAAAAAAATTAAATTAGGAAGCTCTTTTAAAAGGTCTTAATAGATTTTATTTATTTTATTATTTAATAATTATTATATAAAGTGTGAATTTTATTATATATTATTCTAAGTCTTTTCTAATGACATAAAACATTTTAGCATACATTTAACATTTTTGAGTTCAAAATTTCCCCCTCTCTCTATCCTTCCCCTACCCCTTAAGAAAGTAAATAATATAACATCGATTATACCTGTGAACTTATGCAAAACATATTTCCATATTTTTTATTTTGCAAAAAAAACCAAACACACATAGAAAAAAGAATAAAGTTTAAAAATATGCTTCAATATGTACTCAGATTTTATCAGTTCTTTCTCTGGAGATGAATACAATTTTTTTTTTTAGTGAGGCAATTGGGGTTAAGTGACTTGCCCAGGGTCACACAGCTAGTAAGTGTTAAGTGTCTGAGGTCGGATTTGAACTCAGGTACTCCTGACTCCAGGGCCAGTGCTCTATCCACTGCGCCATCTAGCTGTCCCGATGAATACAATTTTTAATCATGGATTCTTTGGAATTATTTTGGATCATGGGCATGATCAGTGTATCTGAGTCTTTCATAGTTGATTATCATTATAATAATGCAGTTACTGTACATAATGTTCTTCTGGTCCTGCTCACTTTGTTTTGCATCAGTTCATATAAGTCTATCATTTTCTTCTGAAAGAATCCTGTTCATTTCTTTTTTATATATATAATTACTTTTTAATAATGCAAAGATGTAAACATTATTGAACTGTTATTGATTCTCCACATCTAAACATTGTATCATACACTCACAACAAAAGGAATAATAGTGCATTAAGCTAATTGGTGCCAGTAAATTACTAAATGCAGCCATAACATTGAAAACATGTATTGGAACAAAGCATCCACTTAGTTCATACTTTGAGCAGTTCCGTCTCACTAATTACAAAGAAATATAAGTATGGAGAGCACCTGATAATTAACCAATCAACAAGCATTGATTCAATGCCTCCTATTTTTTTCAGAAATTGCTCTCGGGATATACAGAAGAAAGTGAAAGACTTCCTACCTTCAAGTAGCTTATATTTTAATTGGGGGGAGGAGGAGCAAGACAGGAACAGTTGAATAAAAACAGTCTGAATGAATTTCTCTAAAGTCATTTTCAGAGGTAGGTAACCCAAACAACTAAGGAGATATGAAAATCTCTACAAGACCAGGTGGCCCTGGAGTGATGGATGAATAGATATTTGAGTTAGACTTTAAAGGTCCACTAGGAAATTAGCAAGTTTTTAGGAGATGCACTGGTATGTGTAGTCTGGTGGAGGATTTTTTTTTCAGAACTTTTCCCCGAAATTTTATGTAAACATAGTTTTCAATATTCACTTTGTAAGATTTTGAGTTCCAAATTTTTCTCCCATCCTCCCTTCCCTCTCCATTCCTGAAGCCAGCAAGCAATCTGATATAGGTAATGAATTACAATAATATTAAACATATTTCCACATTAGTCATGTTGCAAGAGAAAAATCAGAACAAAAAAACACAAGAAAGAAGAAACAACAATGACAAAAAAGCAACAACAAAATTAAAATAGTATGCTTCAATCTGCATTCAGATTCCATAGTTCTTTTTATGTATGTGGAAAGCATTTTCCACTATAAGTTTTTTGGCATTGTCTTGGATTGTTGTACTGCGAAGAAGGGCTAAGTCTGTCACAGTTGATCATCACATAATGTTGATATTGTGTACAATGTTTTCTTTGTTCTACTCATTTCACTCAGCATCAATCCATGTAAGTTTTTTCAGGTTTTTCTGAAATCTGCCTGTTTATCATTTCTTATAGAATAGTATCCCATCATATTCATATACCACATCTTGTTTAGCCATTCCCCAATTGAGGAGCATCCCCATAATTTCCAATTCTTTGCAACTACAAGAGGAGCTATAAATATTTTTGTACATGTAGGTCCTTTTCCCTTTTTTATTATCTCTTTGGGATATAGATCTATTAGTGGTATTGCTGGGTCAGTGGTTATGCACAATTTTATAGCCTTTTTGGCATGATTCCAAAATGGTCTCCAGAATGGGTGGATTAATTAACAACTCTACAAACAGTGTGTTAATGTTCCAATTTTCCCATATCTCCTCCTACATTTACCATTTCCTTTTTTTGTCATATTAGCCAATTGGCTAGTTGTGATGTAGTATCTTAGAGTGGTTTTAATTTGCTTCTCTCTAATTAGTAGTGATTGAGAGCATGTTTTTTTCATATGACTAGAGATAGCTTTAATTTCTTCATTTGAAAACTGACTGTTCATATTCTTTGTGATTTCTCAATTGGGGAATGACTTGAATTATGATATATTTGATTCAGTTATTTACAAATTTTAGAAATGAGGCCTTTATCAGAAACACTGGCTTTTAAAATTGATTCCCAGCTTTCTGCTTTCCTTCTAATTTTGTTTGCATTGGTTTTTGTTTGTGAAAAACTTTTATTTTTTTCAAATAATAAAAGTTATTTATTTTTTCTAGTTACGTCAAGATAGTTTTCAACATTTGTTTTCATAAGACTTTTAGTTCCAAATTTTTCTCTCTCCTTCCTTTTCCTCCCCCCTCCCCAAGACAGAAAGAAATCTGATATAGGTTATATATGTACAATCACATTAAATATATTTCTTAATTAGTCATGTTGTGAAAGAAAATCAGAACAAAAGGAAAAACCTCAAAAAAGGAAAAACTAAAACAAAATTGGAAACAGTGTGGTTTAATCTGCATTCAGAATTCACCATTCTTTTTGCTGGACATGGGGAACATTTCCCATCATGAGTTCTTTGGAATTGTTTTGGATCATTGCACTGCTGAGAAGAGCTAAGTCTATCACAGTTTATTATCACACAATACTTTGGATAATGTGTACAATGTTCTCTTGTTTCTGGTTATTTCACTCAGCATCAATTTCTGTAAGTCTTTCCAGGTTTTTCTGAAATCTGTCTGCTTATTGTTTCTTATAGCACAATTGTATTCCATTACATTCATATACCACAACTTGCTCAGCCATTCTCGCAATTTCTAATTCTTTGCCACCACAAAAAAAGAGCTGATATGAATATAAAAACTTTTAATTTAATGTAATCAAAATGATCCACTCTTCATTTCATAATGTTCTCTATCTCATCTTTAGTCATAAATTCTTCCCCTCTTCATAGATTTGACAAGTAAACTATTACTTCTTTTTCTTTCTTTTTTTTTTGTTGTTTTTTTTTTTCAGGACAATTGGGGTTAAGTGACTTGCCCAGGGTCACACAACTAGTAAGTGTTAAGTGTCTGAGGCCGGATTTGAACTCAGGTCCTCCTGAATCCAGGGCCAGTGCTCTATCTTATTACTTCTTTTTTCTAATTTGCCTATGGTATCATCCATTATGTCTAGCTCATTTTGACGTTACCTTGGTTTACAGTGTAAGATGTTGGTATATGCCTAGTTTCTGCCATACTATTTTCCAGTTTTCCCAGGATTTTTATTAAATAGTAAGTTCTTATTCCAGATGCTAGAGTTTTGGGGACTATCAAAGAGGAGATTACTATTTTCATTTTTTGTTGTGTTTTGTGTGCCTAACCTATTATACTGATCCACCCCTCCATTTCTTAGCTAGTGTAAAATAGTTTTGATTATTGTGCTTTATAATATAGTTTTAGATCTGGTACAGATAGTATAACTTCCTTTGCATTTTTTCATTAATTCCTTCAATATTCTTAACCTTTTATTCTTCCAGATAAATTTTGCTACTGTTTTCTAGCGCTGTTAATTTTTTTTTTGTAATTTGATTGGTGTGGCATTGAATAAGGGCATTAATTTAGGTAGAATTGTTGTTTTTATTAGATCAACTTGGCCTATCCAGAGCAATTGATATTTTCCCATTTTTTTGGATCTGATTTTATTTGTGTAAAAAGTGTTTTGTAATCATGTTCATTTAGTTCCTGGGTTTGCCTTGGCAGATAGATTCCCAAATATTTTATATTGTCCACAGTTATTTTAAATGTAATCTGTTTCTATCTTTTGCTGCTGTGCTTTGTTGGTCATATATAGAAATGCTGATGATTTATGTGAGTTTATTTTATATCCTGAAACTTCACTAAAGTTGTTAATTTTTTCAAGTAGTTTTTTTACTTGATTCTTTCAGATTCTATGAGTATACCATTATATTATCCACAAAGAGTGATAGTTTGTTTCTTCCTTGCCTATTATAATTCCTTTAATTTCTTTTTCTTCTCTTATTGCTAAGGCTAACATTTATAATACAATATTTAACAATAGTGACGATAATGGACATTCTTATTTCACCTCTCATCTTATTTGGGAATGCTTCTAAATTATCCCCATTACATATAATGCTTGCTGATGGTTTTAGGTAGTACCTTACATCTTAAGGAAAGCTCCATTTATTCCAATGCTCTCTTGTGTCTTTAGTAGGAATGGGTGTTGTATTTTTTCAAAAGCTCTCTCTACATTTATTGAGATAATCATATGATTTTGGTTAGTTTTGTTATTGATGTGGTTGATTATATTAATAGTTTTTCTAATATTGAATCAGCCCTGTATTCTTAGTATGAAGTACACCTGGTCATAGTGAATTATCCTGGTCATAAATTGCTGTAATCTATTTGTTAATATTCTATTTAGAATATTTGCATCCATATTCATTAGGGAGATTGGTCTATAATTTTCTTTCTCTGTATTTGCTCTTCCTTGTTTAGGTATCAGCACCATCTTTGTCTCATAAAAATAATTTGGCAGAATTCCCTTCTTCACTTATTTTTTCAAATAGTTTTTATAGTATTAGGAACAAGATAGTACAGAATTTTTTAAAAATCCACTCTCCTATCCCTTTCAATTTTATTGGAGTATTCATCCCATTCACATTGAGAGTTATGATTACTAACTTTGTATTTCCCTGCATCTTATTTTTCCCTTGTTCCCCTCTTCTCCATAGGGTAAGTTAAAATTCTATACCCAACTGAATGTGTATTATTCCCTTTTTGAGCCCAATTAGATGAGAGTAAGGTTGAAACAATATTCACCCCTCCCTTCTTTCCCTCTATTGTAATAGGTCTTTTGTACCTCTTCATGTGATGTAATTTAGTCCATTTTGCCTTCCCTTTTTTCTTCTCCCAGTATAATCCTTTTTGTCACCCCTTATGTTTTTTAATATAATCACATCAAAATTAACTTATACCATACCCTCTGTCTATGTGTACTCCTCCTATCTGTCGCATTAAAGATACAGTTCTCAAGTTCTCTTCTTCCCATGTAGGGATGTATGTATTTTAACCTTATTGCATTACATATGACCCCCCTCCCCAATTTTACCTTTTTAGGCTTCTCTTGAGTCTTGTATTTGGGGATTTTATTTTCTGTTCAGTTCTGAGCTTTTCATTAGGAAAGCTTATAAGTCTCCTATTTCATTGAATGCTCATCTTTTCCCCTGAAAGATTACGATTAATTTTGCTGCATAGTACACTCTGGGTTGTAAAACAAGTTACTTTGCCCTTCGTAATATCATATTCCAAATCCTCTGATCCTTTAATATTGAAGCTGCCAGGTCCTATCGAATCCTGACTGTTGCTCCTTGATCATTGTATTACTGAGAAGAGCTAAGTCTAATGCAGTTGATCACTGCACAATGTTGTTGTTACTGTGAACAATGTTCTCTTGGTCCTGCTCACTTCACTGAGCATCAATCCACTTAAGTTTTACCAGGTTTTTCTGAAATCTGCCTTCTCATAATTTCTTATAGCACAATAGTATTCCATTACATTCATATACCATAACTTGTTCAGCCATTCCCCAATTGATGGACATTCCTTCAATTTCCACCACAAAGAGAGCTGCTATAAATATTTTTGTATATGTGGGTCCTTTTCTCTTTTTTATGATCTCCTTGGGATACAGACATAGAAGTTAAAGGGTTAAAGGGTATGCACAGTCCCCTAGCCCTTTGGGCACAGTTTTGAATTGAATGGTTGGATGAGTTCACAATTTCACCAACAGTGCATTCATGATCCAATTTTTCCACAGCTTCTCCAACATTTATTATTTTCCTTTTTTGTCATATTAGTCAATATGATAGGTATGAGGTGATACCTCAGATTTGTTTTAATTTGCATTTCTCTTATCAAAAGTTATTTAGAGCATTTTTTCATCTGGCAATATATAGCTTTGATTTCTTCTTCTAAAAACTGACTGTTCATATCCTTTGACCATTTCTCAATTGGGGAATGACTTGCCTTCTTATAAATTTGATTTAATTCCCTATCTATTTTAGAAATGAGGCAATTATCAGAAACACTGACTGAAAGTATTGTTTCCCAGCTTTTTGTTTTCTTTCTAATTTTGGTTGTATTGCTTCTATTTGTACACTTAAAAAATATTGCAACCAAAATCATCCATTTTGCATTTCATAATATTTTCTATCTCTTGTTTGGTCATAAATTCTTCTCCTCTCCATAGATCTGAGAAGCAAACTATTCCTTCCTCTCCTAATTTACCTATAGTATCCCCCTTTATGTCTATACCATGTACCAGTTTTATCCTTTATCCTACCTTATTTTGGTATATGTTGTAAGATGTTAGTATAATTCTAGATTCTGTCATACTAGCTTCCATTTTTTCCCAGCAGTCTTTGTCAAATGCTAAGTTCTTGTCTCAGAAGCTGGAGTCTTTGGGTTTATCAGACAGTAGATTACTATAGTCATTTACTACTGTGTCTCTTATAGCTAACTTATTCCATTGTTCCACCACTCTATTTCTTAGCCAGTAACAAATACTTTTTGTGAGTGCCACTTTATAATATAGCTTCAGATTTGGTATGGCTATCTCATTTTCCTGTGCATTTTGTTCATTAGTCCCCTTGATATTTTTCACCTTTTGTTCTTCCAGATGTTTTGTTATCATTTTTCCAGCTCTATCGAATATTTTTAGGTAGTCTGATTGGTATGGCACTGAATAAGTAAGTTAATTTAGGTAGAATTGTCATTTTTGTTATAGTAGCTCAGCTTATCCATGAGGAATTGCTATTTTTCCAATTATTTAAATCTGATTTTGTTTGTGTGAAAAGCATTTTGTAATTGTGTTCATAGAGTTCCTGGGTTTGTCTTGGCAGATAGACTTCCAAATATTTTATATTGTATACATTTATTTTAAATGGAATTTGTTTTCTATCTCTTGCTGCTGAGCTTTGTTGGTCATGTATAGAAATACTGATGGTTTATGTGGATTTATTTTATATCCTGAAACTTTGCTAAAGTTGGTAAAATATTCAAGTAGTTTTTTATTTGATTATCTAGGATTCTCTAAGGATACCATCATATCATATGAAAAGAGTGATAGTTTTGTTTCCTCCTTGCCTATTCTAATTCCTTTAATTGTTTTTTCTTCCCTTATTGCTAAAGCTAACATTTCTAGTATAATATTAAATAATAAAGGTGATGGGGGCAGCTGGGAGGTACAATGGTTAAGGCACCAGGCCTGAATTCAGGAGGACCTGAGTTCAAATCCAACCTCAGACACTTGACACCTATTAGCTGTGTGACCTTGGGCAAGTCACTTAACCCTCATTGCCCCACAAAAACAAATGAATGAATGAATGAATGGATGGATGGATGAATGAATGGATGAATAAACAAGCTAACAAATAAATAAATGAATAAACAAACAAATGAATGAATGAATAAAAAATGAATTATTGAATTAATGAATGGATAGATAAATAAATAAACAAATAAGTAAGCAAATAAACTCATTAATGAATAAATGAATGAGTGAATATAGATAGATAGATAGATGAATGAATGAATAAATAAATGAATAAATAGTAGAGATGATAATGGACATCCTTGTTTCACCCCTGATCTTATTGGGAATGACTCTAACTTATCTCCATTAAATATAGTGTTTGTTGATGGTTTTAGGTAGATATTTCTTATTATTTTAAGGAAAGCTCAACCTATGCCAATGTCCTTCAGGGTTTTTAATAGGAATACCTGTTGTATTTTGTCAAAAGCTTTCTCTGTGTGTATTGAGATAATCATATAATTTTGTTTAGTTTTGTTATTGATGTGGTTGATTATGTTGGTAGTTTTCCTAATGTTGAACCCGCCCCACATTCCTGGTCTAAATCCCACCTGGTCATAGTGTATTATCCTGGTAATATCCAAAGTCATCTCCTTACTAATATTTTATTTAAGATTTTTGCATCAATATTCATTAGGGACATTGGTCTATAATTTTCTTCCTCTGTGTTGGCTGTGCCTGGTTTAGGTTTTAACACTATATTTGTGTCATAAAAGGAATTTGGTAGAACTCCTTCTTCACCTATTTTTCCAAATAATTTTTATACTATTGGAATTAATTGTTCTTTAAATGTTTTGTAGAAGTCACTTGTAAACCCATCTGGCCCTGGGGATTTTTTCTCAGAAAGTTCAATGATGGCGTTCTCAATTTCTTTTTCTAAAATGTAGGTCTTTTATTTCTTCTCCAGTTAATCCAGGCACTTTTTTGGGGTACATATTCTTCAATTTTATTTAGATTGTCAAATTTATTGGCATATAGTGGGACAAAATAGCATCTAATTATTGCTTTGATATCCAGTTCATTGGTGTTGAATTCACCAATTTCATTTTTGATACTGGCAATTTGATTTTTTTTCTTTCTTTCTTTAAATCAAATTAACCTAAGTTTTACATATTTTATTGATTTTTTCATAAAACCAGCTCTTAGTTTTATTTATTAATTCCATAGTTTTCTTACTTTCAATTTATCTTTCCTTTGATTTTCAGCATTTCTAATTTAGTATTTAATTGGGGTTTTTTAAATTTGTTTTTTCTATCTTTTTAGTTGCATGTCCAGTTCATTTAACTTCTTTCCTATTTCTTTTGTGGTTAGATTTATCTACCTCTGAGAGGAGAAGTTTAAGATCCCCACTAATTTAGTTTTGCTGTCTATTTCCTCTTGTCATTCATTTAACTTCTCTAAGAATTTGGAAATTATACCACTTGGTGCATATATATTTAGTATTGATTATTACTTCATTGTTTATGGTACCTTTTATCAAGATGTGGCTCTTTTTAATTAGATCTATCTTTATTTTATTCATTTAAGCATTTAGAGACATATTCCCCAAGAACTGTTTTGACTGCATTACATAAGTTTTGATATGTTGTCTCATTGTTGACATTCTCTTGGATGAAGTTATTGATTATTTCTTTGATTTGTTGTTTGACCCACTCATTTGTTAGGATGAGATTATTTAGTTTCCAATGAATTTTCCATCTCTTTCCATGGCCCTTTATTACATGTAATTTTTATTGCATCATGATCTGAGAAGGATGCATTTAGTATTTCTGCCTTTCTATATCTGACTATGAGGTTTTTGTGCCCTAATACATGGTCAATTTTTGTGTACTTGCAATGTTCTGCTGAGAAAAAGGTATATTCCTTTCTATCCCTATTCAATTTTCTCCCGAGGTCTATCATATCTAACTTTGCTAAAATTCTATTCACCTCTTTAACTTCTTTCCTATTTCTTTTGTGGTTAGATTTATCTACCTCTGAGAGGAGAAGTTTAAGATCCCCACTAATTTAGTTTTGCTGTCTATTTCCTCTTGTCATTCATTTAACTTCTCTAAGAATTTGGAAATTATACCACTTGGTGCATATATATTTAGTATTGATTATTACTTCATTGTTTATGGTACCTTTTATCAAGATGTGGCTCTTTTTAATTAGATCTATCTTTGCTTTTGCTTTGTCTGAGATAAGTATTGCTACGCTCCTTTTTTTTACTTCAACTGAAGCATAATATATTTTTTCCAACGTTTTACCTTTACTCTGTGTGTGTATCTCTGTGCTTCAAATGTGTTTCTTTTAAGCAACATTATTGTAGGATTCTGGTTTTTAATCTACTCTGCTATCTGCTTCTTTTTTATGGAAGAGTTCATCCAACTCACATTCAGTTATTATTGCTGTTTATTTTTTCCATCCTATTTTCCCCTTTGTTTGTACTTTGTTTCTTCTTTCACTCTATTCCTCCTCCCCAGTGTTTTACTTCTGACCACTACCTCCTTCTATTTGCCCTCCCTTTTATCAGCCCCCCTCCTCTCTTTTCTTTTTTTTTCTTTATTTTTGTGGGGCAATGAGGGTTGTCACTTCCCCAGGGTCACACAGCTAGTAAGTGGCAACTGTCTGAAGACAGATTTGAACTCAGGTCCTCCTGAATCCAGAGCCAGTGCTTTATCTACTGTGCCACCTAGCTCCCTCCCTCCCTTTTCTTTCCCCCTTTCTGCTCTGCTTCTGCCTTCCCTTCTATCAGTGCCCCCACTTTCCTCTTATACTTGTAATTCCCTAAAGGGTAAGCTAAATGTCTTTATCCAAATGAGTGTATATGTTATTTCTTCTTTGAACCAAATCTAATGAGAGTAAGGTTGAAGCAATGCTCACCCTTCCCTTTTTCCCTCTATTGTAATAGGTCTTTTTGCCTCTTCACATGATACAATTAACCCCATTCCACCTCCTCTTTCCTCTTCTCTGCATATATTTCTTTTTTCAGCCCTTAATTTTCTTTACATTATCGTATGAAAGTCAATTTATACCTATACCCTCTTTGTATACTTCTTCTATCTGCCCAAATAGAGATACAGTTCTCAAGGGTTATAAGTATTATCTTCCTGTTTAGGGATGTAAACAGTTTAACCTTATTGAATATTTTTTTTTCCTGTTTACTTTTTTATACTTCTCCTGAGTCTTGTATTTGAAGATCAAATTTTCTGTTCAGTTCTTGTCTTTTCATCAGGAAGCCTTTAAAGTCCCCTATTTCATTGAATGTACATCTTTTCCCATGAAAGAGAACAATGAATTTTGCTGGGTCGTTGATTCATGGCAATTCAAACTTCTTTGCCTTCTGGAATATCATATTACAAGCCTTGATATCCTTCCATGTTGAAGCTGCCAAGTCCTGTACAATCCAGACTGCTGCTACATGATATGTAAATTGTTTCTTTGTGGCTGCTTGCAGTTATTTTCTCCTTCACCTGCTAATTCTGGAATTTAGCTACAATATTCCTTGTTTTCCTTTTCAGTTCACT
Organism: Dromiciops gliroides; assembly: GCF_019393635.1. NCBI lineage: Eukaryota > Metazoa > Chordata > Mammalia > Microbiotheria > Microbiotheriidae > Dromiciops > Dromiciops gliroides. The sequence continues at coordinate 268,013,294 of NC_057863.1, read as the reverse complement.
TTCAGTATGTCATCTGTAGATTATTTCAATGACTATTTTATTCTCTGATTCTACTATATCAGGATAGTTTACCTTCATAATTTCCTGGAATACCATGTCTAGACTCTTTTTTTGATCATAGCTTTCAGGTAGTCCAACAATTCTTAAATTCTCTCCTGGATCCATTTTCCAGGTCAGTTGTCTTTCTGATGAGGTATTTCACATTGTCTCCTATTTTTTCATTCTTTTGATTCTGTTTGACTGATTCTTGGTGTCTTACAGAGTTATTAGCTTCCATCTGCCCAATTCTAAATTTTTTTATTGATTTAGAATTTTATTTTCTCAAATTACATGTACAAACAAATTTTAACTTTGATTTTTAAAACTTTTTGTTCCAAATTCTCTTCTTCTCTCCCTTTGCACTGTCCCTTAAGAATTCAAGCAATTTGGGGCAGCTAGGTGGCTCAGTGGATAGAGCACCAGCCCTTGATTCAGGAGGACCTGAGTTCAAATCCGGCCTCAGACACTTAACACTTACTAGCTTTATGACCCTGGGCAAGTAACTTAAGCCCAATTGCCTCACTAAAAAAAAAAAAAAATGGGGCAGCTAGGTGGTGCAGTGGATAAAGCACCGGCCCTGGATTCAGGAGGACCTGAGTTCAAATCTGGCCTCAGACACTTTACACTTACTAGCTGTGTGACCCTGGGCAAGTTACTTAACCCCCATGGCCCGCCAAAACAAAGAAACAAACAAAAAAAGAATTCAAGCAATTCAATATAAGTTATACATGTGTAGTCATGCAAAACATTTCTATATTAGTCAGGTTGTGAAAAAAAGAGACAAAAACCTTTAGAAAAAGCAACTAACAACAAAAAAATTATACTTCAGTCTGTATTCAGATACCATTAGTTCTTTCTCTGTAGATGGATTGCATTTTTCAAAAGTCCTTCAGAGTTGTCTTATATCATTGTATTGCTGAAAATGACTAAGTCATTCACAGCAGATCATCTTACAATATTGCTGTTATTTTGTATACAGTATATTTCACTTGGTATCAGCTGATGTAAGTCATTCCACGTTTTTCTGATAGCATCTTGCTCAACATTTCTTATAGCACAATAGTGTTTCATAATAATCTCATCCCACACTTTGTTCATTCATTCCCCAATTGATGGGAAGTTTTGATTTTAACTTTTTTTTAAACTCTTTTTGGATACCAACCTCGTAAGTTAAAGAGTATGCATGGATTTATAGCCATTTGGCCATACTTCCAAATTGCTCTATAGAAGGTTTGAATCAGTTTACAAATTTACCAAGAGTGTATTAATTTCTCATTTTCTCCATATCCCCTACAACATTTGTCATTTTCCTCTGCTGTTCTATTATCTAATCCAATTGGTAGTACCCAGAATTATTTTGACCTGAATCTTTCCAATCAATAGTGAGTTAGAGCACTTTTTTCATATGGCTACAGGCAGCTTTGATTATTTCATCTGAAAACTTCATGCCTTTGATCATCTATCAATGGGGAATCACTCTTATTTTAAAAAAATTTGACTCAGTTCTCTATGTGTTTGAGAACTGAGGCCCATCAGACAAACTTGCTTCAGATTTTTTTCACTATTACTATTGCAAACTGTATTTCCCTCCCCATGACATTTACTCTATTTTCTATCTTCTTTCACCATATCCCCCCTCAAAAGTATTTTCCCTCTGACTGCCTCCTCGTCCAGTCTGCCCTCCCTTTTTTCACACCACCCCCTTTATCCCCTTCCCCTCCTACTTTAGTATACCCAGTTGAGTGTGTATGTTATTCTATCTTTGAGCCTATTCTGATGAGAGTAAGGCTTACTCACTCCTCAGCACACACCCCCATCTTTGCCTCCACTCCATAAATTTTTTCTTGGTTCTTTTATGTGAGATACTTTACCCCATTCCACCTTTTCCTTTACCTTTCTCTGTGTGCATTCCTCTCACCCCTTAATTTTAGTTTTTTAAAGATATATCCCTTCATATTCAACTCACACCTCTATCTAAATATACTCCATTCAGCTGCCCTAATAATGAGAAAGTTCTTATGAGTTACAAGTATGATCTACCCATGAAGTCTTCTAAATTATCTCAACTTAGAATATTGTGTCTCTCTGTATTTTTGTAGGTTCTGTAGTTCCAGAATCCATTTAAAGGCTTGATTTAATGTTGCTTTTTAGGGAAACTTTGGAGAACTCAGGCAACTTCCAGGCTTCTTTAAATCTTCTTAAAGAAATTTTTTCAAATGCTGTGTTCTTAACCTGAAATTATGGCTCTTTGAGTTTATCAAAAAGAGATGACTATTTCTTAGCCAGGACCATATTGTTTCAATGATTACTGCTTTGTACCATAATTTGAAATGTTACTGCTAGACTGAGTTCTTCACATCTTTTCCACTGATTCCCTTCCTATTCTTGATGTACTTCCAGATGAATTTTTATTGTTTTTCTAGCTTTATAAAATAATTTTGTGGGGGCAGCTAGGTGGCGCAGTGGATAAAGCACCGGTCCTGGATTGAGGAGGACCTGAGTTTAAATCCAGCCTCAGATACTTGACACCTACTACCTGTGTGACCCTGGGCAAGTCACTTAACCCCCATTGCCCCGCAAAAAAAAAAAAAAAAAGAATTTTGTTAGTTTGATGGGTATGGCACTGCAACAGTAAATTAATTTAGGTAAAATTGTCATCATTATTATATTGACTCCACCTACTCATGAGGAATGAGTATTTCTCCACTTGGTTAGATCTGCCTGGATATGTGTGAGGTGTTTTTGTAATTATGTTCATACAGTTTGGGGGTTTGTCTTGTCAGGTAGACTCCCAAGTATTTTATAATGTCTGCAGTTATTTTAAATGTAATTTCTTTTCCTATCTCATCCTGCTTGTTTCCTTCTAGATGATTTTTATTCCTCCAATTTCATTTTCTTTTCTTTTTTTAATTTTTAAATTTATTTGTGATACATAGTAATATTTTATACATATGTCAAACATAGATATAATATACACAAAGACACATATATGACAAATATAATGTAAATTTTCTACTTTATTACATTTAGATATACCTAGATATATTACAATACATATAACTTAGTATTTTAATCCTTAAATGACTGTTTTATAAATAACAAATGCATATCAATTTATATGATTTATAAGACAAATTAGTTTAAATATAATTACTTAGTAAATAATACCTAAATAACTCATAAACGCACAATGTGTGTGTGTGTGTGTATAAATGCATATATACTACCTATACCTGTATTCTTGTTGTTAAAATGAGCATTTCTGAAATAGTATTGAATAACAATGGTGATAATCAACATATTTCCCTCACCCCTGATCTAACTGGGAAAATTTAAGTTAATACCATTGCAGACAGTACTTGCTCTTGGTTTTATATTGACACTACTTGTAATTTTAAGAAAGGTTCTATTTGTTCCTATTTTCTAGTATATTTTAATATGAATCAGTTTTGTATTTTGTCAAAAGCTTTTTCTGCACCTGATGATTTTTGTTGTTTTTGTTATTGTTATGGTCAGTTTTGCTGATAGTATTCCTAATATTGAAAGAGCCTTGCATTCCTGATATAAATCTCACCTGGCCATAGTAGTATATAATCTTTGCATTGCTGTAATCTCTGTTAAATTTTATTTAAATTTTTGCATAAATATTCCTTAGAGAAATTGTTCTATACTTTTCTTTCTCTGCTTTTGCTCTCCCTGGCATAGGTATCAAAACCATATTTGTTTTTTAGAAGAAATTTAGTAGGACTCCTTCTTTGCCTATTTTTTCAAATACATTATATAATTTTGGGACTAATTATTCCTTAAATGTTTGGTAGTATTCATTTTTTTTTGGTGGGGCGGTAAGGGTTAAGTTGACTTGCCCAAGGTCACATAGCTAGTAAGTGTCAAGTGTCTGAGGCCAGATTTGAACTCAGGTCCTCCTGAATCCAGGGCTGCTGCTTTATCCATGCTCCACCTAGCTGCTCTAGTAGTATGCATTTTAATGACTGAAAGTGAGTCAGGGTGACAAATACTCTTATTGCCATGGCACAGATGGATACAATAATACTCAAATAGATCTGTGATTTTAATAATTTGATGTTTCCTCAGTAACCTAGACTACAACAAATTAAACAACTTTAAACACTTAAACATTAAATAGCAATAAATATCTTTAATTTTAAAGCTCCACATTTTTGTTGTGGGGGCAAATGTGTGTTTCCTGAAGAGTGAAACATTGCTTTCTTTAAATAAGATTAATTTTATACTTCATTAAATACTTTAATATTTTTATCACATTAATGTGTATTTAATGTAACAATAAAATCTTAGATCATCTAGATCCATGAGTACAATAAAGTAGTATGAATAAAGTTCTATGGAAATGAGTAGCAACAGATGTTGCAGTTTTGCTTCCAGAACTTGGGTTAAAAATTTTCTGTTTTATTTACTAACTTTTTTCCTCCTCTTTAACTGAATTGACCTTTATTTTCTTTTCCTTCTCCTTGCATTTGTTTTGTTTCCTAGTGTTGAAGCCCCCAAACTGGACTTGGAATGGGCACTCAGAGATCATTGATTTCATAATTGTTCTAATTTCTAATCTGTATTTTTTGTGTACATAGATTAGAAGTTTCCTCATGAGGGTTGAATAGCAATCCTAATAAAACGAAAGTATGCAGGAATTCTCTACAATAGGTACTTTGATTACTTGTAACCTGCATAAGAAACTTAAAATGATTCTATTGCTACCATCTCTATAATAATCTCCATTAGCATTTGCTTAGTCATAAAAATTGTCTTCAAAGCACAAAGAAAACCAGACAGTAAGTCAGTCCAAAGAAAACATGGCAGTGAGTCCAAGGTTATTTCTACATTTGTTGTGGCCTAAGAATTTCTTGACTTATACAGTTGTAATTTTTAGTTTAAACAATCAATCAACTAGCATCCTTCCACACTGAGGGAACTAAACTAGAAGAACCTAGGAGTCTATAGGTTTTTCCTATCTTTTTGGAGGAAAGGAGGAGCTAACGGTTTTCTCTGGAAGTCAGAGATTCAGGCCTTGTGATGTCACCTTCTGTGTTCTTTCTTCTCTAAGCATACTGTTTCTTCATGATATCATTCTTCCTTTGGTTCATCATCTTCATCATCAACAACACCACCAGCAGCAGTAACAACAGAACTAAAAAAAAGAGGGGGATATTTTTTCCCCTTCTGACCACAGTTCTGGATTTTGCACTTCAAAACCATGCCTCTGGTACTATTATTATAGGCCTGGGTACCTCATTTGAATGCCCCTGGGTAGCATAGAAGTTTTCTGAGGTAAATCAAAACAACCTTCTCCTTGAGAAACTAAACCAAAGGAAAGACACACCTAAAGAGATAGGCAGCACAAATAGGGACTTAGTTAACTCCAGGACCACCACAATTCATTCCAGTCTCCCCCACCCATGGGGAGGTAAGATTACGTGTGGCTATTGCTTTTGTGGAGTGAGGAGGAGAGAGATGGCTTGAGAAATCCAGAGCAGCCCCTCACCCAACTTCCCCCATCTACTACCAGTGGAGGTGGTCCTCCCCCAATAGGGAAACTTTCCCCAGTCAGATGATAACCCATCAGACCACTACCATCTGCCTCTATAAAAGGATTTCCCTATCTCCTGTTCCAGGGGAAAGGTATCTCAGAGAGCCATGCCTCCGTGCCATGCCTTCTTCCCATGAGAAAAAGTCCAAGGACTTCTCTCTTGGTTTCCTTTTCCTAGCACCTAAATAAACTATTATTTTATTCTAATTGGATTTGTGTGCAAGGGGGTGTAATTCTTTTTTTTTTTTTATGGGCAATGAGGGTTAAGTGACTTGCCCGGGGTCACACAGCTAATAAGTGTCAAGTATCTGATGCAGGATTTGGAATAAGGTCCTCCTGAATCCAAGGCCAGTGCCTTATCCACTGTGCCACCTAGCTACCCTGGTATAATTCTTCAAAGAGGAATTCCTAAGAACCCCTACTTGAAACACTCACCTGATTTTCCCCATAACACTATCATATCCCACAATTTCCCTTAGCACTAGGAATCTCATCATCCTGGAATATCCAACCACCCCTGCAGCCTTATTAACCTGGAGTACCTGTTTCTAAGGTCCACTTTCAAATCCCATTGGTGAGTTCCTGCTAGAGAATCCAACATGAGGAGGAGTTCAATAGTCGCAAAGCCCTTGAAAAGCTTGCATCACCAGGCTGCCCTGAATCATATGATTATGAACTTAGAGAAAGATTTTTATGTAACATTTAATACTTAAAAATACACAGCTCCTTTCTTGATTCTTTTAATCATTTTAATGACTTTACACCCTTAGTAACAAAAACCCTTACTGCCAAAGTTTTAGGATATAACTTAATACATAAATACTCAAATGGATCTGTGATGTCAATAATTTGATGTTCTCTCAGTGAGCTAGATTACAATGCATTAAGGCTTGCCCATCATTTGCAACTTTTATCCATGTCCTACAATTTTGACGTGAGAGATAAGTACACACAGGCACAAGAAGCCTTTCTGACTTATTCCTGTTATCATAAGGATATCAGTAGAAAACTGTCACTCTCTGTCATCTTTTACACTTACTACATGATCAGCCCATCTTATTTTCCTATCCTGTAGTTATCTGTTATATTTTATTCCTTTTTTTGAATCTCCTCATTGTTTGTTTATACATTGAAAAATGCTCACACCTACCCTATCTGTTGCCCTCTATTTTTAATATTTTAATAGATATTTTTATTACCATTTTGCTTCATCCACACTTAATATATCACTCCCTGACCCACACATAGGGGGCTATCTTTTATAACAAAGAAAAGAAAAGAAAAACAGTACACAAAAATTAACCAAACAAATTGCAAAAGTATTAGCCAACCTGGTTAAAAGAAAAGGGCAAATAAATCAACAAAGCAGCACATGGAAAAAGAAAAAGAAAAGAAATTTTAAAACCACAAGAAGTAAAAATAATTACCAGAACCTACTATGTTAAAATTGAGAGCACAAAAGAAATAGAGGAATATGTTAAAAATAAAAACTATCTAAACTAACCAAGACCAAGTAGAGATATTAATCTAAAAGCAGAAAAGTAAAAAGAAGTAAAGGAACCACAAAAAATAAAACCTTCAGAACCTATTGGATCCATAGGGGATTTCTATCAAATTTTTAAAGAAGAAAAATTATTTCAACTAGTACACAAAGAATTCTTAAAAATTGAGGAAGTACTTTACCTGACCACCTTCATATAGCAAATATGTTTCTAATACTCAAATCATGGAAGGATAAAGAAAGGGAGAACTATTCACCAATATCATTAATGAATATTGATTCAGAAATTTTAAGTTAAATACAGTCAAAAGCATTACAGCAATTCATCTAAGATACCATGCATTATGATCAACTTGAATTTGTACCTGGACATAAAATGGTTCAACACTAGAAAATCAATCAACATAAGTAATTATATTAAAAACAAAAAAAATACCTGAAATCATTATGATTATCTAATTAGATGCAGAGAAAGTCTTTGACAAAATGCAAGTCCTTTATGCTATAAACCTTACAAAACATTGTTTTAGACAGATCTTTTTAATAACATAAAGATATCTATCTAAAAGATAAAGCAAGGATTCTGTACATTGAGGATAGACTTTCCCAATAAATGCAAGCATAGGCAGAGACAAGATGGCAGAGAGAAGCCAGAAATTTGCTTGAGCTTTCCCAAGTTTCCCTCAAAAAAACCATTAAATCAATACAATAAAATTAGATAGACTAAAAATTAATTGGAAACTAAATAATCTCATCCTAAAGAATGAGTGGGTCAAACAACAAATCATAGAAAAATTATTTTATCAAAGAGAATGACAATAATGAGACAATATACCAAATTTTGTGGGATGCAGCCAAAGCAGTTCTTGAGGAAATTTTATATCTCTAAATGCTTACATGAATAAAATAGAGAAAGAGGAGATCAATGAATTGGGCATGAAAATAAAAAAGCTAGAGAAAGAACAAATTTTAAATTTCCAGCTAAATAAAAAATCAGAAATTCTGAAAATCAAAGGAGAATGCAAGAAAACTAGAGGATTAATAAATAAAACTAAGAGCTGGTTTTATGAAAACAAAATCAAATATATAAACCTTTGGTTAATTTGATTAAAAGAAAGAAGAAAACCTAATTACTAGTATTAAAAATAAAAAAAAGTAAATTAGTCAATGAAGAGGAAATTAAAGCAACAATTAGGAGTTATTTTGCCCAAATTTTTGCCAATAAATTCGATAATCTAAATGAAATGGATGAATATTTACAAAAATATAAATTGCCCAGATTAACAGAAGAGGAAATAGAATATGCGAATAAACCCATTTGAGAAAAAGAAATTGAACACGCTAACAATGAACTCCATTAGGCAAAATCTCCAGGGCCAGATGGATTTATGAGTGAATTCTACCATACATCTAAATAACAATTAATTTCAATACTATGTAAATTATTTGGAAAAATAGATGAAGAAGGGGTCCTACCAGATTCCTTTTATTAGACAAATATGATGGTGATACCTAAATCAGAAAGCCAAATCAGAGAAAGAAAAGTATAGGCCAATTTCCCTAATGACCATTTCTTTTTTTATGTGATTTGTTTATTTATTATTTGGTGAAGAATTGGTTGTATCACTGTACATAGATAGATTTTTTAATGTAATATTGAAATATACAACCATATATATATCCATACACATATGCAAATGCATATATATATATATGCATGCACATATGCATAAATGTACAGAGTTATCTTCTGGAAAGGTGATACATGGGGTCATGCTGTAAAACTCTAATGGAGGGTAGCACAAAGGTAATTAATGCATCAATAAAATTATTACTACTGTATGGTGTTTTGTGTCTAGGAATGTCATCTTCTGGACCTATGGGAACCTGTAGCACCTACTAGGCAAGCAGTTATATACCTGTGGGGGGTGGGGAGTGCTGGTTCTGCTTAACAGTAACTACTTCAAGACTGTAAAAGTCATATTCAGCATCACTATGCAAACAACAGGGTTTAACAAATAATAGTCACATTTTACTATTCCCCCATTTCTAAGTTTAGGAAAAGACTAGATTATGTTACTAGGTTGTATTTTTCTGTTGTTCATCACTAATTAGAGGAAAGATTTGACCTACTTGAAAAGTGCATCATACATAATTCCTTCACTACTGTCATGTTCTCTAGATGGTAAAGTGGAAGCACATTAAAAGGTTTTTAGAATGCAGTTCCTTCTGGATTCCCAAATAATATCTGGACTCTTCTTTAAATGGGCCTCCTCTTCCAGATTCAGGGTTACCTTCACTACATCTGAAATGTCATTCCCAAGACACATGGGACACTAAGGAAGACAGCTTCATTAATGCCATATAAACCCTTAATCATGCTGGAAATTGGATGCATTCTCCTAAGATTTTTCATGTTTTCTGACAGATCTGCCACAGACAAGTCAATGGACCAGGAAGAGTAGCCCTTCATCTTGATCACCTTACAAAAACTTTCTATTACCTGTTTATGAACATCTTTCCAATTCTCTGAATCAGCATCAGTTCCCAAAGCAGGATAATGATTCCCCAGAGAGACCCCAGCAACATTCACACCACTCCACACAGTAACACTGGAGTCTCCATGTTTCCTGAGAACCCATCCATGACAACTTGAAGAATGGACACTACGTCTCTCCCCCATTAGGTAATGGAAACGGGTAGAATCCAGACTGCAACCACTTCCAATAACACAGTTTTTAGGAAAGCCCATTGATTACAGAAATGCAAATAAAATAACTCTAAGGTAACTCTGGTAGTGTTAGAACCTTACTTTCATAGAAACTGGGTTAAAGAAGGAACAATATATACATCCAGAATGGTATAAATTCTTCTAATTTTATAAAGAAATAAGAGGGCAAGGGGATAGCATAAGGGAGGAACTTTTAGCAGGTGTCTATTATAGATTAAGAATTAGGAAAGTGGGGAGAGGATAAAAAAGGGGCTCTTAAGGGATGGATCATAGATTAATGTGGAGGGTGGGGAAAGAATATAAGGAAAAGATTCTTACAAGGGATGGTAGATTAAGGAATAGGAGATCAAGGTAGTGGTTAGAAGCAAATTATATGGCCTGAATTGGGTTAGGGTAAATAGGGTGAGAAGGAAAAAGGGTGGAGGGAAATACACAACTAGTAATTATAAGTATGAATGTAAATGGGATAAATTTACCCATATGATAGAAATGGATAGCAGGATGGATTAAAAATAAGAATCTCACAACATGTTATTTACAAGAAACACAATTAAAAATGAGAGATATACACAAAGTTTAAAGGGCTGGAGAAGAATTTATTATGCTTCAGCTGATGTATAAAAAGAAGGGGTGGAAATGATGATCTCAGATAAAGTTAAGGCTAAAATAGATTTAATTAAAAGAAATAAATGGTGAAACTAAGCTGTGTCACCAATATTATTCAATGTTATCTTAGAAATTATAGCAATAACAAGAGAAGAGAAATAGAAGGAGCCAATGAGAAATGAGGTAATAAACAGTACCAAGAGAACACTGAGAAAAAAAAGAAAGAACATTGTACATAGTAACAGAAATATTGTATGAAGAACAGCTTTTAATGACTAATTCATCCTGAGTGTACTACAAATAATCTAAGGAAAATGCTATCCACATCCAGTGAAAGAACTGATAAATAGAAGTATAAATAGTATGGTTTCTCTGTCTCTGACTCTGTCTCTGTCTCTGTGTCTGTGTGTGTGTTTGTCTGTGTGTGTGTGTGTGTGTGTGTGTGTGTGCACTTAATTGTTGCCTTCTCTAGGGCACGGTGGGGAGGGAGGGAGAAAACATTTTAACAACTTAGAAGAATACAGAAAAGCAGGGCAAATTTGAAAACAAAATATAGCACTAATTACATGGTTGTTTTTAAGTAAATAGTCTGAAATGGAAGTTCATCATTTTATATTGAATTCTCTCTTTATGATCTGCTGTGTACATGAAAATATTCTTTTCTTCTCTTTTTGTATTTAATATCAAAATGAATTTTTAAAAGGTAAAAAAAAAAACCTGAGCTACTTTTTCTCCTAGTATAGTCATTCTTTTAGAATGACTAATTATAGGACAGGGGAAATGATAACACAGTAAGCAAGAAGTTTCTTCATTCATTATTATTTGTCATTGTCTCACTTCCCTCTACTTTCAAACCTTGAAATTCCAAGTACCCTTTACAACTCTGTCCTCAGGCCACAGAATAACAGAATCTCAGCTCTATAATGAATTACAGATACCACCTATCCCAATATATACCTTAAATTGAATCTACTTTATAGTACCACAAATAAGTGGTAATATGGCCTTTCCTTATAGACCTCCAGAGAAGGGTAACCTACAATTCACCAAGGCAGCCCATTCCTCTTTGACACAACTATAATTGTTAGGAATTTTTTTTGTTACACTGAGCCTAAATCTCAGAATAATGTTTTCAAATGAATGAAATAAAATGCATAGAAACCAGTTATACTGAAATACTTTATCTATCTATCTATCTATCCTTCCATCTATCTATCTATCCACACACAATACACTTCTCATAGGTGTGTGTGCACGTATATATACATATATATATATATAGAGAGAGAGACAGACAGACAGACAGACAGAGACAGAGACAGAGACAGAGAAAGGAGAGGAGAGGAGAAAAGAGAAGAGATATGCAGGAGTTCTTAACAGAGGGTCCAAGAACTTGTATGTAAGTGTATGTACATTTGTGTATATATATGGCTATGTGTATATTTATGCATGCACACATGTATGCATAGGCACACACAATACATACATATGCTATATATGGCATGCAACTTTATGTAACAATGTATTCTTTTATGTTATATACCTACACATATACACAGAACATACATATATAATATGTACACACATGTGTATGCCTATACATATATATCTACATACACTTGTGTGTATGTGCACATGCACATATATATTAAATTCATATATGATATTTAACGTGTGTATACACATACACACACCAAGTTCTTGGACTCTCTGTTAAGAACTCCTACATATATCTTCTGTTTTCTAGCTTAAACATTCCCAATTTATTTAACAGGTACTTATAGGGCATATTCTTTGGTTCTTTTATCATCTTGATCATCCTCTGATGGAAAAACTTTCATTTGTCAGTAGATGCTCTAAAAATGTGGTGCTCAGAACTGACCACAATACTTTTGACATGAGCAGACCAGAGCACACAAGACATAACACACAAATTCTCTTTTGGACACACTCACTTGTTTGTTTTTTTTTCCCAAGTTAGAAAGCTATTCCAGGATGGGAAGGGTATGAATTTTGAGAAGTTTTAAAGGAAGAAAGTGGTCAGAAAATGATATCATAAATGTAGGGAATTTAGTATTTCACAGTTGGAGTGGAGGAAAGGGAGAAAATCCCAGAGAAACATGAGACATTGGGGATGGTGAAAAGAGAATTATGGCAAATGTTGAAGGTTGTGTGGGTGGTAGATTTGCAGAGACTATCAACTACTTTATTTTTAGTAGAGAGGCAATCTATGATAGAGGAAAGAGTACTGGACTTGGAGTGAGAAGACAGTTTATAGGTCTTCACAGAATATTCTCATTCTACAACTTGTAAGTTGAAATGAGGAAGTACCCAAGTTAATTATGTAAAAAGCACTTTGTTTTGTGTCAGGATACGCAGTTTAAATTCTGACTTTCCCTCTTAGTCATTACATGTCATTGGGCTAGTCAAACCTTTCTGGACATTAATATTTTATCTCAAAGTGTTGTTGTTAAGAGATCATATATGGGGGCAGTTAGGTGGCACAGTGGATAAAGCACCAGCCCTGGATTCAGGAGGACCTGAGTTCAAATCTGGCCTCAGACACTTGACACTTACTAGCTGTGTGACCCTGGGCAAGTCACTTAATCCTTATTCCGAGAGAGAGAGAGAGAGAGAGAGAGAGAGAGAGAGAGAGAGAGAGAGAGAGAGAGAGAGAGAGATCATATGTGTGAAAGTCTTCCATAACCTTATACCTCTATGTGAGTTATTTTAATTTATTTTTCTAGAGTGTCCTCTGTATAAGTAGCATGGATTTATCAATTCAGCCAGCAAAAAGAATAACTACATAGTATGCTGTTTTGAATACTTGAAATCATCTTATTATATTTGAAATTTAGACTGAAATCCAATGTTCTGGTCTACCAATGGAAAAAATAATATTGAAAGATAGTGTGGTCTGATTATGGAATAAACATGCTTTGTTCTATGGAATCAGGCTACAGAACCTCTAAATCCTTTCAATCCTGTTACTCATAATCCTTTTCTAAATACTGACATTACTCATGATGTTCCTAAAGGATTCATGTAAAACTGAGAAGCTGCAAATACACCATACAGATCCAGAATAGACCTGAAATTCTTAGTTGATTTACAGAAGAAAACAAATTCATAGCCAGCATTTGGTATTTCAGGGTTTTCATTGGCTGCTGTCAGCCTAAAATAATGTCCTCATTTAAGCATATGGCAACATCTAGATTCTTCTAAATTAAACAAAATAATTTGCACATTGAATTTATACAATGAAATACAAAGTTCTTTCATGAGGCATTTTATTTTGTTTTTATTTTTTCTCAATTGCCAGGTAATTTTGTTCTTATTCATTTCCTCAATGTTACTTTAGGGTAAATTCTCCTGACCATATCTTATGTTACTGATGACATAGTTAGTTGATACAGAGAACAACCTTTGAAGTTAAGGTAAGCTTTGTGTTCAAGCCAGTGTATGAAATAAACAAGAAAAAGGCCCCCTGTTCATTATTGAATACAATAAGAAAATGCTAATTTCTTTTTTTTTTCAGGAAAAAACAAATGGTATAATCTTCCCAGAATTATTTTGAATATTGGGAGTGCATTACTTGCCACAAGGCAATATAGAAAGGACAAGTATGTCAGTGTGTGGGGAATTAGGGTAGTTCAGATGGTGAGGGAGAGTTCCCTTATTCTCTTTGGCATGTTCAATGGAAAATTCAGAGACAATGAATTTCAAATGAATGGTCAAGGAAATAGATTCAAAACACATGGACTTTAACTTGTAGGGTTTAAATTTCTTAAGACTAATTTTGATAACCCATGCTCCATTTCTAGTTGCAGGTATTTTGTTCCCTTTCCACTTTATTCTATGTTCCCTGTTTTATATGCCAAACTATTGGATTGAAGTTATTTAAAATACATGTTAAATCCTTTAAGCCAGAATGGAAAGAGTTTAAAATGAATGAAAAGTAAATGTGCTGATTTCCTCATTATTTTTTTTAAATATCTAAGGAGTTTTCAGATGAGACTAGAAAAAAAATAATTACAGCTGGATTGATAGGTCAAGAAGCCAAGAAGTTTAAGGAGGCAATACCTAATCCCTAACATACTCACTCAGTATTTTTTTAAAAAAATTATAAACTCAACACATAAATAAACCCCAAATTGTACAAAAGAGGAGATGCTGAAAATTAGAGGAGAAAGAAAAATGGTACAACTAAAAGACTATATAAATGAATAAAACTGAGAGAGGTCTTTAATGAGAATAGAACAATCACTATAAAGAAGGCAAATCAAAATAACATTGTAGTTTGTTGTTTAACCTTCTATCTTGAGGAGAACCAATGACATTAGTAGGGTGATGTCTTGACTTAGAAATGAATTGGACTTAAGTGAGTCAGGGCTATATGAAGTCATTAGCTTTATTCTCTTCTCAAGGATCATCTGAGTCCAGTGGTAAGACATAGGTCAGGTCAACTGGAAATGATCCCCAAATCCAATGGGAAACCTTGGCTTTTTTAAGTTAAGGTCTTTCCCAGGTGTGTTTGTCTGAGGCAATACCTATTCAGTGATTTAAGGTTAGGTAAGAAATAAGGCAAAAGATAGACTAGTTTGTCTACTCAAAAACCTGAGGGGAAAACTCTCAGAATTTCTGGCCTGTACATTAAATAATTGCTATTTACACTCACTCCAAGCCATCAGAGCCCAAACAACGATCAAGTGAGGCTTGTACTGGGACCTGTTATTGGCCAATCAGGGAGAGGCGAAGTGTTTTGGATTTAAGGCACACTCAAATAGCTACATTTGAATCCCAATGGGTTTTTATAAATCCCTGGTTTTCCAAAGATCTATTTCAAGAAATCATAAATGAAACTACATGGGGCAAAAGAGTTAATTGTCCCATTTTTTAAAAATAGTATAAATAAGTAGGAAAGAGGAAAAAAAAACATCTAGCCCACAAACCCCAAGATATTTTGTGAAGTTTCAGTGATCAAAGTGTATATTCCTTTAGACAGAATAACTACATGTAAATGTATGATTCCTCATGTGGACAGAGGAAAAAGAGGGAGGGAGGGAGGGAAGGAAGGATAGATTACCCAGCTGGAACTGGCCAGTTAAGTCCCCAGTGGAGCAGCTACTACTACTCACAGATTGTTGCTTTTTCTTCTTCTTCTTTTTTTTTTTTTTTTTTTGGTGAGGCAATTGGGGTTAAGTGACTTGCCCAGGATCACACAGCTAGTAAGTGTTAAGTGTCTGAGGCTGGACTTGAACTCAGGTCCTCCTGACTCCAAGGCCGGTGCTCTATCCACTGCGCCACCTACCTGCCTCGCTTGTTCTTCATCCTCAAAGAGGATCAATGGTATCAGGAGGGTGATGTGTTTACTTACAAATGAATTGGATTTAAGTGAGGCAGGGA
Source organism: Dromiciops gliroides (assembly GCF_019393635.1). Classification (NCBI taxonomy): domain Eukaryota; kingdom Metazoa; phylum Chordata; class Mammalia; order Microbiotheria; family Microbiotheriidae; genus Dromiciops; species Dromiciops gliroides. The sequence continues at coordinate 267,997,451 of NC_057863.1, read as the reverse complement.
TGTCTGAGTCCAGTGGCAGGGTTTACAGAGGGAGATCTTGGTCTTTTAAAGCTAAAATCTTTTCAAGGTTTCAATTTGTCTGAGTCAACACCCATGTAGTGATTTAAAGATAGGTAAGAAATGAGCAGGATGAAAATCAGAAGAAAAAAAGGGATTATTAGAAGCTTCTATGCTCAGTTAAATGCTAACAAAGTTTAGAACAAGAAAGACATGGAATACCTTCAGTAATATAAAGTAACAAAACTAACAGAAGACCAAATAGAGATTACAAATAATCCAATCTTAGATAATGAAATAGGACCAGGTGCTGTGGGGACCAATCTTTAATTGGGGAGTGTTAGCTAAGCGGCTCGCCGCAATATTGGGGCAAGGAAGGAGACTGGCAGCCTCCCTCAAAACAGAATAGGATTTATTTTAACAAGAATGAACTTTAAAAAAAAAAAACCCAAACAGGATCAGTAGGATCAAGGGAAAGGAAAAAAAAAAACGGGGAAAGGGAAATTATACAACCTGAAAAAAAAACCACCACCCAGGAATCAGCTGAGAATACACTGCAGCCTCTTCCAGTACCTTCCAGCTTCTGAGGTTTTTCTTTCAAATTCTAGCCAAAAGATGGGGTCATAAAAACCTCAAATAACAATTAATTCTTTACATTGCAAAGGAAATACCCTTGTACAAAGTACAATACTCAAAACATAGGCATAAAGGAACCTTGTCAATATCATAATATGTATGTATCTGAACTCAAAACCAACTATCTTTTGCAATGGGGATACACTGTAACTTTCCGTAGTAAATTCAGGAGCAAAGAAAGGATGCCAGCTTTCTCTGTTATTATTTTATATGATTCTAGAAACAACAACAATAGCAATAAAATAAGAGAAATAAATTAAAGTTTTAAAGATAGGCAAAGAGGAGTTAAATCTATTCTTATTTGCTATTGATATATTGGTTTATAAGACACTCAATAAGACAATAGCTTCAATAAAGTTTCAGGCTATAAAATAAACTGTCAAAATTGACAATATTTATATGTCATAAATATATAAATGTTTTGTCTATATAATCATGCATAAAACTATATGACTATTATATATGTATAAATATATGTGTGTGTGCATCTATATATCTATATCTATGTCTATATACCTGAGAGGAAGTAATAGAAAGAAAAATACCACTCAAAAGAACTACAAAATATGTAGAATGTTTTGATATGAACCCATCAAAGTACACAAAATGTAGTTATTGATTCAATTTTTAAAAAGGGTTCCTTAAAGTAATAAATTAATTGCTCATGAACAGAATGTGTCAATATAATGAAAATGACAAAACTACCCAAATTTATTTATAATTTTAATGCTGTATTATTTAGTCTTGCAAAAAGTATACTTCATAGAATTATATAAAATGATAAAATTCACTTATAGTAACAAAAGATCTAGAATATCAAGATAAAAAAATGAAAAAATAAACCAACAAACACATATGAATGAAAGGGGAAATAGCATTTCCAGACCTTGAAGTATATCATGAACCAATAAAATTGGTTCAATAAAATTGCCAATTAAAATAGGCAAAACATTTGATATTGCTTAAAAAAAATAGAGTACATCAATGGAACAGACTGGATAAGGGAGAATCAGAAAAATTAAGACTCAATTATATAATGTATATTGAACCTGAAAACAAATCACTTAGGAAATAAATCTTTTTGATTAAAAAAAAAGCTGTCAAAACTGAAAAAAGGGCTAGCATAAATTTGTCTTAGACCATCATCTTATGCCCTATTCCAGTAGAAATTCAAAGTTGATATATAATTTATTTGTTAAAGATTATACACTAAGAAATAATAAAAGAGAAACAGATTATTTACCTTTCATGGATATTGGAAGGAGATATAGGAGACAAAATATGGGAGCAGTCATTAATTTAGGCTTGTGTGAAGATAGAATCAATACAAACATTTTGGAAAGTAATTTGTTGTTATGCAAATAAAGTGACTACAATGTATATCCACTGAGCCAGGTAATCCACTACTAGGCATTTCCCAAGAAGGTCACTGATAAAAAGAGAGTTCCTATATACACCAACATATTTATAGCAGCACTTTTTGTGATAGCAAATAACTGAAAACTAGGTAGATTCTATTGGTGGAGAAATGGCTAAATAAATTATGGTACATGAATTTAGTGGAATTACTATGCTGGAAGAAACAATGAATATGATGAAAATAGAGAAGCATGAAAAATTACATGATGATGCAGTGAAGTGAGCAGAGCCAAGAAAACAATAAACACAATGGTTACAAGAATGTAAATGAAAAGAACATTAATTAAAGAAAATTAAAAAGTGAATGTTGCAAAATTACCAAAATTAAATCCCCAAAGAGGATATATAAGAGAACACTATCACCTGAGATATCTAGATAGTACAGTGAATAGAGCATTGGGCCTCCAGTCAAGAAAACTTGATTACAAATTTAGGTTCAGACATTTACAAGCTGTGTGACCCTAGACAAGGCATTTAATATCTATCTGCCTCGTTTCCCCTTCTGAAAAATGAGGATAATATTAGAACCTACTTCTTATAATTATAAGAGGATAGTATGAAATAATATTTTAAACTGCTTAGTAGAATGCCTGGTTCTTCCCCTGCCCAGGTTGTTGATTTTATTGATTAGAAAAACAAAAATAAAAATAAAACCTCTTTACAATGGAAGTGGATTTCCTTCTGCCAAAATTTATCCAAATGACATAAAAGAGACCAGAAGTGGGGATTTTGAGGGTGGGAAATCTACTCCAGGGACCCATCCAGAAAAGCTAATAACTATAAGCACTGAAATTTATGGGACAGGAGGTATGGAGAGAGGTGCATAAGGCTTGAATAAAAATGATGGTGGTGAGAGGAAGGTAAGGGTTGCAGCAAAAGTCTTTCTTCTTGTTAGGGGGTGGGAGGTCTTCTTCTTGTTGTTTGTCTTTTGTTCTCAAAGAGGACCATGACATCAGTGTGATGTCATGGCTTGTAGTGAATTGGATTTAAGTAAGGGAGGGCTGTGCCAACTCACTGTCTCTTCCAAAGCATCTGGGTCCAGCCACAAGATATACATCAGGACAACTGGAGATAGCCCCAGATGTTTAAGGTGATTGGGGTTGAATGACTTGCCCCAGGATCACAAAGCTAGCAAGTGTCTGAGGTGAGAATTGAACTCAGGTCCTCCTGACTTCAGGCCAGTGTTCTATCCACTGCACCACCTAGCTTCTAGGGGATAGGAGGGTAGAGAAGAACAGCATTTCTAACTGGATCTAACTGTGAAGATGCATCTCAGATCCAAAGGAATACCAAACCCCAGTCATTAGAGCTCACAAGAAGGCATTACACCATTCTCATAGGTAGTGAAAGCAATGCTAAGATAGCTTGATATTGGCCCCACAGGTGTCTTTGAACCACACCCATGAGAAAGCTTCATTTTTTTTCAGCATCAAGAACTGTCCCAGGACCACATAGACCTTGTCAAAGTCTTTGTCCTCCATCTTCCAGCCCAGCCTTTCTTTGATCTGAGAAATGTGGGGACCAATTTTTAATTGGGGAGGGTTAGCTAAGTGGTTCGCTGCAATATTGAGGCAAGGAAGGAGACAGGCAGCCTCCCTCCAAACAGTACAGGATTTATTTTAATAAGAATGAACTTAAAAAACAAAACAAAACACAAACACAAACAGGATCAGTAGGATCAAGGGAAAGGAAATTAAATGGGGAAAGGGAAATTATACAACGTGAAAAAACACCACCGCCCAGGAATCAGCTGAGAATACAGTGTAGCCTCTTCCAGCGCCTTCCAGCTTCCAGCCAGAATGACAGAAAAAAACCAAAAACTCCCTTCTCCCAGCACCCCCACACAGTCCCCAGCCAATTGGCTGGCTGCAGTCACATGACTGCCCTCACTAGGCTTCCAATCATTATAATTTTGCCAGGCTCATGTAGGCGTAGGGGAGTGGTGATGATGTGAGGTGCCAGCGCCATGGCAACGGCTACAACCAGTGGGTGGAGTGCTCTGTGGTTTGTGGAGCCCCAGGCCAGTGCACGCCAAAGTTTTTCTTTCAAATTCTAGCCAAAAGATGGGGTCATAAAAACCTCAAATAACAATTAATTCTTTACAGAAACATTTGAAAGTTGAAATCAATAGAATTTGGCAACAGATTTGGGGGTGATCAAAATAGATATTCTTTTTCAGTTTGGATATCAAGTTCAGTAAATTGCTCCGATTGGTGAACAAGGAACAGTAGTGGATTTGGAATCAGGAGAAACCTGGGCTTGATTTTTTGCCTCTGATCTTTACCAGCTGTATGACAATAGGTAGTGAGCTCCTTAACCTTTCTGAGACTCAGACTCCTTATTTTTAAAATTGGCATAATAATAAGTAGTAACTTTTCTGATTATTTGTTGTATGGATTAAATTAGATAATGTAGGGGCAGCTAGGTGGTGCAGTGGATAGAGCACCAGCCCTGTATTCAGGAGTACCTGAGTTCAAATCCAGCCTCAGATATTTAACACTTACTAGCTTTGTGACCCTGGGCAAGTCACTTAACTCCAATTGCCTCACACACCAAAAAATTAGATAATGTATGTAAAGTATTTTGCAAACCATAAACCACTATATTAATGCCAGTAATTATTGTTATTGCTGACCAAAGTCCTTTTCTGATGCCCCCATAATCCCAAGGGGACTCAAGATTCCTAAAGGCTATTCTGGTGAAGTATAGACTTTGGCAAGTTCTGCCAAGCTACAAGAACTTCAAATTTCAGCCTAATATGATTATATCTGTTGACTGATGACCAGCCTAGCAAAATTCAGAAAAGGGGCATCACCATGTTAGTCAAAGGATGATAAGATTTTGAGCTATAGCCATACCCTGAAATACCATTCACTAAGTTTTTAGGGGGTATGGCCTGTATCAGTGAAGAGAGTACCCACTTCAACACCATTAGAAGATTCAAAAAGATCAAAATAAGTATTGTTTTATATTGTTAACATTATTGTTTTATATTGTTATCATTTCGTGGGAAGTAATGAAATAATAGTTTCTTACCTGAAAAATCACGAAGCAGCTCATGGGTAAGAAATAAGTTAATGGTGAATACAGAAGCCACTACATAATTATAATCTGAAAGAAGAGACTTTTAAATTTTATTTGCTAAAGGGAGAAAAGGAGGAAATTATTGAAACAGATATGTACAATGCATGTTGGTATTAAAGCAAGATCAAAAGAAAAAAAAAAAAGGAGGATCTGTTAAAACTCAAGAAGTACCTAGCTTCTTCCATTGATCTCATATCTCTTCTTCTCCAGCCTGTTACAATCAGGCAGTCACACACACTAAAATTCACACTAGGTAGTCTCTCTGGAACTTTTTCTTTCCTGAATAAAAGGCTAAGCTTTACAGGTCTGTTAGAAAGTGACTAGCTACATTAAATTCTTTGTTAAGCCATTCTTCAGCACAATAAATGCATATTTTGGAGGGTTCTGAAGGTCAAGAAGATATTTGACAAAGTAAACATAATTCGCAAAATTAGTCATGTTTCCTATTCACCTTTTTCTCCAAGGTCTTCCATATCTGGCCTGAGCAGAGCAGTGTCCCTTAATTAAAACTGTGCATTTGAAAAAACAAAGTAGATGTGGATTATTCTGTGCATGTGTGTGCACGTGTGCATGTGTATGTGTGTGAAAGACAGAGACAGAGACAGATGGGAGAGAGAGAGAGAGAGAGAGACAGAGAGACAGAGAGAGACAGAGAGACAGAGAGACAGAGAGACAGAGAGACAGAGAGAGTTAGTTCACCTGAAGAGGTGACGAATTTTCCAGGGTGTTGGTTTTAGAATTAACTCTTGTGTCTATGAAGTGGGAAAGTATGTGAGTACTTCTATTTTGGGATTTATAATCTGAAGCAGGAGCCAAAGTCTCTGTTCTGACAAACATTGAGTCTTGTATTAGGAATCACCCATTTTCTCCCTTACCTCTCTGCCTCCTTGTCAGCATATATTTGATGCCTCTTGCTACCTTAATAGTACTCAATTTTTACTTCAACAGTTTGATTCACATGACCTTGTCAAAAACCTGACTGCAGGTCCCCAGACACAAGTGTCCATAATGGCACTATAACTCCCACAAAACTGTGAACTCTTTAAAACAGAGTCCTTTCTGTAAAACACTGTGTTAGGTTTTGGAGGGAGAAGAAATCAGATACAGTTCTTGCCCTCAGGACAACCTGAAAAGTAGAGTATTTTTTTAATGTTGAATAATATGTGAAAGACTCTATCATAAAAAGACATGTGCTATCTCACTATATTGAGACCCACTCATTAAAATCTGACAGCACATATCTCTCACCTACTCTTTCTTGTTATGATCCCATCAGCCTTCCTTTTAGTTGCTGAGGGCAGGAGGGGGAACGAACAGCACAACATAAGACAAGAGATCCTTGTTTCTCACTGAGCAAATGTTCATCAACTTATTTTTAACAGAGCATCCAATCATCATTTTCTACACCTTGCCTTTTTCTCAGTTCCTTGACTTAGGGCTTATCTGAGAGCCTTTTGTTTAGTCTCATAATTATTCAGTGAGTCAGTAGCCCACAAACATTATAAGTTGAGCCAGACATGATCAGCCAGCTTTTTGGACCACCTGTTCCAAGCAGTTTCCTGTGTGGGCGGCAAGTTCAGAGGGAGTTAAAATATGAGTTACAGTAAATGTTCTTTACCCTTGGCAGTCAGTATTGTTGAAAGGAGATGGAATCTCACTTGATTATGTTCAGACTAGACACATTTCATTATTGTTGTTTGCATATATATTAAAAACTTGTATGCCACATAGGATGACTTTCTCAACACCCTGTGCAACATGACATTGCAATAATAGAGAAAATATTTAATGTTTGACCTATTAAATCAGTTTTGTAAATTCAAAGCGTTTTTGGAAGGGACAAGGATGCTAATTAAATGGTTCTGTTTGTTCTTGTCCTATGCTATGTGTTGTCTTGGGGTGGCTAAATAGGGAAGGGATGCAGGAGGACACATTGAAACCAGTATGAATTTGGAACAAACTGTTGTTAAAAGTCTCTCATGAAATGATTCAGTCCCCAAATAACACAATTCAAAGTACTTATTTTATGTCATGTAGATAGAAAAAAAGGAACAGTTAGCTTCACTGTAGTTTTTACTTTTTGCTCAAGTCTTCCTGTCTCCAACCCCTCTACTGTACTATCTAGCTACCTCCTAAGCCATAATAATCTTTTTTTGTGTGGGGGGTTGGGGGGTGGGCAATGGGGGGTTAAGTGACTTTCCCAGAGTCACACAGCTACTAAGTATCTTGTCTGAGGCCTGATTTAATTTGAACTCAGGTATTCCTGAATCCAGGGCAGATGATTTATCCACTGTGCCACCTTTTTACTTTTTGACTAATTGTGATCATTGCATACAAACTTGAATCCTAACACAAGATTAAATTTCTCTTTAAGGCAACCTGTGTCTCAATAGGGACAATAGGGAGACCTTTTTTATTTAACAAAAAGTATATCTCCTTTTTTAAAAAATGTATTTCTGCATTAGTCATGTTGTAAAAAAAAGAATCAGAACAAAAGGGAAAAACATCAGAAAACAAAAACAAAAGTAGAAACAGTATGTTTCAAACTGCATTCAGAATCCACAGTTCTTTTTTCTGGATTTTCCATCATGAGTTCTTTGGAATTGTCTTGGATCATTGTATTGCTGAGAAGAGCTACATCTGTTACAGTTATCATCACACAATGTTGCTGTTACTGTATACAGTGTTTTCCTGGTTCTGCTCACTTCACTCAGCATCAGTCCACTTAGGTTTTCCCAGTTTTTTTTTTTTTAAATCTGCCTGCTCATCATTTTTCACAGCACAATAGTATTCCATTACATTCATATATTACAACTTGTTCAGCCATTCCCCAATTGATGGGCATTCCCTCAATTTCCAATTTTTTGCCACCACAAAGAGAGCTGCTTTAAATATTTTTGAACATGTGGGTCTTTTTGCATTTTCTATGATCTCTTTGGGATACAGACCTAGTAGTAGTATTACTGGATCAAAGGGTATGCACAGTCCCCTAGCCCTTTGAGCATAATTCCAAATTGCTCTCCAGAATGGTTGGATCAGTTCACAATTCCACCAACAATGCATTAGTGTTTGAATTTTCCAACAGATCCTCCAACATTTATTATTTCCCTTTTTTGTCATATTAGCCAATCTGATAGTTATGAGGTGGTACCTCAGAGTTGTTTTAATTTGCATTTCTCTAATCAATAGTGATTTAGAGCTTTTTTATATAACAATAGTTTTTATTTCTTCATCTGAAAACTGCCTATTAATATCCTTTGACTATTTTTCAATTAGGGAATGAATTGCATTCTTATAAATTTGATTTAGTTCCCTATATATTTTAGAAATGAGGCCTTTATCAGAAACAATGGCTATAAAAATTGTTTCCCAGCTTTCTGCTTCTCTTCTAATTTTGGCTGCATTGCTTCTGTTTGTACAAAAACTTTTTAATTTAATGCGATCAGAATAATCCATTTTGAATTTCATAATATTCTCTATCTCTTGTTTGGTCATAAATTGTTCTCCCCTCCATAGATCTGAGAAGTAAACTATTCCTTCCTCTCCTAATTTCCTATGGTATCACCCTTTATGTCTAAATCATGTACCTATTTTGACTTTATTTTAGTATATGGTGTAAGATGTTGGTTTATGCCTAGTTTCTGCCATATTATCTTCCATTTTTCCCAGACGTTTTTATCAAATACTGAGTTCCTATCCCAGAAGCTGTAGTCTTTGCAAATCCCATCTACTTCATCTTGTCTTAGGCTATGAGGCTTTTGTGAAATGGCTGATGTTTGAGATATTAGGAATTAATCCTGCTTATGCTATTATTTAGTATAATATCGTAGGAAAACACCTGCATTAGGAATAAGAAGACCTAAGGCCTAGTCTTGGGCTAGCTACCATCTGCCTGTATGACCCTGGGTCCTATATTACCTCATATATGAAATGAGATAATTAGATTATATGGATATTAAGTCCTTTCTGGCTTCAACATTCTAGGAATCTAAATATTGAGTTTAATGATGTGTTTCAGGCCCAAAGATTAGTTTTGCAAAGGGATGTGAATTCAGAATTTTTTTAAAAAATCACAAGCAATAGTAACAAAACACAAACTAGATGATATTTTTTGGTTCTGGCATTCTAGGATACCAAATATATCATACCGGACTATCAGCAGATATATAACATTGTTCAGGCTAGAGATGAGATTTTGGAGAAGTCAGGCTAAAGTACTCAAACTTTTAAGCACTAACTTGAGGGACTAAAGGCATTAGATGATACTTGTTGACCCCAGATGCTCATTGTCTCTACACAAGTGTAGTGTTCTCATTTTATGACCTAGTGATAGGATAGACTAGAATTTCCTTGAGATTCATTGTAACTTGTGGGAGGCCTTAAAAACCTTCTGTACCACAGGTTTTTAAATGAGAATTGACCAATGCAAACCAGAAGCACCCATCTACCTTGAAGGCAGAGGTAATTCTAGTAATTTCATTGAGAAATAGGAAATCCAATCTCATGCTAACTGTATAATTTATGATATAAAAACAATGCAAGAAGTGATAAAAACAAAATTAATTGAATCACAAAGGGAAGTTGATTCAATGATGCTGAAGAAATGCTTTTATTTTTATATTCTCTAAACTTCAGTATGTTAGCTTGAACCCTGAGTTTCCCCCTTACATCATCCCAGTTATGGCTTTGCTTCATGGATAAGGGAGAAATGTAATGCATTAATACTAATAAAATAATTTGTTTTAGAGCTAGAAGGGTTCCTATAGAGCATCTTGTACAATTTGATCATTTAACAGATTAAAAAATAAAAATAAGAATAAAAATAATTTATGTAGCTTTTTAAGCTTTGCAAAGTGCTTTACACGTATTATCTCATTTTGTCTGCAGAACAATCCTGGGAGGTGGTGTGATTATTATCCCTCTTTTGCAGGTGAGGAAAATGAGACAATGACTTGACCTAGGTCACAAAACTAGTAAGTGTTTGGAGCCAAATTTCAAGTCTGACTCCAGATCCATTCCTCTATCCCATGTGCCACTTAAGTGCTCCTAAGATCCAGAGAGTTTACATTTCTTACCTCAAGGTACATAAGCAGATAGTAAATAGCCTAAATGTAGTTGCTTTAGGACAGTCCTTTAATGAAAGTTATACAGTATAAGCATTGCTTTTTTTTCCTTACAAAGGTGACCATTAGGCTTACTTTTCACTTATCAGAGTGGTGACAGTATGCTGATCTAGTAAATGGTTTTTGAGGTGTTGTTATTCAAGGAGGTGAAGTTTTTATTTAGGCTCTAAGATTATGTGATAACAATCACCAGGGGGAAAAAATGTCTTTGTCTGTGCTCCTAGACAAAAAGAAGTCTAATTGATACAAAACCACAAATATTCATGGGGAAGAGAAGACTGGGAATTTAAAATGTGATATAAAAGGCCTCTTACTTTTTAAAAATGTAATAAACATTTTATTATAGTTTTGGGTTCTAATTTTTATCCCTTATTTCCTCCCTGCTCCCTAAGGTGGCAAGCAATCATATATGGAATATACATATATGATCATGTAAAACATTACCATATTTGTCTTTTTAATATTCTTTCGAGGTATTTATTTTAAAATATGTTTTAAAAATTCACAGACCTTTAAAATAAATTGAGAATGATACTTTGTACTTCTTCACAGAATTACAGAATTTGAGAGCTCCATGGCTCATATTTCTTTAATCCCTTTAATCTAAGCAGGAAAGAGGCCACTAGCCATTATTTCACAAATTTTCAGAGCACTCTGAGGTAGCTGGAAGATAAATATTGCTCCTTTTACAGGTAGAGAAACTGATGTAAAGGAAAGGTGGCATTCTGAAGTGGTGAAAGTGGTGGGGTTGTGTTACCAGGATTCTTGTCCTGTCTCTAGCTGTATAAACCTGACCAAATGATTTCACTTCTCTTGTACTCGGTTTTCTCATTTGTAAAATGAGAAGTTGGGAATAGATTCCTAATATCCTTTCCAACTCTGAAAATCGAAGATTCCAGGGTAATCAAGGACTGTGGTGCATAGTATATCATAGTAGGTATTCTTAACCTCCACATGAAAAGCAAGAAAGATATTCAAATCAGAAGTTTCATAACAAGTATTAATGAATCTTAGAAGCGACAATTAACTCCAAGGCTGACCCTTCCAATATATATACAAAAATCGCTTTCACTGTATACCTAAGTGCAGATTTTGTTTTAAGACTTCCAGTAGATGAGAAGTTGCTACTCCTGAGAAACCCATTTCTTTGGAATATGAAGTACTAATTGTGAGAAAGTTCTTTACATCAAGCCTAAATTTATATCTCTGCAAGGTCTTCTCACAGCTTCTGATTTTACCTTTAGGGAACAAACAAAACAAAACAAATCTTTCTTTCAGAGGATAATACTCCAGTTGCTTGGAGGTAGGTCCCATGTTATCTACAAGTATTCTGTTCCCTAGGCTAGGTAAATTGATCTGATTGTCACCTAGCATGAATTTGAGGCCTTTCACCATCTTGCTCAGCCTCTTCTGGACACTCTTTAGCGTTTCAGTATTAGCTTAAATGTGCCTCTCACACCTGAAGATACTATTTGAGATAGGATCTGACAAAGGCAGAGAATCATAAAATATCAAATATTGTATTAAATGTTTCCATCAGAGGGAGTTTTCTTATTTACCCCCTTTTCTGAAAAATGAGTGTTTTCTATGGCATCTACCTGACACTGTGGAGAATATTTTAGAAAATTTAACAATGTCAAGTACATATAATTGAAGACATATTTTCAGAAAAGTCAGTGAAAAAAAGAATTCCCCAATTCCCCCCCAAAATTATTAGCTACAATATTTACCACTCTTACTGAATCAGTCTCATTTTCTTTGATGCATCTATCAAAGGTTTCTCTTTCTCTAGAAGCTTAATTTTTATTGTTTTACCGACTTAGGAAAACTAAAGTTTTGTCTGTCCATGTTGAACCAAGTTTCTCTGCACATTGTGAAAAAGATTGATTTATCCATTGATATGTTGTGAACATTTTCAAAGATAATTTTCACCTGACATAAAATGGAGGAATCTGAAACCTCTGGGAGAAAAAAAATGAAGTCATTCTCTGCCTTGCAAAAGCATATCTACTGTGTTTCAGAAGGCCTACTTAGGACAGAAGCCTATGCTTCATTACTGGACCTGATGTCTCATATTGTAGAGTGTGTAGAATAAATTTTCTACTTTTTTCTTTGAATGAATTCAATAAGCCAGCATCATTATTATAGATTCTGTAATTGGAAGGGACCTGAGAAGTCATAAGATTTGGGGATTGAAGGATCATACATTTAGAGCTGGACCTACTTGTCTAATATTTTCATTTTACAGATAAGAAAACTGAGGCAGTGAAATTTAAGTCACTTACCTAAGGTTGAATAAGTAGTAAGTTGAAGAGGAAGGATTTGAACCCAAGTTCTCTGAATCCAAAGGACATCACTTTTCCCACAATACCACACTGCCTCCATCTAAGTCATCGAGTCCAACATAAACATAAACAAAAATGCTTTCTTACACTTCTATCTATAAATCTTGGTTCTAAGAGATTGGCAATAGTGCCAACAAAATGATTTCCTTTTCTAAATAACACTTTTACTTTATCATTACACATGCAGAAAGTATTGATGAGAACTCTGTAGGAGTTCTTTCTGCTGAGAGAATAGCAGGTAATAAATTTTTGAGTAGTTTTACTTAGAATTTTGTCCTTAAACAAATGGAGGAAGCAGCAAACTGAAACTGTATTCAGGATCTGATTTTCACTAATAGGGAATTGAGACCTTTGGAAAGAAGCTATCAACTCATTCTAGAGATTTGTGATAGAGGAGAGGAAATATGGAAATAGAGACAGACAGACTGATATCTCTTAAATTTGGGGGAAATTTATTTTAAAAGATTCAGAGAAAAATGTAGTATCCTATAAAGTAAGATGCTTCAGGGGAAGTTAGCCCAGAAGAGATGGGGGAGGGTCAAGAATGAAATTCTTGAGACACAAAGGGAAACATTCCAATGAAGAGGAAATCTGGGATTTGTATGAAGAGACAAATATGAATAGAAGAGAACTCACTAATCCACTAATTTTCAAAAACAAATGTATAGAAGTTGAAAACATTAAAAGATGAGAGAAAATGAATATCCCAGTGTGGCAAGGTCCTTTAAAGAAAGCACTGGTGTCAAACAGAGAAACAGGCCTGCCAATCCGTACATAAAAAGTCCTATGTGCCACATATCAACTTATTATTAATGTAATGTTTTCTATGTTTTATTATATTTTATATATTTTGCTAAATATTTGTCAATTACCTTTTAATATGGTTCCACTGCCTTCAGAAGGGCTACTGGCAGGTGTATGTGGCCTGTTAGCCTCATGTTTGACCACTTAGATTTAGAACATCAGGAATACTAGAGCTTAGAATGGACTGAGGCTAGCAAAGAATCTAAGTGTAAGAACAACAACAAAAAATATTATGGTTATTTTTAGCTACCTTGGGAGGGAAAGGAAGAACAAAGAGATAGGAATTTTGCTAAAGGAGTTAGGATGGAGATAACTGGCAACAGAAAGGCAGAGATTGTGGGGTTTTTATAAAGGAAAGCACCCTTTACATTGGAAATGACAATAGACAAATAACATTGAGTTGATACCCCAAATTAAGGAGATACAATGTATTTAGCTGTAGTGAAATCAAGTCACCTTTCCTAGATGAATGACTTCTTTGAGTCCTGACAGGACTGACAGAGCCCTGTTAATGACATGAAAAATTATGGAAAATAAGAATACTTCCATAAGGTTGGAGAAAGATGTTATCCCTATTATAGAGCCTACAAATTATAGGTCAGTGAGTTTGACTTTAATTCCCTCAAATGGTTCATTAAAGAAATGATTGGTGAATAGATAGGGAAGAAGTGGTAAAAAATAGGCAGCATTGCTTCATTAAGAACAAATCATGCTATACTTAACTAATTTCCTTTTTTAACAGGATAACTAAATTACTAGATGAAGGGAATACTGAGGCTTACTTATAGATACCTACATGTTAGCAAAGTTAACATATATAATAAAGTATTTCATACTATTATTATGGGAAAAATGGAGAGGTATGGATTAGGAAATTATGTGTTCATTTGTTTTTTGGGTTTTTTTAGTGAGGCAATTGGGGTTAAGTGACTTGCCCAGGGTAACACAGCTAGTAAGTGTCTGAGACCGGATTTGAACTCAGGTACTCCTGACTCTAGGCCTGGGGCTCTATCCACTGCACCACCTAGCTGCCCCTGTTTGTTTGTTTTTAACATTTATTTTATTTTTTTCCAGTTATATGTAAGGGTATTTTTCAACATTCATTTTGATAAGATTTAGAGTTCTAAATTTTTCTCCCTCCCTCCCTTTCCTCCCCTCTCCACAAGACATCAACCAGGTTATATATGTATAATCCACAAGTGCTCTTTTTATCAGTTCTTTCTATGGGGGTGGATAGTATGCTTCATTATTAGTCCCTTGGGATTGTCTTGGATCATTGTATTGCTGAGAGTAGTTAAGTCATTCAGAATTGCTCATCAAACAATACTGCTGTGACTATGATGAGGCACAATGTCCTCCCAGTTCTGCTCACTTCACTATATGTCAATTCAAATGAGTCTTTCCAGGTTTTTGTTTTTGTTTTTGTTTTTGTTTTTTGGTTTTGGTATCATCCTGTTTGTTATTTCCTATAGCATAATACCATTCCACTACAATCACATACCACAGCTTCTTCAGTCATTCCTCTATTGATGGACCTTCCTTTGATTCCCAATTCTTAGCCACCACAAAAAGTTGCCATAAATATTTTTTGTACAATTTCCCCCCTTTTCTCTTTTTCATGATTATTATTGTTAACTGTTTCCCTCCATCCTATTCCCTTCCCCAAGATACTTACTCTACTATCTATCTTCTTTCATGGAATCCCTCTTCAAAAGGGATTTGCTTCTGTCTGCCCCCTCCCCCAATCTGCCCTCCCTTCTTTTGCTCTTCTTTCCTTATCCCCTTCCCCTCCTATTTTCCTGCTGGGTTAGATAGATTACTCCACCCAACTGAGTGTGTGAGTTAGTTATTCCTTCCTTTCTGATGAGATTGAGATCTTTGAGCCAATTCTGATGAGTGTTAGGCTCATTTACTGCCCAGATTAAATAGATTACTCCACCCAATTGGGTGTGTGTGTGTGTGTGTTAATCCCTCCTTGAGGCAACTCTGATGACATTAAGGTCTTTGAGCCTATTCTGATGAGTGTAAAATTCATTTACTGCCCTGCTCCTCCCCCATCTCTTCCCCCACTCCATAAACCCTTTCCTGTTTTTGCCATGTGGGATTTCACCCCATGCTACCTCTGCCAACATACTAGGTGGCAGAATCAGGATCCAAAAGCATCTTGCAGGCTATAGCATTGAGAATTCAGCACTGAGATGAAATTCAATGGGGATAAAGGTAAAGTCTTGTGATTGGATACCCCTAAACCCCAACTTGACAATTATACGATGAAGAAAGTGTAGTTATATGGGGATTTTTATGAAAAAAAAAATCCAAGTTCACTTTACAGCAAAATGTGAATCATCTATGTGAAATAGCAATTTAGAAAGCTGAAAGCTTCACCTCTAAGAGAAGCTAATACCAAAATAGAGAGGCAATCATCTCACTCTTCCATGTAGTTCCTCATTACACCTTATCGGGACTACTATCTTCAATTCTGGGTCCCACATTTCAAGGACATGGATAAGCTGGAGTGTGTTCAGAAGAGGGTGACCAGGATGGTGAAAAAAACTTGAGTATATATCACATTAGATTAGATTGAAGGAACTAAGGGTAATTAGCTTAAAGAAGAGAGACTCATATGGAGCAAATATTTGAAGAGCTATCATGTAGAATGGGGAGTATTCTGTTTGGACAAAGAGGACAGAAATAGGGACAATGGATGGAAGATATGGAGTCAAATTTAGGTGTGATGTCAGGGGAAAAAAATCCCCCTAACACTAAAAGCTACCCAAGTAGAATGGGATGCTCTGAGAGATCATGGGTCACTCTTCTTTGGAGTATACATTGTTTATCAGTCATGTAATCATGGGGTTTTTGTATATGGTTTGGAATAAATGGTTCTTGAATTCCCTTCTAATGCTCAAGTCCTCTGATTTGTGTTTTACGTTCTTTTGTACTTATTTTTTCCATAAAAGTTTTTTTATTATTTTCCAGTTACATGTAGAGATAGTTTTCAACATTTGTCTTTATAAGATTTCTAGTTTCAAATTTTTATCTCTCCCTTCCCTCCCTTCCTCCCCCCTCCCCCCTCCCCAAGACAGAAAGCAATAAGATATATGTTATATATGTACAATCACATTAATCATATTTCTGCATCATTCATGCTATGAAAGAAGAATCAGAGCAAAAAGGAAAAGCCTCAAAAAAGAAAAACAAACAAAAAAAATAGAAATAGTGTGGTTCAATCTGCATTTAGATAACATTGTTCTTTTTTTTCTGGATTTGGAGAGCACTTTCTATCATGAGTCCTTTGGAACAACCTTGGACCATTGTATTGCTGAGAAGAGTCAAGTCTATCACAGTTGATCAACACACAATGTTGTTGATATTGTGTACAATGTTCTCTTGGTTCTGCTCATCTCACTCAGCTTCAGTTCATGTAAGTCTTTCAAGGTTTCTCTGAAATCTGCCTGCTCATCATTTCTGACAGCACAGTAGTATTCCCATTACATTCATATACCGTAACTTGTTCAGCCATTCTTCGGTTGATGGGCATCCCCTCAATTTCCAATTCTTTGCCACCACAAAAAGAGAAGCTATAGATATGTTTGCACATATGGGTCCTTTTCCATTTACTATGATGCCTTTGGGATAAAGGCCATATAGATATCTAGGTTAGATCTAAGTCATTTGGTAAACGAATTGTATGACATAATAAATTATCTGATTCAGAAGCTATTTTGGCTATAATTTTATACAAATATCTTCATCTTATATAATTTTGATTAATAATTTTAAGCAAAAACATATGTGATATAAAACTATATCTTAAAATTTTAACCATCACTAATAATCATATCCCAAATATTTTATTTTTCTTATTTAAATAAAAAGGAATGATGAACCAAAATTTTCACAGAAAGAAGTAATCTTCACCTTCAATTTTCTATCCATTCCCCTCAGGTTTTTATATATCCTAGCAAGAGACCTGGGTACCTGTAGAATCACAACCCAGGCTAGACTGGTTTATTCTGGGCCATTCTAATTTCCTATAATCAAAAGAAAGGGGAGAAGTACAGTTCTTCAAATATATACTTTGTAATTTATTTGTACAAGCTACCTTTAAAGATTTAACAGAATCAGTCTCTAAACTGAGAAATGGAGGAATGATTCTATAGTTGGAACAAATGCTAAATCATTACTCATTGGTCAGAGTTCAAAGAAAGAAACCAAGGAGTCAATCAATGGGAATGCTTAGGATCCAGGATAGAAGGAATAAGATCAGAACAATAAATTCTATGGGACATGTATGATTCACTAAGCAGATAGGGTATGGCTCTCCCCTCCCCTCCCTCGTTTTAAGTATGATATCCTAACTGTGCGTGTCCAAGCACAAACAGTGTGATAGATTGGGAAGAGGCACAGTGAATTTGTATTGTGCACGCAGTATTTATTATTGTCCCAGTTATAGTTTATTAATGAAATAGTAGCCAAGTGAGGTTTAAAGAAATGGTTCTAAACATCCAAATATAGGGATAAGGACTGGATCTAAGATTTCATCAGTATAGTTCTCTGGGATGACAAACTTTCCTCTGCCAGGCAATTGGGCACTTCCTTGTTAACTTAGAGTATTAGACAATTGCCAATGATTTAATGACTTGTCCAGGGTCAAATAGCAAATATGCATCAGGGGAGGAATTTGAACATATGTCTTCCTGACTCTGAGTCTGGATGATTGCCTCTCAATGCAAACATGTTAGTTCAAACATACATAGCACATTATAAGTCATAAGGCACTTAATATGTATTATCTCTTAGCACAACTTATGGATGATAATTCAAATCACTACCCTTATTTAACAGATGAGGAAACTGAGTTTCAGAGATGAAATGGATTAGAATCTAGGCCTTTCCTTGTTACCAAGTCCAGCACTCTTTTCACCGCATCATTCTGTCTTTTCTTTTGCTTTGCTCCTTGCTTGTTCAGCTGTTTGGGCAGTGTACCAGTGTGAGTCATGAGATACGAGTTTTAGCTTTGACTAACTTTTTCATCTTGGACAAGACATATGACCTCATTGGGCCACATTGTACTCTTCTGCAAAATGTGAGATTTGGACTATTAAATGGTCTTTATCATCACCTTTAAAATGTAACATTCTATCTATCTATCTAGTTTAAAATTGTATTTGACTAATTGGCAGGAGAAACAGTCTAAATTATAGACATTGTATATGCTGTTCGGCGTTCAGTAGAAAATGTTTCTCATGATATAGTAAGGCTGGAGTGGCTTGAATGCTTAACTTGACATTAGGAAAAATAGTATTGGAATCCTTCTGACAATAGTTGTATGAAAAGTTTCTGAGCCTCAGTTTCATTATCTGTAAAATAGGAATAATAATAACTTCACAGAATTATTGCAAATATCTATATATGTATATACACACATTTATAGATACACATTATATATGCATTATATAAGAATATAAGTGTATATAGAGAGACATATATTTGTGTGTATATATGTAATTAAATGTATAAATTTGGGGGGAATGGAAGGAGAGAGAGGGAGAGAGAGATTGAGACTTAAGAGACACCCTGTACATATACATACATGTATCAATTATGTCATTATTAATATGATATTGAATCAAACAAATAGAATTATCTATAAAAAAGAAAAAGAAAAAAGCTATGTCATCTTCTAAAGCAAATGTGAAAGTGAGTATTTAAATAAGTTTTTAAAGATGTAGTTAATAGTTCAATATGTTCTATTCACTTTGAAAGGATTCCAGAATCCCATGTCTTGTCGCTAGTTTCTGTGAGTCTTAGTTTCCACCCACAACTTTCTTTCCTGTACAAACTCATGGCTATTCTAAAGTATACATTCCTCTAAGTGCCTTTAAGGAGAGATAAACCACATTGTAAAATAATACCAGGAAAAGTAAAGCCACTGACAAAAAAAAATACTTTAAGTTTTCTGAAGAGTTTAAGATATTTGGGATGTATGAAAAAGCTTTCCCTCAAAGTGTTTCCAACCCACAATTTACATTGTTTTCAGGATTAACTTCATAGATACATGAAACAGAACCTAAATTGGGCAACATTCCCCTAATAGACATTTCTGGTCTTTTGCTTCTGTGGGTGGTGTTGCTACTAGGGGGAAAAGGTAGGAGAGAGAAAAGGCTTTTGTCTGTTCTTTTAATTTCTTTGGGATTTACCAGGGAATAAATTCATATTACATACCCTCTCTCACCTTGTGGCATTATCCCCCAGGAACATAGTTCATCAATGATGCAATCCCATAATTATTTAAGTAATATTATAGAGGTTCTTTGATTCTCACAAAAGTCTTCTTGAGAATAGAGCAAAGCCTGCCATCTCTTTTTTAAATACCTCAAGACCATTTATAGTTCCTACAAGTCAAAGTTGCATCATCTCTAGGAGGTATGTTCCAAGGGAAAAGTTGAGAATACACCATTGTTGTATGGGTAGGGATATTAAGCAATATGGATTGTCAAAAATTTTATTGAGGACAAAATTCATTTTGTGTACTTCTACTGACTTTCACAAATGGTAGCCTGGTATACTGGAAAGAAGGCTAGAACTAGAATCATAGGACCTGGGTTTGAATCCTGACATTGTAGCTTATTGTTCCTGTGACCTTGGGCAAATGACTCATTGCTGCTGGACTTCAATCTTCTTATTAGTAAAATGAAGGAATTAAAGTGGATGATCTCTATGTTCCCTCCAACTCTAAATCAATGATCCTGATCTGGGACTCTATATAAAACTGGCATTTTGAAGGAAGTACAGGCAGTAAGAACACTGAGGTCAGTTTCTCCTTTCTGAGAACTAGAACATTCTGGCTTCAAGACCACTTCACTATACATGATATCACTATGACAAATTTTATTCTTTCTATTTGAGAGATTAAGAATCTGAGGTCACAGAGGAAAAGCAGAAGAAGATCCAGGATTCAAATGTAAGTCAGAGAATCAATCAATCAACAAATGGTTATTAAGAACTTACTATGTACCAGGCACTCTGATAATTCCTGGGGATACAAATACAGAATTAATGAAATGAGCCCTACATAGAATGTAAGGAGAATGAATTCTAAGAGGGGAAATAACAATTATATATTTGAGTATATACAGAATAAATATAAAGAAACCCAAAATTGTTAATTAAAAGGTACTTTAGGAAGGAGGGCACTAACAATTGGGGCATGAGCAAAGGCTTCTTGTGGAAGATAGTGGCTGAGGTTCTTCTTGAAGGAAGAGTAATTTTATGAGGTGAAGGTGAGGCTAGATAGTCATGTAGGATAGCAAATGGTAATATGGAATGCTGTACATTAAGAACAGAGAGGAGGCAATTTTGCTAGATTTCAATGTGAAGGAGTGGTGATGTACAATGAGCCTAGAAAGGTAGATAGAAGCTAAGTTATGAAGATGTTTAAGGGCTAAACAGAGGAGCTTATTATAGAGTTCATTAAGTATGGGAATGACATGGTTTTATCTTAGCATAAAAAAATAACTCTGGAAGATGGAATGGAGTGGGGATGATTTTAATCAAGAAGAATAATTATGAAGCAGTTGCAGTAATCTAGATGAGACATGATGAGGGCCTGAACAAGAGTGGTACCATGTGAGTGGAAAGAAGGGCTCAAAGACAAGTAATATTGTAGATTTAGAAACAACAAGATTTGGCTGTATGTGAGGTAATGGAGAGTCAAGAATCAAGGAGAGCATAGGTATGGTTATGAATGGGTAATTAAAAGAATGGTAGTACTTTCAATAGAAATGAGGAAGCTTTGAAAGTTTAGAAGAGGGATAGATTTTAGTGAAAGGTTGTTGAATTCTGAATTTTGAACATGTTGAGTTTGAGATGCTTGCAACATATTGAGTATAAATATCCAGTGGGTAATAGGTAATACTGGACTGAAACTCAGGGAAGAGCATCTGGATCTGAAAACATAGATTGAGGGGAGGCACTAGCATAGAGATCATAAATAAGTCCATGGAAACTGATCAGTTTACCAAAAGAAAATGTAGAGAAACAAAAGGGCCTGAATAGAGTCTTGGGAAACCCCTCATGTAAAAATGTGTTAAATGAATGATGCTCATCAAAGAAGACAGAGAAATGGTTAGATAGGTAAAGGGAGAACTAAGATAGAATAGTGTCAACAAACCTATAGAGGAGAGAGCAGTCAATAGTTCCAAAGATGAAAATAACAGTCTGAAAAAAGGCCATCAGTTTTGTCATTAAAAGATTATTGGTAAATATGGGGAGATTAAAATCAGTGAAGAATAGGGTCAGAATCCACACTTCAAATAGTTGAGATATAAGAGAGAGGATAAGTGGAGGCTTTGAGTAGATAGCATTTTCTAGGAGTTTAGTTGAGCAGAGGAGAAATATAGAACAATAGATGGTTGGGATGGGATGGAAAGTAAAGTCTAGTGAAGGTAGTTTTAAGAATGGGGGAAACAAGGGTGTTTAGGGAAGGAACCATTGGATAAGGAGAAGGTAAAGTTAGACAGAAGGAGAGGATTGAGGTAATGTGGTGAAGAAAATTCGAGGGGATGGGATCAGGGAAGGAGAAAAGCCACATCAATGTCAAAGATAGGTAAAGGAGGAGAGAGGTCAAAGAAGAGTTGCCATCTGGGTTGGTGAAAAGTAAAATTATGTTTCATTGAAGTATTAAATGAGATTTTAGATTAAATAAGTAGCCATCCATGAGCATTCATAGACACTATAATTTAATGCTAGTTTATTTGATACTTTCATACTTTTGTGTCCCATATCAGCATTTTCTTGTATAGTGAATACATACGAGTAATTAAAACAATTGGTGAAGATGTAATGAATCATAGTTATAGAATATGATAAACTTTTTCATCTATATCCCTTCCTTTATATGATAAAAAGTCTAACAGGTTTAAAATTACTTAAATAAATAGCAAACATTTAGGCTTAAAGCCCCCTAATATTGACTTGAATCTGAAAAGTACAGGATCCCAAGACACACCCAAAGCTGAGTCCAATTGTTTGGGAAAGCACTGAAATTTTTCCTCCTTTAAAAAAAAAAACAAACAACCCATGCCATTTAATGGGGAATTTATACACATATTCAATATCTTTTGAATTAACTTATTCAACACAAATGCTATTTATTTAAGAGGTATTTGATGTCTAATAAGCCAAGGGAGCCTTTTTTTGATACTTAGTTAAATATTTTCCCCTCTGGAAAAAGGAAGTCACCTTGTACCAAGGATAAACTATCTTTGCTATTCAGAAGTTTCAGCTTATTTTCTCCATGTTAAATTTTCTCTTAAATTATCTTTCAGTCAGCTAAATTTGATTCAAAGTTAGTCTCTCTCTCTGTCTCTGTCTCAGTTTCCCTGTCTCTCTCTCTCTCTCTCTCTCTCTCTCTCTCTCTCTGTGTGTGTCTGTCTGTGTCTGTCTCTATGTCTCTGTCTCTCTGTCTCTGTTTCTCTCTGCTGTGTAATTTAAAATTCTAAAAGTGGGTTCTAATCTGTTCCCCCACCCAGTTTTTGGGGAAACTGACTAAAATCACTGATAAATGAGTTTAGAAAAATTTTAAGGGTTTATTGAAAGATAGTAAAAGAAAGAGAAAGATTGAGAAGAGATTTTTTATAACCTGGCAATACTAGCCTTCCTAATCTCCCACTTCTCAAGTTCCCTGCCACCATGCCCATGTCTCACAGCCAAAGAGGAAGCACAGTCCCACCAGTGTCTCCTTTCTCCTTCATTTCCTCCTCCCAGAAATGGGAGGCTCCTCAAGTTGATTGGCTGGTAGGCTTGATAGACAGTACCCAAGAACAGACGTCACTTCCTGATGCAAAGAACCTTGACCGAATGGCATTCCCTCAGAGGCCTTCTCCTCATGGTGGAGCTTTTCTACAATAAGTCTCCAGCAGGAGGTATCATTCCAATCATTACACTGTCTCTGTTTCTGTCTCTCTGTCTCTGTCTCTGTCTCTGTCTCTCTGTCTCTCTCTCTTTCTGTGTCTCTCTGTCTCACCTCTCTCTCTCTCTCCCTCTCTCTATTTTTCTCCTCTCTCTTCTTCTTGTTCTTATTCTGGTTCTTCCCCCCCTCCCTTTCTCTCTGTATCTCTGTATATATACACACATATGTAAATGTGGGTATATATATTTTTTTCTAGAAGCAAACTCTTCCTCCTTAGGAGAGCTTAGTAAAATCTGCCTGACTCAAGCAAAATCAGAATTCCACAAAAATAGAACAATTAAAGAGAGTGGAACTTCAGCATGACTTAGTTTGGGTAGAATAATATAGTAAAGAGAAAAATGGTCTTGGATATTGAAGGCTTGAGTTTGAAATCAGGCTCTATTAACTTATTTGTGTGACCATAGGCAAGTCACTTGATACCTCTGATCCTCAGTTTTCATCTATGTAGAATTATAACAATAATATTGGTGCCTACAAATAATAGACCTAGTGTGAGTCAAATAAGACATTTTTTCACCCCCAGGGCAATGAGGGTTAAGTGACTTGCCCAGGGTCACACAGCTAGTATGTGTCAAGTGTCTGAAGCTGGATTTGAACTCAGGTCTTGCTGAATCCAGGGCCAGTGCTTTGTCCACTGCACCACCTAGCTGTCCCCTAAATAATATATTTTTAATGTAATGAAGTTGATATAAAGACAGAAGAGACATACAACAAATCAATAATAATCAGGATCCAAAAAGATATTAACAAACTAGTATTTCAGGTCAACTGATTTCTACTAGCCCAAGATATAATCATTGACAATGAGGTGTTGAACTAAGTATAAATATAGACGCACTCCAAGAAGCTAAAAAGGAATGTAACAGATGAAAAACTTTACTGTGTTAACAATGTGTTAACACTATGCCAGCCTTTATGATGTGTGAAGTTCTGCCTGATGGAATCAGCAAAGCAGCTCATCACTTCCTCAAAGAAGCTTGGTCATACCCTTAGTTGCCATTTAAAAATCTAGCCTGCTAAACTCTGCACTAAGCAACAATAGAAGCAGCTTTGTGGAAGGTAACCTCTGTGTCAAAAGGCAGTGGGGAGAGGAAGAAATAATTTCTTTCTTTTTCCTTATTCCCCACATTGGAGATGGTAATTTTCATCAGAACTACTTATCCATAGGAGACACTCCTTTCAGACTATCAATTCAAGAGAGTTCAAGGTACAACTGAGCTTCATTCAGCAGGGAGCAGAGAAACACTCTTTATGGAGACACAGCAACAAAGCAAAGCAGTGTTGAAGACAGGAAGCAACTTTATGTAGCAAGAGCTCTGACTGGAAAGGCAAGGGATGACTATACATCTATAGATTTAAGAGAGAACTACTCTTGTCAATCAAGGGTTGATCAGTGAAAGAAAGGGAACAAACCCTGGGATACCAGATGAATGATTCCCCTCCATTCCAACAGAGATGATACATCCAGGGGGAACAGTATGAGAACTCCAAAAGGTGAGCAAGACCATCAAGCCCAAAGTATGAGACATTTGAGCTGCCTTGACTCTGTGTTCACTATATATTTACCTAACTACTATTGTGCTCTGTGCCCACTCTTCCCATGGATGCAGTATGTATGTTAGTAGGTTTTGTAGGTACTGTTCTTTCTTTTTCTTCCCTTCCCTTCCCTTCCCTTCCCTTCCCTTCCCTTCCCTTCCCTTCCCTTCCCTTCCCTTCCCTTCCCTTCCCTTCCCTTCCCTTCCCTTCCCTTCCCTTCCCTTCCCTTCCCTTCCCTTCCCTTCCCTTCCCTTCCCTTCCCTTCCCTTCCCTTCCCTTTTCTTCTTTCTTTCTTTTTTGTTTGCCAAAGTAAACATCTCTGATTAGAACTAATTACATCTGCTGTCTGGCTGTTAGAGCTAACTTACTGATGGGGCCTTCTTTTAGGAAAGCAGAGTCACAGGAGACCTGCTATATTTTGTTAGAATAATAGCATTCCCTAGGGTTGCAACCTGAAAACCTGATAGTTCTGAGTTGGACAATTAGCCTAGAGTGGTTGTTATAGATAAAAGATAAAATTTAACAAGAGGTAAAGGTGAAGTAATGTACTTAAGTAAAGAAAATATCAGTTTCTCAAGTAGAAAGTACATAAGGCATGGCTAGACAGAAACTGAGGTTGAAAATACCCAGGGTTTTCATATGCTTTTTAAGCTCAATATAAATAAAATATGTGATACAATAATTTTTTTTTTTAAATTATACATCTGTAGGCTGTATTTCAAGGATTGTAGAATCCAGCATG
The DNA here is from genome assembly GCF_019393635.1 of Dromiciops gliroides. Classification (NCBI taxonomy): domain Eukaryota; kingdom Metazoa; phylum Chordata; class Mammalia; order Microbiotheria; family Microbiotheriidae; genus Dromiciops; species Dromiciops gliroides. Next base: position 267,971,789 of record NC_057863.1, on the reverse strand, counting down.
AGAGAGGCAACAATCTTGTGTACTTGGCCCTGGTCAGAACTCGTCTGGAATATTGTGTTCAGTTTGAGGTGCCCTATTTTAAGAGGGATGCAGAAAAACTGAAGAGCGTCCAGAGGAGATAGACCAGGATTGTGATTATTCTATAAGAAGATCAGTTCAAAGAACTGAAAACGTTTAACTTGGAGAAGAAACTTTGGGAGAACATGAAAGTTTTCTTCAATTATTTGAAAAGCTGTTATATGCAGGAAGGATTTGGATCTATGTGGCTTATGGCTTGGTTTATATATATATATATATATATATATATATATACTGGGGCAGCTAGGTGGCACAGTGGATAAAGCACCGGCCCTGAATTCAGGAGTTCCTGAGTTCAAATCTGGCCTCAGACACTTGACACTTACTAGCTGTGTGACCCTGGGCAAGTCACTTAACCCTCATTGCCCTGCAAAAAAAAAAAAAAAAAAAGAAATGGAAGCTAAGGAAGTTTAGGATTGACAGGTTATTCTCTATCTATCTATCTATCTATCTATCTATCTATCTATCTATCTATCTATCTATATTTTGCAGGGCTATGGGGTTTAAATGACTTGCCCAGGGTCACACAGCTAGTAAGTGTCAAGTGTCTGAGGCCGGATTTGAACTCAGGTACTCCTGAATCCAGGGCCAGTGCTTTATCCACTGTGCCACCTAGCTGCCCCCTGCTTGGTTATATATTTTTTTAAAAAATAGTAGTAATGGGTAGAAGTTGAAGCACAGCAGAAAGGCTTTGTGTAAAAACAAACAACAACAAAACCTCTTAGTTTTCATTAGAACTATCCAAAGTAGAATAGGTTGTCTTGTGAGATAATAAATTTCCTCTGAGTGGAGACTCATTGTTCACATGTTGAGGATTTTGTAATGATTCCTACACAGAGACAATTTTGACTTGATGGTCTCATTAGGATCTTCCCACTCTGAAGTTTTGTGACCACTGCCATGGTAATTTTGCTAATGGACGGTTTTAATCATGTCAGCTGCTGATCATAATCCTTCAGTGTGCCCATCAATTAAACTTAGTTTAACATTTAAAGTACTTCAGTATGTGTACCATGCCTACCTTATCATTTTTATCTATTATTATTCGATGACATGGCTCCCATTTCTCTCTCCGTAGTGTGCCCTTGCCTCTCTCCTCTTCTCATCTTTGTAGTCCTATCTATTCTTTAATGTCTAGCCCCTATTTTTTTCTTTTCCATTAAGTCTTCCCTGATTTCTCCATCTAGAAGTGAATTCTCATTCCTATGAATTCCTATACTTCCTTGTTCACATTTCTCTTATGCAATTACCATATTCAATTTTATATTATAATTTTGGGAGCACATCATGTATCCTGATATTATATTTGAAGTTTCTGGGCAGAAATCCTATCTCACGTACCTTTGTATTACTCTTTGGTGCCTAGCACAATGCTTTGAATATAATAGGTAGCAGAATGCAGAATGTTTTATAGAGTCATGGACTCAATATCAAGAAAATTGAGGTTTACATAAACAAATTAGGAGAGCATGGAATAGTTTACCTGTCAGTTCTATGGATAAGGGAATAATTATGGACAAAACAAGAAATAGATTGCATTACCAAATATACAAGGGATAATTTTGATTGTATAAAATTGAAAATGTTTTGTACAAGAAAACAAATCCAACCAAAATTAGAAGGAAAACAGAAACCTGGGGGAAAATTTGGAATGGGAATCTCTGATAAAGGCCTCATTTCTCAAATATATAGGAAACTGAGTTAAATTTATGAGAATATAAGTAATTTTTCATATGATAAATGGTCAAAGAATATGAACAGGCAGTTTTCATATGAAGAAATCAAAGCTATCTATACTCATATTAAAAATGCTTTAAATTATTATTAATTAGAGAAATGCAATTAAAACAACTATGAGCTATATCACCTTACGTCTATCAGATTGACTAACATGAGAAAAAATGGAATTTATAAATGTTGGAGGGGATATTGGAAAACAGGAATACTAGTCCACTCTTGGTGGATTTGTGAACTGATCCAACAAGTCTGGAGAGCAATTTGGAACTATGTCCAAAGGGCTATAAAACTGTGCATACCCTTTATTTGACCTAGCAATACCACTACTAAGTTTGTAACCCAAATAGATAAAAAAAGGGAAAAGGACCTACTTGTAGAAAAATATTTATAGCAGCTTTTCTTTTGGTGTCAAGAAATTTTAAAATTAAGAGGATGCCCATCAACTGGGACATGGCTGAACAATTTGTAGTATATGATTATGGTGAAATATTATTATGCTATAAGAAATGACAAGTGGGATGATTTCAGAAAAGCCTGGAAAAACTTACACGAATTGATGTGAACTGAAGTGAACAAGACCAGGAGAACATTGCACATGATAACAGAAATATTATACAATGAAGAATTGTGAATGACTTAGCTACTCTTAGCAATGCAATGATCCAAGACAATACCAAAGGACTTGTGATGAAAAATGTTGTCTACCCCCAGAGAAAGAAGTGATGTTGTCTGAATACAGACTGAAACATATTAACTTTGTTTCTTTCCTTGGAGTCTTCTAGTACAAAATGACTAATATGGAAATGTTTGCATGATTGCATATGTATAACCTGTATCAGATTGCTTACCATCTTAGGGAAAGGGGAAGAGAGAATAGGAGAAAGAGATAAAATTTAGAACTCAAAACATTTTTTTTAAATGTTAAAAATTCTCAGTGTAATTGGGGAAAATTAAAATATTAAAAAAGAAGACTGATGTTTAAAGTCTACATCTAACTACATCTAACTATATACTAGCTATGTGACTCTGGCATTTGATACTCCATTTCCTGACCTATAACATGGGGATAGCACCTTATTTCACAGGAGTGTTGCAAAGCTCAAATGATATAGGACTTATAGAAGAATTTAAAACCCTTAAAACATTATATAAATGTAAGCTACTGCTAATGAAGCCCAATTTGATGAACATATAAAAGTGTGATGTGATCTTTGCTATGAATGTCATCTATTCATAATATATTATGGAATATTGTGTAGGGCATTTGTCTAGGTCTAATTTCTACCAGACTGCTTTCTACTTATATCAGTTTATATAAAATAGATAATTTTTTCCTAGACAATTTATATTTTTTGGCTAATTAAACAGTGGTGTCCATTTTTTGTTCCAGGTTTATCTTGTTCATTCTGTCTAATTGATAATACCTTTCTATTTTAATTTATCTAATAGCATGTGGATTGGAGGACTGCAGTTTTTATAGTAGTTTGAGGTCTGGAAAGGCTATTTCTCTTTGATCCCTATCTTATTTTCATTATTTTTTATTATTCTAGATCCTTTATTTACCAAACAATTTTGTCATAATTTGTTCAAGTTCTGTAAGTTATTCCTTTGATAATTTAAATGTCATAGCATTAAAACTGTCAACCAACTTTGCCAGTTTTATTAAATTGGTATGGTATAGGGGCAGCTAGGTGGCACAGTGGATAGAGCACCGGCCCTGGAGTCAGGAGTACCTGAGTTCAAATCCGGCCTCAGACACTTAACACTTACTAGCTGTGTGACCCTGGGCAAGTCACTTAACCCCAATTGCCTCACTAAAAAAAAAAAAAAAATTGGTATGGTATAGCTATGAACAATGAATAGTCATCAAGATACTGAAGTTGTTTCTTTCTTTAAGGACCGCTTGAAGTTGAATCTCTCTCTCTCTCTCTCTCTCTCTCTCGCTCTCGCTCTCGCTCTCGCTCTCACTCTCGCTCTCGCTCTCTCTCTCTCTGGCACATGCTTTGGCACAAGGATCTCCACATATTTTATGCATGTCATAGTTATTTGGAAGGACATTTACCTTTCTATTATTGCTTCTTGGATTTTGATATTTATATATTGAAATGCTGTTGATTCTTTAAGGTTTATATTGTAGCTTGCAACTTTCATGAAGCTGTCTCAGTGCACATTCCCTAGGATTTTTTAAGTAAACCTAATATCATCAGCAACTAGGGAAATTGAAAGTCTTCTTTACCTATCTTTATGCCTTTATTTTTTTCTGCTATTGCTAGCATTTCCAGAAAGATGTCAAATAATATTGAGAAGAATTGCTATCCTTGTTTCTGAATTTATTGAGAAAGCTTTGGTACATTCATATTTTATATAATACTTGCTTTAGGAATTAGAGCAATAAACTTCCGATATTACAAAAAGTCCCTCTGCCTATACATTCTAGCCATGATGATGATGACGATGACAATGATAGTCAACACTTGCTTGGTACCTGTCATGTACTGTCCTAAGTACTTTATAAATATTATCTCATTTATTCCTGATAAAATCCCTGTAAAGTAGGTGCTGTTTCTTACCCCCAATATACAGTTGCAGAAGCTGAGGCAAACAGAGGTTAAATTACTAAATTACTTGCTTGACATCATAGAGTTAGTGTCTGAGGCTACATTTGAATTCAGGTCTTTCTGACTCTAGACCGAGAGTTCTAGCCATTGCAAAATCTTGCTACCTCAACAGATATCATTCTTTGTCAAAGGTGCATCTATTGAGAAAACCATATGCTTTGGGATATTTTTCTTTTTAATATGATTATGTGATTATTTCCCTAATATTGAACCATCACTATGTTCCTGTTATAAATTCAACTTAGTCATAATCATGATTTCTTAGATGCATTAATATGGTCTGACAGGATTTAATTTAAAAATATTAAACTGAAAATTATTAATTAGATTGGCATAACATTCTACTCTGTTTTATTCTTCCCTTGTTTAAGCTTTGTCTCATAGAAAGTATTTGTCTCATTTAAGCCATTTCCTTTTCAATATTTTAGAATAATTTATTTAGTATTGAAACCAATTTTTCTTTAAATGTTTAATAGAATTCTCTTCTCAATCCATCAAGAACAGTTGTTCCCCGTTCCCCCACCCCCACCCCCACTCCCGCCTTTTGTTGTTTCTTTATATAGAGTAATCTTTCTTTTATTGAGATTGGATTATTTAAATTCTCTATTAGTCTTTTGTTTGGGGATTTTTTTTGTATTTGGATTGCAAATCAATATTATTAATGAATATCAAATCAAAATTTGTTAAATGAGAACAAATTATGGTATATAAATGTACCAAGAAGCATGGACAGCTTTTCATATCTGACACTGGATAAAATAAGCAGAAACAAAAAAATAATATATGACTACAATATTGTATAGAATACTTAAAAATAGGAGTAAAAATAAAAATTAATGCTAAACAAATTACAGAGAATAAACAAGACCCAAAAAGAGAGATATAGGGGTAAACATTCACAAGGGTTCTACATTGCAAATATTTTCAGACTTTTTTGATTTGAATTTGTAGTGGACACAGTCCAGATTTTCTCTAGTTTCATTCAGCAGCATGTGAGAAGGAGTAAAAGTATCAGATACTAAGAGTAATACAAACATAAGGCAAGGCAGAGTAACATGGATCACTAGATAAGGGGTCAATTGACCCCTTGAGAAGGACTGTGTAGCCAGTGCATTGATATTATAATCAATCACTAATCAATCATCATAACTGTTTCCCTCCATCCTATTAAATTCCCATGATATGTACTCTATTTTCTATCTCCTTTTACTCTATTCCTCCTCAAATGTGTTTTGCTTCTGACTGCCCCCTCACCTGCTCTGCCCTCCCTTCCTTCACCCTTTTCTTCTTATACCTTTCCCCTCCTATTTTCCAGGCACGGTTAGATATATTATTCTGACCCATTGGGTGCATATATTATTCCCTCCTTGAGCCAATTTTGATGAGATTAAGGTCTTTGAGCTAATTCTTATGTGTGTAAGGCTCCTTCACTTCCCCACTCCTCCCCCATCTCTCCCCCCACTCCATAAGCCCTTTCCTGCTTCATTCAAGTGAGATTTCACCCCATTCTACCACTTCCCTCCCCCTCCCCCAGTGTATTCCTCTCCCCCCTCAATTTTACACCAAAGATGTCATCATGGATCAGTTAGGTGACACAATGGACAAAATACCTGCCCTGGACCCAGGAGGACCTGAGCCTAAATCTGGCCTCAGAGAGAAGACACTCATGAACCCAACTACCTTCTCCCCCCCCAAAAAAAAAGCAACAAAAAATATATGCTTTAGGGGTATCATCCCTTTATAATTAATTCCCACCTGTGCCTTCTGTCTAAATTTATTCTTATCATCTGCCCTAATACTCAGAAGGCCCTTATATGTAGGAATGTAAATAGTTTAAATAACCTTTTAACATCTCTCATGATTTCTTTTTCCTGTTTATTTGAAAGTCAAATTTTCTATTCAGTTCAGGTCTTTTCATCATGAATACCTGAAAGTCCTCTTTTTCATTGAAGTCCCATATTTTCACCTGAAAAATTATACACAATTTTGATGGGTAGGTAATTTTTGGTTGTAAACTCAATTCCTTTGCCCTCTGGAATATCATATTCCATTCCCTCTGATCCTTTAATGTAGAAGCTGCTAGATCCTGAGTTATCATTACAATGGCTCCTCAGTATTTGAATTGCTTGCAATATTTTCTCCTTGACCTGGGAACTCTGGAATTTGGCTATGATATTCCTCGAAGTTTTCCTTGTGGGATCTCTTTCAGGATGTGATCAATGGATTGTTTCAATTTCTGTTTTACCTTTTGTTTCTAGAATATCAGGGAAATTTTTCCTGACATTCTCTTACAAGATGATATTTAAACTCTTATTTTGATCATGGTTTTCAGGTAGATGAATAATTTTCAAATTATTTCTCCTGGAACTATTTTCCAGGTCAGCAGTTTTTTTCCAAGAAAATATTTCACATTGCCCTCTTTTTTTTATTATTCATTTGAATTTGCTTTATTGTGTCTTGGTTTAGAACTTCCATTTGTTTAATCCTAATTCTTAGGAAATTATTTTCATCAGAGAGCTTTAGTATCTCCTTTTCCATTTGGCTTTTCAAGCTGTTGACTTTTTTCTCATGAGTCTCCTGCATCTCCCTCATTTCTCTTTCATTTTTTTATACCTCTCCAAATTTATCCTCAAAGTCCCTTTTGAGTGCCTCTATGGCCTGAGACCAATTCATATTTTTCTTGGAAGCTTTAGATGTAGGGGCCCTGATGTTGCTATTTTCTTCTGAGGGTAACCCTTCATTCTTCCTTATCACTACAGAAGCTTTCTATGGTTTTTAACTTTCTCTACCTGTTCATCTTGATAGTCTTTTACTTGACTTTTAAGTTTCTTCACTATCCTGGCCTTTTCTCTGGTCTGTAGATAACCCCAGGTCAACTTGCTAATTAACCAGGCAGCAAAATTTTGTGTGCTGTTGTTTGTTAGCTCCCATGAGCCTGCACCCCTTCACCACCTGGGCTGTTACCACTCAAGGTTTCTTCCTGGTTCCCTGCTGGGGTAGGTCATCCAAATTCCCCCTTTGCTCCTGCGTATACCCCTCCCCACCAACAGCCTGGTCAGCAGTTCAGCCCTCTTACAAGACCATGAACTTAATTTCAGAAGACAGCAGCACTGCGGCTGATTCAGAGACTTGGGGGTAAATTTCTCCACCACAGCCTTCCTGGGGCTGGATCTGTGCCACCTCAATCTTGGGGCTGAATTCCACTCACCCCAGCTCCCTTCCTGCCAAACTTCCAAACTGTCTTTGGATGGAAAATAATCTCAGCTGTCTTTTTGGGGTTCTGTTGCTCCAGGAGTTATTTTCTGGCTGTGCTTGGAGTTTTTTGGAGTGATTGTGTCAGGAAGACTGAGAATTTACTGCCTTTCCTCTGCCATATTGCCTCTGTAGCCGGTGCATTGAGAGGAGAACAGTGGAGAGTGGAACAAATTCACCCAGGCATAGGGATTGAATAGTATAGTCAGTGCATGGGGTGATGGCCCAGGAAAAGATTTGATACTACAGTGAGGACCAAGAAAAAGGTTTGAAGATGTAAGGCAGAGAGAGAAATCTGGAATTTCATAGGATTATACTGATATAAGGGAATTTCATTATGATGCAATTGTAGTTGGTGCAGATTAATTTGATGTTTAAAATCTAAATGTGTGGGCATCTTAAATTAGAAGTTTTAGAACCAATCTTTGGCCATTAAGCATTTATTAAAGTATACTAGGTATTAGTAAAAGGAGAACATGTGGAGTTAAGAAAACGCCTATCTAGCCTAGAGTTCCAGCCTGGTCTGGTTCTTCCTCAAGTCCACCACCATGAGCCTGCTTCAACCACACACTGCCCAGCAAACTGAGTGTGGAAGCTTTTTATAGGTCTGGAGCAAAGGCGGTTCTTACACACTGCTTCAAGCTGATTGGTTAGAGTCATCCAAATCCATTGGTTCACTGGACTTGAAGGTGGTCTCCTGTTGAGTTCAAAGTCCTTAGCTTCTGAGAACAATACCTACATAAGGGCCACTAGGTGTGGTTACAATCTAATTAACTTTAAGTAGGATAATCAGCAAAGTCAATCACTCTCACTAAATTCAATAGGTTTAGATTAATATCCAGGTGGGGCCTTTGAGTATCTGCCAAATACCATTATTTTCTCACATTAAAGATATGACCACCTGTTTGTATAGCTGAGGTTGGAAGGAAAAGTCAACCATGGGAAAGAGTAAGTTGAGCAACTTGGGGTTTAGAGTAATTGAAGAATTATCAGTAAGTACATTTAAGTTCCCCATATGAAAGCAAGAGTTGAGGAGCTAAGATTGTAATCCAAGCACTGAATTCATTGAGAAAATAAGGGGAGTGGTCTGGAATATACAACAGCTATCAGAATTTTGATTGAATGGTAAATATGGATAGAGAAAAGTTTACTGAGTGATGATGATAGAGGAAGAGCTTGGAAATGGAAATGGAAGGAAGGAGAATTTCACCTTTTCTATTTCAACTAGTAAGTCAGGAAGAGTGAGACAAAATTCAACCAGTGCTGGAAAGGGTAGTCAGGAAGGGTGTGTCACCAGGAGGAAACAAGATCTTAGTGAGAACTCTAGCAGATGGAAGGAGTGACAAAGCCAAGTTTAAGTTGAAATAAAATTTGTTACCTAGCAACATTCCAGAGAGTCCCCTAGGAGGAGTAAGTAGCATTAGAGTGGATTTTTGAAGGAATAGGTTAAGGAGTATGGGAACAAAGGAGTGGGAAGTTAGGAATATAGGATGAAGTTTAAATAATGATGGCTCAGAATCACTGGAATGGGGAATGTATAATCTGGTAGGAGTCTTTTAAACATTGAGAAATGAGTATATATAGGTTTGCAATATTCTTAGATTTTTAGCCTCAGAGTAAAATCCTCTTAGATCATTGCATAGCTCATACTGGGAGACAGGTAAGGGAGCATGATCGAATGGTATTTAGGTAGGCTTAAAGGCCTACCTAGAAGAATCCTGCCAGACAAAGAGATAGGTGGAGAGAATGGGTAGAATATCTTTCTCTTGATTGTAGAAATTTTATTTGTCATAATTATTAAATTTAATAACTATGAATATTGGAGTTTTTAGCATTTTCCTCCAGCAGCAAATTTGTGGATTCCTTCAATTGGGATGCAGGCGTGTGTGGGCGTGTGTGTGTATTCTGGGCAGTTTTTTTTTTTTTTTCTTGCAGCATGGTGTTCAAGATTTTTGACTCATGTTGTTCTGGATATGACTTTTCCTTAGTCCTTTCTTCAAGAAGAATATTTTGCTTTTATAGAGGTCATATTCATTCAACATTATTGCTTTCCCCTTCTTTTCTTTTAGATTGCCCTTCATTCTTTTTGTATTTGCATTATAATTTCTCAAAATTCATTCTTCTTGACCTCTCTGCAACTTTTGAAATTGTTGATCACCTTCTTTTTGATACTCATTTTTTCTCTAGTTGTTCAGGACATTACTCTTTCCCAGTTTTCCTCTTTCCTATTTTACTGCTCCTTCTCAGTATCCTTTGCTGAATTCTTTTTGTTTGTTTGTTTGTTTGATGGGGCAATGAGTGTTAAGTGACTTGCCCAGGGTCACACAGCCTAGTAAGTGTCAAGTATCTGAGAACGGATTTGAACTCAGGTCCTTCTGAATCCAGGGCCAATGCTTTATTCACTTCACCACCTAGCTGCTTGACCTTTGCTCAATTATTACCTAGATCACAACCTCTAACTTTAAATGTTTCATAGAGTTCTGTCTGTCTTTTCATTTTTCCCTCTATACTACTTCATTTGGTGATCTCTTCAGCTTCCATGGATTTAATTACCATCTCTATGCTGATAATTTTCAAATCTACCCATCCTGTCCCAATATCTCTGCTGACTTAAAATCTCTTAACTCCAACTGCCTTTTAGAAATCTCAAATTGGATGCCCAGTAGATATCATAAGCTCAACATGTCCAAAACTAAACTCATTCTCTTTCCCCTTAAAAATTTCCCACTACAGCTTCCCTATTACTGGAGAGAGCAAAACAATCCTCCCAGTCCCACAGGATCACAACCTAGTGCTACACTCAATGCCTTAGTATCTCTCAAATTCTAACTTGCCAAAGTCTATTGATTTCACCTTTGAGACATTTCTTGAATATGCCACCTTTGCCTCCTTGATTGTCATCACTCTAGTGCAGGCCCTCTCAGTTCTCTTCTGAACTACTGCCATTTCATTTTGGTGGATCTTCCTGCCTCAATTCTCTTCCCACTCTAATCCCTCCTCAATTCATTTACCGCAGTAATTTTCCTGCAGAGCTGGTTAAACCATATCACCCTGCTACTCAGTAAACCAATGGCTTCTTATTGCCACTTGGATCAAATATGAAAACTCCATTTGTTGTTCAAAACTCTTCATAACCTAGCATCCTCTTACTTATCCATTCTTTTACACCTCACTATCTACCCTGTACACTTTAATCCAGTGGCACTGGCTATCTTGATATTTAACAAATAAAACACTCCATTTCTTGGCTCTAGGTATTTGTTCTGGCTGCCCCATAAGGAAATGCTTTAACTACGTTCTCCTCATTTCTACCAGCTGATTTTCTTTAATTCCCAACTAAAATTTCATCTTTACAGGAAGCTTTAAAGAACCATCCTGTGATATTTAAAATCTAAATTGTGGTCGCCTTAAATTAGAAGCTTTAGCACCAGTCCTTGGGCATTAAACATTTATTAAAGCATACAGATATTCCCATGGATTTCAGAAAGTTAAGAAAAAAGCCTATTTAGCCTAGAGTTCCAGCCTGGTCTGGTTCTTCCTCAAGTCCACCACCATGAGCCTGCTTCAACCACACACTGCCCAGCAAACTGAGTGTGGAAGCTTTTTATAGGAACGGAGCAAAGGCGGTTCTTACACACTGCTTCAAGCTGATTGGTTGGCATCATCCAAATCCATTGGTTCTGAAGATGTTCTCAAGGTGTGATTACAATCCAGTTAACTTGAAGTAGGCTAATCAGCAGTTAATCACTCTCACTTGATTCAATCAGTCTAGATTAATCTCCAGGTGGGTCTTTGAGTATCTGCTAAATCTCATTATTTCATCACAATCCTTAATTCTTCCTTCCTTCTGTTTATTATTTCCTATTTATCCTGTATGTTCACTGTTTGTACTTATTTATTTACTTATTGTGTCTCCTATTAAATTATGAGCTTCTTGAGGGTGGTGATTACCTTTTTCTTCTTTTGCTGTCCTCAGAACTTAACACAGTGCCTGGCACATTGTGCTAAATAAATCTGGGTTTTGTTGTTTTTTTTTTTTTTTGATTCACTGCATTCCTAATACATTGTTTTCTCTTTTGTTTCTTTGGAAAGTTTTGCCACTGTAGAATCAAGTTGTTGTTTTTTTTTCCCTTCTGCCAATTATTTCTACTCTGTAGGTCATAAATTCTGCTTTCACTATCTTTTTTTTTTCTCCCTTCCTCTCTTAGACCATTCAGGAACATTTAGTTGTGGTTCCATGTTCTCTTGAGAATCTAAATTGCCCTCTGTCTTATCAGATCTTGATTCATTTTGTTTGCCTTGCAGTTTTTATTTATAGATATTTGGAGATCATTTTCCCTTCTGGAAAAAAGTCCTTCCTGTTGGTTTATTTCCTTGTGCTCAAAATTTTATCTTGCTTTTCTTTCTATGATTTTGTTAATTAATTATAGTCTCCTTCTCCGCTACAATTTCCCTATTTCTCACTTTATGACTCTTTCTCCTTTGATTGTAGGTTTTCTCCATACCTGAACCTTAAAGCTTTCTTAGCTCCTTCCAACCTGGGCAATTAGTTAACTGGCTTTTGACCCTGCCCAAAGTGGCTTCTTTGGTGGGGGTATATAATATAGCTGGCTTCAGCTGGCTTCAGCTGGCTTCAGGCCAAATGCATACTGACTGACATTCTGCCCCATTTCCTTCTGTTCCTAGCATTCTGGATATACACTATTGCAGTACCTAGTGCTACCATACTGTGGCCCTAGTCATAACAAACTTTTGTCTTTTGGTTTTATATAATGCAAGGAGGAGAGAAGTGGGGCAGGGTTGAATTATGTTGTAATCTTGTGGCTAAGCTTCATCAGTCATGGTTGTTGAGAAGGTGCTGAGTGAGTAGTAGAGAATTAGGGATTAGCCTTCTCTGCTATTAAATTCATAGGATTGTTACCTTAGCTTTTTGTGTGTATGCATGTATGTGTGTCTTAGACCATAGAGTCAGCTAAAATGCTTTATCTCCTGTGTATAATTCTTAAATTGGAAAGATCTGAGAAGTCATGAAGATCAGAGAAAATATTTAGACCTCCATCTTTTTGACCGTGTTCATTAGTGCTCTTTCTAATGAAACATATTCCCATCCAGTTGTTCAATCAGGTGAAATCCACATAGTATATAATCAATCATCTCATTTACATTTTCCAGCTTATCCACAGTGATTATCTTGACAAATTTTCTGAGATATGTTGGTGAAATTCAGATGTTTAAGGCTTTTTCTGAATGCTAAAAGCAATCAGATTATTTTAGCATCACTTGTTCTTGTGTAGGTCATCATGTAAAAAATACAATGCAGTAATCCACTTTACAACATCCCTGAATGATGGCAGTCATCTATCATCTATTTGTAGACTTCAAAGAATGAGAAACTCTTTACATATTGCTTCTGTGTAGAATGTAAACTCTTTTAAAAGTTAAATTGTTTCAGTCATTGTATTTATATTTCCAGCACTTAGTACACTGCCTGGCACTTGTAGATGCTTAATTAATGCTTGTTGATTAATTGATTCATTCATTGAGGATGTCAAGGCCCTTCAATTGTATTACACTGACAAAGTTAACCACTATATTCTGGCTTTGATATATCTTTAAGAAATTGTGAAATCAACCCCTCCTGGATAAAAATTACTTTGGGGATAATTTATTGAGTCAGCACTGAACATACACCTGAACTTGACTTTAAAAAGAGATCTGAAGAACAGAGGACAAACGTGACAAAGGACAAGAATTGATAAGGCCAGAGGGAAAGTTTTCAGACACATACACAATTTCTCTTCCCTAGAGGGAAATCTTTATGGGTCCCATAGACCTGCATTTTCCTCTAGTGAATCATCTTCATGGGAAAGTATAAGTAGTGGAATAGTGAGGCATTCCTAGGTCAGACTGAAGATGGCAAAGCAATCCTGGAAAATGCCAGGATCAAGTCTCCTGTTTATAAGGGAGGGTTTCCTGTACAATAGGAAGTTCTTAGATAAAGCTTTCTAGAGAACAGAAGAAGAATTTATGGATAGCGCCAAACTCCAGCTTGCTTAGAGTTCTTAGATGAAGGAGGAGGTATGTTGATCTGGAACTGGGAGATAACAGGGAAAAATTATGAATTATAAAGACTATCTAGATTCTGGAGGAGAGGGTTTAGTTTTTATCTTGAGAATTTTTATTTTCCTATGGAGCTTGTAACTTAAATTAGTACTATAAGTGTGAAGTACTTTATAGGTGACTGGAAGAGACACATGAGGAAGGAACCATGACTTTTTTTTATAGGCATAGGAGTTAGTTCTTAGTTTTTTTGGTAAGGTTAAATAAAGCATATCAAATTTCTATGTTGTCCTTTGTTCTCTAAGAAGACCATGATATCAGGGTAATGTCATGACTTGAAGTGAATTGGATTTAAGTGAGGGAGGGTTGTGGAAAGTCACCAACCTCACCCCTCCAGAGCTACCTTGGGCCAGTGGCAAGATATACATCAGGATGACTAGAGGTGGTTCCAGATATTTAAAGCAATTGGGGTTAAGTAACTTGCTGAGGGTCACACAGTTAGTAGGTGTCTGAGGTCACATTTGAACTCAGATCCTCCCAATTTCAGGACCAATGTTTTATCCACTGCACCACCTAGCTGCCCCACTATTAGACTGAGTATTTGCATGGAAGCTGATGCCCATTTCACCTATGTTTTAAAAATTGAAACATGCTGTAATTATTTATTTTATTTTATTTTATTTTTATTTTTATTTTTCTCAATAACATGTAAACAATATATATTACTTTGAGTTCCATATCTTCTGGCTCCTCTCTCTCTCCACCCCCCCTTCTTTGACAATTTAATGTGGATTATAAATTTGCATGTTGCCTAAGAAAATGCAGACAAAAAACTAAGAATACTAAAGAGAGTTTTAAAAGTATAATTTAATCTCCATTCAGACTCCATCAATTATTTTTCTGGAGGTGGATAGCATTTTCCATTGTAAATCCTTTGCAATTGCATGAGTGTAATTCTGATAAATCTAAGAAAAAACCAAGGTGGATTCACAAGCCCAGGAAAGATTTAGGTGTAAAAGTCTCCAAGATTAACCTTTTGTGTCAGTTCCCTTCTGTTCTAGCAGTGGGTTAGTGAATCCATGCTGAACCTTAAAGATTATTGTCTTCTTTCTTTGGGCTCAGAAATAGTCTCTTCAATTAATTCAGAATTTTATTTAGGTAAAATTTATTGGTTAATAGCTTCTCTAGATCACTTTTTCCCTCTTTTTTGAAAAAAAGACATTTGGCAGTGTTTGTTTCTAGTATCTCTCCTGTTTCCAACAATTAAAATCAAAATCCGATTTTGCTTCTAGTATATACTAGCCAACCTAATAACTGTGAAGTGGTACCTCAAAGTTATTTTAATTTGCATTTCTCTAATAAATGGTGATTTAGAGCATGTTTTTATGACTATATATAGTTTTGATGTCTCCTAAAAACTGACTGTTTATATCCTTTGACCATTTATCAATTGGGTGGTGACTCTTATTAAAAATTTTACTTAGTCCTCTATATAAAATGAGTCCTTTATTAGAGAAACTTGCTATATTTTCCCACAGTTTTCTGTTCTCCCAAATCTGGGGGATTTGTTTCATTTGTGCAAAACCTTCTTTATTTTTATGTAATCAGAGTTATCCATTTTACATCCTATGATTTTTTCTGTCTCTTGTAGATCTAACAGGTAAAATATTCTTCGCTCCCCTAATCTGTTTAGGTTATCACCTTTTATCTCTAAATCATGTACTCATTTTGGACTTTATCTTGGGTATACAGTTTAAGATATTGTTTTATACCTAGTTTCTCCCAAATTGCTTTCCAGGTTTTTTTTTTGGTCAAAAATGAATTATTTCCCCCAAAGTTTAGGTGTTTGAGTGTATCAAACATTAGATAAGTATGGATATTTAATACTGTATATTGTCTACCTAATCTATTGCAATGATCCACCACTCTATTTCTTACCCAGTACCAATACAGTTTGAGATTTGGTACTGCTAGGTCACCTTCCTTCAATTTTTTCCATTAATTCCCTTGATATTCTTGACCTTTTTTCTTCCAGATTAATTTTGCTATTTTTCTATCTATAAAATATTTTTGTTAGTTTTATTGGTATGACACTGAATAAGTAAATTAATTTAAATAGAAGTATCATTTTTATCTTATTAGCTCATTCTACCTGTGAGCAACTAGTTGTTTAGATCTGTCCTTATTTGCATGAAAAATGTTTTGTAATTGTTTGCAAATAGTTCCTGGGTTTGTCTTGACAGGCAGACTACCAAGTATTTTATATTATCTGCAATCTACAATTGTCTACAAGGGTGTATGTGGAATTAAGGAAAGACAAACACTTTTGATGGGCTGTTATGTGTTGCAGGAGATAGAACACTGGCCCAGGAGTTAGGGGGACCTGAGGTTAAATCCAGCCTCAGACACTTGAAACTTACTAGCTATGTGACCTTTGGCAAGTCACATAACCCTGATTGTCTGAAACATTTGGGCCATCTCCAGTCATTCTGAAGCATATCTTGCCACTGAACTCAGATGGCTCTGGAGGAGAGAGTAAGGTTGGTGAGTTTGCACAGCCCTCCCTCACTTAAATGCAATTCACTGCAAGTCATAACATCATCTCCTGGTATCATGGTCCTCTTTGAGGATGAAGGACAAAAAACAACAGCACATTTGGTATGTGGGCTTACTCAGCCATTTTCAGGGTTCCTCATCCACTTTGGGTGTTCAAAGAGTCACCCAATTCTCACCTATGATTCCAAAAAGCTTTAATATATGCAGCAGCCACATCCTGGTATAACTATCTTGACAGACCCACTAAACCAGATTGAGAGTAACTGAACAGCCTCAAATCCTTCAGTGAGTTAGGGAATGTTTACCCCAACTATGCAAAGTCTTCACCCTTATAAAATGAACATATGAGAACAATTGATTCCAATGGCCTTGAAGGCAGATGAACCAGGCACTATGGAGCACTTAGAATTTGGTCAGATATCAAAGACATCAACATCATCCCCTGAATCCCAGGCCATCACCAGTTAGCTTGACTTTTTTCCTACCCCTGGAAGAGGGAGTGAGGCTGATGACTTTGTGCTACTCTTTCTCTCAAGATATCACCATGGGATGTCATTGATCCTCTTTAAAAATAGGCAAACAACAACATATTGTCTACAGTTATTTTTAGTTAATTTTCTTTTTGGTGAGGCAGTTGGGGTTAAGTGACTTACCTAGGGTCACACAGCTAGTAATTGTTAAGTGTCTGAGGAGGGATTTGAACTCAGGTCCTCCTGAATCCAGGGCCGGTGCTCTATCCACCACACCACCTAGCTGCCCCTACAGTTATTTTTAATGGAATTTCCCTTTCAATCTCTTCCAGCTGGACTTTGTTGATAATATATGGAAATGATGATGATTTATGTGGGTTTATTTTGTGTACTGCAAGTTTGTAAAGTTGTTAATTATTTCAACTAGATTTTTGAGCTGATTCTCTAGGATTCTCTAAGAATACCATAATATTATTTGCAAAGAGTAATAGTTTTCTTTCTTAATTGTCTTCAATTTATTTTTCTTCTCCTATTTCTATATATAGGATTTCTGCTACAATGTTGATTAATAGTGGTGATAATGGACATCCTTGCTTCACTTCTGCTCTTATTGGGAAGCCTTCTCACTTATCCTCAGAACAAATAATGTTTGCTGGTGGTTTTATATAGATAATGACTTTCTGTTTTAAAGAACTCTCCAATTATCCCTATGATTTCTGTTGTTTTTAGTAGTAGGAACAAAATTAATATTTTGTAAAAAGCCCTTTATTCATCTGTTGATATAATCATATGTTTTTTGTTGTTTTTATAACTGATAAGTTCAATTATGCTAATAGTTTTCCTAATACTGAACCAACCCTGAATTCCTGGTACAAATCCCATGCTGAGTCTGAGATATAACAAAGTATGGATCC
This sequence comes from Dromiciops gliroides, assembly GCF_019393635.1. Classification (NCBI taxonomy): domain Eukaryota; kingdom Metazoa; phylum Chordata; class Mammalia; order Microbiotheria; family Microbiotheriidae; genus Dromiciops; species Dromiciops gliroides. The sequence goes on along the minus strand of NC_057863.1, from coordinate 267,954,104 downwards.
ATTCTCTACTGCTTGTGTTAATTTTGTCCTCCCAATTAACATCAATTAACATAGGTTTTCCACCACCCAGCAGCACAACATCCACCCTCAGAAGAGGATAGCAATGTCAGGCCTCCTACAACCAAAGCTTCCAAGAAAAATGTGAATTTGTCTCAGGCCATAGAAGTTCTCAAAAAGCACTTTGAAGACCATATTCCAGAGCAACCCGGTCAAAGAGAAAAATATTGCAAGCAGCCAGAAAGAAACAATTCAAGTACTTTGGAGTCACAGTCAAAATAACATAATATCTAATAGTTTCTATATTAAAGGATTGGAGGGCTTGACATATGATATTCCAGAGTGCAAAAGAATTGGGATTACAACCAAGAATTACCTACCCAACAAAACTGAGTGTAATCTTTCAGGGGGAAAAACGGGACTTCAATGAAAAAGAGAAGAGGACTTTCAGGCATTCATAATGAAAAGACCCGAACTGAAAAGAAAATTTGACTTTCAAATACAAGACCCTAGAGAAGCATAGAAAGGTAAGCAGGAAAAAGAAATTGTGAAAGATGGTACAAGGTTAAACTCTTTAAATTCCTACTTGGGAAAATGATATGTCTAACTCATATGAACTCTCTCAGTATTAGGGCAGGTGATAGGAATAAATTTAGACAGAGGATACAGGTAGGAATTGATCATGGAATGATGATATCTGTAAAACATTTATTTTTTGTTTATCTTTTTTTTTTTGTGGAGCAGTCAGAGGTGGGTGGTATGCCCAGGGTCATGCAGCTGGTGAATATCTTTTGTCTGAGCCTGGATTTGCACTCCTTCTGTGTCCAGTGTGGGTGCTTTGTCCACTGTGTCAACTAGCTACCACATGATGACATCTTTAAAATAAAATTAAGGGGTGAGAGGATTGCACAGAGATAAAGGAAAAGGGAGAGGTGGAAATGGGGTAAAATATCTCAAAAAGAAGCAAGAAAAAACTTATGGAGTGGAGGGAAAGTTAGGGGAGGAGTTCAGAAGTGAATGAGCCTCACATTCATCAGAATTGTCTCAGAGAAGGAATAACATACACACTCAAGTGTGTATAGTAATCAATCTTGCCCTGGAGGAAAATGGGAGGGGAAGGGAATGCCGGGGGTGGGGGGGGGGAGGTGAGGGGGAGAGTGGTAAAGGAAGGGAGGGCAGATTAGGGGAGGGGCAGTAAGAAGCAAAACACTTTTGAGGAGGGATAGGGTAAAAGAAGATAGAAAATGGAGTGAATATCATGGAGAGCAAATAGGATGGAGGGAAACAGCAATAGTAATTGGAAAACAATTGAAGCAGAGGCAAGAACAATGTAAGATAAGGATGATGATTACAACAATGATAATGATGATGATGGTACTTACATTGCTGAGCTATTATGAAGAAAATTCTTTGACAGGTATAAATAGGTACTGTAAGAATTGTGATTTGGAGGACCCCATCTTTGGCTAAAAGTAGAAAGCCTCGGGCGTGCCCCACATGGCTCCTTCCCCCTGCCCCAGAATGCCCTGGCTCCCTCTGCAAAGCAGGGGGATGCAAGGAAACCCCGTGCCCCAGCCAGCCTTTGGTGCCACCCCTAGGGATACCAACTAATTAGCTTGTGGTGTGTGGATGGTCAGCCTGGGTTTCCTGTGAGAGAAGGGTTTTTTATTTTGGGGGAAGGAGATGAGGAGGAGACGAGAAGAGGGAGAGAGAGAGTTCATGGTGGCAGGCAAGAGAGTTAATCCCCCAATTGCCTCACCCAAAAAAAAAAAGTCAATGAGGCTTAAGTGACTTTCCCAGGGTCACACAGTTAGCAAGTGTCAAGTGTCTGAGGCTGGATTTGAACTCAGGTCCTCCTGAATCCAGGGCCAGTGCTTTATCCATTGAATCATTGAGCTGCTCCCTTTTTGAGCCAATTCTGATCAAAGTTTCACTCACTCCCCAGGACCTCCCATCTTCCCCTCTGCTATATAAGCTTTTTCTTTCTTCTTTTATGTGAGATACTTTACCCCATTCCACTTATCCCTTTGCATTTCTTCCAGTGCATTCCTTTCTCACCCTTTAATTTTATTTATTTATTTTTAAAATTTTTTTAAAGATATCATCCTTTCATATTCAACTCACTCCTGTGCACTCTGTCTAAATATATTCCATTCAGCAGCCCTAATAATGAGAACGTTCTTATGGATTACACTTATCATCTTCCCATGTAGGAATGTAGTTTAATCTTTTAATACCCCTTATGATTTCTTTTTCTTGTTTACCTTTTTATGCTTCTTTAGTCTTGTATTTGAAAGTCAAATTTTCTATTCAGTTCAGGTCTTTTCATCAAGAATGCCTGAAAAAAATGCCTGAAAGTCCTCTCTTTCATTGAATTCCCACGTTTTCCCTGAAGAATTCTACACAGTTTTGCTGGGTAAGTGATTCTTTGTTGTAATCCCAGTTCCTTTGCCTTCTGGAATATCATATACCAAGCCCTTTGATCCTTTAATGTAGAAGCTTCTAAATCTTGTGTTATCCTGACTGTGGCTCCACAATACTTGAACTGTTTCTTTCTGGATGCTTGTAATATTTTCTCCTTCACCTGGGAGCTCTGGAATTTGGCTACAATATTCCTAGGAGTTTTCTTTTTAAGATCTCTTTGAGGATGTGTTCAGTGGATTCTCTCAATTTTTATTTTACCTTCCAGTTCTAGAATATCAGGGCAATATTCCATGACAATTCCTTGGAAGTTTATTTCTAGGCTCTTTTTTGATTATGGCTTTCAGGTAGTCCAATAATTTTCAAATTATCTCTCCTGGATCTATTTTCCAATTCAGTTATTTTTCCAATGAGATATTTCACATTACTTTCTATTTTTTCATTCTTTTGGTTCCATTTTATTGTTTCTTAATTTCTCATAAAGTCATTAGCTTCCATTTGCTCAATCCTAATTCTTAAGCAATTCTTTTCTTCAGAGAACTTTTGTACCCCCTTTTCCATTTGGCCAATTCAACTTTTCAAGGCATTGTTTTCCTCATTGGCTTTTTGTACCTTTTACCATTTGACCTAGTTTGTTTTTTAACGTGTTGTTTTCTTCAGTATTTTTTGTTTCTCTTTTACCAAGCAGTCAACTTTTTGCATGCTTTTCTTGCATCACTTTCATTTCTCTTTCCATTTTTTCCTCTACCTCTCTTACTTTATTTTCTTCAGTTCAGAGATTATGCACCTTTTTTTCCATTTGGCTAAGTGAATTTTTTAAGGTACTGTTTTCTTCAGTGAGATTATGCACCTTTTTTTCCATTTGGCTAAGTGAATTTTTTAAGGTATTGTTTTCTTCAGTGAGATTATGCAGCTTTTTTTCCATTTGGCCAAATGAATTTTTTAAGGCTTTGTTTTCTTCAGCTTCCTTTTCCAAGCTGCTGATTCTTTTTTCATAGTTTTTTTGTTTTGCTTTCATTTCTCTCCCCATTTTTTCTTCTACCTCTTGCAATTGATTTTTAAAATCCTTTTTGAGCTCTTCCAGGAAGGCTTTTTGTTCTTGCGACCAATTCACCTTCCCTTGTGAGGCTTCAGATGTAGACAATTTGAGGCTATTGTCCTCATCTGAGTTTGTGTTGGCTTCTTCCCTATTGATACAGAAGCTCTCAATGGAGAGGGCTCTTTTTTGCTTCTTATTCATTATTGCAGCTTATTTATTTATTCTTTAAGTTGAGGTCTGCTCTGGGGGCACCAGGGTCACTGTTTTGGGCTTTTTGTGCAGGTGTATAGGTGCTGTGTGACCGGGCTTTTACTCTAAGGCCTTTATGGTGTGTGGAGATCCCCCGCCCTGCACTTCCTGTCTGAGTGCGCTCGGCCAGCCAGGCGCCAGACCCCGGCGTCTGATCCCGCCGTTCGTGGCCCTCTCAGCCGGTGCAGGTAGGTTTTTCCACTGTCCTTCTTGGCCACCAGATTTTTGAACCAGGTTCCGGGAGCCTCAGTTGTTCGGCTGTGGCCCGCAGCTCCTGCTGACTTGCCCCGACCCCCTCGGCGCTGGGTTGCTGCCCTGCGCTGGGCCTCCCTTTTGCCCAAGTCAGACCGACCTTTTCCTGAAGTCTTCTAAATTATCTCTGGTTGGAGGACTGTGTCTCTCTGTCTCTTTGCAGGTTCTGTAGTTTCAGAATCCGTCCAGAGGCTTGATTTAATGTTCGTGTTGAGGGAACAGAAGGAGAGCTCAGGCAGCTTGCTGCTTCCTCTCCGCCATCTTGGCTCCGCCCTCTCTTACTTTATTTTCAAAGTCCTTTTTGAGCACTCCTATGGCTTGAGACAAATTCATATTTTTTCTTGGAAGCTTTGGATGTAGGAGCTTTGACTTTGTTATTATCTTCTGAGGGTGTATTTTGATCTTCTTTGTCACCATAGAAACTATCATCAGCATTTTTTCTGTTTGCTCATTTTCCCAGCCTATTTCTTTACTTTTAACTCTTTGTTAAAGTGGGGAACTGCTTCTACACTGGAGGGCACACTGTACCAAGTTTCAGGGGAGTTGGGCAGCTGTTTTCAGAGATACTTCTAGGAATTTGTATGTGTTTAGTTCTTTCACGGTGGTATGATTTAAAAAGAGGTTTGTTTACTACTCTTCTGTCCTGTAGTTTGGTTTGCAAGCAACTACAGGCCTGTTTTTCTGCCCTGAAACTATGAACAGAAGCCTGATGCACTGTGGCTGCAAGCTTTTGTGTGCTTGTGTTCCTCCCCTGACTGGGACTGCCACCCAAGACTGTGACCTGAATCCAAGTATGGGCAAAACAACCGAGTCCTCCCTCAGTGCTAGCAAAGAAATCCATGCAATCTCCTTATGGCCAATTTTTTGACCCTCTTACCATCTATGGGCTGAGTTCCAGAAGCAGTTGCTGCCACTGTTAATTCTGAGGCTCCAGGGGCCTGTTCTTGTTTTACTGGGGCTGGGGCTGGGGCTGGATCTATGCTGGTGTGGCCTGTGCTGGGATGCCCTCTACTCTCATTCAGGTACAACAGATCTTTCCTGCAAACCTTCTAAGTTGTCTTTGGCTGGAAAATTACTTCACCCTGTCTTTTTTTTTTTTTTTTTTTGGCTGGGAGAGGGTGGTTCTGCTGCTCCAGGAATTGTCTTATTGTCTTATTTGAAGGTATTTGGAAGGGTCTTAGGGAGAGCTCGGGGAAGTCACTGCCTTTACTCTGCCATCTTGGCTCCCCTGCTCTTCATTTCTTATAGCACTATAGTATTCTATCATAATCACATAGTATAACTTACTCAGCCATTCTCCCACTAGTGGGCATCTCCTCAATCTCCCATTCTTTGGCACCTGAAAAGAACCACTATAAATATCTCTGTGCATAGAGGTCCTTTTCCCCTTTATTTTTCAAATCTCTTTCTGGATACAAATGCAGTAATACTATTACTAGGTCATGGGGAATGCATGGTTTTGTAGGCCTTTAGGCATAGTTCCAAATTGCTCTACAGAATGGTTGAACCAGTTCATAACTTGACCAACAATGCTTTAATAGCTCATTTTTTCTGCATCTTCAATATTTGTCATCCCCCCTTTATGTCCTATTATCCAATATAATAGGTATGAGGTAATACCTTAGACTTGTGTTAATTTTCACTTATTCAATTAATAGCAATTTAGAGGATTTTTTTCATATGTCCAAAGAAAGTTTTATCTGAAAACTGTTCACATCTTTTGATCATTTGTCAATTAAGTAATAACTCTTATTTCTATAAATATGTCTCAGTTCTCTATATGCTTGAGAAATGAGCCATATTTCAGAGAAACTTGCTTCAAATTTTTTTCAGTTACAATTGGTATTTCCTCCCATCCTATTTCCACCTCAGCGTATTGTATTCTGTCTCTCCTTTCACTCTGTCCCTCATCATGGTTGTTTTGCTTCTGACTACCCCCTCTCTGAATCTACCCTAATCTCTATGACCACCACCCTTCTCTTATCCACTTCCCATCCTACTTTCCTGTAGGGTAAAATAGATTTCCATACCCACATGAATGTGTATATTATTCCCTCCTATAGCCAATTCTGATGAAAGTAAGGTTCACTCACTTCCATCTCCCACATCTTCCCCTCCACTGCAAAAGCTTTTTTTTTTCCTCTTTTATGTAAGATTATTTTCCCTGTACCTTCCCCTTTCCTTTTCTCCTAGTGCTTTCCTCTTTCAGTCCTTAATTTTAAAAAATCATCACTTCTCATTCAACTTATACCTGTGTCCTCAGTCTATATATATTCCTTCTAACTTCCCTAATAATGAGAAAGTTCTTAGGAGTTACATGCATCATTTTCCCCCATAGGAATGTAAACAGTTTAACCTTATTAAGTCCCTCATTATTTTTCTTTTTTATTTACTTTTTTATGCTTCTCTTGCATCCCGTATTTGAAAGTGAAATTTTCTATTCAACTTAGGTCTTTTCATCAAGAATGCTTGAAAGTGCTCTTTTTCATTGAATATCCATTTTCCCCCTGAAGGATTATATTGTTTTGTTGAGTAGGTTATTCTTTGTTACAATGCTAGCTCCTTTGCCTTCCAGAATATCAGATTCCAAGCCCTCCCATACTTTAATGTATAAACTGCTCAATCTTGGGTTAGCCTGACAGTGACTTCATTATACTTGAATTGTTTCTTTCTGGCTGCTTGCAATATTTTCTCCTTGATCTGGGAGCTCTGAAATTTGGCTATAATATTCCTGGGAGTATTCATTTTGGTATCTCTACAAGGACACTCAAAGTCTCTATGAAGAACTTTGGAACTGATTGTATGACATGGAAAACTGGCAACAGAACCTCCCATTCCATAATGCCCACATCAAAGTAGCCACTGTACTCTATGAGCAAAACAGAATTATGGAAGTTCAAAAAATACCATGAGCTATGCAAATTTAGAGATAACTCCACTCCAAACATTCATTTACATTATTTGTGCCCAATCTGGGGTAGAGCTGCAGCTCTGAGCTTGTTATTAGTCTGGTCAGTCACAGTCAAATACACTGTACCTTGACCTCAACAAAGTGATGCCATTTTGGTACTCTTCAAAAAAAGACAACAACCAACAACTTTCATAATTTAAACTAGCCAGAGTTGGAATGAACCTTAGAGATCTTTTAGCCAACTATCTCATTGTGTAAATAAAGCAATCTCAACTCAGAATGGCTATGCAAATATGCGGGGCTTCATGTCATTGTCTCTCTATATTCAGTCTGGCAAATGGTCTTCTCTGTGTTCCTGTGGCAGTGTAGCTTAACAAAAAAAAGCACTACACTTGAAATTAGGAAAGTCCCAAGTTCAAATCCTACATCTGACTAGTTGCATAACTGTAGTTGTCATTTAATGTCGTTTAGATGCAGTTTCTCCATCTGTAAAATCAATTGACTGAGGTGACTTTTTAAATCCTTTCCAAACAAATCTTACATTATGATCTTGTCAGAAAGGTAGAGATGCAAGATTTCAAATACAGTTCTTTTTTTAATGGCAAAAGGAAGGCACTATAAAACTTATTTTTCTTTTTTAGAATATATGCCATTGAAACCAAATCAAATGACAATTAGAACAAGTTGTTTAAAGTTTGGGGTGGAGCTGAGTAAATAAGGATTTTATTCAAGTGAGGCAGGGCCAAAAAATTCTTCTAAGGTTTGGTATTCTATAGTGTGGACCTTCCTTTATTCAATTTAATATTATATTTGGAACATTCCGCTGCACTATAGGAATCTTTGGTCTCACAAATAATTTTTAAAACCACATATATTCAAGACTCCTGATTTCCTGTCTATGGCAGGTTTTTTGGTTGTTTTTGTTTTTTTCATAACAATCCTCCCCAGGGAAAAAAGTAAAAACAGCTTTTCCTGGAAAGACTCCATGTGGCCCTCATATACCTTTTGCAAACAAAAGCTCTGGCTATAATTTTGAATAGCTGTTTTGTGTAGCTGAACCAGGTGTCTTACTTGGAAAGACAGTACTTTCAAAGTCAGTGAAATGCCAATTTGCTCTATTTCAAAACATTTTGTTTCAATTGTTGCCAAAGCCTTGGGGCAAAATGTTATAATCTATTTTAAGTCTCCCCTTTTCAGTCACCAAAGTTTTATTTATTTATTAACATGCCAAAGTGACAATGTCACTTATTAACCTTATTGATCTGGACAGGATTTTATTAAATTCAAAACATTTATTTGGAATAATTACTAGGTACTACTTGGCAATAAAACATCAAAGACAATAAACATGAAAATTGATTTGCTAGTAAATAATAAGTATATATGATAAAATATGTCAGACAGAACTCACAGTTGCTGATGAAATAAATTAGACAAAAATAAGGAAGGGCTTATCTGATGTTAAATAACATGCTATCACTTCTCTCAACAGGTTTGCTCAAATGATTATGAAAAGACAATTTCATCTGTTCATTGGGATGGATTATTCTTTTATATCTGATTTGAGATATCAGGGCTTCTTTTCAAATCCTGAGGTAGAAATGTACAAATATGGAAGACTGCACAGCACATCCATAGTGACCATGAATCCTTTCCCTAAGGGCAAAGGTAGAAAGGGGTCAAGGAAAGTGACCCATGAGACAGTGTAATCATGAGCACAGTTCTTAAAGGAGAAGAGCATCCTACTTCTCCCCTACCCCCATATAGTTTAGCTTTCTTCTCAGTAGAAGCTAGGGACTCTGAAATCACATTCAATATTAAGAGCAGGATCACAATATGGAGTATAGGTGGGTAAAGGACTCAGGTATGCAGCATAGAGACATTGTTTTCTGCAGCATTGTTGGAAAGGAAACTGACCTCAGCTCAGGAAGGAATGCTCACTAACCCCACCAAATGTTTGTGCCCTGGGACAAAGCCTAAGTTACCTTTAAAAATAATAGAAAAATGTTTAAAAGAACCTAAACATTTTTTCACTGTTAATAAGATGCAAGACTTTGATAATAAATATGTTAGGTTTATACACACACATACAATATGATGCTCCTTAATGAGGGAAACATATTAATAAAGCAACTACCTTAAAATTCATAGTAACTAGATCTTGAAGGAACCTTAGCAATCATCTAGTCCAACACCACATTTTTCAGTTGAGGAAATTGAAGCCCAAAGAAGAGAAATGACTTACTCTAACACATATAACAATAATCAAGAATTTAAGTGATATCCTCTGAATCTATATCCTATGCCCTATCCATTATACAACAATGCCTATTAGGAACTGTTTGTATGCATGCATTAATGCATGTATGTATATATGTATGCATGTGTACCTGCATTGTAACATAGTATATATTTATGCATATATAACATGCAGTGTGGGCATGTAGAAATGTATATATACATATATAATATATGCATATATAATTCTGGTTCAATATATGAATAAAAAAACATCAGATTTATCACTAATGTAGAGAATTGATATTTGACTAGATACTTTCTGGGTTTAGGGATTATAATTTGTCGTGTTACCATAATTGTATTGTGTTATCTATTAAGCATTTTATCCATTGTAAGCTTATTTTTTAAAAAAATCATAAAGGTTAAAAATTAAATTGACTCTATTCCTAATAATTTTAGATGAAATAAAATATAATTGTGACTGCATTAAAAGTATTATTATAACTAAAAGTATTATTATAACTTAAGATGTAAAGATGATTTAGGATTATTTTATAAGAGATTATTCTGATACTTCAGTAAATAAATTTCCATGAATGAGATTCAAAGATGGAATTTCTATCATGCCAAAGTCCTACATTTTAGCAAATCCCACTGGAGAAATGGGGCAGGTGGGTGGCATAGTGGATAGAGTACTGAACCTGGAGTCAGGAAAACTCATTTCCTTGAGTTCAAATCTGTCCTCAGATATTTACTAGCTTTTTAACCCTAGGTAAATCACTTAACCCTCTTTGCCTCAGTTCCTCATCTGTAAAATGAGCTGGAGAAGAAAATGGCAAACCACTCTTTGCCAAGAAAATCCCAAACAGGGTCACAAAGAGTTAGACAGGATTGAAACAACTGACCAACACTATATAAATAATGATTTGCTGATTAGTAAACACCCTATGGAGGTGGCCTCTAGATTTTGATCTCCTTCCATGACCTTTTGCCCAAGCTCCAGACTTTCATCTCCGGATATTGGTACTTTTGTACGTGGATATCCCATCAGTACCTCAAACTGAAGTGTCCAAAACCAAGATAATTTTGATTACTCAGTAAATTCCAATGACTCCCTATGGCTTCTAGAATGAAATATAATCCATCTTTCTTGGCATTTAACACATGTTACTAACTGGCTTCACCTTGGTATTATTTTGGTATAATTACCCTTATATATTAGAATTCAATCAAATTGACCTTTTTGCTGTGCATATGATGTTCAAACTCCTTCTTTTCTGCCTTTGAATTGGCTCTTCTTATGCTTGGAATGTACTCCATCCTTGCCTCCATTTCTCAAAATATCTAATTCCACTAGTTTTCTATTTAGTCAGAGTTTATGGCTCAGGACAAATGATAGCTTCTACTAATGGCCTTCTATTTCTTTCCCAGCTACTTTTCTTATGAGTTTATTTTGTATTTATTCTGTAACTATACACAGCTACATGTGTTGTCTGTTCTAGATAAGAGTATAATCTTCTCAAGGGCAGGGACTGTTACACTTTTGTCTTATATCCTTAGAACTTAGTACAGTAATTTAATAAATCCTTATTAAATCAATTGATTGATTAATTACCATCTCCTGAAGGTATCATCCTAAGTCTTTCTTCCCTTTTGCTGCTAAAATCCTTACAAAAGTTTCTGTACTTATTGTCTCCACTTTATTGCCTCCCCCTCACTTCTCAGCCTCTTGCATTCTGGTTTTTGTTCTTATTCATTTATCTGAAATTACTTTCTCTAAGGTCACCTCTTCCCTGGTAATTTTCATTGTTTTTTATACATTCCCTTTCCTATCTCACTTGTCTGTAACTTTTTTTCGTGAGGCAACTGGGGTTAAGTGACTTTCCCAGGGTCACACAGCTAGTACGCGTCAAGTTTCTGAGACTGGATTTGAACTCAGGACCTCCTGACTCCAGAGCCGGTGCTCTAACCACTGTGCCACCTACCTGGCCCCTGTCTGTAACTTTTGACACTGTTGCACCTTTCCATTCTTGGTACTCTCTATTCTCTTGGTTTTTATGACACAGGTATTTCATAGCTTTCTTATTTCATTCCTGAGAGACTTTGCTACTTCTTTTGTGGGGTCATCAATGCTTTCCCCTCTATGGACAAGTATACCCCAGGGCTCTTTCTGGGCCTTCTACTGGTTTTTCTTTACATATTTTCTCAGTGATCATATTAGCTATCAAGAGTTCAATTATCTCTATAAGAATAAATTCCTAATTACATATTTTACCCTCAACACTTAAATCCCATCCCCACCTCTCCAAAAGCCTGCTGGATATTTCCACCTGTAAAGAATTAATTGTTATTTGAAGTTTTTATGCCTCAGCAAGCACTGGCCTGGGGCTCCACAAACCGCACGCTGCTCCACCCACTGGTTGTAGCCATTGCCAGGGCTCAGGTACCTCACATCATCACCACTCGCCGAAGCCTACATGGGCCTGGCAAAACTATAATGATTGGAAGCCTAGTGAGGGCAGTCATGTGACTGTCAGAGCGGCCATCCCATTGGCTGGGACTGTGTGGGGTGTTTCTAGGTTTGGGGGAGGAGAATTGGGCATTCTAGGTGGAAGCTGGAAAGCAGGCGTTCTGCTGCCTATTTTCAGCTGATTCCTGGGTGGTGGTATTTTTCAGGTATTATAATTTCCCTTTCCCCATTTTATTTCCTTTCCCTTGATCCTACTGATCCTGTTTGTGGTTTTTCTTTTTTTAAGTTCTTTCTTGTTAAAATAAATCTTGTTCTGTTTTGAGGGAGGCTGCCGGTTTCCTTCCTTGCCCCAATATTGCTGCGAGCCACTTAGCTAGCACTCCCCAATTAAAAATTGGTCCCCACACACCTCAATGTCCCATAAGTACCTCCAATTCAACATATCCAAAACAGAATTCATTATCTCCCTTGTTAAACTCACTCCTTCCCTTAATTTCTCTAGTTCTATCTAAGGCTTCACCATACTTCTGGTTACATGGGTTTGAAATGTAAGGGATGTTGAAGAGTACAAATTATATATAATTGAGCACTATCAATTCCATTTACAGAAATCGATTCAATCAACAAGCATTAATCACTGTGTGCCACATTCTGAAAAAGTCTCGTGAATGTGTCTTTTCCTCTCTGACTCTATTCCCACTGCAACCACTATAACTAGGGACTCATCACTGTGTACCTAGAATACTAAGAGGTCTGTATTAGTCTATTTGCAGGTTTTTCTGATGTCAGTCACTTCCCCTCTCTAATACTTTCTTTATATTGCTCTGAGAGTTATGTTTCTTTGACATAACTCTGGCCTGATGTCCTCTGACTAAAAATATTGCCTCCTCAGTAAAAACAAAACAAAACAAAACAAAAAAGGCTTCTCTCCTGGTAGTCAAAATCTTCTACACTCTGGCACAACACCACCTTGCTGGCATTGCTTCAGCTCATTTTTTAACTTGTTTTCTACAATCCAGCCAAACTAGACATCACTTTGTATCTTGAAAAATTACAGTCTTCTCACACTGCAGTGAATTTGCTCAGGCTGTTACTTAGTCATTGAACGTATAGAGTCATCTACAACAACAATAACAACAACCCTCATCTTGTTGCCTGTTGACTTTTTCCTATTCATTCAATACTTTCTAGACCAATACTTTGTTTTATAAATTTCAAATGTACTTATTACATCCTTTTATATATTATAGTTATATGTGTTGGTATCTTGTTCCGCTACTAGATTATAAAATACACTTATGTAATTCTGTATCTATCTGATCTTATATTTAACTGAGCTACAAAGTTTGGAGGGATAGCTCAAGTTCACAAAAGTAGCATATATTGCACACTTGGAATTTGAAGCAAAGTTTTCTGAAATCTGTCAATTCTTTTTTGAGTTCTTGACCCTTCTTTTCCCTTGGTCTTATACATTAAGGCTCTAATACTAGCTTATACATCTAGGCTCTAAGCACTATCATCTATGACATTCACATCGGAGCTACTTTTACACACTTGGAGCAAGCAGACTGACCTGACCAAATTAAAATTTTCAGTCCCAATTCAATAGAGTTTCTTCAAGTAGATACAACAATATTAGGTACAAAGCCCTTGGAAAATATGGCAAAATAAGTAGTTTTCTGAGTATGGCAATAAATCAAATGAACTTTTTACTTAGTAAACAAACAAAAAAATCACTGAACTCATCCATTAGTGACATAAATAGCTGAAAACCAATTAAGGCAAATTATCTTCTACACTGTAGTAAAGGTAACTACTAAAGCCACAATGGCATCATAAAATTCATAAATAAAAAATCCATCTTTTAGAATCTCTAAAAACCCATATCTATATACAAACAATCTGAAACTGTACACAAAACGTCACTAATCATTACATATTCTTTGACCCATAGGTACTACTATTAGACTAGTAGGCAGGTAGACATCCCAGGGGATCTGATACTGGGCCTACAGTCAGGAAGTTGTTTTTGTCATTCAGTTTTGTCCCACTCTATGTGACCCCATGAACTTTATCCGTGGGGTTTTCTTGGCAAAGGTATTGGAGTGGTTAACCACTTCCTTCTTCAATGTGTCCCCATTTTACAGATGAAGAACTAAGGCAAATAGGAGTTAAGTAACTTGCCCAGGATCACACAGCTAGTAACTGTCTGAGGCCAGATTTGAACTTAGATCTTGACTCTGGGTTCAGTTCTCCATCCACTGCTTCACTTAGTTGCCCTAAGAGACAAAAAGACCTGAGTTCAATTATAATCTCAGAAATTTACAAGCTGTGTGACCTTGGGAAGTCATTTAACCTCTGTGTGCTTCAGTTTCTTCATCTATAAAATGAGTATAATAATAGTACCTACATCCTAATTGTGAGGATTAAATGGAATAATGCTTGTTAAAGTGCTGCGGAGTACCTGGAAAATTGTACACATCATATAAATGCTAACTGGAATGAAAATGATAATGGTGATGATGGTGGTGGTGGTGGTAATGCTATAGCCCAAGGGGCTCAAAATAGAGAGTAGAAGAATATTCATAGGTGCATTTTTTGTTGTTTTTGCAAAGAACTAGAAACAAAAGAAGGTCCATAATTTAGAGAATGACATTAACATAATGGAATATATTTTTATCATAAGAAATGAAGGATATGATGGACTTTATGAAATGACAGAAGTGAAATTAGAATAATGATATAAACAATTTACATGTTGACCACAATATAATATAATTCAATAGTTTGAGGAGAAACAATCTCAAAGAACTCAGAAGTCTGACTAAAGCAGTAAATAAAAAGAACTTCAAAAGATTGAGGACAGAACACATATTCCACCCTTTAGTAGAAGGGTGATAGAATAATGATAAATAACCAGACATGCATTCTCAAATACTGCAAATAAGTGATTAGTTCTGCCTTACTTCACATATTTGTGACTTAGGAGGAGCTCTACTAAAGGATAGGCAGCTTGGGTTGGTAGTTACCAATAAATATGTAGAAAGAAAAAAAAGATGAATTTTTAGTCATTGAAATTAATTGTACTTGGTTACTAAAAGTATTCAGGTAATATAGATAAACATAAAACAAGGAAGAATCATTAATTAACTCCTTGTTATAATTGCCAGAGATTAACAAAAACTTATTTTTTCAGATTCAATATTCTGTGGAGGGCTTGGGAAAAACCCCAAAGGGAATGTTTAAAAACACTCAAATTCATTAAAAAATGAAAAATTGTGCCTAAATAAAAGGTTAAGTGAAGCTTGAATGGACCCAGATTCAAGGAGAACACTATAGTATTTAATGTCTGTATAGAAAAAAAAAATCCTCTTTTTGAAACATTCCTCAACACAATATTGTGTAGAATAATTGATACAAGGTGTGACATTTTATAGAGATGCAAATTAAGTCATGGTTCTACTTAACCTTAAGTCCTTAAGTCAAAAGAAATTAGTCTTTAAATTGAGCTAAATATGACTTCCAAATTAAAATGAAAATCAAAACAAAACATCTTATGTACATATATTTTAAAGTATTTAAATGACATCAAGCTATATGACTCAATTAAACACACGATGAATGATATCTTTATTTCAAAGATTCTTTCCCCAGTGAATCAAAATGTCTTTTGGATTTGGTAAGTATTAAGATTCTTCAGAGACACAAAGCAAATACAGAATCTGAGAGGCTTGATTTGTTTGTTTGTTTGTTTTTTGGGGTTTTTTTGCTGGGCAATGGGGGTTAAGTGACTTGCCCAGGGTCACACAGCCAATAAGTCAAGTGTCTGAGGCCGGATTTGAACTCGGGTACTCCTGAATCCAAGGCCGGTGCTTTATCCACTGTGCCACCTGGCTGCCCCGGGGCTTGATTTTAAATAAGGAAGACATATTGACACCAAACTAGAAGTATGAGGCTTGGATTCATGCAGTCAAACTCAAAAAGGACATTTTTAGAATTAAACTCTAGGGGCAGCTAGGTGGCTCAGTGGATAGAGCACGGGCCCTGAAGTCAGGAGGACCTGAGTTCAAATCCGACCTCAGACACTTAATACTTGCTAGCTGTGTGACCCTAGGCAAGTCACTTAACCCCAATTGCCTCACCAAAAAAACCAAACAAAGTAAACAAACAAACAAAAAAGAATTAAACTCTAACTATGGCCATTTCTCTCTCAAAATCATTTAAAGAGTTCTAGAGGCAGAGTCAAGATGGAAGAATGAAACCAGGAAGCTGTCTGAGCTCTCCCAAATTTTGCTCAGAAACAATGTCAAATTAAGCCTCTCAACAGAATCTGGAGTTGTAAAACCTGCAAAAACACCAGAGTGAAACAATCTTTCAACTTAAGATAACCTAGAAGATCTTTACAAAAGGTCTGTTTCATCTGGGTAAAAGGGAAGCACAGCTTAGCACAGAGTCACAGCACAGATCAGCAGCTGAGGACCCGCAGTCCTAGTACAGCAATCTAGTGGCACAGCAGGCCAGTTATGAGGCCTCCAACCACAATACAGAAGGCAATCTTCAAGCTGGAGTATCAGCTTCCCTACAAGCCCAACTAAGCTGGGCCACTCTAGTGCAGTGAGAAGCCTCAAGCTGCTGATGCCCCAGAGCAGAAAGTTCATGATTTATCCCCAATCCCCAGCAAAAGAAGCTCCAGACAGTGCATGGTGTACCCCAGGAACAGAACTCAACCTTAAAACGCACAAAAGAGACTAAAATTAAAAAAAAAATAAGAAGAAACAAAAAAATAATCCTCACCATTGACAGTTACTATGGTGACAGGGAGGATGAAAACATAAACTCAGAGGAAGACAAAAATGATAAAACTCCTATATATGAAGCCTTAAAGCGGAAGAAGAATTGGTCTTGAGACCAAAAAACCCTCCTGGAAGAGCTCAGAAAGGATTTTGTAAATCAAATAAGAGAGGTAGAAGAAAAATTGGGAAAAGAAATGAGAATTATGCAAAAGTCAATAGCTTCACAAAAAGAAAATAATGCCTTAAAAATACAATTGGAAAATTGGAAAAGGAGAACAATTCCCTAAGTATCAGAATTGGGCAGATGGAAGCTAATGACTCAATGAGAGAACAGGAAGAAGTAAAGCAGAATCAAAAGAATATAAAAGTAGAAGAAAACATAAAATACCTCTTCAGAAAAACAACACAACTGGAAAATATATCCAGGAGGGACAATATAAGAATAATTGCTCTACTTGAGGACCATGATAAAAAAGAGCCTAGACAGCATATTTCATGACATTATTAAGGAGAACTGCCTAATGTCTTACAACTAGAGGAAAAAGTAGTCCTTGAAAAAATCCACTGATCACCTCCTGAGATTGCCAAAAAG
Source organism: Dromiciops gliroides (assembly GCF_019393635.1). NCBI lineage: Eukaryota > Metazoa > Chordata > Mammalia > Microbiotheria > Microbiotheriidae > Dromiciops > Dromiciops gliroides. Next base: position 267,937,139 of record NC_057863.1, on the reverse strand, counting down.
AAAACTCCAAGGAATATCATAGCTAAATTGCAGAACTATCAAGTAAATAAGAAAAGCCTGCAAGCAGCCAGAAAGAAGCAATTTAAGTATCAAGGAAAAATAATCATAATTACACATGACCTGGCAGCTTCAACATTAAAGGATCACAGGGCTTGGAATATGATATTCCAGAAGGCAAAAAAACTGAGATTACAACCAAGAACGTGCTACTCAGCAAAATTAATCCTACTTTTTTCAGGGCAAAAGATGGACATTCAATGAAATAGGAGACTTTAAATAAAACTTTCCTAATGAAAAGCCCAGAACTGAACAGAAAATTTAATCTACAAATAGAAGACTCAAGAGATACATGAAAAAATAAAAAAGGGGGAAAATATGTTATTCAATAAAGTTAAAATGTTTTCATCCCTACATGGGAAGAAGATACTTGTAAGTCTTGAGAACTATATCTTTATTAAGATAGGAGGAGTATACACAGACAGAAGGTGTGGGTATAAGTTGATTCTGATGTGATGATATTTAAAAAAAAACACTTAGAGGGAAACAAAAAGGGTTCTACTGGGAGAAGAGGAAAGGGAAGGCAGAATGGGGTAAATCACATGACATGAAGAGGCACAAAAGACCTATTACAATAGAGAGAAAGAAGAGAGGGGTGAGCATTGTTTTGACCTTTCTCTAATCTGATTTGGCTCACAGAGGGAATAATATATACAATCAATTAGGTATAGAACTCTATCTTACCCTATAGAGAAGTAAAAGTGAACAGGGGAAAGAAAAGGGTGGGGTTCTGACAGAAGGGAGGGTAAAACTAGAGGGGAAAGGAAAAAGGACAAAAAGGAGGTGGGGCTGATAGAAGGGAGGGTAGAGTGAGATGGTCAGAAACAAAACAGTAGTGAGAAGGGACAGGGGAAAAGGAAAGAGAAAAATATAAACAAGGCAAAAAATAGGATGCAGGGATATACCCAGTAATCATAATTGTGAATGTGAATGGGATGAACTCTTCTATAAAAAGAAGCAGTTAGCAGTGTGGATTAAAAACCAGAATCCTATAACATGTTTACAAGAAACACTTTTGAAGCACAGAGATACACACAGAGTAAAGGTAAAAGACTGGAGCAGAATATATTATGCTTCAGCTGAAGTAAAAATAAAGCAGAGGTAGCAAACCTTGTCTTAGACAAAGCAAAAGCACAAATAGATATAATTAAATGAAATAAGGAAGGATACTACATCTTGCTAAAAGGTACTATACACAATGAAGTAATCTCAATACTAAACATGTATGCACCCAGTGGTACAGAATCCAAATTCTTAGAGAAGAAATTAAGTGAGTTACAGAAAGAAATAGATAGCAAAACTATATTAGTGGGGGCCTCAACCTCCCCATCTCAGAACTAGATAAATCCAACCACAAAATTAATAAGAAAGAAGTTAAGGAGGTGAAGAGAATTTTAGAAAAGTTAGATATGATACACTTCTGGAGAAAATTGAATGGGGATTGAAGGTAATATGCCTTTTTTCTCAGCAGAACATGGCAAATAAACAAAAATTGACCATGTATTAGGGCACAAAAACCTCACAGTCAAATGTGACAGAAATAGTAAATATATCCTTTTCAGATCATGATGCAATAAAAATTATGTGTAACGCAGGGCCATGGAAAGGTCAACCAAAAGTGAAATGTAAACTAAATAATCTCATCCTGAAGAATGAATGGGTCCTACACCAAATGATAGAAATAACCAATAACTTCATCCAAGGAATAACAATAATGAGAGCTACATACCAAAACTTATGGGATGCAGCCAAAGCAGTTCTTAGGGGAAATTTAGTATCTCTAAATGCCTGCATGAATAAAATAGAGAAAGAGGAAATCAGTGAATTGGGCCTGCAACTAAAAACAACTAGAAAAAGAACAAATTAAAAATCCCCAATTAAATACAAAACTTGAAATTCTGAGAATTAAAGCAGATATTAAAAGAATTGAAAGTAAGAACACTATAGAATTAATAAATAAAACTAAGATCTGGTTCTATAAAAAAAGCAACAAAAAAGATAAACCTTTGGTTAATTTGATTAAAAAATTAAAGAAGAAAACCAAATTACCATCATCAAAAATGAAAAGGTGAACTCACAACCAATGAAAAGGAAATCAAAGCAATAATTAGGAGCTATTTTGCACAATTTTATGCCAATAAATTTGACTTTCCAAATGAAATGGATGGAAATTTACAAAAATACAAACTACTGAGATTAATAGAAGAGGAAATAAAATCCCTAAATAAGACCATTTGAGAAAAAGAAACTAAATAAGCCATCAATGAACTCCCTAAGAAAAAATCTCCAGGGTCAGATGGGTTTACAAGTGAATTCTACCAAACATTTAAAGAACAATTAATTCCAATACTTTACAAACTATTTGGAAAAATAGATGAAGAAGGAATCCTACCAAATTTCTTCCATGAGACAAGATGGTGCTGATACCTAAACCAGGAAGACAAAAACAGAGAAAGAAAATTATAGACCAATCTCCCTAGTGAATATTGATGCAAAAATTCTAATTAGAATATTAGCAAAGACATTACAGCAATTTATCACCAGCATAATTCACTATGACCAGGTGGCTATATGAGGAATACAGGGCTGGTTTAATATTAGGAAAACTATCAACATAATTAACCACATAAACAACAAAACTAACCAAAATCACATGCTGCAGAGAAAGCTTTTGACAAAATACAGCAGCCATTCCTATTAAAAACACTAGAGAGCATAGAAATAAATGTAGCTTTCCTTAAGATGATAAAGAGTATCTTAAGCCATGAGCAAGCATTATAGGCAATGAGAATAAGTTAGAGGCATTCCCAGTAAGATCAAGGGTGAAACAAGGATGTCCATTATCTCCACTACTGTTCAATAATGTACTAGAAATGTTAGCCTTAGCAATAAGAGAAGAAAAAGAAATTGAAAGAATTAGAATAGGCAAGGAAGAAGCATAATTATCACTCTTTGCAAATGATATGATGGTATACTTAAAGAATCCTAAAGAATCAACTAAAAAACTACTTGAAACAATTAACAACTTTACCAAATTTGCAGGATATAAAATAAACCCACATAAATCACCAGTATTTCCATATATGACCACAAAAGTCTAGTAGCAAGAGATAGAAAGAGGAATTCCATTTAAAATAACTGTATACAATATAAAATACTTGGGAGTTTAATTGTCAAGACAAACCCAGGAACTATATGAACACAATAACAAAACACATTTCACACAAATAAAATCAGATCTAAACAATTAGAAAAATATAAATTGCTCATGGGTAGGCTGTGCTAATATAATAAAAATGACAATTCTAAAAATGACAACATTAATTTATTTATTCAGTGCCATAGCAATCAAAACACCAAAAAAAGTATTTCATAGAGCTAGAAAATACAATAACAAAATTCATATGGAAGAAAAAAAGGTCAAGATAACAAGGGAATTAAAAAAAATGCAAAGAAAGGAGACTTAGCTGTACTAGATCTAAAACTATATTATAAAGCAGCAGTCTTCAAAACTATATGGTACTAGCTAAGAAATAGAGAGGAGGATCAATGGAATAGGTTAGGCATACAACACAGAAGTAAGTGTATAAAGCAATATTCTGTTTGATAAATCTAAAACTCTAGCCTCCAGGATAAGAACTCATTATTTGACAAAAACTGCTGAAAAACTGGAAAATAATATGGCAGAAACCAGCATAGATCACCATCCTCCAAAGTAAAGTCAAAATGGGTACAAGATCTAGATATAAAGGGTGATAGTATATGCAAATTTGAAAAGGAAGGAATAGTTCACTAGTCAGAACTATGGGGAGGGGGAGAGTTTATGAAAAAAAGTGAGATAGAGAACATTATGAAATACAGAGTGGATCATTTTGACTACATTAAATTTAAAAATTTTTGCACAAACAAAGCCAATGCAAATAAGATTAGAAGGAAAGCAGAAAGCTGGGAAATAATGTTTATGGAAAGTATTTCTGATAAAGGCTTTATGTCTAAGATATACATAGAACTGAATCAAATATATAAGAACACATCATTCCCCAGTTGAGAAATGGTCAAAGGATATGAACAAGCAATTTTCAAATGATGAAATTAATACTATATACAGCCATATGAAAAAATGTTCTCAATCACTACTGATTAGAGAAATGCAAATTAAAACTACTTTGACTGGGAATCATGGGAATGTCCACCAACTGAGGAATGACTGAAGAAGCCATGGTATATGATTGTAGTGGAATAGTATGACAAATAGGATATCAGAAAAACCTGGAAAGACTCACATGAACTGATGTATAGTGAAGTGAGCAGAACTGGGAGGACATTGCGCATAGTGACGGCAGTATTGTTTCGATAAGCAATTGTGAATGACTTAACTACTCTAAGCAATACAATGATCCAAGACAATCCCATGGGACTAATGACAAAGCATACTATCCACCCCCATAGAAAGAACTGAAAAAAAGTGTGGATTGTACATATATAACCTATTGGTTGATATCTTGTGCAGGGGGGAGGAAAGGGAGGGAGGGAGAAAAATTTGGAACTCTAAATCTTATGAAAATGAATGTTGAAAACTACCCTTACATGTTAGTGTCAAGTGTCTGAGGCTGGATTTGAATTCAGGTCCTCCTAAATCAAAGGTCAGTGCCTTAGCCACTGCACTTCCTAGTTGCCCCCTTGGAATTCAAAGTTTTAAAAACAAATGTTAAAAATTGTTTTTACATATAATTGTGGAAAAAATAAAATACTAAACAATGTAAAACTGCTCTGAGGTACCACCTCATACATATGCAATTGACTAATATGACAAAAAAAAGAAAAATGATAAATGTTGGAGAAGATGTGGGAAAATTGGAACACTGATGCACTGTTGGTGGAGCTGTGAACTGATCCAACCATTCTGGAGAGCATTTTGGAACCATGCCCAAAAGACTTTAAAACTGTGCATACCCTTTGACCCAGCAATACCACTACTAGGTCTATATCACAAAGAGATCATAAAAAAGGGAAAAGGACCCACAAATACAAAAATATTCATAGCAGCTCTCTTTGTATTGGCAAAAAAAAATAATAAAAAATTGCAAATTGAGGGAATGCCCATCAATTGGGGAATGGCTAAATAAGTTGTGATATATGAATGTGATAGAATACTATTTCACTGTTAGAAATGATATGCAGATGGATTTCAGAAAAATATGGAATGACTTACATGAATTGATACTGGGTAAAATGAGCAGAACCATGAGAACATTGTACACAGTATTAACAACAGTGAGGGATGAACAACTGTGATAGACAACTCTTCTCAGCAATACAATGACCCAAGACAATGCCAAAAGAATTAAGGTGGAAAATGTTCTCCACATTCTGAATAAGAACAATGGAGTCTGCTGAATGAAGCATACTATTTGCACTTTTGTTGTTGCTTTTTTGTTATTGTTCTTGTTTATTCATTCTTGTTTTTTTCCCCTTTTGTTCTGTTTAATGTGGAAATATGTTTGACATGATAGTAATGTATAAACTACATCAAATTGTTTGCTGGCCTTGGGAGAAGAGAAGGAAGGGAAGGTTGGAGAAAAATTTAGAGCTCCAAAAATATCTTTACATGTAATTGAGAAAAATTTAAAATTAAAATGAAAAAATCTTTTAAAACTTCATTATTATTTTGTTATTAAGTATAATTTCTTGTGGTTGCACTAAGTGAAGATTTTCAGTAAACTCCGGGTCTCTAATTTTTCTTTCTTCAAATACAGTAACATCAATTTCACCTCTGCCTTATTTTATGGTGTGTGTGGGTATGGGTGGGTATGGGTGGGTGTGTGCGTGCACATGCACATTTTATGATTGTCTTGAACTAGGCAAAAATATGTTGTTTTGTGACTTAAAGCTGAAGGCCAATTGGCAAAAACAGAAACAAAGAAACCAAGCCTTTGCTTTTAACTGGTGAGATCTGGTTTAATTTTGCTATGGTATAATTTTGGCATATAATAAAAGTGTTCTTGTCTTTAGTTCATTTTATCCATATTCATTGTTTACTCACTTTATTGGTTGGCTCCATCTATATTGAAGTATTTCTATCAGGTGGAATTTCTGGTTTGTTGGACTTTGTCTTGCCTTCTTTTGGCACTAAAATAAAGAGTCCTGGATGCTCTGCTGTCCTCCATGTCAAGCTGACCGACATGACAGTTTCAACTGGGGCCAGTCACTTAGTCAATAAGCATTTAATAAGTAGTTTCTATATGCCAGGAACTGGGCAAATCATAGGGGATATAAAGACAAAATATAGTTCCTGCTTTTAAGGAACTCATAGACTATTGTTGATTTTGTTTGGTTGTTTCAGTCATGTCTGACTCTTTGTGAACCCTTTTGGGGTTTTCTGAGCAAAGATGCTGGAGTGGTTTGCTACTTCCTTCTTCAGCTCATTTTACAAATAAGGAAACTGAGGCAAACAGGGTTAAGTATCCGAGGCGAGATTTGAACACAGGAAGTTGAGTCTTCCTAACTTCAGGCCTGGCATTCTATCAACTGAGCCACCTAGTTGCCTCACAGGCTAACGGAGGAAACAATTTGCAAACAACTATATACAAACAAGCTATAGCTATACAGGAAGAACTGGAGATAATAAACTGAAGAAAGGCACAAGAAATAAGGGAGATTGGAAAACATTTTCCAAGGAATGTAGGGTTTTATCTGAGACTTGAAGGAAGCCAAATAAGCTAGGAGAAGAATGAAGGTATTACAGCCATAGGGACAGCCTGAGAAAATACCCAGAGTCAGGAAATGGGGTGTTTTCCTCAAGGAACAGGAAGGAGGTCTACGCTACTGGATTGCAGAGTACATTGGGGAGGTATAAAATTTAAGAAGACTGGAAAAGTAGGAGGGACTGCTTTTGAAGTAGTCTGAGTTCCAAAGAGAATATTTTATATTTGATCCTGGTGGTAATAGGAAGTCCCTGGAGTTTATTGAATGGGTGCTGTGATGACAGATCAGACCAGTCCTTTAAGAAGATTAATTTAACAACTGAGTGCAGGATGGTCTAGAGTAAGGAGAGACTTGAGGCAGAGAGAATCTATCAGAATTTTTAATATAGTACAGGTGTGAGATGAGAAAAACCTGAAACAAAGTTATGGGAGCATCAGAAGAGAGAAGGGGACCTATGAAAGAGATATCACACAGGTAAAATTGACAGAATGTGGTGAGTGAAGAACCTGCTCCTCCTTAAATCATAACATCTGGAACCTCCTGAAGCTTGGGACAGTGCAGCCTGGAAACAGTGCCCCACCTTAAGGAGCTAAAAGTCAAGTAAAAGAAAGGCAAGATGAGAAGACAGAAAAAAGTGTGGACCATAGAAAGTTTCTTTAATAACAAGGAAGATTGAGGAGCACCCTCAGAGGAAGATGTCAATGTCAGGGCCCCTATATCTAAAGCTTCCAAGAAAAATATGAATTGGTCTCAGGCCATAAAGGTGCTCAAAAAGGACTTTGAAGATAAAGTTAGAGAGGTAGAGGAAAAAATGGAAAGAGAAATGAAGGTGGTGCCGAAAAGACATGAGAAAAAATTCAACAGCTTGAAAAGCCAAATGGAAAAGCTCTCTGATGAAAATAATTGCCTAAGAATTAGGATTGAACAAATGGAAGCTAGAATGTGGCAACACATTGGATGCAGCAGGAGTGAGTGAGTGTGAGGAGTTAAGAGTAACACACTTAGGTTATGAGCCTGTGTGACTGGGAGGATGGTGACATCTTTAACAGTAATAGGAAAATTAAGAAGGGATTAGGATTTAGGGGTAAAGATAACCAGTTCAGTTTTGGATATGTTCAGTCTGAGATATGTATAGGACATCTAGTTGGAGGTGCCCAGTAGGCATTTGGAGATGTGAAACTAAAGGTTAACAAAGAGTTAAGGGCTGGATAACCAGTTTTAAGAAACATTAACATAGAGATGTTAATCATCAAGCAAAATATATTACAAAGGAAGAAGAACAAAAGAACCTGGATAGAGCTGTGTTGGACACTCATGATTATTGGGAATTACCTGAACGAAATTCAAGCAAAGTAGCCTGAGAATGAGTCATCAGATAGGTAAGAGAAGAACCAGGGAGAGATTAGTGTCATGAAAACCTACAGAGAAGAGAATAATAAATGGAGGGGTGGGGGGTCAACAGAAACAAAGATTGCCAAGAAGGTTGAGAAGGATAAGAATTGAGGAAAAGACCATTAGTTCTGGCAATTAGGAGATCACTAGTAACTTTGCAAAGAGAAATTTGGCCTAAATGATGAGGTCAGAAGTCAGATTTAATAGAGTTAAGGAGAGAGTAAGCTCTCTGAGGGGGGAGGAGTGGAAATAGAGGTGACTACATCTCAAAGATTACAGTCAGAAAATACAGGGGAGATATAAGATAATAGCAGTGATAAATGTATCAATTGAAGTTTTTTTAGGTTGGAGAGATATGGATATGTTTGCAAGAAGAAGAGAAGCAGATAGTAGACAGAGATTGAAAATAATATGCTGGAGAAGACAGTATTAGATAGAACACTTGGGTATGTGATTTGGTGTAAGGGATTTTGATAGTGGTAAAGATACAAATAGTGGCAAGGAGGATCTGAGATACATGAATTCAAGAAGAGCAGAGATGAGGTAAGTCAGTGAATGGCCTCAGTTTTGTTTCGTTTTTTCAGTGAAAAGATTTGGAAAATCCACTCTTGTAATTTGTAGAGTGAGTCAGTTAGGGAGGTTTTCTGCAATGAGGGTCCAGTTGAAGTCACATAACATAAATTTTTATTGTGTCAAATCAACATAGTTTTGTGACTTTTTATAGCTTCATTTTGGCAATATATAAGTTGGAGTGTAAGCATCAAATAGAGGAAGTAACCCAAAACTGTGACTTTTAAAGGCAATATTGGTATAATAGGATAAATGGGGCAAAAGATTCTAGTGAAAAAGGTGGTGTATAGTTGAACTGGTTTACTAAGGGTTCAATATAGGGAAAGGAGGAAAGTATTGTTAGAGCAGAGGTAATTGTCTAGGAGAATACTAAGTGAAAAGGAATTATAGGTCACAGCAAGGATGAAGAATAGTGTTTGGGGCTGCAAGGCAGAGGGAAAAGTAAAATGAACAGATTGTAATTAGACAGGGAATTTCCTGGTTTATATATATATATATATATATATATGGAAATGAAGCATTTTTTAGGTGATGACAAGATTATGACCTTTTCTTTGTGATGTGGGGTGGAGTAGATAATTAGAAATAGGTCATGAGAAATGAGTAAGCTGAGGAAATGGGAGGCAAGAATGTTTGAGGAAGTATTAGTATGTATGGTTCAGAATAGCAGGAGGAAGAGTAGATTGAGCCAGACATAGAAATCATTGAGGAAAGAAGGTCCAGGTCCTGGAGTTTGGGACATATCAGCTAGCAGAATTTTTATTGAAAGGAAGATTTGGGTTAAGCAAACCTCAAAGGAGTAGTGGTTACAAAGTGATGGAAGAAGAGGGAAAGGATAAAAGTGGCAAAGCAGAGAAAGAAGCATTTCAGTCTTCCCATTTTGACTATTGAGTAGGAGATGGGGCTGAATGAAAGTGCAACAAGTATTGGAGAGGATAGCCAGGAAGGCTGTGTCATGATATCTCAGTAAGAGTCAGAAAATGGAAGAAGTGGGAAAGGAAAAATAAACAAATAAATAAATGAGTAAATAAATGAATGAATGAATGAATGAATGAATAAATAAATAAATAAAAATTTTAAAAAAAGAAGTGGGAAAGGAAAAGAGTTAAGATGAAAGCATGTGTGTTACCTACAGAGTACATGTTCCAGAGAGTACAGTGTGATACTCCATTGAAGGGTTGTTTTGAAGAGGATGAGAGTAAGTAAGTGAGCTATACGTGGATGGAGAACAGGGTTTTATACAGATGACCAGGAGCTCAGGATCACTTTAATGGACAGGGCACGACCAGGTGGAATTTTGTTAAACATTGCTGAATGTGTTCAAAAGGGCTATTAATATCAGTAAGGTTTCAACCTCAGGGTAGTGTCCTCTCTATATGTTAGGTAGCTCTGTCAGAGACCAGCATGCAATGGAATAGGACCACTGATCTGCAAACAAGAAGGGTCACCTGCTGGCAGGAAGAGGATAGGTTGTTAGAGCAGCATATGCTGAAGTGGTACCAGTGGAGCATCCAGTTTACAATTTCATCACACTAACCTGCATGTTGACTCAAACTGTGTTTTCCACTGCTTCCAGCAGCATTGCATGGTTACTGACAGACCTTGACAGCTATTGTATTAGTTTGAGGGTACACAAATTTACTGTTGTGCATTAGTCTGTCTTTCATTTTCCTGCTTTGCCATTGATGTTCACCTCACAACACAGATGATGAGTTAGACTTTGAGGGGGCTGGCTAGCATCACTATCGTCATCATAACCACCACCACCACCACGAAAGCCACATGTTCAACACTAATTTGGGGATGATTTTGAAAAATCCGTAAGTAGAAGAGACATTTGCATTAAGTTCTAATTTTTTGTTTATAGAATTAGTTAATAGTTTTCTTTGTAATACAGTCTCTTGTAGTCTCATAAATGATCAAAGTATAATAAGTTCTCTTTCTTTTCTTCTAACTTCTATGAGAGACCTATGAAATATGGGTGTCTGTCAATCAACAATCATTTATAAAACATCAATATGTTCCAGGCACCATGCTAATGCTAGAGATTCAAAAAAAGCAAAAACCCAAATAAAAAAAAAAAGGTCTCCACTTTCCAAGGAGCTGTAGTCTAATGTTGTCTAATGATAACACGTAAACAATTATATTATGCACATATGTGTTTGTACTCACATATGGCTCCATCTTTAATCTTTTCCTTTCCCACTTTTATCTTCTTCTGACTCTCACTGAGACATGGCTCCCTGGCCACAGTCTACTCTATTTGTATGTCTGTATGTATATACATATGTATCATGTAGACACAAATATAGGTATATGTGTATATTTATGTGTGTATATATACATACACACACACATATATAGCTATAGCTATACAAACATGGGTATGTATTTTGTGTGTGAAATGTAAAGTTGGGGGACACATTTTAGGAAATTAAGGAAAAGTAACTCTCTTTTTGTTAACTTTTCAATAACTTAAAAGTTTCTCATTTTATTCCAACACTGAACTGGAACTAACAGGGTAATAGTGTTAGGTCTACCCCTAACACCATCTTAATTGGAAGTATTTTTTAAGCTTTTCTGATCCCCCAAAACTAGTTGTTTTTACTTTGACCATCCTCAGATTAAAGTTTTATCTTTATCTAGATATATGTTCTTATCTATATCTGAGTTTATCTATTTATGTCCTCCCAGTAGAAAGCATACTCTTAGAATGCCAGGATTGTTTCATTTCTTGTCTTTGTATTCCCAAGGCCTGGTATAATTCCTCAAATTTCATAGGTATTTAATAGGAGTCTAGTGAATTAAAATAAACTGTAATATAATTGTTGCTGTTATATTCACCCTATTTTATAGGTGGTGAAACTGAGAGACAGAAAACTGAACTGATTTGCTTAAGTCAATACATTATTTATTAACTCATAAAGGATTAATGTCATATCTGCTGCTTTTCCCCCAGGATTCTCTCCTCAGTGTCTAATTTGAAGAAATCAGTTGAGTATTTCACTTAAAATGTCAATCTTGGGGCAGCTTGGTGGTGCACTGTATAAAGCACTGGCCCTGGATTCAGGAGTACCTGAGTTCAAATCCAGCCTCAGACACTTGACACTAGCTGTGTGACCCTGGGCAAGTCACTTAATCCCCATTGCCCCGCAAAAAAAAAAAAAAAAAGCAAGTCAATCTTGCCTTTTTCCCTGTGTGACTTTACTGAAGCTGAAAACTCAATATAAACTCGATGGGTACAAATAGATGCACCAGTTCATGGATCAAAGAAAACTCTATTGGGGCAGCTAGGTAGCACAGTGGATAAATCACAAGCCCCAGATGCAGGAGGAAGTGAGTTCAAATTTGACCTCAATCACTTGACACTAGCTGTGTGACCTTGTGCAAGTCACTTAACCCTCATCGCCTTACAAAACAAAACAAAACTCTATTGCTTTATATTCTGTGACAAAAAAATCTCAATTTACCAGACTCATGTGGCACAGGAGTAACGATTGAATACAAATTAAGTATTGTACCCTACAGTCTCTGCAGGTGTCCTAATCACTCCACCAGAACTCCTATGTCAAATGTCCAGTGGCAAATGGAGCTAATGAAATGTAAAAGTATGAGTAACAAAAAGTCCCAAGTCTGAAGCCTATGAAGCTGAATTCTAAAGCAGGCTGACTCAGTGCCTAGTAATATGACCATGCCTAAAGTCAAATAGACTCCCAAATTTTAAAAATGGAAGTCTATCAAGATCAGATTGTGTGTGGAGCAGCTAGGTGGCACAGTGGATAAAGAAAGCACCAGCCCTGGATTCAGGAGGACCTGAGTTCAAATCTGGCCTCAGACACTTGACACTTACTAGCTGTGTGACCCTGGGCAAGTCACTTAATCCTCATTGCCCCACCAAAAAAAAAAAAAGAAAAAAAAAGTTCAGATTGTGTGTGGTGTGACATTTTTTTCTACTTCAGCAAATTTTTCAAACAGTTTTGAAAATTACAAATAAGGGGATAGCTCAACCAATTGGCTACCAGTGAGGAAAACACTTAATCAAGACTGTGAAACAGAGTTAGCTGGGAAGATAGGTGATATTTATAAGAGGTATAATAACAGAAGCAGTGCCTTCTTGGTGAGATCTAAAAGAGGAGCAGTAAAGTAGAAGGTCATTGTGGCCTTGGGACACACACACACACACATACTGTAAGAATCAATTATGATTCGGGACCCCATCTTTGGCTAAAATTAGAAAGCCTCAGGCTCGCCCCGCTGGCCCCCTCAGCCCAGTGGGGGTATGCATGAAAATTCCAAGCGCTGGGCACTCCCCAAAGGGAATCCCCCATGCCCCAGCTGGCCTCGGGTGCCGCCCTAGGGGTGCCAACGAATTAGCTTGGGGTGCGTGGGTGGTCAGCCCAAGTTTCCTGTGAGAGAAGTGTTTTTTATTCTGGAGCAGGGGTAGAGTGGGGGGAGAGAATGACTGAGGAGATGAGAAGACACAGAGAGGGAGAAAAGTTTACAGTGGCAGGAGAAACACGTGCAGGGGATAGAGAAAGTTAAGCAAAGCAGCCGAGTCTGGTGGGCCAGTTTACAGGTCGTATCCTGCCTTTCTTTGTCCTTATCTCTAAGTTTGTTCCACATAAATAAACCCTGGTTTTTTGCTTTTATTGAAAGGAAGCTTTTTAATCTTGTTTCTTGTTAGTCTTGGAGAAGCAGTTGGGGAGGAGGCGGTGTGGAAGAGAGGGAGGGCTCAGGACCTAGGGGTCCCCCGTTGTGTTCTGAGTCCCAATTTTGCAGCCAGCCTCCCAATTAACTCTTTCCATATTAAATCTGGCCCTTACAGATTGGTAGCCTTACAGGGCTTAAGGAACTTGGGGGATCTTTTTAAAATCCCCCTTACAGATTGGCAAGGCAGCCAAGAGTTTACAGACTGGTGAGGCAGGTAGGAGTTTTGCAATACACACACACAGAATATTTTCTTTTAAAGTAGTGGAATTTTTCTTGAGACAAGGCTCAAGAGGAATAAAAGAGATTTTGATACATATTTTATAGGGTTTTCTTTTTTCCAAATCAGTATAAAGGTTAAACGAATCTGGACCATACTTAGGTATAACCTCAACTAGAAAATGGGTAAGGAACTAGCTAGAATTTCTTACCTTGGTGGGAGGGGAGCAACTTTTCTTCTCACTGTTCTTTTCAGAAGCAGGTACTAAGGGTAGAGTCCCATCCACAAGGATCTCAGAAGTAAAGAACCAAGGAAGAGTGTCCCTGAGAGGAGAATATCTGGTGTTTCTCTTAAGCTAGGCAACCCATACCAACACAACTGTGAGGCAAACATTATTTCCTTTGATACTAGAAAACTTTTTTGAAGTATATAAGCCAATTATTATTTTTACCCATTTTGTAGGAAACTAAAGCTCATAGAGGTTCAGTGACTACGATATAGTCACACAGCTAGAAAATAGTAAAACTGAAAATCAAAACCAGGTATTCAGGCCTAGAGGCAGATAGATGATACAGTGGATAGAGTAGTGGGCATAACATCAGGAAGACCTGAACTCACACCCTGCTTCAGACACTTATTAGCTCTGTGAACATGAGATAGTCACTTAATCTCTGTCTGTCTCAATTTCTTCATCTATAAAATTAAGAGGGCCTACCTCCCAGAATTGTTGTGAGGATCAAATAAGATGATTTTTGTAAAGCACTTAGCACTTTCCCTGGCACACTAAATACTTATTCCTTCCTTCCATATCCATTAGTTTTCCTAGTAAACTGTGTACACTGTTGTGCTTCCTCAGCTATGTGTAGTATTGAAGACATTTGGCATTGAAGAACATATAGCCATCATTATCTGTTTTTATTATTGAACAAATGTCTACTGGAAGAACAAAAGACTTCCCCAGAGGAACAGGATAAGTCAAAGGAAGTATCTAAAGTAAAATGTGGCCACAGTGGAAGAACCTAGAGAGAGAGAGAAAGGGGATTGGAGAGAAAGACAGAGAGACAAGAGACAGATAAACAGACAAGAGAGAGAAGAAAAACTCATGTTGAGGCAGCTAGGTGGCGCAATGGATAAAGCATCGGCCCTGGATTCAGGAGGACCTGCGTTCAAATCCTGCCTCAAACACTTGACACTTACTAGCTGTGTGACCCTGGGAAAGTCATTTAACCCTCATTGCCCCACTAAAAAAAAAACACAAAGCAAAAAAAAAAACACCTTGTGTTATAGGATTTTATTTTTAGAATGAAGATGGGAGAGAAATGAGAAATATGGAACAGGGTGGAATGGAAAGAACTACTTCAGAGGAGTCTTCTCAATGGCTCTTCTTCCCTTGATAGGTGCCTCTGCCATAGGCTCCCTGATATTTCATTAGATATTCCAAATAATAAAAGATATGCTGATTCTAATAATCATAAATATTTCAGAATTGTAAAAGAAATAAAGTGAGGTAGGAAATCTCTTGAATGAAAAAAATGCATATATATGCAATTTTTTTTTATTGTTTACATAATCATACATAACTTTATTGACCATTTCAACATCGGTTCCAATAAATAATGATTTTTAGAGTCATTTTTAGTCACTTGTCACTTATTGCTCCTGGGACATATACTGAGTGATGCAAGAGTTCCTTCTTCATTATGACGGGAAAGAGCAAAGTAAGGGCGAAGAGTCCCTTGAAAGTTCATTTCTGGGGAACTGAAGATAAGGTTTTCTTCTACGACATTGTAAAATGCTATATGTCCCTTTTCATAATCAAGAAAAATGCCCATCTTATCTATGGGCTCACTCACAAAATGGCCATGTTGTAATTTCCAGAAGAAGAAATCATTTACACATCTGTAGCCTTCTAGTGCACATATATCTTCAGGTAATATGGAAAGGTTCCCATTTTGGATGGCTGAAACTTTACAGACACCCACTTCCCACTCTGTATTATCTCCCCACTCTATTTCCCAATAGTGTTTGCCTGAGGTAAAGGTCTGGACCCCCAATACAATAAAAGAATCCACAGATATTTCTTCACTGTCAGGCAGGATCTGTAGGAAACTTCCACACTTGACATGCTTCATATCTTCAGACAAGATGAGATGAGGATTGGCTGTTTCAGGATCCAGAGTTATATCCCTATGGTAGCTCTTGAGCATTTCTCTCAAGCAAGTGATGGGCCAGGTGCTCCAGATAGAGGAATCAACGTTCACTTCTTGAAGTAGCTGCTCCTCATTCCATTCAAATGGGATTTTCATAACCTGAAACATTTCTGATGGTGCCTTGTCCAAATTCTCCTCCACATCTAATACCATTCTTTGGAGTTTTTGGATTTCTAGTAATAGTTTGGCTTTGTTCACTTTATGTTTGGCCATGTTGTTTCTGAATTCCTGTCCTAATCTTAGCAGGTGTTGGTTTTCTTCATTCCGTAAGAACTGGTAAATTTTCTCATATTCAGAAATAATTGATTGTTTGAGAGAATTTGCATCCTCCTTACAATGTGCCTCCCTCCTTTTCATTTTCTTCAATGCAGTTTTAAGTTTCTCTTCTTTCCTTTGCAAGATATGCTGTATCTCCTGGAGCTTGTTCTTGTATTGTTCAGCAGCCTTGTCCATGGGAAGAACATGATGATGCTTGTGCTCTGGAGTTAATGAACAAGACTCACAGAGGGGTCTCTGGTCTTCCTCACAGAAGAGCTTCTCTTTTTCCAGATGTTGGTCACAGGTGGTCAGGCCCAGCATGCTCTGAAGCAAATAAGGTCTGATCATTTTGCCCTTGAGGGAAAGATTCTGCAGGTTCTTGTTGGGCACCAACTTGCTGATTTGGATGACCTGTCTACACTCTGGACATGTTGTTGTGGAATCAGCTCCATTCCTGCACTGCAGAAGACACTGTGTGCAAAAGCTATGACCACATTTGACAAGCACTGGGTCAGTGAAGTCGCGCAGGCAGATGGGGCAAATGAGGTCTGCTTTGAAGCTTTCAAGTAAGTCTTTGGCATCCATGTTCCTAGGCAGGAAGGTGGGTTAGCGGCACCAAACCTGGAGCTTCACCACAAAGCAGCAGTCATCAAAACTATCTGGTACTGGAAGGTGGGGCTGCATCCCACCTCTTTCCAGCTCCAACACAAAAATCGCAATTTTTTAATATTATGGACCCAATCAATTTGTACCCTGAAAGATTTGTGTTATTTATATATCTTGCATTTTGTAGAATGCTTGACACATATTTTTGTAATATGTTAGCTACATAGTTTGCATGGGTATCAAATAATTAACAGTGGTGAATACATTGGCCAGTAGAGACACTCGGAATCATAGAATTTGAGAGTTGTAGGGTATCTCTGAAGTCATTTATTCCTCTCCAGGTATTCCTCCTGACTCTCCCAGTCTCTCCTTCTGATGTCCCAGAAACCTCTTCAACCTAGAAGCTCACTTCACCCTTGGATTTCATATATTGAAAGTATCCTCCTCCTTCTACCCTAAGATATCTCTCTCTCTAATTAGCTAGTTCCTTCCAGAGCCTCCATTTCATTCCTCTACAAGATACACTGTTCATTCTCCTAGACTTTCTCTACAATGTCCCTGTGCCGGGTAACTTTCCATCTCACCCCCTTTCCTTCCTTCTACTTTTCAGCTCCCTTTTGTGTGTTTGTTTGTTATCTTTCCCCATTAAAATGTAAGCTCCTAGGGGCAGCTAGGTGGTGCAGTGGAAAAAGCACCGGCTTTGGATTCAGGAGTATCTGAGTTCAAATCTGGCCTCAGATACTTGACACTTACTAGCTGTGTGACCCTGGGCAAGTCACTTAACCCTAATTTCCCTGCAAAAATAAAAAAAAGTAAGCTCCTAGAGGGAAGACTGTCTTTCTCTCTGCTTAAATTTGTATTCCTAGCACTTAGCACAATACCCTGTACACATGTTTAATAAATACTTGCTGACTTGCTAACTTGATATAGCCCAAATCTCATGCCCATCTATAGGTTGGTCCCATAGAGGGCAGCTTACTCTAACCTCTCCCCTCAGGGCTCTTGAGGTAACCCTGAGAAAGTGTTCCAGTATTTTTGTTCACAAGCCCCTCCTTTCCAGTATGCTTCCTGTTTGACATATTTAACTTTATAACCAATATCCTTAACCAGTTGTTGTAATAATAGACAATGATTACCTGGTAATTAAAAGACTACAAAATACTTTACATTTTAAAATTATTTTGATTCTCATAAAAAAAAACCTATGAATTAGGTACTCTTATTTTTCTCATTTCACAGAAAAGCAAACTGAGGCAGGCAAGGTTAAGTGATTTGACATTAGAAGTTAAGTCACATAGTAGTATCCGAAATATTGTACTCTGTCTACTGTGTCACCTAGCTGCCTCATCTCTTATATCAGTTAAACAATCAACATCATTTCTTTACAAAATGTTTTCTGAAAAGGTACAGCAAGGACAATAACATTGACCCCCTGACACATACACGCTTTTTCTCACATAAGTACCTACAGAGTCCAAGGGGAAATAACCTCAAGCTTTCCACATAGCCCATGTGGCAAGAGGTGACTTGCAGCTCCTAGTTGGATATGAGTCCTTTTCTCATAGCTGTTGTGAAGTTCCCTATCAATGAAGTTCTTTATTGTATTTGGAGGGTCAGACCCCTTGCAGAGTCTTGAATCTACTTTTCCTCGATGTCTAGTTTCTCCTCAGCTTCCAATGCAGATATTGCTATCATCGACTGATATTCCATGAATATTTTGACCATTCCCAATGAGAAATCCAAACATTTGAAGTCTTCTTCAGTGCTCCAGGGCCTTCCCATGCTACAGACACCATTCTTGGACCAAACCTAGCTCTTACGGCCACTTCCTGCGTCCTGGCTATAATCTCTAACTGCTCCTATTTTCATGCCTACATCTGCTCCTACAGAGCATGGAGGTAGGATTCATAAGCCAGCTGGCATGAGATTAGACCTTAAGGAAGGACCACAAACAGTCTAATCCCCTGTGTGCTTCAGTGGACCTTCCTCTAACTGCAGCTTAAAAATGCCAGACTCAATTCCAATACCAGCCTCAATAACCCTAGCCATAAGAGACTACAGATGTGTGCCACACACAGGTCATTTTCAACTGTTTTCAACTGGTTTTGTTCTTTCCATTTGTTCCATTGTTATAGTGATTGTGTACATTGTTTTCTTAGTTGTACTTCACTTTGCATTGGTTCATGTAAGTCACAAATACATACATATGTGTTCATCATTGTTATTTCAACACAATAATATTTCATTTTATTCACCTATCACAATTTGATTAACTATACCTCAGTTAATGGGAACTTAATATCTCAGTTCTTTTCAAAGCCCAAAAAGCAAGTAGCTCATCCTCATCCTGTGATTAATCATCTGAGAAGCAATTTTCATTGTTCAGCAATAGTTCAGGGTATACAGAAAGGGACCAAAGTACATGCCTATCTCCATAACAGATGCACCAGTCCAGAAGAACAAGAAGTTCCTCTGATTACCCTATTACATAGAAAGCATTTCCCCATAACGTTTGAAGTTGTGATTTGTTATAGTTTTAAATTTCTTTGATTTTAATTTTGTACGTAAGTGTCGGCATCGATAGCTTAAAGGTCTATGAAAAACTGAGTTTTTTTGAAAAGAAAATAGTCATAAACAAGATTTTCCCATAAGATAATAACAATCCTCCTTTGGTGAATTAAATGCTCTGAAGATGCACCATCAAATGGCAGGAAAAGGCTGATGCCCTTTCAGAGAATCACAACACTACAGAATTCCAGAGTTGAAAGAGTTCTCAGAGTTCATCTTCAAACTGTACTAGAACAAGAATACTCTTGATGACATCCTGATAAGGATTTTTAAATAAATAGTCAAGTTGATTAAGATCTCTGAATAAGTTATTTCCCTCACTGACATGACTACATCAGACTTACTACCTTCATAGAAACAAACCCTGTGGTCCCATAAAAGTGAAACCATAGATATAGATCCCCAAGTACTGATTAGAAAATTCATTTGAGGAGGCAGCTAGGTGGTGCAGTGGATAAAGCACTGGCCCTGGCTTCAGGAAGACCTGAGTTCAAATCTGGACTCAGACACTTGACACTTACTAGCCCTATGACCCTAGGCAAATCACTTAACCCTCATTGCCCGGGGGGGGGGGGGAGGAAAAAGAAAAAAAAAAGAAAATTCAATTGGCTGTAGTAAAAAATGAAGTCAAAATTATAGAAACTAAGCATGGAAAAGAACTAGTGGGTATATCTAGAAAAAACTCTATGATGAATATGCTTGATGGAGGTGAACAACTTCCTCTTCTGGTAATTTAAAATCTGTTTCTTCACTAATAGCTTATAATAATAGCTACCATTTTATAACACTTTAAGATTTACAAAGGGCCCTTCATATATTATCTCACTGTATCTTCCCATCAACTGTGAAAGGTAGGTGCTATAATCATACTGATTTCACAAATGAGGAAACTGATGCAGAGGGTGGTTAAGCGACTTGCCCAGAGTCACACAACTAGGAAGAGTCTGAGGCAGGATTTGCAAACATGTCTTCTGAATCCATTTCCAGTGCTGTATCCACAATGCCTCCTAAACTATGCTGAAGTATTTCCTGCCTTTTCCATTTAGTCTCTCTTCTTCAACTATTTTTTCTTTATTTCCTTTTCTCATGTCCTTTTCTCCCTACCATCTCTCCCTTTTTCAAATTCCAAAGTGAGTTAAGATTAGAGGCACAACAAAAATTATTGGTACATGGGACAACTGATGATGGCCAGTGGAAAATTTCAGTTCTTTTTGTATGATTAACTTCAGTCTCTGCTCATAAGCATTCTTTAGGTGTCAGAGAAGAATGGTCTTAATATTTGCTTCTATGATTACATGACTCTCACAGCACCTGACGGCATAGATAGATTGATAGATAGATAGATAGATAGATAGATAGATAGATAGATAGATAGATAGATAGATCTATGCCGTCAGGTGCTGTGACAATCATTCCAACTTCATTCCCAAAGTGACTCATATTTCTCAGTTGTAACACACCAAGAAGGGAGCATAATTATCAGATTTGGGTTTTTTGATGTATTTCAACACTCTGGGTAACTGCTGAGAGTCATGTAACATTTTTTTTCTGACTCCACAAAACTCTGGATTCCAAGATGACGATATCACAGCTACTTCAAGAGGGCTCTGGAATAAATTTCATTGCCAAGACAATTTCTTACTTGTTCTTTGAAGAGATGCTGCTCAAAGAGGTCTTTCAGGCAGTAAGAATCACATTCTGGAAGATTCAAACCTGAAAGACTGAAGAGTTAACAGAAGTACAGATTATTCTTGATTTAAGTACATTTACATCACTTAAATTAGATTAAGTGAAGAATTCTGAAAGAAATCCACATAAAAAACAAACACCTGTGTTAAATTTGCTTTACAGTACCCAGATCTCTCTCTCTCTCTCTCTCTCTCTCTCTCTCTCTCTCTCTCTCTCTCTCTCTCTCTCTCTCTCTCTCTCTCTCTCTCTCTCTCTCTCTCTCTCTCTCTCCCTCTCTCTCTCTCTCTCTCTCTCTCCCTCTCCTCCTGCTGGTCTGCTCAGCTGCAGCCTCCCCTTCCCCTCCCCCACAAAATACCTCCAAGTGAAAATGGAAGAAGGGACAGGCATAGAAACTGCTACCTTGAAGCTGAGGACACCTTTGCTCATTCATCCCCCCTACTTCATGACTGGCATTCACACCCCTGGTGGAGAGGGTTCTTCCTTCATGTACTGGGTGTCTGTCCCCTGCCTCATGTGCTCCTCTTTCTCTTCCTCTCACTTTTCTATGTCCTAGAACCATGTATAGGGCTCCCTCCATCCACAGGTACATGGTCCCCTTTCTGCTTCCCTCCCTTTATCCCTTCTTTCCCCAGGTCAGTGAGCAAATTGGTATTACATAAAAATCACATTAGAGGTCTGCTGAACAGTCCACTGACATAAAGTGATAACTGTCTGTAAATGGTTTTAATCTTATTAATTGCAAGGTACTAATTCAAACCAAACTTTCTGGATCCTCAGCTCCCCATCACAGCATTCTATTTATGTACCACTTGTTTTTGAAGAAGGCTACTTCCAGTGGAAATTTGCAATACATAACAATTCTAAGAAAGAAAGAAAAAAAAACCTTTTTACTGCCCAGAATCTAAAAATAAATTTTAATAGAAATGTTTGCTAAAGAAAAAATGACTTTTTATCTTTGAAGAAAATCTTACATCTTGCCATTGATTTGGTACTGGAAACTGAGAATCATAGACATCTTTAAGGGAATAAATGAGAAATTCACAGTTATATTTTCCTATGGCTACCAGTTTTCATTTGAATCAATCATGGGTAAAAATCAAGACTTTCTTTTGAAGAGCTTGCTCTACATTTTTAAATGTTCTGGCCATGCCCAATTTGCTGCTGGCAAATGACAGTTTCTTCTACAAATTTTGCTGTAGTTTTCTAACCAAAAAGCAAAGCCTTGAAAAGGACAATTTTGCCAATTTAAAGCATAGGCATGCCATATATTTCTTTTCTTAAAAAAATGTATTCATTCATTTATTTATTTGTTCGTTCATTCATTCATTCATTCATTTATTTTTGCAGGGCAATGAAGATTAAGTGACTTGCCCAGGGTCAAGTGTCTGAGGCCAGAATTGAACTCAGGTCCTTCTGAGTCCAGGGCCACTGTTTTACCTAGCTGTCCCCATATATTTCTTTAACAAACTTGCTTGACCCCTGCTCTCACATAGCCATTGGAGATTCAGGCTTGAGTATCCTGCTTCTGAGGCCCATTCCACTGGAGCATTGCAAGCTTAAAGATCACAAGTGGTTAAGAGAAACAACAAAAGCAACAACTCTTCTTCAAAGGCTCCCCAATGTCTTGACTCATTTATTGACTTTTTGTTGATGACTAAACGAAAGGTTCCAGCTGTGACTAGATGTCCCGAAATGTGAATATTTTTAATGTTAGCCTGTCATAAATACCTATTTTCTTTATTTTCAGGTGACATACTATGTCTAAGCCAGGACATTGGTCCTGTGGAGATGTCTGCTTAAAACCATGATGCTTGTTTGTAATAAGTTAAAATATTGTACAGACTAAGTTTAAAATATATTCTAAATAAAAGATGAGGGAAAACCTAAAGGTATCTTCCCAAACTATCTTGATAACAAGTTAAGTTTTTTTTCCAAAAATAATTTGTTTTTAAGAGTTTTTCTAGAGATACTCAATCTTTTGTTTGGACATAAAACTTAGTGCCGTGTGTTATGCACCAAACTTGGAATAACTTGACATTTTCCTATGTAACTTCTGACCTTGAGAAAAACAGCACTCTTGGGCAACAGTTTTATTCCATTTTAGACTTTGTTTTATGGAATATCCAAATGAAAACTTTTTCCATGTCTCCATTGAAATATTAGCCCTTTTAAAAATGGCGAGAGCCAACAAATCCACATTGAGTTTTGTAACATTTTATCAAATAAGTTTCCCTGGATTAGAAAAACTCAAAATAAAAATTTTAAAAAGCCAAATGATATTAACAAACTGGAACCTCTCCAGCAGTGGGCACAAAGAAAATGTATGAATTAGAAACACTTCTTTAAGAGTGGCAGAGACAGGGCAGCTAGGTGGCACAGTGGATAAAGCACTGGCCCTGGATTCAGGAGGACCTGAGTTCAAATCCAGCCTCAGACACTTGATACTTCCTAGCTGTGTGACCCTGGGCAAGTTACTTAACCCTCATTGCCCTGCAAAAAAAAAAAGAAAAGAGTGGCAGAGACAGATTTTTGCACTCAATATTAGGTAAATTTTCCTAAAATTTAGAAGTCTTCAAAAACGTAATGGGTTGTTTTGTTTTAGGAAGTAATAGGTAGTTAATCACTTGCTGAAGATATTATAGAATGTCCTCTTGATCTGATATGAATTAAACAATATGACCTTTAACTCTGAGAATCTGTGATTCTACAACCATTTTGCTTAGGCTAAAGTCAGAGTGATCCTATTAGGCAGTGGGCTCCTTGAGAGGAGGGATTGTTTTTAAGCCTTTCTTTGTAGTCCCAGTGCTTAACACAATGACTGACATAATAGATACTTACAAGATGCTTGTTGACTTTCCATGCCATAAACAGGGAGTTCTTTTAGAGTCACTTCCTGAATTTTCAATTTATGTGCACTGATGGAATTGATCTGTATTGGTGACTATGGCCTGGGTTTAGTTTTAGATCTGACCATTAACCTCTGTAGACCTCATTTAACCTCTGTAGATCTTCATTTCCTCAGCTGTGTATTTGTCTCTGTGTGTGTATCTGTGTGATTTGAGGGTAGACGGGTGTTGGACTAGATAATTTCTAAGAGTCTCTCTAAACTCTAACCTTCTATGATTATATGTATAAATTGAGGAAACAAGTGGTTGTGTCAGCTGCTTTCTGGGGATCCAACTTCCTAGTGTGAGTGATTATTGAGAGAGAATTATGCCTAGGGGCATACTACTCATATATGGAAGGAGGTTGCTAGTCCTTATTGTACAATGTTATTAGAATTGTTTTATCTATTTAGATTGATGTTGTTAATTTATAAATTGATTTAAATAATTTTGAGATATTCAAATGAAGGGAATCACAATTCTTTCAGAATCTATCACTATAAATAATGCAACTTTAACTATGTTGTTCAATATCTCTGTGTCAGCTCTTTTTCTGAATAATAAAAGAGTTAGAATTAGCAAACACTTTGGTAATAAAATTAAAAACAAAATTATTTTTTGAGGTAGCCTCTCCTTTGCCAAAGACTACTTTTGCATTGCATAGTTCTTCTCCTTATGCCTAAGACTCCCTCTCTTTTTTGAAATTATATGCTCAAAAGCTTTCCTGTTATGAACTTCCACATTCCATTTCTCAGGGAGAGTGAGTCATTGGCCAATCTTTTTTCCTTTCCTCAGAAATGAGAAATATGAACTCAGCCAGATGCACTTATTGTCCCTCTTTATAAAACTTGTTACCTATCCCTGTTTTGTTGGGATCCCAGTAGGTTGGCTGTTCTAGTGTGGGTGCTTTTTGAAGTGCTGATTTCCAACAATGGAAAGAAGTTCAGGCCTGATGGAAAATATCAAACCGTAGCCATTTCCCACTTAAAGACCTTAAGATGAAAATATGTAAAGTCTGAAGAGCAATAGCTCCCTAAAACCATTGTTAAACCATCTTCTCTCTCCTAACAGAGTCCAAGAACCAGCATACTCAAGGATTGTGGACCATTCTGGAATTATCCTGGTCCTACTTTGTATTCTGTCCCCCCAGCCTCAAACTTGTAACTGTAACTCTCCAACCTTCATTTTTATGAGTTAAAATATGCTCTTAATGAAAGGCTTCTTGGCTTTAGTATGACTATTTGACTCTTCTTTTTTCATTCTCAAAGCTTTTTTAGTGAAATAAGACAAAATAAAATTGTGATTCTACAATTCCATTCATCAAATTCAAATTGATAATCATTTACTAAGTGCTTACATAGTCTCTCCTCCCAAAGAGTTTACATCCTACTAATGAGGTTCTTAACTTCATTTATTTATTCATTCATTTATTCATTTATGTATTTATTTATTCATTCACTCATTTATTTATCCACTCATTTATTTATTTATTTATTTAGTTAGTTAGTTATTTTGTCATAAACTCCTTTGGTAGCCTTTGGACCCTATCTCAGAATAAATACAATTAATATTCAAATGAAACCAATTTGAGTGATATATTAAACATATTTTAAAAGAACAAGTTTTCAGACCCAAGGTTAAACCCTGTACTAGTGGAAAATTACTATGTTTTTAACTCTTAGACAGGATGGAAAAAAGATAAGAAGACCTGGGTTTAAATTCTGTCTTTCTCACTTACTGTGACCTTGAGCAAGTTGTTTAACTCCTCTGAGCCTTAGTTTCCTCATTTATAAAATGAAGGGGAGAGTGGTATTGGATTTGATGGGCTCTATTGTCCTTTCCATATGGAAGTTTAGGAACCTACGGAAAACAAATGAAAAAAAAATTCTCTGTTGAATATGGATTGTCATATTTCAAAAACTCTAATATCAAAGTATTCTTTATACTTTACATTTTTAAAGATTGAATCACTGCTACTAACAGACTAAATTTTGTAAAAGACAAGGGAACTTCTGAGTTTATTGTGAAAAGGGCATGTGGAAATGTAACCCAGTCCTATTATCCTTCCAAGATAAAAATCTTGAGGTATCCTTCAGATACTGTAATGTGCTTTGAACTTTGGCTCAAGTTATTTCCAGGAACATCCCTCATTTCCACCAGGGTAGATACCAAATAAGACAGTACAGTGCAAATCATTTGTTTAAAGTCACTGAAGGAGGTGGGGGGAAATCAGTCGGCTGTTTATTAAAACCAGACGATGATGTCCAATGATTTGTCTGGAGCACTTCTGAGCTGGGAGGGTTTCTACTTCTCTGTGACAGCTGCACATTCTTTCCTGCCTGTATTGTTTGAACTCTGTCCAACAGTGCAATCATTAAATCTTTGATAGCTGTTGTTTAAATACCAAGAAAAAATGGCATTTTGTTTTAAGTGAGAAGAGGAGATGAGTCTTGTATTACATTAAAGGAATTACTGCTTATTAGGTCATTTTCACTGGGTTTCTCTCAGTGGAGTGCCTCTGGTCATTTCCATTGTCTCCTAACACTTTTCCTTCTGCACCAGTCTTGGAAATTCTATTTGCCCTTTTTACCTCTGATGTTTTCCCTGTGATAGAGGGAAAACATCATGAAACACCTGGTCTCATTCATAACAGTATAAACAGTGTTAAGGGGGTGAAATCTTTAGAAATGCTGACTACAGAAAATGACTAACTGAATGAATGAATGAATGCAGCAAGCATGTATGTGCAAAGTACTGTGGAAGATCATTTTCTAATATGGAAGCTTTCAGCTGCAAGTGAATTGGAAAGGTCCTATGGTCCTTAGGGTTCAGTGCCAAAACTTCTCTGTCATTTTCACCCACAGTATCATATCAGTTTCTAATAATGAACCATTTGACAGTGCCAAGGACTTAACTGGTAAGAACTTACTTTTCTGTGTCTTCAATACATGTAGCTATAGTATGTGTAAGAATAGTTGCCAAGCTATATCTCCACAGGTGTTATATCCAATGAGGATGGATGTAGACACTGGGGATGGAAGCATTGCTATTTCAAAGAATCAGAAAAAGGGAAAGTGAAAAATGTTGATTCAGGAGGCTTCAAGGAACATTGCTTAGAAATAAAATCTGGATTTTTTTTTTGAGATTGATAAGTACTTGATATTTAATATAACAGAGCCAAGGAAATGTATAAAGGGTAATACAAATTCAATATTTTCATTGTCAGAGCTTCAAAACCCATATCCTACATTAAAAGTATTTTTATTCACCAGTGCCTAATCTAAATGTTTTTTTCTTTTCTAATTCTTTACCTCGATACTGTTTTGTTTTTATTTATTCCAGGGTGGATGTTAAATCTTTTAAAAGAACACTACTCTGGGAAGCAAGGTGGCACAGGGGATGGAGCACTGGCCCTGGATTCAGGAGAACCTGAGTTCAAATCTGACCTTAGACACTTAACATTTACTAGTTGTGTGACCCTGGGCAAGTCACTTAACTCTTTTGTTGTATAAAACAGTGAATTATAATTGCCCTTCTTCATTGGTGTGAGGAATTTCCACAATAGAAGATCCTCAAGTCAATGAAGTTGCAGATCAGATGTTCCCTACTTAAATTTGGACCAAACTTAAAACAAAATGAAAATTCTAGGTAGCTTCAATGCAGGGGTAGTTTTAAATTCACCATCACCAGATAACCTGTGCAAGACAGGGCATAATTATAGTTTAACTAAAATATATCTCCCTATCCTTTTTATTTGCATTAAAACATAGCAAATGCAAAATTAGTTCACCAATCTAGCATCTCTGTATCTCTTTTCATTGAAGTACACATTTGGACAAGGCTGAAACTGACTTAAGTTCCAATTTCTATGACAATTTTTGCCAGAACACTTCAACAATGTGAAAAGAAACCTTGTCTACTTGGAAATTGGCTCCTTAATATCTATTATACTATCTCAGGTTAGATAATGCTCTGGTTCATAAGAAATGTGGGGGCAGCTAGGTGGCGCAGTGAATAAAGCACCAGCCCTGGATTCAGGAAGACCTGAGTTCAAATCCGGCCTCAGACACTTGACACTTACTAGCTGTGTGACCTTGGGCAAGTCACTTAACCCCCGTTGCCCTGCCCCCCACCCCCCAAAAAAGAAAAGAAGTGGGTGTTTTTTAAATGATGTTTTAGTTTTATCTTACTAAGCAATCTTTTTGATTCGCTTTGTTTAGGTCAGTTCTCAGCAATACCTTAAATTATATCTTTGTTTTTCCATTAATACCCTCATGATACCACTGAATTACAGAAATTTCTTTAAAAATGCATTTGTAACTCCAAAACAATATTATTAAAAATCCAATAAAATGCTCCTTTCTGGTTATAAAAGCAAATATTACAGTGCTGGCTGGCTTAGAAAAATGTGAGAAACATTTTACACTATTGCAAATACTGGCACAAATCAGGGTGAGAGAGCTTTTCAGGGAATCTTTCTCTTGTATACATAGGCATTATCAGTTTCATTTGAATCTTTACTTCCTATGTGAACAATACTTCCTATGTGAAAATTGTGGATCATGACATTCAGAGATTGGTAATAATTCTGATCAGAGATGGTAAGGGGACTTGGCAACTGGTCAGAAAGAGATTAGAGTATACCCCTGTGCAGAGTCAGATTCATTTGGCAACCAGATTGTCTATACCCACTTCTGGAATCATAGTTCAAGGGCACAGAAGAGCACCTCCAGTCAAGAGGAAGTTGAAACACTGAAAAGTACCAAAGGATCAAGAACCCTGAAAAACAATATAATTTTCTTGTTTTTATTTTATATTTAGAATTTTATTTTCCCAAATTACATGTAAAATAAAAATTTTGACATCAATTTTTTTAAAACTTTCTGTTCCAAATTCTCTTCCTCCTTCCCTCCCCTTGTCCCCAACAGTATCTTCAATCCTAAGGGGAAAAGGAGCCCTGAGGAATAGTATCTATTGCAATCCCAAGAGATCAGGAGCCCTTCTTGAATAAAGATCAGGGTTGAGACCAAGATAGCAATTATCACACTTCTTCCCATATCACACCACCTTAGAAATACTGAAAACTTCCAACCCTTCTATAACTACATCTGAAAGAAAAAAATAAAGTGCAGAAGACCTGAATCTTGAGAAAAGTGTGTAACTCCCTCCCACCCCTCCATCCCCACCCCCAGGCAGGAAAAGCCCACATTAACATAAAGATACAAATCAAGAAAGAGGATGAAAAGAATGAGGAAGCAACAACAAAAAGAACCTGATCATAAAAAGCTACTATGGTGACTGGAGAGATCAGAATACAAGCTCAGAAAAGACAATGAAGTCAAAACAGCCACAAGCAAAGCCTCAAAGAAAAAACATGAATTGGACTCAAGCCTAACAAGAATTGCAGGAAAAGCTGAAAATGATTTTCAAAATCAAATAAGCACGTTAGAGATAAAATTACATAAAATTATGAAAAGACAGTTATTAGCTTGGAAAAAGAGGCATGCAGAAATACCTAAGACTTTAAAAAGACAGAATTGTCCAAATGGAAAAAGATATCCCAAAATTCACTGATGAAAAGAACTCTTTAAAAAATAGAATTGGTCAAATGGAAAAAAGAGATACAAAAGCACAATGAAGAAAGTAATTCCTTAAAAATTCAAATTGGGTAAGTAGAAGCTATTGACTCAATGAGATATAAAGATATGATAAAACAAATCAATCAAAAGAAATATGGAAGAAAATGTGAAATATCTCATTGGAAAATGAATTGATCTGGAAAATAGATCCCAGGCGAGATAATTTTTAAAATATTGGGTTATCTAAAAGCCATGAAGAAAGAAACAGCCTAGATATCATTTCAAATTTTTTCAAGGGAAACTTCCCGGATAACATTGAATCAGAGCATAAAATAGAAATTGAAAGAATCTATCAATTACCAATTGAAGGAGATCCCAAAATGAAAACTCTCAGAAATATTATTGCCAAATTCCAGAGCTCTCAGGTGAAAGAGATAATACTTCAACTAGCAAAAAATACATTATTTAAATACCATGGAGCCGCAGTCAGGATCACATAAAATTTAGTAGCTATGACATTAAAAGAGCAAGGGTTTGGAATATGATACTCCAAAGGTCAAAGGAGATAGGATTATAACCAAAAATAAAGTACTTAGCAAAAGTGAATGTAATCTTTCCAGGGGAAGAATGATTATTTTATTAAATAGCAGAGTCTTAAGTATTCCTGATGAAAAGACCAGAAATAGGAATTTTGACTTTCAGATACAAGACTCAAGAGAAGTGTAAAAAGGTAAACAAAAAAGAGAAATTATAAGGGAGTCAATAAGGTCAAACTGTTTACCTTTCTATATGGGAAGATTATACATGTATCTTCTAAGAACTTAAGCATTATTCTTCAGTTAGAAGGATTCTACATAGAAATAGGGTGTAGGAATAAGTGGATTATGTTGGGATGGTGTAAAAATCGATAGGTGAGAAAAAGGGATGCTCTGGGACAATGGGGAAAGGAGAGGGACAGTGAGGGAATTATCTCACATAAAAGAGGTGTGTAAGAAAGTTTTTACAGTGAAAGGATAAATTGTGTGTGTGTGTGTGTGTGTGTGTGTGTGTGTATAAATGCTTGAACCTCACTCACATCTAAATTGGCTCAAAGAGGGAAAAATATATCTACATAGTCAATTGATAATTGAAATATATCTTACTCAACAGAGAAGTAGGAGGAGAAAGGGATATGAAAAAGGGGGTAGTAGAGGAGCATAGATAAAAGAAGGCAGTAATAGGAAGAAAAAAAGCACTTTAGAGGAGGAACAGGCTAGAAAGAGAGAAGGATAAATAGAAGAAAACAGGGACAGAAATGCACAGTTAGTAATCAAGACAATGAATGTAAATGGAATAAAACAGAAGTGGATAACAGAATGGATTAGAAACAAAATCCAGCAATATTTTGTTTTATCAGAAACACAATTGAAACAGAGACTCACATGGAGTTATAAGAAAATACTAGTGCAGAATCTACTATGTTTCAGCTGAGGTTAAAAAAAAAAGGCAGAGATAGAAATCATGATCTCAAACAAAGCAAAAGTAAGAATAGTCCTAATTAAAAGGAATGAACAGGGAAACTACATCTTACTAAATAGAATCATAGACAATGAAGTAGTATCAATACTACATGTATATACTTCAAATGACAAAGCATCCAAATTCTTAAAGAAATGGTTTAATTAATTTCAAAAGTACATAGACAGTAAGACTATACTAGTGGGGGACCTCAACTTTTCCCTCTCAGAGCTAGTTAATCTAACTATAACACAAAATAAAAAGAACGCAAGGAGATAAATAGAATGTTAGAAAAATTAGGTAATAGACCTCTGAAGAAAAACAATACTAATAAAATGTAGTATACCTTTTTCTCTACTGTACATGTCACCTTCACAAAATTAACCATGTATTAGGGCATAAAAACCTCAAACCAAATGTAGAAGAGCAGAAATATTAAATGCACCCTTTTCAGACCATGATGCAATAAAAACTACAATAAAGATTAAAAGACCATGGAAGCATATATTAAAAGCTGATTATAAACTAAATAATCTAATCGTAAAGAATGAGTGAGTCAAAGTGAGTTAAAGAACAAATCATAGAAATAATCATTAATTTCATTAAAGAGAATAACAGCAATGAGACATTACAAAATTTGTGTGATACAGCCAAAGCAGTACTTAGGGATTAAGTACCTACTGTTTGCCAGGTATTGTGCTAAACATTTTACAGATACTATCTCATTTAATCCTCCTAACAATCCTGTGAGTTTGGTGCTATTATTATCCTCAGTTTGATGATAAGAAAACTGAAGCAGATAGATTTCCAAAACAACACACTTAGTGTAAGAATCCAAATATGAGCTTGGGTCTTTCTAACTCCAGATCCAGAACTCTATCCACTACACCACCTAACTACCTCTAAAGGATAATACATTCATTTTTCTACACTACATGCAACTTTTACAAAACTTGACAGTTTATTAGGGGGTAGAGATATTGCAAGTAATTATAAAAAAGTAGTATTAGCAAGCACATTCCTTACAAATTATAATACAAGAAACAATGAAAACCCCTTTTCAAATAACTACAAAATACATGAAATATCTATAGATCAATCTACCAAAGCACATAAATGCTTCTATAGATTGAAATAAAAATATCCCCTTAAAATATTTTAATAGCTAGAAGAATATTCAGTGTTCATTCTTGGTCTGTGCCAGAAATAATACTCCCAAACTTATTTTACAGTTTTAATGCTATCCCAAGAAAATTATCAGAAGGCATAAGAAAAAAAAACACACTTCAGGGATATTTTGATTTGCATATTTTTTGTTACTAGTGATTTGGAGTATTCTTTGATTCTATGACCACATATATATTGGGGAATGATTCTTTTGTTATATATCTATATCTGTGTTTATATCTGTCTTATTTATCTTATCTATCTATATTTAGATTCTATATATCAAATCTATATTTGCATATAACCTGAACCTAAATCTATATCTATAAGGCTTTATTATATATAGCTATATTTCTGTGTCTATATCTATACCTATATTTGTCATCTATATCTATTTATCTGTATATATCCTAATCATCTACATATCATGGATACTAAACCTTTGTCAGAGAAATCTAACATTAACTTTTTCCTGCAATCTACCACTTCCCTTCTAAACCTAGAGTCATTAATATAACACAGTAACTGTAATAATGTAAATAGAAAGAATGAGCACAAATGATCAAAAATGAATGCTTCAAAATTATAAAGAACAAGCATGCTTCCAAATAAGTGATATAAGATGACACTTCTACCTCACTTATTTCCAGGAGTGAAAGTTGCTCAAGTGTTTTATGTAGCACATTATTTTCAGCCTTTTGTGATGTTTTGATGTTTTTTCTCCCTTCTTTGCTTTATGCTTTTAAAATATTATTTCTTATAGGGGATCATGCTCAAGGAGAGAAAGGAGAGAGGGATAATTAATAAACTTTTGTAAAAATGTAGCAAACATAAATAACCAACCAGATGACATCAATAAAAATTATATTAAAGATACAGTCATGTTTCAAAGTCATTTTTCCTCAGTGGTAATTGCCCTCCTTCATCCCTGTATTTTTCACATTTGTAGCAGATTTAAACAAAAATAAAAGGTGGGCAAGAAACAGCAGAATAAGATGGACTCTGGAAATGAAGTAAAATATTTTGTTTGCATATAAATGTTTACAGTAGTAAGAGAACTGAAAAAGAAAAACACAAATAATTACATGAGTCACGAACTAAATTGCTTCTAAATCAAGCTCTTCTCTGAGTTTCCCATGAGGTATTCACAGTGAAGAGGCAATCTGACTCTTTGCTGGCATGGTACGTGAATTTTTAAAATACCAAAAGCTGCATCCTAGAATAGCTCAAGTAGATCATTCTGCTATCTTCTGTATTTGAGAAAACAAGAAAGATCAAGGACATCTTATGTCTCTTTACAGATAATCAAGAGGGACTCAAGATTAGATTTTGTTTTCATTAGTTCCCTCCCCCCCCATCCTGATTTCTCAGGATTAAGATTAAAGGTTAAGTATGATTCTCTGGAGAATAAGGAATTTGGAGACAGGGAACCTAGGTTTAAATTTCTACTCTGTTATTGACTATTTACCTGACTTCAGCAAAAAATTGAGTTCATTGCTTTAGGCCTCAGAATCTTTATGTGGAGGTTTGGCTAGATGACCTCTCAGGCCTGGTAAAGTTATAGCATATGCAACTGATATTTTTGCTCTAGAATCAATGCCCCTAACGTGTCCCAAAGTTTGCAGTGGAAGTACTCAGATTATAAGGCACTTTGAGAATAGTAAAGCATCATTCAAAACTAACATCTCATTGCATAGTATCCTTTCTTTCTTTCTTTTATTTTTTGTGGGGCAATGAGCATTAAGTGACTTGCCCAGGGTCACACAGCTAGTAAGTGTCAAGTGTCCGAGGCCAGATTTGAACTCAGGTCCTCCTGCATTCAGGGTTGGTGCTTTATCCATGGTGCCAACTAGCTGCCCCATAGAATGCTTTCAAGGCATAAAGTCTTTACACAGGAACAAATTTCTCCCACGAGACTTTGGCAATATTGGAAGGTTTTTTGTTTTGTTTTGTTTCTGGTGGGTGGTCCTGTGCATACTTGGTGAATAGTCAGTCAGTTTTTATGTGAATAGTCAGTTTGCGAATAGTCAGCTACTAAGTTATGACTTCTGTTTTTACTATCTTATTCCAGAGATAGAAAGACAAAGTAAACTATTTCTAAGGGTTTCTTAGTGCAGAGCAAACCCAAGACTCACATCTTTTAGCAATGCCTTTAGCCATCCTGGGCTAGTAAAATATGTTCCTTATTATTTCTAGGATCTTCTGTTGACTCATCAGTCCAAAGTGGCTTCATATGGTTTTCATGACCTTAGTACATGAACACAACACATAGGTTTGGATGTTACCTACTAGTTCTTGGCACAAGTGGGATGAGTGAAAATCTGGTAAAGAACTCTTTCGTATAACATTTTCTCAACACTAGGATCACTGTAAGGGGCTCAAATTTGACTCCTCTAGGATCATTACATTGCTAGAGGATTATAAAATTTCTCTCAGTCCTATATAAACTATGTACTCTCATCCTCAATCTTGAGGAAAGGCGCAGATCAGCCATTCTTTACTCTCCTAACTTTGCCACCATGCAGCTACCTGAAGAAGGGAAGCAGCAATGAGTAAGTAGGAGTGTCTATTTGTATCTCATATTTGGAAGCATTCTTTACCTTTATAATTTTGAGGCACTTATGTTTGATGGTTTTGTGATCATTCTTTCTAGGTACATTTTTGTACCTTCCTCCTTCTTCTCCCTCCTGCTGAGCTGATGTTGCATTGTTGCATATTTCAGCTGCTTTTTGTGGGTTTTTGTGAATCTCTGTGTTGTCTTTACCTTGTTATAGTGTATGCATGAAAGTCTGCACTCTCCTATAGATGGGATGGAATAAGGTCTGGAATAGTTTTGTTTTGGGTTTTTTCTTGCCACATAATAAACACGTTGCAACAGTGAAAAAATATGTATTATGTATGTATATATACATACATATATATTATTATTATTACTTTATTCTGTATTATAATTTGTAAATCTTTCTATGTTTCTCTGTATTCTGTCCCTCTGGTCTCTTTATCCCCTTGGTGATTTCTTCCTAGAACTTCCATTTTAGGAAAGGGCCAGATTAGTCATCATTCATTCTTCAGACTTTTCCACCATGCTCCTCCTCCCCGTGAAACCATGCGTTTCCATCACTGCTGTCACCCAGATTCTTACCTCTCAACTTCATTTGGTGTCTTAATCTATTAAAATAAAATCTCCTTGAGAGCAGGAACTATCTGTAATTTTGCTTGACTATGCCTCTCCAGAGCTTAGCTCTGGATCTAGCACATATTAAGTACTTAATAAATACTGGTTAACTTAATTCTACTCGCCAGTTGAAAGCTTTACACTAATTTCCTCTGTCAGATTCAAAACTTTCATTAGTCTATTTCCATGTTCTTTCAAAGTATTCCCAAAGATATTGATGACATCAAGATACATCAGAACTTTCAGATAGGTCATGACATGTCTCTTACTACTTTCTCTATCAGTTGTGGAAAAGTTGCAGGTGTCCCCAAGATGCTTATACTTATAATTGAGTAGGCTTTGTAGCCTCCAATCTCTTGGTTTTGTTGATGGTTTCATCTTGCATCGGCTTTTCTGTGCAATTAGGATTTTGAATCTGCATTTGTAATATTTCTTCCTTAGCTTATTTTCATTGGCCATAAGCAGAAGGATGCTTCACAATTAATTGAGGTTCATCATTTCTGATGGCTATCTACAATATAAACCTACACTTGTGTATATTAATACTATGTTCATCTATTAGTCAGAACATGATGGTATCCATTTTGTTTACAGTAACAGAAAAGTCTCTATGCCTTTCCTCTCTTCCTACTGCAGTCTGACTATATTGTTAACTTCAGGTACTACTACTACTCTGTGTATCAGTCTCTGCAGCCTAGTATCCAACTGTATCAAAAAGTCAGACTCATTGTCCTATCTTTGCCATAGTTCACATTTAAGTTGTCTTTTCCTGATTGAAAGCAATTCTCAGTATTTTGCTTCATTTTGAATAATTCAGTAGAGCAGATAATTCACAGAGAACTGAGTGATTCCTAGTCTCCTAATTTTGCTTCTCATTTCCCTGGCATTTCTTTTCTCATGGGGGTGCACTAGTTTGTGACTTTTCTGATTTTTTTCCACCTTGCACCAGGAAGCTCGTTATTGGGGAAACCTCATGATATTGTAAGATCCCAACAGCCTTAAAACTCCACTCTATCACTACACTATGTCTCTCGGCTTGGAAGATGGAGTCATGAACTGCCAAATCTTCATTTAAAAGGAAGTTCAACTCAAAATATCTTCTCATCTCTCACCTGACTTTCCCATTATGCACCTGTGTCAGGTACATTGTCAGCTCTATTGTCCTATTCAACTTATTATTTCCTTTTGTGTGGTGTGTTTCCTCATTAGATTGTAATATCCTGAGGGTGGGGATTATCTCTTTTCATATCTATATCCCCAGTGCTTAAGGTAGTGATGGACACAGAGTAGATGCTTAATAAATATTTATTGACCAACAAATGCCCATACATTGTCTTTATTTTTAATTTTTGTGTCTACTCCTAAAATCAGGAGACCCTTAAAACTTATCATTTCAAAGAAACTACAATTTTTAATCAGATCATACATTGTTTTTTCAAAAGACTTTTCTATGGTAACAACATTTAACAAACCTTCCATATGGAGAAAAATGTCTCTTCAATATTATGCCACAATGATAAAATGTGATGTTTTAATTAATTGACACTCTCACCTAGCAAGAATTCAAAAATACAAATTAGTATTAATTGGAAATATAACAGCATTCCATTTGCTGACCAACAATTTTTCCAAAAATTAGCAAGAAGCTGATCTAAACTCAGCTCCATAATCAATGCTTATAGTAGCAACACTGGGAAAACCTGTGTAATGGAAATGAAATTGTAGAAATTAAATAATATTCACATTTTGAAAATTGAAAAATATTTTAAAATACAGCTGTAAATGAACTCCCATGTGTAGCAGTGGTGAGGTGCAGTGCCTCACTTACCATCCTATTAACTCATTGTCTATTAAGTATAAATGCTAACTATCTGACGTAGGACCTTACAACAAAAGATTTTTAATTATATTTATCTTTTGTACCCCCAGCCAAAGGCAAAACACATCACTGTCAGTTCTAGCTCTCCTTCTCTGAGGATTCTCCCTCTCAATCACCTCCTTGGTTTCAATAACTACACAAACACTAGCAAAGTTCTGTGATTAACACTGTTTATAATGATGAAGTAACACTTAAAGAGAGGTAAACACTTTCCCATTCACAGAAGGAAAACATTCAGCCTTCCATGACAGAGCTGAAGGTAAGAAAGGTAAAGGATTATTATCTTGGAGTCTGTGTTCTGG
The DNA here is from genome assembly GCF_019393635.1 of Dromiciops gliroides. Taxonomy (NCBI): domain Eukaryota; kingdom Metazoa; phylum Chordata; class Mammalia; order Microbiotheria; family Microbiotheriidae; genus Dromiciops; species Dromiciops gliroides. The sequence continues at coordinate 267,899,673 of NC_057863.1, read as the reverse complement.
GGACAGAAATAGGCAGCACTGCTTCTGTCCTCAAACTTCTGCCTGATTTGCATCTTTGCTTCTAGAGTCCAAGTCTTTTCTTTATGGTAGTTACCTCTGCCTCTGCTTCCACTTTCCCACCTCCACATAACTTCTCAAGGCTTTCCTTTCTCCAGGTCCATGTGTCTTCTATGAACTATATTCCTCTTTCTGTCTCTTTCCTAGACAAAACCCTTCCTGAACTTATATTTCAAGTAAATTGGAGATTTGACTTATTATTCTTACCCAATGGTGTTATTTTCTTTAATTAAGTCCAGGGACATATTTGGATCACTTGGCAGTGGGTAAAAATTGCCAGATCTTTTAATCCTTCATTTTTAGTTTTTTTCCAGTGCTTACATTCTAGGTTTTTAAGACTAGTTCCTTTAAATACACACAGTATGTTTCAACTAAATAGTCTTTCCTTGTAAGTCTTCTTACACACTGCTCCATCACTCAGATTCATATCTTTATGCTAAATTTCCTCATAGATGCAATATACTCCCTCTTTATCTTTACCTCTAAAAGTCTTTAATCTCCTTTGTCTACACACACACACACACACACACACACACACACACACACACACACACTATACAAAATCTTTTGCAAAGATAACTCCACTTACCATTGTTACATGGAATGTGTGCTTGCTTATGGGCAACATAAATCCATTAAACCTGACAGACAGCTCTTGTTGCAAGGGTACTCAGCAAGTATTGCATCCAAAAAGTAGCCCTGAGTGAAACAAGGCTGGCAAATGAAATCTAGCTTAGTAAAGGAACTGGAAACACATTTTTCTTGAGTGGCTACAGTGCTGGGGAGCACTGTGAAGCTGGCACAGGTTATGCAATCAAAACTAATCTACTCAACAATCATGTATGCATTCCAAAAGGAGTGAATGACATGTTCATAACAATGTAATTACCACTTTCAGGAAAGTACCAAGCTCCCATCATCAGTACATGTGCTCCCACCATGACAAACCTGCAAGAAGTCTAAGATAAATTTTATGAAGACCTGGGGACCCTCATCACCATTGTGCTGAAAGGGGATAAGTTTTTAATTCTGGGTGACTAACACCAGATTAGGCACACACTGTCAGACAAGCAAGGGAGATCATGGTAGTAAGAAATAGCAACAGCAATGGTCACTTACTACTAAAGATCTGTGTTTCATGCCCTTTCATAACCAACACTGTCTTCCATTTACCTAAACACAACAAAACTTCATGGATGCCCCCTCGAAGCAAACATTGGCATTTAATGCACTATGTCATTGTAAGGAGAAGAGACAGTTAGGATGAGAGAATGATAAAGGTGATATTGTGGCACACAGTGCTAGACAGATCACAGACATCTTCTCCAAGCTAAACATTCATATTCAACAAAAGCAGAGGTTCCAAGACAAGACAATTTCCAAAAGACTTAATGTCAACAGATTATAGTGCTTCTTCATAGGTAAAAACTTTGTTGTTAATTTGGAGAGAAAGCTGAGCCAACACATAACAGTGGAGCAGAAAAGGAGTGAGCAGCTTTATGATATTTAGTGTATAACACTGCATTTATTCATCTGGACCAGAACACTCACAAACATCAAGGTTGGTTTGATGAAAATGAGGACAAAATTATGAAACTGCTAAATGAAAAAATGAGATCTCCACAGGATTTAACAACAATATACATCATTCATTTCTAAGAAGGCAGCATTTAAGTCCATCAAAATTAAAGTGTAAGAGAAATGGATATTTAAAGCTGGATTGGAGTTCATATCTTCCTGACCATAGGCTCAGCATTCTATCCTCTATACTTTGACATGTGTAGAATATTGCAAATACTATCAAACAAAAGTTGATATGTTAGTTGTTTTTCTCACCTGTTTTTTGTTTGTTTGTTTTGTTTTTTAGTGAGGCAATTGGGGTTAAGTGACTTGCCCAGGGTCACACAGCTAGTAAGTGTTAGGTGTCTGAGGTTGGATTTGAACTCATGTACTCCTCACTCCAGGGCTGGTGCTCTATCCACCGCACCACCTAGCTGCCCCTGTTTTTTTGTATTTTGTGTTTTTTTTAAATAATTGTTTCCTTGTTTCCAAGAGATGACTGATAGGGCAGGGTAGGAGGGAAACATATATCTGGAAATGAAGCTAACACAAAAGCAAAAGATAGCAATAAAATTAAATTTTAAAAGATTTTTAAAAGTAGAGTGCAAGTGAAACTTAGAGAAGTTTCACTTTAGTGAAATAAGATACTTGGTTCAGTAAGAAGGCAGATGAAATTCAGTTTGATGCTGATAGTAACAATCCAAAGCACATTTATGACGCCCTGAAGGCTATTTATGGACCAAAGTCCTTTGGTGCATCATATCAGCTACTCAGTGCTGATGGAGTCACATTGAATAGTGTTGAGGACATGATCCTGGAGAGATGGGCTAAACATTTTCATAGTGTTCTCAACATACTGTCATCAACCTATGCTAAAGCCATTGACTGTGTACCTTGAGTTGAAGTCAATCCCTCTTTAGCCAAACAAAAAACAAAGTTTTGAATACCATTAGGTTCCTCTCATGTGGCACAGCACCTGGTGTTGATTCTATTCCAACTGAGATTTACAGGGCAGGGGGTCCATTGCTCATACAAAAGCTGACTGAAATCTTCTAGGTTATTTATCAAGAGGAAGTTATCCCTGGAAGTTCAAGGTTGCTTCCATTGCCAATTTTTATAAAGAAAAAAGGAAATAGGTTGTCCTGTGACAACCACAACAGGGATGGGGGAGGTTTTTTTCTTAGTCATTGACAACAAGATTTGTACCAGAGTCCTCTGATCAGAGTCCTGATTCTTCATCTGGAAAATAGTCATCTACCTGAGAGCCAATGTGGCTTCAGAAAGGGTGATATGGTGTTTGCTGCCTGATAACTTCAGGAGAAATACCAGGAGCAGAATAGCGGTGTATACACAACATTTATTAATCGAATCAAGGCTTTTGATACTGTCAGTCATGAGGGCTTATAGAAGATAATGGCAAAATTTGGTTGCCCAGAGAATTTCATCTTTAATGTATATCATTTCCATGATGACATGCTTGCACAAATTCCAGATAATGGACAGTGCCCTTATATTCTCCCAGTCATTGATAGAGTAAAGCAAGGGTATGCACTTACTTCCATGTTTTTTAACATGATGTTTTCAGTCGTGTCTTCAACAGATATCTTCAACAAGGAAAAAATGGCATCAAGGTCAGTTACCTCACTGACAGTAAATTATTTAACTTGAAATGCCAACCAAGACCAAAGTGAAGGAAGAGTTGGTGTGCGATTTTTATTTTTTGCAGATGGTTGTGCTCTCAATGCAGTCTCTGAGGCTGAAATGCAACAGGGTATGGATCCATTCTATGCCACAGATGCTAATTGTGGTCTGACAATTAACACCAAGAAAACAGGGTTCTCCACTAGGCACAATTAACTACACAATTAACACATGGAATCATTGGTTCCAGCAAATGAAGAAATTTTGAAAGCTATGGGTGAGATCACTTCCTTTGGCAATATGTTTTCCAGGGATGTATAAATAGATGATGAGGTTGCCTACCAAACTGAAAGTGTACAAAGCCATTGTGCTGACATCATTGTTGTATACCTGTGAAACCTGGAGAGTATACCAGCACCATCCGAGGAAACTGAATCACTTCCATTTGAATTGTCTTAGGAAGATTCTGAAGATCACCTGGCAAGAGAGGGTAACAGACAATCAGGTTCTTTCTCAAGTCGAACTGCCAAGCATTCAATCTCTACTGTAGAGAGTGAAACTCTAATGGACTGTATACATTGTTCTAATGCCAGGCATATGGCATTAGAACATGAAATATTATTTTATGGAGAACTCACACAAGGCAAGTGCTCACATGGAAGTCAGAAGAAACAATACAAGGATGCTCTCAACATCTATCTGTAGATCTTTGGAATTGATTATGAGGCATGGGTGATACTGGCACAGGACCACCCAGTATAGCATATCCACATCAAAAAAGGCACTGAGCTCTATGAGCAAAGTAGAATTGCAGTAGCTCAAAAGAAACATAAGATGCACAAATTTAGAGACATCTGTACTCCAAATTTTCATATGGACTCTTTGTGCTCAACCTGTGCTAGAGTTTTCTGAGATCATATTGATCTAACCAGCCACAGTTGGACACACTGTGCCTTGACTTCTACATAGTGATATCATTAGCATGAAGGACAATAACCAACCAACATAGCCAAGTTCTTGGCACATAGTAAAGGATTGCCTAATTAATACTTTTAGATTGATTTAACCTTGATCCTTCGATGCTTTGCATGAAGGTTAGATCTTTTCATAAAAATGAAACAGGAATTTGGATCAGACCAGACAGTCAGTACAGTTTCAGCTGTCGGAATTATTCAAGTGGTAGGTATCATGTGACATTAACTCAGGTATTTAGTAGGAAGTCTGACTTTTAAACAGTTCAAAAAATCAATCTGCACTCATTTTTTCAGTGATGACAACCTTTTTCACCTACTTATGCATACGAGGATTCCAGGGTTGCCTTTTTATCTTTTCTTACAAGTTGGTGAAGCTAAATTTTTTGATAGAATAATTTCCAACTCATGATATTAAGCACAAAAAATACTTGGCGATAAAAATGGGTAGCTTCTTGCACTTCTCTAGCCTCAGAAAACTATGTAGCTGAGTCCTCCTAAGGAGAAGCTATATATAACCAATGCAGGTATCTTCATAGGGCATAACACATAAAATTTTAGTTTGTAAAATTCCATTTTTCTCAATGTACGTATAGTACTCCAGTGGGCTACCTCTTCAATTTGGCACTCACTTGGTGGAGTGGCTTCCCCCAGATTCAGTGATATTCTCTGGATATATCTTACTATAAATAGCTCATAAGACCCAATCAAAAGCTTAACTTCGATAGCAAGTAGACATTTAACTCAGATAATGACATTTACTAAGATCATATAGTAAGGACAGTAGCCATAAAGACTCTGCTCCCATAAACCTAGGGCAGACTGTCCCACAAATATATTTAGCATTAGTGGAAAAAGTGTGCACATGCATATAGTACATTGTTAGTGAATCACACATATAAGGGAAACAGCTGGCCAAGGGAACTCACACCTCTGGAATTAGAAGGTCCTTTCTCTTCTAAGGGAAACCTCTAGCTGACTGCTCAACTCAGCATCCACTTGACAGATCTCAAATGGACTTTTTGGGCCTCCCCCACCCCAGTTTAATTTTTGACTGACCAAACTAATTCTATCTTCAATTAGGACCTGGTTCTCTTTTCTGCTGCTAGAAGTTACGCTCCTCACAGCTGCCTTTAATGTTTGTCTTTCTAGAGACTCTCCAGTTTTTAAATTTTTTTTAATTAAAAAAAATATATTTATTTATTTTAGTTTTCAACATTTGTTTAGATAAGATTTCCAATTTAAAATTTTTCTCTGTCCCTCCGCTCCCTCCCCTCTCCCCTAGACAGCAGGTAATCTGATATAGGCTTTATGTATATATGGAGAGCCTTTTCCATTATGAGTCCTTTGGAACTTTCATGTACCGTTGGATTGGTGAGAAGAATCTAGTCTATAACAGTTGACCAACACACAATGTTGATGATACTGTGCACAATGTTCTCCTGGTTCTGCTCATCTCACTCATCATCAGTCCATGCAAGTCCCTCCAGGTTTCTCTGAACTCCTCCTGTTCATCATTTCCTATGGCACAATAGTATTCCATTACATTCATATACCACAACTTGTCCAGCCATTCCCCAATTGACTTCCAATTCCTTGACAACACAAAAAGAGCAGCTATAAATATTTTTGTATATGTGGGCCCTTTTCCCTTTTCCATGATCTCTTTGGGAAAAAGACCCAAAAGTAGTATTGCTCGGTCAAACAGTATGCACAGCTTTATAGCCCTTTGGGCATAATTCCAAATTGCTCTCCAGAATGGTTGGATGAATTCTCAGCTCCACCAACAATGCATTAGTGTTCCAATTTTTCCACAACTTATCCAACATTTATTATTTTCCTTTTTCGTCATTTTAGCCAATCTGATAGGTGTCCAGTGCTACCCCAGAGTTGTTTTAATTTGCATCTCTCTAATCAATAGTGATTTAGACCACTTTTTCATATGGGAATAGATCGCCTTGATTTCTTCATCAGAAAACTGCCTGTTCATATCCTTTGACCATTTCTCAATTGGGGAATGACTTGGATTCTTATAAATTTGATTTAGTTCCCTATATATTTTAGAAATGAGGCCTTTATCAGAAGTACTGGCCATAAAATTGTTTCCCAACTTTCTACCTCCCTTCTAATTTTGGATGCATTGATTCTGTTTGTACAAAAACTTTTTAAATTAATGTAATCAAAATCATCCATTTTGCATTTCATAATATTCTCTGTCTCTTGTTTGGTCATAACTATTCTCCTTTTGAAAGATCTGAAAGGTAGACTATTCCTTCTTCTCCTAAGTTACCTAGGGTATCACCTCTCATGTCTAAATCATGTACCCATTTTGACATTATTTTAGTATAAGGTGTAAAATGTTGGTCTATGCCTAATTTCTGCCATACTATCTTCCAGTTTTCCCAGCAGTTTTTGTCAAATACTGAGTTCCTATCCCAGAAGCTGGAGTCTTTGGGTTTATCAAACAGTACATTACTAATGTCATTTACTACTGTGTCTCCTGTGCCTAGCTTATTCCATTGATCCTCCACTCTATTTCTTAGCCAGTACCAGATAGTTTTGCTGACTGCCACTTTGTAGTAGAGCTTCAGATTTGGTACAGCTAACCCACCTTCCTGTGCATTTTTTTTCATTATTTCCCTTGATATTCTTGACTTTTTGTTTTTCCAGATGGATTTTGTTATTATTTTTTCTAGCTCTATAAAATAATTTTCAGGCTCTGAATAAGTAAATTAGTTTAGGTAGGATTGTCATTTTTATTATATTAGCTCAGCCTATGCATGAGCAATTGATATCTTTCCAATTATTTAGATCTGATTTGATTTGTGTGAAAAGTGTTTTGTAATTGTGTTCATAGAGCTCCTGGGTTTGTCTTGGCAAGTACACTCCCAAGTATTTCATATTATCTACTGCTACTTTAAATGGAATTTCTCTTTCTATCTCTTGCTGCTGACCTTTATTGGTCATGTATAGAAATTATGATGATTTATGTGGATTTATTTTATATCCTGTGCCAAACTGTATTAGCTCTGCCTCTCCTTTGGATCCACCAATGTCTTGGAGAGGAAAAATCTGCTGCATGGGCAACAGCTCGTTCTAAAATTTATCCACCTAGGCCAGCACCCTGAAGAGGACACTCCAGCTACTCCTTATGGGGTAGATACAACACAGGATGCGGAAGTTACCGGTTATAAGTCACTCAGGAGCTGCGGCTCCTATATCAGACTGCACAGCCACACTGTGGCCTGTGGCTCTTCAAGGAGCTGATCCATGGTCATCTACTACTGATGGAGGCCTACATTTTATATCCTGCTACTTTGCTAAAGTCGTTAATTGTTTCAAGTAATTTTTGAGTTGATTCTCTAGGATTCTCTAAGTATACCATCATATCATCTGCAAAGAGTGATAGTTTTGTTTCCTCCTAACCTATTCTAATTCATTTAATTCCTTTTTCTTCTCTGATTGCTAAAGCTAACATTTCTAGTACAATATTAAATAATAGGGGTGATAATGTTTCACCCCTGATCTTATTGGGAAAGCCTCTAACTTATCTCCATTGCATATAATGCTTGCCGATGGGTTTAGGTAGATACTGCTTACTATTTTAAGGAAAGCTCCACCTATTCCTAAGCTTTCTAGTGTTTTTATTAGGAATGGGTGCTGTATTTTGTCAAAAGCTTTCTCTGCATTTATTGAGATAATCCTATGATTTTGGTTAGTTTTCTTGTTGATGTGGTTGACTATGTTAATAGTTTTCCTTCCTGTTTTGTTTTTAAAGACCACTAGGAATATGACTTATCCTTTATTAGCCAATTGCTAGTGGCTATTCAATTTCACCAAGGAAATCTATAAAACTCATAAAAGGGTTATAAAGTGAAAACCTTTCTTTGTACTTAGCTTATGAAACTAATGACTTATTATCCCTGTTGCTTGTCCCATTCTGTGATTTTAACAACTGTGTTGGGAGCTGGGAAACCAATTGATCAGGAATATAGAACCAGCTTTCCCCAATATACATCTTTTTAATGCTACAATATTCTATTTTCTGTGGCTTATAGTCATTCATTTTGCATTGTCAAAATTCATGTGTCAGAACCAAGAATGCTCAGCAAGACAAAGGGCATAAAATTTTCAAACTTTGTCAAAGGTACAAAATGGACTTGTCCCAGCTATGGTCAGAGTTCCTTCCTTCTGTTAATTATTTTGAGGCCCATATTCTTTTCAGATTTCTGCTTTATTGAAAATATATATATATATATATATATATATATATATATATATATATATATAGAGAGAGAGAGAGAGAGAGAGAGAGAGAGAGAGAGAGAGAGAGAGAGAGAGAGAGTGTCTCTGTGCCAGAATTACTACTGATAAAAGAATTTGATGAATTGTACTATCAACAAATAAGGACACATTTAGTAAGTGATTATGATGTTCCAGGTCCAGTAGAAAAATGTTTCAAATGTGTTAATTTTTCAGTGACTGAGAAAATGGCACACCTGAAGGTTGGAACTTAGAGACATTTTTCCCTCCAATCAGGTCCTTCCTCTTCAAATGCTGTGCTTTTTCCACTGTATCATGCTGCCTCTGGATCTTTCCACCTAAGAGTTTTAAAATCTAAAATTCAAGATGTCCAAAATTGAACTAATCATTTTTTCTCTTGAACCCAGGATTTTCATGTGAAAGTTCAGTGGAAGTTTACTTCTTAGCCCTAGGACCATGAATACAGAACAATGAAGGGAAGCTGTAAAGGAATATCTTGATTCAAAGAAAGAAGGAACCTCTTAACAGTGAAACATGCTTGAGAGGTGAATGGATCACCTATAGAGGTAAATTATTCCTTGTTACCAGTGGACTTGAAATAGAGACTGTATCTCCATTTGTTCAAGATGTAGACAGAACAGGCTCAGTTTGAAGTTTTTTGAACTCTGATTCTATATTGTAAATCTGTTCCAGAAGATTAGAGACACAAAATTGTATTCAATGAATCATGTGATGATTAAATCTGCAAATCTTATTATTGCTGATGTCACTCTGATTTCTTAGAATTTAGAAGTTTTTCTGCCTCCTAAAGAGGGAAGAGGGGAGAAAAGATAGTCCAAGTCTAAAAAAAGAGATACAATTTAATGTACATTTATTTTGGCATTCACTGAATTCTGGAGATGAAAACAATCTCCTGTTTTTAACTCAGTCCATGTGTGGGAGCAAAGTTTTGTGTTGAAGACAGATATTTAAAAGGGCTGTTAACAAGTTTTTTGTTTTCTTTTTGTTAATCACAGGAAGTGGAGAAAAGTATAAAACTTATAATAAACATTTACTAGCAGTTAGACCATTCCTATTTTTGCATCAGTCATATTTCAGGCTCTATTTTGATTTGTGAGAACCAAGAGATGAGACAGGGAGAAACCTACATATCATCATCACATGGGCAGGATTTCTATAACTGTTTTAGCTTCCTTCCTGTTCAGGGATTCAATCTGCTGATGTTGTTTCTGGGCTAGTGGCCACTGCTGTGATAATTGTTTTAGATATGCTGCAGCTGGGCTGAGTGAGGGAGTGTTTCAGTCTGTCTTAACATAGGCATCTCCCATAGACCCTATTTTTATTTGATGAAAAAAAAAGTTCTTAGTTCTTTGAATTATAAAATGCTTTTATGCATATGTAGAAAAAGTCCTTCTCCCCTCCCCCAATGGGACCCCCAGCCCAAGGAGATCAAGATTTCAATATCACAAAAGAGATGTTAATTTATCTGTGAGGACAGTTCTGTCATCACAGCTGTCCAAACTTTAGTAAATAGTATCTTGAGACATTGGACCTTTGCTGGCAAATCCCTTGGTGGTGAGCTTCTCAAATTTAGCTAATCTGGTTCTTAGAAAACATTCCCGTAGATGGCTCCTTTCAGCTTGGAAGTTGCTTTTTTCCTCGATTTACAAAGAAGATCAAAGACATGGGGTGATATCTTGCCTTGTCCACAAATTGGATTTAAGTGAGGCAAAGTTGATAGAAATCAACAGCCTCACTCTGTCTCCTGAAATCATTGAAGTCGAAGAGCAAGACAAAAGTCAGGATGACTAGTAAAGGTCCAGGATGCAGTGTGTGACATTGGCTTGGCATCTTTGATGCCAGGTCTAAGTGATCCACAGGGCTTGTTTCAGCTGCCTTCATAGCTTTTGGAACAAATTGTTCTCATCCCTCTATTCTGCTGGGGGGTGTCTTTCATATGTTTGGGGTGGACACTCCCTTAGGACATGGACAGGTTTATCTTATTTGCCAAGATAGTTTATCAGGATGTGACTGCTGCACATGCTATAGCTTCTTAGACAAAAGTGTAACACATACTGAAGCTCGTGCTCTGTTTGCATAGGCTTTCAGTATCCAGGCAAGACCTATTTAATGCCACAAAGAATCAAGACATATGGTTATCAGAAGGCAAGATCTTTGAAGGCAATTTCATATATATATATATATGTGTGTGTGTGTATATATATATATATATGTGTGTGTGTGTATGTGTATATATATACATATATATGTGTGTATGTATATGTATGTATATATAATATATGTATATATACACATGTATACACATATAGTTATATAAATAACATATATACATATATAATTAGTAGAAAAGAGACATTGGAAATTAGAGTAGGAAAAGATAAAATTGAAATGAAAAAGAATATAGAAATAAGCACCCCTAAAAGCTGTTTTTTTAAAATAATACTAACTAAATTCATAAACTGTCAGCCAACTTAACTAAAAAGAAGACAGAAAATAAGATCAACAAAAATTCAAATGAAGTGAATCACAACAAAACTAGAATTTTAAACATTTATCAGAATCTGCTATGCACTTCTTTGCCAACAAAACTGAGAATACCAAAGAAATAAAGAACATCTGTGAAAAATGTAACAGAACAATGTATTAGAAGAATGAAAAGAGATACTAAATAATTCTATTTCAGAAGAGTAAACAGAATTATCTCTAAAGGAACTACCAAAAGAAATTCCTAGTCATGATTGACATAATTCCCCCAAATTTGAAGAACTATTAGTATCAATACTGTGCAAATTATTCCTTAAAGGTGAGAAAGAAGGCATTCTACTAAATATTTTTTATGGAGAAAATACTGTTTTAATACCTTAATCATAGGCCATACAAAAACAGGTGATGGGTCAAAAGTTGGCCCATGGGCAATAGTTTGCAGACTCCTGCTAATCAATACAATTAATGATATTGATTAAAACAATTTGAATAAAGCCCATTTGAACAACCTATAGTAATTGCTTTAAGACTAGATAATCGGGGCAGCTAGGTGGCGCAGTGGATAGAGCCCTGACCCTGGAGTCAGGAGTACCTGAGTTCAAATCTGGCCTCAGACACTTAACACTTACTAGCTGTGTGACCCTTGGCAAGTCACTTAACCCCAATTGCCTCACTAAAAAAAAAAAAAAAAAGGTCAGCTTTACTATAAAAACTATATTATAGTCATAGAAGAACTTTATAATAGTGTAAAAAATTTCTATGTAAAAGCCAAAGCAAGAATCATACAATGGGAATACACTAGTAGATTTCTCATAAATACAGAACTAAAGGAAAGATGCCCAGTTTTAAATAGTTCTAGACATTCTACCTTTATTCATAAAAAAGAACAATTAAAGATATAGAAATAGGTTTTTAAAAAAGGAGATAAGTCCATCCCTGTTAGCTGATGACATGAGAATTCACTTAGAAAATCAGAAAAAATACTATTTAAGAGAAGTAATAGTTTTGGCAAAAGCGCAGGCTACAGAAGAAATCCACAGATATCAACACCATTTCAAAAGAATAAAAATAAGAAGAAGCAATCACATAAAGTTCAATAACATTCCAAATAACTAAAAAATTCATAAAATATTTGGGGACTAATCTGCCAAAACTGAAAATGTATTTATATAGAATAAAATTTAAAGAGCTACTGAAAAAAGAAAAAATAAGTAACTTAAATGGCTGAAGGAATATGGCTATGGGCTGTGGCAATATAATAAAAAACGACAATACTAGCAAAGTTAGCTTAAAGTGTTAATGCTGTGTCAATATTAGAGAGATATTTTGTGGCACTTGGATAAAATAAAATAAAATTTCACTTGAAGAAACAAAAGATCTAGAATACCAATTGAAATGGGGAGGGGGGGACGAAGGACAATAGCACTTCCAGATCTAACACTCAGTTACACAGCAACAGTAATCAAATCCATTTTGGTATTGGTTTAAAAAACAGAGAGTATGATCAATGGAATAGACAAAACAGAAAAAATTGGGGTGAAATGGAACTTAATAACAAAATACTCAAATATTAGGAAAAAATACTTTGGAAAGAATTTATTATTTAATTTTTTAAAAGCTGCTGGCAAAACATAAAGGACTTTGGCAGAAATTAGGCTCAGACCAGCACAACACATCATGTTACACAATATATTCCAATTGGATATGTGGCCTGAATGTATGTATACATATTACATTATATATATATATATATATATATATATATATATATATATATATGTGTGTGTGTGTGTGTGTGTATGTATATATGTTTATGTGTATGTATATATGTATACACACATATAGGTATTTATACACACTTATATATGAGACAAAATAAAGGAATCATCTATATTGGATAAGTTGTAGAAAGATAGGTATCCTAGTATTTTGCTGATAGAGCTGTGAATCAACTGGCACTGTATGGTTTGGAATCTTGCCTCCAAGGTGTCAAAGCTCAAACTGCAGTCCATTGGGTATTCTTTTTTTTTTTGCATTTGCAAAACATGTGTAATTTTATTCAATCAGTTTTCATATTCTAGATACTTGAGGGATACAGCATCACTCTGATCCTATGTTCAATGGCCTTGGCAGGAAGATTGCTTCTGAACTTGGCCCGAACCATTCCACTATTACCATGAGCCTGAGTAACTTTTCCTCAGATCAACTCTTGTTCTGTTGGGTTTCCCACCAGGAGTCACTGTGTTGGTTTTTGCCTTGTATACATAAGCACACCTCTTGCCCAAATAGAGTTCAATTTCATCCCAAGCATAGACTCCTTCAGTTTTCAAAAGAGATATATGTTCCCTCTGGTTTTGCAGGCCTCATTCGTAGCCAGCAAAAATGGCCTTGGACCACAGTCTTCCAGATATTTTGCTTTTCTAGAAGTCCTGTTTCCAGGAGGCCTCCCAGCCTCCAAGATGGAGGAAAAAGAGTATATTGGGTATTCTACCACCTGTACCTAAAATTGGAAAAAAAAAAAAAGACCAGAACAAAATACTGAGTGAATTTATCAGGGCCACAGGAGAATAGATGGGAGGAGGAAAAGATAACCTTTTGCTCCTTCACCAGTTAAGTTCATGGTGCTCACATTGTGGGTGAACAGAAACATCACACGTTCTAAATGCTGAGAAAGAGAGACAGAGACAGAGACCGAGATGGAGAGGCAGAGACAGAGGCAGAGACAGAAAAAGAGAAAACAGTTACAAAGACAGAGAGACAGAGACAGACAGAGATACAGAAACAGAAACCGAGAGGGGGGAAGAAGGGAGGTAGGGGGAGAGAGAGAGAGAGAGAGAGAGAGAGAGAGAGAGAGAGAGAGAGAGAGAGAGAGAGAGAGAGAGAGAGAGAGAGAATCCCACTCAATTGGTTTCGAGATTCAGCTTGTTTCAGCCCTGAAGCAAATGGAAAGAGAATACACTCACCCATGTAGTGGGAGAAAGAAGAATGTCTTCTTCTAGAAGGTTACTGGTGTTTTCCACATGACTGCCTCTATTTTAGGTTATCTGGGTATGTGTAAAACAAAGTGCTAGTTACACTCAAAAGATAATTAACCAATATATTTACTAAACGTTAACAAACACCATAAAGCTTAAATTCATAAAGAAAATTATTAACTGAATTGCAAACATATAGATAGTAACAACAATAATAGTAGGCTTTAACATTTTTTCTCAGAGCTGGATCACACTTAATAATATGATGAACAAAAGAGAAAATAGAAAGTTGGAAAATGCATCATTGAAAAATTTATGAGGTCCCCTAAAAGAGAATATTTAAAATATACATATTTCCCAGTACCAAGTGGTATTTTTACAAAAATGAGATGTATATAAATATATGCCATATAAATCCTGAACACACCCTTTATAAACTATAATGTGATAAAAAGGTAATTAATATAGACTCCATAGGCAAAAAGAACAGAATTAAATGAGCAGCCAGTAACAATAATGAGTAGGTTAAAGAACAGGTCATAGGAACTAGCAATAAATATATGGAAAAGAGTGATAATGATGAAATAGGATACAATCTTCAAAGAAAAACATCCTGGGGAGAGAGAATTATAAAATAGAAAAAGGTGAGAATTAATTAACTAAAATATTGATTTGAAAAAGAAGATATGGAAAGCACAAAAATTAGACCAAAATAAATGTTTTATTTAGAATAGTTATATTTATATGATTCTATGAATTTTATTCAAAAGTTGGAATCTTTTTGTAGAGTTTTCCCCTTTCAAACTCCATATATTTCTTTTGCCCTTTTCTTGGGGTATGAAACTGATGAACTTTTTTTTTTTTTTTTTGCGGGGCAATGAGGGTTAAGTGACTTGCCCAGGTTCGCACAACTAGTTAAGTGTCAAGTGTCTTAGGTCAGATTTGAACTCAGGTCCTCCTGAATCCAGGGTCATTGCTTCATCTACTGTGCCACCTAGCTGCCCCCTCGTGACCTTTTATAATGATATAAACAATCACCTAGAACCTGATTTCATGGTCATATTCTCTCACTGTGCTAACCGTTCTGTTTATTTCCAGTTATGTAGGTTTGTGCCATATCAAACATGAACAAGCTTGAAAAAAATCATTTTTACTACTTATTATTAATTTCATTTCAAAAAACAAAACAATTTCTTCTCCCTTACCTCCTTCCTATACTGGTTAATCAATTCTTTCTCCATGCAGTTTTGTAATTTTGTGACAACTCCATACTAAAGGCATTTTATATTTCAGTGCTATCAAGTTTAACATAATTCAGATTCTGACTTCATCAGGCAATAAGGCAAATGCTATAACCCAGCATAGTCAGAATTCACTTTGAGGGATTTTATTCAGGAGTCCCTGATGTGTGAATGGATGGGTATCATTGCCAATAAAAGGAAACACATGATAAAGTAAAAGGTTATATCTCAGATTTAAGACTTCAACTAATAAAACATCCAGACAAAAGGGATTAAGGCTTCTGGCCATAAGAGAATGTTGTCTCCATTAGAAGTGGGGTAAACTAAGGAGAATAAACTTATTCTTTTTTTTTTCTCCTTTTTTTTCTCCAGGATCTTGTTTTAAAGCAAACACAGGCCAGCATGCACACACCACAGTCACGCATGCATAGACACATGCACACACAGAGATAGCTGCTTTTACAATGAATAAACCCATTACCTCAACACTTTGTAAATTACTGAGTCATTTTTTTTTTTACTTGTCAGATTTCCTGCCTCATGGAAACTTGCATTTTTTAGGCATGCTGTAAATACAAGCGAATCAGAGCCAGTTTTAGAAGCTCTGCCAGATGTGAATGACTGACTACACAGATCTTACTTCCCTCTAGTTCTAAGATCTGGATATAAAGTATTACTGCTGACAAAGATATCAACAATAAGATTGACACTATGCTGCATATATGCAGCTGAAGATTTCTGAATAGTAGCAAAAGAATAGAGTGCAAGGAGGGAAAGTTGGATTCAATATTTTTGACTCAACATGCTAGTGCATCCATAGCCAATCTTATTACTACTTCCAGTCAAACAAATAGTGAACAGTGTGTTTTCTTTTCTGGTATGGGAAATAGTGAAATCAAAATCCTGTATCCCCAGTGAATTTTGGGGGGTACTTGTGACTAGCATTAATTTGGAAATATACGTAAAATTCCTGAAGCTGACCCAGTTTCCTTGATATTCTTGAACTTTTGTTCTTCCAGATAAATTTTGTTATTATTTTTATAGCTCTATAAAATAATTTTAGGTAGTCTAACTGGTAATGCACTGAGTAAGTAAATTAATTTAGGTAAAATTATCATTTTTATTATATTAGCTCATCCTATCCATGAACAATTGTTATTTTCCTCAATTATTTGATCTGATTTTATTTGTGTGAATAGTGTTTTGTAATTGTGTTCACAGACTTCCTGTGTTTGTCTTGGCAGGTATACTCCCAAGTATTTTATATTGTCTATAGTTACTTTAAATGGAATTTCTGGGGGTAGCTAGGGGGCACAGTGGATAAAGCACCAGCTCTGGATTCAGGAGGACCTGAATTCAAATCTGGCCTCAGACACTTGACACTTACTAGCTGTGTGACCCGAGGCCCTGCCCCCCAAAAATGGAATTTCTTTTTCTATTTCTTGCTGCTGAGCTTTTTGGCCATTTATGTAAATGCTGATGTGGATTTATTTTATATCCTGCAACTTTGCTAAAGTTATTCTTTCAAGTAATTTCTTAGTTGATTCTCTAGGATTTTCTAAATATAACATCATATCATCTGCAAAGAGTGATAGTTTTGTTTCCTCCCTGCCTATTCTAATTCTTTTAATTTTTTTCTTCTCTTATTGCTAAAACTACCATTTCTAGTACAATATTAAATAATAGAGGTGATAATGGACATCCCTGTTTCACCCCTGATCTTATTGGGAATGCCTGATGGAGAATTCTTAAGTATACTTTTGATACTGATGACAAATAAAATGGACAATTTTGATTACATGTAATTGAAATACATTTGCACAACAAAATTAGTATAATAGAACAAGAAGGTAAACTAATAAATAGTGAAAAATATTTGTAGCAAATATGAATGGATAGATATAAGTAATACATGTATGTGTTTTAAATATATATATATCTGTATATATAGACACATACCTATAAAGAATACATATGCATATGTATATATATGTGTATACATGTATATATGTATGTGTGTGTGTCTGTGTATATATATATATATATATATATATATATATATATATATACAGAGAGAGAGAGAGAGAGAGAGAGAGAGAGAAAGAATTAAGGAAACAAGTATTTATGAAACACCTTCCATGTGCCAGGCACTTCAGATGGGAAAAACTCCCCTGCTTCTACATTTGACATGGTGGCATCCACAGTCAGTAGGATCTAACAAGCCTTGTGTTAGGCTTTTTGTACTTAGCGAATGTAACGATTGGAATGGTGTCCCCTCCTGGAGACTTACTGTAGGAAAGCTCCACCATGAGGAGAAAGCCTCTAAGGGCAAGGCCCTGAAGCTTTTCTTAGGTGTCAGGAAGTGACATTTGCTTGTGGGAGGAAGAGGGGGCTAGGCTGGTTCTCTCGCTCTCTTTCCTCAGGACTCAGGTAGAGAAAGGAGCTAGAAATGCACTCTCCCTTTAATAGATGAATCTAGGCCTTTCTCTTTCTTTTCACCAAATTCTTATTCTCCTTAACAAATGCTTAAAAGTCTAAACTCTTGCTAAAGCTTATAATTTATTGGTGACCACTCATTAGATATTTTAGACAGACTAGCTAGAATTTTAGTCCCTTACACAAAATAGGATGATACAATAACATGTGAAACTTTCATTTTTTTGGACCAATTGAATATTGAGGATGGTTTCATTATGGGGTTTTTCGTGGGGCTTTTTTTTGGGGGGGTGAGGCAATTGGGGTTAAGTAACTTGTCCAGGGTCACACAGCTAGTAAGTATAAAGTGTTTGAAGCCAGATTTGAACTCAGGCCCTCCTGAATCCAGGGCTGGTGCTCTATCCACTGTGTCACCTAGCTGCCCTGGTTTCATTATATTTTAAGAATAAACTAGCCGGGGCAGCTAGGTGGCACAGTGGATAGAGCACTGGCCTTGGAGTCAGGAGGACCTGAGTTCAAATCCAGCCTCAGACACTTAATACTCACTTAACCCCAATTGCTTCGCCAAAAAAAAAATAAATAAATAAAAAATAAACTAGCCTATGCTATGTGGGATAGATGTTGCTCCTACTAAAAGGTATATGTTGTAGAATAGCAGATTCAGTTCCAGTGAATGTAAAGCTTTTTTTTTTTAATATTAAAGACTCTATAATTTAAAAAGGAAAGGCCATTTCTATGGCTGAAATTTTGTGATCCTGTGAAAGGTGGAATGGACTACCTCAGTTCATCAAGTGAAGGATAGATGAATCCTTCAGAGAGATACTGCAGACAATGCTATTAGTCAGGTAAGTTTTAGTCTAACTACAGGGTCTTTGAGTTCCCTTTAACCCCTCCCCCCATGTCTTGTGATTTTGCCAATCAGGCTTTTTTAGTTTCAAAGGACCTTAGAAGATGTCTTATTCACGGGAATGGTTCTTCTTAGCAAGCGTTTCTTTGACTACATGACTTCTGTGGTTTCATTCATACCCAAGATTCTTCCTCTTATGCTGATCTGAAACCTGCTTTCATAGGATAGTCATCAATTGGTCATAGTTCTAAATTCACTCCAGAGGTAAAGTTTTTACCACTAATCCAGCTTTAACTTCTTTCCCTGAGATTTGGCAGTTCCATGTTATGCTGTTTTTCTCTTGCTAAAAGAATTGAAGAATTTCTGCTGATTAAAGAATGTTAATTGTGTCCCCAAATTAATTTCTAGAAAGTAATGTTGCCAGCTAGTTACCTTGCTTGGGCAGTCATTCATATGTAATAGGCATCAATAAATTATATGCTTATACCTCACCTACTAACCATACTTCACACATTATGAAATCAATGTCTCTAAGACTTAGGTTCATTATTAAAATCTTTCTTAAGTTCTATTGATACTTGACACTGTGGGGGAATTTTGATCACGACAGTTTTTCATCACTTTATCAGGGTTTACCTGCATAATTGAAGGAAAGTTCATCTGAATGTTGATTGAAAATAGTTGGATGTCTCTATATAGACAATTGCTTGGAGAATATTCAGTGACGAATTACAGTGATCATGAAAGAAATGGCTAATGATGTATGAGCAAAAGATTGAGATTATTTAGACTGAGAAACTTCATAATGATCTTTAAACATATGAATTACATTTAACCAATGACCACGTTTTGGTTTCCACTGGGACAAAACAAAAAAATAAAAGAAATACACCTAATACAAAACCTGTTTTATTTGGATATGAGAAAGAGAGTTCAAACAATAAAGACTGTTAAATAATTCAGTGAGTTGCCAATGAAGTCTGGGGTCTTTTCCCTGGAAGTTTATACAACATGATAAAATCTCAAGGGTCTGTAATAGTGTAATCTAATCTGAAAACCATCAAAAATGAATAGAACTGGGGCCACTAGGTGGCGCAGTGGATAGAGCACTGGCCCTGGAGTCAGGAGTACCTGAGTTCAAATCCGCCCTCAGACACTTGACACTTACTAGCTGTGTGACCTTGGGCAAGTCACTTAACCCCAATTGCCTCACACACACACACACAAAAAATGAATTGAACTACCTTCTAAAACATCATATATCCTAGTTACCATTTTAAATGATACTTACAGATATCAGGGTTCTGAGAAGACATTTATTTACTATCCTATTAGCATATAAACAATCCATCCTGACAGTATCCCTTTCAATTGCTTCCAATTGATCAAATTCTCTCTCTCTCTCTCTCTCTCTCTCTCTCTCTCTCACACACACACACACACACACACACACACACACACACACACACGCACACACACACACACACACATACATCCTGCACTTCCCTTTCAAAATGGATACTAAATTATGCTCTTTTCATCAATGCTTGAAAATTTTAGGTCTCATCAATAGTCCATTGTCCTTCTGCAGGATTATACTCAGTTTTGCTAGATATGTTATTCTTACTTTTAAGTCTTTATCTTTTGTGTTTTGGAATATTGTATTATAAGCTCTCCTAGCCTATAGAGTGACAGCTGACAAGTCTTGTGTGATCCCGAATATGGCTTCTTTGCACTTGAACTCTTTCTTTTGGGCAGTTTACCATAGTTTTTTATTTGACTGAAACCTTCTGGATTTGGGCTATAATATTCCTGAGTTTTCATTGGGGGTCTCTTTCATTTTTTCACTAGTGCACTCTCAACTTTCACTGTGGTTTAAGAGAATAGGGCAGTTTTCATTTATGATTTCTTAAAATATATTATCCAGGACTTTTTGTCATAATTTTCATATGGTCTCATAATTTTTAGGTTATTTTACCTTGATGTTTTCTAGGTTATTTAGAATATTTTTTACTTTTTTCTGTTTTTCAATCTTTGATTATATTTTAACATTTATTGTTATCTCATTGTGTCCTTATTTTCTGTTTGGCCCATTCTAAATTCTTGGTTAAGGTTTTTTACTGTCTGTTCTAAGGTATCAATTCTTCTGGCCATTCTTTTCTTCTTATCTCTTCCATTTTGTGTCTTTTAAAAAAATTTCTTCCAGGTATCTCCGTGGTCCTAGTGACAAGGGTATTTATTTCTTTGAGGTATTACTTGGAATTATTGCCCCCTTGACATATCTCTCAGTCTAAGACATTTCTCCATTGTGTTTGACATTTTCTTCTGTCATAAATATATTCAGCTTCAGAATCTAGATTTAGGGATAGTGCTTAGGTCAAAATCTGTTCCTATATTTCCAGATTGCATGGGCAAAACCTCCTTGGTCCTTTGTGCTAAGATCTGGCCTCATATTCAGTAAGAATTGCTTGATCTTACCTCCTACTCTGCTTTAGGCCCAGACTTCCTAGATAACAACTGTGTTACAAAAATAATGGAATTTGATCAATAACAGAACAAAAAAATGTTAATGTAAGGCAGAATTACTATACATTTGGAGCCTAGAAATTACTGTGTTAGCCTCCTGATGCAGAGAGGCAGAACTAAAAAGACCTACATTTAAATGATAAAGGTAGATTTTAAAACTCCTGCTTTAAATGATGCTTTCATTCAATATTTAATCGATTAAAATGCTTACAATAGAGCTGTACTATGTTAAACCAGGGCTCCTTAAACTTTTCCTTCTTGTGATTCCTTTTCAGCTGAGAAATCTTTTGAGACCTTCAGTAAATAGGTGTATAAAATAGGTATACATAACTTTTTACTTTTGCCAAATTTTCTGCTACCCCTACATTCAGTTGCATGACCCTATATGGGGTGACAACCCACAGTTTAAGATGCTGGACCATACCACTAGTTTAGGTCTTGACTGGACTATTGAAATAGCTTTCTAATTGGTCTCCTTGCCTTAAGTGTCTCCCTAATCTAATCTATCCTTTATGCAATTGGAGCAGGAGCATAGGTTAAACCCAAAAATTATTCTTCCTGGATTATCACTATTTGGGCAGATGGACGTAGGTAATTCTATCCTGATTCTCCCTCTTCAAGGCCAGCAGAACAGCCATCCTCATGGCCTCAATCTTTAGCTTGCCAGGAATCAGTCTCCCTTGAGAAGAATGGTCAGAGGAGAGTCTGGAAATAGCCATTAATACCTCCCTTTGAGCCACATCTAGATATATCTATGTGGATGCAATCTATGTGACCAACACACACACACACACACACACACACACACACACACACACACACCCCTTCCTTATGTTTAGAAAAATCAACAATTTCCCAAAATAAAAGTGATACCCTATGATAAAAAAATTCAAATGTGTGGGTATAAAGTCTATTTAAGGAATATAGTAATTGAACTTTAGTTCATGAACCAGTTCAGAGGACTGTAAGATCTTGTAATAATTCTAGGACACCTTGGACTCTCACCCAAGTCACATTTGATCCAAGTACGGAATTAAAATTATTGAGGCAGTTAGGTGGCACAGCGGATAAAGCACCAGCCCTGGATTCAGGAGGACCTAAGTTCAAATCTGGCCTCAGACATGACACTTACTAGTTGTGTGACCTTTGGCAAGTCACTTAATCCTCATTGCCCCGCATAAAATAAAATAAAATAAAATTACTAAAGGATATGTAATGTTGTTCTATCTGTGAGGCAAATTTAAAAACCTGGAAAGGTGAAATAAGTATTTCAATCTTTGCTATGTGGAAGGTTTATAAATGGACACCCTCTTCTTTTCCTCATGTTAATTGTTGTTATTAAGACAATATATAATTGTTTTCTAAAATTTAAAGTGGTTTGACATTTCCTTTATAAAAAATCAGATATTTCTTGCTACAATATTTATTATTTGTTTGCACATTATTATTCAGTATCATTAAAACATAGCAGGTAATTCTTGCAAAAGAGACTCGATTAATTTAAATAGGGGTAAATCTAAGGTCTAAATTGTCTGTGGATTCCAAAGCGGATCCTAGGTTGTCTTTGAGTATAGAATTTGTTTTCTTGACTTAGTTGCCATGAACTTCATTTGAAAAAATAATTTAATAACTGTATTTCAATGAAATTAGTTTTCTTTGGAAGCCTATGTATTTTATTTTATTTAAAAAATATTAATCTGAGAAGAATCACATAGGCTTCACCAAACTGTTAAAGAAGTTCATTCAAAACAGGTTAAGAACCTCTGTTTTAGAGGGAATTCTATATACATCTGTTTTTTGATGTGGTGATAAACAATTTTTTCCCTATAACCCCTCCACCCTCTATTCTTCTGTAAGTTTTACAATTTTCAAGACCCAAGATTACCTGCTGTGTAATGCTGTTCTTGTTTGTTTTAAATGATAAAATGTTGAATATCCTATACTCTGAAAGAAAAATGACCAAAGAGATGTTAAGATCATGTCTCCTTTTGAGACGAGGTATTCCTCCTCTTGCAATTTGACATGCCTTAGTATGCCTAAAACAGGGCAATCATTTTCCAGAGAGCAGTGTTTACCTAATTAAGAGCTTCTCAGTCGTCCCCTGTTAGTTAATTGTGTCATTAGCAGCAATTTTGACATGAAGAACAACTTGTGTCTTGAGCACCAGTTTGGCCCCTGTTAGGGCAGCCCAGCAGCATGGCTCCCCTGGGTCCTGGCAACAGCCTCTTGCAGAATATACAGCACAAAATAGAATAATTGGTCCCTAGAGGGGCTGTCTGTTCAGCTGCCAATAGGGATTGTTTTTCTGTGTGAATAAGAAACCAAGCTGCCATGACTTCTCAATTGTATATTAACTTGTTGCTGGACTGCACAAGTACTTGTGTGAGAGATTAAAGAACCAAGTGATGGTTACAGCTGTCCTCATAACTACTCTGCAGTTTATTACAGCATAGTCTTGACAGTCCCGATGAAAGGAGGAATAATCTAATGATCACTTCTCTGACTAAAAAGGCAAGAGCAGTGTCCACCTAGGCAGGAGCTCAAGAGTTAAAATGCAGTAGTCTGACAGAGCATGCAGCTTTGGCCACCCTCAACAACAAATGGCCTGGAATTCAACAACTGCTGTCAGAGAGGCTGAATGAGCCCCCCTGCTGTTCTCTGCCTCCCTTCCTCCATCCTTTCTGAGCTAAGTAGGAGGAAATAATAGAAGTCAGTTTAAAATATTTCCCATTGGGAAATTAAGACTTTTTCTAATGAGGTTTCTATTAAAGAACTCTTTTTTAAAAAATCAATACTTCTCATGTTTGGTAAAAGTTAAAATGTGGATTTTTAAAACTAAAATATAAAGTCATTATTTGGGCAGTGTTACTATTGACAAAAGTCCCAGAAAATGTCTTTAGGGGAGTATGTATAATGTCATAGTCATGGGATTTAGAGCTTGAAGGGACCATAGTGATCATCAAGTCTGACATTCTGATTTTTACAAATAGTGTAACTGAGGTCCAAAAAGGTGAGGTGCCTGTGTCTTTCCAGAATCATAGAATCTGCCAGAATATATGACTGTTGATTCTATAATCAATAAATATAATCAATTAAAGCCTATGCTTTAAGTACAAAGAGTCACCACTGTGCCCACAAAGAGGCATAATCAGAAAAAAGATGTCATTAGGAAAAATGTATCATAGAAAAATCATGTGATGAGTGAGTATTGTCAGATGCACATTGAACATGCAACATTGGTATCTGAATGATAAGAGAAGAAATTGGGGAAGGCCTTCATCATACAGACTGCCCCTTTTTCCCAGTGAATGATGGGATCACATAGATATGAGTAGCACAGGATAGATAGGTATACATAGATTGTGATCTGCTTTATTGGGCATTCTAATTTATTAAGTTGCAGATCCTATTAGTATTTGAATAAGAGGATAATACATTGGAGAAGGGGAATACTAGAAGCTGGGAGTCAAACTATGAAGCCTTTATAATACCGTGGATGAAAGGTGATTGGGTGTTGAACTAGTGAAACAGTCATATGAGTGAAGAGAAGGGGACTTATGTGAAATATACTGTGGATAGAACCAATAGCTCTTGTCACCCCCTGATTTAAAATAGGGAATGGGCAGAAAGAGAGACAGACAGACAGAGTGGGTAATATAAAAAGGAGAATGGGTGGGTTTGGGGATTAGGGAGAGAAAAAGTTCTGGTTTAGGCACAGAATCACAGAGAATTAGAGAATTGGGAGGGACTACAGTATGTATCTCTTCAAATCTATACCCCAAAAGGAATTTCCTCTATGACATATCTGCTTGAAAACTTGCACTGAGGGATATGTGAGTTTGATACAACTAATCTAACATCTGTTTGGAGATAAGAACAGGCAATTGGTAAAGTAGGAGTAGTGTACAGGAGAGAGAACAGGGTTGGCTATGTAGATCTTGGTGTCTTCTGCATCATAGATGTGATAATGAAATCAATGAGACCTGATGAAATAAATGACAGTATATTGAGAAAAAAGACCAGATTCTAGAGCAGCCTTGGGAGGGTAGACATGAAAGGTTATCCAGTAAAGAAGGCTGAGAAAGACCCATTAGGAAGTTAGGAGAAGAACCAGGAGAAAGCAATGTCACAAAAAACCCAAGGAGGACCTGAGTTCAAATCTGGCCTCAGACACTTGACACTTAGTAGCTGTGTGACCCTGGGCAAGTCACTTAACCCCTATTGCCCCAAAAAAAGAAAAAAAAAGATTTAAGGTATTCAAAAGTGGATTATAGAGAAGAACTAAAACAACAAGCAGGGCAGAGTTTTTATAGTTTAATTTAGAAAAAGAAGAGAAATATAGAATGATAACATGAGAAGATAGTGTGGTAAATTAAAGGTGCTTGAAGGATGATGGCAATGTGTGCATGTTTATAGGCATCCAGGAAAGAGCCGATAATAAAGAAGAGGTTAGGAAGAGAAGAAACAAAATAGCTGATTGAATTTAAAGGTCTGTCATGTGATAGAATTGTCTGACTTGTTCCATTTTTACTTCAGAGGGCAGAACTAGGAATACTGAGTTGATGTTTCAAAAATCTCTATTTAGATAAATATTTCCTAATTAGAGCAGCCCCAAAATGGAAGAGGCTACCATAGGAGGTAATGTGTTCCCTTTTCTTAGAGGGTTTTCAACTGAAGACTATATAACCACCTGTCCAATATATCATAGAAAGCACTTTCATTTTGGTTGAGACTGAATTAGATACCTTCTGAGTACCCGTCTAACTCCAAGATTCTATTAAAATAATGTTCTCTGATGGTTCAGAAGGAATTTTAATATTATATGATGAAAAGGTCAACATTATAGGTATTTATTATCATTATATTAAGAAAACAGGCTTTTATATGGCTCATGAATAGAAATATCTAATCAATTATGCACTTGGATGTGGTTTACTGTAGCATCATGGTGGGACTGACCAATAAAGGGTCATTCTTTAGAGTAATTATAATATTCTCTTCCTGCTTAAATACCCTATGTGAAAATCTGTTGAGTCTACTTCTGGGTCTATGTAATGGAGAGACCCTCCCTCCCACTTTAGATCATCAGTCAATATCCTCAACTTCCTGTTGGCTTTATAATGGGGACAGAAAGTTTTTTACAGGGCTGCTGAAGCAGAATTGGATTTAGATACAAAAAGCTCAAATAAATTAGCTTCATCATAGACATAGCTTCACATCTCTTGTGGCAAGGGAGATAAAATGAATTGTGGGCCGCTGAATAGTCCTCTCTTTCTGCCAGGCCACTATACAACTGCTTCATTTTCTTCCTGTAATATTTCAATCTGTTCTGATTTAAGGTGAAAAATATGAGATGGGGGAGCCGAGCCAAGATGGTGGAGAGGAATCAGCAAGCTACCTGCGCTCTCCTTCTGTTCCCTCAAAAAGAACATTAAATCAAGCCTCTGGATGGATTCTGAAACTACAGAACCTGCAAAGAGACAGAGAGACACAGTCTTCCAACCAGAGATAATTTAGAAGACTCCAGGAAAGGTCGGTTTGACTCACGCAAATGGGAGGCACAGTGCAGGGGGGCAGTGCAATGCCAAGGGGGTCAGGGCAAGTCAACAAGAAGCTGCGGGCCACAGCTGAGCAAATGAGGCCCCTGGATCCTGGCTCAAAAATCTGATGGCTCAGCAGGACAGTGGAAAAACACACCTGCACCACCTGAGAGGGCAGATTGCCAGCTGGAGGGACATTAACAGGATAGGTGCGAGTAGGCCCACTGATCCCACTGTGCTCAGACAAGAAGTGCAGGGCGGGGGAACTCCACACACCATAAAGGTCTCAGTGTAAAAAGCCGGTGACACAGCACAAGAAGTTCAAAACAGGGACCCTGGTGCCCCTAGAGAGGACCTCAACTTAAAAAAAAAATAAGCTGCAATAATGAGTAAGAAGCAAAAAAGAGCCCTCGCCATTGAGAACTTCTGTATCAACAGGGAAGAGGCAAACACAAACTCAGATGAGGACAATACCCTCAAATTTCCTACATGTGAAGTCTCAAGAGGGAAGGTGAATTGGTCTCAAGAACAAAAACCCTTCCTGGAAGAGCTCAAAAAGGATTTTAAAAATCAATTGAGAGGGGTAGAAGAAAATATGAGGAGAGAAATGAAAGCAAAGCAAGAAAACTATGAAAAAAGAATCAGCAGCTTGGGAAAGGAAGCACAAAAATTGACTGAAGAAAACAATTCCTTAAAAAATTCATTTGGCCAAATGGAAAAAAAATGTGCATAATCTCATTAAAAAACAATGTCTTAAAAATTAGAATTGTGCAGTTGGAAGATAAGGAATCCATGAGACAGCAGGAATCAGTCAAGCAGAATCAAAAGAATTAAAAAATAGAAGAAAATGTGAAATACCTCATTGGAAAGACAACTGATCTGGAAAACAGATCCAGGAGAGACAATTTGAGAATCATTGGACTGCCTAAAAGCCATGACCAGAAAAAGAATCTAGACACCATATTCCAGGAAATTATTAAGGAGAACTGCCCTGATATTATAGAATCAGAGGATAAAATCATCATTGAAAGAATCCACCAATCACCTCCTAAAAGAGACCCCTAAAGGAAAACTCCAAGGAATATTGTAGCCAAATTCCAGAACTATCAGGCGAAGGAGGAAATACTCCAAGCAGCCAAAAAGAAGCAATTTAAATATCATGGAGGCACAGTCAGGATTGCTCAGGACCTGGCAGCTTCAAAATTAAAGGACCACAAGGCTTGGAATATGATATTCTGGATGGCAAAGGAACTTGGATTGCATCCAAGAATCTATTAACCAGCAAAATTGATCATTCTCTTCTGGGGGAAAAGATGGGCATTCAATGACATTGGGGACTTTCAATGTTTCCTGATGAAAAGACCAGAACTGAATAGAAAATTTGATCTTAACATACAAGACTCAAGAGAAGTTTAAAAAGGTAAACAGAGGGGGGAAAAAAAGGTTAAACTGTTTACATCTCTACGCAGGAAGATAACACTCATAACTCTTAAGAATTGTAAATGCATTTGGGCAGAGAGAAGAACTATACACAGAGGGTATAAATATAAATTGCCTTTGATGTGATGATACAAAGAAAATTAAGGGATTAAAAAGGGAGTCTATGGGGAGGAGAAGAAAGGGGAGGTAGAATGGGGTGAATTACACCACATGAAGAGGTGAAAAATACCTATTACAATAGAGGGAAAGAAAGGAGGGGTGAGCATTGTTTCAACCCTACCCTCATCAGATTTGATTCAAAGAGGGAATAACATATACATTCATTGGGATAAAGAAACTTAGCTCATTCTTTAGGGAAGTAAAATGGGAAGGGAAAGGGGGGGGCTGATAGAAGGGAGGACAAAAGCAAGGGAGAAAAGGGTAAAGAAAAGGGAGGAGAGTGATAAAAAGGGAGGGAAGATTGGGGGAGGCAGGGGTAAGAAGCAAATGTCAGTGAGGAGCAATAGGGTGAAAAAAGGGGGAAAAAGTACAAAGGGGGTAAATGAAATAGAGGGGAATAGAAAGTTAATAATAATAAATGTGATTGTGAATGGGATGAAGTCTGCTATAAAATGGAAGTGAATTGCAGGGTGGATTAAAAACCAGAATCCTACAATATGCTGTTTACAAGAAACACATTTGAAGCAGAGAGATACACACAGAGTAAAGGTAAAAGGCTGGAGCAGAATATATTATACTTCAGCTAAAGTAAAAAAAGCAGGGGTAGCAATCCTTATCTCAGACAAAGCACAGGCAAAAATAGATCTCATTAAAAGAGATAAGGAAGGAAACTACATCTTGCTGAAAGGTACTATAGATAATGAAGTAATATCAATATTAAATATGTATGTGCCAAATGGTATAGCATCCAAATTCTTAGAGGAGAAGTTAAATCAGTTACAAAATGAATTAGGCAATAATAGTATACTAGTGGGGGAATCTGAATCTCCAGCTCTCAGAATTAGATAAATCTAGAGAAAAAATAAATAAGAAAGAAGTGAAAGAGGTGAATAGATTACTAGAAAAGTTAGACATGATAGATGTCTGGAGAAAATGGAATGGGGATAGAAAAGAATATACCTTTTTCTCAGCAGTACATGGCACATTTTCAAAAATTGACCATGTATTAGGGCACAAAAATATCATAGTCAAATGTAGAAAGGCAGAAATAGTAAATGCATTCTTCTCAGATCATGATACAATAAAAATTACATGTAAGAAAGAGCCAGGGAAAAGTAGAATAAAAATCGGTTGGAAACTAAGTAATTTCATTCTAAAGAATGAATGGGTCAAACAACAAATCATAGAAACAATCAATAACTATATCCAAGAGAATGACAATAATGAGACCACATACCAACATCTATGGGATGCAGCCAAAGCAGTGCTTAGGGGAAAATTTATAGCTCTAACTGCTTACATGAATAAAAAAAGAGAAAGAGGAGATTAATGAATTGAGCATGCAACTTAAAAAGCTATAAAAAGAACAAATTAGAAATCCCCAATTAGATACTAAACTAGAGATCCTGAAAATTAAAGGAGAAATTAATAAGATTGAAAGCAAGAAAACTAGAGAATTAATCAATAAAACTAAGAGCTGGTTTTATGAAAAAAAAAAACAACAATAAAATAGAGGAAATATTGGTTAATTTGAATAAAAAACGAAGAAAACCAAATTACCACTATCAAAAATGAAAAGGGTGACGTTACCACCAATGAAGTGGAAATTAAATCAATAATTAGGAATTATTTTGCCCAACTGTATGCCAACAAATTTGACAATCTAAATGAAATGGATAAGTATTTACAAAAATACAAACTGCCCAGGTTAACTGAAGAGGAAATAAAATCCTTAAATAAGCCCATATTAGAAAAAGAAATTGAAAAAGCCATTACTGAACTCCCTAAGAAAAAATCACCAGGGCCAGATGGGTTTACAGGTGAATTTTACCAAACATTTAAAGAACAATTAATTCCAATATTATACAAATTATTTGGAAAAATAGGTGAAGGAGTTCTACCAAATTCGTTTTATGATACAAATATGGTGGTGATACCAAAACCAGGCAAAGCAAAAACAAAGAAAGAAAATTATAGACCAATTTCCCTAACAAATATTGATGCTAAAATCTTAAATAAGATATTAGCCAGGAGATTATAGGAAGTGATCACCAGGATAATACATTATGACCAGGTAGGATTTATACCAGGAATGCAGGTCTGGTGCAACATTTGCAAAACTATTAACAAAATCAACCACATCAATAAGAAAACTAACCAAAATCATATGATTATCTCAATAGATGCAGAGAAAGTTTTTTACAAAATACATTCCTAATAAAAACACTACAGAGCTTAGGAATAGGTGGAGCTTTCCTTAAAATAATAAGCAGTATATACCTAAAACCATCAGCAAGCATTATATGCAATGGAGATAAGTTAGAGGCTTTCCCAATAAGATCAGGGGTGAAACATTATCACCCCTATTATTTAATATTGTACTAGAAATGTTAGCTTTAGCAATCAGAGAAGAAAAAGGAATTAAAGGAGTTAGAATAGGCAAGGAGGAAAAAAATCTTTCACTCTTTGCAGATGATAAGATGGTATACTTAAAGAATCCTAGAGAATGAACTCAAAAATTACTTGAAACAATTAACAAATTTAGCAAAGTAACAGGATATAAAATAAATCCACATAAATCATCAGCATTTCTATATATGATCAACAGAGTCTAACAGCAAGAGATAGAAAGAGAAATTCCATTTATTATCCAGTAGATAATATAAAATACTTGGGAGTCTACTTGCCAAGACAAACCCAGGTACTCTATGAACACAATTACCAAACACTCTTCACACAAATCAAATCATATCTAAATAATTGGAAAGATCAATAGCTCATGGATATGCAGAGCTAATATAGTAAAAATGACAATTCTACCTAAATTAATTTACTTATTCAATGCCATACCAATCAGACCACCTGAAAATTATTTTATAGAGCTAGAAAAAAATAATAACAAATTTCATCTAGAAAAACAAAGTCAAGAATATCAAGGGAAATAATGAAAAAAAGTCCAAATGAAGGTGGGTTAGCTGTACCAAATCTGGAGCTTTACTATAAAGCGGCAGCCATCAAAACTATCTGGTACTGGTTAAAAAATAGAGTGGAGGATCAATGGAATAGGCTAGGCACAGGAGACACATTAGTAATTGACACTAGTAATGTAGTGTTTGATAAACCCAACTAATCCAGCTTCTGGGATAGGAACTCAGTATTTGACAGAAACTGCTGGGATAACTGGAAGATAGTATGGCAGAAAGTAGGCATAGAACAACATCTTACACCTTACACTAAAATAAGATCAAAATGGATACATGATTTAGACATAAGAGGTGATACCATAGGTAAATTGGGAGAGGAAGGAATAGTTTACCTTTCAGATCTTTGGAAAGGATAACAGTTTATGACCAAACACAAGATAGAGAATATTATGAAATGCAAAATGGATGATTTTGATTACACTAAATTAAAAGTTTCTGTACAAACAGAAGCAATGCATCCAAAATTAGAAGGGAGGCAGAAAGCTGGGAAACAATTTTTATGTCCAGTACTTCTGATAAAGGCCTCATTTCCAAAATATATAGGGAACTAAATCAAATTTATAAGAATCCAAGTCATTCCCCAGTTGAGAAATGGTCAAAGGATATGAACAGACAGTTTTCTGATGAAGAAATCAAAGCTATCTATTCCCATATGAAAAAATGGTCTAAATCACTATTGATTAGAGAGATGCAAATTAAAACAACTCTGAGGTACCACCTGACACCTATCAGATTGGCTAAAATGACAAAAAAGGAAAATAAATGTTGGAGAAGCTGTGGAAAAATTGGTACACTAATGCATTGTTGGTGGAGCTGTGAATTCATCCAACCATTCTGGAGAGCAATCTGGAATTATGCCCAAAGGGCTATAAAACTGTGCATACTGTTTGACCCAGCAATACCACTTTTGGGTCTTTTCCCCAAAGAGATCATGGAAAAGGGAAAAGGACCCACATGTATAAAAATATTTATAGCTGCTCTTTTTGTGGTGTCAAGGAATTGGATTTTGAGGGGATGCCCATCAATTGGGGAATGGCTGGACAAGTTGTGGTATATGAATGTAATGGAATACTATTGTGCTGTAAGAAATGATGAGCAGGAGGAGTTCAGAGAAACCTGGAGGGTCTTGCATGGGATGATGATGAGCAGAACCAGAAGAACATTGTACACAGTATAATCAATATTGTGTGTTGATCTACTGTGATGGGCTAGATTCTTCTCACCAATGCAATGGTACAGAAGAGTTCCAGGGCACTCATGATGGAAGAGGATCTCCAAATCCAGGAAAAAAAAAGAACTGTGGAGTATAGATGCTGATTGAAACATACTATTTCTTTTGTTTTTGGTGCTGTTGTTTTTCTATTTTGAGGATTTTCCTCATTCCTCTGATTTTTCTCTTATAACATGACTAATGCAGAAATATGTTTAATGTTTATATATATATATATATATATATATATATATATATATATATATATATATATATATATATATATATATATATATATATATATAACCTATATCAGATTACCTGCTGTCCAGGGGAGGAGGGAGGGAGGGGAGGGAGGGAGACAAATCTGAAATTGGAAAGCTTGTATAAACAAATGTTGAGAACTATCTTTACATGTAACTGGAAAATAATAAAATACAAAAAAGAAACATCAGAGATGGACTGGACCATGTGATGATCTTGTCACCTTTAAAAAATCATAAGAACCAGTAAGGATCTCCTTCAACAATTGGAGCTGATAGCAGCAATAGGCAAGTCTGGTGAGGAGGCAGTCCTAAGGAGTAACCTGCTACCACAAGCCAGCAGCAACTCTACCCAACACTTGAAAAACTGTGTCCAAAAAACAAGGGACTGATTTGTCCATTGGCTCTCTCAGAGGTGCACCTAGTGACATGGAAATGTTCTGTAGTATCCACTTGACATTTGAGCATGCTCTCTCCAAAGATTGAAGTGTGGTCTTAGTTTGGGATATTATTATACTTCAGTCTTTGCTATACCTTCTCAATAAATATCCCTTCATAAAAGCTAATTGATGTTAATTGGGTAAATGATATCTGGTGATATTAACTGGTAATGGTATTGGGTGTACATACTGGTTGGAGACATGAATTTATTCAACCAAATTCAATTCAACCACACATAAATTCAACCAGATCTTATAACATTTTAACTAAATTATCACATTTATTATCACATTTACTAGCTAGAAATATTCTTAGAAATCTTGTAAATTTGTTGTACAAAATCATAAATTAACATTAATAGCAAATAATCTTGCCATTACTTTCAAACTTAAGTATTTCATTCAACTTTTGACCACATTCAATACATTAGGAAATTTTACTTCCTCAAAGTCTCTGGCTAAAAAGAGATTGATGCAATATGATCATTTTTTTTTGAAGATGCTTACACAAAGAACATTATTCTTAGACTTCCACATTTACTGATAAATGTGTTCAGCCAAGCAGAATAGCCTATTCTCTCTTTGAAAAGACAGTCTTTTAAATACTTGAAGACTGCAACCATATTCCTCTGACCTCTTCTCTTCCCCAGGCTAAACATGCCCAATCCTTCAATTGATCCCTAAAAATCATGGTCTTTAGATGTCTCACCCTATTCTCTTGGTCACCTTCTTCCCAATTCCCAACATACACTGCAAAATTTAGTTCCCAGAACTGAACAATTTGCACAGACTGAATACAGAGTAGAATAAAGTGAGAATATCAATTTGTTCTTGAGATTGAACTTCCTTCACTTGAGTTGGAAGTCTACTAAAACCCACATTTTGTTTTGTTTTATTTTTACCAGAAAGGGTTATTTAGCCACACCCTCCCCATCTACTAGATTTGTAATGCTAGCTCTGGTATATACACATGGGAAGGCTTTGCCTATGGCAATTTATCACTTTTAGATCTCAGTTTCTTCATCTGTATAATCATGGGAGAAGTAGATTAGGTGACCTCCAAGATTCCTTCTAGGCCTAAATCTATAATCCTAAATGTCTGTATTTATATAGTTAATTTTTAAACTTGAAATGTAGGACTTTAGATCTTTCATTTTTGAATTCCTTTTGCCTCCTTTTGGGGAAAGTGCCCCCGTGGGTGAATCTTCCTTCCCTTCCTAGTTATACTTTTGACTTTCCAAACTTCTATACCATGCCCCCCAAGTGGGTAGAAACACACTCTATTCTTCCACAGCTTTTCACATTCCTTTTATATGCTATCCTTCTTTAGAATGTAAGCCCTTTTGACATCAGGGACTGTCCTTTTTGTTTGTATTTGTATCTCTGACACTTAGCACAGTGTCATTAATAAATGTTTGTTGTTGCCTTATTCCATTGACCTTCCTACATTGCAGTCTGCTAAGAGCTTTCTAGCTTCCATAAGAAAAACTCATAAATATTACAGCTATATCCAGGTCCAAGGAAAAATGTCTGAGATATTTTGCTAGAATAAGTAGATATAAAGATAGAGAAATAGATAGATACATATCAATGTAGTCTATCTTTTAAAATTGATAATTAATGTATGGCGTACATAAGTATGTCCTCTATCTCCCTTCTCCCCCCCAAAAAATATACTTTTACCATCCATAATACCCTATCTTGTAAACAATTAAATGAAAATCAAATTTAATGTGTATTCTTTTGTTTCTCAATCAGTTATCTCTATTTGTCTCTGTATGTCTTTTCCACCCTCTATCTTTTCCTGCTCCCTTTCATCTCCTTTACCCTTCTACTCCCTTCCCCATGCTAAGAAGATAACAGCTGAGTGGTTCCCACCATTTGGAAAATAATATAGCATATCAAAAATGATAGCAACAGAAATTAACATCAATTTGCAGACATTTATGATGCATCTTCTTCATTCAGAGTCCTGTGCTTGAGGAAACAATAGAGTAAGAAAAGAAATAGTCTTTTCTTCATAAACTCTACAATTTAATATGGTGATATAATACTGAATGGAGGAAGGGGACTTGTACTGTGAAATATCTCTGTACCCAAAGATGAACAAGAAAGTCACCTTTCTGTAGCAGGAGTCATTAATTCTGGGTCATTGCTATTAACTGATTAGCCAAGTGAAATGTTTAAAACACCTCAAACTGTTTATTATTCAAGGGAATCAGCTTAGTCAATTACTGTTACTATCCAGTGATAGGTAGACTGGCTGCTTTTAAGGGATCCTGGTTGCTTGTGAGGATTTCAAATTGTCACCCAGCTTTTATAGCATGCACATTAAATAAAGCCCATCAGGCATGCTCATTGATTCTGGACTACAAGCAGTCACCAAAATTAGTTTCCATAAATATATTTTCCATATATTTCTCATTTTACCTAACCCTAGTTTATTCTGGCATAGGGAATTGGATGTGCCCTAGATAATATACTTGACAGTGTTATGTCAGCTATATTCTGAGAATGGAATTCCCCACATTTCTAGAGGCATATGGAGATTCACATTGGAAGTTGAGTAGAGGTTAATCATTTCAAGTTATTTGACCTACCAAGTCATCTCCTCGATGGACCTCTCGTCCACTCTGTTCTCTGATCCATTCACTCTCAAAATATCTTCTGACTTTTCAATGTTCACATTGGTGGGTTCACATAGGCCTTGCTGTGGTTTTGATTCTTCCTGCAACCTTCATATTTGTATAGCAACTTTATTGACCAGAATGTTTTATTAAACTTAGTATGATCTTAAGTCCCAACAGTGCAGAGTCCATGATGATTTTATTCAATTTGGGTTTTTTTGAGCACCTATGAGTGTCATCTTCAATCTTATCCTTAAATAGTTTGGGTGATATTTATAGATTATGAAGGGGTGGAGAACTTATGTGACAAAGGTACTGAGAAAAATTTTCAGTGGACCCAGTAGAAATCAAAGTGCATCGAGTTGATGCAAGTGGAATTTTCATTGTCCCAAGAGGACAAAAGCAAAAGAGATAAGATTAAAGGGAGGTGAACGAAACTAGCAAAAGATAAAAGTTGGAAAGGATTGATCTCTTTGCCTTTTTCATAATGACAATGATGATGTTTTGAGCAAAATATTATTCCTGTTTTTTGCTACCATAACAAAATCTTTAAAGGGACCTTGTCACTAATGCAATATGTTGCATTCAATTGAGCCACATCACCCCCTGTTATTTTAAAAACCAGGAAATGAAGTCTCTGGGAGTCTTAGAGTCATAAGGTTTACTGGCAGTAGAACTGAAATTAAAAGCTGTCTCCCAACTTCTTGTTCAGGGCTCTTCCTTTTATGCTACAGTATAAAGGTAACAAATTGGAAAGTGTGAGCACCATTCATGTATTAACTCGCTTCAAGGAAACAAGGTGGCATAGTGGATAGAAAGTTGGGCTTAGAATCAGGAAGACTCAATTTGAATCTGGCCTCAGATACTTACTAGCTATGTGAGTCTGGAAAAATCACTGAACAACTCTGTTCCTCAGTGTCCTCAACTATATAATAAGGATAATAACAGGACCAACTTCACTGGGTTGTTGTGAAGATAAATAAATGATTATTCCTTTCCCTTCCTCTCATCCTCCCCACTTCAAGATTTTGCATTTCTCTAACCTTAACTATTTCTGTATTAAAAAAAAATAATAATGCCCAAACTCCTGAGAATGCAATTCTTTCTATAGAGGTTCAGGAGACTATTTTTTCAATGTGTTGGTGTTTTGTACTATGTCCAACCATGAGAAAATAATGGGTTTTGGAATGCCCAAAGACCCCAGCTTAAGGGGATTGATTTGGACTGATTGGATTGACAGAGATTGACTGAACTCTTCTAAAGTTAATTCAATTAAAACCACACCTGCCTGGCTCTCAAGAGGGTGTGTTCTCAGAGACTGTGGACTCTGACCTCAACATATGACTGCCCTCAAGTCCAGTGAACCAATGGATTTGGGTGATGCTAGCCAATTAGCTTGAAGCAGTGTGGAAGGATGGCCTCTCCTTGGAACACAGGAGGAGCTTCCTCTCTCAGTGTGTCTCTCAAACTGGTGGGTGATGGAAAAATTGAGGAAGAACCAGGCAAGCCTGGAACACTAGGCTAGATAGGCCTTTTCTTAACTTTCTGACCCAGGTGTTCTCTTTTTTTTCTGATAAATGCTTAATGCCCCAAACTGGTGCTAAAGCTTCTAATTTATTTTTGTTTGTTTTTTTTGTTTTTTGTTTTTGGTGGGGCAATAAGGGTTAAGTGACTTGCCCAGGGTCACACAGCTAGTAAGTGTCAAGTGTCTGAGGCTAGATTTGAATTCAGGTCCTCCTGAATCCAGGGTCAGTGCTTTATCCATAAAGATTCTAATTTATAAGTAAACCCTAGCTAATTTTCCCCACACTTGGGACAGAAATAAGGCGACCACACATTTAATTTTCATCTAAATAGCATATTATGTTTGATGTTTTGTTAAATAATGCATGATATTATTTGTGTACAACCAGTAGAGAAGAGCAGAAAAATGAAGCAATTATCCAAATAATTGAAGCAAAAAGAAAACAATTACTACTGAGAAAAGGGCTGGAATGATTGGTTTTAATGATGCTTATTGATTGTTTACATTCATAAAATGTTCCAGAGAACTGGTCACTTCACTATATCTGCAATTAGTCTATGTTTGCCTCTATACCACAAAGTTGCCCTAATATTGTTTTAAGCCCTTGGTTCAAAGTTCTTGATCTGTCTTCCTGCACTTTTTTTTTAAACATTAGAAACAAGCATAAAAGTCACAAAACACAATTTCTAATGCCTTAACAATTAAGATCTGTGATGCTATAAAGCCCTTTCATTGTTTTCAGATTTTTTTTAACTTTATTTTCCTTATTCCATTTAAAAAAGAAAACAACCACCTGTTTTTAGTATTATAAAATTTTCAATCCTTGTAGAGCTCTACAGTAAAATTGAGATTAAACATTACCCAATAACTGATGATCTAAACACCAAAGCAGTCCTTAATTATCAAATTCCCCAGTAGAAGTTGTATATAATGGAAGCTGATTCCTCAAACTAGGATCAGTCCATATACCAATCAAGGAGTTAGCACCCAGAAAAATTTTTCAAATATATTTTGTTCACTATTATCCTAGCCTTTGATACAAAACTGACTTTCATTTCATATTCCACATCATTATTCAATGACAAAATATCCTGATTATATGTATTACTAAAACCAGAAAGTACCCAAATGGGGAAATGACTTGTGAGTGGAAATGAGCTCAGAATCTGTATATAGATGTGATACATTTTGCTGACAACTATTTGGTGGTATTCCTCATAACTGAGAGAACATATTTTCATTTTACATGAATAAAATATAGCGATGAACTATGTTACCAAGTAATGACTAATTTAACCCTATTCATTTCAACGAATTGGGTCATCAGCTAACTGAATCAAAGAATTCAAGCTGGAAGATACTCAAAGCAATGTTTCTTGTGTCATTATGTCAGGGACCCCTTTGGCAAGCTGGTGATACCTATGGAGACAGTTTCAGAATAATGGTTTTAAATTGATTATAAAAAAACACCAGAGGATCACAAAGCAAACCAATTATTTTGAAAAATCATTATTTAAACAAGTTCATGGACCACAGGTAATCATTATCTTCCTTTGGATCATCTACTCCAACACCATAGTTTTTTATGTATGAAGAAAATAAAAGACAGAAAAATTAAATTACTGAGGCAAAGATACAAATGTAAGAGCAGAGGCAGGATTTTAATCCAGGTCCTCTGCCTCCAGACCTGGCACTCTTTCTTCTGTCCTATACTATCTTCTTTTTTTTTTTTCGGGGGGGGGGTTGCAGCAATGGGGGTTAAGTGACTTGCCCAGGGTCACACAACTAGTAAGTGTCAAGTGTCTGAGGCCGGATTTGAACTCAAGTCCTCCTGAATCCAGGGCTGGTGCTTTATCCACTGTACCACCTAGCTGCCCCTGTCCCATACCATCTTGATCAATTGCAAAATGAACCCTGAACCACCTGAGGTTGGGAAATGAATTATAATCTTAAAGGAATAGTAATCTTCTGTAACCATGGGCTCAATACATAGAGTGCCAGATCTGGAGTCAGAAAGACGTGAGTTCAAATCTGGCCTCAGATACTTACTAGCTGTGTGACCCTGGGCAAATCATTTAACCCTGTTTGCCTCAGTTTCATCATACTCCAGTGTCTTTGCCAAGAAAACCCCAATTGGAGTCATGAAGAGTCATGACTGAAATGACTGAACAACAACAATAACAACATAACCATAGAAGAAGACAAGTTGTATTGAAATTAAAGATTAGAGGTCAATGAAATAGTTTGTGGTCATTAAATAAATGAGCTGAAGAAGCAAGAGAGGACAGTATTTTTTATCCAGAAGTTGTTGAATCTAAGGGAATTGATTTGGTCACCCTTTTCCAAGAAAGTACTGCTGAAAATTGAGTACTTATTATATGAAGCACAGAAAGATGTAATAATTGTGGTCCCTAATTTTACTTTTTAAAAAAGAAATAAAACAAAATTACCAATATCAAAAATAAAAATGTGAATTCATAACCAGTGAAGAAAAAAATAAAGTATTGAAAGTTATTTCATCAAATTATATGACAATACTACTCTGAATCTGAATTAAATGGATGAATATTTTTTAAAAAAATATAAAAGCCCAAAATTAGCAGAATAAAAAATAGAGGGCTTAATTGATCCAATATCAGAAAAAGAAATTTAACAAGGCATAGAGGATGGGTGGAGAATATGCATTTTTTAGCACCTCTTTGTTTTCCAGCCATTGTGGCTGAGCACTTTACAAATATCTCAGTTGATCCTAACAACAAACCTGAGAGGTAAGTGATGCTGTTATCCTCATTTTGCAGTTCAGGATTGCACAGTCATACAGTTAGTATTTGAGGTTAGATTTTCAAGTCAGGTCTTTCTGACTCCAGTCCTAGTGCTCTATTCCCTGCACTTCCTAGCTCCCTCAAAAAACCCCAAAAGGTTCCAATAGGAGGAGGGAATCCTGGGGCCAGATATATTTACATGTGAACTCTATTAATTCTATCAAACATATAAACAATAATTCAAAATCTACTAAAGCTATTTGAAAAATAGAAAAAGAGGGGATCTTATTCTTCTTCCTCCACCTTCAACCTTAATAGGAAAGCTAGAAAGGTGATTGGTAAAGATTGTGATATCCTTGAAAACAATAGGGAATTTAGGAAGAGGGGAGGGATTGGGGTCAAGATAATGATTTCAGTTTGGGACGTGTTAGATTTAAGAGGTCTATGGTGGATAGAGCACCGGCCCTGGAGTCAGGAGTACCTGAGTTCAAATCCGACCTCAGACACTTAACACTTACTAGCTGTGTGACCCTGGGCAAGTCACTTAATCCCAATTGCCTCACTAAAAAAAAAAAGAAAGAAAGAAAGAAAAAAAGAAAAAAGAGGTCTATGGAGCATAAAGTTTGATAGATTTAGTATATAGTTGGAATGCTACAGGCTTTAGACTTTTCTAGGGGCTGGATCAGATATACCATTCTGCTCTCAGGGGCAGAGTCACATAGCTGGTATTCACATGATGCTCACACGATTCTGTTCCTTTTTTCAACACATCGTGTCTCAAGTCCTTTTTCTGACACTGGTCTGCTATCACTAGTCAGATGTCCCTCTTCAATCTGCACAAGATCTAAGACCCTAATCTGTAGTCAGACTAAAAGAGTTTTCAGTTACTCCTCACTACCCAAAATGTAGCCCTTCCTTGTGGTATTTGTAAATTCCTCTTCCCCTAGAGAATAGTCCCAGGCCCCAATTCAGATCTAGTACTAGAAAGTTCTCCATGAAGTACTCTCGCTAACATCTATCTGTTCTCAGTATCTAGACACTTCTGTCTGTCTTTCTGTTCTAATGTAGGCTGGGAGAAAAGAAGGCTCCTTAAGATTTTTCTTTGGATTTCCTCATGAGCATTTGGTTCAATACTTTTCTAGATCTCTTTTTGGCATCATTATTGGTGAGGAGCTATTACTTTCTCCTCTCCTGCTTCACCCAATTGGGTTGGTCTGGTTGTCTTGTCTTTCTATGAACAATTTCAGTCAATGGGAACTCACTCTTTAACTTGCCATACAAGGACACCCACATTAACTCAAACATCTTTCCAGCACGGACATTTATTATGCTTTTTCATATCCCTTTTATGCTCTCTACCCAGTCAGGACTATTCTTCTTCCATAAACTTGCCTCCTCCTTTCACTACTACCTCTGCATTTTCTTACCCTAGTCCCTGTACTTTGAGAAAGAAAGACCTTTCTTCTCAAAATCGCCTATGTACCTATCCTTTAAAGCTCAACTTAAATGCCATTGCTTCCATGAACCTAACCTTGTGTTCCCTTGTACCACCACCTATTCTCTAGCCAAATC
Organism: Dromiciops gliroides; assembly: GCF_019393635.1. Classification (NCBI taxonomy): domain Eukaryota; kingdom Metazoa; phylum Chordata; class Mammalia; order Microbiotheria; family Microbiotheriidae; genus Dromiciops; species Dromiciops gliroides. The sequence continues at coordinate 267,858,129 of NC_057863.1, read as the reverse complement.
TGACCTCTCTTCTGAATGCTTAGTTTTGAGAGGGACATAGGGATATGACTCTCCACTGAGTTGGAAAGTGCCCCCCTCCTTCGGCCTAGTGATCTGATCTCAAAGTCTTAAAGCCCCTTAGAACCCCCTATTTCTCTCTCTTTCTCTGTGTTTTTTCTCTAGAGAGAGGCAATAACGGGAAGCTACTATCCCCCTTTCTAACTATAGGCATATCAACTTAAAAATTGCTTCATAGAGTCTGCACCGAGACATTATGTAGACATGATACATTGTTGCAGAAACAGAAAATTTTACAAAATAATCTAACAACCCAGGAGAGAGACTTATCGCTGAACATTCCAGGAGAATGATTTATTGCTGAACCCAATTACCGCATTTTGCTCAAATTAGATGTCTGTAAAGAGAATCAAAACTGCTTGGTTTCCTAATCTCAGTGTGTTACACCTCCTGGTTGTCCCAGTGAGTGTGGTGCACCTTTCTTTTGAAAGAAATAAAATCAATGCTTTGGCCTCCTTTCTCCTCGAGTCTCTATTACAGGGGTCAGTGGGTGCACTTCCCATCCCACTCAGTTTTAACTTCTCTTATTTAACTTCATATGCTTTCTTTAATTGTAATTATTTGCAAATAACTAAAAAAGGAGAACACTTTGTGGATATATCGTCTCTCCTTGATCATAAGCTCCGTGAGGGTAGAAGCTGGGTCTTATTCAGCCTTGGCTACCCCACAGTGCTTGAAATAATGTGGTTGTTTGTTTTATTCCAATTAATGTTTAATGAACAAATACAAATATTTATCTTAAAAGGCATTCATTATATTTTGGTATTAGTATTTTTGAAAAAAAGATAATAGTTAATAAAATAATAAAATTCTACTTATGTAGTATATCACTTTTCCCTCACATATTAAAATCAAAACAGTATAAAATACTAAGTTTACTAGATTAGACTAAAGTTCAATGCTTAATTAATTCGGAGACCATCTCATTTTTATCTTTTTATTTCAAGCACCAATAACAGTGGATTGTGTATGGTAGGATTTCCAAAAATTAAATGTTTTATTTTTTAATTGTGAAGTTAATCAACAAATTCAAAATGAAAAGAACAAAAACTGTATATAAGAAATTATGATACATTGTTCTTAAAGCAGCATATGTAAATGTATTTTATATTAACAAAGTAGTAACAAGTAGCCACTTTATTTTTAAGCTTTTAACAAATGTTTGCTGATTTAAATTATGACTGACATAGGAAAGAGTTAGAGGAAAAGACAGGACACCTCTGTAAAGAACAAATGTTTATAAATGAAAAATCTCGTTGGGACTGCAAATTTAGTCATCTTACATTTGTTCACTGACTTACTGGTATTTAGAGTACTCCGCTTCCAGGAGCTCATGATCCATGATTTTATATGAGAAACTCATCATCCAAGCTTGCAAAACCACTTGCGTTGAGCTTTTCCAGATACCAATCTCTCCCCTGTGATTTCCAATCATCAGCAGCTGCCCTTCCTGCACTTCCCATTACAGGGAAGAAGAGAAGATAAAACACAACTTTAGAAAGCAGGCAAGGAAATAAACAAACACCCAAACCTTGCACATTGAAAATAGCAAAGTAATGGGTAACTGATTCACGATGCTGTTATCATGCCCAACTGGCATCCTCAGGAACCCTGCCCAGTGAGGCTGAATTCCAGATTTCACCCCATTGGATGGTTTCATCTGACCTCCAGTGAATGCTACATGTGAGTCACCAACATAAGACTGAAGGTATTAACTTCATCAGCACCATTTGTCTTGCTCTTGGAAATTTCTGAACAGCTGCTTGGCTCTAATGCCAATGTCTGTCCAGAAGTATCTACACCGATTTAGTTTCAGAGGGATCCCATGTATGCCAGTTGTGTTTTTCCATCTGATTTGTAATGAAAATTGTTATGAAAACAGATATAATGCCAATGCCTGTTTGACATTTTATTTACATTGTTATTTACTATGTGGAATTGTGTATAAATATGAGTGTTTTTAATATTGGAATTTTCTATTGAAATAATTTCTCTAGTGCCTTTGGGAGGTTGCCAAAGAGTTGAATTAGACTGCAGATGGATGCCTGCTAGTTAGGGCAAAAATTCCCAAATGAATGAATGGATCAAGAATCTCTGAAAGGGGTGTCTCTTGCCTTCCAAGGGAGGGGCATAAGGAAGAGAAGCCTTTTGAAAGGTGACTATGTCACAGATGAAAGAATTCAGAAGATGAGCCATGAGGAGGGAGGGGACAAGGCTTCCCAGAGCTGCCACTACAACTGCCAGTGAATTGGCAAAAGAGAAAGTGTGCTGAGACATTGAGTCAGAGTTTGTAGTCAAGCTATTCAGAAGCTACAGGGAACACATGCAAAGTGACTGGAGGGACTCTTGTTACTGAGAACAGAACTGGTGATATGCCTCTTTCCAAGACCTTGTGTAACTTTGAATTATGTTCTCCCAGGAGAATCCTGAGCCTATATCCACAACCCCAATTTCTTAAGAGTTTGTTTTGCTTCTTGTTTCACCATTTGTTTTAAAAAGTAACTGGTTTCTTTAAAAAAAATTGTTCATTGCTTTAGACTTTGAGTTGGGGGGATGGATCATGTAGCAGAGAGAAATCATAGATTCTAAATCACACAGGAAAGAGAAGCAGAAAATTTAAAATTATGATATAAATAGAGATAGCCGTGCATATATGAATGTGTACACATATAAACAGGTGTCTATATGTACATACATACATGTGTGTATGTATGCATGTGCATGTGTCTGTGTGTAATTGTGTGTGTGTGTGTGTATATATATATATATATGTATATATATATGTATATATATATATATATATATATATATATATATATATATATATATATATATATATATATATATATAAACACTTGCAGACAGATTCTCTAATTGCTGGGACCTTCCCAGCTGGGAGCTCAAGCTAAACAAGAGATTTTATTAAGTCACATTTTTCTAGCCTCTCCAAAGGAGGTAATATGTAAACATGGATACTCCTAAAACAAAGCAATCATTTTAGGGGGATGTTTGTGAGAAAGATAATGTATTTCTTGATTGGTATCCCCAGGTGCTTCCTATTCCTTTTATTTTTCCTCTTGGAGGTCAGAAACAAACAAACAAACAAAAAAAGCATTCCACTTAGGGGTGGACCTAAGGTCATTGACTAAGGAGAAAGTTACTCAGGAAGGGAGGAGCTGAGAAAGAGTGACACCATCAGGGGGAAGGTGAGCCCAGAAAGAAGTAATAACTAGTTTCCTGCCCACCAGCTAAACACCACCCACTAGTAGCTGCTAGGTCCTTCAATGTGTTAATTTTGTATTAATTTTAAAACCACTACATTTTTATTTTTTGTACTTCTGCCCATTATTTCCCAGATATACACAGTAACAATTACTTTTTTGAAAATTTCATATTTAAAATGGCTAAAGCATGTATCTACTACCTAGCATCTTTTATCTTTTAGTTTTCTGTTTCATCTCTGCTACTAGGTTGGGTGTTGCTTGAATGTATGTGTGTACATATATACACACATATATGTATGCCTGTGTATGTGTATATATACTCCTTTTCTTTGTATATGGTGTCTTCCCCCCCATTAGAATGCAAATTTATTGAGTTCAGAGGAATGTCTTGCTTTCTCACATTTGTATCTCAGTTTTTAGTACAATTCTAGGAACCTACTTTGAGGAACAAGGTAGTGCAGTGGGCAGAGCACTGGACCTGGAGTCAGAAAAATCTCAGTTTAAATCCAAGTCTTTTGTCATCTTTACATCTGACTTTCTAGTGATACAGTGAAACATTATGGCTGTTTGGATTTGCATTTCTCTTGTTAATAATGATGTGGAACATTCTTTGATAAAGTTGTTAATATTTTTTTCTATTCTTTTGAATACTATGGGTTCATATTCTTTGACCACTCATCTACTGGGGAATGTTGTTTATTCTTATGCATTTCAATTAGTTTCTATATACCTTGGATCTGTTTTTTATCTGAAGTATATAGTTAAAAACTCCCTAGTTGGGGCAGCTAGGTGGCGCAGTGGATAGAGCACCCGCCCTGAAGTCAAGAGGACCTGAGTTCAAATCTGGCTTCAGACACTTAACACTTACTAGCTGTGTGACCCTGGGCAAGTCACTTAACCCCAATTGCCTCAGTAAACAAACAAACAAACAAACTACCTAGTCAGAAGCTTCCCTTCTTAGTCTCATTGCATTGACTTTGTTGATGCAAAAGCTTTTCAATTTTATGTAACTGAAACTATTTCATCTTTGTGCATTCACTTTCATCTGCTGTTTGGTTAAGCCACTTGGGTAGCTCTAACTGACTAGCAATAGTTGGGTGTGTGTGTTAGTCCTTCATTCAGGTAGCTCAGATGAGTTTAAGGTCTTTGAGCCATTTCTGATGAGTGTATAATTCATTAACTGCCCAGTTCCTCTCCCATCTCTGCTTCCACTCCATAAGCCTCTTCCTGTTTCTTTCATGTGGATTTCACCTCTACCCTTCCCCCTCCCCTAGTGTATTCCCTTCACCCCTCAATTTAACCCTAAAGATGTCATCACCTAGCTAGGTGACACAGTGGACAAAGCATCAACCTGGACCCAGTGGGATCCCAGCCAAAACTCGGCCTCAGACACAAGACAGTCACCCACTGTAAGACTCCAGGTATGCCCCCAGCTCCAATTTGTTATGGTTCTCTAGGGTCTTGTATTTGAAAGTCAAATTTGCCATTCAGTTCAGATCTTTTCATCACAAATATCTGAAAGTCTTCTTTTTCATTAAAGTTCCATTTTTTTTCCACTGAAAAATTATGATGAGTTTTGCTGGGTAGGAGATTATTGGTTGTAATCCCATTTCCTTTGCCTTTCTGAATATCATATTCCTTGCCCTCCAGTCCTTTAATATAGAAGCTGCTAGATCTTGTGCTATCCTGACTGGGGCTCCACAGTACTTGAATTCTTTCTTTTTGGCAGCTTACAATATTTTCTCCTTGACCTGAGAGCTCTGGAATTTGGCCATAATATTCCTAGGAGTTTTCCTTTGGGGATCTCTTTCTGGAGGTGATCGGTGGATTCTTTCAATTTCTATTTTAGCTTCTTCTTCTAGAATTTCAGGGCAATTTTCCCTGAGGATATCATGGAAGATGGTGTCTAAACTCTTTCCTTGATCATGGTTTTCAGGTAGACCAATAATTTTCAAATTATCTCTCCTGGACCTATTTTCCAGGTCAGCAGTTTGTCCCAGAAGATATTTCACATTGCCGTCTATTTTTTCATTCATTTGGATTTGCTTTATTGTGTCTTGGTTTCTCATAAAGTCACTGGCTTCCATTTGTTCAATCCTAATTCTTAGGCAATTATTTTCATCAGAGAGCTTTTGTACCTCCTTTTCCATTTGGCCAATTTGACTCTTCAAGCTGTTGACTTTTTTCTCATGTCTTTCCTGTATCACCCTCATTTCTCTTTCCATTTATTCCTCTACCTCTCTAACTTTATCTTCAAAGTCCTTTTTGAGCACCTCTATGTCCTGAGATCAATTCATATTTTTCTTGGAAGCTTTAGATATAGGGGCCCTGATATTGACATCTTCCTCTGAGGGTGCACCTCGGTCTTCCTTGTTATTGAAGAACCTTTCTATGGTCCTTGCCTTTCTCTTTTGGCTCATCTTGCCTTTCTTTTACTTGACTATTAGCTCCTTAAAGTGGGGCACTGTTTCCAGGCTGTAGTATCTCAAGCTTAAGAAGTCCCAGGAGGTATGAATAAAGGAGGATCAGGTTCTTCACTCTCCCAGCCTGTTCCCTGGTCCTAGATGACCCCAGACCAACTTGCTAATCAATCAGCTTTGTGTGTTGTGGTTGTTAGCTCCGACAAGCCTGTGCCCCTCCCTCACCTGTGCCACTGCTACTCAAGCCTACCACCTGGTTCTCAGCAGGGGAGAAAAATCCAATTTCTGTCTCAGCACCAGCATAGATCCTTGTAGTCTCCCCCTTGGCCAGGGCTCAGCCACCCCACCAGACTGTGAGCTTAGTTCCAGATGACACTGATGCTTCAGCTGATTTAGAGGCTCTGGGGGTCTCCTCTGGTGAGGCCTTCCTGGGACTGGATCTGTGTCAGGGTGACTATGGGGTTGGGCCTGACTCCTGTATCAGCACAGCAGCTCCCTCCTTCTGACCTTCTAAGTTGTTCTTGGTTAGAAGATGATTTCAGCACATTCTTCTGTGAGTTTTGCTGCTCCAGGAATTTTCCTATGGTGTTATTTGGATTTTTTTTGGAGCAATAGTGTCATGAGTTTGAGACCTCACTGCCTTTCCTCCACCATCTTGGCTCCACCCTGGAAGTCTTTCCAAAATCTAACTATTTCTAAGAGACCCCATAACTGACCCGCCATGGTGATGTCAGGAACCAAAAAGAGGAAAAAACCCTCTGCCAGTGTCCCCTTCCTACTTCATGTCCTCCTCCTAGAAATGGGAGGCTCCTCAAGTTGATTGGCTAGTAGCCTTGATATATAGTACTCAGGAGCAAACGTGACTTCCTGATGCCAAGGACCTTGACCACGTGGCTTGCCCTCAGATTCCTCCTCATGACAGAGCTTTCCTACAGTAGCTCTTCAGCAGGTGGCATCATTCCAATCATTACACAATTCAGAAATAAGCAAATGCTTCAAATAAGGGATTTATTATTATTATTATTATTATTATTATTTAGATATAACAAAGTGATGGAGAAATTTTTAGTAATGCAGATAAAACTTGAAAAATGTCATTTATACTTTTTTATGAGAGCTGGTGGTTAAACATTTTTAGTATATCCTTGCTCTCTACCCATAATTTTTTTTTGGGGGGGTGAGTCAATTGGGGTTAAGTGACTTGCCCAGAGACACATAGCTAGTAATGGTTAAGTGCCTGAGGCCAGATTTGAACTCAGGTCCTCCTGAATCCAGGGCTAGTGCTCTATCCACTGCACCACGTAGCTGCCCCCCATAAATTTGAGAGATATATTATCTCTTCCTTCTTTAGTCTTTTAAAAAATATATACTTTTCTAATTTTGAACTAGTATTAAATGGTTTTAATAATAGTTTTGTAATACAGTTGAACTCTGGTTGTGCTTTCCTTCTTTATTACTACCTTTTCATTAATTTCATTTTTGATAGTCAAAATCTTGTATTTCTCCAAGTAAACTTTGTTTTTAGAGTGTGGTTAAAGAGTTCTCTTAAATCTTTTTGTAGCAATAAATTTTTAAATTAATTTCAAAATTCTGCACCATTTTTCTCTGAGGACTAATAGCCCCAAATATTCCTCCAGGTATATATTTAGGCTGCCTTTCTTTCTTTCTTTCTTTCTTTCTTTCTTTCTTTCTTTCTTTCTTTCTTTCTTTCTTTCTTTCTTTCTTTCTTTCTTTCTTTCTTTCTTTCTTCCTGCCTTCCTGCCTTCCTGCCTTCCTGCCTTCCTGCCTTCCTTCCTGCCTTCATTTACTTATTTGTTTGTTTAATTATTTTTTTTTGTGGGGCAATGAGGGTTAAGTGACTTGCCCAGGGTCACACAGCTAGTAAGTGTCAAGTGTCTGAGGCCAGATTTGAACTCAGCTCCTCCTAAATCCAGGGCCAAAGCTTTATTCATTGTGCCCCCTAGCTGCCCCATATCCTTTATTTATTTAAAGAGCATTCTGTAATATATTCAATTATTGAACTTGCTTTGTTAGTTTGACTCCCATATATCTTATCATTTTTTGAGTGGGATTTGCCTTTATGTTATTGTTTTTTAGTTTGATTTTGCTGTATAAAAATGGTGTTGATTTTTAAGGATTTATTTGAAGCCAGAAATATTGTTGAAACTATTGAATTGTCTAAATTTGTTTCTTTACTGATTTCTTATGAATTTCTAAGAAAATCACGATACCATCAACAAATAAATTTAGTTTTGTCACCTTTGCCTATTTTTTTGTCTTCAATTTCTCTTTTTTTCTTTTATGGTCTTATTCACATTGCTAGAACAGTATCAAGTATTGGTGGAGAAGGAGCTTCCTTGTTTTGACCTTGTATTTACTTGGAAAGATTAAAATGTTTCTTCATTATATATAATGCTAGCATTTAGTTTTAGATGGGTATTTCTTATGTTATCTCTATGCCTATACCATAAAGGAATATTGGCATGAATTTTTAAATGAATGACATTTATTAAGTGATTACTGGGCACTCTGTTAAATGTTAGGGATCCAAATATATAAGTATGACAGCTCTTGCTCTCAAAGGCCCCAGATTCTACCAGAAGAGACAACACATCTGGAAGGTTTCAGTTTCAAATCAAATGGAGAAGTCCCATGATCCTTAAGGTGAAGTGGCAAAACATATATTGATGCTTTTTCTTTAATGCCATTTCCACTGATAAAATCATACTCATTTTTCTTAATTATTGGACTTTGAGGTCAAGAACTTCCCTTTCTAAATCTTCTTTAGCTATGGCTATAGCACCTGCAAGAGCATTTACCAGGCCGCATCTCCACAGGAATTGCTTCCCAGTATGATGATTCAGGCCACTGGGCAGGAAGCAGTGTTTCTCTGAAGGCTCCTGGGTACAGGAACCTGGGCTGTCTCCATCAGTGTCTGGTAGAACATAGTGATGGTTAACTTGTCTGGCACACATTACTTCCTGTCTCTTTTTATAGGATTTCCAGCCTACCCTATGTGTATCTTGCTGCTTCGACTAGGCTGGCTTGCCTGCCTTGTGTGTGGGAATGGATTGATGGTTGGAATGCTGAACATTTCTCCAAAGAAGATGCTTCTTCAATAATGGCTGTGAGGACTAAAAGCAAGACTGATGTTCCAGTGGTGTTCACACTCTTAAGGCACAAGCCTTTTGGTCAGCAGTTGTTGCCTGATGGTATTAAGGAATATGAGCACTCTGTCCACAATCATTTTTCCCCTTCATAATGGCTGTGGGCTCTACACTGGGAAAAAGTTTGATGGCTTGTAGGGTAGTGATATTCCCAAGGCTCTTAGGCCCAAAGTCCTAGGCTATCTCCATCAAAGTTTAAGGGATTCAACCTGGTGGTGGTGGTCTGACTTGCTTGGCATATGCTGCCTCCTATCTCTCGCTCTAGATTGGCCACCTGTGGTTCTGTGTGTAGCATTTGGTTGAGAGAAAATAAATTAATACCATATTATGTTGGTTTTTTTGGGTGGGGGCGTTTGCAGGGCAATGAGGGTTAAGTGACTTGCCCAGGGTTACACAACTAGTAAGTGTCACGCGTCTGAGGTCAGATTTGAAATCAGGTCCTCCTGAATCTAGGACTGGTGCTTTATCTACTGAGCCACCTAGCTGCCCCTCAATACCATGTTATGTTAAACCCTTTTACTTCAAATATTGATGTACCATGTGATTTGGGATACTTTTATTTTTAGTATGATTATGTTAATTGTTTCCCTAATCTTGAACCATTTTTGCATATCTGCTATAAATCCAATTTACTCGTAGTAAGTGATTATTGAATAAACTGTTATAGTATTTTTGGCAAGATATTGTTAAATTTTGGATTTGATGAATTTTATGGTGCCTATCAATAGTGAGTGATTTTAACTTTCTGTGTGTCATGAATCCCTTTGATAGTAATGAGATGCTCATGAATCTCTTCTCAAAATGATGTTTTTAAACACATAGCATATCTAGGGTTTATAAAGGAAATCAAAGTTTAGGGAAACTAAAGATGTAATTTTAATTTCTCAAACAAATTTGCAAGCCTCCTGAAAACTGTCCATTGAATCCTTGGAAGTCTATGGACTCCAGTTTAGAACCCCTATATTTTGGATTGTGTGCTTTGCTTTATTCTTCTTTGATTTAGCTATTAGAAATATATTTGTCTCATCAAAGGAGTTTGGTAGAGTGCTTTATTTATCCACTTTTGAGATTAAGTTGTGTAATATTGCTATTACTTATTCTTTTAAAGTTTCAAAGAAACTTTTATAACTCTGTTTGGATCAACCCTTTCCCTCCATCAGTTTGGTAACTGATCATTTAGAGCTAAAAGGGTCCTTAGAGATAATCTAGTCCAGTTCTACTTTATAGATAAAAAACTGAGACCTAGAGAATTTAAATGCTTGTATAAGGTCAGGAATGTGTTATATGAATGAATGTGTTATAAGGTCTGAGGTAATATATACACTCAGATCCTTTGAGCCCAGGACCAGTGTTTCCCTGCCCTATTTTGTTCATTTGGATTTTTATTTTTTGGTAAATATTTTATTTTGTAAGTTTGATTTTGTTGGTATATGTCTATATATAGGAGATTCTGATCACTCTTTTTTTTTCCTCCTGGATTTGTCCAGGCAAAAGGCAGTGAGTGATTTAAGTATTAATACTTTCTGATGTTAGTTGGTCAGGATTTTGCCTTCTCAGGATTCTCTTTTTTCCCCTATCATTTTAGCTGTAATTGTTCTAAATCTGGCACATAATTCCTCTTAGGGGGTGAGTAGAATTAGAACGAGAACTGAGGAAAATATCTATCATCTTGTTGGTCCCATTGAGCTATTATTTTTTTAACGTTATGATGCGTTATGCACAACACTTTCTAAGAGGGTAAAATGATATTTGGAGTCTTGAGTTAATTATCTCTCTGAAGAGGCACTGTATTCCTATGGGAGTAATTTATTCAATCAAATCACAGTAGAATTACTCAAAGAATGTTTACTGCTGTAGCATCCAATTGTTATGTGCTGAAAGAGTCATAAAATTTATGTGTTTTTACTTCTCTATCTGAGCTGCATGAACAAACTTCCAAAAAGAAAATATGACATTTTAAAATTCCTAATACTAAGAAATTAAATGCCTTCTCCAGCTGATTTTCCTTCACCATATCAAGTAAAGTAATTTTTGTTTCAGCAAGGAACCTTTAAATATTATGGTTCAATGAGAAAGTGTAATATTTCTTTGTACTCTAAGTCTACAAGTTTTAGATAAATTGCTGATCCACATTTGTGAGCGAGTCCCCACACCAAGATCTCCTTAACAGAGATGAAATCTCATATCTGGAACAACAAAAAGATAGATTACTACCTAATGACAACCATACAATTAGTCACCAAGTATATACTAAGCATCTGCCTCATGTTAGATATTATAATAGGTAGTAGAATACAAATATAAGGTTAAAAATATCCCTACTTTCAAGGTATTTACATTCTAACATGACAAAGTCAGACAATTAGTATAATGGAACTTCACTTTAACATCGAATCAAAATAAAATCAGTCAATCTTGGATCAGTTTCTTTCATTTCATTATCACCTGAGGTTTAATGTAAAGTATGGTCATTTGGCCTTATAATCAGATTCCCAGAAGATTGAATGAAATGTGAACACCTATTCATAACTAATTGAGGAAAATTAAACTAATTGGCTTCCTTACACATTTACTTCATGAAAAAAAAATAGCAGAAGCTGTGGATAGGATCAGAAATCCTTATTGTTTTTTCCTTTCCCTTACTAAATCAAGGTTTCTATACAATTTCCTAAGACAAATGAGACAATGTCCTCTTGTAATTTGTGTGGCTCTAACTCAAATTAATGGTTATAAACTTCTTCAAGAATTAAAACAGCACATAAATTCATATTTGCAACATGAAAAAAGTGGAAAATTTATGAAGCTCTGCATGCAGAAGCATTAAATAAAAGTTTTTGATTGTTTTGGTGATCAAAAATGTGATGTTTTGGTGCAGATCTGTGATATAGGCAAGGTATCTCATAAACATCAGCAAATTAATCAGTAAATCTCTTTTTAATGAAATTCTCTAGATACTATAATATTGGAATGACGAAATATTAGTGAAAATAAGTTGTAATTCACTTGAAGGACCAAAATTTAAGAATACTTTAAAGGATCAAGTAGCAAATTGGCACAGCGCTCCTTTATATTCATAAAGCATAAAAATTCGAAGGGTAGAATGAAAATTTTTAGTCCAAAGTAAAATTATATTCTTGTACTTATCTATACTTAAAAATGCATATGCACAGATAGGAAGAACTGTAGTAAGCTATAAATTAAAATTACAGCAATTGTCATTCCTGACCTTTGTAGAATTAAAAGAAAACAAAACAAAATAATCTCACTAAAAGTTTGAGTAAACATGGTACTATGTTGATTAAATATTTTATAAAATGGTATGTAGTTATTTCTTTTTCATGTAAGTGAAAAGAGCACTGTATTGAGAATTAACAGAGTCTGAATTTAATTTTGCCCCTCAAATCCCTTAGTAACTTCAGATGTGGCTTGTTTCATTCTAACTTAAGTTCTTCCCTGGAAATATAGGACCAGAGTTCATATCTATAGATGTGAAAAATCATTCAATATGAAAATATATATTGGGTAAGAAAATAGGGAGACTAATTTCATCTCGGAAAATATGTCAAAGACATATATACTTACATACTGTGTAATTTAACTGTGTAATTTAAAATTCTAAATGTGGGTTCTAATCTGTTACCCCAGTTTTGGGGGAAACTGACTAAAATCACTGATAAAACGAGTTTAGGTTTTTAAGGGTTTATTGAAAAATAGAAAGAGAAAGATTGAGAACAGAATTCCAACAGCCTGGCAATCCTATCTTTCCTCAATTTTCCTGTGAAGTCCTCTGGAGTCTCTCTCTCTCTCTCTCTCTCTCTCTCTCTCTCTCTCTCTCTCTCTCTCTCTCTCTCTCTCTCTCCCACCACGGTGAAGTCAGGAACCCAAAAAAGAGACAGAGCTCTCCACGCAGGCCCTCTTTCCTCCTTCCTGTCCCCTTCCAGAAAATGGGAGGCTCCTCAAGTTGATTGGCTGGTAGCCTTGATAGACAGTACCCATGAGCATACGTCACTTCCCGACGCCAAGGAAATGCATGGCCTTGCCCTCAGAGGCATCCTCCTCATGGTGGAGCCTTCCCACAGCAAGTCTTCAGTAGGTGGCATCATTCCAATCATTATAATACACATATGCAAACATATACACATATACACTTACAACTCACAGGAACTAATGAACATGAAAGACCTCTCTTTTTCCATCCTGGAAATTTCATCTACCTATAAGCATCTTAACAATAACCTGGGCTTAAGACTCTCCCAGGGGGGTGGAGGCAAGATGCCAAAGGAAAGACTGTAGTAACTTTCAGAGCTCCCCACACAATCTATCCATATACCTCTAAATAATGCTGTAAGACAATTCCTGTTTAAAGAGTAAGCAGGCCCATGGTTACATACAGGCCAGGCAAGCAGAGAATGAACCTCTCCTTAAATCATACCACTTGGGACCCCCTGAAGCTTGGGAAGTGTGCCCTAGAAGCAGTGCCCTACTTTAAGAGGCAATTAAAAGCCAAGAAATAGGCAAGGATAGTGAGCAGCAGAAAAAGATGTGGACCGTAAAAAGTGTCTTTGCTGACAGGTGAGATCAAAATATACTCTCAGAAGAAGATAATAAAGTGAAAGATCCTATATCCAAAGCTTCCTAGAAAAATATGAATTGGTCTCAGGCCATAGAAGTGCTCAAAAAGGACTTCAAAGATCAAGTAAAAAAGGTAGAAGCAAAAGTAAGGGAGGTAAAGGAAAAAAAAAGAAAGAGAAATGAGAGTGATGCAGGAGGGTCATGAAAAAAAAGTCAACACCTTGAAAAGCCAAATTGCCCAAATGGGAAAAGAGGTACAAAGGCTCTCTAAAGAAAATAATTGCTTAAAAATTAGGATTGAGCAAGTAGAAGCTAATGACCTTATGAGAAATCAAGACTCAATAAAGTAAATCCAAATGAATGAAAAAATAGAGAGCAATGTGAAATATTTCCTTGGAAAAACAGCCAACCCAGAAAATAGATTCAGGAGATATAATTTGAAAAATTATTGAACTACCTGGAAACCACGATCAGAAAAAGAGCTTAGGAATCATCTTCCAATAGATTGTCAGGGAAAATTTCCCTGATATCTAGAAACAGAAGATAAAAAGAAATTGAAAGAATCCACTGATCGCCTACTGAAAGAGATCCCAAAATGAAAACCACCAGGAATATTATAGCCAAATTCCAGAGCTCCCAGGTCAAGGAGAAAATATTGCAAGCAGCTAGAAAGAAACAATTCAAGTACTGTGGAGCCACATTCAGGATAACAAAAGATGTAGTAGCTTCTACATTAAAGGATAAGAGGGCATGAGATGTGATATTCCATAGGGCAAAGGAACTGGCATTATAACTAAGAATCACCTACCCAGCAAAACTGAGTATAATATTTTAGGGGGGGAAATGGGACTTTAATGAAAAAGAGGACTTTCAGGCATTTGTGATGAAAAGACCCAAACTGAATAGAAAATTTGACTTTCAAATACAAGACCCTAGAGAAGCATAAAAAGGTAAATAGGAAAAAGGAATCATGAGGGATGTTAAAAAGTTTAACTGTTTACATTCCTACATGGGAAGATAATACTTCTAACTCGTAACAACTGTCTCAGTATTAGGATGGCTGAAAGGAATATACTTAGACAGAAGGCACAGGCATGAATTGAATATGAAGGGATGATATCTGTAAAGCAGTTGGTTTTGGTTTATCCATTTTTTGTGGGCCAGTCAGGGTGGGATGGATTATGTCTGGGGCCATATTTATGCTCAGGGCCTCCTGGGCCCTGAGTGGGTGCTTTGTCCGCTGTGTCACCTAGCTGTCCCATGATAACATCTTTAAAATAAAATTAAGGGGTGAGAGGAATGCACTGGAAGAAAGGGAAAGGGAGAGGTGGAATGGGGTAAAATAGCTCACCTAAAAGAAACAAGAAAAAGCTTATGGAGTAGAGGGAAATATGGGGAAGGAATGGGGGAGTAAGTAATCCTTACTCTCATCAGAATTAGCTGAAAGAGGGAATAACATACACACTCAAGTAGGTATAGTAATATATCTTGCCCTATGGGAAAGTGGGAGGGGAAGGGGATAAGAAGGGAGAGGTGAAGGAAGGGAGGGCAGATTGGGGGAGGGGGCAATAAGAAGCAAAACACTTTTGAGGAGGGATAGGGAGAATGAAGATAGAAAATAGAGTAAAAATCAAGGGGAGGGATAATAAAGTTAGCAATAGTAATTGTGAAAGAAATAATTAGCAGAATGCTATCAGAAGGACCTATGAAAAGTGCAATCCATCTGCAGAGAAAGAACTGATGGATGGTATCTGAATACAGATTGAAGTATTTTTTTGTTAGTTTCTCTTTCTAAAATTATTTTGTCTGTTTTCTTTCACAACCTGAATGTGAAAATGTTTTGCACATATATAGCCTATATTTAATTGCTTGATATCTTAGGGAAGGGTAGAAAAGGAGGGAGGAGAATTTGGAGCACAAATTTTTTAAAAATCACTATACATCAATGTGTTTTTATATGTAACTTGGGGAAAGGTCAAAATAAATAAATTTATTGTTAAAAAAAAAGACTCTCCCAGGAAAGTGGCACTGTTAGCATTTCACAAAGAGCAATTCCTTTTCAATTGGATGGAAATCCACTGAAAAACCCTTTGTATCAGAAGGACATAATTCAGGTTTACTCCACTGCAAAACATGAAAGGTACAGGGTAACTCATAAACATACAAGATATTCCTTTTTCCCTTCACTAAGTCCTACCTTTGCAGAGGGAACTCTGATAGAAAACAAGGTTAGGAATAGGAGAACTGTACTTAGCTAGCTTTGTGTGTTGGGGAAAAAATAGTATCTAAGCAATACCCTCATAGGTAGAGGATGATGTGTCCATACACTGTTCAAGTTACTCTCTATTATTATATATTCACCAATTTTTTTCAGGAATTTGCAAACCAGGAAGGCAGTGAATAGACCTCTTACTAGATCCCACTACTTTGGAAGCACCAAAAACCTATATGCCCTCACACTGAGCTGTGAAAGTAACAGAAGGACATAATAGGCAGAAGCTCAGGGTGGACACCCCTCACTTTCCCCAGAGGTGAGCCAACATTAACATAAAGCCAAAATCAAGAAGTAGTCTGGGAAAATGAGAAAACAAGCAAAAAGGAATAACCATAAAAAGCTACTTGGATGGCAGGTAAGTTCAAGATATAAACACATAAGAACATAGGTGGTGAGGGAGCAAGCAACATTTGAACCAAACTCTCATCTGAACTACTATACACAGATGGGTACAGAAATTCATCTTACCCACCAGGGAAGTAGGAGGGGAAGGACTTAAAAGAAGGTGTAAAGGGGATAAGAGAGATTATAATGAGGAAAATTAATTTTAATTCTTTATCATTTGATTATTAATATTAATTTGTAACATTCCATTTTTGGTCAAAACCTCCATCTCTTAGACTAGCTCCAAAAAGGCCTCTCCCATTCTAGCTGAGGAATTCCATTACTCCCAGCCCCAAAGGTATCTGCCTAGGCAGGGACACTAACTTCTTCTTTACCCTGTAAACAGAAGCCAGCTCAACCAAAGTCTTTCTTTAGGGACATGTCCCTTTGTCCTTACTATTCCCCTCATCAAACTTCAGGGTGACCTGGTCTAAAAAGAGCCAGGGCCATCATTATTCAAGTGGCTATATATTTTTTTTAGCTGAGATTGTTAGAGGCTTCTGGTTCTCATAACCAGCCTACTCTCCCCAGCTGCTTCACTCCTCTGCGCCCCTCCCCCCAAGGTAATAGGGAAGAGTTGAGAACTCTTAGCCCATCTCTTTTTTTTGTTTGTTTTTTTGTTTGGGTTTATTTTTGTTCTTTTTGCAGGGCAATGAGGGTTAAGTGATTTGCCCAGGGTCACACAGCTAGTAAGTGTCAAGTGTCTGAGGCCGGATTTGAACTCAGGTACTCCTGAATCCAGGGCCGGTGCTTTACCACTGCGCCATCTAGCTGCCCCCATCTCTTTATTAAAATATCCACCAACTAGGATTGCCTTACCTTTGCCAGGTGTGGTCATAATGATATACTGTCAGAAAAACATATCTGGATTTAGAGACTTGTGATACTCACTTGGGGTGTTTAGTCACCTAGAGAAATAAATTGATTTAACATACCAGGAACTCTATCTCTCAGAATTTTACTCAGAACAGTATACTTAAGAAATCAATGGTCAGAAGAATCACAGGTAAGCAGTCCAAAGTTTTGACTCACAACATGAATAGGCAGGAATGTAGTTTTAATCTTCAACTTTGGATAATTTAGATCATAAATTCATTGATCATCACATAGATTTTTTTTGGTTTTGTTTTGTTTTGTTTTGGTGGGGCAATGAGGGTTAAGTGACTCATCCAGGGTCACACAACTAGTAAATGTCAAGTGTCTGAGGCCGGACTTGAACTCAGCTACTCCTGCATCCAGGGCCAGTGTTTTATCCACTGTACCACCTAGTTGCCCCCCATCACATTGATTTTATTGAAGTTCACACAGCTTGGGTCCCATTATGGCCATTCCTTTAGAACAGAGGTAGTAATGTTCTACCTGACCCACAATATTCCTGAGTACAGGCCAAACCAGACAAAAATGTGTTTAGGAAATATTTATTCAAATAAATCAAAATAGAACAGAACACAGAAAATATTAATATGTGGTTTTCTAAGTCAATATGTGGCCTGCAGGTACGCTTATATACAATTTGGTGACCTAGTTTCTATTTGAGTTTGATACTACTGCCCCAGTGAATGGTCCATAGTTGGAAATGGCTTTAGAACAACTACAATGCATATTTAGCAAGCTTTACATAATAAAAATAAGTCATAATTGCTAACATTTAAAAAAATATTAAAAAAAAAACATTTTGGTGAGGCAATTGGTGTAAAGTGATTTGCCCAGGGTCACACAGCCAGTAAGCGTTAAGTTTCTGAGGCTGGATTTGAACTCAGGTCCTCCTGACTCCAGGGCTGGTGCTCTATCCACTGTGCTACCTAGCTGCCCCTGCTAATATTTATATAGCGCTTTAAGGTTTACAAAGTTATTTATAAATGCCATATGATATGATCCTCACAACAACCTTGGGAGGTAGATACTAATAGTATTCCCATTTTATGGATGAGGAAACTGAGGCAGAGCAGTGATAAAGTCACATAGATAGTGTCTGAAACATGAATAAACTCAGATTTTCTTAAGGTCAGTTCCAATGCTCTATCCACTGAGCCACCTAACTGTTTTATATAACATGGAGAGTGTGTGTGTGTGCACATGCACTGCATGTGTGTGCATGTATGCACAAGCACGCAGAGGGGCGGGGGGCTGTCACAGAATTTTTATTCCTGAAGTAATTTAATAAAGAGGTAAAGAATGGATTGAGTATGGTAGGAGAAAATAAGCCTGGATGAGGCTTGAGTACAAAAAGGAAATGATCATGAATAAAAAGTCAGAAAATCATGTTATTAAAGAAGATACAAAATTTGAGACAATCAGGATGAAATAGAAGAAAGAATGGTGGATT
Source organism: Dromiciops gliroides (assembly GCF_019393635.1). Taxonomy (NCBI): domain Eukaryota; kingdom Metazoa; phylum Chordata; class Mammalia; order Microbiotheria; family Microbiotheriidae; genus Dromiciops; species Dromiciops gliroides. The sequence goes on along the minus strand of NC_057863.1, from coordinate 267,839,704 downwards.
TCTGAGTAGTAACCCCTTCTAATTGGGCTCTGCTCTAGACTCCCTGGATTGTTTTACCTCTAACCCTGTCTCCATTCCTGTGGTCTCCCTCTCTGATTTGTGAGTTCTGTACCCCAAAACTCCCTTTTGGTAAATACCCAGACCAGCCATGCCCACTATTAACCAGTTGTAGCTCCTGACCTCAAGACTCTTCCACCCTATCTCACCTCCCACACTTCCTACCTTTCCCCATTAAGCTCTTTGAGGGCAAAGACAATTCTTATTTTTTGTTTGTATTTATTCTCAGCACTTAGCACAGTGGCTGAAACATAGTAACTATGGGGTGGATGATTTATTTATTCAAGTCTCTCTCCATGCTTGAGAATATCCTGGAGTTCTATACGTTTTCATTGGTAATTAAAAGTTGTGAGAATTGATCAGGGTCCTTGCTGATTTGTCATGACTGGTGAGTCAATAACTCCAGGAAAGAGTTGAAGGGCAAAAGTAAAGGTCCCAGAGAGTACTGAAATGATTAATATAGGAAACTATCTAGAGAAGGAATCAATGACCTAGCCACTGAATAGACATTTTGGGAGAAGCTATGAGTAAAACAGTGTTGGAGATGTTTGCTAGTTCCTGGTGGGAGAAGGTGATAGAGAGGTCTGAGTCTAAGTACTTGAGCTTTGTCTCTGGAGCTTCTAGATTTGAGCATGACTACAGAGTAGCTAGGTGGTGCAGTTGAAAAAAAGCTGGCCCTGAGTAAGGAGAACCTCAGTTCATATCTAGCCTAGGTCATTCTGGCCAAGTCACTTCACCCCTTTCCCTCAGTTCTTCATTTGTAAGATGATCTGGAGAAGGAAATGACAAACTGCTCCAGTATCTTTGCCAAAAGAAAAAAAAAATGGGGTCACAGAGAGTCAAACAAAACTGAAATAACTCAACACCACCAACAACAATAATAACAAAAAACATTTTGGATTGCCCATTGGGAGGAGCCAAGACCAAGTAGCCTATGAGAGAGTGGTATTAATATGTTAGATTTCACTCCTTTTACATTTTGGGGTGAAACTAAAAAATTGTATCCATTTAGGCTACACTTGTATGATCAGTTCCATCAATAATACTACTGCTCTGAAATGAAGAATGAAGGAAATAAGGTGAAATATCTCCAGTAGGTAAGGAACAAGAATCTAATTGAATAGATAAATACACAAAACCATACTCCTTGAGAAATGAGAAAAGTACTGATATCCACTAGAGGTATTAGCTGCCTTGCTGAGAACCACAGAAAGTTTAAGATTTTCCAGGGAATCTTTTCTGGTTTTGGATGTAATATATAACTTCCCTTCTGAGCTTGAGATTGCAAATGCCTGGTCCATCCTGTTGAATAAGATCAAGGATACACCTTATACAGATACATGTCCCCCAACATAATGTTTTACACATAATACAGTCCAACGATTCAAATCAGCCAGTGCTTGAGTCAATAAAATGTCTGTTTCATAAGCATTTGGAGTAGAAAAGTGGCAGAAAACAAAAATTTGCTATTTGAAGAACTCCAGAGAAGTTGTTCATATTACTAGATCTTGGCAGAGGGGTCCTAATAACTTCTCAATCCATTCCACCAAGGGGAAGGAAGAGACAACAAAGTTTGCATATTATAACTTTTATCCCCCCATTCTGTTATACATTCCAGAAATGCAAAGACTGAGTTTTTGTCATTGGCATATTTTTGTTGGAAAATCTACAGCTTCATCAGACCCCAGTCAAGAAATTCTCTTTTCTAGAGACTATTGAGGGATCTACTGAGTTGCCATTTCAATTTTGTTGTTTGTTTTTTGTTTGTGTTTCATTCCCAAAGAGGACCATGACATTGGGAGGTGATGTCATGACTTGCAGTGAATTGGATTTAATTAAGGGAGGTCTATGCAAAGTCACCAACCTCACTCTCTTCTCCAGAGCCATCTGTGTTCAGTGGCAAGATATATGTCAGGATGATTAGAGATGGCCTGTATGTTTAAGGCAACTGGGGTTGTCACTTGCCCAGGGTCATACAGCTTTTAAGTGTCTTGAGGTGAGGTTGGAACTCAGGTCCTTCCAACTTCAGGGTCAATGCTCTATTCACTGTACCACCTCACTGCCCCCATTTCAATTGAAATCTTGGATAGAATGAGAGCCATATTTTCCCCTACTAATTCACATTCCTTCAGTTCCAAATTCTTTGCTGCCACCAAAAAGAAAAGAAAAGAGTAAAGAAAAAAAAAGAGCTACTATAAATATTTTTCTGTGTTTGAGCCATATGGCTCATTTTCCCTTTCTTTGAACTCTTTAAGGTATAGACCCACTAGTGGGTATTTTGGGGTCAAAGGGCACTCACAGTGTTGTAGTCCATTGGGCATAAGTTTAAATTGTTCGCTAAAATGGCTAGAGGAGTTCATATATCCAACAAAAGTGCATTAATGTACCTATTCGCTCACATCCCCTTCTGCATTTGTCACTTTCCTTTTCTTTCATGTTAGCCAATCTGAGAAGAAGGAGCCGGTACCTCAGAGTTGTTGAAGCCTTTTATTTCTCTATTAGTAGTTTACTGCATTTTTTGTATTGAGAGCTTTGATTTCTCCCTCTGAAAACTGCCTGTTATATCCTTTGGCCATTTAGTAATTGAAAAATGGCTTTTTAATTTTTTATAAATTTAGTTCATATATATACACATATATACATGTGTGTATACATGTATGCATGCATGTATATATGTATGTGACATGGGCTGTGAAAATTAAAGAAAAGATAAATAAAATTAAAAGCAGAAAGATCATTTAATTGATAAATAAAACTAGGAGCTTTTTTCTCTTAGAATAAAACTAATTGAATAGATAAAAGTTAGCTCATTTGATTAAAAAAGAGAAAAACAACTTATTTATATAAAAACTAAAAAGAACTTAAAACAATTAAAGAGGAAATAAAGGAAATTGTTATTATTTTTTTTTCAGGCCAATGAGGGTTAAGTGACTTGGCCAGGGTCACACAGTTAGTAACTGTCAAGTGTCTGACGTCAGAGTTGGACTCATGTCCTCCTGAATCCAGGGCTGGTGTTTTATCCACTGCACCACCTAGCTGCCCCCAAGGAAATTATTTATGCTCATTTATATAATAATAAATTTAAATTAAATAGATGAATACTTTAAAATATATAAATTACCCAGATTTGTAAGAAGGAAAAAAAAACTATTCAAATAGCCAACATCATAAAGAGAAACTGAACAGGCTATAAATGAATACCCAAAGTGGGAAAAAAATACCTCCAGGTATTCAATTTAATATAAACAACAGGAAACTGAATTGATAAATGCTGTGCATGTTCTGATTGCTCCACTTACCTGCCATCCCCCATCTCTCTGCCTCTTCTTGGGCCTTCCTATTCCTCAAGACTCAACAATATTGAAATTAGGCCAGATAACAACCCTACAATATAGCCTCTAAATATTCAAGTGAAAAGAAGAGCCAATCTAGGTGGCAAACTTCATTGTTGTTTTATTTTAAGAAAGTTTCACAGCCACCCCAACTTTCAGGAACTACCACCCTGATCAGTCAGCAGTTATCAGCATTGAGGCAAGACCCTCCACTAGCAAAAAATAGATTACCACTTGCTTGTAGGCTTAGATTGGTTAATAATCATTAGCAATAAATTATTTTTACCTAAAATATGTATATTTTTAGATATAATACTATTGCATATTTAATAGATAGCATAGTGTAAACATAACTTTTATATGCATTGGGAAATTTTTAAAAATTGTGTGACTCACTTTATCGTGATATTCACTTTATTATGGTACCTGGAACCAAACCCACTATATCTCTGAGGTATGCCTACAGAAGGGTTAGGAGAAGGTAATCCATTTTCTTTAATGTCATTTCCATTGACAAAATCATATCAGTTTCCAATGTTGAAAATATTTGACAGTGCCAAGGAGTTTGGTGACAAGAACTTTCTTTTCTGGCCAACAGATATGACTATAGCACCTTTGAAACTGTTTTGGATTGTTTCACTGCTGAGAAGAGCCAAGTCTATCCCCATTGTTTATCACACAATGTTGCTGTTACTGTATACAGCGTTCTCCTCGTTTTGCTCCTCTCAGTCAGCATCAGTTCATGTAATTCCTTCCAGGTTTCTGTGAACTCCTCCTGCTCATCGTTTCTTACAGCATAATAGTATTCCATTATATTCATATACCACAACTTGTTTAGCCATTCCCCTATTGATGGGCATTCCCTCAATTTCTAATTCTTTGCTACCATAAAGAGAGCTGCTAAAAGTAGGCCCTTTTCTCTTTTCTTTGTATTCTTGGGATAAAGACCTAGTAGTGGTTTTGCTGGGTCAAAAGGCACACAGTTTTATGGCTCATTGGGCACAATTCCAAATTGTTCTGAGTGGTTAGACTAGTTCACAACTCCATCAACAATGCATTAGTGTCCCAAATTTTTCAACATCCCCTCCAGCATTTGTCATTTTCCTTTTCTGTCATATTACCTAATCTAATGGGTATGAGAAGGAATATAAGGGCTGTTTTAATTTTTATTTCTCTAACATTTCTTTTTGCATACTTTAATTTAGAGTATTTTATCATATGACTATTGGCAGTTTTGATTTCTTCTTCTGAAAATTGCCTGTTCATATTCATTAACCATTTATCAACTAAGGAATGGCTCTTATTTCTATACATTTGGGTCAGTTCCCTATGTAATTGAGAAATGGGGCCTTTATCAGAGAAACTTGCTGCTAATCTTCCCCCTGGTTTTCTCTTTTCCTTCTAATTTTGGCAGCATTATTTTTATTTTTGCAAAAGTTCTTTTTTTAAAAGCTCTTAATTTTATGTAATCAAAATTATGTATTTTACATCTTGTGATGCTCTCTATTTCTTGTTTGGTAATAAATTCTTCCCTTATCCATAGACCTGAGAGGTACATTTTTCTATGTTTTGCTAATTTACTCAAGAGCCAGCTAGGTGGTCAGTGGATAAAGCACTGGGCCTGGAGTCAGGAAGACCTAAATTCAAATCCAGTTAGACACTAGCTAGCTGTGTGATCCTGGATGAGTCACTTCCTTTTTATTTGCCTTAATCCATTGGAGAAGGAAATGTCAAATCACTTCAATATCTTTGCCAAGAAAATCCCATGGACAGTTTGGTCAATGGGGTCACAAAAAGTTGGGCATGACTGAACAACAAACAACTTTTTAAAAATTATATCACACTTCTTGTCTAAAGTATTTATCCATTTTGACCTTTTCTTGGTATACTGTATGTGATATTGTTCTGTGCCTAATTTCTGACAAACTGTTTTCCAGTCTCCCCAGCAATTTTTGTCAAATGTTAAGTTCTTATACCCAATGCCTGGATTTTTGTGTTTATCAAACACTAGATTACTGTGGTCATTTACTACTGTGTCTTGTATGCCTAATCTATTCCACTGATCCACCACTCTATTTCTTAGCTTGTACTAAATTGTTTTGATTATCACTTTGTGATATAGTTTGAAATCTAGAACTGCTAGACCTCTTTCTTTAGCATTTTTTGTTGATTACCTTGATATTCTTAACCTTTTGTTCTTTCAGATGTTTTTTGTTACTAATTGTTATAGCTCTTTAAAATAATTCTTTGGTAGTTTGAGTTACATGACACTGAATATGTAAATTAACTTAGGTCGAATTGTCATTTTTATTATGTTGACTTAACCTACCCATGAGCAATGAATATTTTTCCAATTGCCCAGATATGTCTTTATTTGTGTGAATTGTTTTGTAATTGCTTTCATATAATTACTAGCTTTGTATTGATAGGAAGATTCCCAAGTATTTTACATTCTTTGTTGTAATTTTAAATGGAATTTACCTTTGTATTTCTTACTGTTTGGTTTTGTTGGCAATAGGTAGAAATAATATGTATGATAATAAGTGTTGGGTTTATTTTATGTTCTACAATTTTGCTTTAGTTGTTGATTGATTCAACTAGTTTTTTAGTTGATTCTATAGGGTTCTCTAAGTATACCATCATATCTTCTGCCAATAGTAATAGATTTATTTCTTTATTGCCTATTTTTGTTCCTTCAATTTATTTTTCTTTTTTTATTACCAAAGTTAGGATTTCTGGTACAATATAAATAATAATAGTGATAATGGTTATCCTTTCTGGGAGAATTTTTTTTTTCAAAATAGCTATAGAAGCCATAAAATACCTGGAGGTGTATTTTTCAAGATCAATCCAGGGATTCCATGAATCTTAGTAAAAATACTCTTTAAAGAAATGAAATATACCTATATAATTGAATAAACATTAATTCCTCATGGATAGGTCAAACCAACATGATAAAAATGGTAATATTACCTTAATTTACTTATTTATACACTATTGTACAAAATAAACACCCCAAAATATTTTACAGTGCAAAAAATAACAATATTCAGATGGAGGTACAAAAGACTAAGAAAATCAATGCTAATGATGAAAAAAAAGAAGAAGAAATGGAAACTTAAAACACCTTTTGATAAATAAGGAAATGAAATTAAAAACCAGAAAGATAAACAGATTTTTGAACATAGACAATGTGAAAATTTATTTTACTATACTATATCCATACTTTAGATATTTATTAAAGATTTTTGTAAAAATGTTCAATGGAGGGAAAGGGTAGTCAGAAGGAAAGATGAATAAAAATATATATTTGTTACTTGAAAAAGGAAATAAAAATTAAAAACATATAAAGATGATGTATAATACAGTCCCTACCAAGTACTTTTGCTTGTGGGATTTGTTGATAAGCCCTGCTTCTTAAACAGACTATATGGCATAAATTTTTCATTTAATTAAAATGCATTCAAATTCACCTTTTGATGATTTCTTTTGGGAGAATTTCCTATCACTATGGATAACTAACACTTTTATTTCCATTTTCCACACATTGGTATATGAACAATGATAACTTATTGGAAAAACAAGTTGGGATTACTGCTCTAGGTCATTTGCCCCAATCAGCCCTTTACACTATTTTCTGTCTCTGAATGTTATCAATAAATCAATAACAATTCTAAATTCTCATCTCCATCCTTTACACACTGACAACCAAAATCATTCCACCAAGCAAGCAAATGTGAAAATATTGAGTGAGAATAATAAGCTTCCTGTTCCTCAAAACTTTAAAATGTATCTATAATAAATTAATCTCTTTAATATGCTAATTATCATATTATCAATGTAGCCAAAGGTTTTGATAAAAGTACATTTCCTTTTTGTAAGTAAACATGAAAGCAAACTCAAGATCAATGCTATTTTCTGTAGTTTTACTCATACAATACATCTTATCATTTTATAGAAAAGTATAAGAATAAATTTTACAATACACTATTATTTCATTAGCCTACCTAACCCTACCTTCCAACAAACTCTTCAAACTCGTCCAATGTTGTTATAATGAGTTTTCCCATTCAAATATTTCCCCATTTGTTCAATGCTAGCCACACCCACAACAGAAATTTAAAAAAAAAATGCTTAGAGAGGCAGGAGCCAGGTGAGCAAACAGAACTTTTCTACACACCCCTACTAGGTTAGGCACATATTTTGCCTGAAGCTGTTTTGCCATACAAATGGAAGCCACTCAACAGCTTTTACACCTTATTTTAATGCCTTATTATTTCAAAGGGATCTCTGTTCTTATAGACAATAATTACTGTTAACTCCTCCATCAAGTTCAAAGGCTCCCCTATTATGAAACTTCTTTTAAGAACTAGCCGATTAATCCAACTTGTTATTAAATTGAGGCTATAGCCTTGAATGGCTTCAAGTTCTTTTAATGAAATATTTATTATCTCTTTGTTAATAAGCCCAGCTCTATCAGAGTGTAAACAACCTTTTCTGCTGAAATAGGCCAGGGAATTTTCTAAGTTGATTTATCTCTTTCATACTACAGAGGAACATTTCATTTCATTCTTTTAACCTCCTTAATCTGGCATTCGAGGCTCACTACAATTTGTCCCTTCTTTTCTGTATTGTCCATTGGTCTACTACAGGACAACTCTGCTATAGTTAAATAGGTTTCGTTCCTACTAAAAAAAAAAAATGGATATTTCTACCTTTAAGGCTTTCTCCTGACTATCTTGCTTCTTATTCCAACTTATCAAAATCCCAATCAGTTTTAAACTCTTCTCTGTTCAAGCTAGCCTGATGCAATCTCTCATATATGTGGACTTCTGCTGCATGCATCCATAGTACTCATTTGGTACTTAGGATATGATGCCTTACAATGTTGTATATTCCCTATTTTCTCAAACAAATAAGTTCCTTTAAATGATTTTCCCCCTGTACATTCACTTGCTCACATTTGCTATCAGTGTCTCAGTACCTTGCAGAGGTTTTTGTTGGTTTGTTTGTTTTTGTTGTTGTTGTTGTTGTTTTTTTTTTTTTTTAGTGAGGCAATTGGGGTTAAGTGACTTGCCCATGGTCACACAGCCAGTAAGTGTTATGTGTCTGAGGTCGGATTTGAACTCAGGTACTCCTGACTCCAGAGCCAGTGCTCCATCCACTGCGCCACCTAGCTGCCCCTGGTTTGTTTGTTTTTAAGAAACAGGATACAGAGTCCAAATATGGAAAAGAAGAAAAAAAATATTGATTCAGGTCCATCTTGTCTTCTCTAATAGTCCACTGCAGTGGTTCCCAAAATTATTTTGTTCTGAAATCCAATTTCAGCAATAAAAAATTTGTGTCGTGAACTGCTAGGATAATGTAATATACTATTAATAATAATTTTTTAAAAATTATCACTTAGTGATAACAATAAGTATAATGACAGGTTTTATTCCCAAGACCAACAAATTAAAATTTATATTATACACTTAGAAATATAAAATTTTCTTCTAACTACAATTATGACAATTAAATAAAAATCTATAATGCTTTAGTTATAAAATAATTATGAGCATTTTATGAAGGACAATCTGTGAAAATGAAAAGAAATAAGCCAGGAAGAATTCACATGCTGTAAGACTTCATATGAAAGTTATTTATTGTACAAATGTTGTGGAATGTAATTAATATTCTAATGAAATAAATTAGAACTTATGTGTTTAAAATAATATAATAATCATATATACTTGTAATTCCAATGCTGAAATTCTTTTGTTTGAATAAAGGTTTGCAATTTTTTGGTTCACTTTCAAGCAAATGTAGTCTTAAATCTGGTTCTGAATTGCATTTATTCCTGCATGTGATTTAAAACAAGAATAAATGAAAATGTTTGCTTGCATAAAGCAGCAGTCATCAAAACTATTTGCTACTGGCTAAGAAATAGAGTGCTGGATGAATGGAATAGGTTAGGCACAAGAGATACAGTAGTAAATGACTTTAGTAATGTACTGTTTGATAAACCCAAAGACTCCAGCTTCTGGGATAGGAACTCAGTATTTGACAAAAACTGCTGGGAAAACTGGAAGACAGTATGGCATAAACTAGGCATAGACCAACATCTTACAACTTATACTAAAATAAGGTCAAAATGGGTACATGATTATACATTTTATGTCTAATAAAAGGTGATACCATAGGTAAATTAGGAGAGGAAGGAATAGTTTACCTCTCAGATGTATGGATAGAACAGTTTATGACCAAACAAGAGATAGAGAATATTATGAAATGCAAAATGGATGATTTTGATTACATTCAATTAAAAAGTTTTTGAACAAACAGAAGCAATGCATCCAAAATTAGAAGGCAGGCAGAAAGCTGGGAAACAATTTTTATAGGCTGTATTTCTGATAAAGGCCTCATTTCTAAAATATATTGGGAACTAAATCAAATTTATGAGAATTCAAGGCATTCACCAATTGAGAAATGGTCAAAGGATATGAACAGGCAGTTTTCTGATGAAGAAATCAAAGCTATCTATTGCCATATGAAAAAATGCTCTAAATCACTATTGATTAGAGAGATGAAAATTAAAACAACTCTGACACCTATTAGATTGACTAATATGACATAAAAGGAAATTGATAAATGTTGGAGAAGCTGTGGAAAAATTGGAACACTAATGCATTGTAGGTAGAACTATGAACTAATCTAATCATTCCGGAGAACAATTTGGAACTATGCTCAAAAGGCTATAAAGCTGTGCATACTCTTTGACCCAGCAGTGCCACTATTAGGTATTTTTCCCAAAGAGATCATAGAAAAGGGAAAAAGGACCCACATGTACAAAAATATTTATAGCTGCTTTCTTTTGTGGTGTATGGAATTGGAGATTGAGTGGTTACCCATCAATTGCGGAATGGCTGAACAAGGTGTGGTATATGTATGTAATGGAATACTATTGTGCTTTAAGAAATGATGAGCAGGAGGATTTCAGAGAAACCTAGAAGGACTTACATGAACTGATATTGAGTGAGATAAGCAGAACCAGGAGAACATTGTACACAGTATCAACTACATTATGTGTTGATCAACTGTGATAGACTTGACTCTTCTCAGCAGTGCAATGGTCCAAGATAGTTCCAAAGGACTCATGATGGAAAATGCTCTCCAAATCCAGAAAAACGAACTATGGAATCTAGGCACACATTGAACCATACTATTTCTATTTTTTTTTCTTTTTTGAGATTTTCCTTTTTGCTCTGATTCTTCTTTCACAGCATGACTAATGCAGAAATATGTTTAATGTGATTGTACATATATAACCTATATCAGTTTGCTTGCTGTCTTGAGGAGGGGGGTAAGGAGGGGAGGGCGGGAGAAAAATTTAAAACTGGAAATCTTAGAAAAAGAAATGTTGAAAACTATCTCCACATATAATTGGAAAATAATAAAATACTTTGATGAAAACAAAAAGAAAAGAAAATGTTTGCTTGCAAATATGTGGTGAATTTTTACAAGCCTTTTTTTTTGCTTAGAGGACATTCCTCTTTTATTTTTTTTTAATTTAGCCACTTAATCTAAAAGAATGAATGCTTATTTGTGATATAAACTATTAAGTTTACAACTGGCAAATGAAAAGCACTATTAAAAAGTAAATACATTTTAAGTCCAATTGCTTATATTGCTTCATTTTAAAACAATATTTATATGTCAATTAACTTTTGTAAGAAAAAAAATCTATTTAAACATGACATTCTTCTTTTCCCACTGGCCACTGATTACCCTCTCACAGAAATTACGGAATGACTTAGTCATATTTCCAACCAGTATACTTGAAAATCCAATAGTTAGAAGAATATTAACATAAGCACAAGATAAGTTTGAATAAAAATAGCCTGAATACTGCAATATATGGTTTGTTTCTGCAAAACTTTTGTGATGGTCCATGAAAGTTTCAAGAGAGCTTGTAACACATATGCCTAATGATCTAGGTTTTCAAAAAACTTGACATTTGTGCTTCAAGAATTCAAACCTTTGTAAAATTTTGATCATGTGATCATACAGCTGAGGAGATACAGTTACATGGCAGCAGAGGAGTATGAGGAAGTTATTCTTTTGCAGTATACAGAATGCAAATATAAGTATGCTTATATGTCTGGCCTTACATTACAAATCACAATGCTTCAAAAGACAAAGCCTTAAGGTACTTTGGAAATAATTTAATGATAGTTGGATAAATTGAAAGAATATTTTTTTCTGAAGTTTTCAGAGTTTGAAGCCATTGTTGTAAAAACACCAAAATTGTTGTTTGCATGATTTTGGTAATTTTTAATTACCACAGAAAACAATTTATAATGCTTCAAGCATGTATATACTTTTGGTTCACAAAGGAAAAATATATATGTAAAGTAATTAGGTAATTATTTGATATGTAAGGTGCAATTTCTTTTTAGTTCAAACCTCTTGGACCATTTTTCTAAACTCTCAAGAAATTTGGGAATTACAGAATGGGATCTTTGAGAGGATTATTCATATTTTAGTACTGTCTAAGACAAAACATATATGATGATTGACATGGAGTGGGGATGACAAAAGGAGAAGAGTAATAGCTGAGAGAGCCTCAACAGAGTAATATGTTTGCACATTCTACATCTTTTAAACTCAAGTCAAAACCCAAAGGTATCAGGAAGAAAGTTTTAGGTCAAAGGATGACTTCAGTCAAAGAGAAGGAAATTCAAAGTCTCAGAATTTTAGCCTAGTAGTCATGATATTCTCTTTCCCTCTTCATGTTAAGTATTTTGTAGGCTAGGGAGGGATATAGCTATACATAAAATGAAGACATAAAAGTAGAAGAGGAAGTTAAGGGAAGATCTGGGCTATCCTAAACTGTATGTGATGAGGAGTTAGAGATAGGAAGTATGGAGCCTAGTTTAGGATGATATCACCAGTGTTAACTATTATTTTTCAAGGAAAAATCTTCATTAGTCAGTGACAGCACTTGGGACCTTGGCCAACCTTAACTGAAGTCCCAACTAGCAAAACAGACACAAGTAGAGGAGAAGCCCTACATAACAAGCAGAAATGGGTATCTGCATGGTTTTCCTAAACATCTTATTATTAGTATCATTTGGTTTGTTCTAGTTCATCAGAGTCTTTAGCCCCTTTATACCTAGCACATAGCAGAAGGCCTTGAATTCAATAAATAATCAATCAGTCAACAGGGCTGCTAGGTGGCACAATGGATAAAGAACTGGCCCTAGATTCAGGAGGAACTGAGTTCAAATCTGGCTTCAGACACTTAACACTTACTAGCTGTGTGACCCTGGGCAAGTCCCTTAACCCTTATTGCTCTAAAAAAATAAATCAGTCAACAACTCTTTAGGTTTGTGGGGTTTTTTTGTCTAAAATCTAGGGTACATATTCATCAATATCTTATTCTTTACCTTCGTTATGGCAAATTCCACAGTGACAACTTTTTTCATGAAGGTCTGGCCATATACACATCACCAGGCATACATCTTTTATTAATTAGAATGAATTCCAGAGTAGTAATTCCCCTTCTCAGTTATATTACTTTCACAGAGATGAAACTGTCAACAGGTCAAGTCAAGAATTTGTCAAATGTTCTGCTTTTAACAAAATAGCAGTATAATTCAAGTTCTCCATACCTATTTACTAAAGAGAAAAGCTTATATAATGTAATGAGAAAAGGGATTAGAATCAGAGGATCTAGATTTGTCTCCTGGCTCCAACATTTCCTGACACTTATCTCTGAGTCTCTTTATAAATAAAAAGAGAGTAATTAATACTTGCTCTTTCTTCTCACAGGTTTTTTGTAATTAAAGCACTTTGTAAACCCTTTAAAGCACTATATAGATGTAATACTGTGATTGGGTTTAAAAAGCATTCCTTTTTTTTTTTTTTTTTAGGGAGGCAATTGGGGTTAAGTGACTTGCCCAGGGTCACACAGCTAGTAAGTGTCAAGTGTCTGAGGCCAGATTTGAACTCAGGTACTCCTGACTCCAGGGCCGGTGCCACCTAGCTGCCCCAACATTCCTTTTTAAAATTATATTTTTATTTCAGCATTTTGTAGAAAACAAATAATAGTTTGAATCATCTTTTCTTCATGGCTTTAGAAATAAAAGGTGATATCAATCACATAATTTCACAGATAAGGAAAATGAGGCTTATTGAAATACAGTGATATTACTAATTTTGTATTTCTACCCACCCCATTCTCCTATACTTATCCTTCTTTTTTTTTACTTTCTCCCTCCTAAAATCTAGCAGCATTTTCTAAGACAGAAAATGTTAAAAAGGAAGAGTTGATTCAGAAGATTCATAAAATAGTAAAGAAACCCGGTCTTGGCTCTGTTTTGTAGGAGATTAATGAAAAGTTTTTGACAGCATTTTAAGGTAAAAGAACAAGTAGGTATACTGAAGGAATTAACTGGAAGTTATACCTTTGCTATGTGCGCTTCTTGAGTTTGATTCCACTCTTCCATGGAATATATTTACTGGTTGGAGTGTGCCACAGACTTTTGGGGTTCTTTAAAATCAACTATACCAACATACTACATTTTACCTTCTAAAAGCTAATTAAGTCTAGTTCACTAAGTTATATCAACTGGTAATCAGAAAGGGAAAGTATATATCAGTAGAGACTAAGCGATAGCAGCTTCTTAGGACTAACCCTTAAGCCCTGAAAAGACACAGTGCCCACAGTCTGGGAACCAAACTCAACATTGTAGTTAGGAGCTATGATAATCACCTCCAAGCATGCACAACAATAGTGTAAGATAGCTCATCAAATGCTTTGCCAGAATCTTTGTGAACTATATAGCTTTTTCCTGATCTACTAGTTCTGTAATACTATAAAAAATTAATTAGCTTAGCTTAGCATGAATTATGTAGCTCTTATGGCCCTTATAATCATAGATTCCCTTTATAGATATTTCCAAAGTTTTATTTAATGAACCATCTTAGAATTTTCCAAGGAATCAAAATCATGTTCACTAGCCTACAGTATCAGACTCCATTCTTCTCTCTCTCTCTCTCTCTCTCTCTCTCTCTCTCCCTCTCTCTCTCTCTCTCTCTCTCTCTCTCTCTCTCTCTCTCTTGCTTGCTCACTCACTCTCTCACTGACTCACTCACTCTTTTCAAGTTTGGATAGCATATTCCTTTCTTTGATCATGTAGAGGCTCTCCATTTTCACTAACAGTGCCACAACAATTATATTTGCCAGTTTTTTTTCAGATATCAAGAATGTAGTTCGGGGGCAGCTACGTAACACAGTGGATAAAGTGCTAGCCCTTGGATTCAGGAGTACCTGAGTTCAAATCCGGCCTCAGACCCTTGACACTTACTAGCTGTGTGACTCTGGGCAAGTCATTTAACCCCCCTTGCCCCACAAAACAAACAAACAACAACAACAAAAAAAAAACCAACCAACCAAACAAACAAAAGAATGTAGTTCCTTTGTAGTTCATCCAAACTAGTTGACTTAGATTCACAAAGTGAAGCTCTTATCTTCTCCTCACTTACAGTATGGATCAATTTTCTTAGCCATTTTCATTCTGTTCACTTCCAATTTGTGTTTCCTTGCAGAGGAAAGAGGAACACAGTATGAATTGAGTGACCGACTTCTCCCTTATATTGGCTATCATTGCTGCTTCTAAATCTTCAAGCAAAAACCTTATATTTCTTTTATCCACCTTTGTCTACCAATATAGCTAAAAAAAATAAAAGCCCAACAATAAAAAAAAAAACAACTTCTGACTACCATCACCTTCCCTTGGCAGCCTTAACCCTGTCTTTGTTTTATCATTCCTGACACTATTTTACAAGACTATCTCACATATCTCTTATATTCATTATCTGTTACTAGCCTTGCTTTCTTCTGTATATTTTTTTTTGCAAGACAATGAGGATTAAATGACTTGTCCAGGGTCACACAGCTAGTAAGTGTCTGAGGTCAAATTTGAACTCAGGTCCTCCTGAAACAAGGCCCAGTACTTTATTCACTGTGCCACCTAGCTGTCCCTACATTTGTTTTTCAAACATAAGATGGTTTGTGAGTTTTCTCTGCATTAATGAATAAATGAATGAATGAAAATTATTTATTAAGTGCTTACTATTTAAGGAATTTAATACAATAGAAAAATGGAGATAGTCCATACACTTAAGTTCAAATATAAAAGAAAGTTCAGCTAGAGGATGTAGAAGATGTGTCCAGAAATTCTAAGGGGTCAGTGGAGGATTACATGGCAAAGGTCATGGGGCTTTTGATGACTTTAGTAAATTTGCATGTCAGTGCAAGGTAATGAGACAGAACATAAAGAGGCCTAAATGATATTAGAATGCACTGAAAGGATGGATGATAAGGCTTACTTGTATCCCATCTCACTGGAAGGAATAGAGTTGTTTGATAAAGTAATAAAGTAGTGGGGTCTTGGGAGTGTGTCATTTGAAAATATATGGGTGTGCCTATCTCTGTTCTAGGTTTTAAGGAACTTAGCTGGGGTTTCTAATATATTGCTATTTATAAATTAGAGGCTATAGCACCAGTCTTTGGCATTAAGCATTTATTAAATCATGTTAAATGTTAGTAAAGAGAGAGCACATGTCTCTGAACATTTAGAAACCCTACATTTACCTCTGATAGAGAGAAATAGAGAGAGCTGTGTGGCTGCCTCATCCAGCATCCCAGCCAAGAGAGCCATGAAAGAGCATAAGCTCCCTGCTGACTGGAAGAGAGGCAGTCCTTACACACTGCTCAAAGCTAATTGGCTAGCATCATTAAAATCCATTGGTTTACTAGACTTGAGGGTGGTCCATATTAAAATGAGCAGTACCCTCTGAGGGGAAAAGCTTTCATGTGGGTGTGGTTTTAATCTCTATTGTCTCTATTCAGAGTCTGAGGTGAACTTTACTGACTCTGGGCTAGCCTTAAAAGGGAGGTGGGGGGAGGTGGGGGGGGGCAGCTAGGTGGTAGAGTGGATAAAGCACAGGCCCTGGATTCAGGAGGACCTGAGTTCAAATCTGACCTCAGACACTTGACACTTACTAGCTCTGTGATCCTTAGCAAGTCACTTTACCCTCATTGCCCTGCATACACACACACACACACACACACACACACACACACAAAAGGGAGGTCAGGCAAGGCGTCAGAGTCAGGCCCTTTGATTGGGAGGCCTTTGAGACCCCCCCAAACCCATTATTTTCTCACAAGAGGAAGGTGGCAAAGGCTATCCCTAATGGAGGCAGACATTCACTGTTTCCTCACTATGGGCTTAGGTTATTCAGAAAAATACCATTTTCTCCTCCTCTTTGCAATTACTTCCCTTTGTGTTTTTGGAATTCCATTCTTTGGACTCTTTCATCCCTCCCTGGGCTTCAGACTTCCTCTAAGAACAAATTGTACTAAAAGAAGTTCCAAGTTTCATATATAATCCATTTGTTATTATTCTTTGCATGTTGAAATGTTTGTACTTACTGATACTAATTAAGTTCGTAATAAAAAAGAAAACATTTTACATTAAAAAAACAACAACATATATTTGGGATAGAGTCAGAAGAGGCTTGGTAGGTGATCAGAACCAGTCACTCTAGGTCATCTTAGGAACATACAGCAATTACAATGAATTATCAACAATGTTTTCCTTTTCAACAGAGAATTGTACATTAAGCAACAAGTATTCAGTATCTATGGATCAAAAGAAGAATCCCTTCATTAATATTTCTTTCTTTGGGGGACAATGGCTCTTCTGGGTACTAATGCTAAATTAATATTTCTGGTTCTATCCTCTGGATACTGTGGTTAAGTAATTCCATAGTTCTGTGGTTAAATAATTGGTCCTGTCTCAGTGGATAGTAACAGTGGATTTTGTGGTTAAATGATGTTGTCTTAGTGAGTAACTGTTTTGTTTTATTAACAGCCCTTTGTGTTTTTCTCTTTGTATACATGTGTAGGTAACTAGAATAGGTATGATTATAGTGATACTGTAGGGTTGTTCCTAAGCCATGAATTTATGCAAAACAGCATCTGGGCACATATGTGTAGCATTAACTCTGAATACACTTGTACTTCTAGTGTGGAATGTTTCTTCCATAAATGAACGTACTTTAATTTATTAAAAAAATGAAACTTCCCATAAAAGTTTAACACATGGACTGTCCTGTTAAGGTGTGTTATGAGTGAATTTCAAAGTGACTTTTATAAAGTGGAATAAACCATGCTTTCCCTAACATGGCATAGAAATGAATATTTTACTTCATCACTAATTGACCTTTTCATTCACAAGTGATTTTAACAATTGGAACTACTAAAATATTTACCCCAATCATTTCTAGGAGACCTCCCTAATCTTTGGTGCAGCAGGGAGGAGTCTCAACCACAATTATTGGAGGTTCATGGGAAAAAGGCATCCACTTTCCTTTTCAGGAAAAGAAGGAATACAAAGATGATAAGGAAATAAGTTACCCAGCTCACTAGTCAGATGAAATTCACAATGGCTAAAAAGCTTCATTATTCTGAATCTTTTATCTCCCAGCTAAACTGGCTTACATGTGTCATGCTCCCAAGAGCCCCATGGCTTCTGACTATCATGAATCATGTGTGTCCCTGGTCTTTTCCATATGCTCTGGTCACCAGCCTCACTATACACCCAAGGCTCTTCTCTTTGTCATGGAAGCCAGAAATTACAAAGTTTGTAAAAGGAAGACAGGAATGGAACTAATTCCCTAACGCATGAACTTATGTACCCTGTCCTTTCATGTGACTTTTTCTCAGAAAGTATACTCAGAACTAGAGAACTCCTGCTGTCCTGTTAATATCCTAGAGCAATGATGCAAATTCAGATACAAATGAGGATCACTAATCCATATATAAGGATCCCTCGGCCACATACTGGCTTTGTTCTCAAATGCAATGTTATCTATGATTTCTTATATATATATTTTTTATTTTCTTAAATATTTCTTAAACATTTTAATGTGTTTCAAGCAGCAGTCAGGACCACATTCAGGCCAACAAGACATGTGTTGCATGCCTCTGTCCTAGACAATATCAGGATAGTCTTATTCGTGGTAATGCATTTCATGAATTCTGTTCCATCTCCCTCTGTGAAAGAAAAAATGGGTACAGGATCTACAGTAGTTATCAAGTTATTAAGATGCAAAAAGTGGCCATGAAAATGTTAACTGGTTGCTTTGGGCTGAGGTGTAAAAAAATACCTACAAATAGTTAAAAAAAATCTCAACCATTATGGAGAGTAAAGAAAATTGTAGGCGGCAGCTATGTGGTACAGTGGATAAAGTACCAGCCCTGGATTCAGGAGGACCTGAATTCAAATCTGGCCTTAGACACTTGACACTTACTAGCTGTGTGACTCTGGGCAAGTCACTTAACCCTCACTGCCCCACCAAAAAAAAAAAAATTGTATAGTTTTGCAATATGTTTGATATTTATGTTTCTGCCACTAAGTCAATGTTATCTGTGTTCCAGGTGTAAATTGATTTCCTTCCTTGAGAAAAATTCAAAGAATGCCTCTCCACATTCCAGGTTGTGAGAGAATAAAGTGTTCCTAAAAAGAAAAAAAAAGTTTCAATGGGGAAAATGGATCTATGGGAGAGTAGTAGAGATTCAACCCTTGTCAGGATCAGGAAGAATGGAAGCCTAACAACAATAACAACAACAACAAACAATAACAAGGAAATGGTCAAAGGAAAGTATATCAGTAAAGTGAGAGCTTATATACAGATCCGAAGTTCTTCCTGAAAAGAAGAGAGCCAGAAGCTCTGAAAAGAAAGCAATTGTTTTCTGAAAATAACATGCAGCTCTAAAGAAGCTATTAAACCATACATTATTCAGTATAGGTCAAAGGACAACAAGAGGCCTAATAGTAGTTGGTGATTCCTTGTTCAGGAGTACTGAGGCAGTGACCTATCAACCTTGTAACAGCAACATAGAAGTCTATTGTCTTATGGGGACATTTATTGTTGATTCCCTAATTTTTAAAAATGTGTATTTAGTTCATTAATCCTTTCCTTTTCTATTTAGTTAATGTATGATTTTTAGGGATATACTTTTTTTGTTCCCTAGAGAACTACTTTAGCTACATCCCCCAAATTTTGGCATGTTGTTTTATCATTGTCATTTTTGTTCAGAACACTTTTGTTTCTATGATTTGTTCGATTACCTGCTCATTATTTAAGATTTAATTGTTACATCTCTATTTGAGTGACTATCTTTTGCTTGTGTTCCCCAGACTAATTTTATTGCTGTTATAATCTGTCAGTGTTGAATACTTCTGCTTTGTTGTATTTATTTTCAATATTTTTGTGCCTTAATTCATGGTCAATTATAGTAAAACATGAATGTCAGTCTCAGAAATGGATAGACAGACACAGAGATGCACATATATGAATCTATGTATGTATGCATGTATGTATGTCAATTTTCTTTAGGCAGTTCCATAAGGGATTTTTTAAGCTCTAGTTTGCCCAACAATATTTCCCTTTTGTTTATCCATCTTTTAGATGTGTCCAAAACTGAGAAAGATAAATTAGAAATATTATTGCCTATACCTGGTAATTCAGACATTTTTTTCCTTATAAGGTGTTGTTTATGGTTACTTGCATCATAATGTAGTTTCCTTGTTTGTCTTTTTTATGTCGTGAATTTTTTAAAAATCTGATAGCATGATGGCCATTCTTACATTTATTTTGTTTTGTTTCCTAATTGGAGCTGTTATTTCATTGCTATCAAGAGTTCCCAGGGAGGAGCTTCTTCCATTACAGATAAGAACATTCTATAACTTAACGGTCTTAGTTATCTGGGCCACTGAGAAATGACTTGTCCAAGATCACATAGACACATTCTACACTGTGTCATATGTGTCAGAAATAGGACTGTTTTCCTGACTGTAGGTTAAGAACTTTCTTCCCCAGAGACAGAACAACTAAAAACTTTTAAACATATTTTAGTGATAATTTTATTCTTCAGCAGGTAGAGGAATGAATAAAGGGAAATTATATGATTCTCATGAAGAACTTGGTTGCTGTGGTAGAAATGAGATGAACTTTTTGTGGAAGTGACCTCTCCATTTTCAAGTGTATGACAGAGGACATATAGGCATGATGTGGCATGCACCCTATCTTTTAGGGAAAGCCAGTCCCAAAGGGTTCAGAAGAAAGGTTGACTCCCATAAAATAAAATGTTTTGGAGGAAGTCAGACCAAGAAAGACAGATGATACTCAATAATGAAATTCTGAAAACACAAAGGGAAAAGAAATACAATGAAGAAGAACTTTTTGAGACCTAATGAATAATCAAATCCTGTTCTCAGCTCAATAAATGTATCAAAATATATCATATTTATCACTCTATTTAGGGGTTAGGCTGGGGAAGATTTGATTGTTATATTAAGTCAATTCCTGCTCTTCTCCTCATTCTATTATTCTAAAGCAGCTGGTGGTACACTGGATAGAGCACTGAACCTGGAGTTAGGAAGATCCAAGTTCAAATATGGTCTCAGACACTTACTAGCTGTGTGACTTTGAACAAATCATTTAACTTTTGTTTACCTCAGTTTCCTCTACTATAAAATGGTGATTATAGCACCTAACTCTTAAGAGTTGTGATGATTGTAAAAAACAAACAAACCAACAAAAGTTCTGAGCATAGTGTCTGGCACATAGTAAGTATTATTTATCTATTTCCCTCTTCCCCCTCCCCCTGCCCTTCTGCTGGATAAGAGATATGAATTATATGATAATATAATCTGCAGTAATATTAAGTTTTAGAGGTGTGTAGTAATATTAAGTTTTAGAGAATGTTTCAATTTTTGTTTTATTTTCTGTTTCATGTATAACAACTAAGATTCTGAATTCCCTTAGACCTGTTTTTAAGAACTCTCATTGTTTGATTTGATTATTGACAAAACTATTTTAAAGTTGTGTTAAGCTTAATTTGGTAGGAAAGTTTCCTGGCTGATTACCAGCATCCATACATCAACCCCTGAAAAGACTTCCATTCCTTGACTATGCCCAGAGGACATCCCGAGAATCATCCGAGAAAAGACTTCCAAAGACTTAAATGGACATTTCCCTGTTTTTCTTTTCCACATTGTATACACTGTTTATAATGTCCACTTACTAAAGGGGAGTGCCCCCTCTAGTTTTTCTGCTTGTGATGTCCACCTGCTAATAGGGGAGTGCCCCCTTTAGCCTTTGTCAATGCATTGTTCAATTTCTTTTTCTCTCTTTTCATTCTTTTTACCTAGTTAGTCATAAGCATCTTAATAATAATGTTATTGCTTCATGTGAGGAAACCATGTTTCTTCACTTGAAGCACAGGGGGGACTGTAATAATTGGAGTGACGCCACTTCTGGAGAGATACTATAGGAAAGCTCTGCCATGAAGAGAAGGCATCAAAGGGCAAGCCATGTGGCTTGCTTGGAATGTCAGTTCCTTGGTGTCAGGAAATGATATTTGCTTGTGGGTACTGTTGATCAAAACTACCAGCCAATTAGCTTGGACCTGTGTTTGCGTGTGGATGGAATGTTCCTGGTTCCACAGGAGGCTTGTGGGACAAAGAAGGGGCAAGGCTGGCTCTCTCTCTCTCTCTCTCTCTCTCTCTCTCTTTCACGAGGACCTCACTGGGGAGCAGAACAGGAGACGCTGGCTCCCTTTGATAGATAGATGAATCTAGGCCTCTTTTTCTCTTCACCAAATTCTTATTGTCCTTAATAAATGCTTAAAAGTCTAAACTCTTGCTAAAGCTTATAATTTATTGGTGACCACTCATTAGATAATTCTAGACAGTATAGCTAGATAGCAACTTTATAAATCAGAGGGTTTCAGAAATGGTTGGATAGCCAGACTTAAAGAGTATTCATTAATGATCCAGTGTCAAATGAGGAAGGTAGCCTTCCCCTGTGGATTAGCCTCGGGGATCTGTGCTTGTCCCAATGCTGCTTAATATTTTTATCAATGACTTGAAAAATAAGGTAGTTGATAGATGACATGTTCATTAAATATGCAGTTGACATAAAGCTGGGGAAGTTATCTAACAACCTGGAAAAATCTGGATCCAAAAGGAACCCTAGAGGTTGGAATATTGAACTAAATCTAATAATTTAAAATGCAATAATGATAAATGTGAAGCTTTTCATTTATGTACACCCGCCAAAATCATAATATGACATGGTTAAACAATTAAAAAACATCTGGAGATTTTTAGTGAAATGTAAGCTCAGTTAATCAAAAGTCATCAGCATGAATAGCAGTTAAAAAAGTTATTAGGTCTTTTCCCCAAAGAGATCATGGAAAAGGGAAAAGGACCCACATGTACAAACATATTTATAGCTGCTCTTTTTGTGGTAGCAAGGAATTGGAAATTGAGAGACTGCCCATCAATTGGAGAATGGCTGGGTAAGTTGTGATATATGAATGTAATGGAATGCTACTGTGCTGTAAGAAACTATGAGCAGGTGGATTTCAGAGAAACCTGGAAGGACTTACATGAACTGATGCTGAGTGAGATGAGCAGAACCAGGAGAACATTGTACATAATATCAACAACATTGTGTGATGATCAGCTGTGATAGTCTTGATTCTTAGCAATACAATGGTCTAAGAGAATTCCAAAGAACTCATGAGGGAAAATACTCTCCAAATCCAGAAAAAAGAACTGTGGAATCTAGATGCAGATTGAACCATCCTGTTTCTATTTTTTTTGTTGTTGTTTTTCTTTTTTGAGGTTTTTCCCTTTTGTTCTTATTCTTTTTTCACAGCATGACTAATGCAGAAATATGTTTAATGTGATTGTATATATATAAAACCTATTTCAGATTGCTTGCTGTGTTGGGGAATGGGGAGGAAGGGAGAAAAATTTGGAACTAGAAACCCTATAAAAACAAATGTTGAAAACTATCTCTACATGTAAGTATAAAACAATAAAATACTCTTATGATTAAAAAAAAGCTAATTTGATCTTGGGCTGCATGAATAGGGGCATAGATTTCAAAAATAGGTGTACCCCAGCATTACCAGAATTCATCTAGGACTATTGTGTTCAGTCTGCTTGCTTTGGTTGAAAAAGGCATTAATAAGAAGGAAGAGGAAGGCATCAAGAATGGTAAAAGGCCTTGAGTCCATGACAGGCATATAAGCATCAGTTAGAGCAACCAAAAATATTTAAGGTTGAAGACAAGAAGGCTCAGGTGGTGGAAGTGAGGTGGGGGGTGGGGCGTAATAGTTGTCTGTAAGTATATGAAGGACTGTCATGTTGAGGAAAGGCTAGATGTGTTCTGTTAGGCTGCAGAAGATACAACTAGGAGCAATAGGTAAAAGTTGTAAAGAGGTCAATTTATGCTTGAAGTTAAGACAAACTTCCTAAAAATAAGAGCTACTGGGGGCAGCTAGGTGGCACAGTGGGTAAAGTGCTGGTCCTAAATTCAGGAGAACCTGAGTTCAAATCCAGACTCAGACACTTGACACTTACTAGCTGAGTGACCCTGGGGAAGTCATTTAACCCTCATTGCCCTGCCCCCCCAAAAAGAGCTACCCCAACAGGGAAGTGAAATTCTTCGTGTGGTCTTCAAGCAGATACTAAACAGTCACTTATAGACTATGTTTAGTGGCAATTATTTTCATGTACTGATTGGAATAATTGGTCCAGAGTTTCCTTACAACTCAAATTCTTTGATGCAGTTATTCTATATTCTAAATCTTGACCTTAAAAAGCCAGTAAGACAAAGGCTCAAGCCCTACTTCTGACACCCATTGTTTGTGTAACCCTGGGCAATTCCCTTCATCCCTCAGAATCCCAGAGAATTATCTAACACTGGAAGTTATAGAAAAAGCTCATCTATAAAGGTGAAGTTCATTACTGGTTGTCCCCTATACCAATGAAATAATAGATACAGTTAAAAAATAAGAGTAGGACGGAACTAAATAATATACTTTACATAAACTTTGCCATTTTTATTATACATTCTCATAGTCTTTGGTTTCCTATTATATCATTCCCTTCTACATTTTATTCTACTGAAATGGGATTACTAGCAAAAATGTAAATGTAAATTTACTCATACTCTTATATGGAAGCAGTACCTACTTGTCTTAGGCTTTCCCAGACAACACACTCCCATATTTTTTAGCACTATCTCATTTAGAATTTGATTTGATTTGAGGCAAGGAAAATTCAATATTCAAACAAACATTCAATCATTTTTTTTTTGCCTTTTCAATAGGTAAGGCGAGGAAGTGAAGAGATAAAGAGAATTAGGAGCTAAAAATATAAAAGAAAAAAAAGAAAATATGGAATAATATGATATTAGTCCAAAGTCCATTTTTCCTCTCCCTTGAATTATTTTAAAAAGAAAACCAGCAAATTCTGTGTATTTGGGGCATTCCATTTAGTGGGACATGAAAAAAGTGAAGCAGTTCAATTTTTAAAAGGTCACAGTAATAGGCTTCTCTGGTAAGCTGTTCCTTCCTTCCTTTCAAATTCTCCCTTTATCATCTTTTTACTATTATTCTGGACAATGATCATAGTTTATCATCAGAAATGCATCATCACCTTTGGACTAGTTCCCTTCTTCAAAGGTGTGTTTAAATTTTTTAAAATTTATTTTTGCGGGGCAATGTGGGTTAAGTGACTTGCCCAGGGTCACACAGCTAGTAAGTGTCAAGTGTCTGAGGTCAGATTTGAGCTCACGTCCTTCTGAATCCAGGGCTGGTGCATTATCTACTGCGCCACCTAGCTGTCCCGGGTGTGTTTTAAATTTTCATGTTGTTCTTTGCATTCCTCTGTGAACCAGATATACTTGTGTTGTAAGTAATCATTTTTACATTTATAAACAATGTTCATGTATTAGTCCTTTTAATGCCTGAGAAATCAAGTGCATACTTTATTAGATGTAACTATGTGGCCCACTAGAGAGAGTGCTAGCACTGGAAGACCTCAATTCAAATGTAGCCTCAGGTATTTACTTATCCTTGTCTTTGTTGATTTCTTCATCTATACAATGGAAATAGTAAGTGCACTCACTTCTCTGGGTTTTTGTGTGGAGTATCAAATGGTATAATATTGTAAACTCCTGAGCACTATGCCTGACACATAATAGACAATCAAAAGAAACTTGTTTCCTTCTTAGCCAATCAAAAATCACTTATTTATTAGGTGTTTTCTTACGTTTGTTGATGGTCTAATAAATTACATTCTAATTTTACAAAAAAGCTCACATGAATCAAAACATTACCACAGGGCTGAAATGACCTTTGAGAAATTAGCAGCATATTCTATTTTTCCTTGTAGTCTTCGTTTCTGAGAATCATTTCCTGGTATCCCTTATATTCAGTAATGGTTTCAGTATTGTTTTTCTAGTGTCAACACAGGAAGTCTGGCAAATGGTTTAGAAGTCTAAGTTAGAAATGACATAAAACTATTTGATCTGATTCTGATTCACCAAGGGTTGAATTTATCTGATCTTGACTTTGTTGGAAAGGCATGTCAATACAGTAAAATCCTGTTTTGTGCTTTGATTTTGAGCCTCACCTGATGACAGAAATGCTGAGTTGGTTTAAGTGGTTCTGGGCAGATAAAGACAGGGATTTGCAATGTTAGAAGTGTCTTCCTAGGTAAAAAAAGACAAAGATCTTCTGACATGCTCACTTCTCACAGCCAGGGTCCCCTAACAAGGCCTGGAATCCCATCAAAGGCTCCACCTAACCAGACTTTCATGCACTTAGCCTGGCTTCTCCATTTGCTGATTGTACTTTGTTGGGACTCACCAGTCAAACAATGTGCCCATTATGCTCCTGAAAGAAAAAGGATAATTATCTCAACTGCCAGCTACTAACAGTAAGTTTCCTTGTGCTCTATTAGGTGTGGTAAAGATGGCTGAAGCTCTTGTAAAAAAGGTTTTTACTGACATGATGCCAGGTCCTTGGCTGGCAGGGCTTCCATGGGCAATACATGAAATTGAACCTTGTTTTGAAAACTTTCCCCATTCTCATTTCCTTTTCTCCCAATTTATAAGATCATTATATCCTGATCTATTTATCAAATGTCAATCTATTTTTGTATTTATAAGTAAGAGCAAATTATTGGGGTTAAAAATTTAAAATACCTAAAACCTTTCTTCTCTTCAACAAAACCTAAAGAATTTCAGAAAAAGATTGACTTTGAGGGTGTGTATATGTGTGTACATTTGTGTATGTGCATGTGTGCACATGCCCACAGATGTGTGTCTCTGCATATAAAGGGTCAACCTTAATTCTTGGGCCTTGCTAGCCAAGTTAACCTTATGGCTGCCCTGTTCCACATAAATGAGACAAGAAACTTGGCCCTTGGCATGGGGCTTTCTCCATGCTTTGTTGTATGCTACCTTCTAGGTTAGCCTTCCTTTCTTGATCCTTGAGCATAATTAGTTGCTTGGCTCTTTGGCTTCAGAGATCTGCTTCATCCAACTACTGATTATTTTTCCTCCTTCTCCAATGCTGACACTGAACTGACCCTGGACACACTGACCAAAGAACTCATTTCCTCTTAACATTCTACTTTCTTATAGTACATATTACAACCACAAGAGTGAAAGCATATTTTGGGAGTTAATTCCTAAGGGGAAAAAGTAGCAGACAAAAATTTTAAAAAGAGGTTTGGACATACTTGGAAAGTTCAAGAAAGTTGACAAGAGTAGGAAGTCATAAAAGAAGTTAGCTCTTCAATACTTACACCTCCAATTCCCATGAAGAGATAATAAGTAAACCTAGAATTGCAAAACACTTGAGAAAGTATTTGTTATTCAAAAAATATTTAGTAAATTGGGTATAATTTTGGTTAAAAGTATGAAAAAGACTAATATCACAACATACACAATCATAAACTATATATGGATTGATTATAGTCAGATTTTACTTATACATATAAATGTATATGTACAAATATAATGTATGATGTCAAGCTATGAGACCGTACCTTATTTGGACAGTATTATTCTAGACATATAGTGATAGATAGATAGATGATAGGTAGATAAATAGACAGACAGACAGGGAGATAAGGATTTGATTTCTCATTTTATTATGCGTTCACCTTCTCCAAGGTAGAGAAACCCTACCAGTGCAGGTCATCACCTTCTATATAAATTAGCTTCTTAGAGAATTGTCATCTTTCCCGAATTTTCTAAATTCAGGAAATTCTCCATTGAACAAGTCATATATTATCTCCCAAAGCAGGAAAAAAATGAACCAGAAGTATTCACAAGGGAGTTCAATCAACCATTCAAAGAATAATTAATTCTAATTACAAAAACTTGGCAAAAGTAGGGGAAGAAGGGACCCTGCCAAATTCCTTTTATGATACAAATATGATCTTAATATCTCGGCCAGGGAGAGACAAAATTAGAGAAAGAAAATTCTAGACAATTCTCCCTAAAGAAATTTGATACATAAGGTAACTGAGATGTCACCCAAACCTATGGCAAAGTATAAACTCTTTGACCAGGTTAGATTTATATCAAGAATTCAGGATTGGTTAAAAATTAAGAAAACTATAAACATCATTGAATATGTTAATAACAAAATCATGATTATTTAAACATATAAATAAAAAGATTTTTAAAAATTCAATACCCATTTCTGTAAAAAACAAAACAAAACAAAAAACAAAACAACAACCTAGAAAACATTAGAATAAATGGACCTTTGTTTACCATACTACTTACCATCCCTGCACATCAGACTGCACAGCCACACTGTGGCCTGTAGCTCTTCAAGGCGCTGATCCATGGTCGTCCTCGACTGGTGGAAGTCTACTGTACTGTACTGTACCATCCCTGCAATTTGCACTAGACTTTTTCTAGTTCTTCACTTCTCTTTTAGGGAGGGGAGGGTGAGCTTCCTATCTCAATCCTATGGTTTTCCAAACAAACATTGCTAAGCTTTTGGTTATGAAAAGAAGAGTAAAACCCCTGAGAATTCATACTAAAAAGGAGTGGTTGTACGGTATGGGTGTCAGGGTTTGATTATAATCAGCAGAGTGGGAGGGAGTACTCATATCAGTAAGACTGTGCATCCCAGGAAGATGTCAGAGTATCAAGCCATCACATCACACACAAACACACACACCGCAAAAATGAAGATGAACATATCTTAATAAGCATGGTGTAACTGGTTAGTGGTATGGGTATCATTTCACAGAAGGACACAATCTCAGATTGGTTGAGAACCTTCAAGGCCATCTATCCCTATCCATAACAGAAAAGTCCTTCTATAGCATCCTGATAAAGGGATCATTCAACTTTCATTTGAAGAACTCAAGTGATGAGAAACCTAATACTTCTTGAGGTGCCTTATTCTACTTTTGGTTTTATAAATATACTGAGTGCATGATTTAATCATTGTTGTGAATTGCAGATCTGGAACCTCCCTCCTCATATATAGATGGCTCATAAAATTTAGAGTTGTTTGGGATAAGTTACTTGCCCAGTGTAACACAACTAATAAGTATTAGGTGGGATTTCAACCCAGGTCTTGATTTCAAGCCCACTTCTCTATATCTTCTGCAACATTGCCTCTACTTTTGGATAGTTCTAACTTTAAGGATATTTTTCTTTATATACAACTTCTCTCTAACTTCTATCCATTATTCTTGGTTCTTTCCACTGTCACCAAGAAAAACAAGTTGAATTTGTCTATCACAGGACAGACCTTCAAATAACTTGACAGCAGGAGTGGAGCCAAGATGTAGGAAGAAAGATATTAAAATACACAGAGCTCCTGACACAATTACCCCCAAACAGCAATAAAACAAGCCCTAGAGCTGCAAAACCCAGAAAAAGACAGGCTGAGATTATTTTTCAGAGTAATGGGGGCCATACTGGGCAGGGCACAGAGTTCAACCCCATGATTGCACCAACACAGACCCCAGACACACTGCAAAAGAGGAACTTACCCCTGAGCCTCTGAATCAGCTACAGGACAGGTGTCTTCTGGGAGTAAGAATACAGTCGGGTGAGAGGGCTTAATGGCTGACCAGGGAGGGAAGTGCAGGGGTGTCTGTGGGACCTAAGGAGGAATTTGACTATCCCACCCCAGCAGGGAACCAGGAAGAAATCCTGATTGGCAGGAGGCCCAGATGGGTGATGGGCACAGGCTCATCAAAGCTAAGAACCACCACAGCACTCTGCTGGCTGGTTAACTAGCAAGTTGGCTTAAGGTTATCTTCAGACCAGAGAACAGGCCAGATGAGAGAAAAACTTGCCCTCCCTCAAAACAAAACACCTGGGACCCTCTGAAGATTGGGACAGTGTAGCCTAGAAGTAGGGACCCACTGTAAGAGGGAGTTAAAGGTCAACTAAAAACTGGGAAGATGAGCAAGAGAAAGTTGAGAACAATAGAAAATTTCTTTAGCAACAAGTAAGATCAAGGTGCACCCTCAGAACAGGATAGAAACCTCAGGGCCCCTACATCCAAAGCTTCAAAGAAAATATATGAATTGGTCTCAGGCCATGGAAACACTCAAAAGGGACTTTGAGGAGAAAGTAGGAGAGATAGAAGGAAGAGTTAGAGATGTGGAGGAAAGAATGGAAAGAGAAATGAGAGAAATGAAGGAGAGCTATGAGAAAAAAGTAAACAGCTTGAAAAGCCACATGGAAAAGGAGGTAAAAAAGTCTTTGTGAAGAAAATTATTGCCTATGAACTAGTATTGAACAAATGGAAACTAGTGACTTTATGAGAAACCAAGACAGAGTAAAGCAAATGATAATGAATAAAAAATAGAGGGCAATGTGAAATATCTCCTTGGAAAAACAGCTGATTTGGAAAATAGATCCAGGAGAGATAATTTGAAAATCATTGGACTACCTGAAAACTATGACCAAAATAAGAGTTTAGACAATATCTTCCAAGAGATTGTCAGGGAAAATTGTCCTGATACTCTAGAAGCAGAAGGCAAAATAGAAATTGAAAGAATCCACTGATCACTTCCTGAAAGGGATCCCAAAAGGAAAACCTTCAGGAATATTATAGTCAAATTCCAGAGCTCCCAGGTCAAGGAAAAATATTTCAAGCAGCTAGAAAAAAAAGGAATTCAAATATTGTGGAGCTGCAGTAAGGATAAAGCAAGATCTAGCAGCTTCTACATTAAAGGACTGGAGGGCATGGAATATGATATTCCAGAGGGCAAAGGAACTGTGGCTATAGCCAAGAATCACATACCCAGGAAAACTGAGTAAAATCTTTCAGGGAAATAATGGAACTTCAATGAAAAAGAGGACTTTCAGACATTTGTGATGAAAAGACCTGAACTGAATAGAAAATTTTACTTTCAAATACAAGACTGTGGAGAAGCATAACAGGGTAAACAGGAAAAAGAAATCATGAGGGATATGAAAAGATTAAATATTTTTCATTCTTACATGGGAAGATAATACTTTTAACTCATAAGAACTTTCTCAGTAAGGAATATACTCAGAGGGCAAAGGTGTGAACTGAATATGAAGTGATGATATCTGTAAAGCATTTATTTTTTTTGTTTATCCTTGTTCTTTGTGGGGCAAACAGGGTGGGTAGACTGGGGGAGGGAGAAGGGGAGAGATGGATTGGGGAGAGGTAGTTCACATGAAAGAAACAAGGGGAGGGAAAGAGGGGGAAAGAGTGGGGGAGTGGGTGAACGTTACTATCATCAAAATTGGCTCAAAGAGGAAATAAAATACATAAGTGTGTATACTAATATATTTTTTCTCTGAGGGAAAGTGGGAGGGGAGGGATTTAAGTGGTGAGGAAAAGAGGAGAAGGAGGGAAAGACAGATTGGGGGAGAGAGAAGTAAAAAGCAAAACACTTTTGAGGAAGGTGAAGATGTTTTGTATAACTGCACAAGTATGACATACTGAAATGCTTCATTTCATAGGGAGGGCTAAGGAGGGAGGGAGAAAGAAAGTTTTAGAACACAGAATTAGCTCAGAGTGGGCTCAAGGGAGGAACGATATTCACACTCAGTTGGGAGGATTAATCTATTTAACCCTACAGGAAAGTAGGAGGGGAAGAGGATAAGGAGGGTAGGGTGAAAGAAGGGAGGGTAGAATCAGAAGTAAAATGCTTTTGAGGAGGAAGAGGGTAAAAGAAGATAGAAAATAGAATAAGTATCATGGGAAGGGAATAGGATGGTGGGAAATAGTTATGATGATTGAGTATAATGGCAAAATGTATGGTACCTACTTTGCTGGGTTGTTGTGAATAAAATTCTTTGTCAAGTTTAAGGTACTATATAAAAGTTATGATGAACAGGATTCTATCAGAAAAGCGTGGAAAGATCAACATGAACTGAAGCAGAGTGAAATGTACTGTATACAAAATAACAGCAATAGTGTAAGATGATCTGCTGGGAAGCATGTGGTTAATTTCAGCAAGGCAATGATTCAATATAACTCTGAAAGACTTATGAAAATTGCAGTCCATCTACTTAGACAGAACTGATGGTATATGAAAACAGATTAAAACACATTTTTTTCTTTGATAATTCCTTAATTTGAAGTTTTATTTTTTAACTGTTTTCTCTCACAACCTATTTAATGTGGGTCTGTTTTCCATGACAACTCATGTATAACTTATATTGAATTGCTTGAATTCTTGGGTGTGGGAAAAGAGGGAGGAAGAGAAGTTGAAAAACAAAATTTTAAAAGTTGATGTCAAAATTTGTTTTTACATATATTCTGGAAAATGAAATTCTAAAAAAGAAAAAAAAAATAAATAACTTGACAGCTATTGTATTGTATTTTACCCCTTATTACACTACAAGTATTTTCCTCTCCAGGCTAAAAAATATTCCCACTTTCTTAAACTGAACCTTTATGAAGGAATGTGCTGAAACCAGCTCAAACCAGCTCTCAAGAGCTGAGTGTTATCTTTTGTGTGTGTGTTTAGCATTTATATTTTGGAAATTGGTGAATTTTCCCAGTAAAGACTTGATTTATTATTTTTGATTGCCTAGTTTTAAGAAAGTAATAGAGAAAATGTTAATAATTCAGATTAAACTTAAAACTATGTCATGTGTACATTTTTGCAGGGTGTAGAGTTCAAACATTAACCATTTACCAGCACATCATTGCTTGTAAGACATGCTCTGGAGAGCCTTCAGTGATTTGGTTGCCCTTATCTGCATTCTCTTTCCAACTTTTCATCTCTCTTTCTCAAACCCAGTACTCAGAACTAAACATAATACTTCAATGTAATCTGACATTCAAATTCATTTGTGGGGACTTTTTGTGGACCCTTAATCTATCATGGAACATGTTAATTATTTCTCCCATCTTTGTGTCTTTTGAAAAATTGATGTGTGCCATCTATACCTTTATCCATGTCACTGATAAAAATAATAAACAACACAGGGTTAATCCTAGATCTCTCGGCACTCCATTGGGACCTTACACTGTTTGGAAAGACTGATCTAGCATTTCTGAGTTCCTCATCTGTAAAATGAGCTGGAGAAGGAAATGAAAAACCACTTTAGTATATTTTCCAAGAAGACAGAGTCATGAAGAGTTGGACATGAATGAAAACAACTGAATACCACACATACTTTGTGTCTCACCATCCAGCTACTTCTGAATATATCTAACTCTCCTGTCTTTTAGCACATGTCTCTATGTTATTTCCAAGGATAGCAGGAGAGAATTTGTCAAATCCTTTGCTCTTTTATCACCTACCTAAAAAAAGAGATAGAAAATATTATTGATTCATGTAGTTTATTAAAGTCCTTTCTTAATTATAAACCAAAGCAGCTTCATAGAATAGAGGCCATATTTTTCAAATATTGTGTATAGTGTTAAAATATGATGGAATATTTTTAGGGCTTGTTAAATATTGCCTATGCTGATGTTCTTAAAGGCCCAGAAAGTAGCATATGTCTTTGGAAGTTATAAATCAATCATGGGAAAAGGTAAAAAAGAAAATAAATCAAACCCTCTAGAGCCTTTTTTCTAGTCATGTCTGCTGCCACCAAATATCAGTGATATCTGTGAGTTCAAATTTATCTCCTTTCACTGGCATCACCAAGTTAATCTAGCTTTTTATAAAGACAGTGCCTTTCTCTAAAGACATAGGACAAGGTAGATTTTATTGCTGACTCCTTTCTTGGATACTGCCTCTTGTGAATTTCTGGCCAAATAGAAGAGTAATTTTTGTCCCACGTTGTAGCTATTCTCCCTGGTAGTTTGGCAAATATGAATAGAAAGTTTTCTCCATACTTGTTCCTTTTCATTTAAAAAACCCTTTTGATTAGATTTTCAAAATATCAGCAGGGTTTTTTTTGTTTTTGTTTTTGTTTTTTAGTGAGGCAATTGGGGTTAAGTGACTTGCCCAGGGTCACACAGCTAGTGAGTGTTAAGTGTCTGAGGCCGGATTTGAACTCAGGTACTCCTGACTCCAGGGCTGGTGCTCTATCCACTGCGCCATCTAGCTGCCCCTTTTATTTATTTTTTATTTTTTTTAGTGTCAGCAAGTTTTTTGAGGGGAAATGAGGGTTAAGTGACTTGCCCAGGGTCGCACATATAGTTAAATATCAAGTGTCTGAGGCCGGATTTCAACTCAAGTCCTCCTGGTGCTTTATCCATTGAACCACCTAGCTGTTCCCAGAAGTTTTGTTTTTTTTGGTTTTTTAAACTAACTTTTGGCAAAGGGTAAAACATATCAAGCTATTCCATTATTTTGAGCCATCATCTAAAAATCCAAACTCCATTTTCAGACACCATTTCTTCAACCAGATATTCACTGGCTACTTTTACTTTTCCCTTCCTCTTCTGAAGTCCCTGCCTTCAATCAACAGCAATAATGAAAATCTAACATATCTTAAATGCTTTCATTCCCTTACCCAGGCATTTGCAATTTCAGTAATGGATTTCTAGATTACTTCAGAAAAGTGAGTACTGGTCATCAAGTTTGATAGGTCTTGAAGGCTCTCTGTCACATCCCAGATGAGAAGACAGCAGCCATTTCTAGTCTTTATGCCAAGTTGACAAATAGATACCATACTAACCTCAGAAAAGTACCACCAACCACCACTACTTGCCTCTTCTTTTCTTGACACTTACTGAATCTTCTGTCTCCCATTGGTACACATTACAATTCCCTGGAAGATAAGCAGCTGCTTCCTCCTCAGAAGGGCCGACTTTCCTCTCTCTGAGAAAAGCCACCTTGCTATCACTTACTCAGTCACTTCCCCCTTAGCATGACAGTCTTTTGGTTCTGTTCACTTCTTTCTGTGTTACTTCATAAGTCTTCCCAGTTTCCTCTGAAACTATCCATTTTGCCATTGCTTATGGCAGAATAATATTCCAGTGTTTCCACAAACCACAATTTGTTTAGTCATTCTCCAATAAGAATGTTCCATTAGTCACCAATTTTTGGTTACAACAAAAAAAAATCTGCTAAAAATGATTTTGTAGATATAAGTTATTTTATTCTCTTTCTTTGTTTTGTTTGAGGGTATAGCTGAGTGAAGTAATAGTAAAGAGCAAAAGGATGTGGACAGTTTAGTAACTTTGGGGGAAGGCTTGATAGTCATTTCACAACCTTTGACATTCTCTGCTAGGAAGAACACCAGACCATTTTGTGGTCTTTTTCCATGACAGAAAGACAAAGCAAAGTTCTCCTTACATGTCATACTTTCCCAGGTCTTATGATTAACTGCATTGTTTGATTCCCAGGAATATAATTATTCATCCTCAAGCGTTATATTTGGCATAATGCCATTAAGAAACCATTGTTAATTTTAGAAATGAAAAGTGAAAGTGAAAAATATATTTGAGTGTTGAAAAATATGCACCTAGGGGCAGCTAGGTGGCGCAGTGGATAGAGCACCAGCCCTGGAGCCAGGAGGACCTGAGTTCAAATCTGGCTTCAGACACTTAACACTTACTAGCTATGTGACCTTGGGCAAGTCACTTAACCCCAATTGCCTCACCAAAAAAAAAAAAAGAAAGAAAAATATGCACTGTCCTTGAAGAGGTGTGGGGCAGCAAATGTTTAAAATTTGATGTACTGACAAATTTGGTTGATATATAAGCTATCTTTGCTGAATTGATTTACTTTCACTTTCTTTTTATTCTTTATTCCATGGAATAACCTGATAGATACAGGAATGGCATGGGCATATTCAGAAACAACAGTGATGTGAAAACAAAATATATCATTTTTTTTAAAGAGAGAAATTGTTGCTTCAGGAAGTTTCTGAATAACCTGGAAGGAGGAGATATTTAAGTCTGAAAGATAGCTTCTATACATTTGCCGTCAAATGAGAGATGACTAAGGTCTGGACTAGAACTGTGGAAAATCCGAGACAGGAACCAACTTAAGCACTACACAACTGGGTGATGACTGAAAGAAAAAGTATAGAAAAGGAAAAAATAGGACTTAGATTGAAAGCCTGTGTTCTGGTCCATACTTTCAAAAGAAATAGAGAAATGGAAAGGAATTTTCTTTAAAGAAGAATGCTTAGAAATATTAAGTTTTAGATAGAAGGGGGTTTCTATGTAGCCTTTCTAGGGATTGCAGGAAACCCAGCCTTGAGCTTGATTCAAAGTTCACAAACTTTCCCCATTGCAACCATAAATTGGATATAACTAAGATTTAGGGATTCTAAGTCATCCCAAGTCATTTGCTGCCCATACCCACTTCCCACCCTGTTCTCCTTAAGACTCCAAAAAGGGAAAAATAATTGGCAGTGTTCACTGGCAGATTATTGCATCTTCAGGTATTATTGATTATAGAATAAGGCCCTTCTATCACTTTCTTATCACTGCTGAGGTAACTAAGTGGGGCTGGTCATGGACCGATTATCTCCTTTGAAAGGACCTCCCTACCACTAAAAAAAAAAATTCCTTATCTGTTGCTGTTCTCTGTTCCTGGTCAGCATTGTATATTTTATGACGATCCCTTATTTCCTCTCTGTATATCTCTTCTTTAATTTGAGTTTTTTTTTTTTTTTTATTTTTAAGTGAGGCAATTGGGGTTAAGTGACTTGCCCAGGGTCACACAGCTAGTAAGTGTAAAGTGTCTGAGGCCAGATTTGAACTCAGGTACTCCTGACTCCAGGGCCAGTGCTCTATCCACTGTGCCACCTAGCTGCCCCTTATTTTGAGTTTTGACCCAAAGCTAGCTAGAGAACTATGGTCTAAAGCTAGGGTGAATGCATGTGAAAAAAGTTAGAAATCAACTAATATATAAACCCTGATATTACAGATGAGGACAGTGGGCCTGAGATAAATGAAGTGATTTGTTCAAATAGCAATGCTACGAATCAGACCTCAGTTTTTCACTCAGTCCTGTAGTCTTTCCCCTTACAGATAAAAAAGATAACATCCTTAACAGATACGAAGATAACATATCTCTTTAGATTTATATTTAAGACATTTTAGACACTGCAAAAGCATCATCTGTCAGTCAATGAGAACTTAGAATAGCATTTTCAGCATTCATATTTATAATAAGAAAG